>NC_030677.2:160220098-161444027 GCF_000004195.4 Xenopus tropicalis
ATTGGAGTCAATTGGAAGGCAAAATTGAATGCATTTTTTTAATACTACACCCATGCCCTACATTGTTAGAGGACCACCTACTATGCTATGTTACAACTGCTTTTTCAATAAAAAACAGTTGCATATTTCCTAAAAACATGTCTGTGTTTTTTTACATTGCCTGTGTTGAACTGGTAATGGTAACTACTACCAAGCTTGGCCCTAGGCAACCTAGACAACCAGCCTGCCCACTGCTCCACCCCCCTGTGTTCACGCTGAAGATGGGGTGGGGGGAAGTAATGCAGGGTGCGACACTTTGGGGGCTGAGATCAATACCATGCTGGGGTGCTGGGGTTGTGCCATACATTGCAAATTTTTAATGCATTTATGTGAAAATTGTAATTGGAAAATTCATGGCAAAGCCATTGTAGGGACCCATAGGGTTAATATGTCCCTATGGCTTTAAGCCCTACTATTTCCTATATCTTCCTGTTACTGGGCAAAGACCCATGTATCTAGTTTGACATTAGCATTTAGTGCATTATTGGTTTATAGGTATAACATACCTGCACAATACATAGATGGGCAAATTCAGTGCCAGAGTTTGGTAAATCCAGCTCAAAAATGATATCTAATACATGTTAATCTGTGATTTTTAATATGAATACATGAAACAGATCCCACCTCACAATTCACTGTGACAGCTCTCCTAGTAAGGGTGAGTAGCGTTGTCAAGGCTACTAAGGGCTCTGGCACACGGGGGAGATTAGTCGCCCGCGATAAAACTCCCTGTTCGCGGGCGACTAATCTCCCCGAGTTGCCTACCCCTGCCATCCCACCGGCGAACATGTAAGTCGCCGGCGGGATGGCAGACGCGGCGGCGCGATTTCGCGCAAATCGCCGAAAAAGACTCGCGAGTCTTTTTCGGCGATTCCCTGAAATTGCCCCGCCGCGTCTGCCATCCCGCCGGCGACTTACATGTTCGCCGGTGGGATGGCAGGGGTAGGCAACTCGGGGAGATTAGTCGCCCGCGAACAGGGAGTTTTATCGCGGGCGACTAATCTCCCCCGTGTGCCAGAGCCCTAAATGTCTGAAAATACCCTGCCATAGACAATACTGAGAACAATCACTTAGAGACAATTATCAGTAAATGATCATCATTGTCTTTTTTTGTTAGTTACAAGAAGTACCTGCTACTAGCAGCTCTGTGTGTCTTCACAATTATTTCCGGAAGTCGCCCGAAGTTTCCTCTCAAGGCAACCTCGGGTGACTTTTGGAAATCTCGCCAACGGTATTCGGTATTGCAGGTGACTAATCTCCCAGACATGCCATCCCATGGGCAAGAATATAAATCGCTGGTGGGATGGCATACGCGTTGCTTTGGTTTTCCAAAGTCACCCAAAGTTTCCTTGCGGGCAACTAATCTCCCCTTGTGCCACTGCCCTAAGAGACTGACCAAGGTCTAATCAGTTAACAGTTTAATGACAGCTAGGTATTTATATTTATAGTGATTATTTACTATTTGCTAGAAATGGCTGATGAAGCAAATTCATTCCTGAAAATATAGTGTGCAAACGGCTTTATCAGATAAAGATCCTTTAGATCCTCAGCATTGGGAAATACCAGAAATATTCTTTGTACTCAGGACTGGTGCTATGGCTGAATGGCATGCATTCTGCTACATGGACACAGACAAAGCCCACTGATTATTGTTAATGAATGTTGAAGACATTTAATTAAATGAAAAGTTGTATGTATCCAATTGTACTTCCTTTATTAGTTTTCCATTTTTGTGTTTACCTGTTCTAAAGCCAAAACGTGCGGGCAGACGTCCTGTGGGTATCAAGTAGTACAAGGGACAGTAATAAAGATATGCACCATGGCCACCTAGCTTCATCAAACTTCACAAGGGACACCCGCCCACCCGCCTATATTCCCCCCCAGTAGCAGACCTACTGCCAATATAGATTACCCAATGACTAATAACCTAACAGCCATCCCAGGCTTATAACATGCATCCTTCAGTTATCTGTACCCTTAGCCTTAACTTTTTTCTTTCTACCCTCCCTTTTGAATCTATCTTATTGTTGGTTATCCTTTTGCAGAAAAAGCAGACAATTAAGACTTATCACTGGTACAATAACTCCATTAGTTCATTGTTTCATGATAACTAATATGCCTCTGTATCATATAACCTTGTATTTCTCTGTTCTTGCTTTTGTTATTGGAAAAAGATAAATAAAAATATAAGTTACAAAAAAAAAAAGATATGCACCAAATTCACTGTAACAGGCTTCAGGCTCGGCCCAACACCTATAGCCCTACTCCATTATCTGGGTGTTCCTAGAGGGAGCAGCCTCGCAGGCTTAGATTAGTGCTGTCCAAATTCTTTGGCACCAAGAGATCCGCTAATGCAACACTCTATATATAAAGCATTTTTTTTGTTTAGTGTATCAGATAGGGAAGCGTTTTGCAGATATAAAATGGTACTGCCATTACTGACTTATTTATCACCACTTCCATATACATATACTATATGGAATTTTAAATAAACCAAATATACACAACCTTTAATTCTGCAAACAAATTAAATCATATTACTTAAGAGTACATACTATGATTTTCATAACTGTGTCCTTTTTCCTTTACCAGATAGTAGTACATGGGCTTATATATACAGGAACTGCTTATCAGTCAGTGACTTCTAGGCCCCTGATAACGTCTGGTCCCACAGCAGTTGCAGGATCTGCTTACTCGCCAGTTACAATTTTGGTGGTACCCATCAGGCCTGGTTTAGTAGAGTTAAACCTTTGTACCTATGTATTACCAGTAGGTGGAAAAGATCAGTTCTGTAGTTTTGTACTCTGTCTATAGGCATTTGTGTGTTTATTTATTATCTAACTAACTCTGGTACAGTTGTTGTGTCATACGCAAAGCTATGAGCAAACATGGTGTCATGACTGGTAACCATGGCAGGACCATACGGAGAGGGTCTGAATTTATGTGGCAACAGTGCCATTCTTATTTATTGCACTAAAGCAGCTGAAAAGTAGAGTTTAGCTAGTCAGCACAAATGTAATGTCTTTTGTGGTCTATCATTGATTGTTTTCATATTGAACTTTCATTTGGTGTTTATTCACACTTTCTCTATTCTACACTACAGTTATTCCAGTATTTGCATTTAGAAATGTATTTTGAAGCTAGCGAGTCTTTAGCTATGTTTCGTAAGCTTTAAAACTTCCTAGGGCACAGGTATGTCTGCAAGTGCAGTGAGCAAAGTGCAATAATAATACCCCTCTTTTGCCCACAGTGCAGCATTATGTCAGAATTTCAGCGTCATTATGGTCGCAAGGTTCTGTTTTTCATTGTCACCTGCAGGTTACAGCGAGTGCAGCTGATGGAGAAAATCTCAAAAGTCCTGTCTGGAAACATTTACCAGTGAAAAAGGGTGATCCAGTAAAAGCAAGATGTTGTGTTTGCTCTGTAGAGCCATGTCACAGTGGCAAGGATGCCAAATAGTATAACACATCTAAGCTGGAGGCATTCAGCTGAGTATAAAATAAAAATGTGTTTTGCTGCCGGCACTGCCAGTATCACCTCTATAATGACTGGCATCACAGTTGAGAGGCTTTCAGAACTGTACAAAACACAGTTAGATATCCACTTGTGTCCAAACTACCAACCTAAAGGTGAAGACACACCGAGCTACTAGTAGCAGCTACTTTTTAATGGCCACTATACTCCAGAAAATACCCTGCCATAGACAATACTTAAAATTGCCTCTGCTAAAACACACATAGAGACAATTATGATAAATGATCAGCATTGTCTATATTAGAAGCCACATCTACTAGTAGCTCTGTGTGTCTTCACCCTAAGGATGAAGATACATTGGGTGATTAGTCACTGCAAGGGGTGAAGACACAGGGAGCTACTAGTAGCAGCTACTTCTGATCATTTACTGATAATTGCCTCTATATTGTCTATGCATTTAGTAGCCGTGACAAGTTTCTGCTACTTGTAGTTCAGGGTGTATCACCCTTACTTGGATGCTGGATTTACTGAACTGGTGACTCTCCTAAAACCAAAGTGCAAAGATCCATCTTGTTTTTTCTCTGACCTGTATGATAAGGTGATGAAACAAGTTAGATATGCAGTTGACAGAGCAAATGCCCTACCTTTCACATATGAAACATGGACATCAGAGTACATTAGCCAATGATATATTAGCTTGATAGATCATTTTGTAGTCTGAAGTTTTTAATACCAAGCAGCATGGCTGGCAAACTGCAGATTCTGTACTAGAAACAATAAGAACATGGGACATTCCCACAAGAAAAGCCATATTGTTGTTCATTTGTGACAAAGCAGTTAGTGGTTAGTAATTAGGGGAGGAGGGCATCAAGGGAGAGATAGGGGGGCGGCAGAAAGGAATCAGGTCTGGGTCAGAGGGGCACTCAGGGGCTGGGCCCCACCGGGTATCCTGCTGGCCTATTTCAACCCTGTATGATAGCAGTGTGCAGAAAACAGTTGGTCATTTTAACACACATCAATTGCAAAAGAAAGAATTACAAAGTAACAGAGATAAGTGCTACAAATGCTTGTATATCTACTATCTTGCTAGCAGTGGCAATGCTAAAGCGTTGATTGGGCAATGATGTGGAATCAAACATGAAGAATCTTATGCTTAAGAAATCGTATAAGAATCTTTCATGCAACCAAGGTTTCAAAGTCTATTCGAAAATAGTCGTTTTGTTGTTGCTACAACATTAGGCCCTAGATAGGAAGTATAATTTTGGACGGGAGAAACATAACGGTGTAGAGCAAAATTATTAGTTTGAGAGGCTTTTGCATTTGTACACAATGCTGACCCAGCCCTAAGCACAGTGATGAGACAAAAATCTAAGCAGGGTTTGAAATCACCAGGTAGCAAAGACTGAAGAAAACTCAGAAAATCCGTTTTTTAAGCCTTAATTCTGCTGCATACTGTATATCATAACCTAAATGAATAAAAGGATTTGATTTTTGGCCCTAATTAAATGACAGCTAAAAAGAGGCAGAAGATGAAAGCAAATAATTCAGAAACTATGAAGAAATAAAAAATTAGGCAATTGAAAAGTTGCTAAGAATAGGCCCCTCTAGAAGTTAGCTTGAAGGGGAGCTACCCCTTTAAATGTCTATTTGTGGATCTGTGAGTGTCTGCTAAATTTTCCTGGTATGAATTACCCCCTCAAGCTGCAGGTCTGGGGCAGTATGGCCGCTCTGGGTTGTCTTTATGGTGCGGTTGTCGAGAGGGGAGCCTGTGCAGGAACCCAATGACTAACGCATGTGTTTACTTCTCCTTTAAATGTGCAGCATTTGTTGTCATAAAAGTTATAAATGCCTCATTCAAAAAACTCCCTTTGCAGCATCAATAAATACCTATGAAGCTACAGAAACAATGAATCAGTGTAGCATATTAGTTAATCATTTGCCCCACCTCCAGAGATACTGAACTATACCCCCATCATCTTCTGTTAGCCATCGCCCTTTTCCCAATAAATTTAAGATAATGTTTGCTCACTTAGCCCATCAACATAAACCATGCTTAGTGAAGGGCTGAACTGAAACTCCAATTTTCCTTTATTGAGTTCATTTTGATGACCACTAGATGGCAATGTTTCCTTATGGCAAATATATACAGATACTGAAAAACAAGCTTCAGAGAGAATTTATTGGAAGAACACACATATTAAGATTCTTTTCATCTTGATTAATAAAGCAATTCTGTTTCTCTGGTATAAATGCTGTCACACTTAAGTTTTAGGAGACCTCTTCAAACATTGATCATTACATATAGGAATGGGTTTGTACCAATAGGATGGACAATGCTTACTAAATCATTGTAACCAAAAATACAAATGATTTTGGAAAAGAATAACTCTGGCTAAGATGATAAAATACAGTGTCTTTCTAACTTATTTGTTAAAATCAATTAACTCATTTTCTAGGTGGATCTATGCAAAGGGTTTAGGCTACAAAGGAAAACAAAAAACACTTCACGGGCTGGGAATTTCCAATTTGGAAATAAATGCTACAAAAGGGCAGCATTCTAAATCCTGCTAGCTTTCGCACTGTAATGGCAGCAGCAGGAAATTCAGTGGTTTTTGTGCTTTCTATGCTTCAATGGCTTAAATGGCTGTTTATTGCAAAGATTATGGATATTCTAAACATAATTACTGTCATAAATATTATGTTAATATATGTAATATATTATACAGCTTTTTTGCCAATGCTTCATGCCTATGGGACTTACAGCTCACTTGTCTCTTAGCACTTAGCGCTGCCTCTGCTGTAAAGGAAATCAATCAGGCATGCTCAGTAGGCATCTATTTGACCATCTTCACGGTCAGAGAGAGAAAGAGAACTCAGAACAGAAAAGGGGGTGGAGTTTCATTCTAGACTTGGAAGTAGCTGAGAGAGCTGAAGCTGAGCCACCTGTGATACAGAATTTACATGACTCAATGGAGGAAGAAAGGTATGTTATTATGAGCACTATTTAGAGTAATATTAGAGATAGAAAGAACGTTTACTTATTCTTTAAAAAAGGCTTTATTTGTAAGGTGCAAATATAACATTTTTCATAATGAAAGAAAATGTAATTCTACTCAACTTTCATTATTTTAAAGGAACTACAGGTATGGGACCCATTATCCAGAATGCTTGGGACCTGGGGTTTTCCGGATAAGAGGCCTTTCCGTAATTCAGATCTCCTACCTAAAGTCTGCTAAAAAAAATTGTTTAAACAGTAATTAAACCCAACAAGACTGTTAAGGCTCCAATAAGGATTAATTATCTTAGTTGGGATCAAGTACAAGTACTGTTTTATTATTACAGAGAAAAAAAAAATGTGAATTTGATTACAATGGAGTCAATGGGAGACAGCCTTTCCGTAATTCGGAACTTCCTGGATAATGGGTTTCCGGATAAGGGGTCCGATACCTGTATAACTCTTCAAACCAACATAATATGAGTACTTTTCTTAGCCCCTTTGAAATTTACATAATTATATATATATTACAAGATATTAGCAACCGTTTCTACTGCTAATATAATGTCATTAAAATGACAGTGCCACTTGCTGGTTAGTTCTTAGTTCTCCAGCCATGATACAGAAAACAGATCCAATGTTTCTTTTCTTTTCTAAGCAGAGCAACATCAGAAATGTTCCCTGTTCTTCTAACTTCTGACTGTATTACTATCAGCAGGAGCAGCCAGCAGGGGGTACTATTGTTTTAGTTATATTAGCAGTAGAAAATGTTGCTAATATCTGGAAAATTAGGTAAAAAAATAAAGTTAATGTCAATTGCAAAAGTGCTTAAAAGAGCACACAAAGGATTTTATATGAACTTGTTTAAAGGTTTACACGTAATTTAAATGATTTTAAAGTTATTTATTTTACGTTTATTTTAAAGTTTAAAGTTATTTGAAACGTCTCTCTTGCGCTTCTATTCATTGCTGGTCTTGACTTCAAGTGCAATTAAAACAATATAGCAGCAGTCAGCTCCCCTCCAGCAAAGACTCCAAACCCCACAATGCCTTGCATGTTCTGTGCTTAACATGCCTGTAAGGAAGCAGACCCACAAAAGTGTGCATGGTATTGTGGGATATTGAGGCCTGGCTAGAAAAGAGTAGATTTCTACTATATACGGTAGGTTCAGTGTTACTGTATGTAGACTGACAGATACTGTTTCTAACAGATGTGGAATTAAAAAATAACCACTAAATATTTTTTTATCATATTTGTGTTTGCTTCCCTTTTAGTAGAACTGTAATACAAGGGTCACCATGATCAATTTTTATACAGCTTAGTCCTATGAAACAAAATATAGGACAAGTTAAGACATTAGTAAAATGAGATATATCTGTAAATTAAATTATAGCCTGCAAAGCTTACACCCAGGCTCAAACTATCAAAAAAACAGAGCACTTCTGTACTAAGCAGTTCTAGTGCTGAGTCTCATTAAGGTGAGTTGTCACACTCTAAAAGACCAGCAGGGTGCATTATAGGCACATTTATAGTTCAAAACTGACTATAAAAAGTTATTGCCTGTAGCAATACAATGACATTACATTATCAATGGCATTAACAAATGACAACTGCAACCCCTTCCAAAGTCTCTGTATTCAAAGGAAAAGCATTGCTTGTACATTCAGCACACTGTACAGAAAGCAGAACTGTGTAAAGTGATTAGAATACATGTTTTCTTTCTTTATTACTGGATTTATTTTTTGGTGTGGCTGGGTGGCATGCCGCCCCAAATTTGATGCCACCCTAGGCCCGGGCTTTGCCACAAATCTGGGCCTGATAGCTGCATATACACACTGGTTTAATCTGTTGAGCAATGACAACAGGTGCCATCCACCTAGAAACTGTAATCTAGAAACATTATGTGATAGCCTATAAACATAGCATTAAAACTGAGTATTTAATACATAGTAACATAGTAACATAGTAAGTTGGGTTGAAAAAAGACATACGTCCATCAAGTTCAACCATAATGCCTATACCTAACCTGCCTAACTACAAGTTGATCCAGAGGAAGGCAAAAAACCCCATCTGAAGCCTCTCTAATTTGCCTCAGAGGGGAAAAAATTCCTTCCTGACTCCAAGATGGCAATCGGACCAGTCCCTGTATCAACTTGTACTAAGAGCTATCTCCCATAACCGTGTATTCCCTCACTTGCTAAGAATCCATCCAGCCCCTTCTTAAAGCTATATAATGTATCAGCCAGTACGACTGATTCGGGGAGGGAATTCCACAACTTCACAGCTCTCACTGTAAAAAATCCTTTCCGAATATTTAAATGGAACCTCCCTTCTTCTAAACGGAGTGGGTGCCCTCGTGTCCGTTGGAAGGACCTACTGGTAAATAAAACATTAGAGAGGTTATTATATGATCCCCTTATATATTTATACATAGTTATCATGTCACCTCTTAAGCGCCTCTTCTCCAGTGTAAACAGACCCAACTTGGCCAGTCTTTCTTCATAACCGAGACTTTCCATACCCTTTACCAGCTTAGTTGCCCTTCTCTGGACCCTCTCTAGCTCAATAATGTCCCGTTTGAGCACTGGAGACCAAAACTGAACAGCATATTCTAGATGGGGCCTTACCAGTGCTCTGTAAAGGGGAAGAATAACCCCCTCCTCCCGTGAATCTATACCCCTTTTAATACAGCTCAGAACCTTGTTTGCCCTTGCAGCTGCTGCCTGGCATTGCTTGCTACAGCCAAGTTTATTATCTACAAGGACTCCAAGATCCTTCTCCATTATGGATTTGCCTAGTGCAGTCCCATTAAGGTTATACGGGGCTTGCATATTTTTACATCCCAGGTGCATGACCTTACATTTATCCACATTAAATCTCATCTGCCACTTAGCTGCCCAGATTGCCAGTTGGTCAAGATCCTGCTGCAGGGATGTCACATCCTGGATAGAATTGACTGGTCTGCAGAGTTTTGTGTCATCTGCAAACACTGATACATTACTCATAATACCCTCCCCTAAGTCATTTATGAACAAATTAAACAAAAGTGGACCCAGTACAGAACCCTGAGGGACCCCACTGAGAACCTTACTCCAAGTAGAGAATGTGCCATTAACAACCACCCTCTGTACCCGATCCTGTAGCCAGTTTTCTATCCATGTGCAAACGACTTCACTAAGACCAATAGACCTTAGCTTAGAAAGCAGTCGTTTGTGGGGAACGGTATCAAATGCTTTGGCAAAATCCAAATAGATTATATCTACTGCATCCCCACTGTCCAGCTTCTTACTTACCTCATCATAAAAAGCAATTAAATTGGTCTGACATGACCTGTCCTTCATAAAGCCATGCTGATTACTGCTCATAATGCCATTCTCCACTACATAATTTTGAATGTGATCCCTTAACAAGCCTTCAAATAACTTGCCCACCACGGATGTCAAACTTACAGGCCTATAATTGCCAGGCTGAGATCTTATTCCCTTTTTAAATATGGGAGTGACATTCACCTTCTTCCAATCACTAGGTACCATACCTGATGAAAGAGAGTCTGAGAATATCAGAAACAAGGGCCACTGCAATTCTGCCCCTAGCTCTCTCAGTACCCGAGGGTGTATTCCATCTGGCCCAGGTGCCTTGTTTACATTTATCGTGTGTAACCCTTTAAGCACCATATCCTGTGCCAACCACTGTGTAGTTGGAGCTGAGGCAACAGTGAAGCTATTGGGTGAGACTTGGCCCACTGGCTCCTCTACTGTATACACAGAAGAAAAGAACTGGTTAAGCACATCTGCCTTTTCTGTATCCGCTGTAACCATATTGTTATTATAACTCAATGGGGCCACACCCTCAACCTGCATCTTTTTACTATTAATATACTTAAAAAACTTTTTGGGGTTAGTCTTGGCCTCGGCCGCGATGCGCTCCTCATTTTCTATCTTTGCCTTCCGGATTGCTGTTTTACAACACTTGTTATAGTGTTTATATTCATTAAACGCAGCTACTGTCCCCTCTGACTTATATTTCTTAAAAGCTTTCCTTTTTTTCCCTATTAACTTCTTTACCTCAGAGTTAAGCCACATAGGGTGATTCTTAACACTTCTACTTTTTCTTATTAATGGAATGAATTGAGAACAGTAATGATTTAATATCATTTTAAATGACAACCATTTCTGCTCTGTATTTTTATCAGAAAACATAATGCCCCAATCTATGCCCTGAAGCGCTGCCCTTAAGGAGCTAAAATTTGCCTTCCTAAAATTCAGTGTCTTTGTTGCCCCCGTGTAAATTTGTTTCCTGCACCAAACATCAAATGAAATAACATTATGGTCACTATTACCCAGGGGTTCAACCACTTGCACATTTGCTATACGTTCTGGGTCATTAGAGATCACTAGATCTAGTATAGCATTGTTCCTGGTTGGCTCCTCAACAACCTGTGACATAAAGTTGTCGTGCAGCAAGTTTATAAACTTGTTCCCATTTACTGTCCTGGCAGTACTATTGCCCCAGTCAATATCAGGGTAATTAAAATCCCCCATTATTATCACTTGCCCCAAACTAGCAGCCTTTTCTATTTGCAACAGGAGCTGGGCCTCCTCCTCTTCGCTTACATTAGGGGGTCTATAGCATACCCCTACAATTAGCTTGGTAGATTCTTTACTATCTGTGAGAAGCTCAACCCATAAGGATTCAGCTCCCTCTGTTACCCCCATCACTTCCTCCTTAATATTTGCTTTTAAGTCGTGCTTAATGAACAGACACACTCCTCCTCCTTTCCTATTGCCCCTGTCCCTCCGAAACAATGTATACCCCCCAATATTAACAGCCCAGTCATGAGACTCATTCAACCAAGTTTCAGCAACACCAATCACATCATATTTTCGCTCCAACGCCAGTACTTCCAGCTCTCCCATTTTACCAGTCAGACTCCTTGCATTGGTAAACATACATTTAATACTGGTTCCGGCGTGAGAATGACGTGTAAACAACTTATGGGCCTCCCTGCCATTATCAGTATCCCGAAGCAAGTCTCCTCCCCCAATTTTCCTTACTATGCCCACTACCTCATCTATCCTGTCTACCACAGAATTTCCCGCTGCACCCTCCCCCCCCACTCCTAGTTTAAAATCTCCTCCAACCCTCTAGCCATCTTTTCCCCCAAAGCAGCTGCCCCATCATCATTGAGGTGCAGCCCATCCCTGGCAAAGAGCCTGTAGCCGATTGAGAAATCAGCCCAGTTCTGGAGAAACCCAAAGCCCTCCTCCCTGCACCAATCTCTCAGCCACGCATTAATCTCCCTGAGCTCCCGCTGCCTTCTTAATGTTGCTCGTGGCACAGGTAATATCTCTGAGAAAATTACCTTGGAAGTCCTCGCCCTCAACTTCGCACCTAGCTTTTTAAAATCGTTCTTGAGGACTTCCCCCCCTCCTCTAACTTTGTCATTGGTACCTATGTGTACCAAGACCGCCGGGTCTTCCCCAGCCCCTCCCAACAATCTGTCCACTCGTTCCACCACATGCCGAACCCTAGCACCAGGCAAGCAACACACAGTTCGGCATGTAGGGTCTTTGCGACAAATTACCCTATCCACCTTTCTAATAATTGAATCCCCTACAACTATAACCTGCCTTCCCTTCCTAGCACTACTCCCCCCACCTGTATTAGAGGTGCCGGCTCCCAGGGTGCTCTGAGAGTCAGCCTGCTCCATACACGCCAGCTCAGAGCTGCCTTCCCCAGCATCTTCACCTAACGCGGCAAATCTGTTGGTTTGTACAAGCTTTGAACCAGCCCCCCTACCCTTGTGTCCCCTACTGCCCCTCTTAACTGTTACAAATTTGTCTCCCTCATTAACCTCCACTGTCCCTTCTCCCCCCCCCACTACACCGGCCCCTGCCAGTGGTTGCTCAGTGAGCCTCCTGTTCTCCCCCATGTTTGCAGCTGCCCTCAGTGCTGCCAGTTCCCCCCTTAGATTCTGCACCTCAGATTCCAAGAGGAAAACCCACCTGCATCTCTCACAAGTAAATGCTGCATGGAACTGCTGCTCCAGGACCACATACATGCGACAAGATGCACACTGAGTAACACCAGCAATCATACTGCAACTCATATTGCAACTGGGTACTTACAGTCTCCCGAGTGCAATCCCTTGTATAGTGCCTTTTAAGTTTCAAACGCCTTTTTTGTTTTAAACGCCTGCTATACACTTAAATTTACATGCAACACTTTAGATTACATGCAAAACTCGCTAGCAGCTCCCAAACTCGCTGTGCAGTCAGAAACTTATTGAGGTTCAAACCAAACAGCCAAATGTCTGTTGAGAATTTACCAGATTTACTCCACCCCCTTAATTAGTATGCTCAATCAGCCAGGTAGCACTTACAAGTCACACAGCAGTTAGTTAATTGCACTTACTTTCTCCTTTCAACCAGCACTCCCAGCATGCACAGTAAACCCCAAACGCCTTTTTTGTTTTAAACGCCTGCTATACACTTAAATTTACATGCAACACTTTAGATTACATGCAAAACTCGCTAGCAGCTCCCAAACTCGCTGTGCAGTCAGAAACTTATTGAGGTTCAAACCAAACAGCCAAATGTCTGTTGAGAATTTACCAGATTTACTCCACCCCCTTAATTAGTATGCTCAATCAGCCAGGTAGCACTTACAAGTCACACAGCAGTTAGTTAATTGCACTTACTTTCTCCTTTCAACCAGCACTCCCAGCATGCACAGTAAACCCCAAACGCCTTTTTTGTTTTAAACGCCTGCTATACACTTAAATTTACATGCAACACTTTAGATTACATGCAAAACTCGCTAGCAGCTCCCAAACTCGCTGTGCAGTCAGAAACTTATTGAGGTTAATATGGCAGATCCCTGAGGCTTCATTTCCATAATCAAAAAATGTGTAGTATGGCTACATCTCAGATTGCCACTAAGCATCCAAAGTCTTCTCTATGCCTTCTCACAAAGTCACGCTCCTTCTTTACTCTGTCCTTTATATCACTGTTTTGTATGGGCAATTGAATCAAAGAATTAGATGTCCAGTATACTGGGTTTTATCATCCAGGCAATGTCAGTGTGACCCATGCGTTTTGTTATTGGACTTGTAATGCTGTAACAGTAAGTGCTGGAGGGATAATGTAACAAAGGCAGATGGGTTAAGTTCTCACATTTGCAGGTTACGCAGGATTGGTGGGGTAGGGCAGGAAGGTCAGTAGCCCTATAGCCCCCCCTTCCTCCTTCCAAGTGGTCTTTTGGAGGTAGGAAAATGTAGATATGCCTAGAAGGAGATATTATATTTTATAACAAGTGTTAGGAATACACACCAGGGATGGCTAACCTGCAGCAGCCCAGCTGCAACTCCCAGCATCCCACCGACAGCTGAAGGTTTATTTAAGTAAATCTCCCTAGCTTTTTGCAGTGCTTGAGGCCTCACTAACTCAGATTCAGTTCATGTGAAAAGGTTGGAGGGGCAGGAGTACTAGGGCATTATTGATGCGTCATACAAAGGGAAAAAAAATCTGTTTTTTAAGACATTGACAACTTTTAAACTACTAATAAAATCTTCATGGATTTTTAGAAGTGTATTTATGAAATGGTGAATTGATAAATACGCTTCTAAAAATCCCATAGGGATGAATAGAACATGGGTGAGTTTTATGTACTAAGCTCTAAACTCACATTTTGATAAAGCTGCTCCATGTGTATTAGATATATAAGTGCCATTTTTTCGCAGTTCTTTAGGCACAAATGTGCTGCACTTATTGATGCTGGGAGCGAATAGAACCCTGGAGCTACTGTCGGGTCAGGATTTGGTTCTCCTGAGTCAACAGGTGCAGGATATCTGTCTGGGGAAAAACATGTTTCAAAATTTTAATTCCAAAAAAAAGCATGTTTTACATATTTTTGACATTATCTTTCAACTTCTTACTAATTACTTACTAACTAGTAAGTTGTGCACCAAGATTAATCCAACACATTTTCTCTTCCAAACTGAGCCCAGAGTGTGCAGGCTAGAGCTCACTATAGACTCTATAGTACAGAGTACTTACTGTGGGGCCTTGCAGAGACTGCTGCGTGTGGACACGGTTCACTTACAAAAAAAAGATGATTAAGATTCATTGGAAAAATATTGAAAAACAAGGCAACCACACGCAGGTATGTTGTTTCCAAGTACTGTTGTCATAGTTACAATGTTGCCTTATTGTGTCGTGCACTTGTGTTATTAATACATGCATATAACTCTCAGCCCATAACAGCTACAGCAGAGCTTTCATGGCTTTTGGGTTCACCCACCCACCATTGCTATAAAAAATCTTCAGGTCACTTATAAGATTTCAAACATATAAAAAGAAGTCCTGCTAAAGTTTTAAGAGGTAATTGGGATCTTGCCCAGAGAGAATCTGAAAAAAAACCTTTTTGCAGAACAAAATAGATTGTATTTCTATAGGTTTAGCGCAGTAGCATCTGATCCTATTACCTATTTAAACATGTTTTCAGAAGGTCTCCATCCAATCTGATATACCTTTGGAATTATACTGTGTTAAAAAAATGATTATACCAAATTATCAGATGTCAGCACCCCCCTGCAATACTTGACATGGAGACATCCAGTTTTTCTGCATAGGTCTGTGTCATAATCACAGATACACTGCTCTCAGTCATTAAAGTGACACAATACCTCGGAAAACTGCTTACATTTTTTTGTTTTTGTTTTTTTATTAGCAGTCTAACACTACTATTACATTGAGTGTCCCCTGGTGTTATGTTTGTCACACTGTGCAAATAGAACTGAGCAGAGAATCGTCAAGAGATGCTTCTTGCATTAGTAACTTAAGCTTCTGGAGTTCTCTCTGGGCATCCCCCAGAGAGGGAGAGTGAACAGCAGGGAGCTGCTGTAAAGTGCTCTGAAGACCACTCTGAGTAAATCTACATTAAGTGGGTATAGGAGGTTTTATGTCCCCTTTAATGCACAAATTATATAAATGTCTCTGTTCAAGAACTTTCATACAGTTCACTATGCAATTTATGCTTTGCCCCTTTGGGCAGGGACTAAATCAAAGTATAACCTCTATTATGTGCTGCAGTATAGGTTGGTGCCATATAAATAAAGGATAATATTAATGGAACTGTGCCAACACAGACATGGGTTTCCTCCCACACTCCAAACATACAGGCAGGTCATTTGACCCTAGTGTGTATGTGTGTGTATATGTGTGGGTGTATGTGTGTGTATGTATGTATGTATGTGTGTGTGTGTATGTGTGTATGTGTGTGTGTGTGTGTGTGTGTGTATGTGTATGTGTGTGTGTGTGTGGGGGGTGTGTATGTGTGTGTGTGGGGGGGGTGTATGTGTGTGGGTGTATGTGTGTGTGTGCATGTGTGTGTATGTGTGTGTGTGTGTATGTATGTGTATGTGTGTGTGTGTGTGTGGACATAATAGGAGCTTTAGATTGTGAGCTCCACTGAGGCACTGGTGGATATATAATCTTTCTGTAATGTGCTATGGAATATGTTGGTGCTATCACTAAAAAGAATAGCAATATTTATTTCCCATTGTCTCTTGCAGCAGGTGACCATCCTGGCTTTTGTAATGTGGAATTAAAGGAAGCACACTCTTTCCCTTTGCCTTTACATCCCCTGTAACTCAAGCCCTCCCATTCAAGCTGCTTACACTAGGGATCATTAATGTAACACTTCTACCAGTTTGTACATATGAATTCTGGCCCACTCTATTGTATTTGCAGTCATTCGTCACCCATCCATCTCTCCACCCCCATTTTCATCTTTATGTCCACATGTAAGGATCACTGTTTTGATAACTTGCCCAAAAATTAAATGCCCTTTCCAACCACCCTAATAATATCCCATCTAAAAAGGGATCTATTGGCTGAAAGGTCAAGAAACAGCAAATTAACAGGAAAAAAGCTGCCTATGTATGGGCAATGTTGGACACTGGCATGAGTTTTATGGTATACCATATTTCTTATTTCTAAATTACACTGTTTACATAGCAAATAATTCACTCTATCATTTAAAATTAACAATTTTTTTAGCTGTAATATCGGTTTGTAGGCAGCCATCTAAGTGCATTGTGCCTGAGTCTGAGCTTTCAGAAGGAGCCAGCGCTACACATTAGAACTGCTTTCAGGTAACCTATTATTTCTCCTAGTCCCATGTAACTGGAGGAGTCCCAAGCCGGACTTGGAGTTCTTACTACTGATTGCTATTTTGATATCTACTGGGAGCTGCTATCTTGCTCCCTTCCCATTGTTCTGCTGATCGGCTGCTGGGAAGGGGGGATATCAATCCAACTTGCAGCTCAGCAGTAAAGTGTGACTGAAGTTAAACAAAAAATTAAGAACATAAAAATCTGTTTGCGTTTTTGATTTCAATTCAGGATCCTGCTGGAGAACTTCTATTAACTGACGTGTTTTGAAAAAAACATGTTTTCCCATGACAGTATTCCTTTGATTATATAGATATAGATCATCTGGCAGTGATGGGTGAATGAGTGCAAATGAGGTCAAAATCAGGTTCTGTAAGGTATATCTACTCCTCCTGTGTTTGAGTTTGGCAGCTTGCCACTGTACAAAACAACTGATTTTCTGATTTTCAAGTATATTAAACTCCCCTGGCAGTTTAGTTTCTTTGTTACACAGTGATACTTTTTTGATCCTGGTTATCGTACTAGCTTTTACACAAAGCTATAATGATGCACGCAATTTTTTTTCTTGAGCAGCGCATAATTTTCGCTGCAAATTTTTACGCCGTTTTGGGAAAAAAATCCGCCAATGGCGAAAAGTGGAAATTCACCATATATTTATGCCTGCTGAAAAATTTCACTCATTCCTACTCGTAAATCACGGATTTGTTATGAGGCGATCACATGCTTCCTAATGATAACAAACAGTGCACCGTATACCCACCAGTTGGAACATGAGCCTGTTTGGTATCAATCTAATCTCCCACCTATGGAACACAGCATGCACATATCTTTATTATAATATCTGGCACTGGCATGCACCAAAATTATATTGCCCAACCAATTCATTTTGGTTCCTTCATTTTAATAGAGCATTAAGCACAAGGCATTTGTGTCCATCTGAATTGAATAAAAAAATGTTATATGAGTGTATTGAAGTAGTTTACTGGGAGAGTATATGGGATTATTATGTGCTTCAGACAGCACTTTAACAGGTTTCGCAAAAGGTCAACTTTAATAATTGACAGATTTCTATTTTTTTAACCTGTGGCACCGCTCAGACTGTTCTGCCCACAGACAACTTAAGTGCTGGTTGGTGAGGGGCCTTGGTATCAACTACAGAATTGGCCATGGAAAAAATAAGAACAATAAATGGTTTAGAGCAGGGATCCCCAACCTTTTATACCCGCGAGTCACATTTAAATGGAAAAAGAGTTGGGGAGCAACACAAGCATGAAAAAGGTTCCTGGGGTGCCAATAAGAGCTATAATTGGCTACTTAATAGCCCCTACATGGACTGGCAGCCTACAGAAGGCTCTGCTTGACATTATCCTTGGTTTTTATGCAACCAAAACTTGCCTCCTTAACAGAAATTAAAAAATAAGCACCTGCATTGAGGCCACTGGGAGTAACATTCAAGGGGTTGGTAAGCAACATGTTATTCATGAGCCACTGGTTGGGGAACACTGGTTTAGAGGATCAAAATTAAAGGTGGTTAGTGATGAGCGAATTTTTTCACCAAGTATGGATTCGCAGCTAATTTCCGCATTTTGCCATTGGCGAATTGTTTTGTGAAACTTCCGTGAAAATTTGCTGCATGTCAAATGGGGCGTGGTCACATCAAGAAAGGGCGCAGGCACATCACAATTTGGGCGAAAAAAAAAAGACGCGGACGACAAAAAAAATCTCATACAGACACCAATTTTCATCAAACACTTTGTGCATGTTTAGTGGGGGACAAGGAGATCGATACTAAAAGCTGGGGATTCACCAAATCCAGGATTCAGTTCGGGATTCAGCCTTTTTCGGCAGGATTCAGATTTGACGCTTCATGCAAGGTTCCCTTAAGGGCTCTGGCACACGGGGAAATTAGTCGCCCGCGACAAAACTCCATGTTCGCGGGCGACTAATCTCCCTGAGTTACCATGACCCGCCATCCCACCGACGAACATGTAAGTCGCCGGCAGGATGGCGACTTACATGTTCACCGGTGGGATGGCGGGTCATGGCAACTCGGGGAGATTAGTCGCCCGTGACAAGGGAGATTTGTCGCGGGCGACTAATCTCCCCGTGTGCCAGAGCCCTTAACCTTTCCTTACCCCAGTTTGCATATGAAGATTAGGATTCAGTTCAGTATTCGGCCGAATCTTTCACAAAGGATTTGGGTGTAGCCGGATCCTAAAATTTGGGATTTGTTGCATCCCCAGTAAAAGCCTTGGCTATTGGTTGCCTTATCTTTAAAGATGCCCAGACATTATAATGTTAATGCCGAATTGCCAGATAAGGGTAAGGAATTCCTTTGTTTTTACCTGCATATCTGACAATGCAGCTCTTAACGTTAGTAGAGTGGACAAACAATCTTTTCGATGACCAATGGTCTTGGGAAAGACTGTAACTGTAGCTTGTATGGCCACCTTTAATCAGGTAAACAAGCAGCACTGGCCTCTGAGTTCTAAGCAATAAAATACCCTTATTGCTGTCTTATGGAGAGATAAGGATTTGACTTGGAATTGCCTTGTAAACACACACCAGTAGGATTACATGCTGTATATCAGGGGATGCCAGTTTGCCTATGGCTTTGATCCTGTCTGAGAAGTAATGTTCAAGACATAGCCATTACAAAGCATGCCATCCTTTGTCAGCCCTGCTACGCAGCCCCTATGGGCCTGGAATTGACAGCAGTCTTTGAATGGCCCCTTTTAACATTGGATCAGTAGGCTATTGTGTTTGCACAGCTGTGCTGGCTACAACATAAGTGTCTTGTGAAGGGACCTGCTGCAGTCCACTTTTCTGATATTACATAGGAACAGAGCGATATATATAAAAGTGGAGGCGGAATAATTATGGTACAAAGCGATGGCTCTATTATATGCATCAGAGAAGAATTTACCATGGAAATCAAATGAATGGCTTCCTTTTATCAATATCAGCCATGCTACTGACACTGAAAAATCTAATGCAATATATATTTTTCCATCACCATTCCAAGGTTAATTGGTGCATTTACTATAATGCTAATCTTAGTTTATCATTTTAAGTTGAAATGTAAACAAAAGGCACTGTGGGAAAAACATCTCTGCCCAAGCAGCCCTCCTGCTCTAGTAAGCTAGGGGTTAAGCTGTTTTTTTTATTACATGTTGATTTTCTTCAACAAATCCTCAAGCTCTGATGCCATAATCCAATAATTTCTTCCCAGCTGACACACAAAAAGAGAAGAAAGATCAGCACAGGGCGGTATAGTAAATCTTCAGCCAAGCAATGGAACAAATTTGCTGCTCCCAAAACATTGCACTGACAGGTCTGAATTTCCAAGCTCTGAACAGAAGGGAATTCAGAAAATCACTGAAGTGGAAAACAGCTACTAGCAGTTAGCGCTGCCCTAAATCACTTTTTACCGGATATATCAGAAAGAGGTGACTGGAATTCACACGCATAAATATTTCATTCCACTGTCAGTTCAGCTCTCCTTTGCCACCTCTGCAGAGTAGCACTGAGATTACCCAAATGATTGGCGGGGATATTGGCTTTTCTGTAACCTCCAAATAGGATTTTACCTTAAATGGCTTTGTTTGTGAAGTATTAAAATGTAATTCTTCTACAGATAGTTTGGGATTCATTCTATAATGTTTAATACTGCATTGTAGGTCAGTGGCTTTGGGACTGTTGTGATTCAAGTCTTCACTTGGAGATCCATTATTATTACTATGATTATTATTATTATTATTAATAATAATAAATGTGTGTATACATTAAACATACAAGAAAGTGTACAAAACAACCAATAACAAAGAAGTAAATACATTATACATCAAATACAGTGGGAACTTGAGCCCTTAATATAAATTAAATACAATGAGAGGCAAAAAGCAGATTTCCTAAGGAGAGGATTTCAGCATTATAGAGATGAAAAGAAAAATCAAAGGTTAGTGTCTATACTGGTGTGCACATTTGTTTGTTCATTCAAGTGGGCAATTAAAAAAATCAAATAATAATTATAATACTTAGAATGGTGGTTTAGGCCTTCTGGCTGTTTATAAAACTCAGTTATGTGTGTTTCTGTTATTTAGATTGCTCCAATGAAGTCCCAGGTACCAAGTAGCCCAGAAAATGCTGCCCATGATGTTAGAAGGTGAGCCATTGTTAAAGGTAAGTTATGCTTATGAGAGGAGAGAGTGCAATTGTTTATACTCATTTTTTTATGACCTTTTAGTGTGTCTTCACCCAGGAAGAGGAGCAGTAAGGAGAAAAATAGAATATATAAAGGGGCACATTTATCAAAGTACGATTGAGTCCGAATACAAAAAATTCGTATTGGCTCGTACTGTGCGTATTTCCAGCAACTTTTTCGTACTTTGCGACAAAATTTTGTGACAAAATTGTATTGTCGCGCCAAGTACAAAAGTTTTGGATTCATTCAAGCTAATGTTTGCTCCTGTATTATCAGATATGTCAGATGGGAAGGATGCAAGGGAAGAAGATATGGCTGGTTCTTTTGATCCATCTTTGATTGAACCATTGGCGAAGGTGAAACAAAAACTCAAACTTCAGCATTTAATCCTTTTAATTCACACAAAATTGATAGGGTGACATTCCAGTTTATTAGATTTTTAAGGATATAATAGAAAAGACAGAAAATACCCCATGCCTACAAGAGTTCTTGAAATGTATCCTTTTCCAGTGGAAGAAGATAGACCCCCCCCAGAGGTGGATGCGGCAGTGGCGTATCTATCAGAGAAGATGGCATTGCCAGTGGAGGATGTGGCAGTGGGTAATGTGGTTTCATTCCTCAATCCTATGGATAGGAAAATGGAGGCATCTTTTAAGTAGTCATATACTTCTCTGGGAGCTACAGTAAAACCAGCATTTGCTTTAGCTTCGGTATCCAGTGCACTTCATGTGGAGTCTGCAATGAAAGAAGGACTAGAGAGCAAGCATTGAGGATGCCTTGGTAGAAGTCAAGTTGGCATCAGATTTCATAGCAGAAACCCCTGTTGATCTTGTTAAGTTATCATCTAGGGCCATGGTGGCAGCTCATTGAACCTTGTGGTTGTGTTTACAGAATGCTGACCAAGCTTCTAAGATGATCCTCTGCAACTTACCTTTTCAAGGGTCAATGCTGTTTGGCTCAAAATTAGACAATATTATTAAAAGGGTAACTGGAGGAAAATGTGTTTTCCTGCTGCAGAACCATTTCTCAAGTAAAGGTGTTGACTCCTATACAGGAAAGTCATCCTTTCAAGAAAAGAAGTTCTCTAAGGATAGGTGCCAGTTTTGAGATGCAAGTCAAGGTGGAAGAAACAATCAGTGGAAAGGAGGACAGAGTTCACTCTTCAAGTTGCTGAAAGGTGGAGGAAGCTCCAAGAAGTCATTCTGAAGTCAAGGCAGCCCAATCCTCATTGATACCTAGAAGGTTGGAGGATTTTGTGGAGGTCTGGACAAAATGAATAAGAGATCAATGGGTATTGCAAACATTGAGAAAGGGATACTGCTTGGACTGCGAAAGGCTTAAAAAACACAATCTTTTGACAGTTCATTCTGGATGGAGCTATTGTACCTGTTGCACAGTTCAGAAAAAAAGTTGTATGTTCAAACTTTGTTAAAGAAAAAAAACACAGGATTATTGCTCCATGTTGGATTTAATACCAATATACTCATTTTTTATCATAGCACAAATAGATCAAGGGGATTGGATGCTGTCTTTGGATTAAAAAGACACTTATCTTCATATACTCATCCAAAATTTGTGCGACTTGCGAAAGAAGAGGAGTTACATTTCCAGTTCACTTGTCTACCACTTGGCCTAGCAACCTCTCCCCGAGTGTGTACAAAAGTTCTATAGGTGCTGATACCGGATAGAAGAAAATTTGAACTCAAAATTTATAAATATCTAGAGGTCATACTCCTGAAAGCAAAAAATCCAAAAGGTTCTGCTCTGCTGGTCATGTATATAAAGAAGCAGGGAGGCACTCGCAGTTACTTCTGTTGAAGAATTGCAGAACGTTATCTTCAGGATCTGACAGCTGGGTTTCATTTTTTCCACATTTGTCCACATTGGTGTTTGGCAAGTTTTTAGTTTTTGCAATGACAAATAAAAACTCAGTCAACAATCTGAAAACATCTACAGTTTTGATGCAAAGAAAGATCCTCAAGGGAAGAAAAGGGACATCTGCCAGTGACTGTTAGGGCTCTGGCACACAAGGGGGAATAGACGTCCGCAACAAAACTCCCTGTTCGCGGGCAACTAATCTCCCCGAGTTGCCTTTCCCTGCCATCCCACTGGCGAAAATGTAAGTCGCCGGTGGGATGGCACACGCGGCGGCGCGATTTCGCGTAAATCGCCGGAAAAGCCTCGCGAGGCAACTTCGGTGATATGCGCCCGCGAACAGGGAGTTTTGTCGCGGGCGACTAATCTCCCCGTGTGCCAGAGCCCTAAAATGATCTCAACAAGTTTTAGCTGGGGAATTTTCAGATTTTAAGCAGTTGTGTTGCATAGTAAATCTTGAAAAAGCTGTGACTTTTTTTCCGGTGACTTTTAGCGCTAAAAAATCAGAATCCGAAAAAAAAATCCATTCGTTAAATGGCCCCTGTAACCTTTGGCAGTTTCAGGGCATCTTTGCAATATATTAACTTGGAAAGGCTTTCCACAGAAGGAAAATGGAATACCTGGAAAATGCTGCTTCCCTTAACTTATCAATATATTCAAAAGGGATCCTGAAAACTATAGGTCTGGTAGTTCGACATGAGTGGCAGGAAAGCTTTTGGAAGGTGTAATCAGGGATAAGTGCAATATATTTTAAATCACAATACTTAGTTTGCGTCAGCACAGTTTTATTTGCTGTAGATCTACGACACAAGAAGGCACTCTCTATGTACAATCCCAATGCTGCATGACTTCTGTGCATTTAGTTGAGCTGTATGCAGGGTTGTTAGGGTTGCTAGTTTTGAACCAGAAAGTTGCTGGTGCTCTCCTCTTCCATGTTTTAAATTGTTGGAACAATGGTTTGGCTTTTGTGTTACTCTGCATCTAATAAACCAGCCATTGCATTGGTTGAATATAGGGGAAACAGCAGTACAGCAGATACACATCCAAAGCAAACAAAGTTCATTCAGTGCTCATACTGTGGGATCTTCAATTAATGTCATGTTATTTTGATTTCAGCTGCCTTTCTCTTGTCCACTCTGCTAAACACTCCAATACAAAGAAAATCACTGTAGAGAAGCACAAAATGGTTTCTGTGGTGTTCTACCCTTATTGAATTACAGTTAAGTGCCAAATGCCAAGACCCTTCAGGTAAGTTTAAACCAGGTTTGATCGATCAGCCACCCAATGGTAAAAATGCCTACTTACCAAATTCTTAAAATAAACAAACTTCAACTACGCTTTATGCTGAGTCCATAATGTCTTCTCACACATTATTTATGATCATGAAATTGAAATGCATATAAAAGTGCAGACAATATGCCTCCTCACATCAGAAAATGGAGAGCCTTATACAACGAAAACAGTAATACTGGCACTTATCCTTATGCCCCTATTTGTAATTGACATGCTCATTTCTCAACAAAGTATATTGATTTGTAATATTCTGACTCTGATTTATCAAAGCGTTTTACAACTTCCTTCACTTCCACAAAAAAAGGTCATCGGCTGTGACCAAGTAAAAACTATTCTATTCTATGAACCAATGTCTTGCAAGTCTGCTACAAAGTCGAAAAATGTTTTTTGAGCATGTGGAAAATGCAGCATTGCAAGTTTCTGGTATTGTACACAACATCATGGCATATAGTTGTAAGGCTAATGCCACACGAGAAACGCTTGCTGAGAATACTTCCCCCTACCTGTGCCTGCACCCGAATGAATTGATTATGCTTGGGTGCAGGCACATGTTGCCGATATCTGCCTAAAAGTGCAAGAAAATGTAAAGTCTAACGTTTTTAGGCGGATATCGGCTACATGTGCCTGCACCCAAGCGTAATCAATTCATTCGGGTGCAGGCACAGGTAGGGGGAGTTTCAAGTGTATGGTGAGTATTCTCGGCAAGCGTTTTTCAGCTTGCTGAAAATATGCGCCATACGCTACATGTAGCATTAGCCTCATAGTCCCTCTCCTATAGTTGCAGGGATATCTAACTATTAAATAAACGTTCCCCATAATTCCCTCCACATAAGGGGGGCATCCCCACAGTTTGAGGAACACTATTCCTATCTAACAGAGCATTACATGCCAGTATATCCCTGCTATCTCCCAGTATGTCACACCAACCTGTATCACAAATTCTTGTTTATGGGAAGAAGCAGACGAGTCCACTGACCTTCAGTTCTTTAGAAAAAAGGATGGCTGGGCTCCAAAAACAAGCAGTAATGTGAATAAATAAATGCCATGTAATGCTGACTCACCAGCTTGATTTCACTTCATTTTATCTATTAAAAACCTTTGAGTATCTCCATACAGAAGAACTGCTTGGGGAGCATGAAGTCAGCTCTTTTCTACCTGTAAAAACTTGCAAACTCTTCTTGCCCCTCTGCCCTTGGTATGGCTTCAAGCTGTATGTGCATCAGTGCGTGACATTTGCAGAAGCACGGGCACACCAAACAGATGGCTAACAGTAAAACACTGCATTTCTTTTCCCTGGTGTTTTCCACCAATGTTTGTCCTTTTGCATAAAGACTCCCAAAGCTCCTGGTTTAAATTTAAGTGCCCCTGATTCAGCTTTGCCAGTAACAATTCTCACTAAATGAGCAGGTGTGAAAGTGACATCTATATCTTCCTATACTTTCCCCTGATTTCACATTATAATTCCTCAGCAGTAGTAGTGCTAGTAGAACTAGAAGCTAAATATAAATTAAGGGATGCTTACGACCAGTGCATTTGGTTTATTGAATGAGGGCAGTGCTGATTTACTGGGGCTCATTTATATACACTAGGCAAACTTGCGCCTGGCCAGTAACTCATAGCAACCAATCAATGATTTGCTTTGATTCAGCCAGCTGTAGGTAAAACAATGAAAGCATACATCTGATTGATTGTCATGGGCTACTGCTCGGGTACTAGTTTGGTCAAGGTTTATATATTACCCCACTGTAATGCCAAAAAAGTAACAGCTACCTTTTAGCTTTCATTACTCCTGAAACCTAGGCCTTTTCTAGTGCTGCAATTCTAGCTCAGCCTCATTTAAGGGCTATAGCTTATGCAGTGTTTTGATTGCTGCAGCATGATGCCACTGTCTGCCCTACAGGGCCGGAACTAGGGGTAGGCAGAAGAGGCACCTGCCTAGGGTGCAACGGTGGGGGGCGCCAGGCAGGTAGCTCTTCTTCCACCTACCACTTCTGGACCCTTTCCCCCCACTGTGCAGCAGCCCCGGTAACCTTTTCCTGTAGACCTGTGCTCTGTGTGCAGACCAGGTTGCCTAGGGTTGCCAGCACTGCCCCCTGCACTGGCACCACAACCAGGCACCTAAAATATACAGATGTGAGCACTAAAAATGCAACTGCCTGCCTGCTATTGCTCTCCATTCACATCCCGTACACAATATTTACAATTTTTTTGACTATACTGATCCATGCCGGCTCAAGCCTCTCTAAGGAAAATGAAAGTCTCATATAAACAACAGTATCTCTTCCACCAACTGCACCAATTTGACCCCCAACTTCTTCCCTGTTCTCTGTTTAGAACAAGCAGGAGTAGCACAGCAAAGTTGATGAGCACCATCTTGCATCACAAAATCTTTTCCGGTAACAGATTGCTTAGAACACTGCAAAGCCAATCCAGACTTGGATAGAAAACCATGTGACAGACTGACATTTTTAAGAAAAAAGTCACTAATAAAAAATTGAGAAAATGATTTCAAAAGTTGGACAGAACTTACCAAAAAGAGCACCAGCAGCAAATTAATATTTCACTAGAATATTCTAATATACACATCAGTGTATATTATTGGGAGCTCTCACAGGAATTCATTTCAGAGGGATTCTGAACCTGGCACATTTGGGGTAGCCCACTGTCTATCCCTGTCACTATAACTGGGGTCCCTGATCTGGCGGAATCCCAATGCGCTGACCCCATTAACATTCTTCAGCTGCTCAGTTACAAGATCTCACTGTCTCGTGGTGCAGGCATACTGATTACTGATCTATATCTCACATTAGGTAGTCATCCCTCTGGCAGATCCATCCCTCTGGCAGATCCAGATCCATGAGACAAAGCAAACTTTCCAAGCCTTTTATAATACAGCGTGAATTATTATTATAAGTGTATACTTAAAATACACTTACATACTTCATAAGAATGCCATTTTACCACATCCCTAAACACCTACAATAAGTAATACAAAGTATACAGTAAAGATGGATCAGGTCCTGTGAGCTTTGGTACAATACATACATTTTTTTTTTATATTTATTCCTCACAGAGCTCCAACATTAAATAGAAAAACACTAATTCAGGGAGACACACGTGGTTAGAATAAAAAGGCAGAGAAATGCCACACCGCTACTGACAGCAAAAGGCTTTGTGTTTGTGAGAAACACTAAAGTACTTATATTTACAATTAGTGCATTCAACATATTACGTTCGACCTTCAAGCAATAATTCAATTACAGGGAGGAATATTGCATTTAACACTTGGTAGGAGTTCCTTTATGACACTGTCAAGAAAAATAGCTAGTTTGAAATGATTTACCAATCGTCAGATTTTTTTTCCCGATATGGATTTTTAGTGCTAAAAGAAAAGATTTGCGAAAAAAAGAGTTGCAACTTTTTAGATTTACTATGCATCCAAATGGCTAAAAATCCAAATCCGACAATTAGCCGACTTGCCAAGATCATGTAGAAGTCAATGGCAGATGTCCCTTAGCTTTCCTAGGCGATTCATTTCATATTTAAATGTTTTTTAGGAGTCTCAAGGTATTCTGCTCCAAATTACTGAAAAAAACCCTCATCTAGAAAATCCCAGATACTAAGCATTCTGGATAATAGATCCCATGCCTGTATTATGCTAGTGATACATGTCACATTTTCTACACCACCAGAAAAAAATACCAATGCTGCTTTGGAGCACATGTGCCATGCTTGTGTGTTACTTGGTGTCCTGTGCCCCCATTTGGATATTTGGCAGAGTGACACACACCAGGTTCACCTTCCTCAGTAACTGGTGCCACCCCTTTGTGTTCAATAAACTGGAGTCCACACCACGGTTCTGTTAAACTCAGAACAGGTTTATTCTCTTCCGCCAGTACTGTACAGTTTTAGCACACACTCAATAGTTATGCTACCCAGGCCACTGGGCCAGAGCCTCCTGCCTTCTTCCCTGCACTCACTAAATTCCAGGGATACCGTGCCTTTTTGTAGACTTTCAGCAGAGAGGTCAGCCTTGCATTCAAGGCATACTAGGCCCTACGTACCCTCTTCCTTTGGTTAGTGAGCTCCAAGAAATCTATCCTACTGCTATCTCTCCTGAACCTCAGGCTCCCTGTCCTCATGTATTATCCCTTCTTCATCAGCGAAAGAGTAAGTGGCTCCCTATACTTCCCCTTATATTACTTCTCCCGGGGAATTCCCCCTTCCAACCACCTGGTGGCTGAACCTAGAGTAACAGTAATTATATTACAGACATTCTTCCCACTCGAAACATACTTGACTGGGATTCAAAACAGGCCCTGGCATTTCAAGTACACAGAGGCCCAAACAGCTCCCCACCAGCCTAATAAATAGTGACAGACTATGACACCTTACAGCAGCCCCTCCGGCATTTGCCAGAACCTACAGATTTCCAGTCCAGGTCTGAAGACAACACTTATCTAAGGTCTTTAGTGCACTGCTTTATTGCAAATGCAAGGAACAGTTACCAAGACCATTTTCTCACTGCACCCAGAGCTTTGTGTATGTGGTTTTGCATCTGTGTGATCGATTGTCTGGAAACCACCCCTTAATATCAGTATGTCGTCCAGATCTGCTGTATGTATATTGTTTATTCTTTTTAAAATGAGTATGTGAGTATTAGAAGGAGTAATGGACATTTAATGTGGAAAACAAAAATCAAATTCCTTCTCTAAGGAAAACACTTCAAATCATTTTGAGCAATGTAAGGAGAAGTCATCTGTTAGTACATCTGTTGTGTGTGCATACCTATTTATAGCTACAAAATGGAGCAGAGGCCTCTTGGTCATTAATATGCAATGCTCTTTATAAATAATACATTACACTCTCTTTTTAGAGCCTACATATAATCTTTAAATTGTATTGTGGTGTGAAGGAGAAAAAGGATTGTGCTATTAAGGGATGTTTTGTGGAAGGTTAATGTAAACTGCGGGTTAGTGCAGGGCTCTTAGAATATTGCTCTTATGAATTACATTATCCCTGTGATTTAAATAGCTATTCCCCCACCTAAGCATACAAGCATCCAAAATTATAAACATAAATAAACACACACACATATATATATATATATATATATATATCTGAATTAAAGCAACAGTGCAAATATGATTTGGAATTGTTTGAACAGCCAAAGCAAACATTCATTAAAATAATAAACTTAATAATCTCAATTATTATAATTTATAATAATATATTTATTATCTACTGTAAGTTGATTCTCCACAATTATTTAGCCCCAACACCAGATATATTTAGAGAAGCAAATGTCATCCAGTAGCAGAGTTGCACTCAATGCTACATTACGGACTAATTCCCAGGGATGCTGCAGGCTGCCAAAAGACCCAAGATACAGGATTACAATCAGGCATGCTATTCCTTTAAAGCTGGACACTTTTGGCCACCTGGAACTAACCTATATTTTCCAAGGAGAATTGCTGCCTGGTACAGGGTAAGAGTGTGGACATAAACATAAGGCAACACTGCCTTCTCCCCTCATTAAAAAAATTAAAGAGAATACAGTCTAGGGAGGAAACTGAGAGGGACTCTGGGACTGAGGGGTTTGCATCTATAGTGACCACCTCATGTGGCTCCTATTGAAGTGCAAGTTCTAAATGCTTTATTAGTGAGCTCTCAAAAACATTCTGCTGTGAACCCCAGACTGATAGCAGGAACAAATTGGCTGAACCAGTTAATTACTATGTGGAGGCACCACCGGGTATGTCAGGTGCATATGTACAAAAGACGGCACATCTGGTTGTACTTTCGCTAAAGTTTTGAGGTCTAAGCACCTATTTAAACTGTCCCCTGGGAATCCAGCTTGCCCAATTTCCCTTCTGTGTATGAAACTGCCATCCATACTACATGTTGTGCGCTCTTGTCCGATTAAGTTTTGACCCTGTTCTGCCTAGTCTAAAGCTAGATGCTTGCCCTAACCCAATGCTGGGACTTGACTACCTTATTTGTATTGCTGATATCTTTAAGGTGGCTTGGATCACAGCTGGTGTCCCAATCATTGCTCCTAAAGGGCAAGTATTGGCACCAGCAGGGGTTCCTTCCCATTCATGGTTAAAATAGCGACACAAGCAACCTCCCTCACTGGGTCACACTCCTATCAGCGCATTACATAGGGATGTAATAATAATGATCATGATATTAAATAATAATGAGGTGTCAGTAGAACACGAATTTGCAAAACTACAAATAATAGTGTCAGTTAATTCTTTGGTCTAACAAACTGAAGTATTAATTAACAATTTGTCATTTCTAGTTAGTAGGAAAAGATGTCAGGTTGAAAGGTGCACTAATAAATGATATAATCTACTAAAGACAAATATAAGGTGGTCTCTTAGGGTTTTGTGGGAGCATAAAAAATCGACATCAACAAACTGTATTAAAAGACTGACAATATGTGAGGTTTAGAGAAATGGAAAATCTATTTTCAGGTTTAATGAGAGAACTCAAACAAAACTCCTTCCTTTAAGTTAACCAGATGTACCACTTCTTTTAATAAAAACTCTTCCATAGAATAATAAATCATTGTTGTGAAACTAAACTTTTCTGTGCACTGGAGCAGGAATATTTACTTAGCTAAATAGATATAGTAGCACCCCTGCCTCTGATATATGCCTCTAATATAGGGTGCTGGTGCTCCACTGGGCAGATGTGTGCTTCCATGTGTTTTCCCATGGCTTCCAGTAGTAATTTATTTGACTGGCCCTTTTTTGTAACCTCTGCAGAAAAAGAACCCCTGCATCTCCCTACTATTAACGTGCACAAATGGGTGCTGTTTTTCTGCAGCAGCTGGAGCGCCACTTACTGCTTTCTGTTGCTCTGGGGGATTGTTGTTTATTATGAACCTGTTACCAGAGGACTGAATAGGATTTCTGGCAAAGAAATCCCGTTGGAGGAAAATCTCTTTATAATCTCTGTTCTTTGATGTTGGAGAAAGATAAATCATCTTGTTGCTGAAGCACCTAATAGGGGAAGCTTTAATTACAAATGTAGCCAGTTAACTTTGCTGAACCGTCACATTCAATAAGTGCAGCCTTGGTTCGATGACAATATGACATAATATAATATGGCTCATTATGATTTTGCAAAAAGAACAAAGGTTTGTAGCTACAGTGGTTAAAGGGATAGGTACTATCTATAAATATACCAATTTTAGGTTGAAAATATATATATAAAAAAACAATTAGAACTGTTGGTAGTTAAAATGTATAATGTATATTACTGTATGTATATTTTCTTCAGCCAGGGAGCAGGCAATAACTCTGGCTTTTTCCCTTATAGCCTTGGCCTGCAGCAGAGTAGATTACATAATTAATAAACTTCAGACACTGGCATAAATTTGCTCACACCGGCTTGTAGAAGAGAGATGGGTATGATACTTTTAGTATCATTTAGATGGGGAGAGCAATGACTGCCTACTAAGCTTTTATGTATATCAACTATCTCTATAACAAGCTTTGTATTTCAAGCATTACAGACACTGAGTAGGAGTCACCAGGAAGTGTCTCTCTGTGATTCAGCATTTACATGTACAGGTATGGGACCTGTTATCCAGAATGCTTGGGACCTGGGGTTTTCGAGATAAGGGATCTTTCCGTAATTTGGATCACCTTATCATAAGTTTGGTAAAAAATAATTTAAACATTAAATAAACCCAATAGGATTGTTTTGCCTCCAATAAGGATTAATTCTATTGTAGTTGGAATCAAAAACAAGATGTTTTATTATTATATCCTCTACCTGTATGACTAAGATTTTCAACATGCGTTTTTCTGCATAAACAGTTTGCAGCTCAGGAATGCAACAAATCAGGGACAGACTGCAATTTTTAACTATTCTGAGGCTCGTGGAATAGCTGATTGCAAGGGTCTCTGGATACAATAATTTCAGCCATTTTCAATAACCTGTACCCCTCTTAGTTTTTTGGTAAGTAAGTAATGATACTTGTTAGTCACCTTTTCCTTTTTTTTTTTTTTTTTACAGATTTGGTGCAGTGGAATCCTATGGGTCCCAGCACAGATCTAGGAGAAATGTGTGGCCACACCATGAATGCAAACGTTGTCGAGACTTCCCTGGAGGTCCACTGTCATTCTTCCTACCCGTGGAAACCTTTTGGCTGCAGGATAAGGGGGTCCCCCTAGCCTTGTGGTGATTGGGAGATTGGGACCCTTACCCCCTGAGAGCCTTTTAGCTAGGGGGTTGGGTATAGAGGGTCTCTCTCTAGCTTAGGTGAAGGAGAGGCTGAAGACTCTGTATCATTTCGGCCCTTTATGCCAAGTGACTTGGGGTGTTTTTGCACTTTTACAAGGTGACTCTTCCTGCAGTTTGTGTGTTTTTAATGCACTTTTGATGCTATGATGCTTTTTTGCTTAGCATTCAATAGAAAGTAGTGATGAGCGAATTTTTCCGGCAGGCATGGATTTGCAGCAAATTTCCGCATTTCGCCATTGGCAAATTGTTTTGTGAAACTTCAGTGAAAAAAAGCTGCAGAAAAAAATCTGCGTGTGTCAAAAAAAAATGGTGGTCGTGTAAAAATGGGCGTGGTCGTGCCAAAAAACCTCATGTTCGCGACAAAAAAGTCACAGTTGCTTCAAAATGGGCGTGGTCGAGACAAAAAAGACGCGGGCGACAAAAATAACATGCGGGGGACAAAAAAGTTGCGTGACAAATTAATTTCACTGATTTTTTGCTGTTTCGCTAAATTTTTTTGCCATTTCGCGAATTTTATGGTGAAGCAAAACGGGACAGATTCACTCATCACTAATAGAAAGAAATCAGTGATGACAGAAGGCATCCTGGGAATCAGTACTAGTTGGTGCTGATCTGCCCAGGTTACTCTGCTCATTGGTGGTAGGCTAGCAGCCAGATAATTTTTCACACAGTATATTATTTTTAAGATGTCAATTATGATTAAGATTGCCACTGTGCTTTGGTGAATCTAGAACCTGGTTGGGTGGGGCTTAGCATGGCCACTCACCATCTTGTACCTGGGTGGTGGGGCTGGTGCTGAAGGGGGAAAAGAGAGAGGCCAGAGACTAATAGTGATGTCTCATTATTGATTAACCTGTCCTGAATATTACTGTTTCAGAACTTAAAGAGGACCATACCCAACCACATATATTCATGACTGATATCTTAGTAATTCATTATTATTATGTTATATAATTAAGCTCAGGGCCAAAAATGGTCCAAATTTTGCTCCAGGCTCAATAAGACATCCCAAACCATGTCAAATGCACAAAACAGTGTTTGTAAGGAAACGGAATGAGGGAGCTGGGCCTAAAAACTCACAAGGTCAAACAACCATCTAAAATAACTTTAATATAATTTTACTATGCAGAAAACCCACCGAAGAGAACATTTGATATTTCTCCTCTGTACTCACCTTCTGTGTGTGTTTCCTGTCCTTAAGCGTTTGAGCCTAATAACATTTTCCTATTTGATATGATGATGGCAGAGTAGCGCTATTAGGTACAAATTAATTACAGTGAGTGCTTTCTGTGGTGAGTGCCATGAGTCAGCCGTGCCCTGCCTTTGCATTAGAGGAAGGCGCCTCATTACAACTCCCCTCTAACAGCTGCTGGATTCTCGGACACTGACTGAATCACTATTAAAAAAAATGGCCATAAAAACACCGAGCCTGACAAATTGGTTTTCTAGCTTATTTAACCTGCTGCAGATCGTGCCACTGATATCATTCTTTGAATGCAACCAATCGGGCATCACTCGTAAAATGCTGCAGAATTGCAAAGAATTTGCTTACAAAACCCACAGTCAGTTATTTTTATCAAATGATTTTAGCTCTTGATCAAAGTAAAGTGCTATTAACCCTTAAGTAAGGGTTCTTTTAAAAATGTATAGTAAGCAGGGGCAGGGCTTTATTTAGGGGTTGGGCAATACCCTTTTGTCTGGCCTCATTATGTTGGAATGATTCATGTTTATTAACTTTCAGCTACAACTCCCTTGCATTTCAGTGTCAGACTGGGGTGTCCAGTGCCCAACTGCGCTGCTGCCTGGGGGCCCCCTACACGTACTCCTCTCCTCCCTCCCACCTAGTAATGCACGTCCTCCTCACGGCTGCAATGGGAGGGGGAGAGCTGGTTCCTGCAGTTACCGCCAATGGGGAAGCAGGCCTGGTTTGGTGGGGGCCACAGGGCCCACGACAACCAGGGGCCAACTGCAGGATGACCATGCTCTAAATCAGCATGGTTATTCTGCACTTATTTATCTACATACATGAGCCATAGTGATGCATTAGTAGCAGTTTAGGCAACAGCAACCACATCATAGCACCCTGTTGTTGCCTAAAACCATATTGCACTTGAATCCTTATTGGTATTAACTGACTGTGTAGTGTACAGACCTATTGGTATAAGATAATGCCATTGAGTATTAATGATATTCAATAAATTAAGAGATATAATTGGCATTGGGACTCCCTGATCTCAAGATCTCACACACTATTAAGTATAGTTAGTGAGGCACAGGGAGATTAAGTGACTTGGTACAGGTCTAAATTCAACAGTTGGAGGATTAAATAATTTCAGAAACTTAAGTGCTTGTTTACATCTGTAAGCACAGTTGCAGTCCCTGCAATTTCACAGTCAATTGCATGCAAACCACTTTCATTTTTATTGAGTACTTGCATCAAAATACACTACTTGTGCTTCCATTTAATTGTGTTTGGCGCCACTTAGTTTTTCCTTCCATCTGTTCCAAACAGGGCACTGCTGCACCTATTGACACAGGGGAACTCTAAAGCTACTGTCACCTTCTGACCAGGTAGTAGCTCCAAGGGATTTCTCAGCACCCTACATCAATTGCTGCCATACCCTTCTGGCAAAAGAATACGGCACACACGTCAGTTGCATGCCAAACACAGGAAATGACACCAGGCAGACTTAGAAAATATTTGATGCAATTGTGCCTGATTTGTGACCGCATACATAGTTGCATCCATTTTGGTGAATTGGATACAACGGTGGTAGGCACAGCTCAATTGCATCAAGAGAATCGCCTATATGCATTCACAATGATGCTGGAATTCTGGGGAAAATTCCTGCATACATGTTATCGGTCCAAGGGACTGATATCGGCAGCTATAATCGGCCTATGTATGGGGACCTTAAGTGTAACAAACGGGTCGGACTTGAATGGAAAACAAGTGGTTCGAGGGCCATCAAAGAAATAAGTGGCCTTGCCAGCTTGGGAAAATATATATCTAACAGCTCCCCCACCATGCAATGATAAGATTTGTTTTGTTAATGCAACTCTGAGCATATTTGTTATAAAGGTCCCTTGTGTTTTCTCTTTTTAGGTGCTTTGGTAACAAAAAAGCCAAGTATCCAGCATATTAGATAGTGAGCGCCTCCAGGCCCATATGTCTAGCTGACTCCTAAGAAAGATAAAGATTTGAACACTAAAAGCTTTATGCCGTTGGATGACTTTCCATCCTGGTAGCTGTAGTTAGGAAATGAAAATGTAAGTATTACTGGGAATGAGATATAACTACAAGCTATTAAAAGAGTCTTATCATCTGTCACAAAATCTGCTGTTTATTAAAAGCTTTGTTTAATTACTGGATGGAATGCTGTCCAAATGGTGATTAATTTGCAACTTACATTAGAAATAACTCTTGAAACAAATGTTTAATCACAATGCTATAGCAATGACTTTGATTATACAATGCACACAAGGGCTTAATTTCACATAAGTGGGCTTATTTACTGTGTGCAGAGAAATCAGTCCATTCCCTGCCCATAGATAGTGCTACTGTCTACTGCACCTTGCATAAAACTGAAAATGCAGCTCAATGCCAAAAGCACTGCCCCGAGAGTATGCAAAAAGGAAACGTAAACCCTCTAAATCAGGGTTCCCCAACCTTTCTTACTCGTGAGCCACAGTCAAATTTAAAAAGACTTGGAGAGCAACACAAGCATCATAAAAGTTCATGGAGGAGCCAAATAAGGGCTAAGCAGTGTTCATTATGGACTGGAGAGGGGACAGTCTCTAGAGGCGAAGGCCAATTAGCAGAGAGTTACAGAAGTCCAGGCGAGATATGATAGAGTGAAATAAATTGCTGTAAAATTGCTCACAGTACTGTCAGAGATCATGTTGGCCAACTGAAAACAGTTGGCAGAAAATGAATGTAGTGAGAAGTAGAAAGTGTTGCGATGTTGCTCTGCTCAGAAAATTACATTAGTGATAAGAGAAAAGTCATCAGGCCAGATTCTCTGGTCAACTCTAAGCAGAGCAATGATGCAAGACTTTCTTCTGCTCACTAAATTAATTTTCTGCTGACTGTATCTGCTTGGCAAAAAAAAATGCTGGTGGCACTGTTTCAGATTTAGAAAAAATACCAATATCTTGATGAATAGAACAAATTCATTAAAGTAATTTGGGAACGTACTATTCACAGTTTGAATTATTTACCCACAGCAATTGACATTACTGGCAATGGCAATTTCAGTTGTGTAACTACCCATAAAGTGTTTTTTTCAGCGAATTTGCTCCATTTTTTTTATTGATCGAGCTGATTTTCCTGGAATGCACTTTGTAAGATTATTGAATTAATAAATACTAATGATCGCTATGGAGCAATCAAATCAAATGTTTCATAATGCCCACAATCATTAATGGAATATCTGAGAAGCGGTTACCAATCTATTACCTTATAAACAAGGCATAGAGCAGAATAATAACAATAACTGCTATGTGTGTTATAGATAGAGGTCAGGTATTGAGTCCCCAGGGTGGCCCACCTGGGGGATTGGGGCAGTGGCAGGGGTGGCTCAAATTAAAGGCCAGTTAGGGTGTGATTGGGAAGAATGGGAAGAATGCCTATTTTCTCTCCTAGACACACCTGAAATCCCAGCTAGAAAGTCAATTATGTTGAGATTTGGGAAAAGAACATATTTGTTTTTGAAACTGTGGCATTGTGACTAATACACCAATGTTTTCCTTAGTTTGTAACCTTGTTTTTAGCAAAGATTAGACCTCCACCAGGGCTTCAATTTAAAGGGAATGTAAAGGAAAAAAATGAAATCCCTTTTCATAGTTCCCTGTCTCTTATATACTTCCCTTAAAAAAATTGTACCATTTTTTTATAAATAAAACCTGATTGTATGCAGTTCTATTCCCCCTTCGCTTTACTCACTCATTTGTACTGCTCTGCATACAAATCTCCACTCACCGACTGCTCTGCAGGGAAAAGTTCAGTGCTGCGGGGGTTTTGGGCGGTTGGGAAAGAAGGTACTGGGGTTGTTTCACACTGAGGTTAGTAAAGAATAGCCAGGTTAGACAAATAAAACTTAACCCTGCAGAAGGCTTCCCTGCAATTCCAAAGAGTAATTATTTCCCTGCAGAGCAGCCGGGACCATCTAGAGATTTGTATCCACAGCAGTCAGAGTAGGTCAAGTGAAGGGGGAATAGAACAGCAAACATTCAGTTTGGTTTTTTCAAAAACTATACAGAATTTTTAATGAAAGTATATTAGACATAGGTTTCTTTATAAGTAGAGAACCAGAAAAGGGGATTATGTTTTTTGCCTTTGTAGGGACCCATAAGGTTAAGCTCCCTATGGTGTTATCCCCTATCTTTTCCTTATCTGTGCTGTAATAGGGCAGAGCCCTCTACACTCAGATTACAGTTATTAGGCTACCCCCTATAGGTTTAGCCAGGTTGACCACTCCCCTTGTACAGACTATATAGTGTCTTGCACAAGGAAGTGTCTTCCTCTCTGGCTGCTGTTGTCTCAGGCTTCACGTCATTGAGCCTGGAGGCATAAAGCCCCAGTAAAGAGTAACACCAAATCCTTAAGTCGGGGACAGGGCCCCGTGAACGAGGTAAAGCCAGCACAGTCAGTTATAAATAATAGCACCCTCTAGGAGTGGTGAGCATAGTCAGATTATCTAGCAAGGGCAGTCTAATAGCCCCAACCAGGAGTTGTAAAAAGGGTTTAGTTCACCCCGGCTCTGTAGTCGGTCTTTAGGGACCGGTTTTATTAGACGCCAGGTACCAGTGTTAGGAGCTCTCCCCTGGACCACAGTCGGCCGGAACACTCCCTTCTGAAAGGTCTATATCTCAGGTGTCAACTAATCCTCTGTGCATCCTCCAAGTGGGTTATTCTGTGCCTAAGTGTCACCTTTGTATCTTCCACGGTGATCACATGTTCTATACTGCTGTGTCTGTGAGTATAACCCTGCTGCACTATCAAGTTGTGCCTTTGTCCAATAAATTGTACTATAGTTCATGAGCAAGAACCTTTCTGGCGTCCATTATTCCATCTGCACCATACAAGCTCTATCTAGTTGTAGTTCAACTACACCCTCAGCTCTATTATTACCTCCCATAGAGTGGAGGCCCACTCCTGTGTATTAAGGTCGCATGTAACACATGCTCTATACCTATCACTAGCCTGGGTTTTGCCATATCATAGCCAAACAAGTGTTACACCTTTATATCCCCTTGGAAGAAGTCTGATAACCACTGGTGTAATTTCATATATACAGTATATATATATATATATATATATCTCAAAACCTGTTGCAGACATAGAATAGGTTACTGTTAGGAGCCAAAGTACACGTTTTTCTAAACTATATTGATTTTCCAATTAACACTAAAAACCATCTTTCAGCTTTTCATATACTAAAAACGAGTGCAATCCTGCTACAGAAAATAATTATTGAGAAAGGTTAAACGCTAATTGCTAGCTCAGGGAACCCCGAAGGATCTCTGTGTACTAATTATAATTGTTTGTTTTGGGTTAAATGTGAACAAAGGAGATTTAATAGATACTTCCAGTTCTAACACCTATTTTGCCACAAGAATAAACATTTTCCTTCTACATCAGATCTAGATACTGTGCTTTCTGTATAGAATAGCAATTATGTTGCTGGGCTTTTTGTAAAAGCAAATACCTTTAGTGCATTTATTCAGTCTACTGCCCTTGTCTATCATCTGTTATAATAGGTATTGAATCTGAAAATCCCTTTGGCTTGACACATTACTAATGCACTTAAACGTGGATACATTACAAGGCATGAAGGCAGTTAGAAGCAGACACTGATGCAGCCCAGAACATTGCCACACAATGGGTGATATTAGCATCGGTATCCTTGATACATATGTGGGTATATTGCCTTGGCTTGCTGTACTGGGCTATATTATGGCACATACTGCTGAATAGTGACGATAATGCTAGGCATAAGAGTACAGAAAGCAAATTGAATGTCTGTTGAGCTTGAAAGAAATGTTTTAGTGATGGAAAGTTGGGAATCTGATCAGCTATTTTTCAGGCTTCTGCTTTAAAACCCCAGTGAGTGAGCTTCAGCCTATAGGATAAACCCACGTAAATAGGATTTTCTTGGAGCTCTTTGGGACTAGTTCCCAGAATTCCTTGTGTTTATTTGCATACGTATGAGACAGTCTCCTAAACCCTTTAAGTTAGGGCTTTGAAAACTCGGGTGTTCGCGTAGAGGTCAATGGGAGTAGTACTAGGCAAAATTCAAGCGATTTTTTATTTTTCCATTTTTTTTGAGAACTTGTACACCCATCGAAAACAATTTGAAGCATGTGAAGTTTTTTTCCACAGTGTATCCAATTAGATTTTTTAAAAATAAATAAACATTCAAGTTTGATAAAATTTTGAGGCTATTTGAATGAAACCTCTAATGGGGTTATGTAATAAAAGGCACTAAGTTTGCCCAGGAGTAGTGATGAGCGAATCTGTCGCGGAAAATTCACGAAATGGCAAAAATGTCGCACGTCAAAAAAAATTGTCGCCTGCGACTATTCTGTTGTCGCCCACGGCTATTCTTTCGTCACGCGGCTATTCTTTCGTCGCCCGCGGCTATTCTTTCGTCACCCGCGGCTATTCTTTCGTCGCACGGCTATTCTTTAGTCGCCCGGCTATTATTTTGTTGCGCGGCTATTATTTTGTCATCTGCGACTATTCTTTTGATGCGGGCGAAAATTTTTGGACGTGCATCGAATTTTTTCATCCCTTTCGCGAAACAATCTGCCAATGGCGAAACTCGGAAATTCGCGCGAATCCATGCCTGGTGAAACATTTCGCCCATCACTACCCAGGAGCAGTAACCCATAGCAATTGATCAGCGGAATTCATAAGTCACCTGTTTAAATGCAAACATCTTATTGGTTGCTATGGGTTACTGCTCCTGGGTAAACTTAGTGCCTTTTAATACAAATGGGAGTTAGTGCTAGCAAATACCCATCTTTGCTCAATGTGCTGCCAGTGCTGGGTTTATAAAGTGCACTAGTGATATGCAGGTCAACCCGAAACCCAGGGCTGAAGGTGGGTTCAGCCCCATATCCACACATCCTTTGCTGGTCACTGACGGGTTTAGGCTCTTCTTTTCACCACCCACAACCTTACTTTGTACACAAAACACAGAAAGAAATCACCAGCTGTGTTTTGTGTACAAATTGTAGCCAAATTTTGCTTCTAGCTGCTATGTAGCCTTTAAACCAATGAATCACTTTCATGTGTGTGTTAATGAACTGGGGTTTACAAGCTCCCTGCCTTTCCCACTAGAGCCTTTTTGAGCTAAAGGTAGGTGCAACAGGGTCTTACTACTCAGTCACATTGTTTGCTGGGGGACTTTATTTTAATTGCATCACAGACTCAAAGTCATTAGACAGTGTAGGACTCACGTATAATGAGGGGCCTTGACGTGGCACGTGAGCTTACATATTTTGGCCAAAGTGTGGTACTAACACCTCATTTTTTGTAAAAATAATTTTTAAAGGCAAACTAAGCGCTGACAATCTTTCTTTCTCTTTGTGCACAACCTTACTTTGCCCTGTTTCCAGCAGCCTCATTTTATAGGTGCACACCTGCTGCACCCTGACCCCATTGTGGGTTTAGAAATGGGGCAGGTTGGGTGGGGGTCTATAAAAAAAGGTGGATTGCTAAGTCAGGTTGGGAGCGGGCAGGTTACGGTATGGTGCGGATCAACTTTTTGTCGACCCACACATTACTAAAGTGCACACTAAACTGTGTTTGGGTTTCCCTTCAACCTCAATAAACCTTGTCACTGTTATCCCCTTTACTTGAATAGTAATGCTGTCCTGTTAAGGCACAGTTTTCCATCTGTGCTACTGGTACCATATACTTTTGCATATTGTTATAAAAGGGGAGGATTTCTTTCCATTTATTCACTTCCTTGGCTTGAGAGATACATTTGCAAACTGGAAAAAGGACAAACAAGTAGGCAGATATTTTTTCACAGCACTGCCTTATAACCCTCTGTGCCACTATAACTAGACACCTACCAGTTGCTTACAAGTATATATATATATATACTTGTATATCAAATGTGCAGTAACAGAACTTTTATTGGCATTAGAACCAAAAGCACAGTGGGGCGATGCTGCTGCATCAGGAATGAAATTATCTTACTAATTGCACTACAGTCAGTTAGGCAAACACACTATAGTAATGTTAATAACCTTCCCTTTGTCATCCTGCCACAAGCAGGACAAATTCACTTTACTAAATGACCTTAGAGAATCAGGCAAACCAGGATGCCCTCCACAATGCCCCCCAACTGCCGTGTTGTAAATAGCATGTAGAAATGGGCAAACTGCTAATTCCCTGCCCTGTTTTGCTGATGACCCTGACAGGGAAGGGTTAGTAAGCAAATTATCAGTGTGTTAGAGCATCTAAGGAGTATCCATCTCAGCTTGACCTTGTGGGGAAGTTCCCAGCATAAACACCAAGCTCATCCTGCTCTCCACAGGCTCACAATGTGATTATGCCAGTGAAATTGATATGCTGGGCTGCAACCAGCTCTTGTCCTTGCGGGACTCTAGCCGAGAAGGCAATTACAGGGGTGTGTGCACACAAATGAAAGGCATTATCCCTGTGGGGGTAAACATGTCTGCGAGCAATGAATTCTGCAGCTTGCTTTTGTTTTTCTATGACTCCTTTAGGCATTCATAATTTTTTCTCAAATCAGTGTCTTAGACTGGTAGGTAGGTCAGTACTGTACATGTATATATTCACTTCAATAGGCACAGATATAAAGAGAAAAAAATATTTCTGAATAATTTATAGGTAAATATAATTAGTTAATTAAATGTATTTATTAAATCTCAGAAAAGTATCTTTTTATATGACCCCAACAAAAGGAGAGTAAGGAATCCTGCTCTCTACTTAGTGCCCAAAAAATCACAAATAGAGCACATGGACACAGTAAAAGTTAACTGCGGATTGGTTGCTTAGGGCTATTGATCCATTTAGCTTTTACTGGTCTTTGGACCAAAGCAACGCATCACTAATGTTAGGTCTATACCCCCATAATGTCAAGGGTTGCCTGTGTGTGCATGAAAGGGATACACATAAAAGGGTTTTTTCTGTGATTAAAGGGCAGTTTTATTAATTTCAAGTTTTTGACAGGATTTTGATCTGAAATCGTTTTGAACTTGGGTTTTCTGAATTGGAATTTATTAAAAAAAATCTCAAAAATTCAAATGAAAAAATATGTCAGCTAAAACCCGGTGAGCTTCTGCATAAGTCAATGGAGGTGGATTTGCAATATTTGAGCACTTGAAAATTTTTCAAGCTGTTTAATGGAGATTTTTGTTGTGATCATGGTTTTTTCTGTGAATATGCTAGTAGCAGAAGAAGGGGCGATCAATCGTGTTTAATTTCTTTTTTTCATGGTCGAATTTAGAAAAATCTAGCATGAATAAATAAATCAATCTGCTCCCCATCTATAGTCTTTAATAGTCTTACATAAGCTTTACACCTAATAACTGTATACTACCGACAGGCTAGATGATATCGAAGGAGAAACTAATATCATTCTTTTGATATATTTCCATATGCTCACATATCACTCAACCAAGCAGTTCGTAGCCTACTTTATTGACATTGGATGTCTTACTTTGCCATTTGTTCCTCTAAAGGCATCCCCAGAGGTATTACTAAATGGGACACAGTTTGCACCTGTATGCCCAACAACAACAGGGGTTGACTGGAACTAAAAGATGTAATTGTTAGTAATATTTAAGAGTCAATTTAACTACAGCTATGAAAAGTATAGTATATACAGTATAAAGTATAGTTTATATAAAGCTGCTTTTGCATGTAGCCGAATGGGGATCAAAACTGCAGTTTTCAATCTGTTTTGTCTTTGTACAGTCTTGTATTCTATCAGATGACAAGGTACAGCTAAGAACCACAATGGATAAATTGCTTTTTAACTAACACAATGCAGTTGTATCATCTCTGCATCTCTCAGCCATCCCAATGACATATGCATTAATGGGACAATAGCAGGGGTGACAAGTCTATTTATAAAACCGGTTATGAGCTGACAAGCTGATTGCAGGTATTTTACAATGTCATTCAGTAATGTCCAGCCAAGAGGATGTGCATAGGGAGTAAAGAGTAATTCTCTCATTACAATCAAAAATAATCAATTAACTCAAATCAAATTTCCATAAAAGAAACCAATTAGATTGCCCTTTTTTTTAGTTATGTTTAGACGTTATATTTTCTGCCAGATAAGAGTGGGGTCTTCTTGGGATTAATTCTGAGCATCTGTATTGAGTTTGCCTGACCTTCCCAATGTATAATATGTGACCATTATATAAGAAATTCTGATATTCTGTCTTTGCAACTGAGATGAGTAGGGATGAATGCATTCTGGCATTCAGTAGCTGCTACTAAGTAGCTCTGTGTGTCTTCACCCAAAAGCCTCACATGAATAATAACGTATAAAGTAGTCCCCACAGTCATTACGCTTCAAACCATTCTAACATACTTTCTCTCTGAGCTATAATATTATTACAGCATGGGTTGGCTTGATGCAAAACAAGCCCCATAACAGAGAGATATAATGATGAGCTTTTCGCTTGTTAGATGCGTTGGAGAATATGATGTACTGGTATCTGTGCGCCCTGTTTTTATTGAATGCATTTCAAAGCATCTCTCTTGTGATATTCCGGTAATTCAGCACACAGCAGCTCGCTTTGAACCTCGCTGGCCTTTTATCAGCTCCTCATTCAGAAGCATTCTTCCATTGCACTTAGTCCATAATAGGTTTTGATTGGGTGCCAGGAAAGTAGAGAGCATTGATGTGACAGACTTATTCCTTTTAACGGTTTCTCATTTAAGTGGATTCCACTGCAGTTTATAGGCTGAAAATTACCAGCGATAATTACACACAGGTGGCAGTTTGTGCTGACAGCAGAGCAGAAGCACCTGATAGGAGCATTAAAGTCTTCATTGGCTGCTTCCTTTTAACCCTTTAACTGACAAGGTGACTGCAGTGGACACAGGGTAAGCTGATATTTACAAGGGTTGCTCATTACCTGTATAGAATAATGCAATTTTATTTCATTACACTGAAATGCTGGGTCTCTTACACAATAAAGAATTCACACAACAGCCTAAATGAGATAAAGCATTATCAAAAAGGGTGAGAGTGTGGACTTAGTACAGAAATAATTGCATCTATTTAAAGTAGTAGCAAAAAGACAGTGGCAATAACTTCTAAATTGAATCCATAATTCGTGATGGTGGTGCTGGTCCCCTCACAACATGACAGAAGTATCACTACAAAAATAATAGCCATAGTAAGTGCAAAAATATTGAACTGAAATATTAAAAATAAGGAATTATTGTAAAGAAAGATGATATTAAGAAAAAAACAAAAACATTAAGACATTATATATATATATATATATATATACAGGACAGGTAGAAACAGGCACTTAGGTCTCTAGTATGATTAAATATGCCTGGGTGCAGTAAAAAATAAGATGTATAATCTTGAAAGGAAGGTACCGCATTCGCAGGACTTAAGTGAAATAAATAAATTGATTCAATTATGCCCGATTGAAAAACTGTATTTATTCCACTTAAGTCCTTTCAATATTATATATATATATATATATATATATAGCTGGTAGGAAGCAGGCACTCACGTCTTTTATAACAAGAATGCCTGGGTGAAGTATACAAAATACAAATGTAATAGTTGAAACAATACCGCACTCACAGGACTTAGTGAAAAAATATTGTGAAGTTTATTGTGAAAAACGTCTGTCTAACGTTTCGGCCGAAACGTTAGACAGATGTTTTTCACAATAAACTTCACAATATTTTTTCACTAAGTCCTGTGAATGCGGTATTCTGTTTCAACTATATATATATATATATCAAAATAAAACAGCCAGCACCAAGGGTCTTTGTATTTCAAAAAATCTCTTGTGTATTATAATTGCATGTACAACCGACGTTTCGGTCCCTTTTGGGACCTTGAAAAAGGTCCCAAAAGGGACCGAAACGTCGGTTGTACATGCAATTATAATACACAAGAGATTTTTTGAAATACAAAGACCCTTGGTGCTGGCTGTTTTATTTTGATATTTATGTGATATCCCGTGCACAGGGGCAGCTGCAGAGCAGCAGATTTTGGAGTGTGGTGCTGTCGTGTGGACTGTTTTTTTTATATATATATATATATATATATATATATATAACTTCCACAGCAGAAATTATATATGTATTATCATATACAGTGGAGGAAATAATTATTTGACCCCTCACTGATTTTGTAAGTTTGTCCAATGACAAAGAAATGAAAAGTCTCAGAACAGTATCATTTCAATGGTAGGTTTATTTTAACAGTGGCAGATAGCACATCAAAAGGAAAATCGAAAAAATAACTTTAAATAAAAGATTGCAACTGATTTGCATTTCATTGAGTGAAATAAGTTTTTGAACCCTCTAACAAAAAAAGACTTAAGCACAGAGGTCAAACGTTTCTTGTAATTGATGACCAAGTTTGCGCACATTTTAGGAGGAATGTTGGTCCCACTCCTCTTTGCAGATCATCTCTAAATCCCTAAGGTTTCGAGGCTGTCTCTGTGCAACTCTGAGCTTGAGCTCCCTCCATAGGTTTTCTATTGGATTAAGGTCCGGAGACTGACTAGGCCACTCCATGACCTTAATGTGCTTCTTCTTGAGCCACTCCTTTGTTGCCTTTTCTGTATGTTTTGGGTCATTGTCGTGCTGGAACACCCATCCACGACCCATTTTCAGTTTCCTGGCAGAGGGAAGGAGGTTGTCGTTCAGGATTTCACGATACATGGCTCCGTCCATTTTCCCGTTAATGCGAATAAGTTGTCCTGTGCCCTTAGCAGAAAAACACCCCCAAAGCAAAATGTTTCCACCCCCATGCTTGACGGTGGGGACGGTGTTTTGGGGGTCATAGGCAGCATTTTTCTTCCTCCAAACACAGCGAGTTGAGTTAATGCCAAAGAGCTCTATTTTGGTCTCATCAGACCACAGCACCTTCTCCCAGTCACTCACAGAATCATTCAGGTGTTCATTGGCAAACTTCAGATGGGCCTGCACATGTGCCTTCTTGAGCAGGGGGACCTTGCGAGCCCTGCAGGATTTTAATCCATTGCGGTGTAATGTGTTTCCAATGGTTTTCTTGGTGACTGTGGTCCCTGCTAATTTGAGGTCATTAACTAACTCCTCCCGTGTAGTTCTAGGATGCTTTTTCACCTTTCTCAGAATCATTGACACCCCACGAGGTGAGATCTTGCGTGGAGCCCCAGAGCGAGGTCGATTGATGGTCATTTTGTGCTCCTTCCATTTTCGAACAATCGCACCAACAGTTGTCACCTTCTCTCCCAGCTTCTTGCTAATGGTTTTGTAGCCCATTCCAGCCTTGTGCAGGTCTACAATTTTGTCTCTGACATCCTTGGACAGCTCTTTGGTCTTTCCCATGTTGGAGAGTTTGGAGTCTGCTTGATTGATTGATTCTGTGGACAGGTGTCTTTTATACAGGTGACTAGTTAAGACAGGTGTCCTTAATGAGGTTGTCTAATTGAGTAGAAGTGTCTAACCACTCTGTGGGAGCCAGAACTCTTAATGGTTGGTAGGGGTTCAAAAACTTATTTCACTCAATGAAATGCAAATCAGTTGCTATCTTTTATTTAAAGTTATTTTTTCGATTTTCCTTTTGATGTGCTATCTGCCACTGTTAAAATAAACCTACCATTGAAATGATACTGTTCTGAGACTTTTCATTTCTTTGTCATTGGACAAACTTACAAAATCAGTGAGGGGTCAAATAATTATTTCCTCCACTGTATAGGAGTGAGATAACAGTGTGTAATCTTTGTTATGATCTAGTGCTATATATCTTAGCACCTTATGATATGTGCAAAATGTTTTGTGGACCTCTAGGAGTGGGTTTCTGAAATGGTCTTTAGTACATAAGAAGGTTTTTTGGCTGTGCAAAGGTATCTCTTTACATTCACATGGGGTTATGTTATTTCAGTAAACATTAAATTAATAAAAAGTTACCTTTTTACATAAATATTTATACTTATGACACTACACATATTTGGATTGCAATGGAAAGGACCCTTTTTTTAAAATGCTATTTGGCTGAAAAATGAACTCCAGGTGACACACTGGGAGAATGAAGTGCCCTAATCTGATCAAGCCCATGAGCTCTAACCGAGGAAATACCAGAGTGAGCCGGGATTAGGTCTTCCTTCTGCTCTTATGATTTTGACTCCTACACAGCGGGGTCAGTAACTCACATCAAAGCTAGAGAAGTGTCCTGCTCTTGAACGGCTGACCTGCATGTCCAACAAATATAAATTGCTGCAAATTACCAAAATATCCTTTAATCTATTTTGAGCAGAAACATCAAGTCCTTTGGGTTAAAATGATTTGCTCTTGCTGCACCCATACAAGGCCCATCCTGGTCCTGCCACACAAGGTACCATCCTGGTATTGCCCCCACATTTGTCTGTGAGTGTCATGCCTAATGTCGCTCCAAACTGAAAAAAATCCAAGGTTGAGGGTCCTGGCATTAGTACTAAATACAGAAAGAGAAGGGTCTCTGTAGCCAATATAAAGCACTCTCATCTTCATATCTGTGAAAACAGGGATTGTTCTCAGTGCAGGGATTCTGCAGAGGGGGCTGTCTGACAAATACGGAATGCATTAACCTTTTGCTTCTGCGAACACAAGATAAATCAACACTTCCTTCCAGTGAATCATATGAAAAATCTGTTCCATTATGTAATGTGCTAGTATAAAATTTCTATCAGCATTGCAAGTCTCCCTTATGGCATTTGCTTTCATCCTGTAATGTTATCAGGTTCAGTGGGCCAGTAAAGGTGAGATCTAGTGGAAAGGGAATTTTCAGAGCTAATTTCACTTTATAGACTATAAAAGGTAACTTCCTTAATATGCAATCATTCTGCAGATTATTCCTTTCTTCTTTTTATTTTTTTTAATAGATTCTAATTATGTATTTGCGTTTACTGTGGATACGAAGGAAGGTAAGATACAAGATAAATGCACATATATAAAAACATTGAAATGTAGTCCCATATTGTAAATAAAAAAATATTTTCAGTGTATTATGAACTTGCTTTTTAAGATATTATTCAACACAATACAGGTATGAGTTTGATAACCTGGAACCCATAATCCCAAATGTTCCAAATTACAGGAAAGTCATCTCCATATTTCTCCCACTTTATTCAAATAATTAAAATAAAATTATTTACTTTTTCTCTGCAATAATAAGACAGAACTTTGTACTTGATTGTAGCTAAACTGCATAAATCCATACTGATGGTAAATCAATCCAATTGGGTTTCATGCCTAAAGGATTTTTTTGTAGACTTATATTACAGTGATGCCAATAACCCAGGTTTCCACCATTCTGGATAACAGGTCCCATACCTGCACAGAGAATAGTTACTCACATCATTCCTGAGGCAATTGGCTCAACATTTTATTTGTACAAACAAAGGCCTTCTGGGCACTGAACAAGCTAATCTCTCAAAAATATCCACTTGTACTGAGCCACGCACATATATCCATCCATATACATCATATATCCTGCTTATTTATCCAGGAACAAGGTCTCTGTCGTGTAGAGCAGTGATCCCCAACCAGTTGCTCCCCAACCCCTTGGATGTTGCTCCCAGTGGCCTCAAAGCAGGTGCTTATTTTTGAATTTCTGTTAAGGAGGCAAGTTTTGGTTGCATAAAAACCAGTTGTACTTCCAAACAGAACTTTCTGTAGGCTGTCAGTCTACATAGGAACTACCAAAAAGCCAATTACAGCCCTTATTTGCACCCTCATGAACATTTTTTTTGCTTGTGTTGCTCCCCAACTCTTTTTATGTTTGAGTGTGGTTTACAAGTAAAAAAGGTTGGGGATCTTTGCTGTAGAGCATGAAAATGCCTTGAAAACACAGGGAGAGGCAGCAATTAAAACACTTATTATTATATACATATCATGTATTTATAAAGTGCCATAATATTCTGCAGCACTGTCAAATTAAATGTGTCTATACATTAAGGGGCTGATTTACTAAGACACGAATTCCGACCGAATTGGAAAAATTCCGATTGGAAAACGAACATTTTGCGACTTTTTCATATTTTTTGCGATTTTTTCGGCGCCTTTACGACTTTTCGGAAATTATCGCGACTTTTTCGTTACCAATACGATTTGCGCGAAAAAACGCGAGTTTTTCGTAGCCATTCCGAAAGTTGCGAGTTTTTCGTAGTGTTAAAACTTGCGCGAAAAGTTGCGCTTTTTTCGTGGCGTTAAAACTTAAAAGGCGCGACGTTTTGCGCAAGTTTTAACACTACGAAAAAATCACAACTTTTTGCGCAAGTTTTAACGCTACGAAAAAATCGCAACTTTCGGAATGGCTACGAAAAACTCGCGTTTTTCCGCAAAAATCGTATTGGTAAAGAAAAAGTCGCGATCTTTTTCTGAAAAAATCGCAAAATACCGATCATTACGAAAAAAACGCAATCGGACGCATTTGGCCCGTTCGTGAGTAAGTAAATGGGCCCCTAAGTATACAAATTTATATACAACAAAACAAAAACAAATGAGCAATAGAAGAGGTAAAGAGGTCCAAAAGTCCTTAGTCCTATTACTTAGTGACATCACATAGTGACATCACATAGTGACTAATGTACCCCCTATTGTAAAATATATGGATATTATAAGTCCATTGACCATATAATAACACACGTCAGAAGACTGAGTGCTTTTATACAGATCATAGACCTCCAAGGTAACTTTTAATATCCTCATATTTTACAACAGGAGGTACATTATTGTATAAACAAGCTTCAGTGAGTCATGTGACTGAAATTACATCACTAAGCGCGATTATAACTGATGACATCACCAAACACTGCTTATATGTATATAATGTACAGGATAGTCATAGGTCAACATAAATATCTATATATATCTATATCTATCTATATGTAATTATGTAACATACGGCCTGTCACATAGCACACAATGAGAGCACGTGGATTAAAGTTACTAGTAATACAAGCATATAAAGAACAACACACTCTGGACAATACATATGTTCAACCTGCTCGACTGGTACGTTTTTGGAAAGTAATCGAACAACAAATGATGGAAAGATTTGGACAAACTATACAACTGTGGTTATCAATTTTCCCTGCTGAAGGCCTTACTTTCTCATTATAGTAAACACCAGCCATTTGCAAAATCACTACCAAAATTAAAAGGATTAAAATACCACTAAAATAAGGTTTGCTTCCACAGTTCCATTCTAGAGCTGAACAACTTGAATGGAACATTTTGCACAGACATGCTGCATATATGTGGCATGTTACTAATCCACACCTCAGTTATAATAACCTATCTATAAAGGTGTGCAAAACAATGGCGCTAAAATACATTAACTTTATTTTACACTCTGTAAAATCATGTCTGTTTATAAAGCTGTGTATTGATTTTGAATGTGTAGCAAAGTGTTAAACCGGGAGCAAATATGCACCTTTATAAATGACCCTGCTTTTTACTTAGGAAGTTCAGCCCCATTGACCTCTACTTATTACAGAAGCTTTAAGGTGATGCAAAATAATGGTGTACATTTCTTGAGTAAACAAAATACACACCACTGTAATGAGGATTTTAGGAATGGTGATGGATGGAATCAAATCAGGAATAAGGAGAAATACACAGCTTCATAAGGATCACCACACACCATATATGCTATCATTGAATTCTTTTATATTTGTTCCCCAATTTAATATTTCTACACATGAAATAATTATGTTTGAAAGGAGATTTTTTGCATTTCTTCTACCAGTGGGTCCCAACAACTCTGTAATGAAAGCAGAGGACTGGTGAGAGCGACCAGCCTTTCAAAACACAGGAATTGTGATGTAGTCCTTCTGTTAAGCCATTGATATTCCTTCCTCGCTTTCACATGAGCAAGTGTAGCATTAAGTGCTTTCCCTCAGTAATGTCAGTGTACCTGATTTCTCCATTGTACATACCATGGAGTCACACAGATGCCTCTAAAAATGTAATTTTGCTCCCTGGTGGGTAATCATAGGTGCAGATGTGACCAGGCTACTGTTAAAACACTGTAAGGGAGCTCCTGATAACTTTTTAGAAATACTGACTGCAAATCTGCAGCTGTAAATGTACTAAAGAGGAATGTAATAACCCACTATCACTAGCTCGAATGCACATTTAGTCCAGGTAATTTGCTCATAAGTAGAATTTGTTGTTACTGCGCTAGGCAGTGTATGGTTGTGTTCGATTGTTATACATATATACAGTATATTAAATGGCATAGGACAAAACTGTTTAGGCCTATAGCGGGGTCCCCAACCTTTCTTTCTCCAAGGATCGGTTACAAGGAGAAAAAAATTTCCACAGAATTGCAGGCGCGGTCTTACGTTTATTTGCTCCTTAATGTGCGCGCCACGTTCGCTTGCGCATTCCTGCTTAAGGCGCGTTTGTTCGTGGCTTTAAATGTGATGTGTGTTGCTTTTCCACTGCTCTGAGTGCGCCATTGGGAACGGTTGCGGCCCAGTGCCAAGCAGTCCATGGCCCGGCACCGGTCCACGGCCCGGCGGTTGGGGACCCTGGCCTATAGCATACTATGGGGCTGATTTACCCACGAACGGGTCGAATGGAGTCCGATTGCGTTTTTTTCGTAATGATCGGTATTTTGCGATTTTTTCGTATGTTTTGCGATTTTTTCGGATTCTTTACGAATTTTTCGTTACCAATACGATTTTTGCGTAAAAACGCGAGTTTTCCTATCCATTACGAAAGTTGCGTAAAAAGTTGCGCATTTTTCGTAGCGTTAAAACTTACGCGAAAAGTTGCGCATTTTTCGTAGCGTTAAGTTTTAACGCTACGAAAAATGCGCAACTTTTCGCGTAAGTTTTAACGCTACGAAAATTGCGCAACTTTTTACGCAACTTTCGTAATGGATACGAAAAACTCGCGTTTTTACGCAAAAATCGTATTGGTAACGAAAAATTCGTACAGAATCCGAAAAAATCGCAAAACATACGAAAAAGTCGCAAAATGTTCGTTTTCAAGTCGGAACTTTTCCAATTCGGGTCGGATTCGTGGGTTAGTAAATCAGCCCCTATGTGTTTTTTTTCTCCACACATGAAAATAATCCGATAGGAGCCCAAATTGCCTCTTAAGTGTGCGTATGGACAGGAGAGCCTGCCACTGCACGCATGGGGTGGATCAGTGCATTTTTTGACTAAAATTTGCCCCGTGAGCAAAGTCATTGTGCACACATACAGGTGGTATTGTCAGTAGTATGCCAGAAGCCCAATACAGGTATGGGACCCATTATCCAGAGTGCTTGGGACCTGGAGTTTTACACATAAGGGGTCTTTCCATTGTTAAGATCTTCATACCTTAAAGAGATACTGACACCAGGAATGAAACCTTTTTTACATCTATCATCTAACAATGTCTTTGCATACTATTTATAATTTTGCCATAAAAGTATGTGTCCAATGCTTTTACATTCCTTTTCTGATCCCCCATGTTCCCCTATGAGGGGGCTGCCATATTTGGGTACCACTAGTCTGTTGGAATTAGAAGCTGTAACTGACAGGCTGAGAAGGGACAGTCAGGCTGGCAAAACTGTCAGGTTTAGGAACTTCAAGTAACAATTACTTACAAAAGCAGCCCTATCCGCAAAGAATGATCAACATGATCTATAGGTAACTTTTTATGTAGATTCATATTTGTAAAAGTTGTTTTTCCGTGTCAGTATCACTTTAAGTCTACTAAAAAATAATTTAAACATTAATTAAACCCAATAGGATTGTTTTGCCTCCAGTAAGGATTAATTATATGCTGGGATTAAGGGCAAGGTACTGTTTTATTATTATAGAGTAAGGGGAAATCATTTTCAAACATCTGAATTATTTGATTCAAATAGAGTCCATGGGAGACAGTCTTTTTACATAGTTTCCAAAGGTTTGGGTGAAAGTTTCTTTTATGCATCTAATTCACCACAGAAACTTCTTCTAGCATTGTTTGGGCCCCATGTACCGCACCTCAAAAACTTCTGGACCCAACATGCACCAAACTCCCACTGTCAGGCTCCTACACCTACACCTACATCTATCGGGCTATTCATGGGGCTTGCGATTATATTCCTTTTAAATAAAAGCCAATGTTCTGGTCATGGATTATGTAGAAACAGAATGTTAATGCCAATTGTTCGCAGGCATATTAAAGGAAGCCTACCTTGTTTTCCTCATTTTACACTTTTGGCTATTTGCCCAATTCATTTAATACTGATTTTTTTTGTTGCAGAAACAAATCTGCTAATTTCCAATATAAATTTCAGTCTCTGTATTCTTCAGTTAATGAGATTTTGGGCTAGGTATTTCCATTGACTTTTCCATGTCATTACCTAGTGATGTGGGACTGAAAACAATGAGTATAAACATTTCATAGAATGTAATGCCTTTCCAATAGGTAATTTGAAGTTTATTGCTGGTAATAGTTCCTGCTCATTCAGAGAGCTATGATTTGTCTCAGTTCATAACCATGATAACTGGGCAAAGTTTAGAGGTTGAACTCTTTCCCTCGAGGCCTGATATTAAGACCATGTGTGAGTTCTGAAAAAGTATATGAAACTCATTTGCTGTTTCCCGTGCGTCTTAATATTTTCCACAGCTATTTCAAATGTAGTTATGTGGTTCATGTGAATTTATGGTTGCTTAAAACCGAGCTTTTTTTTTCCCATCCCAGTTTGTTATTGTATAGCAATAATTTTATGTTTACAACATTCTAACTTTACTATTTTTGTGCATGATATAGAAACAGACAAAAACTGTATATCTTTGTTTCTAGAGCAGGGATCCCAAACATTTTGTACCCCTGAGCCACATTCAAATGTAAAAAGAGATAGGGAGCAATACACGCATGCAAAATTTTCCTAGGGGTGCAAAATAGGGGCTGTCCCTATGTGGACTGGCAGCCTAAATGAGGTTCTGTTTGGCAGTATTGGTTATACAACCAAAACTGCCCCCAACCCAGGAGTTCAAAAAGAAGGGCCTCCTTTGAGGCCTATGTGAGCAACATCCAAGGAGTTGGTGTGTAACATGTTACTCACAAACCACTGGTTGGGGATCACTGTTCTAGAGCTTCATTGCAAGACTTGGTGCTAGGCACCATGTGCTCCTTAGCATATAATTAGTCCACACAGGAATTAACCACAGGAAATAAGTTAAATCATTTTTAAGAACTTTATCATAAAGACTTTTTGCAACCCCTGCCCCATGGCAGGAGCAGCCCTGTATATACATATATAATACACAAACATGAACGATATTCTGGTGATCTTTTTTACTTGAAAATTTGCTTCTTATTCTTTGATACAAGTTCTTATTTCTTTCACCCATGGGATTCCCCAGGTCCTGGGGCCTGGTTGCTGTCTAAACTCCTTTAGTGATGCCCCTACATCCAAGCAATGCCACACAAGAAGCTTGAGATAATAGTGAAATGTGATTTATAGATTTCAGTTAATTTGGCAATTAGCTTATTAATGGAGCCTGTGATTGATTTTTTTGTCAAGAGGTTTAAAAGTTCCCTTCAAAATCAAGATAAGGTTTGCAAATGGGAGAAACACAAGCCTTGGTGTGCAGAAAGGAGGGGACTTGGAGTTAAGTATGCAGCCCAGATGTTTTGCTGGCTAACGAAAAGACTGGATAAAGCCTCCAGTTTATGTGATTTCTTTGGGAGAATAAACACATGGAAATGTATGAACTGGGACTTGGCCTGGTACATTTCCTCAGACTCAAACTATTCATCCATTATGAAAGACTGAAATTTCCACGGTCAGACAGTACAGTAATGAACAAGCAATGCATTAAATGAAGTGGAATGCAAGAATTATGTCATCCCAGCCATTAATTTGTTTTTCCTTAATAGTGTGTAATTCATCCAAAAATATTTTGTGAGGTGCCTTTAGCACTAAATCGTTAACTGCTTATTACACTTATTAAAATCATTTATGCCAGACTGTTACTGGGATACAAAGAGCAGGATGTTTTTGTCTGGAAACCAATGTCATAAAGCAGCACAGAAGGAAGGAATTTCCTTGTCATTTCAAAACAAAGCCGCCAGTAAGCAGTTGATGGGTTAATGTGTAAGTAAACATTGCTTGTTATTTTATAATAACCAAAAAAGAAAACATTGTAATCAGAGCAATGGGAAAATAAATATTGCAGACTACTTAGCGTCCCTACACCCAGCAAGCTGCTGCTGAAATGATACACTAATGGAATGATATAATCATTAGAGCGTATTTCAGAGATTCCAAAGCTGTGACAATTGTTTAAATGTAATAAAATTGTTATTGTACGTGTTTTAGCGTGCATGGATCATGAATGGATTTCACTCCCTCTCACTTGGCTGCGTTGAGTCAGTCCAGAAGGAAAGAGAAATTATTTTGCCCCCTCCCTTCAATGAAAGAAGGGATATTATCTCTGGACAGTAAGCTCTTCCTGCACACTATGATGCTAAGGCAGGCTATGAGGCACACGTGTAAATCAGGAAAGGAAGAATGTTTAATGCCCAAATTAGTTTGACCCTAGCCTATAAATGTGTTTAGGTTCCCATATGATCTTACTGCACTGTGGTCACCATGTTGCTGGGCAACGCAATAATAAAAGGACCCAAATTACAGAGAAGTCCATAAATAGTAAATTGCAATGTGTTGTGACCTCTGTCTCTGTGGGCACTCGTTACTAAGCAAGTAAATAACGGAAGTGCAAATATGCACCGGGGAAGTACACAAAATTGTCTAATTATAATAATGTACTATAGATACACTAAACTTTCGTAATGATATTGACAAGGGTGTATGACATAAAATATGATAATCATTTACTACCCTGCTTTTTTTTTACCAGTTTATAACCCAAGCTTTAGGCTAATGCCTCACAGGCTGATTCTCGGCCTGCAGATAAACACAGCCCTATGCTGGCATTAGCCTTTCCTCTGTCAGGACCCAGAGCCATTGAACTCACCCCAGGTAAAGGCACATGGAGAATGTTCCTGCACTAAAATCTGTTCAATGTGCCTGCACTCGGGCAAATAAAATAGCTCTGGGTCCAGGCACAATAAAAAGCTAATGCCAGCCTAGGAACTAAGTCTCGGCCTGTGTTTATTCATAGGCCAAGAGTCAGCCTTCTCTGGCATTAGCCACAGGTTTCCTGAAAGACAACAACACTCAGTCATTCCTAGTACTAACTCTGTGCTGTATCAGATATGGAAGTAACAAGTTAAGGAAAACCAGATTTTTATGGGCTGTGGCTAAATTAGTTAAAAAACCCTTGATGCTAGTTCACACTTCAAATGAGTGGTGGCCTCCAATCAAGACAATTAGCTTTAACGGATTTACACTTCATTTGGCATATTTGGTTGATGAGTTTAACAAGTTGTGTTAGCCTTTGGTATGTAGCCATCTATCAATGTATTATTGTATTATTATTTTTTTTAATTTATTTGTATAGTAGTGGCAATTGATGGTACATGGATTGCTCAGCAGAATCATAATGCCAAATGCCAGGTTTGCCACATCAGCCTTCTGGACATAAACCTCTGACTCTGTTGATATCATTCAGGCTCCTTCCAACCAGTGATTCAAGGAAATGTAGCTACCATTGTCTTGACTCAGCTTTCTCTCACATTAGAGACCCATCAATAATCTATCAGTGCTGAATTGTCACGTGGCTGTCTTGGCTGCTTGGGGAGCTATAGGGAAGCAGTGTCACCTTCAGAAATGTCTCCCTTGCTTTGCACCTATATCACATCTACAGAGCCAAGCATCTGTTCCAATTATGCATCACCTTCAGGATGAGAAAATTAATTACATAAGTCCTTCCTGGCATCAAATGATTCTGACTGTGCCTTTCCCTCTAATTCTGTGCCTGTGTGCTTTATGCTTTTCTTTTTCCAACTCTGACCTCCTAAGCAAATCACTGCTATGAGACTGTGTAAAATGGACTGTGAAAATGTTTCTAATTATCTTAGCTCATTATGAATCTAATATATAATTAAGGACAATGGAGGGCAATAATCAGCTTTTGCATAACTGCGTCCTAGAAACTGCCTGTTCTATTGGGTTGGACACTGCATAGGTATAAAAAGCATCTCCATACTTATTCTCTAAGAAACTGCTTTGAGGCTGGTATATGTTCTGTTTCAGTAATTCTAGTCATGTGAGCCCGCTGCCTTCTGTACTGTCATTTTGCTTTGTATTCTTAATGACATCACAACACAATTTGATCTTGTTTTGCTGACGGAAGTGTTTGTTGGTAGAATGCCGCTAGATCTGGCAGCATGGGATGTTTATGTCAGCAGATCATTTCAGGGAAAGGAGGGTGGTGATACTTCAGAAAAGGAACTACGTAAATAATGCTCAGAAGAGAATCAGGTGCAGTTCTGGGAGGGGGAGGAATAGTTGTGTAACAGATCTGTTTATAGATGTTCAGTGGGAAGCTGTGAGCATTTGCACAATGATATTTAACAGCTGTGAAAGCCATTCCAATGATGTTTCATTGGAGCAGGGGGAGTTCTTGAGATGGCTTTTTGACAATTTCTGGGAAAGTTCTACAGATTATCAGAGAACATGAGGTATCTGCAATAAGGCTTATATATCTAGTGCAGTGATCCCCAACCAGTGTCTTGGGAGCAACATGCTCACCACCCCCATTTGATATTCTCCCAGTGGCCTCAAAGTAGGTGGCTATTTTTACATTTCTGGCTTGGAGGCAACTTTTGGAAGCACAGAAACACAGTTTTACATAGTTACATACATACATAGGGTTGAAAAAAGACCTGTGTCCATCAAGTTCAACCCATCCAAGTAAACCCAGCACACCTAACCCACACCTACCAATCTATACACTCACATACATAAACTATAAATACAACCACTAGTACTAACTGTAGATATTAGTATCACAATAGCCTTGGATATTCTGATTGATCAAGAACTCATCCAGGCCCCTCTTAAAGGCACTAACAGAATCTGCCATTACCACATCACTAGGAAGGGCATTCCATAACCTCACTGCTCTCACCGTGAAAAACCACCTACGCTGCTTCAAATGGAAACTCCTTTCCTCTAATCTAAAGGGGTGACCTCTGGTGCGTTGATTGTTTTTATGGGAAAAAAGAACATCCCCCAACTGCCTATAATCCCCTCTAATGTACTTGTACAGAGTAATCATGTCCCCTCGCAAGCGCCTCTTTTCCAGAGAAAACAACCCCAACCTCGACAGTCTCACCTCATAGTTTAAATCTTCCATCCCCTTAACCAGTTTAGTTGCACGTCTCTGCACTCTCTCCAGCTCATTAATATCCTTCTTAAAGACTGGAGCCCAAAACTGCACTGCATACTCAAGGTGAGGCCTTACCAGGGACCTATAAAGGGGCAAAATTATGTTCTCATCCCTTGAGTCAATGCCCTTTTTTATACAAGACAGCACTGTATTTGCTTTAGTAGCCACAGAATGACACTGCCTGGCATTAGACAACTTGTTATCAACAAAAACCCCTAGATCCTTCTCCATTAAGGAAACCCCCAACACACTACCATTCAGTAGATAGTTTGCGTTTATATTATTTCTACCAAAGTGCATAACTTTGCACTTATCAACATTGAACCTCATTTTCCAGTTTGCTGCCCAGTTATCTAATTTTGTCAAATCGCTCTGCAAAGCGGCAACATCCTGCATGGAACTTATAGTTTTGCACAATTTAGTGTCATCAGCAAAAATAGAAACAATACTGTCTATGCCCACCTCCAGGTCATTAATAAACAAGTTAAACAGCAAAGGCCCAAGGACTGACCCCTGCGGTACTCCACTAACCACACTGGCCCAATTAGTTTTACTGTTACAATTGCAAAGATTCCTAGAGTACTGTAGGTTAATCAAAAGACAAACTTCCTCTGTGATATCAGTTACACCCAGCCATTCCCAAATGATTAACTTGTGGGTATCATGGATTCTGAGGCCCTTTCAGGGTCCAAAGTCTTTCTCAGGCTTCTCCTAAGGGTTTCCTACATCCTCCAAGCAACTGTCCTGTCCTGCAGTCAATCGGCTCTTTTGGGGTGACCAAGAGGGCTGCAGAAAAAGAACAGAGATTGGGTGACCTATGACCCCTATAAGGTCATTTGTCCATATCAAGGATGTGCATGTTATCATAATGCTTCATAGGCACAGTTACATGGTTCCCTATGAAATACACACTTTGCTGATCATGGAAGAACCTTTTATTGCACTTCCAATGTATTAATTGCAGCCACGGAGCCATGGATACTGTATGTACTAAATTCTTACAGCTGACAGTTTAATTACTGTTTTGACCAATTCCTAAAAGATGTGTTTGCCTAAATGGCAGTTCTCTGATACCATTCACTAGTGATTTACCCCCAGCCCCCACTTCATATTCCGTTCTTCTTCTAGATCCAGTGGTGATAGGAGATCTAAAGATAAAGTTTTTGACACATTTCCTCACTCCCCTCACCCATGTATTGCTAAACTGTAGACTGGTTAACACAGATAGATTGTTTGCTTTTACTTTTATTTCTCCTCATTTTGATAACATTTTTGTCCATTAACATACTATGGGGCTGATTTACTTACCCACGAACGGGTCGAATGGAGTCCGATTGCGTTTTTTTCGTAATGATCGGTATTTTGCGATTTTTTCGTATGTTTTGCGATTTTTTCGGATTCTTTACGAATTTTTCGTTACCAATACGATTTTTGCGTAAAAACGCGAGTTTTCCTATCCATTACGAAAGTTGCGTAAAAAGTTGCGCATTTTTCGTAGCGTTAAAACTTACGCGAAAAATGCTTAACTTTTCGCGTAAGTTTTAACGCTACGAAAAATGCGCAACTTTTTACGCAACTTTCGTAATGGATACGAAAAACTCGCGTTTTTACGCAAAAATCGTATTGGTAACGAAAAATTCGTACAGAATCCGAAAAAATCGCAAAATATACGAAAAAGTCGCAAAATGTTCGTTTTCAAGTCGGAACTTTTCCAATTCGGGTCGGATTCGTGGGTTAGTAAATCAGCCCCTATGTATCTTCATAGTATCATAGTATGTATCTTTAGGGCTGGAACTAGGGTTAAGGCAGAAGAATCAACTGCCTAGGGCACAAGAGGTGATAGGTGCAATTTTGACAGAGGCAATATATAAAGGGCAGCATGGAGGGGGTGTGTGAGTGAGCATCTGAGGGGGGGGTGCAAGAGGTGTCAAGGAGTGAGAATGGGTGGGGGGGGAGAAAGCAGAGAGAGAGGAAGAAGATATATTGAACCAAGGGCACTAGGTCATGTAGTATTGCCTCCGGCAGTAGGCACTACTTGGCCTGGCTTTGGTATATGTATATCAACAGTGCACAAATTGTCAAAAGACAGATCCAGCAGTGCAGACAGAAAAATACTGGGTTTGACTGCAATTACATCTACAAACAACTTAAAAACTACTTAAAATCTCTAATGAATGTATACAGGAAAGTTGCTAAGATTTTTTTTTTAACAGGCAAAAAATGATTTTGGGTTCTGACGCTGAGAAGTCACATTAATGTAAAAAGGAGAGTGGAATTCACAATATAGATTGTCATGCGTCAGTAGGGGATCTGTAAGCTGAGACAGCAGGCTAGAGCTTGGAGGTACTGAAAGGATTTATTTTTGATCTGATATATGATGAGCGACTAACAAACAGTGTCATGATGAGATTTCTGAGAATGAGATGATGTCTTTGGGAATTGATTCTTAAGGATTGTAAATAGGAAATGGAAGACTTAGGATATCAGTAGGTAGAGGGCTTCAGTCTAAAAAATAGTGCTTGTATTAGTTATATCTCTTGTTTGATTAACGTAATTCTCAGATAGGTGTTATAGCTGAAATACAAAAAAAGTCTTAATGTTAAAAAGATGATAGTAAAAATTCAAGTCTTCCAAATAAGGTGACAGGTATAGTACATGGGATTGGTGGTATTTTCATTAACTGCAAAGCCAAAACTGGAAGTGATAGGGAGTGGCCCAAGGCACCGTGACTCCTGCCTGGAAACTTCAGGGCTAAATAAAAGAGCCTGGATCTGGAATAGTTTATGTAGAGCTTTTAGATAGGTGCTTGACTCTCATTTAAAAGGGTTTAATGAAAAGAGAACTAAAGAAACATTTTCAATAACAGGGTCTTTAGGAAAAATAGCAAAGAGGCAAATAACAGGCAGAGGCACTCTGAGTGCTGATAGGAACGTACAGCACATATAACTTGGCACACAGTAGAAATGCTAAAACACAGCCACATAGACATATTCCACCCCTACTGTATGTCATGTAGTTGTTTTAAAAGTTGTTTTAACATGTAATTAATCATTTTCTATGATATATAGAATCATAATTCCAAGAAAAATTGGTGAACACTTCCAAGATAGAATTCAGCCCCACAAGTGCATGGCTGGGATTAATAGCATGCAGTGGAGTTAGAGCAGAAGAGAGGTGGCCAGTATCCCCCATACCCAGAGAATTATTGGAAATATTGCTATTACATTCAATTGTTATAGTCACTTTGTGTTTATAAATCAGTAATTTGGTGGGTCTTCATTTACCCACCTGATGGCTTTAGTCATTTAAGGATCCTGCCCTCCTTTCATTTCAAGTTTCCAGTTAAACATTCTGTCACAGATATCACGATTCCAGTCTAACAATGGCTAGTCATAAAAAAGGGCCTTGGGCAAAATTAGGATTTGTAATTTCCTTTTATTACTACAGGACAAAGTTTAAAGCCTCCTACTGATATATATCTCAAGGTGCACAGGTTAAAATTACTTGTCTGGTTGTGAAACAGTGTTAGGAAACAATTGCACAGTTCCTCACAATTATCCTGTAAACTACCCCCCCCCCCCCACAACCCAAAGTCTGAATTGTCAGAACCCATACACCATGCATATTTTTGCACCTAAAATATGGCATTTTCAAGCAATTCTTTTAAAATACGCTAACTGCAGTGTAATAACCATTAAGAATATTATATTAAAATGCATTTTCTTTTCTTTTATTGTTTATCATTGTATTATGTGTATTACATTTCTCCATTAAAGAGTTAAACTGTTACATAGTATATATGGTAAAAATAAAAAATGACAATATAATACAAATATATCTATAGAAGTATCCATTACTCTTTTCATAATAATGACATTCTATACATTCACAGCCTTACAAAAAAGAGACCCTTCCTTTGATGATGTTTAAATCAACATTCAAGCGACATACCTGTAGCTCCATGCCAATATCATTGTTGTAGAAATAAAGAGTTGCTATAAAAATACCCCTGTGCTAAAGTATACACATTTATGTACCTTAATCTTTTCTCCTCAAAACTGCCTTTTCTTGGAGAAATAACCACAGTTTTGCAAATATTTATTCTGTAATGTCACTGGTCATATTCATGGTTTTCTCATTGGCTGCACTTCCCCAGCAGCCTTAAAGAGACCACAAGGGATCATGCAAAAGTGAGCCTGCCCAGATTGGTGGATAGCAGCTACAGGACTGAATTAGCCCTAATACCTGTTTATAGTGGTAAAATAGCAATTCCCACATACATTTTTTGAAATTGGAGCTGAAAAGATAAGAAGATTGCTATAGCCAAGCTCCGAGACAAACTCCTATCCATTTACTATCCAAGTTACTCCTTGCCCTGTAGAAAACCTGAGGTTATTACTGTAGATAACTCTGACACAGAAGTGTCAACCTTCCATCACAGAATTATTGACCTGTTCATTCAAAATAAAATAAATATAATTGTGTGGGTTTGAGTGACAAGTATGGGACCCTAAACCAAAATGTTGGCATCACGACCCATAGTTAAACAGCTAGCATGAAATAACACAAATACTAACATGACATACTGTATCTTATTTAAATAACATTATCACCTGTATAGTTTAGTGAATGGTAAATCTGAGTGTTGGATAATTTAATATAATGTTAAAATGAATAACACCTTGTACCCAGTGTCTATAATACCCATCATTTTGCTGTTAAAAAAAATGCAGATGTGAACACAATGTTCTGCTTTGTTCATTGCTCCCAGGGAGCTCACGAAGCTTTTTCTGCCAGGAAATTGCTATATTACTCTCTCTTGTTCTAAAAAAAGAAATCTATATACTGTGCACCCAGCGGAGCTAAGTAACAAGGCCGTGTCAGAGAGTTTAATGCTGCTTCTCTTCATCTGTAATACACAGAAAACAACCTGCTAAATGGCACTGGTGTGAGGCAGACTTCTCTGAGCATGCCAACTTATTCCCAGATCCTCAGTCCTTTATTTTAACAGCACCAAAGTCATGACATTTCTTCCACTTACAGCCAGTCTATGTTCAAGCAGCTGAAAGACTTGATTATTATTTAAATAGGGCAAATCTAACTTTGTCTGTATAGCAGTATAACAGGCACAGGTAGCATCATGTTAGCTGGTTATTAAACCTCAAATACCATATCTTTGCCATTCACAGTTATCCGCTGTATAGTTTGACTGAATATTTTGGCACTTTGAAAATTTGTTATGAATAATAATAATAAGTATTGTTATTGTTAAATAAATAATTACAACTGATTTTTTTTTTATTCACTACATTTTTATATCTCAGCAATGCTTGGATCCAATTAAATCTGTTTTAATATAAAGAAATTCTCAGATTAGCATCTGTCTGAGTTTTATGATTTTTATTACATATGAGTGTCTCCATGACAGTACTTTAACCTTTCTGAATAGAGATGTCCATCACTATGTAAATGTGCAGAGGAACTGGAAAAATTCCAAAGCCAGGCATGCTCTAAGAGTAGGGTTGCCTCCTGGCTGGTACTTTACTAAGTCTGGGGCTGCACTAAAGGTTTGGCCCAGGGAAAATAGAAGAGAATACTACTTTATTATTTTGGTGCACCAGCCACCTGTGATCTTATAGCTCTGTCCCCTTATGTCATCTTCCCGCCATCTTGTGTCATTGTCCAGTCCCTTCTGTGTTACAGGCCACCCCCTTTTTTTGCTGCCCCCCTGCCTGCCGGTAATTACTTTTTTAAAAGGTAGCAACCCTATCTAAGAGCCTGCTCTGACCCATTGCAGCTTGCCTTCAGCAGAACAATTTTCCTAATGAGTAAATGCCACAAAACAAGGACAGAGAGACAGGATTAATGCTGACACTGCTAAAGGGAGGTTGCTATGCTATGGTATGGTAAACTGTTCAGGTACCATGTGGTATTTTGAGCTCTATGATGTCCAAGACTGAACACTCTTCACTTACGTGCTATTCATTGGCCACAATGAGCAGTAAAGTGTAGTTAGAGTCTGTCCAAGGCAACTACAGGGTTACCTTCTACCAGTGTGCATTTCCTGATGTGTTGAGCCACTTTATTGAGCCTAATGCTTGTACAAACTATAAATTATATTCATTTATCAAAATAATTTTACTATATGCTTTTAGTGTATGCATTGAGGTGTCCAACTTTGAGGTTCCTCAGTCAGACAGCTGAAGGCTGAAGACGGATGTTGTGGGTAGCAGTATGGAGTGTCACAGTTTAGGCAAGAAATATATGCATTTTGCCTTAGCTAGGGCCCCACAAACAATAAAAAAACCTTTCAATACATTGAAAAGTCACATCTTATTGAAAGCCATCCCGACTACTCCAGTTCAATCTAGGCCTAGTCCTAAAGTAGCTCTATTTACAGTGTGTATTTGCACTGTGATAAAAAAAAGGAGATTGGCAGTGTTAACAAAGGCTTAAATCTAGAGCAGATAATCATATAATCATGTATACCAATGTAGGTGAAAGTACCCTATGTTACATGGCAAAGAGCTGCTTATTCAACAACAGAATGCTTGAACTAAAGGAAACATTTTGCTCCAGAACTGACCACCAGTGGTTAAATTAAGGTATATTTGGGGTATGAGTAAAATCTAGAAAATATGAGGAGTGCCAATTACGAGCTTGTTTAACTGACCAGTTAATTTGTCCTGTATAACTGTACCAGTTATCTCTTTCTCCTTTCCAGGGCCAGTGCTAATGGGGGCATTATTTTGTATTTTGCTACGTTCAATTGTTAAACTTTAAATCTCACTGCTAAGCTGGATAGCTACTAATATGTTTTCAATTGGTCTCGTGTTGTGCATTTCATCCACAGTAAAAACATATACAGTAGATGATTATGAAAAACTTCTAGAAAATCGAATTGGAAATTGCTTTGCATCCAGTGAAGCTGAGCCACTTGGATTTATTAGAAAATATTCCAATTATCTGATAACCTCAGATCACTCATTATCATGGCAACCCAAAGCATTCCTGTGGCTGTCACAAAAAAACAACCCACTGAGGCTTGGAAAGAGGTCTTACCACAACCTTGGCCAGATCTTATCATTCGGTGACACAGCTGAACCAACATACATGTCTTTGTGTTCATTCATTGATTTCCATGAGCCCAGTCATATTTTAAAATAATTTTACATTTGATTGTGCTGCATGAAAAAGTCATGCAATCGGACAGTTGCACCAAAATGTTGCAGTTTGGCAGTAGAAAACCCAATTCCCATGAGGTCTAGTGATGTATCAGAACGTTTTATTGGTGTGAAGGGGATCAATATGATTTTTGCAAATTTCAGAGACTAGGAAATAGATATATAATATATAGAAACAAACTGAAATGTAACTTTAAACTTACCCTAGCAACTACCCAATGGCATGAATGACAGATTGGAAGATAATTAGAAAAGGCCCTAAATTGAAAGGTAAATGTAGATTATATAAACAATAAAAATATAGCCTCAAAAACACAGTTGCAGATATCATACTAAAACTGAATCCTAATCAGTAATTGTGATAATGATGTTTCATATGGGTAAAACCGGGGTCTTGGTTTTAAGAGGGACAGCCTTAATTAAAGGTTCAGAACTTAACACTCATACACAATACTGCACATCCCATTAGCTAGTGCCCTATGGCATTGATTGTCTTTTGAAAATGTAAGTGAGAGCATTTCTGGGTCAAAATCATTTTCCGTGGGCTATATATCTAGTGATTTCCAAGAAAACGAAACATCTACACCATTTAGCATATTATATGTTGCTGATTTTCATAGGATCGTAATATAGCCCTCTAGCATTGAGCGACTGCACCATTGCCCTTCAGCACTGCACCACTTATTCTTACTGTGTAATGATTCCCCTGCTGACTTCTATAAATAAATAGTAAAGTAAATCAACACAGATTGCATATTTTGTACTTTCTTTTTAGTAGGAGTCAGGTTAAGGAATTCTTTGTGTAACTAGTAACTGTGTAGCGATTTTTACTAAACATTTAAGTTGTTAGCTTTGACGATTGTACCATGGTAGTAAAAGTGCACTGTCATTGTTTGTGCCTGGGGATTTTATACATATATGCAGTGCGGCCCAACATGGAGGCCTGACACCACCACCACCCCACCCCCCTCCATGTGCCCCCCCCCACCTGTCTGGCTGATGTGACTGTGTACCTTTGTGTAAGCTTTAAATGGTATAAGTACTGAGACTGTACTTTAGTACTGTAACTGCCCCCCTCTGCATTGTTCACACCTCAGATTCAGGCTGTAAGCCCTTGAAGGGTTCACACCTGTAGCCCATACATTGTTCACACCTTTACAGTCCTGTTCACAACTAAGGCTCAGACTGTATTGTTCACCTGTTCACACCTCAAACATACTGTTGGAGCAGTGCTGGCATTGTGTCACTGTATTTACTGCAGTACAAACTTTATCTTGGAGAGGTCATGATCAGTTACTTGTGTAATCATACCCTGCCTGTGTGTGCCATACCCTGCCTGCCCTACACTGCCTGTGTGTGCCATACTCTGCCATGGTAGTAGAGATCTATCGCGGGTGACTAAATCTCTTCATTGCTTAATTATTAGGAAGCATAAGCTACCATTGTAGGTAGTATATAAAAAGAATAATACATAAATAAATATCTGTAGCTACCCAGTGGATATTCATCTGTGGGGACAATGGAATCTACTAAGTATAGAGAGGTTAGTAAAATAAAAGGTATGACATCCACGCTACCAACTCCCAAGAAGCAATGCAGTTAATCGCCACTCTGTTCCATGAAGTCACCTTGTATATGAGGGATGACTACATTCTATTCATTGTTCTGGTTGCTAGTTGGTGGCGAGCAATTTACGTACAGAATATCTTGGAGTGCACATTTGTATGTTATAGATCTCTTTTGTCAAATGATTCACCTTGCGAAGGAGGATATTTCTGCACACAGGAAAATTCTGCTGAGAGCTCATTTTGAAGCAGTAAATTTAACAGCAAATGTTTTTCGGAATTGTTACTGTAAAAGTGAATCATTGGAATTCATTGGTGTGGGGAAAAGGCAGTCAGATATAGCAAACATAAACGTTGAATAAAAACTAATTGTAACTTACAGGAATGGCAAATACATAAGCAAGAGATAAAAAGAGATAAAAAGACACATTAAGCAATGGTAAGCTTTCCTGCTAAAGACAGGGACACCTAAACCCTTAAATGCCACTTTTATATCTGATCTAAAAGAAAAGAACATTTGCTCATGCTTCGGAGCTGCACTGTTTCCCAGTTATTTCTTTCTAAACACTCTCTTTCTGCTGAATTCCCCTCTGTCTTGGCAAGAGTTCAGAACAATAACACATAGCACCGCTGGCCCTGTCAAGTGTCACGAAATATGTGTTACAGTCACATTTTCCAGTTGACTGTCATAATCCAACCCTTCAAAGTGTAAAAAGCATGAATGTTAGAAAAAAAAATTGACTGATACATATATATATACACACACACACACATATACGTGTATATATATATACTCCAACTTCACACAAAATAGATCAAGTCTGCATCAAAACTGCCAAAAACAAACATGGGGTCTGGACACACGGCCCCAGATCTGTAGCTAGAGGAGGCAGATATTACTGCATTCAATGTAATCCAGCATTCCAGATCCAAATAGATAAATAGAAGTTTTATACTCTGCAACCCTGCTCAGCTCAACATGTCTTACTACTGCATGCTTAATCATGGATTTAATGAGATTAAAGTAGTATGTGAAATACACATAGCAAACACATTTGCTAAAAATTATAAATAGTCTTTAAAGAGTTGATCTGTGTGTAGGGAAGGAACTCCAGCATGGGCAGATGTAAGGGAATCTCTAGAAGAGGTTAGAATTATATAAATAAAGAACTTTAATAATAACGACAAAACAGGTATTATATATACCAGCAAAATGTATTTTTTCTGAGGCCAAACTAAAGGTGAGAAGGACTAAAGATCTCAAGGTGACCGTGTGAAAGTCCTATAATAATGTGCGGAGATATATCTGCTTGTGCGTGTTTATCATAGGAGCAATGTCACAAGCCCCACACTCTCTATAGAATAAGAATATAAATCAGAATATCAGAAAAGACATCATTTAAACTGGGAGCAGTGGGATTTAATGCAGATTCTCTGGTACCAATTACTTTTATTTCACCGGTGGAGGCCAGGAAGGGTCCAACAGGCTACAGTATCACCAGAACAACTTGAATCCCAATCATAAAATGGGCCTTAACTGCTATCTTTTTGAGGAAAATCTTCTAAAATAGTAAAAATATTGAGTCTAATGTTTGCAAAATCTCTGTAGCATTTTCCAATTCTTCACTATTTTGTAAAAAATCATTTTTTTCAGGCTCAAATGCAAAAATGTTACTTTTGATGCTAGTATCCCTTTAAGAAAAATAGTAGACCTCACCCTTTAGAAAATTCTTTGCATTCCAAGAAGTAAAAGAACAAAGATCAGAAAAAACATAGTAAGGATTATCTGTGTAAAGCAACTTTGATATCTGATATGCAGTATATCTCAGGAAGTTGTGCAATGCAAATAATTTCTGACTCACGGTGGATTCTACCCAGAGACATAATACCAGATTAACTGTACATTCACATTATATTACCTTAAAGAAATTAACTAGAAATACATATAAAGATACAGACTGATCATAAGAATAAATGTCTCATCCTGACTATGTAGAACAAATACTTTTATCATGTTCAGGTAAAACTGAAAAATAAAGATGAAGCCAGAAGAAAAGAAGAGTTGGCAAATCTCAATGTATTGTTATGACATACAAAAATCCATAATTCAAGTTTTATTTTAGTTGTTTAAAATGCTACTCCTCTTTGTCACATAATGTCAAGACATTAGGACCATATTTTAGACCAGATAATCAATAAAACTGTACAGGAAAATTGGAATAGCTAGCTGTTACCTTTGACACTGACTGGAAAGATAAACTGATTCAGATGAATTTGTCTCAGTTGCTAAGTCCTGAGATCAACTTTGTGCCCTGAAAGAAGTTACAGAATGATTATTATCAGAGAAGTAGAGAGATGTCTTAAAACATCTTTCTTAGGAGAATCCAGCGCTAAGCCTATATTGTTCACATTCATGACTAAAGCTGGCTATTCATAGGCAAAATTAAACTGCCTATTTGGCCCTTTCAGACCAGAATGGCAACCTATCTGCCAAAGTATAGGCCCTTCCTGACTTTCTTTTCTACAGATATATGGCTAAAAATCAGGCAGATATTTTGGCTATTGGCTGGTTTAAAAATCCCTTCAGGGTAAGGACTGCATTTGTGCATTGATGTGGTCCTCTCCTGTATTTGACATCTGTTATCATTTGTCCATTGAGCCTGGAGTCAATAATGGGCAAATATTTGTTTGTTTGGCAACCTTTCCAAATAAGCATATATTCAAATGTATGGCCGGTTTCACAAATAAGAAAAAGCTAATTCTGCTTCCCATAAGCATAGATTGCTGGGGGCTTTTATGCTCCCTTGGAGATGAGAAGTTATGATGGATTGGATAAATTAAATTACACAGGGTTGGATTGAGAGATGTGGGCTTCAGTTATTACTGAATGGGATTCCAAGCCAAAGGAAAAAAGCTAGAGAGCTGTAGGTAAGATTTCCCTGATGTCGAAACTAAACATATTATATAACAGTCGTTAAACAACTTGATAAATCGCTTGTTCTTTAACCAACAATTTTTGGGGGGGGCTTTAATGCTAGGGACCCTGTCTAAATGCCATCTCTGCTTGACCCTAAAGGCAACACTAGTTGTTGTGTTTGTTAGATGGAGAGCTTGTTGTGGTATTCCCACAATTCTGTGTGTAATATAACAGGTTGTATTACAGTTATACCTATTTGCCAGCCTGCAAAGACCCAGAGTAAAACAAACTCCATGTACAAAACATCATAGACGTGATTTATACACCTGTGGTGCTGTATTTGTTATGATTATCTTTCTTTTAACTTTCTCTATTTAAGGGCTCTGGCACACGGGAAAATTAGTCGCCCGCGACAAAACTCCATGTTCGCGGGCGACTAATCTCCCCGAGTTGTGATGACCTGCCATCCCACCGGCGAACATGTAAGTCGCCGGCGGGATGGCGGGTCATGGCAACTCGGGGAGATTAGTCGCCCGTGACAAGGGAGATTTGTCGCGGGCGACTAATCTCCCCTTGTGCCAGAGCCCTAAATGTACAGAAGGTGTCTGGAAAGTGAGATATTTCCAGTCAATTATGTACAGTATTAAAAGTTTAACATAAAAGTATAAACAAGTGACAAGTTATTTATTAAGAAAAAGTGGCGCTCAGAGATTATAATAGTATCCCACACCAAACCACAGGGAGCAGATGTATGGTAAAAAGTATCCACAGTCAGTTAAACATTATCCCTCATATGTATTAAAAGGCACTAAGTTTGCCCAGGAGCAGTAACCCATAGCAACCAATATGACGTTTGCTTTTAAACAGGTGACCAGTAAATGTTTCCTTCCTGATAGCAACAGATAGTCCAGATGTAAATCAGGTAGAGTAAGGATACTTATAGAATGCTGCAGAGCAGTTTGACTAAACTGCAAAACCGGGCAGCAAACTAGCAAACGAGGTTCAATGTAAATAAGTGCAAGGTGTCATGTTGTAGCAGTAAAGCTCAACATGTAAAGGGTCAAATTTTCAATTTAGAAAAGTCTGGTTGGAATCCACATTTGAGGGAAACCCTTCCCAGGAGGGGGTAATTCACAAATACCCCCTAAAGACAACCAGGGACGGCGGGAGGTGACAAATTCAGCAGAGGGAGCAGACAATGCGAATCCAGCCATTTGGAGGGCGGGAAACCTGGGGCTGCATGCTTCCCTGGCCGCATGCTTCCCAATGATACCAAACAGGGACAGCCTATACCCACCAGTAAAGAGGGATAATTTCTGGGGGACTGGTACATGAGACACCCCTCATGTTTGGTATCATTTTGATTGCCCACATATGGGTCAAAACAAGCCCACAAGTACCAATATTATATGAAAAGAAACTGGCATGAGACGTACAGCTCTACGGGGGGGGGGCATGTAACAAGTTCCTGGGCACTCCCCCCTCATGCATACGGTATTGAGGGAGGAGCCCAGCAGGCCTATAAAGGGTACAGACCCAGGTACTGATAGCTCATTCTGGAGTTCTCAACTTACGTTGGGGGATGGGCTCAGGATTTTTCAAGCTCTTGCCTCAGAGGACACAACAGATAACTCGGTATTGTACATAGGATTTTCTCTGTGTTTTGATCCCCTTTTATGTTATTGACTGTTTTGTATATGTGTGTCTCTTTTTGTAACATCTTTTTAAAATGCACTGTTTACCCTTGTAATATTATATATAAAATATAATAAGTTCTGTCCTTTGGCTCTATATCGATCTCCACGTACCTTGTATGACTGCTTAGGCCTAGAAGTGTATTAACTGCTTGGTTGTGTGTATGTGTATTGAGTAGAGGGCAGGTTCTGTGTAAATGCTAATTAACCATCTGGCTGATAGAGCACTGTTGAATTAGTGGAAACTAAGGCTGATGCCACACGAGGCGTAGGGCTGAAATTTTCGGCAAGCGGAAAAGCGCTTGCCGAAAATTTCAGCCCTACGCCTCGTGTGGCATCAGCCTTACCCTACTTACAGTGAGTGAAAGCTTGTGTGATATACTTGTGTATTAGGTTTCTATCGCCTGTTAATGATAGATGGTGGCAGCGAATAGTTATTTGGGGCGGTGGTGTGTTTGGGGGTGCTTGATGTTAGTCTAACCTGTGTGAAAGGTGACTGAATGTAACCCCCTTGTTCCTCGTCCCGGTGTCAGGTGCATCTGTGAGTGGTGTGTTCTTGACAATTGTTATGCAATTTGGTAGATATAACATTAATGCGAGTTATACACTAAGGGGCTGATTTACTTACCCACGAACGGGTCGAATGGAGTCCGATTGCGTTTTTTTCGTAATGATCGGTATTTTGCGATTTTTTCGTATGTTTTGCGATTTTTTCGGATTCTTTACGAATTTTTCGTTACCAATACGATTTTTGCGTAAAAACGCGAGTTTTCCTATCCATTACGAAAGTTGCGTAAAAAGTTGCGCATTTTTCGTAGCGTTAAAACTTACGCGAAAAATGCGCAACTTTTCGCGTAAGTTTTAACGCTACGAAAAATGCGCAACTTTTTACGCAACTTTCGTAATGGATACGAAAAACTCGCGTTTTTACGCAAAAATCGTATTGGTAACGAAAAATTCGTACAGAATCCGAAAAAATCGCAAAACATACGAAAAAGTCGCAAAATGTTCGTTTTCAAGTCGGAACTTTTCCAATTTGGGTCGGATTCGTGGGTTAGTAAATCAGCCCCTAAATGGTTGTTTGGTGGAGGTATCCTTATTTGAGAAGAATTTGGGGATTTTTGTGGATAACAAACTGTGTAACTCTAGGCAGTATCATTACTAAAGCAAATAAAGTGCTCTGATGAATAGAAAATGGCATTAACTCAAAAGATGAAAACATAATCTTGCCTCATGGTAAGGCCTCATCTCGAGTATGCAGTACAGTTTTGGGCTCAGTCCTTAAGAAGGATATTAATGAGTTGGAGAGAGTGCAGACATGAAATAAACTGGTGGAAGGCATGGAGGTTGGACTGTCAAGGTAGGACGTCAATGAGGTTGGACTGTCAAGGTTGGGGGTTGTTTCCTCTGGAGTAAAGGCACTTGCAAGGGAACATGACTGTTCTCTACAAGTACATTCCCATAGAAAAGATCAACACATCAGAGGTCACCCCTTTAGATTAGAGGAATGGAACTTTAATTAGAAGCAGCGTAGCTGGTTTTTCACGGTGAGGGCAGTGAGGTTGGGGAATGCCCTGCCGGGTGATGTTGTGATGGCAGATTCTGTTAATGCCGTTAAGACTGGCTTGGATAATTTCTTAAACACGCATCATTGGTATAGCTATTGGCATTTATAGTTTATATACGTGTCTATAGGTTTGTATAAATGCATGTATATTTGTGCACTGTAAACATTATTATTCATTTTTCATATTTTAGGGAAGATTGCTAGGTGCAGGGAGGGTAACATGAGTGTTGTTAATACTGGAAGAGTATTTTAATCCTTTAGACATCAATGGAACTTAACAAATAACGTACAGTTCTTAATTGGCACATAAAGGAAATATTCTAAGTTGCTGGACCTAATATCTGATTTGATCCTTATGTTGAAAGGTTCTGAGGCCTTGATGTTCCTTCCAGCCTTCTCTCCTATGAGTTTCTTCTCTTCTACTCTATCTCCTTTCTAATACAAATTAGCTTTGTTCTGTACTGTTTTAGCATAGATCATATTCCACCTAAACCCACCCATTTGCTATGAACACATAGAAGATGTTACTGCACACATACTGTAGACCTTCTATGAAAGGCAAATGTAATAAACTTAAAAGACCCAGTTCTAGGTTTTCTACAAAATGACAGAAAGAACTATGTCTAACATACACTGGGGTTCTTTTAGATGAGTTGAACTTGATAAACCCTGGTCCTTTTTTCAATCCATCTTAACTAAATTAATATTCAGTGAGGAAACATGTATAAAAAACTTAGTAAGGCACTGTTTTGTCTTTCTCCTATACCTTTTATTATCCTCTTAGGAATGAAAAAAGCTTTTGAGGTTGTAGCATGGTCTGACATTATGATGGAATGGCCAGATTTGAAGGGACTGACATAAGAAACTGGAAGACAAGCAACCCTTCACCCTCACATTGGTGGAAACAAAATGATGTATAAATTCAGGCAAATGATGGAATTTTTATACTACTCATAGGCTTTGTTGGAACTAGCAGTGGCACCAACCACATAATTTATATTGATCCCTTGTTCTGTACATGACACTGATGCTCCAATATTGTAGTGTATCCTACAAGAAGGTATGAATATCCATATGAAACCCATTTTAAATTAATGATAGTGAAGTAGTACCCTTAGTGACCTGACAGGCAAAATGGGAAGCTATAGATATAATGAATTACATAATGCTATTGTTGGCGGAACGCACATAGGTGATTCACTTTCTCTGTAGAATTCCATTACATTCAAGGTTGCAAGCCAGCAAAATTAGCAATGCTTATGAAAGACATTGTGGAGCCATGCTAATTTTCTCAAAATGGATATACTTTAGTGCTCCATGAGCAGATAAAAACCATGACCTTACTGATGCTAAAAAGCACCTCATTCTAATGTTCTGGCAATTAGTTTCAGATTTTTTCTTAATTGCATCTTTAATAGGGTTGCACAGGCACAGTGCCCAAGTTAGATTTAAGCTGTAGATAGCACATTTATCTTTAAAATAAAATCACATTTGACAGAAATGGTAGGCCTTTAGCTATAATAATGCTCCTTTGCCTACAAAATGTAAATAAAGAGCAGTGACAAAACTGTTATTATTTGCCTCTTTATTAAATGTGCCCCAAACTACATGGTAACCTGCCAATATGTAGCCAGCATTTGATTTTTAGCCAAACAATATGGGGACTTTTGTCTGTAAATAATCGCTATTTATTAGACATGATAAACCTACCACAGAGTAATGCAAGGTGCAGCCAAACATAAGTAAATTAAATTAAGGTTTGAATATCCAACCTTGATAATTAATTGTATAATTTCTACAATATAATAACAAGTGCAGTTCCCTGATTATCACCTGAGTGATTCACTTGCATTCAGTAATGACCTTGGTTTGTCCTTGCTGCAAGCCTCTATGATGCTATATACAGTACATATCACCCAGTTACTTGTCACTTGCCTTTTAGACATGTGAGTACTAAGCAAATCACTGATGAGCAATAGAGGTGAAGGATGAGCCATCTGTATATAAACAGATGGAATGAAGGGATTTACTGTGGGAGTCCTAGACGCTGGAACGGAATTGTTAAAATTAGATACAGTTTACTTACTGAATGGAGTGTGATAAGGCTTTTGTACATTGAGTTGCATCATTATAAATGTGATTATTTACAATTAAACATTTATTAGGAAATTCACACAAAATAAGAATAAAACTGATATAACTGCTCTCTTATGAATTAGAATTGTGTGGCCCTTGTAAATAAAAACTGTAAGAGCTGTGTTATATGGGCAAAATCTGAAAGAACATACAGGATGTAGTCATAGTTAAATTACAGTTAGAAAGGATTCTACATTTTTCATTTTAATTTCAGAGCTTGTTACCATATGTTTTTTTGCTATAAAAAGATATCTGGAAATCAGCTCTTTATTATATGAATTTCAATAGCAACATGTGAGTTTTTACAGCTAGCGCACCAACTGCAGGTACATCTGCAACAGAAAAGGAAAAGTTATTTAATCTGAAACTGAACAGTATCCACGTTATGATGGCATATGCCAAGCAAGAAAGCAGAACAGTAATCATAAATCCAGGCTTACTAATACAGAACAACAGTTTCAGAAATACCCTGGCTGCTATTCAGAAATCACTTGGAACAAGGGCCAAGCAATAAGAAAAAAAATGATCCATGTATTTTGTGCACAAGTAAAAATAATATATTTCTTTTGATTTCAAGAAAAAAAACAACATGGGGTGATGATCTATCTTTTCACCTACATTTGGCTCTTATTATAGTTGGAGATGTTATAAAGTCTCAAATCATTATTGGTAAAAGTAATTCTTAACTAACGTTTAACAAATAGACGCACTGGAGTCTTGATTAAAACATTGACCCTCTGTTTGTTTAAAAAAAAAAAAAAAAAAGTGACATTTCTCCATGCAGAGTGTGCTTTCTGCTCTGCAGTGAGTCAGAGTGATTGGACCTTCTCTATTTTACAAACTGAGCTGTGCTTAGCTCTGATAGCTTAGCTTTGATAGAAACAGAAATAAAGCCCACTTGCCTACCAGAAAGCACACCCTGCACTGGTGAAGTGTCAGATCTATGGCTATATAACCTGGTCGAGCAATGACAAGCGGCGGGGACAAGGGAGCTAGGACTAGGGGTAGGCAGGAGATGTTGTGCCCTAGGCAGATGCCCCTTCTGCCAACCCCTAGTTCTGGCCCTGCTTTATAGGGCCTCCATCAGTCCACATTGCAGCACATATCCTCTTATTTGTGTCTCCCACCCACTGAAACTCAGTGCTATATATATATAGAGAGAGAGAGACAGAGAGAGATACACACACACACATATATATATATATATATATATATATATATATATAAACAATGCAGAAGAACGGCACTCACAGAATTTGCTGAATCCTTCAAAGGGATTTTGGTCCCCCACTGGAACCGTCATCAGAAGTCAAACAGTGCTTCATAGGAGTCAAGCAGCAATTGGACTGTTTGACTCCTGATGATGGTCCCTGTGGGGGACCGAAATGTTGAGCAAAGAAAACCTTTGGAGGATTTAACAAATCCTGTGAGTGCTGTTCTTCTACATTGTTTATGTTGTTTCTCAGCACAGGCACCCAGACGTCTCTCTCTCTCTATATATATATATATATATATATCAATAAAACGTACATACATACTTAAAAGGGTTGCTAGAGTGGATATATGAATCCAAAGGCAAAGGGGGAAGCAGGGTGACTGAGCTTACCAGCTCTAATGGTATATCCTGCACAACTATAAACTATGACATTTACATTCTCTGCAGGTTTCCCATTTTATCTACGTACCATGTATAATTAGAATTAGTCTAAATGTCCTTTTAGTCAATTAACCAATGAATAAAAAAAAGTGTGTTTGGGAACCACTGTGTTTTAATGACAGGCTGCAGCCCAAGCTCTCTATATAACTGTAACTGCCCAAAAAATAAATAAATAAAATCAGTGTTTTAAAAACAGGGTGCAGCAGGGGTCTTTTATCTGACTGTAACTGCTTGGCACTAGCCGTCTTTTACTTTTGTACCTGTTGTGAAAAGCAAGGGCCTTTGGTTTGTGTAGTTTCAGGATAGTCATATTTCTAACATAGATTATCAGAGGAGCCTGCACTAGCACTTCTAGGAGGGGTCTACCTGTTAAAAAGCAATTCTTCATCACCAGCACTTTCCTCATTGATTGATTTAAAGGCCAGTACAGCGGAAAGTCTTTATTTTGGAATATAAAATGCTACCGCGCTCATTTTCCCTTCATGGAAGCCACTCTCGACAGTCCCTTGCTAATATGAAAATGTAACATTACATTACCCTTTACAGTTAGCCGACAGTGCCTTGGTATCAGCTGAAAGTCATACTTTGCTTTGCACATAAAGGCACTCACTGTCTAGACATGTCTCTCTGTTGGCACTTGCATTTAAAATAAGGTACAAAATTCCGAATGTGTCTCTGAACTAGTAGAGAAGCTAAAAGGCATCACAGAGCTGGCCAAGTAAGAAAATGCAGAAAATAATTAGTGGCATTATGTCACAAAGTGTCCTTTTCATTAGACTCCTTTAAGATTTATATTTAATTCAGCCAGTAGTTCTGCTGGGCCTGCTAGCCGTTTTATTGCTGTTATCGCCGCATAAGGCAAAAGGCATTAAATTGAATTGTATTTGAATGTAGCATATTCCAAGCTTACAATCAGAAACAGCTGTCTTATAAAGACACTTTGCCCTGTTTATAGGCTATTCCTGATTACTAAGAGTCATGTTTATTAAAATGTGAGATTATAGCGCACTACAGAAAAATTCACCCACTTTCAATTCATTCCTATGGGATTTTTAGAAGCGTATTTATAAAATGGTGAACTCTAACTTTCATCCACTGATAAATACACTTTTAAAAATCCCATAGGAAGAAATAGAAAAAGTAGGTGAAGTTTGAGCTCTAATGTGTTTGCTACTTCCAGTTCATGGTTTAGAGAAAAATGTAGCCATTGGCCCTGAGCATCACAGGTGTCCTACTGGGAAAATATTGTATATGAGTCATTAGAAAAATTGCACAAAAATGACTAGAAAATAGCATTAGGATTTGAAGAGTACACCATTAAGCTGTTAGCCTATTGGAATGGCACTGTATACAGCCAGACAGGGTTACTGTAATTTGGATCATAGATCTGCAGTACTGCACTTCTGGACACAGAGAGAAACAAAGGATAAAGCTGCAGCTTATCGTTTGTTTCAGTGTGTATGTTTACTGCATAAATTGTCTAAAAAAAAAAATCACAAAAATTTAAGTATGATCTTTTAACTGGAATTTAGCATTACCTTCAGGAAGATTACTAATAAACTAATATTTAATAAGAAAATGAAACATCCACATTAGGAGTAAGTAACTTAGCACCCTGGGGCTCCTTTACTAATGTAGGTTTAAATTTGCACCAGTGCAGTAAAACCTAGTAGTAATTGCTTTTATTATTACAACTTCAATAGACTAACGAAAGCTAATTTGATAACTGGTTGGTATAAATGATTCTCAGTATAAACTTGGCCTGCACATAAGTAGTGGTGCTGTAAGAATAATGAAGATGCTCAGATGCATAAGCATAACCATCTTTAACACCTTTACATATTTATTTCTCTTTTTTGCTCTGATGTATGCACAAACAATCCTATATGCTATTAGAATCTGTTTGAGAAGTTTCCTTCTGTCAGTCACTAAATGGCAACTGTGTGCAAGATTCACGTTATTGCTATAAAGGTGACATATTCTTTACATATACAGAAATATGAGGATTTTGCAGAATGAATAACCTTTGATCCTTTATTCAGTGATCCCTAATGGTTTTTATGTAGTGGGCCAATTATCTGAGGATGTTTAATGATCAGACTATATTAATTATGATATCATTAAAAGAAGTGAGTGGAGTATTAGCAAAGACTAGGCAGCATAACTCTTGGACAGATCTATTGTAATTCAGCAATGGATTGAAACCTTTAGGTCAGACATTCCCTTATGGTATTAAATGGTATAGTCCATGCTTTTCTGTGGCACAGTTTAGAGCAAACATTTTTTATGGCCATCAGTTATTTTTTTAAAGTTTCTTTTTTATCCTGCTGCCCCTGTTACGATTCTACCTCTATAGCACCCCTGGGTTAAACTGGAACGGCAGGACCCAGTGGGCCCCTGCCCTTGTGGGCCTCGCCAACCCATGCAAACTCCCCAACTGTGAGCACTCCCCAATCATCACAGCCACATGTACAATGTTACATGGAGCATGTCCGCATGGGGGGAGGGAGGAGTTCATCAGGCTTAGCATGGAGAAGCTTGTGACTGGGGTGTGGGACCCCTGAGGTCGCAGCCTGGGGAGGCCCGAACACCCAAGTCCAACACTGACCATCCCCTCCCTAAACCAAGGAGGTATAAAATAAAGTCAGTGATAGATAGCCACATAAATATTATTACTAATAGCACATATTTTTAAAGCGCAAACAAATTACATTGCACTATACAATAGAAGGGTGTATACATCAAACATACAATTACATACAAATACTGACTGACACAAGACATTAAAGGGTTCTGATCATTAGAGCTTGCAATCTAAAATATATTTATTTAATTGTTTGTTTTTAAATGTAGACAGCATGTCCACCAAACCCTTGCACTTTGGGCACACATTTTCGATATCTGACTAAAATGCAAAGTCTCGCGTTTTTTGACGGATATCAGCTGCATGTGCCTGCATGTGAGCCTATTCAATGCTTTCGGGCACAAGCACAGGTAAGAGGATTTTCGAGCGTAGAAGCATATTCTAGGCAAGTTCATTACAAGCCCCATTCATCGCACTCATGTTGAACAAGGGGTATAATGGCCCTTTATTATTTCTTAATATGGTGAGAATCCTGACTGATTCACATTGCAAAACATGCTTTCAGGTGCAGGCACAGGTAAGAGGATTTTCGAGTGTAGAAGCATATTCTTGGCAAGTGATTTTGCTTGCCGAGAATGCGCTCCGCGTGGCATTAGGCTTAGGCCCATATCTTTCTGTCTTAAAATGTATGGACTAATTAGCAGGTCTGCAGATGCTCTTGAGCACTAACTTCAGATACTTGTAGTTTTTGTTGTTCTTGTTCAACTGGAGGGTCCTTCACCTAAAGTGTTACCGTTAACATTTCATCCCACAGCCCCTCTCTCCAAACCTCTATTGAAGCAGCCAGCATATAAAAGAGGCATATTTCTGGCCTGACGTCTTCCATATTCATTTTGCCTACACACTGTGATTTGTGAGGCTTCACTCTGTGCTCTCTAGAGCTCCACATGGAATACCTGGTTGCATCTGGGCACACCATATGAAACAAGATTAATACTCAATGCAGACAAAAATCCATTTTGAGCTGTTTTGTCTGGGCTGAGTGTGTATCTACCCATGGGTATAGACCCATGCAGCTGAATGCGATCAATTTTCCCCATGCGGTGCACCAGAATGTATCATATGGCAACTGCTTTTCCAAAGGACCATTAATATGTAACATAGTTCTGCCAAAGAATTTCTCATACACCAATAAAAATACAGCAAATGTTCTGTATTACTAATGTTTTTTCAAAACCCACCATTATTTAGTATTACTTTACGTGCCCTCTGTAGGGCAAAACACTATTTCAGCAACAGAATTGTAAAGTCAGTGTGCATTAAAGAGATTTGCTGAACTTTGACATTTATGTCGAAATCCATATCTGCAGAGAGAGACTAAATATAGAGCATGAAAAGCCTGCAGTGTCAGACCTTGCCATTTCCACTATTACCTCAGTTTTACAGAATCCTCTCATAGGATGGAGGTCTCTTGCTTCAGTGCCTCCCGCCATGAGGTGACACCATTTGTTCAATGTCAGCCAAGAATGGTTCTTTATCTTGTGAAACGCTATCATTTATAAACTATAATTTATTGTTTTATAATATTGTGTTATTGATGCCATCATTCTATCTAAAATCTTCATCATTGTCCATAAATGCACAATGCCACTGGAACTTGCTGTTAAAGGCAAACTATCCCCCCAAACAATGTAGGTCTCTATAAAAATATATTGCATAAACAAGCAAGTAAAACCCTGCTTCATCTAAATAAACCATTTTCATAAAAATATACTTTTTTTAATAGTATATGGTATTGGGTAATCCTAAATATAAAATTGCTATTTTAAGAATTAAGGGCCTCCTCCTGGGATTATAGGATTCACAGTGCACACAAACAAGCCAGTGCACACATACATGCTAGGCCCCATCAGCCAATGAATGGACAGAATTCTGCCTTTTGCTTCCAAACTTCTTTAAAGCTGTCAGGTGATCTCTCACACAGCCCATCATTAAATGGGGGCTCAAGGGAAAGGATGTAAAAGGGCAATATTTACTGATATATATTCCAGTTTGGTGAGATTCTTTAAAGGGGAAATAATTTCAAATTAGTTTCTATGGGGTTAGTTGATCATAATAACCCACTTACACTATATAAATTATTTAAGTCTTGTTTCCTGCAGTCTTGGAATTACACAACTACAGAAAGCAGGCAGGCGCCATATTGTTAGTAAGGAAAGTTGTGCATCATGCCAAAATCTTCTTTATGTGCCAGAATGGTGGACTTGATGCCCATGGACTGACTACATAATAAGATGATGAGAAGAAGGAGGGAAAGTGAGGAGGCCAGTGACATCTACAAAGTGCTGAATGGAAATTGTCTGCCCCTCTATGACTAGGCAGAGAGGTGGGCAGGCAATATGTGATTAACAGACGGTTTTTTTAAATGTCTTTATAATGGGTATGGATGTGTTACTAAAAAAAGGAATATGGGTTTTTTTTGTTTATTTGAACAGGACTTTTATTATACAGCTTTTATTTCTGGGTGACATGTCCCCTTTAATAGGTCACTTAATATAAACTATCTGTTAGTTAAGTATCCATTCTGGGGGTATAGTTTTCCTTTAAGGGCTGCAGTGATACTTAGAGACATCATGCTCCAGAACCATGCTGTGGAGAGACAACATGGCCCATAGATGCACAAGGCAAGAGAAACCTTCTACTGAGGGTCACAGTGGCCCCCATATGCGCCATGCTCCACAAACTTGCTACAGAGATAAAAAGAGGCCCATAGATAAACAACGCCGTAGAAGGTTGTTGTTGATGGCCCTGTTTAGCTCATGAAATAGTGAAAAAAATATTTTTGTGATACAAACAATAGGCAAAAAGTAAGTTCATTACAAGCCCCAATCATCGCACTCATGTTGAACAAGGGGTATAATGGCCCTTTAATATTTCTTAAAGGAGACATTTTATATAAAGTTCATATTCAGTTATAATATTCATCCTCCCTCAAAATGTTAAATGATGCAGAAAGAAAGATGGTTTGAAAGCATTTTACCTCCTAAAACTGCCATTATATGAGAGCTGCATACACAACCTCACTGATCAGAAGCCAGAGCCAAATGAGACATGGGAGTGTCCTTCAGTCTCCCACAGGAAGTGGTCACAGCACTGACTGACAGGCTTTACTCAGCAGCAGCAGCAGGGAAAACCCCTCCCTCCTTCTGTGTCTCTCTAATTGTGCTGCTGGGGGGGAGGAGCGAGTAGAGCAGGAACAGACTGTCTGTGAGCTCACTAAGCCCTGCCCACTCTATGAATATTCACTTCACTTTAAGTAGGTGAGGTGGTATCATTGAAGTCTATCTGGGCTGGCGGCTCTCAGCCCTATATTGAAGAGTCTAAACCGGAAGCTGGCATAAGGTCTCTGTAGAGCACAGTTTTCAATCTGTTATGGACATATTTGAACCCAAAGGTATTAAAATAAAAGCACTTCCTTCTATTTTACATTATTTGACATGGTTTAGTGCATTGTAAACATTTATGGTATAAATCCCCTTTAATATGGTGAGAATCCTGACTGATTCACATTGCAAATGGCTATGGGGGGGTTCTAAAATGATTCTGCAAAAATTATTTTCCCATCACAATCTCTACTTTTTTTTGCTATATCTCCTTTATTCTCTATAAGGTCGCTTGCAGGCAAAAAAACAACAGTACCCCATCTTCACATAGTGCTGCTTTATAGCAACATTTATATTTCCTGCCAGTTACAGCCTCTGGGTAAATGTGTATTAAATTGTATGGTTTCTATTATCATTTTATCAACTGTCTGTAAATTTTACAGAGTGGTAACGACTCTTTCCAGCATGGAAAATAATTGTCCAGATCTAGTGGAGTAACTATAGAGAAAACTGATTCCTATATACGGGGTGGGGGGCAGAAACTGATTCCTATATACGGGGTGGGGGGCAGAAACTGATTCCTATATACAGGGTGGGGGAGCAGAAACTGATTCCTATATACAGGGTGGGGGGGCAGAAACTGATTCCTATATACAGGGTGGGGGGGCAGAAACTGATCCCTATATAAGAGGTGGGGGGCAGAAACTGATCCCTATATACGGGGTGGGGGGCAGAAACTGATCCCTATATACGGGGTGGGGGGCAGAAACTGATCCCTATATACGGGATGGGGGGCAGAAACTGATCCCTATATACGGGGTGGGGGGCAGAAACTGATCCCTATATACGGGATGGGGGGCAGAAACTGATCCCTATATACGGGGTGGGGGGCAGAAACTGATCCCTATATACGGGATGGGGGGCAGAAACTGATCCCTATATACGGGGTGGGGGGCAGAAACTGATCCCTATATACGGGGTGGGGGGCAGAAACTGATCCCTATATACGGGGTGGGGGGCAGAAATTGATCCCTATATACGGGGTGGGGGGCAGACACTGATCCCTATATACAGGGGCCCACAAGGGTTGCAGGTGACCCACAATTTTACTTGTATTGTAGGAGCTTGTATTGCAGGGGGTTCATGGAAGCCTTGGGCCAAAAACGTAAGTCACTCTCAAAATCATTTAAAATTAGGTTTGGGGAGTAAGGATTTGATGGAGCTCAGTGCTACTTCTACTTCTGAGTAATACAATTGGCACAGGTATCAGCTTTCCTGACTGTCAGACATGGAGGCAAATCTCTCATGTGACTTACAAAGCTTTTTTCGCATAGACAGTTCTTGTAATTTTTGGCACTGATTAGGCACAGTGATTTTTATTGAGAAAAATAGCAGCGATTAACTCTCTCATGCGGCTTTGCCCCAGCATTGTTCACATAGCAATTAGAGATGCTCATTAGAGGTAAATAAGGATGGATCCTTCTGTTGCAACAAAACTAGTAAAAATGACATTAGCTTCCAATTTAGTTTTATTCTGTAATGAAAACCACCACCATCTGTTAGGAAGATGCCATTGATTCATCTATAGACCTTGGTATAATGGAGCCATCCTTGCTGTTTGCTTCAACAATGGCAAAACGCAGATGCACTAAAGTAAGTTCTGTCACGGAGCGAAAAATTTTGAAATTAATAATGGCTTAAGCATTTTCCAAACAGGAGATCTGTGTGAGTTGATCCAGCTGGGATAAAACTGGATGACATTCGTTTAACACTTAAAAGCAGCAAACATATTGCAAATGGGGTATTGGTTTCTCTTGGGTATTTTAGGCCATTATTTGCCTTATAACTGGTTGTCAAATATTTTTATCAGAAGTTACTGTTAGCCCAACAGTATAGTCATATTGCCCCAAACTACACTCAGGGGGTAAGACACTTTTCACAAACATGTATGCACAGTCAATGCCTCATTGGCGCCTCTCTACCTCCAGGGTCCCCCTGCAAGTCATAGGGTACTTCCGTTATTAAATGCCACTACAGTTTCCACTTTTTTTTTTTGGTAATAACAACGTTGATGTTATTTGGCAATAAGGTAGACACTAATATTCGGAGACAGCTCACAGTTGGTCTTCATGTTTTTTTGTGTTGTTATTGAATTACTCAGTTTTTAGTTCAGCAGCTCTTTAGTGTAGAGTTTCAGAAAAGTAATAAATAATAATAAATTGTAGAGTTGCTGAACAATTGTCTTCTGGTTGCTGGGGGTCAGTGACCCAAACAACCAGACAGCATTTAAATTAGAAGTTGAAAAGAGGCAAAGAAGGCAAATGAAAAAAACCCTAAAAGTTAGTCAATAACCAATATGAATTTTGTTCCTGATGTACTTGTCCATTTCCTAGCTACTTGAACAACTGAGGATTTGACCTTACTCTAGGGCAGGGGTCCCCAACCTTTTATACCCGTGAGCCACATTTAAATGGAAAAAGTGTTGGGGAGCAACACAAACATGGAAAAGGTTCCTGGGGGTGCAAATAAGAGCTATAATTGGCTACTTAATAGCCCCCATGTAAACTGGCAGCCTACAGAAGGCTCTGTTTGGCATTATACTGGGTTTTTATGCAACCAAAACTTGCTTCCAAGTCAAGAATTCAAAAATAAGCAACTGCTTTGAGGCCCCAGGGAGCAACATCCAAGGGGTTGGGGAGCAACATGTTGCTCACGAGCCACTGGTTGGGGAACACTGCTCTAGGGTGAGGATAGCAATATATATATGTTCCACAAAGTTCTGATAACTATGTCATATAATGTATTAGATAATTCCAGGAATTATGATCTAATTGCTATACATTTCAGTCCTGATAGCACATACAGTTTTCTTGGTTGCAGCTAATAAATTGCAAGTGTGACTTCCAAATATATTAAAATGAATGTGTTACAAGACCCAGGCAAATGATCACATTTGTCAGTGGTTTAACCTCATTCCATGGGCCTTTTGTTTTCTTTGAACATTTTTTCTCTTTAAGTGATGGACTGGCCAACAAGAAAACCCCTTTTGCACCCAGGTGTCATTGGACCCTCCTCCTCATCCACCCATTTGCCATATACTATGACCATTCCCTATTTTTATATAAGAAAAGAAGATAGGGTAGGATTGATAAGAGAATATAATGAGAAGAGAGGAGGGAAAATCTGCACATTATGCTTTATGCGTATATTGTTGCAGTCCACTGTGGGAGCCCTTGAAGTTGGCGGCAGCTCTAGAGACACAAGGACCTTTAATGAAGTACATGAATTAACATCAATTTACAACTGGGACATAACTGCAATTGTGGTCATAAATGAGTCCTATGATCTACTTGCGTATCATTACCTTGAAAAAACATTAAATCTGCATGGCTGATTAGTAGCTAAATTAAAAGCACACTGCACATTGCACCGGTATCTGAAAGGCTACACCAAATACAGCTAGATGTTGGCTAAACAGCCAGTGCCTTAGTGCAGTTATATTTAGGGCAATAGCAAGTGGCAGCATTTTGCTTTCAACACCAATTTCAGCTCAGTAGGAGCAAAACACTTAATGGTAATCAACTGGATCCTTCTGCTGCACTCACAGGTCAGGAGGTAATTGCTTGGAGATGTGGCAGTAATCACCTAACCTGCAAGTTCAATGCCAGGTGACTACATTTCATGTTAATGGCCAGTTATGAGCAATTTGCTCCCCACTGTTTGGAAAGCAAAGATGCCCATATGAAATTGCTTTTACCAAATCAATTTTATATTTGCTTTCATTAGTCTACATGCAGTATACTGAAAATTAATTAAATGGTTGCAATTGGTTACTGCACTGGGGCAATTTTGCCCACATTAAATAAGCTCCAATATGTTTCCAGCTTTAAAAAGGAGAGGAGAACTCTTAGAGCTAACATTTCACACCATTTTTCTGATTCAAGATGAAGAATTTTGTAACACAGTTTGTGTCGCACACATTGTGCCAGTCACAACTGCTAAGGGGCTCAGTGTGTGTAATATTAGAAGTAAAGAGATTCTGGCAGGTCTGATTACATCTATTTACAGATGAGCTTCAGATTACTAAACACAAATGCAGCGCTAGAATGGATGTATTCTTTTACTCCGATCACTGAGAGAATAATGAGTGCTGTGACACCAGTTAAATTATCAGGTAATATGGGAGGAAAGGCAGGGTTGCTATAGTTTTATCTAATTACATCTAATGGAATGGCTAAATATTTCCATAATGAGTATGTGTGCTAACTAGGAATCAAGCTGTACCGCCCCCACTCAGCTACCCACCTACACATGTTATACACGCTGATATCCAGCTAATGACAGGATGAATCATAGCTAAAACTTCATGTAGGTGCTAAAAGATTTCCCATATTTGGACAATTCAATATATCCACCTCCATCAGGTTCACATTTTTAACATACCTTTCAGCATTCCCTCCCATAATATGGACATTGAGGAAGAATGTATAATACTGGGCTGTGCTGAAATCTCTGCAGAACAACAACAAGCCTATTCCATCCAACAAATCACGTACCGAAATACATCTGGTATAACCTGATGTTGGCCTCAGAGAGTGAGGTTGCCCAGTAGTATCTAAATTACATATTTTACACAACCAAATATTAGTAGGAGCAACATTTTCACTTTTATTTCACTTTTAGATGTCTGTAAACATCGTTAAAAAAGGCTCCTTTTGTGTAAGCAACAATACACCCCTCCATAGAGTTGTAAACACTAAAATTAACATCAAACTAATTAAAAAATGACAAGCTTTTTTGTATGTAACTTAAAATACTTAATTTACTTAATTATTTAAGCACTGTACTTAAATAATAAATCTGAGTTTGCTTCAAAAACTCTAGTATGATAAGCATAAATAAGGTCTTTTATAGCAGTGGAAGCAGCCATAGGGTTCTGTAACTCAGAAGGGCTCACATTTGCACAGCAGATATCCAAAGGTTGTAGGACTAAAGGTCCCCATACACGGGCCGATAGTAGCTGCCGATACCGGTCCTTTGGACCAATTTGCCAGCTAATCGGCCGTGTATGGGCACTCCCGACGGGCCTGCCCGACCGATATCTGGCCTCAAATCCGCCAGATCTCTATCGGGCAGATTAGAAAATCGGATCGTTGATGCGGTCCCTGGACCGACTTTTCCTATACCTGCCGCTATAATTTGATTGTTTTAATTCAATCGAATTACCCTGGATACTCCCGATATCGCCCACCCTTAAACATATTACATATTACATATTATTTGTAAATGTATAGAAATAATATGCACTTTTTGGTGTTACTGTCCCTAGGAAATATCTGATATTTTTGTACACAGTTAAGATACTGCTTAGGCCCACAATTCAACCAAGGAAATATAGCATTTTAATCAGAATAAGAATTATTTCATTTGTATATAATTTTTGGATATGTTAAATAATGGATAACATTTCATTAAATTTGTGCAATATTTACAACCACAGAGAAGAAGCTGGACATACAAGCCAATTTTAGCCAGGCAGTTAAGATAATTTCAATCATACTGCCAAACCATTTAGGTATGTGTGGCAGGTTTGGGGCATTCATTTCAAGGGCAATGACACACGGAGCTACTTGTAGCCAGCTATTTCTGAATCTTAAGTGTACAAAGAAACTATAAACTAAACCATGCATCCTGAGTAAAACAAATGGCTGAACAGACCTGACATTCAGTGGAAACTAAGCTAAGTAATTGTAAATATAGTGGCTGCTTTAATGTTGATTGTTATGGAAGAATAAATTCCAATTGATCCATAGCACACAGTAGTTATTAACACATGGATCGATCCATGACAGATCGAATGATAAAATTTTTTCCATAGCTAATCAATCTATTTACAAGGTGCTTCCAGGAAACTAGATTCAGTCAATATCACAATTCTATCAATACTTTAAATTGCCTGGAATTTCTTTCTTGTAAAATGTAATATTGTCTGTTAGTATAGAATAGGATGAATACCTCCTACTTACCTATCTTTTGGGGTTGTAAGGCATCAGGTGCCTGGAGGGCTTGTACCATGTTAGATATTGATAGCATTGGCCAGGCTGAAAGAGACATAGGAGAGTGGCGCTCTCTCCAACTATATCATCCCTGATGACTGCCTCTACTCTGGAGACACAAGTAGTAATTCAAGTGAGGACTTCCCAAACAATTTTTCACACATATGAAAATGTATTTGCACAGTGCAGTAAGACAGAACAAAATCAATGCCACTAAAGAGCTGGTGTTAGCTGGCTTGGCTGCAGGTCATGTTGAGCTATAGATATATGACTCAGTAGGGCACATTTCTCTGTCGTCATTCTTTGCATGACAAAATCTGGGCATGTTTAGGCAATATTTCTAACAGCATTTAGCTTTTGGCATTGAAACCTAGCAAAGTAACATCTGTTCACACTGGGTGGGGAATCTATAAACATCTATTAACAGCCAACCTGCAGCTATCTTCTCTTGGGTTTTTAGGCTACAATGTTTTAGTCAGTAATGATTTTAATAAATGTTGCCTTGAGCCTAAGCTAGCACTTCTATATCCCACTTTTGGGCATTTTTGGCAGCAACTGTAAGAAAGAATTAATGCAAAAGTGTATCCTAGCTGGGAATAAACAGTATTTCTTAGAAAATCTCCATGCAACCTGGCCCAGCAGAAAAAATTCTACATATTGTGGTAGAATGACCCAACAAATGAGAGGAAATGTGAGTTTTCTCTTTAAGTTCTCCATAGTGGGAGATGTAGGCTTAAAGGGTTTTGCTGTATGGCCCTGGAAGCTATAGGGTTGTGGAAATCCATTCCAGTAGTCCAGGTCACCTACTGGACAGGAAGTCTGTCCTGTGGAAATGTATTTAATTGTATGGAAAGGTATGTAACAGTCTCTCAGAGCAGGAAGGATACCTCTCTGTGTTTTAGGACTCCCAGAGGGGCTGAGAGTACTTCCTGCCACTGCAAGGAGCAGAGGGAGCCTAGACTTGACTTGAGAAAGCTGCCAAGAGACTGAGGGGTATACTTATCATGCTGTGTAAAAAGTGGAGTAAAGCAGTACTGGTGATGTTACCCAGAGCAACCAATCAGCAATTAGATTTCAACAGTTGGAAAATCAAATCAAAGCATCTGATTGGCTGTTATATACAACAACACTGGTGATGTTTTACTCCACTTTTTACACAGCATGATAAATATACCCCTTAGTGTCTAAGGAGCTGAAAGGAAAGCCAGGAGGCTGAGCACATCCCCCAGAAGTGTTGTGAGTACAGGGGTGACCCCAACATTTGTGTTTTCTCACTGTAGTAGTCCATAAGGGACCCAGGTTAGTGAGGGAACTAATATAATGAGTGAAGGTAGGTATTTTTATGATTTGTTTTGTATGCTGAAATGGGCATCCCTGTGTAATTAAACCGCCTTAAAGCTAAGAAAGCGGCGTAGACCCAACTAGTTTACAATATATATATTCAACTGGGTGTTTCATATAAGTATCGGACAGTAGATGTGGAGCTGGGGAAACAGCAGAGCATTGCTCAACAGCTGCTCTATTAGAACAACCTAGCTGGGTGCCCCCCACCTCACTTAAAGGGGTGGTTCACCTTTAAAATAACTTTAAGTATGTTATAGAAAGGCAAGCTTTAAGCAACTTTTCAATTTTGATTAAGGACATTACTACTGTTTTCCTATTTGTCTATCTATCATCCTTTTTCTGTCTCTGCTTCCTGTATAGGTGAGATCCAACATGGAGCAAGTCAGTCTTACCTGCCATGTTATAATAAAAGTACCAGAAGTTACTGTGCTTATCTGCAGAATCATTTAACCTACTGCTATCCAACAGTTTATCACATGGGCTGCATAGCTCCCGCTGTAAGCATATATTGGGCAAAACAGGATTGTTTCCCCTAACTGGAGCGCATTCTCTATTACCCTGCATCTTCTACGGTGGAAACCATGATAGATGCCCTTTAATGCTATAAAATATAAAAGGAATATAAATCACAAGTTGTCATACTATTTCCTAGAAATCTACATGGCTGCCACCAAAATAATTTTCTATAAATAGAGGGAATCTGTTACATTATCTCCAAAGCCCCAGCTACTGCGTTAGTTTATGAACTGTACCAAGCAGCAAAGAGTCTAGATACAGCCCAGAAGATTACATTTTAGATTTTGTACTCAATAGTACATTAGAATAATACATTATCATGTACATTATTTGCATGCTTTACATGTTAGATATATTCTTTTTATTAGTATTAGTACCTCTAAATAAACAACTGCAAAGTTACACAGCTCATAATCAGTCACAGACAAATGTGCCATTCTCAATCATTCTTAAATAATTCATAAACAATTTTCTGTAGCATATATTATTACAATGCTTACAGTCCTTTATTAAACCCTACATTAACAGATCAAGTTTAGTAGTGACAAGTTGCTTTTCAAAGTACATTATGCTAAAAACATAGCTTCTGTTGACGAATATTATCTAGAGCAGTGATCCACAACCAGTGGCTTGTGAACAACATGATGCTCACCAACCCCTTTGATGGCCTCAAAGTAGGTGTCCATTTTTAAATCTCTAGCTTGGAGGCATGTTTTGGAAGCATAAAGACACAGTTTTACTCCAAGCAGAGCCTCCTGCAGACTGGCAGTCAAACAGCCAATCACAGTCCTTATTTAGCATACCCAGAAAACATTTCATGCTTGTGTGGCTCACCAGCACTTTGTACATCTGAATGTGGATCACGAGTAAAAAAGGTTGGGATCCCTGATCCAGAGTATCTTATACAGAGTATTTGTCAGGGAGAAGATAATTGATGCACTTATGTTAAGATATGTAACAAAAAGATTGGCTTGGATTTTGCCACAAGTATGCAGCTAAGATCAAGATGTAAAGACAATGAATGATCAAACATATTCCCAGTAATCTATCATATTCATGCACAATATTGAGATCACTACATCTTTGCTCAAACTAAATGTGCTCTCATGGGTGCCAGGCTCTGGGGGAGACCTTCCAAATCATAATCACATGGTGAGACTGAAAATGTCCAGAAACAAATATTGTATCAGGATAACAGAATGCCGGTATGCATAGTACTCACACACTTAGTTGCAAGAATGTTACTACCTGCAGACTGACTGAGTGTCAAGTTATACACAATAACCATAAATAACTCACTAAACTTTAAGTATTAAAATAAATAGAGTGCCCCCTGAAAAATATGAGAATATTAGTCAGCTTTTTAGTACCATGACCTGAATAAAAGTACTTTCAGCCTTGTGCTCTCTATGATTATGGAACTCCTTGATGACTTTGTAACAATAGGGGGGTATTTTATACACTACAATATCAGTGTAGGATTTATTCATGGTTGGCACTAAATTTGGGGCAGAACTACACTAGTCAAAATATCATATCATTTATTCATTCATATCATTCTCTTAAGTGCCAATATGCCCATTGTGTCTACTTTTTTTTAATAGGGCCCAATATGCTTTATACCTTTCTTGAGATAATGGTAAATACAAGGATCTCTTTATATTGTGCCTTAGCTAACCCAACCTACATTACTAATACTACACACCGCAAGAACATTAACACCAATCCACTGCTACCTGAGCCCTTTTCATTTTTACACCTGCATTGGGGGCAAAACTCAGTGCACACACATTCTGCAGTGAGCAGGATTATGAAAGAATTCTGGGTATGAAAAGTTATGTGGTGGATAAACAAATAGTAAAAAGCACCAATATTTTGCAACAGTTTGGTAAATGAGCCCTTATACATGTTTCACTATCTAGTATGTGGAAAACCCAAAATACTGAGCTTAGCAGAAAAACAGGCAGAACGTTATAACCATTTCTTTTTTTTCACCTCCAGCTGGGCAGAGAGAAGTGCTTACCATATAAAACAACACAGACGTGCTGGCTTTGAGGAAGCCAGGCCAAAAATGCTGGGAATGCCTTCTGTTTTTTGACATTCATTTTCTCCAGTCCAGCCCAACCCTTCTGGAAGCCTGGGCTCATGAAGAATCTGATTCTGTGCAAAAATAAAATTATGATTGTAACTGAATAGCTGGATGGAGGCCTGAGCCACAGCTGTAGGGAGTTAAGTTTCTCCTGTGCAGAATTACATTTCTCAGTGGTGATCTCATTCAGATGTTGAATAATGCCCTTTTTATTGGAGGAGAAAGTATTTGGGACACTTTAAAAACCTACAGTCTGTGGCTCATCACTTCATTTACTGCTGTTTCATGGCAACTAACCATGCCTGAAATAAATGTTCATCATCCTCTATAATTTAGCAGTTATATCAGAATAATAAACGTAACTACATTGCACTTTTATAGTCCACATCTAAATTATATTGTATATATTGAGTCACTGCATTAAAAGAAGCCTGGGGCAGTGTAAAAGGTGGATGCAGTCGTGATAGTTCTATGCCCATTGTTTGGGTAGTAATGGTTTGAATTAGTATCTGGGAAAGAATCACATAATGTTCAGAAAAGAACATTCATAAACTGCCAAATGATACAAGGATATTAGAAAGCCATCAGACATCATGAACAAATAATCTGTATGAGGCTTTCTTCATTTCTATTAGTGTTCTGGAATATCATAATCTGTTTAAATTATAGTAGTTTCTATTTCAAGCCACTATAAGTAATATATAGCAGAGATATTATCAGTTAGTGATAATGTTGCAGTGTTAAGTTTGTCACAATATTTTAAAGTTCTACAGTTGTAAACATAAAATTAGCTCCTTACATTAAAAATATTCCTTCAAATAAACGCTGACTTGCACTAGGATAAATAAGCTGATTTTACATGTTCCCATTTGTTTAATCTGATGAGAATCCAGTTTAGTATTATGATTTTAGTGAGCAGAAAGAATTGCTCAGGTAACCCCACAGTTCAAATAGAAGCTGCACACAGTTAATTTTGTGCCTTTTAATGCAAGTGCTTCATTACCAGGTGTCTAGGGAATGGCACCACTAAAGAAGTTGAAACAGGTAAGTGTTGGGAGTTGGGCCTTAAAGGAGAAGGAAATTTAAAAATTACCCCCATTGGTTGTAATTACTTACCTTTTACCCTGGGCTGGTGTGGTTTTCTGCGGGCCAGCGATCCTCTTCTTTCTCTCTTCTAACTTCAGGATCCCGAGGACGGCACATCCATAGTTGAGTGAGAAAGATGCCTTTTTGTTAACGGTCGGCACAAGAGGTGCGAAGACAGAAGAAGGCCAATAAATGAAAAATATTCACATAATAAAAACTATACCCCAAACAATGTAGGTCTCTATAAAAATATATTGCATAAACAAACTCATATGTAAAACCCTGCTTCATCTAAATAAACCATTTTCATAAATGCTATTTGCTATTGGGTAATCCTAAATAGAAAATTGCCATTTTAAGATTTAAGGGCCGCCCCCTGGGTTCATAGGATTCACAGTGCACACAAACAAGCCAGGGCACACATACATGCTAGGCCCCATCAGCCAATAATGGACAGAGTTCTGTCTTTTGCTTCCACACTACTTCCTGTTACAGTTAGAGCTGCATTACTTCCAGGTGATCTCTGAGGGAGCACACAGCCCATCACTAAATGGTGAATCAAGGGAAAGGATGTAAAAGGGCAATATTTACTGATATATATATATATTCCAGTTTGGCGAGATTTTTTAATAGGTCACTTACCATAATATAAACTATCTATTGGTTAAGTATTCATTCTGGGGGTATAGTTTTCCTTTAAGATACTTACCATTATTTTTCTATCAATATGGCTAAGGTATTATCAAGTACAGTAGTTTCTTATTTACAAAAGGATAATGTAAATCAGTCAAAAAAAAAAGGAATTAAGCATTGCTATTTTTCAGAGCTTTTGGAAAAACCCTGCCCTGCCCTGGGGCACTGCTGCCATGATACGAGTTGAGAAACTTGCCTCAGACGGCAGCACTAGGCAAGTTACCAGGGGTGGCAAAAACCCACTCCTGGTAACTTCAGGAGCTCAAATTCTAATTTTGAAATCAATGCAGTGATGCATCAATGCATTTCTTCTAATGCACTCTATGCAGTAGTGATGTAGCCACCTCTCAAAAAGCTTTGAGGCAAAAAAATGGGGGGAATGGGCGGAATCCACTAAGCCTCCCTGACCCCCCAACACCATTAAGCCCACCCCTGACATCATCATGCCCACTACCAGCATCATTGCCCTACCCACAATGCCACTAGCCCCACCCCTTTTGTTCAGGTTTAGACACTGGCAAAGGTGGCAACCCTACCCACACTCACCATTTAAGCTGATCATTCATCCATCTTCCAAAGACAGGATTTGTAAAATTAGCTTGTTAGGAGTGAAAAAAAACAATGACAGCCCAACTTGACACAGTTATTTATACAAGGCAATTATATTAGCATCAAAGCCTATTAAAACTGCCACTGTGTGCCCAATTAAAGTCAGACTTCTGCCTGGCATTGGTACAAACCCAGCTTCCAGTTATAAGGCATTAAAACTGAGGACCTTTAAGGGATTGAAACTGAGGCCTCTAAAGCTGGCCATACACGCACCGGTAATATCGTACAAAACCCTGTGCGTGTATGGCAAGTCGGTGAGTCGACCATAGAAGGGGCCTGATGAAAATCTGCCTTCAGGCCTGAATCGGCAGAAGGAGGTAGAAATCCTATTGTTTCTACCTCCTTATCTGCCATTTCAGCCCTGAACGGTTAGTGGCTGATTGTGCGAACGTTCGTGCGACCGATGGTCGCATGAAAGATCGGAAATCGCCACGTGTGTGGCCACTTTAACTTCCTAGCTACTCTATATTTAACCACTTGATTGGGAAGGCAGGTAAGATGTTTCTGATAACCTTGTTTTTCTGCATCTGTGTTTCTGGGCAGGACTTATTACTGTCCTGTGAACCTGAGTTTCTGACCTGTATTATTATCTGTGGATTTGTCAGTGGCCTGTTTCTGGCCTCACTTGTTTGCTGCCAGATATCGTCCTGTCTCAATTTCTATTATTTCTATTCTTTGCTGACTCCTGCATGTTCCTTGTTCAATTATGTACTTTATCTGCTTCATTCTGTCCCTTGAATCCAGTACTTTGTCTGCTCAGTCCTTCCCAGCTTGTTCCTTAGTTACCTCCTGTGTCACTTCTGCTCCTTGCCTCAAGGGCTCCTCATTATGTTAATCCCCACTTTCCAGGGATTCCCAAGTAACTAGCACACACATATAGAAGACTGTTTCTCTGCTACACACACCAGTGTTTTTATTTAATATCTTCAGCAAGGCATTATAACAAATGAGGTACGGTATTGGGGGCCTTAAATATCATTACTTAAAAGCTCTGTGAGTGCTGATATGCTTTTAGAGAGGGATTCACCTTCAGTAAATAGTAACTTGTAAGCAGAGAAAAGCTGCCTGTTTGCTTTTGTAGAACTGACATAACAAAATGAATCAGAAGCTTTCCAGACAGTCACCACCTGACCTATAACCCTGCAGGAATTTCCCAGGGAAAAATCATGACCACAGGACTTGACCATGAGATAGCAGGATTAGCATTTTGGCTAAGAGGAATTTGAGGAATTTTGTGAAGTTCCTCAGGAAATATCAGGTGTCTGGTGGCATTTTATATTTCCTTTTCTTTCATTATCAAGTCAATAATTTTTGAGTAAGAAGGAAATTCATCAGCGCTGTGTACAGTTCCTTCCATAGTTCAGTACTTGCCAACTCACAAACATGCCAGTGTTATTCCACAAGTGCCCTTATGATACTGAAACTACTTCTTCCTCCAGTACCTGGATCTGCCTGTCACCATGCACAGACCACACAAAAAGGCATATTTATTAATATTGAAGACACATATCCCTGGTGATTTTGACCACAGCCACCAATCACATCTTTCTTTTTTTTTAACTTGTAGTTGACCATTCAAATTTAAAGGAGAAGGAAAGGCTAAGTCACTTGGGGGTGCCAAAATGTTAGGCACCCCCAAGTGACTTTTATCGCTTACCTTGTACCCCAGGCTGGTGCCCCTGTTAGGAGAGAACAGCACCAGCCCGGGGTAGCTGCAACGAGTGTTTCCTTCTTCCGCGTTTCTTCTGCCGGCAAAATCCCTGGGCCAGCGCATGCGCATTAGAGTGACATTGTTGTTAAAGTTTGGCTTTTCTCTCTAATGCGTATGTGCAAGCGCGCCAACAAGGAACAAGTAAGTGCTCGCAGCTACCCCGGGCTGGTGCGGTTCTCTCTTAATAAGAGCACCAGCCCGGGGTACAAGGTAAGCGATTAAAGTCACTGGGGGTGCCTAATATTTTGGCACCCCCAAGTGACTTAGGCTTTCCTTCTCCTTTAATTGCCAATAGGTTGCTATCGACAACATCACAGTGATGTTTGTCTCCAAAGTTAATAAATATGCCCCACAGTGTGTTTTCGCCCAATGCAATACTACTTGGCCCATCACCCCTGCTCAGTATGTGAAACACTGATTTCTCTCCCCAGTTCTGGTCCTATTTACTTAGTTCAGGGTAGGACAAAAGCCTTGTTAGAAAGAACAGGCAGGCTCAGGCCACAGTGGAGCCATGTTCTTACCACCTGCCATATAGCTTTTGTGGTAAAATAACACTTTTCATTTCACATGTCTCAGATTAAAGGCTGAATGTCCCACTTCAGTGTTCACTGGTTTGCTCTTCTTTACTTGACGGCTTGTTTCAGAGAAAGAGCCAAAGTCAATAAAAGTAGTGCACTCTCCAAAATGCTTCCAATGCCTGTGTCTTAATAAGCAAAGAGTGAGCAAGGAACAAGCTAAATGTGTAGCCTTAGCTCATAGTCAGTACTGCAAATAGTAGGGAAAATTTGCATACATCTTGACTTCAATTGTCATGAAATGGCATTTTGTGCATCTTATGCTGCTATTCCAACCAGGGAGGCATGGTATTTGGGGGTGTGGTCACAAAGTAGGAGTGGCCAAAAATGTTCTGTTTGCAGCAGATTTTTTTGTCCCAAATTCTCATTTTCAAATGTAAGGAGGTATGGAGGTTGCCTGGCCCAGTAATGTGCTCTGCACTTAGTGCTGCGGCCAGACCCCATACATAGGTGCTTTTAGAATGGGCACTAAGGGGCATGCTTTTGCACTTTTGACTGGGATCATGGCAAATTACCCCTACAGAGTCTGTTAGTGGAAAGCTCAACTATTTCATTCAGAGACTGTCTGTTAGAGACATAGCAGAAGTAATTTTGTGGCATAGGGGAATAACTAAAAAAAATAGAAATGAAAAATAGCAAGTAATTGATTTATGAAGTATCTATTCAATCTTGTTTTTTTTTTCTTTTATGAAATCTTACCCTGAATTTAGTGTGCATCTAGTTCCTGTGAAATTTGTATTTGTATTAAATGATGCAGCTTTTTAATTTAGTCTGATCTAAATATTTTATTCAAAATTGTTTGCAGACACGCTAGGTTATTTGACTATAAAAGAAAACCAAGGAGGTTTTAATAGCCTCATAGCTTATCTCTATGATCAACATAGGCATAGCAAATAGCAATTCAAAGAACACATTACTTTTGGAGGTTTTCCAAAAAAAAAAAAAATCCATTTATTTTTTTAACGCGTAGGCAAACATTTAACTGAATGTGAACAGAATGATTTTTATATATAACCCATTTTTGACTAAGAAGCCATAACTCTGAGACCTCTTAGAGACATCTGTCTTGGGGTCATTAGCATGAATCACTAAATTACCATTATCTTTTCCTGTGATGATGAGAATGTGAGAGCATATAAAGGAAAACTGCTTATATCTGAAAGTGTATATGAAACATTTGCCTGCAGCAACTTGTAAATCAACAGTTCCATTTGTTGATGGCTAGTATATTGCTTATATGCTGTGAAAAACTGTGTGAATGAGTAGGTATGGTCCTTATTATCTAGTCCAGCGAATTTAAGTCACATATTGTACCTGGGATGGGATCAGATCAGTGTGTGTGTATTCAATAATAAAGGATAATATGCTTGACATGCTTCCAGACAATATTTCAGACAAATATTTTATACTGGAATGGGACCTTTGTTTTTTCCCTAGATTTTTTTTTGTAAATTTGTAATTTGGATAACCATACCCAAGCCTACTAAAATATTTAAACATCCAATAAAGCCAATATGATTGTTTGCCACCAGTATGGAATTATGCTTGCATAGTAATAGGGTAGGCAAGTCAGAAAAAGCTAACAGGTTTGTAAATATGCTAAATAACAACTTTTTATTTCAGGCAGTTCTGGAAATTACTAGGAAATATGCTTGTTTAGAGCTAGTAATAACTAATATACCAAATTCATCTCTATCATTTGCGTGTGTGAGCATTTAGGATTTAGGGATTTTTGTGGATAACAAATTGTGTAACTATAGACAGAGTAGCTACTAAAGCAAACCTAAAGTGGACAAAAAGTCAGTTCCTTATCTAGTGTGAATATTTGCTCCATTTGGTAAGCTGGACTTTCCTTCTTCATTTAATAGGAAGTCAATTGAAGAGCTTTTTACCACGCATGTTTGCTGCCTTCTGCTCCAATGGAAATCAATCAGGTATATGCTGTATAAGAAAGTGACTTTTTTCCAATGCATGCTTTACTTTCCATTGTAGAAAGGACATTGGATTTAATGTTGGAGAGGTATGTCATTTGGGGGCTCTTTAGAGTCTTTTTAGGAATTTTAAAATAAAAGGTTTACTTATTCTTTATGGGAGATGGCATTCCCTGAATGCCAAATTTTCCCGAACCAAATTTGTTTCAGATACATCTTACTTTAATAGGAGCAATTCAACACTTATATTGTATTTTAACCCAAATGTGGATTGTTGTAGTTCCATTTCTACTTCCATTAACAATTGGCCAGTAAAACAATTATGCTTTGTAAGTTCACACTTTAGATTTATAAATCAAAGTAACCCAAACATTTACAGACCTATAATATGAAAAAACTTGGAAAGAATATAGCGTATAGAGACAGTGGGGTGCAGGGGAATAAAGGCCTTTGAAAGTTGGGTGGGCCCTAGAGCAGTCTAAACCTGGATTCACCAAATACAAATGTACATTGGTTTATAGCGCTGGAGAATGATTTTATCTTCTCACACCAAATAGCAGACTCGGGGGAAAACTGAGTTGTATTACTTGACACAAAAAATTATAACACCATGTAACAGCATCCCAGAAGAATGGTAATGGAATTCATAGTATAAAGGACGTTTGACATGCTTGATATGTAACAGCTATATGAATAAAGGTATTGAATATAAAGTATTAAGTGCCAGTAGGTAGAATAATAATGATAATTATTCCCTACTTACAAAGTAACCAACACATGATAGAGATAAGTTTATATAGAGTGTACATACTGTATAACACACTAAGGTTAACATTATTTTGCTTTGTAGTATATCCTCTATGAATATTTATATGGCAACATAAGAGAGCATTTAGTTTGCTCACAAGTAAGAGGTGTTTATTAAAGAAAAACTAAAGCAGTAATACATGCAGCTGTCTGGTAGGATTCACATCCCTTCCCCCATAAAAACAAACAGAGGAAAATGAAAGATGACCTGTTGGAAACAATCTATTGTCCTAATAATGATGCAGTGTCATACTTCATAGAATGCAGCATAGTTACTAAGACGCGTGGCCTTAAAAAAGATGCCACACAGAGTTACGAGCTGAATTAATCAACCCACTCCAGTTTTTATTTGCTAGTCAATAATAATGTCATTTAGCTAGCAGCCTGCTTTAGTGATCCCCGGGCCTCCTACAGACTATTTCAAGTAAAGGGAACATGCTAAATCACACTATGCATGTCTTCTTTCAGTTATACTCCCATCGGGTCTATAAAGAGTTGTGATGTCCAGAAACAATTTTTCTATTTGTATAGAGGGGGTTTTTAATGTTATGGCTGTTTTAGAATATTCTTTTCATCTGTCCTAAATGTTTCATTTTTATAGCACCTCAATTCTTTCATACACAAATTAATTATTTTACATAAAATAAACACACTGTACAGATACTGCAGAAACTGTGAAATAGCCCTGAAGTGCAAAACAGGTGAAATCCACTATGTCTATGTACTTTGCATCCTGCCTTCCACCCAAGTTGAAGTGCCACAGTGCTGTATTCATGAGTCAACAGGAAGGAAGCATGTAGGCATCCCTACTCCAGTTCCCTAACCCCTAGTGAGCAGCAGCAATAAGGAAAAAACTGGTCTGTGCCCAAGGATGCTGTTTCAGGCCCCAGACAGAAGGTTTTTTTTTTTTGCATTCCTTAGAATAATGAATTAAAACAATAAAATAATGAAAATATTTCTGTTTATATAACTGTGCTCGATAATGCTATCATCCTTTAAGACAAAAACACTTGTGGACTGCTGGTAGCTTGAAGACCACAGATTGCATCTGCCTTGACCAGTGGCACAAAAAGCCTGAAAAATCCATCCAAGATACAAACAAAAATATGCATCCCAAGTGAAGCAGCTATTAAATCATGCTAATATACTAATATGTGATCAATTTCAGACCCTTCAAACACTGCTGGGTAAAATTAAGTACACTACAAATCACCAACCATCCATTTCAGATAAAACTGCCTTGCAGGGTTTTGCCCCTAATTCAGCCAACTAACTCCAGCCACCTTAATAAAACATTATTAAAATATGTACCATGTGAAACAGGAGATAATAGATGGAATAAGTAGAAGTTTGGGGGGCACCATGGGTTATGGCATTAAACTAACTAAGAATCCACCAAACTGCTATTAGTTGCAAAATTGCCCACAAATTGCTGTGTTTTTGGCCATGATGCAGCATTTTTCCCAGCACAACATTGGCCACCTGCAAAAATAGAGCATTGCAAACTAGCAGCTATGCCGGTGAAAGTTAGTTGCAACTGTAAGTAAAGCATGATAAAAATGATCTTACACCCTCTTAAGACAGGTGCTACCTGGCATTGGGGTGTCCTGGGCACAGGGCTACCTGGCATTGGGGTGTCCTGGGCAATTCAGCAGCCCACCTCTCCCACTGCACAACCCCCCCCCTCACACAAATGGGAACAAGCATGCGCATGTGGTGGGCCAGTGGTGGCCAGTGGTAGGGGTAAAGGACAGTAGTAGGACTCGGCAGACAGTAAAGCGCCCCCAGTATAGTGATCTAGGCATGTGCCTCTTCTTTGCTGCTTGTCTGCATTTTGCACCTCTAGCAAAGAGCAATTAACTGGTGTTTTGATGCAAGGCACAAGCATAGAGGAGCCTGTATTGATGAAAGTATCTTTGTGATTAGCATTTAAATGGATCTAATTTTGTACACAAATTTATCGCATTGTGCTCATAAATGAGCCCTCAACACTTTTCCCCAAGGATCACCGCTCCCGTTATAAGCAATAAGAAGCATGCCATATGTATCAAATGGTATAACTGCTACTCCAAACTGCAGATGGGGGACTATTCAGGCATGATTGTGTTTGTGTGCTGTCCTCACACCGTACATGCAGCTCAAAACCCTGGACTACTGACTCTGTGTAAATAATCCAATATATCTTCCTTTTTTCTGTAAATAAACAAATAAATCTAGTCAAGGTTAGGGTGAGAAGGGCCAAATGGAGCAAAAAAAATAAGAAATTACATTTTAAAAAAAAAAACCTTCCACAAATATGTGAAATTCACATACCTCATGCTGCATAAATAGAACTTATATAAACCCAGAAATGAGAGTCCCTAACCGCCACTTAAGGAATTATGGGTGAGTGCATGTAAATTACTCCTTTATGTCCCTGTGACTAACAGAACTGCTAGATTAATAGCGCAGATACAGCCTTATAATTTAGAGCCATATAACCAATTTAGAGCCATATATCCAAACTTGCAAACAACTTGTATTGATCTTTTTAAATCTCATCAGTGCAAAATATTGGAACATGTTTTCTGAGAAGTAGAACATGGAGATCAACCAAAAAAAAAAAGTTTATGGAGAGAAGGGCCAAAAGGAGCCTCTCTGTAACATACAGTGCTTTAATCATCCACTAGCTGTGTGGCTAGACAATGACATTACAAGCAATGTTCAATGTACTGCATTCAAATTATGGCTTAAAGATAAGTACTGGCTAAACTCTAACAACACAATGTAGGTAACAGTTCACTCATTATTCTACCAAGATAACAAAACTGCTTCCACATCTGGCTTCTTGTCTCTGCTCTATCAATCTCCCAGACATGGGCAAACACAGTGATGGAACCTTTGGCTTTGTACTGTGACAAAGGTCAGTAGGGTTATAAAACACAGGTGGGTGGGAAGAATTATGTGTGTTCATTTGCTTCCTGCCTAGACATACCGTCAGTAATGTGGATCACACAGGGCAGGTCTAGAGTTCCATTATCATTGTCATTTGAGGACAGAAGCTAATTATATTATCAAAACCTATAATTTGTTAATAAACCAATTTACAAAAAAACCCTGTCATTTGTACATTGCAAGTATCTCCATGTTGTATGAAACAAGATATCAGCTACTGTACATACCAGTTAACTTAGATAACAACACACAATAAAATATCCATGTTATTTTAAGATATATATTTGATATTTATAAAGAGTCTGGTGATGCAAAGGCAAGGATGTGGCACAGGCAGAACTAAGGGTAATAGCATTAGCCTTCTAGTCTTCTTTGGATAAATCAGTGCAATTGAATCAGGCAGCCACTTACCCTCATGCTGTCTATATGAACTGCATAATGGTCGCTGACAACAGGGCTCATTTATGAACACAACCACAAGTGCATCACACTAAATGGAAGCAAAGTTGTGCATGTATCAATGCCACTTATAAGTATTTGACTTGTGTCTAAAGATGCTGCTTTGACTGTGTTCTTGTGGTTGTGCCAATGCTCTTGCTTCATCCTACTTTGATGAATTCCGCAGAAATCGACACGTTGAAGCAAGATAGTTCAGGCATTAACACCATCTGAAAACAACAGACTAATACTTACCAAATAGAACACAAATGCAGTTGTTAACACCCTATGCATGGGTACCTGGAGGTTTATTACTTTTTAATGGACGACCTTATCTGAATTATTATGTTATGTTAATTATCTGATCTGATGTTTTCTAAATAAAGAAAAATTTCTATGCATGGGTACCCTGGAAGTGAGGCCATCCATACTCTGCTAATTTCTGCAGCGTTAGTGCGGTTAAGAAAATCATGCAAGGTAATAAACATGCATTTTGGCACATCATGCACAGTTGCTTTGGACGCATGCAGCTGAAATAGCAAAAACACTGCATTATGGGAAAAATATGTTGACTTACTCTTGAAAATTTCTCCTAGCACCATGCATAGAGTTTATAAATGAGCCTTACCGTTTCTAAAGAGCTTGTTTTATGACTTTCCCTTAACAAAGGTCAATTGCTAAAGTGGAAGAATGGTACATTTATAGCTTCCTGTTTGTATAAAATTGGCACCAAAGAAATGTACAAATTTGCAAATTTTCTTTCTGTTGATCCACTTCTGCTGCTTTGGCATCTTTTATAAATTCCGATGAGTAGTTTGCTGTTAATAAAAGCGTACATTTGTAGTACAATACTTGTGGGTGGGTTACTCATTTTGGGAGTGCCATCTAGCCTTTCTCTTTGTTACGATATTAGTCATTCATGGAGAAGTGGACAAGCTGGCATTACTATTTTTATAGGCTGGAATGAAGTTCTGTTTAATATTTATACTGCTGCATGGCTCAAATCAGCAAGTGAAGAAAGAAAAACATATATATATATTTCACCCCATGCTCAGTTCTGTGGACATGATTTCATCAAAGTAAGGTGGAAGGAAATAGTTGGCAGTTTAAAGCTTTTTTTCCACAGTTGAGCAAAACATGGCTTTGACCCCAATCCTGGAGTTTCGCTAATGTTATTGATTGGACCTACTATATTAGTGCAGCTAATGTGGGTTGAGGATGAACTAGACAGGTATGGGATCCATTATCTGGAAACCGGTTATCCAGAAAGCTCTAGTTTAAGGAAAGGCTATTTCCCATAGACTCCATTCTAAGCAAATAATTAAATTTTTAAAATCAATTTCCCTTTTCTCTGTATTTAGAAAACAGTAGCTTGTACTTGATCCCAACTAAAATATAATTAATCCTTATTTGAGGCAAAACAATCCTATAAAGTATGTTTCAGTCAGGAAAAGTCCGGAATTCATAAGAAAGAGAGCTTTTCATCATAAGCGTAGTTTCTTTTATCTCGAAAGAAACAGAGGAGCCATCCTTAGCTTGCCAGTCCTGTTGCCCTGCTGACACTTGGACACAGGGCAGAGCGGCAATAGCCTGACAATATTTTCATCCCATGATTTTCATGTGGTTAAGTATAATTTAGTACCATAACTTTCCAGTTTTTTTAATTGCAAGTTTTACATTGTTGGTAGTTTTCTGGTTTAGAGTCTGCCTCTGTGCAAATGGCAGGAAGCTTTGCTTCTCCCAAGTGTAGTGCCATATTGGTAAACAATGTGTACTGCCATGAGTGAAATTGCACATCTCAGTTACCACTGTATACCTCAAAATTGTAATATACAAGTCAAGATTGTGGTATGTGTATGATATGATTGTACAGGTATTGGACCTATTATCCAGAATGCTTGGAACCCGGGGTTTTCTGAATAAGAGATTTTTCCGCAATTTCGATCTAAATACCTTAAGGCTACTAAAAAAAATTTTAAACATGAAATAAACTTAATAGGATTATTTATTTTCTGGCAACAACCTGCATTTTTAGAATTATTCTTATGTTTACATAGTAACCAGCATTTCCCCCAGCTTAAGTCAGAGTTTTTACTGTAACTCAATGTATTTAAAATACAACATTTTTTATGCCTACTCTGTCCTTTAAGCCCTCCTCTCGTAAAACTAATATTTGCAAGCCTGCTTCTGAAAATACTCCTTGCAATAAGGGGGCAGTTGGTTGATTATGACCATACTGCCAAACCATCTGGCCATATTAAATTGCAGTTTTTATGTATTTACTAAGAATCTTACTTACTGTACCCAGGCCCCTTTGTGAGAGCAGCTAAAATTCCCTCCTACTTAGACTTAGGGGCAGATTCATGAAATTGCGAGTTCGAATTCCGAATGGGATAAATTCGGATTGGATACGAAAATTTCTGAAGATCACAAATATCATGAAAATGCTTACGAAAAAATCGTATTAGTTGCGATAATATTGGCAATCCGAAAGTCATGGAATTGTTGTACCAAATGATTGTAAACAGCGGGAAAACCTTTCCGATTTTTTCGCGCAAGTGTATGAAAAAGTCGCGCAAGCGTACAAAAAAGTCGAGCGGGCGTTGAAAAAGTCGCGCAAGCGACGAAAAAAGCATCCAAGCACTTCGAGCGTTCGTGTCTTAGTAAATCTGCCTTTAAGAGTGTGCCATGCAGTAGGCCTCATTTAGTAACAGGGCAAAAAAAGAATATGTACGCTTGATCAGGCTTTTTGCCACAACACAGGATGTATTGCCAGAAACATAATAGCACCCAATGAAAGCCACAACAACATTTTATGCAGACTGCAATAGCCATAGCTGCAAATGTTGTGCCACATTTTAAATGTCACTGTGAAAGTTACCTGAATTGGGTACAGATATCTCTTAATTGGACCCAACCCCCTACCAATCAATATGCATAATGGGCTCTTAAATGTCTGGTTAGAGACTGAAATGTTGGGCGGTACCTAATATACACTGATATAAATGTATGGCTGAACAGCCCTTGCCATGACAGGCTTGTCATGACAATTATTACAGCTAAGTTAAATTATGGAAGGGAATATGAAGATTGTATTTATATTGGGTTGGGAGAGCACAAATAGGGTTGTAGGGTTCAGAGGATGCACTGTAGGGCATTTAATTATGTTCATTCACAGTACAAAGGTTTCCGCTACACAAATAGCAATAAGATAGTGCTTAACTGTGATTAATACTTCTAATAGCTGCTTTAAGGACAGACTGGGTCTGTTCTAAGAATGGCACACATCACTGCAGAATAATTGGAACAACAGTGTCACCGTAACACAGCGTACATTAGCATGATAATAAATGTTCTCACTCGAAGCTTATAATTATGTTTTTTTCCCTTCTCTCTTGCTCACAAACTAATTAATTATGAATAGAGCTGGATGAAGTAGAACAGACGTTATGTTTCTATATATGGATGAGATAGGAGATACATTATAAAGGAGCTAGATTGATAGGTGCATGAAGTTACTGTACGCTGCTTCTAAGGTACTTGTTTAACTATCTCTCCCATAATCCCCAGCCACAGTAAGTTCTTCAACCTACTTCTCTTCAGAAACTTGTCCTCCAGAAAGGGTTTGCTTGAAGATACCTAGCTTAGGGTAAATCTGTGTTGAAGGATAATGATTGCAATGTATGAGAATTTATGAGATTGCAATCTCAAAATCTAGACATTTTTTGTAAACTAAAACAAGTGAGACTCATATTTCATTATATTAGCATTCACTTAAAAAAATAGGTTTAAAGGACAAATGCCATACCACAGGTAGGTGGAGGTGAAAATACATAGATACCTATTATTTACCCCTAAAGTTGGACTAATAGAAGAAGCTGGAACCCAAAAAGCTTCTATATACTGTATGACTGATTTTGTCAGTAAAGTAAAGGGCCTTCCTTATGTACCTAACTATTGTGTGACTATTGTACTCTTTGTATAAAAATTTTAAAAGACCATGAGAGACTTGCAGCTTTATGCCTAGCACTAAACACAAATAGAGTGGTCGGAGCATGGCAATTAACTCCAAACTGATGATTTTGCACACATATTCTTACTCTGTGTCCATTAGTCTATAAGCCACACTGCCATTTGTTGTTAGAATATTGTATTAATGGAACTCTTTGAAGGTCACAGCTTGCTCAGTGGGGTATTGTACATAATTGGGGGCATGTTATCCCTTATTATAATTCATGTTATTAAAGTATTGCTAGCATTGAAATGATAAACTGGAACAGAGAGAACTGTTTTCTTCAGCCATGCTAAAAAGAGAAAGAATACAAGCTGTATTCACCTTTAATTAATATGGAAACGAAAAGCAGTATAATGTTCAGATCTCCTTTGACACATTCTCTCAGCAATACCATATATTAGAGATTCTGCAGCAAAAGATCAGAACAATGCATTAAGCACATATCATAAAAAAATACTGAAAAGCTCAGTTATTGACTTTGACTTTGCTTATAAAGGAATTGATTAGCAGTGATTCCCCATACACCACGATTCTATCTATAATAACAAATCTAGGGGATCACTTTATTACATTACCTTTACAACTACAAATATCCATTTCAAGCCAAAAGTTTAATAATAACATTGCTATATTTTACTCTGTTCCTTTAATTCTAAGTAGTCTGTCAGTAGTACTAGACATGGAGTAATGTATTGTAATTTTTCAACCAAAGTGCCTATAAACTGCCCCTAGCCTAGAGGTTGAATACTAAGCTATTTATGTGGCGAGACACAGTCATCACACCAACAGATACCCTACTAAATTAATGCTAAACTGGCCACATTAGTAAAAGATGAAACAGACTATCCAATATAGAAAAGCTAATTAGGTATTTCTGCACTGCGCAGATTCCACCATAATTTCCCCAGAGGTAATACACCTCCAACTGACCTCATCAAACTCTTTAGGAAGTGGAAATATCAACATTTAAAGTGGGCAAAACCAAAAAGTGTTGGTGGGCAAGCATTATTGTAAAAGTGAGTGTGGTTTTTAATTGTGGGAGGGGCTTAATTTTGGCGCACTGTGCTTTGCACAGCGCACATAGCATTACTACACTTTTTTTCAACCCAGTTTAAGCACTGTATGGCAAAACAATATTCTGTCCTCACTGACTGGTAGATATTGTGGCAATGGTGAGTTTCAGACAAACTATTTACTGTAGCTCAAAACATTAACATGGATATAGATATATCTGTAAAGATTGTGAGAATTCAAGAATCCAACCCCAAAACTCACCTTAATTGCCCTTCAGTCTGGGCCCTATCCACTGAACTGCTGCCACTGGTGAGTCTGACCCAAAGTTTGTGAACGGTTTAGAATTTTTTTAAATGTGGTATTTATGATATATTTACCTCTGTGATGTTTTTACGTATTAGATTCTCACAAAATTATACTAATTAAATAGATTATTTCGAATCTCTTTTTTGTTCTGCTACCTTATTTTTTTTGGTTGTTGAATTTATATAAACAACTGATCCACTCCTTACATTGCAGTAGTATCTAAAAGGGATATACACCATCAATATGATTGTTACAAGCTATAGTATACTGCTCCATATAACCTATAGAACAATTACACAAATGGTCTTGTTGCACCATTATCATGTTGTACATTCATTGACATGCAGCTTGCAGTGATAGCTCTGATCTCCTGCCTGGCTGGGACTTATTAGCTTAGAAGTCTGTCATGTGAGTGGCTTGTACAAAGTGATAAATGAAGAACGCCCATGGGTCACTTCTTCCCTTCACCAGATAAAATTAATGAATGCTGGCATACTGTAGTTAAAAGCATTGCTTGGATCCAGGGGGAGCTGAATAAGTCCTTTAAAGGTTTTTTCCTTTAATATCCCACAGTCTGCCCAATAGGTGCCTGAACATTTTGGTTTGACAGCAACCACTTAATTGGATTTGATCAACAATGTTAAATATATTGGACAGTGGTGGCTTATGTCATAATAATAAGGGAATTGCCAGTGTTGTATGTGCCTTGCCCCTTTGTTAGATCACCACTGTAGAGCTCTCTCTCCTGCAATGACACACAGTCTGGTGTTTTAGCTTTGTTCTGTTGCTTTAATGGATACCCACTTTCCCTGCACCTATGAGATTATTTGGGCACAACGGAAACTCAATAGGTAGCAACTTCTGTCTTGCTAATGCTGGGTTCTGGAGTTAAATTTCAGCCTGGGAACTATCTGCAAGGAGTTAGGGGACATTAGATAGTAAGCTTCACTGGGACAGATGTATAATCTCAGTAAAGAGCTGCATAAAATATGTCAGTGCTATTTAAATAATGTACTTTTGTGCTCATTATGTCACTTCTGGCCAAGCCTAAGGAACTCACCCAAACCTCAAGAAAAACTCATTTGAACATCTGGATTGATAGTTTGAAAAGGTCACCAGCTAAATGTGTCTTCTCAATGCAGAAGGCCACAGACAGTGCACTAATCTTTTCCCAATGGAAGCCTGCCTGGGACAGAGAAAAAAACAAATTACTTTTGCCTATTTACTCTACTTCAGTTAACCCATTCCCAGACAAAGTGTGTTATTCATTGGCCATGTATATGCTCTTAGCAGATAGGGAGTATTGTTAAAGCAGCCTATGTCTGTGCAGAGTTAAAGAACAGAAATGTTTTCATAACTACAATAATAACTCAAAAAAGCACCCCACCAGTAATCCTTATGGGTAATTAATAATACTAATTATTTAATTACACAATATATTCTACCCAGAAATAAGGGTTCATTTTACTTTTAAATAAATTTTTCAGACAAATAAGAAAGGGGGCACGCATCATAATTCCTACTCTCCATATTTGCATCCACAGTAATTGCTATACTGCTGTCATTGAATAAAGTATTTTCAGTAGACTTATGGGGTCAATATCCTAAAATTTACTAAGATTCAGAAAAATAGTATTATGAATGTTAGCTTAATTCTTGTTACAATTTTGTTTCCTGCTTAAACCTGCAAAAGTATGTTCTGGGCCAGGAGAAGCTTTCCCACAAATAGCCATTACAAGGAAATTGTATTCTTCTGCAAATATATATTGCAGGCTATTCAATTAGATTTAACATATAATACTGAAAAACTTGCTAGAATTTTATCATAGGTTTTAATGGTCTAGGCCATCTCAGTTCAGGCAAACAGGGGCCCCTTTTAGCCATGCTTCTGCCCATGTCTGTGTAGTTTCCTCCAGAATGTTATGTGAATATGAACGATTGTAAACTCCCCTGGGGCAGGGACTGATGTTAAGTGCTGCAGAATATGTCAGTGCTATATAAATAAAGGATAATAATAATTAAGCAGCAGATTTTAAGAAAAGTCACACTTGTAAATCAGCAGAATTGAAACAGTAAGTAGCAAGATCATGCCAGATCACGTACAGGAACAAATACTAAGGGACAGGAAAGCTCCTGGAAAAGCTCCCATTTAGAAATGCAAACGCAAAAACAAAGCACTAAAATAAATGGAAAATTTAGCATTCATTGGTGTTATTCAGAAAGTTACTGGCACCCAGGCCCAGACTGAAAATCTGTAGGTTCTGGTAAATGCTACTTGAGCTTCTGTAAGATGCCATAGACAGTCAGTAGTTATTGGGATGGTGGGGGCTGTTTTGGCCTCTATGTATTTGAAATGCCAGGCCCTATTTTGAATTCCAGTCTAGATCTGCCACAGCCCATACTTTTTTCTTTGCAACTTGTGGACAGTGCCAATGCAAACTTCTGGTGAATTCTTGCAAGTAAATCGACTTATGAGAGGACACCCTGCAATTGCAGTAATTGAACAGTTGTTTTTGCAAGTTGCATCAAGGGCAGGGGAACACAGAGAGATTAGTCGTGCCGCGACAAATCTCCATTGTCGCGGGCTACTAATCTCCCTGCAATGTAAATCGCTGGTGGGATGGCATACGCACCGCTGCAATGTCCCGCAGTCGCCCGAAGTTGTCTTGAGAGAAAACTTTGGGCGACTGCGGGACATCACAGCAACACGTATGCCATCCGACCGGCATTTTACATTCTAGCAGGTGGGATGGCATTGCGGGGAGATTAGTCACGGCGTGACTAATCTCCCCATGTACCCCTGCCCTAGCCATAACTGACTTTCAACAAGTATATATGGCTGTTACTAATGCTGCTCGTTAAAAGTGCAAGCACAATTTAGGGGAGAAGATGAGTGTTGAGTGGATGCAACTTAGCAGAGGCCTGCAACTATGCCGCAATTTAAAATTTAAATATCTTGAAAATCCATAATTTTATACTATATTTGTTTTATATATATATATATATTTGTTATAAATAGTTCTTGCTCCAACTCATTTGAGTTATATCTTATTTTAAAAAGGGATTATTTAAGTTGCATTTTCCACTTCTTTTGTCAGTAAAACCAGTCACAAGAAAGAGACTTGGAAAGCTGACAATTTAGAACTCTATCATTGTCTGTTATTGTACATCAATGCTCTATCAGAATCCACAGTCAAGAAGAGGATAGTAATTCTGCTGATTAAAGCCTTCATCAGAACATGAAATGGTTTCTTCTTAGATACCCCCTCCCTCTTCTCTCCTGATCAAACAAGTAAGCTATTCATGTGCCTCAGTTATATTCACACATGGTGATAGACCTGGTAATTAATTCTGTTCAGTTTATAGTAATGAAGTTCTGATGAAAAAATAAAGCAGTTTAATGCTCCAATGGGTATGACAGAGATTAGATCCCAAAAACAGCTCCTTACCTACATTACACATATGTACATACACACACATCATTCCATTCGTGCATGCTTGCATGTTACTTGCATCAGCTGTGTTATTCTCCAGAGAATGCAAAATAAGTAAATCAGCTATTAATAACCATTAGCTGGTGGTGTTCTATTGCTTTGTATTTCTCCTGGAAAGGTAAGACAGCTCTCACTCAAATATATTATTTCAAATATGGAGTAAGAAATATTCTTTTCTACAAAAAGTTTCATTTTTAAAGGATATGACGCCTATAAATTTAACACAGTATCCTAAAAACCTGGATCAGGCTTTCTAAATCTCTGTAATCCATGATTATGCAAGTACTACAAGGGCTAGTGATTTATCCAAGACATCAAAAAAATGTCATACAACATTGCATTTGGGGTAGAAGCAATGTAGTAGGAGTGATTTCAAGCACAATACCCTTCAAGGTAAACGGGTGTTTTTTTTTAGGGCCATAAGGGGATCTGCAGTTTTCTGTTGGGAAATGCAGGTTAACTCAGCAGATGAAAGAGTAGTAGATTAATTTTATTCTAGTACCCAAAATCCTAGTAAACAAGGATTATATGTACAATCAAGGATAAAATGTATCTCTTTTATTATGATAACTGTATTCATTTAATAAATACAGTATATTTGTATAGCTTTATGAAGTAATGATTTGCCATATATCATTTAGTAACTTCCAGTACAGAATATTGTTCTGGTTCCATTACTTCTTAACATATACATAGAATTATTCTTACATTAAGCATAGTTAGACACCAGGAATTGTCTCAAATAAATGAAACTTATAACAATATTTTTTTCCCCCAAAAATGTATATTTTGAAACCATTCAAACTTACCTGCACCCACAACTACTATCAGTAATCATGTAATCAGTAATTATTATCCCACTGGTTACCTGGCCCCCTGGGTCATGATCCCTGCCAATAAGCCATTCATTCATTCATTCACTCATTCTCATGACATGGCATCTTGGAAACCAGTGTAATTATCATCTGAATTCATAATAATAATTCATAATAATAATGAGCCCTGTAGCATTAGTTTCTTTGACAGGCCAGCCTCATTTTCTGCTTGATAATTTGCAACAAGCATAGCTTCTCAACAGCTGCCAACAGCGTTAAAACTTACGCGAAAAGTTGCGCATTTTTCGTAGCGTTAAAACTTACGCGAAAAATGCGCAACTTTTCGCGTAAGTTTTAACGCTACGAAAAATGCGCAACTTTTTACGCAACTTTCGTAATGGATACGAAAAACTCGCGTTTTTACGCAAAAATCGTGTTGGTAACGAAAAATTCGTAAAGAATCCGAAAAAATCGCAAAACATACGAAAAAGTCGCAAAATGTTCGTTTTCAAGTCGGAACTTTTCCAATTCGGGTCGGATTCGTGGGTTAGTAAATCAGCCCCTAAGACTAGTGCATTAAGCTCAGTATACAAAATATGACATTCCTATCCATATTTGTTTTAGAAATTATCCTTTAAAACCTGGAATGTATTACTATCCTTTTAACTCTAGCCAATAGTAGGTATTAAGTACAGTGCTGTTTTGCACCTTGCATCCCCTTGCATGCTTTTAATGTTGCACAAGGTAGGTACATACCACAGTTTGCCCAATTCCTGCCCATCTGCAGCACCTGTAGTATTCAGTAGACACTGCCAGCACTGCATACAAAAATGGCAGCAATTTTGTGCCACATTTCTTATAAAAAAAGCCCTTACATCTAAAAGGTTTGTGTAATATTAAGATATTAATTTCCTTTCAGTTTTTATAGATTGCTTTTATGTTTCCTTGGAGATTATTTCCCATTTTATGTGACCTTTCTTTAGCCAGAAACACTGACACTGCAGATAGATTTTAAGCATTTTTGTCAAAGTTTATCCACTCAGTAGCCTGGAGCACCACACGTCATCCTGCTTGCTGGAGTGTGTGTCAAAAAGCTTCATACATTTACCTCACCGCAAAAAAACAAATAAAAATATACTCTTACTATAAAAAGAATTTGCTTCGTAAGTCCCTGTTGACATGGAACCATTAACTGCCTTAATGAATTATTATGTTGCATCATTCACAGATGCTTGTTAACACATATCCTTAATCACATATAGTGAAGTATGAAGATCAATTGTTTCAAAGTTATTTTCTTTGCAATGACATTCTCTGCAAATCTGATTTTGACTTTTTTTTTTTTGGTAATGTTCCCAAAGAGGCCTGAGTGTACTGACGCAGCAAACTAAATAAGTGGGCAGACATCATTCTGACACCATGCACTAGAAGTTATGCCATCCAGACTTAGATGGCAGCGCAACTGCATCCACAAACACTACATTGGGGGTAAATAACATCTGATTGCATACAAAATTGCGCCCGTGCGCTAAGTAATTTTAAATGTTGTGCCTCTACTTGTTTGAGAGTGCTCCAGTAAGGCACCTAACTTACACAGCAAGACTCTACTGTACAGCGCTGCGTACATAAGTAGCGCTTTTAAAAAAAAGATATACATACTTACATACTATAGGGACCGTTAACTTACTGCAAACACAGTTGCCACTGCCCAACCTTTGCTGCAGCAATTGCATGAAAAATTCCATTTATTAAAGGTACCTGCGCACTGAGATACTGCCTTTATATATCCAACTGTGAATTAATTTGGTGCAAGTGTATCCATTGAAGCAAGAGAACCCTGTAGCTCCATTGTTCCTATACTGATCTGTGTCAACTGATGCATTGAACTTCTGCCTGAACAACTGAGGCCACAGATCACTACAAGCACCGGTGGCACTATCCAGTAAAAAATTGCATCCACACTTTACATTGCAAAGCACAAATTGTGTCAGGTACATCTTTCCCTTCACAGATGCTGGGATAAACCATGGTGATTGCATCCAAAATTGCACTTTGTGGTAAGTAAATGACTCCTTATGTGATTTCTAACCATATAGGTACCTAGACTGAAATTGTGCTGTACTGTACTTGTTTAGGAGTGCTTACATATACGGATATGAATCACACGTACAGTATATAGAGAGAGTAAAAGAAATAGGGCTGCATAGCATTGATTTGCTAGTGATGTGTAGACTTGGGCAGGAAAGGCTTATACAGAAGGAGTTAATCATATACATGCCATCTACGCCTCTGCAAGTACCCCCTCCACTGTAAACATGGGAATGATTTCACATTTCTTTTCCATTTCTCTACCCCCCACAAAGGGTCATTAACCTTGACAAATCTGCCTCTGTACTCCTTTCAACAGAACATTACTTTGAAGGCCAGGTTTGTGCATAAAGACATTCTCCTGGTAAGAGCAAAACATTGGGATGTTTTAAAGTTTGACTTGACACTCTGTTACAGTTACTAACCCACAGAGAACTGAGAGCTGAATGAACCTCACGCAGCATTAGAGATGCTTGCTCTGAGCTTTAAAGGGATACTCTCATGTAAATGAGAAAAAAAACCTTAAAGTAATACTGCCATGGGAAAACATGTATTTTTCAAAACACATCAGTTAATAGAGCTTCTCCAGCAAAATCCTGCATTGAAATCTGTTTTTCTTTTTAAAATTCCACATGGGGCTAGCCATATTCTTCATTTCCCAGGGTGCTACAGCCATGTGACCTGTGCTCTGATAAACTTCAGTCACACTTTACTGCTGAGCTGCAAGTTGGAGTGATATCACCCCCCTCCCAGCAGCCAATCAGCAGAACAATGGGAAGGGAGCAAGAAAGCAGCTCCCAGTAGATATCAGAATAGCACTCAATAGTAAGAAATACAAGTCCGGCTTGGGACTTCTCCAGTTACATGGGAGTAGGAGAAACAAAAGGTTATCTAAAAGCAGTTCTAATGTGTAGCGCTGGCTCCTTCTGAAAGCTCAGACTGAGGCACAATGAAATGAGATGGCTGCCTACACACCAATATTACAGCTAAAAATATACATTTGTTGATTCAAGAATAACATTTTAAATGGTAGTGTGAATTATTTGCTATGTAAACAGTGTAATTTAGAAATAAAAAGTATACCATAAAAATCATGACAATATCCTTTTAAACCAACTTCAGGGGTTGGTTTTAGTGCAGGGCAGGAAGAGCAGGAAGGGCATCCGTGCTGGGAAAAAAAGTCAATTTTAGATATTAGTACAAAGAACATTACATTGCGTGAGAATTGGTAAAGATATAAAGTACAAGACTTTTAGTACATCACATGCTTAGGGATTTCCAATTTGGGACCCTTCAAATGGAATCCAATTTTTTATTCTTCAAATGGAATCCCTTTTCTGCATTTTTAATGATAAAAATACACTTGAGTTTGAGACACAAGCTCATGCAGTTGTTCCTTTGTAAAAAAAAAAAAAAAAAGTGTACAAACACTATCTGAGCTGGCAAAAATTAAATATATATGTGTGTATGTGTATATGTCTGATCTGGACCCTGTTCAATAAACATTGATAGGCATGGTATCTACCTGACATTGCTTAAACTGAGTGCATTCCTGCCTGGAAATGTAAAAGTGAGTCCAAAGTCTGCCCCAGGTGAAATATTATTGAAAGGCATGTGGTGCAAAGGAGATTGGCATTTTCTTATTTGACAGAGAAAACACTATGGGGCAATTCACTAAGGTACGAATCCGAATCATGAAATGAGATCATTTCTCATGATCGCAAATGTCACGAAAATTCTTTTCATTTGAAATCCGAAAGTTCAGAAATTTTCGTATTGAAACAATCGTTTGCGAATGGTGATCTGATAGTCATGAAATTTTCATATCCGATCGTAAATGGCAGGATTTTGGAAGCCTCCCATAGGACTCAATGGCACTCTGCAGCTCCAAACTGGCCCAAGGAAAGTCACGATACCAAAGTTTGAATGAATCCGAAACTTTCATACTCGTTGCAACCAATACGATTTTGTTGCGCAAAGTACAAAAAAGTTGCGCAAATTAACAAAAAAATCGCAGAAAATACACACAGTTCTAAAACTTGTATTCGGACTCAAACGTACATTGATGAATGTGCCCCTACGTGTGCATAGGCCTTATAACCAACATTTTAGAAAAATGGTGGAATGTAAAGAAGAAGAAAGAAACTGAAAAAAATCATTTTAGTATTCTTTTAAATAACTTTTTTAATAACTGTTTTACAACAAATCAGCAGTAAAAATATAAGGTCAGCACAGTGTTGGTTAATTAAATAATTAGAACATAATGATTACAGAGTATACAGAAAATGGATCTCAGGTATCCAACTTATGTGCTGGATTTTATGAGATCATTTGTGTAGCAGCTTTCCACTGTATGTTTGCTGCATATTGAACTATATAACAATGGGCCAGTTTAAACTTACCCTGTAATGGATACCACCTCTTAGTTGCCTGATCTCCCGCTAAATGACCTACTGTATGACTCTGTAGCTCATGCATAGCAGAATGTACAAAAGAAATTGTTCAATGAGTCCAGATGGGGTTTTACACGCAACTGACTATAGGGATATTTGCAAGACCCTGTACATGTAGGGGACCCGTTATCCAGAATGCTCGGGACCTGGGGTTTTCCGGATAAGGGACCTTTCCATAATTTGGATCTCCTACCTTAAGTCTGAAAAAAAAAATATTAAAAATATTAAACATTATATCTTAATTGGGATCAAGTACAAGGTCCTGTTTTATTAAAAATGTGAATTATTTAATTAAAATGGAGTTGGGAGATGACCTTTCTGGAATTTGTAACTTTCTGGATAATGGGTTTCCGGATAAGGGGTCCAATACCTGTACTGCAATTGTGGTTGTAAATGACCACTATAATGTAACGCTTGAAACAACCAAGTAGCAGGAATAGAGCACCTAATGAAAAATATATTTGCTATAAATTGTGGAACTTTTATTCTTAGACATAACAACAAAAGATCCTTTGCACTCACCCATTATCAATATACAGTGGCTTGCAAAAGTATTCGGCACCCTTGAACTTTTCCACATTTTGTCACATTACAGCCACAAACATGAATCAATTTTATTGGAATTCCACGTGAAAGACCAATACAAAGTGGTGTACACGTGAGAAGTGGAACAAAAATCATACATGATTCCAAACATTTTTTACAAATAAATAACTGCAAAGTGGGGTGTGCGTAATTATTCAGCCCCCTGAGTCAATACTTTGTAGAACCACCTTTTGCTGCAATTACAGCTGCCAGTCTTTTAAGGTATGTCTCTACCAGCTTTGCACATCTACAGACTGAAATCCTTGCCCATTCTTCTTTGCAAAACAGCTCCAGCTCAGTCAGATTAGATGGACAGCGTTTGTGAACAGCAGTTTTCAGATCTTGCCACAGATTCTCGATTGGATTTAGATCTGGACTTTGACTGGGCCCATTCTAACACATGGATATGTTTTGTTTTAAACCATTCCATTGTTGCCCTGGCTTTATGTTTAGGGTCGTTGTCCTGCTGGAAGGTGAACCTCCGCCCCAGTCTCAAGTCTTTTGCAGACTCCAAGAGATTTTCTTCCAAGATTGCCCTGTATTTGGCTCCATCCATCTTTCCATCAACTCTGACCAGCTTCCCTGTCCCTGCTGAAGAGAAGCCCCCCCAGAGCATTATGCTGCCACCACCATATTTGACAGTGGGGAGGGTGTGTTCAGAGTGATGTGCAATGTTAGTTTTCCGCCACACATAGCGTTTTGCATTTTGGCCAAAAAGTTCCATTTTGGTCTCATCTGACCAGACACCTTCTTCCACATGTTTGCTGTGTCCCCCACATGGCTTCTGTTAACAATGGCTTTCTTCTTGCCACTCTTCCATAAAGACCAATTTTGTGCAGTGCACGACTAAAAGTTGTCCTATGGACAGATTCCCCCACCTGAGCTGTAGATCTCTGCAGCTCGTCCAGAGTCACCATGGGCCTCTTGGCTGCATTTCTGATCAGCGCTCGCCTTGTTCGGCCTGTGAGTTTAGGTGGATGGCCTTGTCTTGGTAGGTTTACAGTTGTGCCATACTCCTTCCATTTCTGAATGATCGCTTGAACAGTGCTCCGTGGGATGTTCAAGGCTTTGGAAATCTTTTTGTAGCCTAAGCCTGCTTTAAATTTCTCAATAACTTTATCCCTGACCTGTCTGGTGTGTTCTTTGGACTTCATGGTGTTGTTGCTCCCAATATTCTCTTAGACAACCTCTGAGGCCGTCACAGAGCAGCTGTATTTGTACTGACATTAGATTACACACAGGTGCACTCTATTTAGTCATTAGCACTCATCAGGCAATGTCTATGGGCAACTGACTGCACTCAGACCAAAGGGGGCTGAATAATTACGCACACCCCACTTTGCATTTATTTATTTGTAAAAAATGTTTGGAATCATGTATGATTTTCGTTCCACTTCTCACGTGTACACCACTTTGTATTGGTCTTTCACGTGGAATTCCAATAAAATTGATTCATGTTTGTGGCTGTAATGTGACAAAATGTGGAAAAGTTCAAGGGGGCCGAATACTTTTGCAAGCCACTGTATATAGGACACCAAGACATTCGGTGCATTAAGCTACTAAGAAATGCCCTCCCCTTTAAGCAAAACAGGGATTGTTTGTCCATATATTGCAATATACTTCAAGCTGGCCAACTGCGTCAAATTACACAGCGACTGTGAAAAGTCCCATGTAACGCATCCCAGTGTAAGATGGGTAAGAACAAGGAAGGTCCTAGAGACCAGAGAGTACACCATCTACAGACCAGTGTTAAACCTCTCTAAGGGGAAAAATGTATTTTGCAAGCAACCAATATTCTTTTTGCCATTTTTAAAAATATTTTAGATAAAATGGCAAAAACTGCAGATTCCCTGTCTTTATTCAGCTGATGGCCCATAAAATATATTATATATATTATATTTATATATTAAAATATATTATATTTATATTTCTATAAAATAAATTATATTAGTGTAATAAACAATACAAACACTGTGAATCACAACACTGGTTCGTCCTACCTCAACAAGTCAGTGAAATGCTAACTGCTGATTGGATGCTAATTACTGTTTAAATAATTTTTTTAGTCGACTCAAGGTAGGTGATCCAAATTACGGAAAGACACCTTATCCGGAAAACCCCAGGTCCCAAGCATTCTGGATAACAGGTCCCATACCTGTATAATTATTTTGTTCCCTTTACCTGCAATTAGAATTAAAAAAGAAAAAAAAGCTTGTTCTCCTTGTTCTCAGGTAATAGGTCAGTTGGATGAAGATGTATGCATTTAATTCAAGCCCCTATGGTAATAATTTAAAGAACATGCAGGAGAAAAATAGTGACAAGTAAAATCCTCAGTAATTCCCAAGGTTTGGTGCTTGTTTTATTTATGTATATGTTTCTCTTACTATCTCAAATTCACTACAGCTTGTGCATATTTCCCATCCTTCAGCCTATCCTTATACATTCTCCTCTAAACTATTTATAGCATCCCTAGGGGTAACATCATTCAGCCAGTTCTTACAGGCTCCTAAAGGACATGAGGACTAATTAATTTATGAATAAAAATGCCACTCATAAATATAACCTATTCAGGCCTTCACACCATGGAAACCACTAATAGATTACAGATTTCTACAAGGTTGCTTTACTCTTATTAGAGATACTGCACTTCACTTGTTTTACATAAGGAACTCTCCAGAAATGTAAATAATGTTAGAACCACTTAGCAGCACAGCTCGATGGGTAAGTTGGTTGCAGTCTTGCCATGCAACATTTACTCCTGGGAGTGTATTGCGGTTTTTACAAAGACTCTGCAAACATTTCTATGATATATCTTTGAGACTATTTGAAGGCTTTCTTTCCAATGCCAACTATGCTAAAGAATCAAGGAAGGGCTGGTAAAATATACATTCTTGCTCACTCCTTTCACTGGCCACTATATTCAATATATTTATATATATATTTTTAATATATATTTTTGCAGTAAGATCTTTGATACTAGGCTTTATATGGCCATCAAGAACAAACAGATCATCCAGGGTGAATGCTTCAGTCCTCTGAGATTCATGAAACAAGAGACCATTAAGACATATACAAATTGCCTCACATGAACTACCCAAAGGCTAGATACACATCAGCCACAAACATGACAGGAAACTTCCTTTAAGCATTAGAAATCATAATAGCTGTTGTGTAGGCCCATCTATTGTTTTGAGACTCACTGGTTATTGAGCTTCAAACTACTCTTGATCATAGCATGAGATAAGTACTCACAGGTACCTTGTTAAGGAGTCAGAGAAGGGGTGAAGTGCTGATGCACAAACAAAAATGGCAATACTATAACTTTACAAAAAATTGTAGAGCTAGAACAAGAAAAGACACCAGTTACTGGTTGTAGCTCCCACTTCACCTGATTCATGCGATGTGCAATAAACAATGTTTTAAGACATCAGTGTTGGGATGTACCTGCTGCACTAGCTGTACTTGCTGCAGTACTGGCATGTCTTAGCTTTGCTATGGGTAGCATCCAATGTTCCCTCTAATCTGTGTTCTTGTGTGCGCACACAATATTAAGGTATGCACAAACAATTCAGTTTCTAACAATGTGTATGCAAGTTTAAAAAAATGTGAAGAAGGAATTAGAGGCAATATAGATGGCGTTCATAGTGCAGTTGAATTCCTGTAACTATAAGTACAATTGCGTCTGATGTAGCAATTGTTCTTGTGTTCGTCTTCAAAATAATATCTGCACATGAGTTGCACAGTATCTGCACACATGTTGCAGGGTAATACTCACAAGACAGATGACATATGATAGTGGTACTCCCACCTCATTTGGGAAGCTGGGCAGGGTAAAGCACCTGGTCAGCTTGGCACCCCTATGGAAGCAGTCTGGATAAATCCTCAGGTTGAATACCTTTAGCTTTAAGAGTCCTACAGCCAACTGTGGATCAGGGTTAGGTACTGCCTGCCTCCTGTGTCTTAACCATGACCCTATACTAAGGCAACAGTGCCTGTATGGAAGGGTACTTCCAGCTACTTTCCTTGGTGGATCCAAACTGCTCTTGCTTCCTTCCCTCTCTAATTCACTTTCCTAGAAAGTACTCCACAAGAGTACCTATCTAACTGGTCCTTGTTCATGGGGTCCCTGTCCCCGACTTCACTAGAGATAGATGCAGATTCTAGGGTAAATTATAGCTTTACTGGGGCCCTGTTGATCCCAGGCTCAGTGGACCTTCACCTGAGACACAGAGGCAGCCAAAGAGGAAGACCCACCCATTTGCTAAACACTATATTGGAGTGCAAAGGGTGAAGTCAACCTGTAAACCAATAAGGCAGAAGCGCAAACTATGAACTGGACACATGGGTCTTTGCCCAGTAACAGCATAATCTAAGGAAGTGGTAGGGTTTAAAGCCATAGGGGCATAATAACCCTATGGGTCCCTACATATCCATGGTCTATTCCGGCTCTGTTGACCTGGTAAGGAGAAATTGATTGCATATTTAAATGCAGTCTTTGATGATTTATGGGATAATGTAATAAAAGTTGCAAAGTTTGCACCAGGTCTAATAACCCATGACAAACAATCAACATGTAAAATTATATGGTCACAAACAAACATCTGTTTGGTTGGTATGGGTTATTAGACCTAGGGCATATTTTTTGACTTTTGTTACATTACCCCATCAATTTGTAAACAGTGCACTGCTACTACAAACAAGGAATTCACAGGATGAGGCATCAAAAGTAGCAGTAGGGCTGATATTTAGGGATGCACTGAATCCAGGATTCGGTTTGGTATTCAGGCAAGATTTGGCCTCTTTAAGCAGGATTCGGATTCAGCTGAATCCACGTGCCTGGCTGAATCTGAATCCTTAAAATCACATGACTTTGTCATGTAAGCACTGAAATTGAGTGCGGGGGGTTCACTTTAACCCTTCTGTAGCATAAAGTTCCAAACACAGGAAGATTTGTTCGCTTAGCAAGGTCGCCAAGCTAGTGGATCGTCTCTTGATATGCCCACATAAAGGTCGGCGATATCGGGCCAATTCAATAATTGCAAAAACAGGCATAGGCGCCATCAGATCGAGGACCGCATCAATAAGCCAATGTGGTCCCCAATATGCTAGAAAATCAACCCTGCCTGATCGAGATCTGGCCAATTTTAGGCCAGATATTAATCAGGTAGGCTCATCGGGGGTGCCCATACACAGACAGATTAGCTGCTGAATTGGTCTGAAGGACCAAATCCCATTTATGACCATGATCTATCCGTGACTGCAGACACTACATTTTGCATTCCTTTGCCTTTTCTGTAGACAGAGTACCTTTATCTCTGTTTGCCTGTCTAAGAGCTACTGCTGCAGGCTGCAGAAACACAACCAGTCTTACATTACCAAATATCAGTCAAATGATTCTTCTATCATAAATCCATTACTGTATAATGCAAAAAAAATGTACAGAGCACTTTGCCCCCTAAGGGTATACATGTAAAGAAATCAATAATTAGGATGTCAGCCTTGTGACAGTCCTAATCTATGACATGCAGGCCTGTAGGATTATTGGTAAGTACCTAATTACCTTGGCCTTGAGTCTTAACCATTAATAAGAAATCCAAAACCAGTGGGCACCCCTCCAATTCTGTAAAGTTTCTGTCATTTCTCCAGGAGAGATGTATTCTGAAAGCTGTTGAGACTACACAGTTTAATATACTTTCACACAAAGACTGAACTCACAAATAACACATTTTATGTGATTTCCTTTTCTGTGGCGACTAACATACATAAATGTAACAGTTTCTGTATACTGTAAAAATGATCGTTCACAACATATTTTTTCAGAGTTACCCAATCTAGCCACAACTTGCTGTGTATCAGAGGTGGGCAATCCATTTTGAGCCAGGACCCAATATTTCTTCTAAAAATATGCCAAGTGTATACCGGATATTTTCTTACACTATTAAGAGGTCAAAACTCAACAGAAATTAGAGTGCCATGTGCTGCATCATCTTGTTGGTGCCCTTAAAGCTGTAGCCAAAGGCTTATAAGACTTGCTTGGGAACAATGTTGATACTGTTAATAAGCTGCACTCAGCACTATGGGAAAGTCTTCAGTCTGTTCTTGACCTTGGAAATTTTCAAAGGAAGAATTCATGAGTTGGATGACTAAAACACAAGAAAACTCAAGTAGAAAGTGATGAAAATACACAAACTTAGAAAAAAATAACAGAAAGGCGTGTATTAGATTATATTAGACATCTTTGGGATCTGTTTCTATTTGTCTCTTCTGTTTTTTTAAATGGACATTCACAAACCAGTTCCTAAATTAGGGTAGAAGGGTAACCACATCACCACATGGCTGTTTTGCCACTTGTCACAAATAAGGTTAAGTACAATTATCTGTTCAAGTATGTTGAGCTAACAATCTAATATTATCAGATGTCTGATATTATCGTGCCATGGATGTCACCCATTTCTGTAGCCCTGTAAAAATTTGCCATTTTCCAGTTCAATCTCTGTTACCACATGCCTCTTCTGTACTTACTTTCTACTCATGCCTTGTAATATTACTAATCTGTTCATCTCCCAGTAATATAACACAATAGATACCCTAAGAACATGGCCTTCAGGTTCTCCTTTGGCTCATGCAATTCCTGTGATATTTTTTTTCTGGCTGATGTAGAGAAAAACAAAATAATCCTTAAACCTGAATTTATCTAAAGAGCTAAAGAATTCCTTCCTTTACATGTATCTGGCATCATGTATTTGGCTCTGCTGCTGCACCATGTCCTTGGGCCCCAACCAGCGCCCTAGGCAACCAGGCCGGCTTGGCCTGCCCCCCCTCCCACGCACACATGTGCAAGCTAGCATGTGATATGCGCACATGGGGCGGTGGGGTCGCCGTGGCTGCTGGAGGGGGGTAACACAGTGGTGGGAAATGTCTCAGACCTAGTGGTAAGTGAAAGAAAAGTTACCTGCTTAGCATCTCTCCAGCATTACACCCTAGGCAGGAGCCTCTTCTGCCTACCAAAAGTTGCACACGGCACTGGTATTCAAAAGAGGCCCTGGCATTTCAAGCACACTTGAGGCCCAAACAGCTCCCCACCTGGCCAGTAAATAGTAACTATCTATGGCACCTTACAGCAGCCCTTCTGGTATTTGCCAGAAACCACTGATTTCCAGGTCAAGCCTACAAAAATACTGGCCTTCCTACATTTTTATGGTTTTTCCCTATTAATACACTTGTTAAAGCCGCACACCTGTTAATGTTATACTCACTGCACTAGTGGTGCAAGCCTTCCGTAGGCCTGGCAGGTCCTTATCCTCAATCGAACTGTTTTTGCAACAGAGCCGCACACACAAGCATATGCAGTCAGGGAGCTTTCCCCATTTAATGCGACCACCTTGACGAACGTTTTGGGGGGATACACCCTCCCTTCGTCAGGATGACATTTAATAACATCAAGCAACATTGTTACCGGCCAGGTGGCAACCCTATCCAGGCCTGGGAGCAACTTACAGCAGATGGCAGTACTTTTAGTCCAGGTGACCGGTTAAGAGGGTGATTAAATCATGGTGATTCCAGAAAAATACAGGTGACTTTATATGTCTGGTAATGTACATAAACACCATTGCCAACCCATAAGTTCTGTATTTCAAATGCTTTTTGGCTGTGCCACTACTATATCCTGGCTGTGTTCTCCTCAATATTGCCTGTTTATGAGGATATATTGGTGTACTGAAATAATTTAATTGAGGTTTTAACATTAATTGGGGTTGGGTTACAGGAATTGGTAGACTTGGCAAAGGGAGGGAGGGAAAACAAAACAGGTAATCCAACATGTCGGATTGTAATACAAGATGTAAGGTTATTTATGTGCGCTAGTGCAGTTGCGGTTGTGCAAATTTTACTGCAGTGATATGCTGGAAAATTTTTAATGAGTAAAGGTACTTAAGGCAAAAGGTGCTCATTGCGGTTCCTTAGAGTTGTACTCAGTCAGCTGATTGACAGCCAGGACCTGACCTGTTGCTATAGGTAACTACACTTGAGTGAACTTTGCACATTTTATTGCATTACCCCTTAGAAGCTAACTGGATACTTGTTAATAGATTCATATAAATGCCACAGTTTGGCTTTTATTTTTTTTAGATCTCAGAGCGTTAATAAGCTCCCAAGTATTTATTCTGATCCTAAGACTTTAATTGCAATTATCATATGATTGAGCCTTTAAAAAAATGTATGCGCATATACCACAGCAATAATGATAATAATAATGCGAGGAAGAAAACACCACTGCCACAAATCAAAACCCTAAGCGGAAAATGCGAGCGTGTCCCTTTAAGAAAAGCCAGGAAGAAATGTGCAAGCTATTTGTTTGGTGGAAGCCTTGGCTGGAACCGTGCCATCAATCTCTTGCAGAATCCCAGACACAGGCAGGCAAAGCAAAGCATGAGCACAAACTTGCTGCTCTCTAAAGCCGCACAGAGCAGGGGAGAGCAGCTCCAGCCAGACATTTTAGAGCTCGGCAGCACCGAGGCAACAGCTACCGGGGATTCTCTGGATTTATCCTATAAGGAAAGGGAGACCGTTGCTATCCGGACAGCCGTCCGGCGGATCTGTACCGGGGCCGCTGCCACTTTGGATCGCCAGAGCTTTGCCTTCTCCTTACTAACTGGCTTCAGGGCGTGCTGGTGACTGGACTGAATAGAGCCATTATGGATCCAGAGGTAAATGCTGAGCCAGACCAACAGTCATCGGGGGAGGGGGGGGTCGTTTCTCTTCTCTCTCTGTAGCAGGGATGTCCGATCTGCGGCGCTCCAGGTGTTTGTAAACTACAACTCCCATCATCCTTCAACAGAAGCTATGTTGTGGGTGGCTGTCTAGAGTTGTAGTTCTGCAACAGCTGCAGGGCCACAGATCGGACATTCCTGATGTGGTGGTGCTTGCGTTGTCTTTTTTACCATTTTGCTTATTACCGTATTACGCGGGGTAATTTTATAAACTCACAGCAGGGATGCACCCCCAGAAGTGGGCCGGCTTCTTAATTACTGAAGGGGAGCCAAGGCTTGTTATTATAAGGGAGATGATGTGGGCAACACCATTGCAGTGTGTGGGTCACTTTGTACTGAGCAGCAACACCATGACAAATGCTGTGTTTTCTTGCTATTATAGGGGGATGTCTCATGGAGTATTTGTACAGGAGCTGACACTCATTGCAGTGATGCACTCTTTAGCTTCTGAATGGGATCTCTAACCTGGTGCTGTGTAAATATTTTAGATATGTTCTAAAAGGTTCAGGGAGTTGAAGTTCAACAATACTAGAAGGCCAGATTGTTACAAAAATGCTATGAAGATGTTTATATACCTGAATCTGTGTTGCAGGAGGTGACACAGTATTACTGCCCCCACCCCCACCTGTATTGGAAATGACCTCATGATCCCTGCACTGCATCAGAGCATGATAATCTCACTTCTTCACACCTCTTACATTAGCAAGAAGCATAGCATGGCAGTGTGTCCCAGTAATCAGTGTACAATTATTTGCAATATTTCCTGCTCCATTTGTAGAATCTAGCAGCTTGGAGTTTGGGATCTCACCGGCTGTTTGGGGGGGATCTCTTATCCCCTCCTCCATTCTCCCTCCCTCTGCAGGCAGCATTTGCCGGGAAAGTCTTGGCAGTTGCACGACATATTTAGAACTTCTCCCCGGAGTGGCCTAGAGGCAGAAGCAAGAAATGGCAGAGATTATGTGTTTTCCCCTCCTCCTGTAGACTAGGCCACTGCTGAGATCATTTAAACAGCAGCAATGAAAGAAAAGTAAAATCGATGCAGCGCAGGGAACACAAAGTGCTAAGGTTGCTTACAAATAAAAAGCCAGCTTTGGCAGCCTGGTGACAGGAGGAGGAACTTCCCCACACTGGCATGAAGGCTCTGGGCATGAATAACAACATCACAGCTCAATGGTACAAGGCCTCATACTGCTCTTACTAATACAAACTACTATGGTGTCTTTCATTGCTACTTTTATACATTATGTTTGTGTATCTGTGTGTGGATAGTGCACAATACTAAAATGTAGGCATTTATGAATTCACAGCTTTAAAAAATATATATATATATTTCTTAATACTCAATAACCAGATCATTAAACCACACATGTGGAGGAGTCAGCCTTGGCCTAACGGTGCCTAAAACAGATCATGTGACTAAAAGAGACATGTGTTTGTTTAATTAAAAGAACATACAGTATTTGCTTTGTATAATGTGTTTTTCATGGAGCTCTAATGGACGTAGCTGTAGTAGTTCCCACATTAGTAATGATTGGAAACCTTATTAAGTCCTTAGAGTCTCATGACCCTGAAGCCTGAACATCTCCTGTTGCATTCAAACATGGCTACCTTACTGTCGTATAGTACTTTGAGTCGCTTGGGAGGAAAGCAAGACAAATATTCTCATTACCAATTACTCAAGCTCACACATAATTAATCTGTGATTGCTATGGATATGCTTGTATTATTATTATTTATTTCTATAGTTCAGAGGAACTACTAGATACAATCCATAATGAAGTCTATGGCTAGTACAAACCCCATATCTATAATTACAAGCCACAAATCTGCAATGGCATTTTTTTACCAATATAGCAATCTATGGATAGAGATCTATTATGTGGAATGTTTGGATCACCATACCTTAATTATCTATGTATATTTGTATTCATATAGTGAATGCTTGCGATTTGGTTTTCTTTATATATGTATAATGTATGTATATTTGTATTTATATAGTGCTAGTTATGTATGCAGTACTGTACAACACTTTAAGTCTTTTAAAGAGCATTTAAGGATTACATAAAGCCAGTAAAATTGTTTTGCCACCTATAAGAATTTAGGTTAGGGTGAAGTACACTTTACTAATTTATTATTACAGACAAAAGGATATCATTAAAAACATGAAATTGTTGGTTTGTTTAAAATGAAGCCTTATTGAAGCTGGGTGTCTTTTAAAATAGAACTCTTTTAGTATCTAGTTTCCCATTTCTGTACTATATGGCCTGGTGTTGCCCACAAAGCACCTAACATTACTATTAAAATTCAGGCCTAGTCATATAAAACCTATAGCCTGACTTTAAAGGAGAAGGAAGGGTATAATCACCGGAGGGTGGCAAAAAGTTAGAAACCTCATTGTTAATATAACAACAATAATAATAATATTGCTTATCTGAGACCCCAGGCAAGTGCTTTTGTATCTGAGAATTGGATTGACCTGGGGTCTATCATAGGAGTGCTTCACTGCTTCATCTTCTTCTTCCTGGATCCTCTCTACAGCCCTGGTTCGGGTGTACATGCACCGTAGAGCAAAAAGCCAAATAGGTAGGATTTCACTGTACTAGTAATGTGCACCCAGCCTGGGGCTAATGCCATGCTTGGTGGATACTGGGCCTGAGGATAAACAGAGACAATCCTTCCCTGCACTGGCATCAGCCTTCTACCTTGCCTGCATCAGTTGAAGAATGAGTATGCATTACTGCGCCAAAATCTGCTGTGTGTGCCTGCACCCAGGCCAATGCAGTGGTTCCAGGCAAGAAAGCAGGCTGATAGCAGCATAGGGGTGGATTCCTAGCCCATGTTAATCCTTAGGCCAAGAATCCACAATGTGTGGCACTAGCCTAAGCTTGAACATGTCATCTAGCCCCATGTAATTATGGTGATCCAAAGTGTTTCAGCCCTAATTCTTTACACTAAGGATGACAGCACATGAGGCACATTGACACCTGCAGAACATTGCACTCCCTTGCAGGTGACAAAATGCAAAAATACTCTTTGCTAACTGGAAATTCTCACGGGTGCAACATTTAAATTGGGGGGCAAAGACTTCTTAAGTTATTTGTGTAATTTACATTTATTATTTTATTTTGAGAAAGTGGTGTGATGCCACGAAACACATCAAGCGTATAGTCCTATTTTTGTACATGCATAACCTGTTTTTTAAAGGACTGAATAAACTTTGATTTTTATATACAGCAGTGTTTTGGTTTGCTGTGTACAATTTTTCTTATATTGGCGGATGGATATGCTTTCTGGGTTTCAGCAGTACGTTGAGCACACGCTGAGCTGTCTGTTAAGTGCTCCCGTGATTCTAACTTACATTATTTGTGTAATTACCACCAATAAATGTTGCAGTTCCCACGGCAATTTATTTTCATGAGCATGGTTTACAGTGAGTGACCCATGTGCTATCACCCTAAATGGTAACATGGACTAAGGTCTCAAAAATGGCTGGAGTAAATGATTATGACCCTAATGACATGGGTTTAGTTGAGATCTCTGTAGATGTGCACACAAGATCATTTTCAGTCACGCTGCCAAAAAGATATTAGAGGGAGTGCTGCCTGGCTGTTATTATAGCCCCGCTTTTTGTGACCAACATGTGCCTTGCCTAAGCTGTGTCCTCACAAACTGCTGTAACTCTGCTTGAACACAAGCTCTTCGTTAATTTAGAGGCTGGATTTTTGATTAGACAAGAGACACTCTGTACACATTTCTGTGTAATGGAATAAAAGCTTACCTTGCTGGGAATATGTCCAGAACTGAGAGCCCAAGCCTTTAGCTATTAGACCATCAGTGAGAGTAGCCAGAGATGGTTATCTAAATACAATTGCTTTTAAAGGGGATTTATGTTTAAAATACATAACATAAGGTTAGTGGAACACACAGCATTCTCTGCACTGCCATAGATACGAGGAGAAAATGCATATACCAAACTGTTTTGGAGCTACAGCCGCCGACATGTTACACCTATGTACAATATCTAGACTGTGGCACATGTTGCATTTAGTAGTAGTTTTTTTTGTTTAGGACAAACACAACTATAAAACATCAGATATTGTTTACTTTAGATCAGAGGGTTTAATGGGTTAATTATTCAATGAGATTGTTGTCCAAATCATTGGGATCCAACAGAATTGCAGCAAAAACCTAGATGTGCATGAAGCCTAACTTGTCTGTGCCGTAAGCTCAGTGGAAAGACTATGGCTCTTAAAGGGATTCTGTTGTGATTTGTCTGGTGTATTTTTAATTTTTTTTTATTCCTAAATTACACTGTTAACATAGCAAATAATTCACTCTACCATGTAAAATGTTATTCTTGAACCAACAAATGTATTTTTTATTATTTGTAATATTGGTGTGTAGCCATCTCAGTGCATTGTGCCTGATTCTGAGCTTTAGAAGGAGCCAACGCTACATATTAAAACTGCTTCAGATAACCTATTGTTTCTCCTACTCCCATGTAACTGGAGTCCCAAGCCAGACTTGGATTTTTTACTATTGAGTGCTATTCTGATATCAACAACTTTTATCATTACAAGTGTTAGGGAGCTGCTGTCTTGCTACCTTCCCATTGTTCTGCTGGTCAGCTGCCCATGTGGAATTTCAACTTTAAATAAAATAAATGTTTGCTCTTTTAAAAAAATTTGATTTTTAAAAATTTTTTGATTTCAATGAAGGATTCTGCTGGAGAAGCTCTATTAACTGATGCGGTTTGAAAAAAAACCAAACTGTTTTCCCGTAATAGTATACCTTTAATTAGAATGTCAACTCTAAGGGGCAGGGGCTTCCTTTCTACTGTGTTTCTGTTTACATGGTATGCAAGACAGGCAAATAAGGTATTATTATTCAGCAAGTTAAAACCAAGCATTAGTTGTGTGTTTTTGACTGCTGATTGTGTGTGTCAGTCAACCCTTTTTGCCTTCCATTTTGATTGGGGCGCGATTTATGGTGTAATGGCATATGTATGTTTGATATATACCCGTCTAGTGCTGCAGAGTATGCTGGCACTTTATAAATACATGCTAATAATATTAATAGTGGCTAGGCCCTGACTGGCAGTATGTTGATTATACTGTACTATTTATTGAACAGGTGAGGGGCTGTTTGGACTACTGCTTACTGCCTGGGCCTATTTTGAATCCTAGCCCGGGCACGATAAAGCTGGTGGCGTGTGACATAGACCTTGTGTTGTCTGCCCAGAAGGACTTGCTTGCTGCTCAGATGCACACAAACTACTGTGGCTTTTATCAGACAAATACCCTTGGTAAAGCAGCTTGACACCTAAAAAGATGCCTTTGTCTTGCCAGTTTAACCTTCAGTTTAATCTGAAGGAGTGGCTGAAATAAAATAGCAGGGAGTGTGATTCCAGCAGCGGTAGTGTTAAAGATTAGTCAAGCACTGTGTGGAATGCGGCTCTGTTTGTGTCTGTCTCACTTGACATCTGATACTCATGCACTTGCATATCAATCTTCTTACATTGGCACTTGTGCTTTCTCAGATTATCCTCCTTCACCTCCTCAAGCATATCGGTGTTTATCTTATCCTGTGGCCAAAGAATTGAATCCAACCAGCAAAAGAAAATCTCTTCCAGCTCTGTTGGAGATGCCTTTCCGGCTTCCTGTGTACAGAAGGGTGCGTTACTTGCGTGTGCTTTTGGGAATTCCCTCATACTGTAATAGCAGCAGCTTTGTAGCTGCCACACATTTTGTGAAGTGCTTGGATAGAGCATTGTGCTTTTGATGGCTGACTGGGGGTCTTCATTTTGTGTAACACCTCTTTAATGTTAAATTGGTGAAACCATAGGGTATGTTTAACGATTTGTACACTATAAACCCTGACTGAGCAAAGGAGGCCATGTGACATGGCATGTTTGCACTTTTTTCAGATAACTTTATTTAACAGCATCAAATGAACAACAAATGTAACAAGCAATATCAAGGTAAAGTACATGCCAAACATGAACTGGCTTTGGAGATAAGGAGTCCGTTACATGCTGGATTTTCTGGTCTCTACCTTAGCAACAGTTAGTGGTTGGCTATGCTTTAAGAAAATTACCCAGTTTGGTTGTTTTTCTCCATATTGTATGTATGTGGATATAACTTTATTTATAAAGCGCTACAAGGCAACACAATGCTGTACAATCTTACAATATACACAATTACACACAGGGATGACAAGTGTTATAATAAATACAATAAATAAGTATAATTACACAGAGTGCCATGTGGTATGAGACACAGTAGGAAGGTGGTCCCTGCCACTTTGAGTGGTCTTATTGGCAAAATATTACTCCGTGTGTCAGTCCTCTTCCTACTGTTTGTATTGTATTTTACTCAGTGACGTCAGAGAGTGATTGGAAAATAAAATTTCAATTTAAAAGCACCAATGCATGTGTTTCACACCAAGGAATTTGGAGAAAGGCTCACATTTATTTGCCAGATACTTGTAAAAGAGCTGACACTCTGTGATGTGATGTGATTTAGTAGAATAGCTGACACTCTGTGATGTGATGTGACTTAGGAGAAAAGTCTGTTTTGTTTCTCTGCACGGAAGGCCAAATTGGACAAAGATCTACTCATTTGGTGACTTTACCAAATAAACAGGAAGATTCGCTCATTTGGTGACTTCGCCAAACCTAAAGGTGGGCAGTATGAGGCTATTTAGATTGTTTTGCCTTAAGGTGGCCATACACGGACCGTTTTTTTACTTACAAACGACCGATTCCCGAACGATCCGATGGAATCGTTAAGTTATCGTATAGTTGGTGGTGTACGAACGATCGTCGGCCCACTAAACGAGCCGACATTATCGTCCCCAAAATCGATCGGCCAGGTTTAAAAATTTTGGTCGTTTAACGATAAAATCTGCCAGTTGGTGTGAGTGTCAGACATTTGTCTTTCAACTATTGTTCTCTGCGCATGTCACGATTGCCAGCAGCCGAAGTCAAAGACATTCGATCGTACGTAGATGTACGATCGTACGTATTTTACGATAATGATGCGACGAAATCTTTCCCGAATTATCGTTGCCCGTGGATGGCATATCGTATGGGAACTCGATCGCCATACGATCGTTTGTCGATATAATCGTTCATCGCACAACGAGCGAAATCGCCTCGTGTATGGCCACCTTTAGGGCCAAATTGATTGAATTACAACAGCAGATAAAGGTGCCTAGTAGCTCTGTGACAGCTGTAGGGATGTAAATTGGTGTATCTTAAAGGAACAGTAACACCAAAAAATTAAAGAGTTTTAAAGTAAATGAAATATAATGTACTGTTGCCCTGCACTGGTTGTGTGTTTGCTACAGTAACTCTACTATAGTTTATATATAATAAGCTGCTGTGTAGCCCCAGGGGCAGCCATTCAAGCTGGAAAAAAGGAGAAAAGGCACAGGTTACATAGAAGATAACGGATAAGCTCTGTAGAATACAATAGTGTTTTATCTGTTATCTGCTAAGTGCCTGTGCCTTTTCTCCTTTGAATGGCTGCCCCCATGGCTACACAGCTGCATTCTTTATATAAACTATAGTAGTGTTTCTGAGGCAAACACACCAGTTGTACCAATGCAGGGCAGCAGTACATTATATTGGAATTTCTTTTATACACTTGAATTTTTTGGTGTTACTGTTCCTTTAAAGTCGACATTCCCTTTTTTTCTTTAATTTAAGTGCACATCTAATAATGTCTAAACATTTTTCTTTAACCTAATCATTACAAATTACATTTTATAACTGCAGCTCAGTCACCTTCCTAATTATTCCTTTTTATATAGCTTGTTTAGGATCTCTAGCCCACTGTAGTCTGAATCATGCGGCAGAAAGACAGCTGGAATCTCACATGGAACATTTGGGGGCAGATTTATCAAAATTTGAGATTAGAGCTCAAAACAGAAAAATTTACCCACTTATCATTCAATCCCATGGGATTTTTAGAATCGTATTTATCAAATTGTGTATAATAACTTTCACCCATTGATAAATATGCTTCTAAAATCCCACAGGAATGAATAGAAAGTGGGTGAATTTTGTGATGAGCTCTAATGTCACATTTTGATGAATATGCCCCTTGGGCTGCATGGTTACAAGTATTTTAAAAGTGTTCCGGTGGCCCATCTTGGCGCTGCAAGAACACCATGCCTGCTCAGACAGCAGAGTGGTGCGTGCTGCATACTTCCACATCTGGCACAGTGAAGGTGTTCTTCCTGTAAAAGGCATTGCATTTGTAGTGTAATTAAAAATCATTGTGCTTAAAATTTGGCAAATGACCAGAAAATATCAGTGGCCGCAGGTGTAAGTAAAAAACTCATGGGAAAGGAGTCTTAACTTTTGGATTGAATTGTGGTAAACCATGCATTTTATTAAAATATTGGCCCATTAATATGTGGTATATTAGATTATTGGCCCACCCTGTGGAAAAAGTTGGACGGCACTGGTTTAGAGCGACATGCTGAGGAAATTGCTTACGACAGCTGCAGAATACATCATACTCTGTTTTGTAGTCAGAAGGTAATGCCTATAACAGCAACTTTTATTTGTAGTTATAGGTTTCCTTCAAATGGGTAATTCACCTTAAATTTTGCTTGTAGTGTTATGTAGACAATGGTATTCTAAAACATTTTGCAATTAAGCTAAAGTTTTTAGTGTTTGTTTTTTTCCCATTATGCAATGGCTTAATTACCCTAGTAACCAGGCAGTAATTTGGAAACTAGAATGGAGGATCAGATAACATTTTAAATTGCCTTTGACCTTGTGCCTCTATATAGGGCTTTGAAACCCCTTGGTGACTTATAATATTCTTATATATTACAGTAGGGGGTACACTATTCACTATATACCATGTAATATAAAAGATGGTTGTGAAACATTTTGGTGACTTTTTATGTTTTACCACAGAGTTATATTTTACCCCTATTATAATATAATGTACGGTATATTTTATTTCTATAGGTTATGTTTCATGGTTGAACTAGTGAAGAGATTTCTAAACAGCAGCAAATTAGTCACAAACATCCCATTTGATATTGCTTCCAACTCCCTCTTATCGGTAGCTGAAGTACATATTTGTATTTTCAGTCATTGTAGGCTGGTAGACCACACAAGGCTTTGCCAGTATCCAAGTAGAGCATAGAACCCTTAAAAAACGTAATGTTAATCTTCTTCTTAGACAGAATGTTTGCAAACCCAGTTCCAGTGGCTCATCCAAAGAAAAAAAATAAAGGATGTACAATTGCAAATTGGTTTGCATATGCTTTAGCACAGCCATGTAATGTTGTCTCTTATGTGAGTTTGAAGGGGCACTGTACATTTTATAAAAAATAATCTAGATAGCCTCATTTCCTGTTCAAACCTATATTTTGCTTTTGGGTCCACTGCTTTGAAATTATTTAGCTTCTGTAAAAAAATCAATACCTGGGCTTTACTAAAATCTCTTTCTAGGAGGCATTCCACTGTTATGGAACCATCATTAATTACTACAGCTCTAAATATAAAAAATAGTTTTAGCAGAAAACATTTTTTATGAAAGGCAATAGAAAGTACAGATAAAGCAAACATTACTGATTCACGTGGGGGACACATCACTCACAGTTTTAGCAAGGAACGGGTTTTGGCTCCAATTAAACTTTTTCCTTTTGTATTTGCCACTGATGTATAGGAACACCACCAACCCAAAAGGCAGGAAATGGAAGTAGCTAAAATACCCCTTCGGTGGCACCCAGAAGCACATTATTTCTTTCTCACATAATTAGTTTTCTTAGAAATATATTGTTCCTCTGTGACCTACATATGAAAACACTTGCATGGCATTATATGGTCTAGAACTCCTCAATGACTTCTAATATCTTCTATCATGTTAATGGTGTATTATCCCTGATAACAAAAATGGCACAATAGTTTATCTGAAAGCAGATCTATTGTGTAGTGCTGGCTCTTGAAACCTCAAAATCAGGCACAATGCACTGAGATAGCTTCCTACACACCAATATTTTAGCTAAAAACAAAAATACATTTATTGGTTCAAGAATAACATTTCAAATGGTAGAATCAATTATTTGCTATGTAAACAGTGTAATATAGTTATAAAAACTATGCCATAAAATCATGACAAAATCCCTTTAAGAGTCCTAGTTGCTAGATAGTTGATAGTTAGTTTAAGTTCAGAGTTGACCAATAAATGTAAAATCATGCTAAAAATCACAAAAAATAATTTTAAGGTGAGCTAATCCTTTGAAAGTTAAGAATGTACCAGTGCATTATATGCCTCTTAGAAGGATTGTCCTTTAAAAGTTTTGTTTCGGGCCGATTTATTTTAAGTTTCTCCCAAAACCCCACTAGTTTCTCCAATCTGTCACACTTCCTGCTGCCTCCTTTCCCAGGCTGTGCAGTGGGGCCAGCAGCACTCAGCGCACTGCACTGTAGGATAGAAACCAATCAGCAGGGAGGATGACCTGATAGGGAACTGAAGTTTGTCTTTGCTGGTGTGATTGCAGGGCTGTTATTGGCTACCCCCTCCTACTGTGCTTCTGGCAGGGGCCGTTAGAACACACCCACCCCTCATTTTAAACTCGAACAGGGACCTGAGTGGATCTATAGGGAGCTTAAATAAAGGAGCCATTTTTAGAGAGAATATTAATTTTTAGCCCAGAGTAAAATATTATTCATAATTACCTTCAAGATTAGGGTTTTTTTTATTCATCCATAATGTATCCTTTAAGCTTTGCATACTTATAGAAAACTTGGCCAATCCCCTTCCTTAATTAGCTTATTTAGAGCAGTAGCAATACCAACCTAGCTGACTGGCGAGACTTTCTTATTAATTATAATCAAATCAGTGTGCCCTAGCCTAGCGCATTGCAGACTGTGCTGTTTTTAGACAGGCACAAAAGGGAGATTTTTGCTCACATCAACCACTGACAGTATTCAAACAGAACAACAAACACACACCTTGTCAAGTCCTAGTGACTGTAAAAATATGTGTGGAGCTGTCGGAGTAATTAACTCATTATTTCCCAACAAGTCTCAAGTTGTTGCTGTTCTAACAAATACCAGCTGAACTTTTTTGTGCTTCAAGATTATTAAATTGGGTGGGTGGGGGGGGGATAGAACACGTGGCACCTGTTACAGCTGCTGTACCACACAACCAAGTAATGGGAGAACCTCTGCATAAGAAGACATTGTCCTGGTTGCAGAGGGCCTATACCTAGACATGTCCAGCTGTAATCATATCCAGCTGTATTCCTTAAATCATTTTTTTTAGTATACTTAAGGTATGGTGATCCACCATCATCAGAAAGACTCCATATCTGGAGAAGCACCTGAGCATTCTGAATAACAGTTCCCATACTTGTACGGGTATATAGTTCAGTAGTTCATGGCGCTAGGCAATGTGCATGGGCCATGTTTTCAATCTCTGGTCATATTTTGTGCTATACCAGATCAGAAATGTTATTCTAAAAGTATCTGACCAAGCATCTGAAGAATGCAGGCCTGACACAGTGTGGTCCTTGGTCATTTTGTTTAAAAATTACTGAAATGCTTGACTCTTTTTCTGTCTGAATCGCCGGCATCATTTTGAAATTGAGTAATTTTGTGCTTTTATAATTACTAAAGATCTCCATATTTTAATCGATGTGGTTTGGAAGTTATGCTGCGTTTGGCCTTATTGCCGGCCCATTACTGCTTGTATGGGCAGTGCATGTATATGCATGTGTATGCATTTAAATCAACAATTTAATGCAAAAAAATAGTTCAGTTTGTGCATGTGTAGAGTGGGAATCTACGAGGGATCCTTACTCTTGTAACAATTCACACTTGGGATTCTTGATTGATTCTTCTTTGACCAATGACAAATATTAAGCAAACTGTTTACATTTTATATGATTCCAAAATAGCATAATTCTTTGAATCTTCCAATAAATGTCCCTGCTTGATTATTTGGAAACCCAATCCCATATTTTTCACCATGGTCTTCTGAATGTACGCGTAATATAGTTAAAGTATAGCTAAAGTAAATGATTGTGCATTTGTCGCCTGTTGAAAGACCGTGTTGGACTGATCATGCTCTGGTGTGTTTATACCAAGTTGATTACCGTGTATACTCGAGTATAAGCAGTTTTTCAGCACGCAAAATGTGCTGAAAAATTAACCCTCGGCTTATACTCGAGTCACGGACCCTCCTGACCCCCTGCTGGTGATTCCCGCTGGCCCCCGCCAACACCACAGCCTACCCTCAACCAACTCTAAAGCCCCACACGCACACACGCTGCACGGACAAAAACTCCTGCAAAACTAAGTCACAGTTTTATATACCGGCACTTGCGACTTAAAGTTCCCTCAGTCCCGCTCTCTGCCTATGCCAGCTGCCCAGAACTGCCATCCTGCTAACTGTGCGCTCTGCCGGGCGCCGCAGTCACGCCAGTGACATCACGCGCCCCCTTCAGTTACTCATGGCCTGGTCTAAGATGAGGCCATGAGTAACTGAAGGGGGCGCGTGACGTCACTGGCGTGACTGCGGCGCCCAGCAGAGCAGAAGCGCGCACATCAGAAGAGCGCACAGTTAGCAGGATGGCGGTTCTGGGAAGCTGGCAAAGGCAGAGAGCGGGACTGAGGGAACTTAAAGTCGCTTGGCAGTAGCTGAAGGGCAACCAATTGGGGAAACAGATATGAAAGCGTTATGTGCAAAATTGGTAAGTTGCCATTTTTATCCCACAATGCAACCTTTTTTACTCACAACTGCTCCTTTTCTGCACCTGCCACAAGTCACAACAAAAGCTGATACGAACAAGTCATACTGGAGTACAGGCCCAATGTTTGCCCTGCCTGTGTTACTTAAGGTCCATACAAGTCATTATGGTTGTTACAAGCTGAGGCATGGGCATTTATATAAAGTTATATATATAAAGTAGTGATAAGAATTCAATATATTCCTGGTATTAGCAATGTAAATGCTATAATGCTGAGTAGGGGATTATCTAAATGTTCCGTCCTGCTTTTGTCTGTCCTGTTTTATGCCTGTTCCAACTTGCTCCTACCTGTCCCGCACTTGCCAGGCCAGTTGGTCCTGTTCTTTGCCTTTTCCAGTCTCTCCTGATCTTTGCCCACTCCACCATGTCTAGTCCCTTTCTAGTACCTTTCTTGGGCCACCACTGTCTAAAACACTCTATACCCTATATATATTTCTTAGGCTAGACAGGGGGCAATTTTTTGGGATACTCAATTAAACCAAAGTGTGAGCACACTTCGTGTGCTGGCTCACTCGCACCAGCCCTACTGGTGACACCCTAGGCTTATACTCGAGTCAATAAGTTTTTCCAGTTTTCTTAGGCAAAATTAAGTACCTCAGCTTATATTCGGAACGGCTTATACTCGAATCATAATGGGCCTGTACTTCTTGCTGATGAATGCAATCACACCTCCTATGGATTTGTTGGCCAATCAGGGCAATTTGGCTATCCATTGTGCTACCAAATGGCACCAATACCGGTCTGATTAACATTTCAAATATCCCACAGTGTGGGCAATATGTGGAAAGCTGTGATCAGTCTATTAAGCTCTGATCTAGCATTACATTGCATTCTCATGGTTCTGAACAGTTGAGCTACGGGTGTCATCCATTCACTTCTAAAACATTTTTTCACCTTCCCACTTGGAACAGTTATTACAACGGAAAACATATTTTCTCCAAAAACTGAATCTTGCACCACCTAAAAATAGCACAATATCTCTCTTTAAGGGATGATTTCAGGGATCACAGTGCACAGTGTAAGTATTAATACACAGCTTATATATAATATGACATTTACTTTACCCTCTTTACACTGTTTCAGGCAGAAAATCTCTACATAATATGCCCCCTAATGTGATGAAACCCATTTTACACAACTATACAAAAATGCCATTTATGTTAAACCACGTTTGATACTGTTCTCAGTGTAAATAATTTTTAAACATTATTATAAGTAGACCCTCTAGTGTGGCCTTGCCACAGTATTCTGAAGGAAAATACTCAGTGCTAAATCCCCCTTGTGATACAAGCTTAAGTAATGCATATGTGTTGCTGATGGCAACTAATTATTTATTATCCTTTATTTATACAGTACACATTACAATTAACACAGTGTTTATCAGTCCTTGCCTCATTGGCACTTACAATCAAATCTCCCTATCAAATACACACAACATGAGTCTGTTACATTAGGTGCAAATTGGGAAAAAAGAAAAATCAAGTAGATACAGGGGGTTCCCTTGTACGCAAGTCCACAATCCCAGCACTGCAATAAAACATATATGGGACAGTTTATTATTATTGTTATTCTTAATGCATATTTATAAAGCACTAACATATTTCACAGTGATATACTGTATAATGGTGTATTGTTTCAGAAACTTTTCCCAGAATCATAACTCCACATGTATCATAAGCCTTGATATGCAATGGTCAATATGCGGCCCATGGGGTCGGTTTCTCTGTGCTTGGATTTTATCTGGTGGAGAAGTGCCCAAAGCTCCTCCTGTCGCCTTCCATTGACTGCAATGTGAACCACCTGAAAGCACCCAGTCTGCCTTTGGCCTAAAAGCCCTCTTTGTTCTGTGAAGCTGGAAACATTGCAGTTTGTTGATCTGATTGCAAGCTTCTTTTGAAGTGCCGTTAAATAATTCTGTTGATGGAACTGGCATCAAACCATTCATTTTTGGCATAGCTAGACTTAAAGGTACATTAATTAACAATTCATTAAAATTAAACTCTAGGCCAGGGGTGTCAAACTCAATCACATAAGGGGGCCGAAATCTAAAACACAGGCTAAGTCGCGGGCTGAATTTTTTATTAATATACAGTACTTAGTAAGATACTAAGGGGTATATTTATCACAATGTGTAAAAAGTGGAGTAAGACATTACCGGTGATGTTGCTCATAGCAGCCAATAGATGCTTTGCTACTGTTGAAATCTGATTACTGATTGGATGCCTTGGGCAACATTACTGGTAATGCTTCACTCCACTTTTTGCACAGCATGATAAATATACCCCTTAGTCTTTGTTACTATGTGAGGAAAATGGAAATTGATCAGGCTGGATGGTCAGACACACTCACCAAGGGCCACATAAAACAGCCAGGTGGGCCGGATTTGGCCCCCGGGCCTTGTGTTTGACATATATGCTCTAGGCACTTTATTCAAAGTTTACAGCAGAACAATCCATAAAATCCATTGAACTGGTTTTACATCATATAAATGTAGTCAGGGCCTTTTCACCCGGTTGCACTTATCTGATTTAAATACAATGCAGTAAAGTTTGTTTACATATTCTTTATAAACCGATCTGCTGCCCTCTGCCTGCCCCATGATGTGGTCCAGATATGTATATTTAATTCACATTAACAGTTCATGCACGCTGCAGACTTTGGGGAGTTTGGGCTAGGATTACATGTTCTGGGAAAAAAAATACATCTTTGTTAAAAATTGTTTTCCTGTCAGCAGCATTGGCATTGAGTATGATTTTTACCTACATGACTTACCTAATCGGATTCACAAAAGTATGAAAATCAGAGGTGCATAATGACATATGTGTGAGGAAATCTCTACTTTATGATCAGTTTAAGGGGGGCATTTCATAACATTTGATTATTTTTTTTTAGCTAAATTCTGATTTTTTTTTTAGTCAAAGTACAATTTTCTTTGCGGAAAAACCCCCACTATGTTTTTGTGATTTATTATGCGACAAAACTGCAACAAATCCAATCCCATCTAAAAGCTGTCAAAATCATGTAGAGATCTCCTGTCCTTTTTACAACTGAAAGATTTTCGGGTTTTTTGGCGTTGGCTTTTGTTGGCTACGTTGTTTGCATTTTTTTTCCTTGTCTTTCCATGCTTTTGCAATTCGGATCTTTTAATAAATGACAAGACATTTGTGGTTTTTGTAGATATGAGTTAAGTCATGGTTTCAAAATACTCTAAAACCAGAAAAATGAGAATTGTAGTAAATCCACCCCTAAGTGTTTTTCTTGGGAATCTATTAAAAGGTGTAATTTCCTGAGAAAAATACAAAAATGCTGTTTGCACTGATGCTCTTTGACAACTTTGTATTTTTCTCCTTTTACGGCTTCAATGCACTCACATGTTTCTATAGCCCTTCATACATGTACAGATCCGTGTGCACAAGTACATGACCTGTGCTCTCAGCATTATGCAATACCAAAGCAGCTCATGGCGGAGTGAGGCATGTGATGTGGGTAATAACAGAGCAGCCTCCCTGGAACTTTGCCCTACTTTTGAGTTTCCTGTTTCTTACGCAGCACATAAAATCACATCTCATTACCTGCTGGAAGTTTCACTTTTATTTATTTTTTCCTACTGCATCATGGGATCATGTTTGCTGGGGACTATCATGTGTTTGTACACTATAAAAGATGCATGCAGATCTGCTAATTAGGCTTTGGTATATGTGTGGGTTGCCTGAGCCCTTGGGTGCTTATTGACGCTATCATGGATGCCTATCGGAAGCTCCTCCATTATTAGCGCTGTTCCTGACATCTGGCTATAACCTGTTTAAATGTGGAAGAAATGGGACCAGGTGCATTTGCCAAGGGTGGGGTCCTGTCCTTATGACATAAAATATGCCACCTATGAATCGTTGTCTCCTGTGGCAAAATGATATAATGATTGCATGGTTTTTGTTTTTTTTGGTTGCGCCTTATTATTTTGGATATCTCAGATGTGGGCTTGCATTTTTTGTTGCTTAGCAAGAAATTCCAGATACATTATTTTTATTATGTCAGATGTTTTATGATGTCCCAGAACAGCCAATGTGATATTGAGTTATACATGATGTTTGGAATGTATATAAAAGCCAATACATGGCACAGTGAGTTTCCCGATTTAGTGAAAATAAAGCCAGAATGCATGTGTGGGTTATTGCTTTACTGTGTACAGGGCTAACAGAACTGATGGTCTTTGCTGAGGTCAAGTCTTACAGAATTCTATGTTTCGTTATAGCAGCATTGGCAGAATGGGATCTTATAATCAGTTCAATTTAATTGCATCGTAATCTTCCTTTTAGTTTTTTTGGGGATAAAACGGCATATTGCTGTATTTCTTCTCAGGTTTCATCATCTCTCATAATGGCCATGTTGTTACCAAACAAACAAAGACCCAGGCTCATTTACCAACGCTTGCCTCTGGCCAGTAACCCATAGCAACAAATCAGTGATTGGCTTTTTTTCAGCCAGCTGCAGGTAGAACATTGTAACCAAACATTTGATTGGTTGCCAGAGCTTACTGCCCAGATGCAAATTGACTCAGTGATGAAAAATGAGCCCCACTGTATTCTGCTTTCTTTTACAAATAGCTTTTTATAGAATGAGTCAGAAAATTAACACATGTGGTGATTTTATTGCCTACGCTCCTTCTGTTGGTGGCTAAGGGCTTGTCTCCCACTATAATTTATTTGGGTCAGCTCCTACCAGATGAAATTCCTGCCTTTTTGTTTAAATGTGGGGTGCAGGGAAATAGATTTAATGGCATAATGGCAACATTCCCTTTGAATATGAAGCTCAGGCCTGTATAATGTGTGCATATATAGAGCATGAGTGACTGTGCATTCACGTATGTGCTATTAATCAATTTATGCTTAGAAGAAATTGCAGGTACTAAAGAAAATTGCTTTTGCTGTGCAGTTTAAAACTAGCAACTATTTAAGTGCAGCTTTTTGAATGTGGTGTGCTCCAAATACATGTGTGCAGTAGCAGAATGACTGTCCCCAGACAACAAACAGTTTCTTGCTGATACTTTCACTTTAACTGGAGAGTTACAAATTGCTCACATACCCAGCACAGTCACTTGGTTTTAGCAGTCCTTCCTTTCCTCACATATTATCACTCATCTGTAAAAAAATGAGACATTTTAAGAGCATGTTGCATAAGAAAGCATTTCCTTGTGGTGATTATATAGATAGGGACTAGGGGTGCAATGCTGATAGCAACTCAAGTGACAGTGCAGCAGTTTACTCCTAAGCAAAGCAAGAAATGCACAAACATGTGACCCTTGCATTTTGTTTAGTGATATATAGGGTCATCGATGGGCTTGGCATTCTGTTTCGGTCATTGTACTGAAACAATTGTGGTAAAGCCACTGGTTATAGTTAATGTGTCACCAGCATTCAATACATTTAAATCTATGGGGCTCTGCAGAGATCCTTAACAATAAGATATAAACAAATATGATACATGAATGTTCAAGGCTCAAGTAATGAAGAACAGGGATGACAAACTTGTGTTTATTCAGCTGTGATTTAAGTCCATCAGTCCCAACTAGGGATGCAACAAATACAGGCTGTATTTTTCAGCAGAATTTGGATTTGCCCATATCCAAGAATCTATTCAAACCAAATCCTTAAATCATGAGTCTTTTTGTCACATGAACTCAGAAGTTGAAAATGTTTCTCTTTAGCCCTTACTTACCCCATCATTTTTGATCTAACCCACCTTTTTATAGAAGGAGTTTGCATCTTTTACTGCAAGAAACACTGAGTTAATTTGGAAAGAATATACACTCATTAGTACATCTCTTTTAATTATTGTTATTGTTACTCAGCCTCAAAAAAAATTCAGTGCTACAGATTGTCTGTAGAATTTTGGCATCTTTTTGCTCTATATTTGGCAGCATACACAATTGCTCATGAATTCAGCCTATTCTGCTGATTGGCCACACTGGCACTAGGCTGAAAGCTTGTCATCTATAAAATGAGCTTTTTGGGATACACCAATTATTCCCCCACTAAATTTAGATTGTAGGAAGAAGCATGTATAAAGCACATAGATGAAAACCAGGTGAGAAACAGGTAGGCACAGTTTAGTAATGCTTGTACTAGTTGTACTAAATAATGTACTTTAATTTATGATACACAGAATACATCTGGTTTGCTACAAACAAACATGGTTTTCATTTATTATTCATACTGCAGTTGGAACGTTTGGGAAAAATCCTTTTTTTTTGTTTTTTGTTTCTCTGCCTAGGAAGTTTACAGTAAAGAAAGAGGTCTCTTTGTGCGCTGATGCAAACAGAAAGAGGCCCAGTGGTGTCTGCACATTATTTATCAATATGCCTTGTTAATAGGAAATGCCACGGAGACATCCTGCAGCTGCCAACACAGCTGTAATATATAGGTCTCTGCCGAGGCTCCCAGTCTTCTGGATCAGATGTTTGGCATTAAGAAAAAAATAGCAGGGGTCAGAGGTGAGCTCCCCATAGCGGAATGTGTTAGGACTTTTGAAAGGCGGACGTTGGTGCTGTCACTTCTCGTCCTTAGTCTGGGTATTAGTGAAGCAGAAATTGACACTGACCGTAGAGGAGGCTATAAAAATGATCTGGCTAAAAGCAGGGAGGATTCCCCAGCGACTGTGCAAGGAAATAGAATTCTAGGGCCATTCAGCCTTTAACTGTTGAATTGCAGAACTGCTAAAAGGCAGATAATACTCTGAATTATTAGAAAGGAGATGATTACATGTGTGTGTATGGGTGTCCATAGTATGGATAGGTTTGTTTTTAATTAGGACTTGTTTATTGTTCTTTCTCTTATAAGGAACAAAGAAACAGAACACAATTTGAGAACAATTAATTGGTCAGGGAATGCCCTGGGACAAAATTCAATGAAATTTCTTGTTTGAACAGTAGCAATCTACTCAATTCTCAAGGTTTTCACTGGTTAGTTTAACTGTAAACTACGTTCCAGACCTCATTAGATATAGGAAGGTAATCCTGAAACATGTGATCCAAATAATAAAGGTGTTCACAGGTTTACAACCGCATGGTGTCAGCAGTTTCCATCTTTTTGAATTTCAATAAGTTGCAGACCTCCTTTAGTAACACTATATGAAAAATATTTATTCAGCATCTACAAATTATAGTTCTTTATAACATGTGCAGCTAGGTGACCATTATGCTACAGTATTTATATTAGGCTTTATCTGATTTCCATAGGTAGCCAAAAGCGAGATCAATGCGACAATCAATTTTTGAAATTTTAATGTCCTATTCCATTTTAATTCTATATTGTATAAAGTCTATAACATCAACATTGCAGCAGGTACTATGGGAGGCTGGTGTTTTACTGTAAATAATATCTCTGCTTGCTGAAATGATTCTTGTCAATCGTAGCAAACAATACAAATAATAATACTAAATTCGAGCAGTTGCACAAGACTGCAACTTAGATAATACTTAAATCTAAGAAATTGCTTTCATATAAACCTGACATTAAACCTATGTGTAATTATAGGCTTGGTGGATCACTTGCTCCACAGGCATCCCAGTATATGCTGATAAGGCATTCTGGGTAATGTTCTCTATTTAGATGCACCTTGACTTTGAATACTGGTGAGGTTTTTAAACCCCCCACCCCCACCCTTTGGTGACTTCTGTGATTTTCAGGCCATTGTGGTTGTGATACTGGAGGACTGAGAAAGGGTAGGACCACCATTACTGGTTGGGCTAAAGGCCGTGAATCATTTCAAAGTGTTTTAGGATAGCCTGCACACCAATTCTGTGAGAACAAATATATAGATGCCAAAACTTGGCTTCCAAGTTGTGTATGCATATGGGTACCCCCACTCTGCTAAAATAACCCATTATGTCTTTCTGTGATTAAACAACTATTTCTCAAAACACATTAGGAAATAAAAAGTCACTGCTGGACGACAAACAGCCTTTCAGATGTTTTTAAACTGCAACCCCATCTTCTCTGACAGCCTACAGCTGATAAGAATTGTAGTATGAAAAGCAATGCTGGTCCTCAGTCTGCAAAATGCAGATTTATGTAAATACCCAAGATTCCATGTGCTTAAGGCAGTATATCAGTATTTAGCTGAGACATTGTGACTGTGCAGTGGTTAAAGAATGTTCTAGCATCTCTGTGCAAAACACTTTTCCTACTATGACCTGCATAATATATACAGTTTTGACCTTTCTGCCCCACTGGTTGCTGCAGTTATTGTCAGGCTAAAGCCAAAGAACCTGACGGGTGAATCAAAGAGTAAGGTGGCTTGTGTCTGGAGAGGCTAATAATAGGCTGTATTCTCTAGGCAGGAGCTATTAATTATGCACTGAAAGATACCATTTGGTCTGTTTAGACAGAGCGAAGCCTCCCCCTGGGTGCTCAGCTGCAGCTTTTAAAAGGCTTGTTGTGTTTTCTATTTTTGTTTTCATTTTGTAGCCATATATACCCATCTCCTTGCTTCTACTCTAAATATGTCACAAGAAGACTAAAAAGGCCTGAGATCAATAGGATGCTTCAGTTGAATACAATGGAACTTCTTACTACATGCATGAGTTGTTACTCTTGTGTTAGAAGCTTCACTTATTCACTTATTTTGTTCTTTGCAAAGGGTAAACCCTATTTTTTTAAACATATCTTTAATTCTCTCTTATAAACTTTAAAGGAAAACTATACTCCCAGACTAAATACCTACACAGATAGTATACATCATATTAAGTGGCTTGTTAAAGAATCTTACCAAACGGGAAAATATTAAATTGCTCAAGGCAATCACAGCCCTTTAGCAGGGAAGATCTGTGCCCCCAAAGATGCCCCAGTAGCTCCCCATTTTCTTTTCTGCTGATTCACTGCACATGCTCTGTGCTGCTGTCACTTACTGAGCTTAGGGACCCACCCACAATATACTGTAAATATAGAATATAAATGTCACAATATAAGACTGATTAGTAATTCAGATACATGGCAGCTGAAGTGCAATGTAATAATCGGGCATGTAGCATTGGCTTATATGACAAACCTAAGCTTAGCTTCTCAGCAGCCCAAAGCACACTGAGCATGTGACACTTCTAACAAAATCCAAGCTCCTGTAACAACTTTAAGGGCCTGGATCATAATGTTTATAGAGACTCTGAAACTTTAGGCTGGTGCAACAAGTTCAGTATACAAAATATGGCATCTCTACCCATATTTATTTTTAGGGTTTAATTCTTCTTTATGTTAAACATGCATTATTTATAGTTCATAAAATTATCTGTGGATGGTATATATATACCATGATTTTTTAATTATATGAATGGGAGCTACCAAATGTAGAAAGATGCAGCTATCTAGTATCCAGCTATGTCAGCCACCATCTCCTTCAGCCTTTCAGTGATAAAAGTGCATTTGTGTAAACGTGCCTTCAACCTCCCTTCTACAACTCAACATAAATATTCACTTTTTTTCCCATAGTTTGCATTACTGTCTTATGGTGCCTGAATGGGCAGCTTTAACACTGCTCATTAACCATGTCAAAACAATCTAAAAACAGAATTTATGCTTGATTACAGCATTATGTCATGTGATCTTTTCAGCAGTCACGGGGTCAGGTTTTGAGATGTTGTGATTTCTAAGGAGTTTCATGCATTCTGCAACACAATAAGAGACTAGCCCTGCAGTTTATCTGACAGTATAGATGCACCGGTGCTTTATACAAAATATCACATTTTTTTTCCATGCACTTTATCACACGAGTAGAGGGGATATCTGTTAAGGACTTGTGGGGACGTAAGGGCTGTTGAACCATCCACAGATAATTTCATGAACTATAAATAATGCATGTACTGTTGCCTAATGGCAAGCATCCCTTGAAAGGATACAACATTGGACTTACTATCATAAGGCTTCTTCAAGAGAAAATGATGTTCCTATGCTCCTTATAGTTTGGACAGCATATAGATTAGAACTGTTACCAGAATTATGTTGAGATAATACTGCACATCCTACACCTAAATATTTAGAAGAATAGACAATAGGTTGGTGTAAAGGAAAGGGGCTTGAAACTATATAAAGCGAAATAATGATCACAAGAGAGAGGGAGAGAGTGCAGTCATAACAAAAAGTGCCCCCTGTTAAGTCTGCATCACTCAAATCTTATGCAGGAAAATGACCCATTCAAAAAAGTAATAAAACTTAAAGAATCTTCCACAACGTTTAAAATTTAGCCCTACTCTTATGATCCCCTATCTGGTAAAAAAAAAAAATGCTCATTAGCAAGTAACAAAATACCTTTAGTAACCCGCTAAGCTTAGATTAAAATTGTTGGCTTGCAGTGCTTGGGTTCTATTCTGACCAGGGTACTGGTTTTGTGGTAGTTGTACATTTTCAGCTGCTTGTGTTGATTTTTTCCAAAATGATGCTGTCAGGTTCATTGGAATTGAGTGTGTATGTACCTTCTTTGCTGAGCAATAGAGCAAGTGCAGTGCTTTATTGTTGTGTACAGAATCATTCTATTTCCTGTTGCCTGTGTCCCTTTAAGAGACATGCTGGAAGCTGCCCTGTGTGTGAGGTGATGTGTGGGAGTAGCAAGCCAACAGAGTACTGTGTGTCACCTTGTGGAGCTTTGCCAGAGGGTACAGGAGTTCATTGCACAGCACTTGTTATTTTCTCTATTTATTTGCTTATGGTTTAATGTAGGTTTGAAAGATAATATGAGATACTACTGCACAGGAAAGGAGGCTCATTTCCACTATAAGTGTGTCATGTGCAAGGTTCAGCTAACATAGAAGGTTCTGTTTCATGACAAGTATCCCTTGGTCTATAAAACTGAGGTGTCGAGTAAAGCTGGCCATACACGTGGCGATCTCACGATGTTTCGTACGACCGTCGGTCGCACGAAACATCGTCAGATCCGCCACACACCATTCAGGGCTGAATCGGCAGGTAAGGAGGTAGAAACAATAGGATTTCTACCTCCTTCTGCCGATTCAGCTCTGAAGGGAGAATTTTGGTCAGGCGCCTTCTATGGCGCCCGATCAAAATTTTCTAACTTGGCCGATCGGCGAGCCGACCGATTTCAGCAGCTTCCTGCGATATCGGTCGGCTCGCTGACATGCCATACACGCACCGATTATCGTACGAAACGAGGTTTCGTACGATAATATCGGTGCGTGTATGGCCACCTTTAGCCATTTAAGTATGGATTGCTTAAAGGAACATTTAGCCAAACTTTAGGGTTTTTATTTGAAATGGCAGGGTGCAGTTCCGATACAGCTGGATAACCAGGTGTTGTATATCCATGGCCTTTTGCATTTTGCACCTGTAAGAATGGGATTTAAAAAAAAAAAAAAAAAAAAAAAAAAAAAAGGTTTTTCTGTGTGTCTTTATAAGTGTGATATTTTCAAAATGTTATATGTTTCTAATATACACAAGCTTATATTATACTGGAAATTATACCTTATAGGCTTTAATTTCTAAGGTAAAGTTAGTGACTATTATAATGATGCAATAATTGCAGCAGAAGCCTGATTTTACATATCCCAGGGGACAGGATAAAAATGGTGTAAATTCCAGGAAAATGTAAAATTGGGGGAAAAAAAAGACTCCTATTGCCTGTATATGATTTCTTAAGTTTCCTGGGAAAACGTTAAATCTGGGTACATACAATCGGGGTTCTCATTTAGAATGATGATGATACTACTGATGCAATATAGACAGTATTGTTGCTTTTACTGCACAATTCATTGGCCTAGTCGTTGCTTTTGTTTGTCTTGTGGCCAGGGTTCCCCAACCTTTCTTACTCGTGAGCCACAGTCAAATGTAAAAAGACTTGGAGAGCAACACAAGCATCATAAAAGTTCATGGAGGTGCCAAATAAGGGCTAAGATTGGCTATTAGGCAGCCTCTATGCACACTGTCAGCTTACAGGGGCTTTATCTGGTAGTAAATCTTGTTTTTATTCAACCAAAACTTGCCCCCAAGTCAGGAATTCAAATAACTACCTGGTTTAGGGACACTGAGAGCAACATCCAAGGGGTTGGTGAGCAACATGGGGATCACTGCCTTAGGCTAATGCCAGATAGGGCTAATTCTCAGCCTGGGGAAAAATGCAGGCCGAGAATCAGCCCCCTACACTGGCATCAGCCTTTCCCTGTGCCTGCAACTGGAATCCATTGCATTGGCCCGAGTGCAGAATTTAGACATTTAGGTGTTTGCACTATATAAATAGTGTAAATCTTGTTTCCTACAGTCTTCAGTCTTCAATCACAGCAAGCAGGCATGTGCTATTTTGTGGACACTGTTATTAAGGCAAGCTTTGCCTTTGCCAAAATCTTGTTTGTGATATAATGAAGACTAGATGCCCATACCCTTGGACTGGCTACACAATTAGATGATTTGGAGGGAGATGGAAAGTGAGGAGTGCAGTGACATCTATGAAATGCTAAATGCCTCTATGCATAAGGATTTTTAAAATGCCTTTATGATGGCTATGGTTTTGTTAAGAAAAAGGAATTTGGGTTTCATGTTTAATTTGAAAAGGACGTTTATTATACAGGTATGGGACATGTTATCCAGAATGCTCAGGACCCGGGGTTTTCCGGATAAGGGATCTTTCTGTAATTTGGATCTCTATAACTGCTAAAAATCATTTAAATATTGAATAAACCCAAAAGGCTTGTTTTGCCTCCAATAAGGATTAATTATACCTTAGTTGGGATCAAGTACAAGGTTCTGTTTTCACAGAGAAAAAGGAAATCATTTTTAAAAAATAGAATTATTTGTTTATAATGGAGCCTATGGGAGATGTCCTTTCTGTAATTCTGAACTTTCTGGATAACGGGTTTCCGTACAAGGGATCCCATACCTGTACATCATTTTATGGCTGAATGACAGGTCCCCTTTAAGCAAGATGCTGTAGTGTAATCAGCCTATGGCTTGTGAGTATGAAGTTTTATATTTTATAAAGGTGTTAAAAAAAAAAAGTGCTAAAATCCACAGTGGCACACGTCACTGTATTTGGCCCAAATTACATTCACGCCAGTGATGATGAGCAGTTTCTATAAAAGAAAATAATAGGCTGCATGGCCAAATTTGGGCACTTCTCAAAGAATACGCTATAAATATATGCCATAGTGTTAAGCATTAATATCCTGTTAAGAATTTCACGTGATGCTTTATGTTGGCTTTATGCAATGCCCTTGTACAGACTATTGAGGAAATACTTGAACTGACCATGAAAAGTAGATTTTTACCAACTCATAATATGACAGAGGAGGATAATGTATTTAATCCCCAAATACAGCATAAACAGCTCAGTGTTTGTTCTCTCTGTGTATTGTTCTGTTTCTCAGGTCGTTCAGTCCCCCTCTCAGGGTAACGCTCATGCAATCTGATATTAATTTAAGGGGAATTTTTTTTTTTGTATAGTAAAAAAAAAAAAAAAAAAAAAGAATCCTAAGCAACTTTCTATTATACTTTCTATTATACAGTAGTTAAAATATTCCTAGTTGTTTAAAAGTTAATTGTAAATATATTTGCCAATGAAAGCAGTATTTGTTTGTTCTTTTGTGCACTGCTGGTTCTGACTCATGAAACTATAACGCAGAAACCATATGGTATGACCAGGCGATTGACTTTTTGGTGGTGTATTTAACCCACAACTTTACCAGTTAATTTTCTTTGGAATAATTCCGGGACTTTTGTCAGTGTGACTAGAATTGAAATAAATCAAATGTCCCTTTACCCTTAGCCCAAGATAGTTAGTACAGTTCTGTATTCCTCCAAGGTAGGAATTTGTGCAGATATTACTGTAGTACTAGTAAATATTGGATGTTGGGATTTAGAAAAGAGAGGATTTACGGAGATTTCCACTTAATCTGGTTTGTTGAATGCACATGTTTAAACTGATGATGTACCTTGTCTGCCTGCAAATGATTCATCGGAAGGAGTGGTAGTGAAGAGTTACTGCTGCTCCAGTTGTTCAGTCAATAAGTCTATCAGTCTATCTGTTCAAATGGAACAACAGAAAGGTGGCCATGTATGGCCCCTTAAGTGCTATCTATCCATTGTGCCTGCAGGCTGCTTGATACAGTACAGGATCATCGACACTTTAAAGGGATAATGTCATGATTTTTGTGGTGTACTTTTTTATTTGTAAATAATACTATTTACACTGCTTTCTGATAACCTATTGTTTCACCTGTTCCCATGAGAGAGTGAAGACACAAACAGCTACTAGAAGCAGCTACTTGTCGTGGCTACAGAAATAGACTATTCTGATCATTTATTGATAATCGTCTCTACGTGTGTTTTAGCAGAGGCAATTCTAAGTATTGTCTATAGCAGGTTATTTTCTGGCATTTAATAGCTGTGACAAGTATCTGCTACTAGGTAGCTCCATGTGTCTTCAACCTAAGTGGACTTTCTGCTCTTTAAACTTGCCATTCTACATCTTGCCAGAAGTGTAAATTTTACAGCAATTTTACAAAAACCATGTAATAAAAGGCAGTAAGTTTGCCCAAGTACAGTATGCCATAGCAACCAATTAGATGTTTGCTTTTAAACAGGTTGCTTTGGGTTACTGAATCTGGGTGTTAATTTATCAACACTGGGCACATGGGCAGTAACTCACAGCAACCAATCAGAGATTAGCTTTTTTTCAGCCTGCTGCAAGTTGAACAATAAAAGCAAACATTTGGTTGGTTGTCATTGCGTTGGTGCAAATTGACCCAGTGTTATAAGTGAGCCCCAGTGTCTTTTACCAAATAATGCCATAAGGGGACAATTTATAGTCATTAAGTCCTTAAGCGCACCGGTACAGTTACCCAGACTAACCAGTCAGATACACTGTATTTGCTTTCTTCTTCTAATATGTAGTAGACTGTTTAAAGCCAGTTTCCGATTGGTTGCTATTGGCAACTGCACTTGTGCAATTGATGACTCATGTTTTTACTGGAATTTTCTTGCGCTAAAACTCACAAATTGGAATTAGTGTTTTCAAAAATTCAAATGTTCGATATTTATTTGCAGACACTGTTTGGCATTAGTAAGCAGAGAAATTACATTCAATCACCACTTTAAGTGATTAATAAATTCACTGGATGCAACCTGATGTAGAACGCTGTTGTAAACAATTTATTGCTGTAGTCCAATTACCAAATTAACTACGGAATCAGCTCTGTGTACATGAACCTTCAGCCAAATCACTACACTCAATTCCCAAAACGAATCATGCTGGTTTATACAGTAATTATTTATGGTACATTTCATTACAAGCCTTTGCAAAATCAAGTAAGACTTCGGGAAGCAGGAGGTGCAGTGGTTAGCATTTCTGACTTCCACCACAGGGGTCCTGAGTTTGAGTTCCCCCAGGGTACTATCTCAGAGATGTCAGCTAAACTCACATCATTTGAGTGATAATTACCCAGTCCTGGCTTTTTGAGATCTAATTCCTCTTCACTCTAAATGGTAACATGAAATAAGGTCTCTTAAATGCCTGGAGTGAATCATTATCACCTTAATCAAATAAAGTAAGTTGACATTTTTGCTATAAATAAGTTGTATGTTTTCCTTGTGCTTGCATGGACTTTTTCTTGTTGGAAGCTATGTCTTGTAGCATTGGCCTACTTCTAACAGCTATTTTGGATCCTCTTAGGTAGAACCATAGTGATCAAACCAATGGATTATGTAGGAACATCTGTGTTCCCCAGCGGTACCAGCTTGTTAGCACTAGTGTCTACAATGGCGTTCATCATGTAAGTGATCTGGAAGAAGTTATTATATCTGTGTCTTAACTTTGTTCCAAGGCATTTGGGGTTGGATTACCTCAAGTAATAGAACACCACGAACTCTCAGCCTCTTTTGAGTATACGTGTGGGTGTAAGCAGTCATAGTTGCCAAATATACTTGTCCAAAGACATTAATTAAACTCTGATTTTCCATGGCCAGATTTTAATAAAGACTGCAAGAATCCCTGCTTGGCTTTACAGAACAATAACCTTTGAACTTAGCCTTGCTCTGGCATTAATCATCAGTTAGAATAATATTGCTTTATACTTTATCCTGCAGACAGTAAACTTCTTGCCTTAGATTACCATTGTCTACTAAAAATCACTTTTCAAATTTTAATTTGCACCCAGTTAAAAAACCTGCTATTTACTATGTGTCAGGTTTAATTATTTTTGTTTTGGGTTTTTTTTTGTAAGAGCACCTGTGATATTTTGGTGTTTGTCTGGACTTTTTGCTTTAACCAGATGCAGAAAAAAGTGTCTTTTCCAAAGAGCACTTTACAATGGGCTGTCTAGACAGGGACATAATAAACCGTATGTGTGCATGTCGCCAATAAAGTTGAAAGATTGGCTCTGAGACAACTAAATAAGCATGCAGGTGAAACCATCATTTATTTTTTATTCAGAGAATTTATCCCATGTGGAAGACACATTTTACCAACAACAAAAGTAAAGCATTTCAACTTAAAGGGAATCAAATGAATGTAAAAAACTGCAAAATGTCAGATGCGTTTTTTGAATAGTCTTTTTGCCAACACATATTTACCGGTACTTGATTATGCTTAAGTCTTTGACTGACCTACATGAATTGTTGAAACCTTGCCATGTTTTTAAAACAATTCAATGAGCATTAAATCCCTCATTTTTAAACCAGCATATTGATTTTCCATTAGAGCTGTGCATCGACCCAAGTTTTACACAAAAGCAAGTTATTGTTTATCTTTTTTTCCCCACTACCCTGCATTCACCTTAACCTCTTCACCCATCCACTGGCTTGCCTAAACACACACCCGCTTCCCACAACAGCCCCCCCCCACCTTTGCCACAAACTCACCTAGGGCCTACTTCAGATTGCCTGTGAACTTGGGTAAAGCCAGGGTAGATTTATGCAAAGCTTATTTATGTGTCTATGTACCTGGCCCTAGTTTGGGCCCTGTTTAAAAGATCAGTAAGCCATGGGAACCCTAACTAGCTCTGGGCTGTACTGTCTTGCTCTAAATGTTACAGTGCTCCTTCTCATGTTCAGCTCTGTGCCATGGATTCCTGACAAACAGACAAACACGTTCCATTGTGCCCTGAACTGCCCCTTGCATTCCTCTCTTATCAATTTGTCTTTAGATGTCACCTTTATTTTACACTTTGTTGTGTTATTTTCACACCAGCCATTCCTGTTCTGCCTTAAGCATTATTTCTTTCCTTTTGAACCAAATCCCTCCATACCCTTGTCACAAACATTCCTCCTCAAATGTCTCGGCAGAGCATGCAGTACATCTGGCCCCTTGGAGCATTAGCCTAGTAACAGCCAACCAGCCCCAGCAGTACATGCATGCCAAAGGAACACTCATCATTCATAAATTATTTCAATTTATTGCTCACTCCCTTTTTATTATGTAACACTGCTTGTTGTCAATATATGTGTCTGATTCAACGTACACAGTATAAAAAGCTATTTAAGCATTCACATTTATCCAAGTTTTCTCTAATTATTCAGTTTAATAAAATGTGCCTATTTAATTTGGTGTGGTTGGTAAAGGGGTAGTTCATCTTTAGAATAACATTTAGAATGTTATAGAGTGAGCAATTCTTAGCAGGTTATCGCACATGGTAGCGAAGATTTATCGCACATGGTAGCGAAGATTTATCGCGGGCGATTAATTTCCCTGTGTGCCTAAGGGTGAAGACACACGGAGCTACTTAGTAGCAGCTACTTGTCATGGCTACTAAATGCCAGAAAATACCCTGCCATAGATAATGCTGAGAATTGCCTCTGCTAAACACACGTGGAGACAATTATTAGTAAATTATCAGCATTGTCTATTTTTTATTTTTTTTTTAGCAACGACAAGTAGCTGCTACTAGCAGCTCAGTTTTGTCTTCACCCTAATAGACTCCTGCTAAAACAGTCACATTATACTATATACTAGTAATATAATAATCTACATTAATTCTACCTGTTAGCTAAAAAAAATTAAAAAAAAAAAGTCTTATTTAAAACAACAGGCAAAAATGATGTTCATGGCAAGCCCTATCTGTTACACTTTTGTGTTTTAAAAGGGGTTATACTGCCCCTTAAGAAGGTATTTGCCCTTTAGCTGCATTGAGTGGCATGAGATAATGTTAGGCTAATATTAAAACCTGGATGTTTCAGCTCAAAATATTTCCACTGCTGGAGAAATGCTAAAACCTCTTGGTGACTGTCGGCACTGGTACATGAAATGTGAATTTTCAGTCTAAAACAGCCTGTACCTGTGGTGAAGGAAGGCACAGGTGGTTTTGGACTTTTCTTCCACAAGTGGAGAAACCACAAGGTGTATGATAAGGCTTTAGTTCTGCTTCTCTTCTACTATTCATTTCTGGAGAATATTTGCCGCCAGAAAAAACGATCACTTTTCTAACTGCAGACTTTCTAGCTCACAAATATATTTGTCTGTGTACACTTCTGAGGTACCTAAGCTGTTTTGCAAGGTTTAATATAATCTAGCCCTGAAATTACTAGCTTGCTTTGCCACAATTGTCCCAGTTTCTGTTGTCACCCAGGGAGAGGAGAAATATGAAATAATGTAAAAAAATGTCTGTAATATGATAGGTGTCTCTTGGTGATTCTGATACATATGAATTTATTATTTGAAATAATTGAGGATATTACTACATGCATTTGAAACATGAACATGGTTTAATTTTCCATAATTAATTCGATAATTAAATGTTATAATATATATTACAGGTATGGGATCCCTTATCCGGAAACCCGTTATCCAGAAAGCTCCAAATTACCGAAAGCCTGTCTCCCATAGAGTCCATTTTACTCAAATAATTCAGAATTTTAAAACTGATTTCATTTTTCTCTGTAGTAATAAAACAGTACCTTGTAATTGATCCCAACTAAGATATAAATAATCATTATTGGATGCAAAACAATCCTGTTGGGTTTAATTAATGGTTTATTGATTTTGTTAGTAGACTTAAGGTATGGAGATCCAAATTATGGAAAGACCCCTTATCCGGAATACCCTTGGTCCCGAGTATTCTGGATAACGGGTCTTATACCTGTATATATTATAATATAATTATAAATACATTATATGGATCCATAGAGGTCTTATAGAAAGAAACCGTAGACCTGTGAGTGCGGATCCATTTGTCTCGTAATTTTGGACTGGTTGTTTGTGTGTTTGTATATACAGTAATATATATATATAATGTAATAATAATAATAATTACATACAGACATTGGGAACCAAGGACAGACAGCAGCATAATACTTGATGCTGCAAAACTGTATAGTAATCTTGAATATCCATGCTGAGCACAAGTTGCTTTGCATGACAAAGGTTCCACAAACTAGGGACCATAGAATAAATAATCATAGGATAAAAAGAAATAGTGTCCACATTAAGTGGCATACTCATGGCTCAGACAAAAAAATAAATAAAATAAATATATATATATATATATATATATATATATATATATATATATATATATATATATATATATATATATATATATATATATATATATGATGAAAATGAGTGCTTTGGATGTAAGTGTACTAAGGCACTCTGATGATTTTGATGCAGTAAATTTGCAGAAGTGGACAATGCAATTTAGGAGAAACAGGAACCAAAAAAATGTTGATTTTGCAGGGGTAACCAGAATGAAAAAGAATCATAGCCAGGATCAGTGGAACAGGGTGTTAATGTGCAATTGCAAGTGAACACTGCTAATAATTCATGGGATTGATGGAGTAAAATGTGCAGCTTTACTGCTTGTGTCAGGAAGCCCAAGAGACATGGCAAAGTGACTGGCGGAACGAACATTGTGTACCTTCACAGCCCTCCTCGGAGTATCCTTGTGCAGAGCCCTGCATTTTTATTCAGCTTGATTTATTGTCTGATAATACACAACGGAGAATGCTTCTCATTCCTTGAATACTGACTGCAAATTTCTTGGCTTATCATAACTAGTTGTTATATCATTATTTGGCTCGGCATACTTTACTGAGCTATATTAAGGTGGCTGGATTAAAAACAATGTTGCAAATTTGGGGGTTTTCTCTTTTAATTTGAAAGTAAGGTCAAGAGAAATTGACGGAATGCAAGTCAGAAAGAGGGGCAGCTAAATAGGGCACCACCCAGATGGCACTGTAAGCGGGGAGATTGCTGAAATGTTAACTACACAAATCTCTTGAGTATCTGGTACAGCAGCTCTGTGCATTGAGAAAATCTAATAGGACAGAGGCTTTTCTTGAGCCGGCATTCCTCTTTAAATGTTTTATGATGTGCTGCAAAATAATAACATTTTTAAAGAGATTCTTATAAAAGAGACCTTTATTTTACACTACTGCCAAGGTGCAGAGCCTTAAAGGCTTAGAAGATTGGAAGGGAGAGGCACTATCCATTTAAAAGATAAATGGGTTATAAAATGCCCTCTCAACCCTTGAAAGAGAATGAGAGAGAGAGATTTTTTATATCGTCTTTATTTCTATAATGCTGGGCTAACTTTACTTAGTGATGTGCACACCAAATTTCCAGTCACACTAAGCCCCTGTGCTATATCAATAAACTAGAAGTTTAAAGGAGAAGGAAAGGTAAAACTAAGTAACTTTTTTCAGAAAGGTATATGTAAATACAACTACAGTATAAGCACTCACAGAAACGCTGCACTGAGTCTTCTGTCAAAAGATACATGATTTTTTGTCTCTTTGTTTTCCTGTGCCAGAGACACACAGCTCTCTCCTCTCTCCCCTCTCCTGCTCCCCCCTCCCTCAAGAATGCTAAGAACTCCCCCCCCCCCACTTAGGAATGTATGATCTGAGCCAATTAGCTGGAAGCTTCCTCATAGTCTTACAAACTGAGCATGTACACCGGTCTTGGTGCAGGAGTGAGGCATTATGGGAGCTTTCTTTACAGAGCTCAGCGTTTTTTTTTCCCTATGAGGCTTCTGATCATCTGAACGGGAGAAATATGGGGAGTCTTAAGGGCACTATTGAGACAACTGAAGGTATGCCTGCAGCTCTTTATAAGCCTTTCCTTCTCCTTTAAGGACAGTTTCAGGAGCAGGGCAATTCAGTGCATTTTGTTATTCTTTAATTTCAATCTCTATTGCCTGGAACTGCATGTACACTTGTTTGATTACTGTATTTTAGAGCAACACTTGTCTGACTGATGAGCAACCTGTAGGTCCAGGTGACTGTTGTAAGGGGTAAATCAGAGCATTTTCTTGTCTGTTTTTGAGCTGTAAATCAAGTGACAAATAGCAGGATTTTTTTTAGTAGTCGCATTTGTGTGTTGTGCTTAGGAAACCAGATTCAACATATTGTGTACATTAATGTTCCCTTCCCTACAAAACATTGATTCTGTATTTGTACTAGCAAATGGGTCCTTGACCCCAATTCTGTTTTGTAACTTCCTCCTTGTTTATTGATCTTGTGCAAGAGATGTCTGGGCAGATGAAGTCTTAAAAGCAAAGCATGACAAAGGTTTTATTAAGGGAAAGAGCACAATAGAGCTGACAGACCTTAGTTTGTGTTGACTGGTTTGTAGGAACATTTTTAAAGGGACACAGTCATCAAAATAAAACCAGCAGCATGTACAGTGCTTCTTAATGTAGTGCTTTCTTGCAAGACAGGCCAAAGGTTGCATCACAAAGAGGTTAATTAATAAATAGACTTAATTAACAGTTGTAGAGTGAATTTAGCAGTTAGCAGTCTAGGGTGGCACCTTAAATGGGTGGACAGGGATGGTATAAAGAGTTATCACATGTGAATTCATCTCATATAGACGTGTGTTTCCTCTCTCTCCTATGCACAAATGCAGGTCACATTTCCCAAGGACCAGGATCAGATTTCCCATTTATGCTGCCCAAAGCCAATCTGATGCTCCCTCCTACATGGTGCTGGTGCAGAAATGAATGACTTTTCCGCACAACTTGAACTTTAAGAGCTAGCTAGCCTGCTGTCTGATATTTGTGCCTGCTTTATGATACGAGCATATCTCTCTGGAATCTACATGATTCTAAGCAGATCTTAGGCAGAAATCAGTGTGTGTGGGCACAACACTATCCAAAGTGGTTGAAAGTGTAACATTGCATGTCATACATAAAGCAATTTATTACAGTTGTCATTTTCAAACAAAGCATCTCATAGATAAGAAAAAGTTATATTTTACTTGTGTAAGGTTTCCATATTCAGTTTTCAGGGGCACATACAGTTTACTGCAGAGATTTATGTATGCAATGTGGAGTTATCACAAGTAAGGCTCCACCTGTATAGTGCCTTAATACCTAGATGGCCATATCTTTTGATTGCAATTCCAGTGATCTACAGACTGGATGCAATTCCATATGTTTTGTTATTCTTATTTTCTAGGAATGGAATGCTAACAGTCTAAAGTTCCAATCTTTGCCCCCATATACCTGTTACAGGATATGGTTCTCTTCCATCCCATGTACAGAAGTCTTATGCAACTAACTGTATGGGCTAAGTAGCTCTTTTATAAGGAGGGGTATCCTGCAGGCATGCAGCTGGAATTGGACCCTGTCCATATTATTTACGTACGAACATATTACAGGCAAGAATTGTCTAGGCCTCTATTTGCCCTTTAAGATCACCACTTTATTGAAGTGCAAAAGAGAAATGAAGTCACTCAGTGGGTACAGAGATAGCACTGAGGTTAACTTACTGCTGATTCATCTGTTGGTGGAACTGGTCTCTTGTAACAAAGATGTGCTTTTTTCTATTTTCTGTTTTTCATCAGCTGCTCGGAACTAAAAAGACTCTTTATAGCCATGCCCAGATGTGTGGGAGCAGCCTTTTTGCACTGCATGAATTGGCAGCCTTGTTTCATCATGTAGGAAATTCTGTTTTAGCCCAGTCAGTGGCCCAAGCATTAGTATTGCCACTATGATTTAACCCTGCGTGGAAACATTTATAAACCTTTCTAAGTCGCATTTGTCGCTCATGCTTAGACTGTAATCAGACTGCTGTTTTTTTAATGAACTAAATCTTGATAAAACCAGTTTTTCAGAAATCTATAAAATTTCTAGAATTTTTCACCAATCCTTGTTTTTTCACTGTTTATTTTTTTTAGGCATTTATTATTATTGGCACAAATTATATCCCCACAAATTGTGTCCACTTTGAAATGTTTTTCTATTATTTTTCCTGGGTCCACTCATTGTTTCAGACAATCAGACATTTTTCCTGTATCCTTATATTATAATATTTATAATAGTTATTGCCATTGTTATAATAACTGCCCTCTCGGTCTTAGTGGATAAAAAGGTCAGTTTTGAAATTCATGAAATGGTTTAGTAAATAGGTCAAAAAATATTTCATACAAAATATGTGGCTGCTAATGAGTAATAATGGTCATATTTTCACTTTTCATGAATGTGAAAAATATTGACCTATGAAAAAACATTCACAGCATGAATTAATTTGAAGGCATCTAAAAAGACATATAAGGAAAATATGGTCAAACAAGGCTGTGTTTTAGTTTTTTTTTTTAGCTGGTTTGGCACAGCAGCTCTCCTTGTGGTCCATTGTGGCAGCAGCCTGGAGGATAATTGGATATGTAGGTGGCTTCTCCATTGAGAAGTGTCTCTGCATATCCTGCACTCTGTTCCCCATCATTTTGTGGCTGTGCTGACAGCCAGAGGAAAGGCACTGCTTCCCTGTGGTAAGTCACAGCTTTGTAACTGACCCTGTCACTTTGGATTGGTTGCATAGACGCAAAACTCTCATTCGTTTATTTCAGGAAATGTACCGAGTACTTGTAGGTTGTTGGCAGAACATACCTCAAGGAAACTTTCTGTGCCAACCTAGTAAAGAAGGGATGATCCGTGCCTACAAAGATGCCCCTAGCAGCTCCCCATATCCATTTCTACCAATTCATTTCCTATGCTCTGTGCTGCTGTCAGTTGAATGAGCTTCAGGACTGACTCACTATATCTTGTATATATAAAAGATATGGGGAGCTGCTAGGGGCATCTTTGTAAATAAATGTCACAATATAAGGCTGATTAGGAATTAATTCAGATTTCATGGCAGCTCAGAAAGCAAAGCAATTTGCATCAGAATTTTCATAACTAGACCTGTAGCATTGGCATCTATAACAGGCCAGCCTAATTTTTTGCTTGATAATTTGCGATGACCCCTAAGTTTAGCTTTCAACAGTTGCTCAGAGCACACTGAGCATGTTAGTGTCGCTGACACTACTAACGAAATCCAAGATATGTAAAATAAAAAATAACCCCTGCATCTCTAAAATAAGTGATTCTAATCAACTTTCCAATATACATTCATTACAAATTTACAGTTGTTCTAAAGTTATGTGTAAATGTAATTGCAACTGGAAGTAAAGGTCATAAAGACGACACACGGGCAGATTTTAGCTGCCGTTTCGAGTCCTTTAGACCAAGTCGGCAGCTTATCTACCTGTTTATGGGCACCCCTGACGGGCCTACTTGGCCAAGATCTGGCCTAATACTGGGCAGATTTTCGGATCGTGGACCGCATCGGATCGTTAATGTGGTCCCTAATCCGACCAGGGCTGTGGAATAGGTAGATAAATTCTCCGACTCAGACTCCTCAGTTTCTGATATTTCTGACTCCGACTCCGACTCCTCTGTTTTTAATATGCTAATGTATTTTATACATCCAGGAAGGGGCACTTAAAACACAACTGAACTGATAATAAACTGATAGACAATTTTATCTATACTCCTACTCCTAATGATTTCCCTAGAATCCCATAGTCATGTTTAAAGTTTAAGCTAACATTACAGCTGAATTACAGCAGTTTTTCAAATGTTTTAAAGCTTCAGTCTTAAACTATTGACTATCCATTCCCTTCACGTATACAAGTATGTCTAGTCCTGCAATTTTTTTTTTACTTAATTAGTTATCAGTGAGAGTTAGGCTAGGTTCACAGTGGGCATTGTGTTCCCAGTAACAGAGGATCACGACGCAGTGGAGCTGCCGCACCTTAACTGTGCGTTACGTCCCATTTAGTGAAGCATACAGTCAATGAAAAGCATGCTTCATGGTCACTCAACGTGTTCGTTTATGCACTGCGTGCATTGGGCTTTATTCTTATAGCAGAGAAGTAATTAATTATGACTGTTTGTGAATTGGGACATTTAAACTTGCTTTATTTTTTTTTTTCCCATTTAAATTTAGTAGGAGTCGGAGTCGGTTCATTTTTTGCCGACTCCAGGTACCCAAAATTGCCTCCAACTCCACAGCCTTGAATCCGACAGCGCCTATGCCCTACATTGTAATTTGATAGTTTGGCCCTAGGGTCAAATGATTGGATAAGCGCAATATCGCCCACCTCTAGGTGGTCATATTGGGAGAAGATCCGCTCGTTTGGCGACCTCCCCAAACAAGCGAATGTTCCAGTGTTTGGCCACTTTAAAACCAGAGAGCAGAAAGGGATAAACTAATCTTTTTTTAAATTCACTTGCAAACAGATTTATAAATGTTTTTAAACATTTTTAAAGAATATATATTCTAAAGCGACTTAGAGCAAGTTATATGTTTTTCATTATGTGGAAATCAGTTTTGGGATAAAGATCCTTTTTAAGTCATTGGAGCCTTTCTGGTTCAATTTCTGCAGGCTAAATAATTGTTTATTCAAAAAAAGTTGAAAATATTTTGTATGCAGTTTAGCATTTTATGCTTCTGGAGAACTGCCGCGATCTGATCTCTGTTATCACTTCAGAAGTACAATTGTTACATTGTCAATGGCTTCCAGTTATTTGCTATGCAAAGGCTCCAGCTCTGCAGCTGCACATTTTATTTCTCCAAAAGATATAAGCAAATAAGTATGTACAATACATGCCCACCCTTAGGAGACAGCTGAAGGCAAATGGGTGTACGTTTCCCAGGATGTAGGAGAATGCTGACTCAAAATGCAAATAAGAGGTAACAACAATTCAAAATAAAAAAGCCTTTATTACACACTGGGCCAGTGCTGTCAGAAACTGAATATTTATTGCTTTCCAAGGTGCATCAAATGGCAACAGTATTTTTAAGATGCATCCAGCTATTTACCTGGAACTTGCTTGAACCAGTAGCAAACTGGGAAGATTAGTCACCGTGGTAAATATTTGCTATTGCGGCCGACTAATCTCCCCATCATGCCATCCCGCCGGTAAGAAAGTAAATCGTTGGAGGGATGGCTTACGCATCGCTTCGGTTTTCTGAAGTCGCCCAAAGATCTTCCAATTGAAAAAGGGACAATCTGCCATTGACTCCTACATGATTTTGACAAGGTGTAGCTGCTGTATTTTTGCACTTAGGTTTTTTTTGCATAATAAATTGTTAAACCTGAACTGAAAAAAACGAGCATTAGTAAATGCCCCCTTTACTTAGTAGTAGCAATTGTTGCACAGGGGCATAGTGTTTAAAAACCAGACTTGACAATATAAAGGGATTCAACAATTTTTCTGATTTAACAACACTTTTGTGTGCACCATAAAAATCACGTCAGAATCCCTTTAATATAAATGAAAATGGCCTGTGTAAGTGTTAATACCACTGCCACACAAGTACAAGCATGAGAGAAGCTTTGGTTAGAGGTGTTTTGTCTAAACACTAATTGTTCCCGAGCGATTTTGAGATTCTTTGTTCTTTAATTGCTAAAACAATTATTGTTAAAATAGCATATATTTTGCCTAGAAATCCATATTTACCCATTTTGTTTTTTTTATGATATCTACTTTCTAATATGTAAGGTGTCCTTTAGTTACCCAGCTGTGGTATTTTGTGATGTGTAAAACCCTAGCTTGGGACCTGGGGTTTTCCAGATCAGGGGTCTTTCCATAATTTGGATCTCCACATCTTTACAAAAAAATCATTTGCACATTAATTTCTATGGGAAATGGCCATCCTGTAATTTGGTACTTTCTGGAAACAGGTTTCCGGATAATGGATCCTTTACCTGTGTTCAGTAGACATGTGCCATTCATATTTATGATGGTTTTTCTTCTTATGATAGATCATATGGGAGGTGCTGCAAAATTATAATTTCGAGTCTTTTTTTATAGACACAGAAGTTTAACAAAGATTGGTGGCTTGGTAATTCACACACTCACGTGTTAACTCTTTTTAAATTTGTGGGACTACCTTACTATTACATGCTATTACGACCCTGTGTTCTTTTGCAGGTACTGCCATGGAAAATGCTATGACTTATTCATATTTTGAGGTCACTGCATGCCACATAGAGTAACTATATGCTTACTTGGTATCGAATTATTCATAAAACCACAGTATTCACATTAAAATTGATTTTTTTTTGTACCCAAGAACTTGTATGTTTTTATGTTCATTTTGTTAAAAAAAAAAAAAAACCCTTTTATGAAACATATATGGTTTTGTTTTTTGTGCAAAGACCAATTCAATTCTTGAGAATATGTTCTGTCCAAATATTATATGAAACTGTGTGGTTAACTTAGTGCTTAGTTTGTGTTTTTTCAATGAAGATGTTGATTCACTTTTTCAGTTTCAGTGTCTTGCCGCTACATATATGTATTATCTTATCAGAATAAGGTATCACTTTAATTAGATCTCAGATGTTTAGAGTTAAAACATTTTTCTTTGAACTCAAAAGCGAAATATGCTTTCAATTGGGACTTTTGTGTCAGTTTCAAAATGCACTTACAATCATTATGTACAAAGCCACATTTCCTCATTTTGAATTATTTGGGATATCTGCTTTTCAAATATAACTGATATTGTGCCATTAGCATGTTTTGGGTTTGGTTATAGGGTCCAACAGATTAAGAATGAAAATACAAATATACAGTTTCTATTTTGAAGCCTAGAAGCCACAAAACCACTTGACTTTTCTATGATTATGCTTTGCTGCCATGGGCATAACTTTGTTATAAAATGAATATGCAGTATTTTGGAGTCCCCCATTCCATACAGTTTGAGTTCAGTTGAATACTGAATAAGCTTAACACTATGCACTTGTTTTTGTAAATTCATATAAATCACTGTAGGACTGTATAGTAGAAGACTTCTGTACAATGGAAAAATCACTTCAATTGAGCTTTTTCTCTTAAACCTATTTTGTTTTTCCTCTCCTTTTTTAGTTTACCAGAATTATAGAGGAACTGACCCATGTTCCCTGATTTTTAGGGAACTTCATATTTCTAAGATATTTCAGATCTAAATTTAGCTGTGTTACCAGAGACTTTACAGCACAGGCCCAGGCTTACTGAATGGAAAGTTCAATACAAACTGCTGATTGCTGTTAGATTATGCATAACTGGAAACAGAATATACATTTTTGTTGTAGCTCCAAGATTCAGTAGAATGAAAAGAAGGAAAGTAAAGTAGAAGAGGTGGAGCATGGCCGACTTACTGTAAAGTTTAATGGCACTTGGGGTAACAGACACTAACAATGCGAGGGTGAGGCGCACAGGTCTCTCCTACTCACCAGCGCACTTTTTTCCTTACCCAGTTACTGTCTCATCAAGGTACCATTTTATTAAGAACCTTGCCTATGCCCCTGGTCTCATGTGCTGGGCAATATTGGATCACCCAAAGCTGTGCTTCCATGCTTAACAAACTGCTAGGCCACAATATTTTCATTGGTGAAGCTATCACTGATGGAGTGCTTTACTAGGGAACAAAAAATGCCTGCTGCAGATAGCCTAAATGTGTATGCTACTTTATTTTAATCTATAGAGAAAGTAGGAGATAATTTTAATTATATATGCATAAAAAAGTACATACAATGAAGTCTGCTGCTTTATATTCGAGTAAACTAGCCAGTCACACAAAAGAAAGCTGATAGAGATGATTGAACAAAACTATTAAAAGTCCTAAGTATTTTTTTCAAATGAGGAGTCTGGAAAACTGCCACTGTTTCTATAGAGACAGAGAAATAATTAGTTACTGCCTAAACCAGGGGGAAAAACGCTCCTAGAGCCATGCTTCTGGCTGCATTACAAGAGCAGTGGACTTATGTAATCTACAGTGTTTATTGTGGAGACAGTCAGGAGGATCCTATATATAATTGCAGGCTATTTGATTTCGTTTTCACTGTAGCCCTTTGTGCGGTTACCTCACTGGCACCAATACTTGCTTTCTTTCTCTCTTCAAGGAGATTTATCACTTGTGTGACTTTGATTTCTCTCCTATTTGGATCTGCAAATAGCATTTAGGATCAGCAAAATGTACATGTATTTTTGGCACTACCAGCTATTCTCTGATGAAGGGGACCATTTATTTATTACGGCTTATCACCAAATGAGTGAATTTTTGACCGACCTGTTTACACAGTTGGGGGCAACTTGATTAGAAACCTCACACCCAAAATGGCAAGCCTAATGATTTTGGTAAATAGAGAGTATAGGGGCCAATGTGGTAAGAGGATAAAAAGATTTTCTGTCCTGATCAATAGATCTCAGTATCAGCTGGGGAATGCCATTGGTTTTCTTATGAGTTAGTGCAAGATATGAAATACTTCATACATCATTCTTTTTTTAAATCTATGTTAAAATAAAGATGGACTTTTTAACCTGAACTATTTTTGGTGGTTTGATGGGGCACAACCTTCTTGTTTGGATGGTTGATTACTCCCTATGCTGAAGGCTCAGGACTGCAGCACCTAGGCCAACATTTTGGTTATAAACTTAAACTTAGCTATAAAGCAATATTGCGGATCTAATCTGAAGTGACAAGTCTGGTGCACCTAGGTAGTCACCCTTTAGTGGTGTGTGTATATATATTTATGAGAATGTGTATATGTGTATATATATTCATGTTGCAATACAGAGAAATTATGTCATTGGTTTAACCCTATATATATAATGTTTGGATAAAAAAAGAAAAAAAAGCGGTTGTCCGCCCCATAGATTATGTTTAAAAGCACCAGTAAGCAACAGGTGTATCCTAAATTTTGAGAATATAACTTCAAAAGTATAACCATAGTGGGAGGGAATAGGTAGGGAATCTGCACTGGTGTGTGTAATCAGACTGATCTGCCGTGAGCTACCAGAGCTTTGTCTGTGATTTCACATGAGTAAACAAAGTGACTATGGGTTCCCCAGATGTTGGGATAATACTTTCAGCATCCCACCAACAACCTAAGGCTATTTGGGGGGGGGGGAGTTTAACAGCATCTGGAGAGCCTTAGGTTGCCCTACTTTTGAGGTTCTATGTGAAGGCAAAATGGCATCATACATGTTGAGCTGTCACTACTGAGATCTTGTGCTAGTTTCCAAGAAATCATTATGTTGAACATCTGAACCTCTTTTATGGATTTAGTACAGTCATTCTGTCGTCTATAGAGAAATAGAGAAAAATAAGTACATTTTTAAAAGAAAGTTATATAGTGACAGTAGCTACCATACTTAGCTACAACGTTTGGGTGAATAGCCGCAGAAGTCTTCCACCCCCACCTCCTGTATATAAATATATACATGTGCCAGCTTGGAGAGCACAGAGTCCACATGACGGTAGTTATCATGCAAGAGCCTACTTTCTGCTATAAATATACATTCTTTTGTAGCATTTATTTTCTTCAGGGAGAACTGGTAATTGGACAACCATATGGAAGAGCTGCCTCTAATGGAAAGCACATTTCACCAAGGGAAAGTGCAGCTTATCTGTACTAAGTCAGGGCTGAAATCAATCAATATTTGTTAAAAATCCCGCAAGGAAAAGCACTTCCCTTCCCCTGTCAGCCACGCACCGTGGAGCTACATTGTTATAAAAGCATTCCATTATGTAACATATTTCAGATTTTCAAGAGCATCAGCTTTGTAGGGCACATAAAGCTTCCTTCATGTTACATTAACTGGGGCAAGGGGGTATAGAATGCAGGGATCCACTCTAGGGACTCCTTTGTTAGATTTGTGACGTTACTTTGATTTTCATGCCTTATTTCCATATTTGAACTCGCAGACTGATATATCTGCTTAATCATAATTTACCATTACTCACTAGTTTCCAAAGTCTGGCTGCCAAACAGCATCACTGAGGTCTTCACAGCAGGAAATCATGTTACGGTGAAATTGCACTTGCATAAACACCGAAAACATACAGGCGGGTCAGTTGGCTCCTGATAATGTCAACCATAGTGTGTGTGAATGTGATAGGAATGTTAGATTGCAAGCTACACTGGGGCATGGACTGATAATTTTTAATCTTTTCATTTGCACTGCACAATATGTTGGCACTATATAAATGAAGTGTAATGAAGCAACAAATCAGTTTTTTTGCTTTTATTTGGTAATCTTTAATAAACTGATCAGAGCTTATTGTTAAATAATTGCTACTGCTATCTGCACTGTACAGTTTAGTACTATTTTATTAGAAATAAAGACTACTAGATATAAAAAAGAAAATGAAACTCAAAACACAATAAAACATATTTGTGAAAAATGTGTGATCAGTATTAACTACAATTTGTGGTTTATTTTTATAGTTATGGAGCTATGGTCTGTTGTAAAGCTTGGCAAGTAAATTGCATTTCTTAGCATTTAAGGGTCATTAAAATATCCAGTTATAAATTAAGAAAATATGATTTAAGACTTTCCTTAGGTACACCCCTGTCTGGGAGATTCTTTATTCAAAAGTTATTGCATGTAAATCTGAGGTTCATTCTATCACTGGATGGCAGTGCATATTGGGGTATCCTCATCAGGTCAAATATGTTTGCAGATATTCATATATACAGACACAGATATGCATATAAATAAGGCTACAGGTGCAAAATAACCTGTGCTCATATATTTTATATACAGTAAAAGACCCTTCGTATCATCTGGTAATATTTCTTTTTGACACAAGAAAATGTTCATTCTGTTCTTTTGTCCCACAAAGTACTTCAAATGTTTTAGAGGAGAGTTGAATGTTTGCTCTGGAAACCCAACCCCAAAGTGCCTTTGCTACTGTATGACTTTGGTCTAAGTTTTTAAAACTGTGTAGTATCTAAAATGTGTCTCTCTAAATGGTCCTATAAGCCCAAAAGTAATGATATAGATTTTCTATAAACTAAGAATCTGTGTCTCATTTTCTAGCGTTTTTTTTATAAGAATGGGTGGTGCGTACATCTGTTCTCTATAACTGAAAAGCTAAAATCACAGTGGCAGACTTAGTACTTGAAAGAGCTTTGCTATTCAGATGTAAAGCTTTCTATTAAATAAGTGCAATTCTGCCCTAGAAAAACAAAATCTTATGTCTGGCTCCTGCCTTTTTAAATACCGTATCTCTATTCCAATTATTGATTTGTTCTCTTCCATATATGTAACTGTGCTTTGTATTTATTATTGTATCGACACCTGTTTGTTATGTAAATGTACTGTATAGTGCTGTGTGCATAAGTAGTGCTATATAAATAAAAATATACATACATACATACATTTGGAAGCCTTCAGGATAATAGATTGTATACCTGTTATTTATTTCACTTCATAAAGAAAACTGTCATAAGATGCCATCAGAGCGCATTATGTGTGTTGAACTGCTGCCTTGTACAAGTTAATTCTGATATATTTTATGGTATTTCATCTTTTTAATTTTATTTATTATGGCCCCAGTGTTTTCTAGAATTTTTTCATGTTCTTTAATAGTGTATAAGCAATAGTGGATGGAAAAATCAGCAATGTGTGCTGCCTGTATGGATTTTTTAAATTGTAAGCTATTTGAGCAGGGCTCACTTCACCTCTGGTATTGGTCTTTGGTTGCTTTTGTATGTGAATTTGTATGTTTGATGTATACATCCATTTAATGGACAGCGCAGTGGAATATGCTCGCACTGTGATAATAATAATGGATAACTGTTTCTGCAAATATATGAGCTCCTGTGTGACTCATTGAGAGCAAAACACTATACAGAGCATTTTATCTGCTAACTTACAGATATTAGACCCAGATGCGCAGAGGAATGTGTGCATTGGTTTCTATCTCTTGCACTGCAGCAGCCACATGAAGTTGGCTAATTTATTAAAATAGTTAATGCTTATGAGAATTTATGAGTGTGTTTTACCTGTATTAATAGTTTGTTTCCTGTTCTGCCAGAAATAAGACTTTCATAACTCTGTGCATAACTTACCCTACATGGGTAGCCATATGTTTTTGAACCACAACTATCAAATCTAGATGTCAATCACTAATGACGCTCAATATGCTCGATTACATAAAGGGTTGTTCCTGTTGAGGTGTGCAGTATTTGCTTTACACCCTGATATGTCATGTAAGTGAGGCTAGTTTATTGACAATACTTAGGATGCACCAAATTCTGGATTGTGCCAATCCGTGCTAATCCTTAGTGCTCAGCAGAACTGAATACAAGCCATAAAACTAATATGACTTTAAAGAATAGGTAAACCTTTGTTTTCTATTTCTAAAATTACTCTAAATGGTGCCCAGAATGACATACCCAAGGAGAACTAAACCCTAAAAATGAATATGGCTATAAATGCCATATTTTATATACTAAACTTAGCGCACTAGCCAAAAGTTTCAGCATCTCTATAATAGTAATGATACAGGTCTTTGCAGTTGTCACAGGAGCTCTCCATCTTGGATTCTGTTAGAACTATCCGGGACAGTGCACAGTGCTCAGTGTGCTTTGGGCAGCTGTTGAGAAGCTAAGCTTAGGGGTTGTTGCAAATTATCAAGCAGAGAATGAGGCTGGCCTGTCATATAAACTGATGCTACAGGTCTGATTATTATATTCTGATGCTAATTGCACTGGTTTTAGAGCTAAATGTTATATGCATTCAAATGAATAACTAATCAGCTTTACTGTTACATTTATATTCTATATATACAGTATATAGTGAGTTGGTCCCTAAGCTCAGTAAGTGACAGCAGCACAGAGCATATGCAGTGAATTAGCAGAAAAGAAGATGGGGAGCTACTGGGGCATCTATGGAGGCAGAGACCTTCCCTGCTAAAGGGCTGGGGTTGCCTTGGGCTGGTACAGAGGCCCAAAACATAATGTACAACATTTCTAGCCTATTTCTTTAGTTAGGCTATAGTTCACCTTTCAGTCTCATTTTGTTTCTAAAACACAAGCAGCTCATTTCAGCTACTTCCGAGTCTAAAATGAAGCCCCAACCCTTTTTCTGTTCTGAGCTCTACTTCTCTCTGTGATTGTGTCAAAGAGGTAACTACTGCACATGCCTAATTGATTTCCATTGGAGCAGAGGCAGCAAGCATGCACAGTAGATACTGCTTTCATTTGGCAAATTGCTACAAAATCATTTTTAACCAGGGATTCTGAACCTATAGATTGGCACACAAAATTGTGTTTCATGCTGTTTCAGGCTGGGTCTGGGAATGTGACATTTCTTTTAATAATAGAAAACCGTAATAAAAACAAGGTGTGTAGGTGGATTTAAACCGATTTTTGGATTACAGAGCTGATTTCATGAAGTAATTTGGCTCCAGGTTAAAGGCTATGGATCAGTGTTTTAAACACCCCCTAGCACAGTGATATTGGAGGGCTCCACACTCAGCAAGGGCAAATGTTTAGACTTGTTTAAGACTGAGCAGGAACTCCGTCAATGGTGGACTTTTGTTGTACCTAAAGAATGAAATAAAAAGGTATTCCTAAGAAAACCTGCTGTCAGTGTAACAATTCCCTGCAGAAGTTAATTATTCAGAGCCAAGGATAGACAGCTGGATATTTCCAGGGGAGTCTCACTGAGTTTCCTGAATACAAATGCGGAAGAAATTACATCACTGCAATTAAAGACCTCTGCAAATTTATATGAAAGGCTAGATGCATGCCGGGTTCCAAAATACAGGCTTCCACGGAAAAGCTTTGCTTGGCACTTGCAGTGCGAGGTTATCCTTAAATGTCGTGCCATGGCAATTCTGCAGAGAACCACATAATATATCCTGCTGGTTCTGTGAGACAGACAAAAAGTTACTTCTTATTTACAGACAGCCTCCTGTTTGCCTCTTGTGCCAGTTTGTTGTGTAATGTCAGCGTGTATACAGCATTTGCTTCTTGTGTCACCTTGGGCAAGACCATTTCTCATGCATTCCCGGTGATAGGGGCACTACTGAACTGGGTATAAAAATATGTATTTTTTATTTGCAGTATTTTGTTCAGGTTGTACTACAGGTATAATTCAGCTACTTATACATACCCCAGTTTCTTCTCAGCTGTGCTTTCTACTATAAAAGAGATTTTCCTGTTAAAAATAAATAAATTAATAGCTTAACTGGGCAGCTACTGTCACCAAGCCATATAGCAAGAACACACTTTTAAAACTGACTACGCTTGAACTGACCCGTCTTTCTTACATTACTGTGCAATTGACAAAAATTTTATTTTTCAATTATGTATGCGCCAAATCTTTAGTTCTTGAATAAAGGAAAATGCAAAAGATCAATAAATAAAATTGAAAATATACAATTTATATATTTAGATTTTAACACAGTTGCCACCTGCAGTTGTCTTTAGACTGACATGGCATTAAGGACTTCGATGTGTTTCAACAAAGTACTAAAGATTTAGTCAGATATGATTCTTGCAAAAGCTGCTGGCTGAATCCAAAACTGAATACTGGATTATTTGGACTTGCAAAGATATTTGTGTTTAAGTTTAAAACTGCCAACCATTTAATAAATGGTTAAAAAGGTCCCCTGTGCGATCCATTGCCATTCCTTTTTCTCCTCCTGAATTCCCTCCACTTTCTACATCTTCTCCTTCCTTCATGTTTCTGCTGTACCCTGTGATATATTTTCTGTTTTATTGCCTTGTTCCCTTCCTTTCTTTCTACACCTTGGTTTACACTATCAATAAATCACATGTGGCTCAGTCACAGCTTGTTGCGATTAAAAATAGTCTATCGAAACCCAGTTAGCACAAGATGTTTGTAGCTGTAATTTTTCATCAGAACTGGCTATGGGGAGAAGTAACTTTCAGCCAAAAATAATTTCATATGTGTTTGGGGAACAATCTTATTTATAGATTTTATTTTGTGTCATAAATGTGCAGTGTTTTTCGTTTCCTATTCTCAAAGTTCTCAAGTTTGTGTTTCTTACTTGTACAGTAAAATATACATTATGTGTCAGGAATTTCTGCCAAAATCTACAAATATTTATTCAGAAAAGCATAGTTGTATAATGTATTATATACATTTTAACATAAGTACAGTAACTATTGAGCTTTGAATGACAATGCTTTCTTTGTAAAATCGCTTGAAAAAGGGTCTCATAGCGATTTGAAGTAGTATCATCGGTTTAGGTACTGGCGATATATATTCTTCTCTATGTAGAGACAAAACGAGCAACTTGTCTCTGGGACCCATTTTTTAAAAATCGCAGCGACTAAGGCTAATGCCACACGAGGCGTAGGGTGGATATTTTCGGCAAGCGTAAAAGTGCTTTCTGAAAATTCCACCCTACGCCTCCTACATGTGCCTGCACCTGAGCGTATCTCATTAATTCGGGTGCAGTCACATGTAGGAGGCGTAGGGTGGAATTTTCATCAAGCGCTTTTACGCTTGCTGAAAATATCCGCCCTACATCTCCCTGTGGGCCATTAGCCTTAGGAGTTGATGGATGAAAGGGTACAGGTGAGAATTGGTGGATACGATTTCCACATTTGAAAACGTAAAAAAAAGATCAAGGTGAAATGAACTCTTTTATCTATGAACTTCTTTTAGGAAACACTTGATCTCTTCTTAAGACTGATATAGGTTTTTCCCCACAAACATCACTGACTGGAGGGGTTGGGTCTCTGACTGGTGTAAATATGGTGTAAATATAGTATATCGTTTTTATAGAAAAACATTGATGTAGGTATTAGCCATTGTTCAAGGAATATCCAGGAAGTAATAAATGTTTATCCCAAATATTTCATTGATCGACCTTCAAACCAAGGTTTTAGGTGAATTTAGGAGAGCAAATAAGCTTTCCCTCCAAACTGTCTCCTCTCCCACTACCCAGGGCCCCGGGGGTAGATTTCCCCCACAGTTTGGAAGCCACAGCCTAAAAGAGACCTTTCATTTGCTAAAAGTGATGTGTTCTTAGCCCAGGTGTCTCATAAGATGTCCTCTTTTTATCTACATCATGCTACAGAACTCAAGTTGATTTCAGAAATCATTGTATTGATCTTGTATTTTGTTTCCATAAAGAAATTCAATTTGTTTAGCTTTTTTTTTTTTTTTTTTTAACTTAAACCGGTAATTTGAAACATGATATAGTTCAAGAGTGAGCCACCTGACCTTGCTCAGTATGTTAAAATGATTAATTTAAAATGTTTGGCCTATATTTGTAATATCGGATGTGAATATCTGTGTGTAATAAATATAGTGAAACATTATTTAAATTGCTCTTGGAGAAGATGTAGGCTAAATTGCAAGAGTTTTGGTGATACATCTTGTCTCAGATGTATACTGGTTTAAATTAACTTAATAACCATTGAATAAAGATGCTTAGAATTACATTTTCGTGGTATGCAGTAATGAGTTTCCATGTAACGTTTATTATAGGAATGATAAAAGTTATTTCAACCCACAACCACTTTTCAAGAAAACAACAAACATCTTGTACTTCACTGGTTTTCAGTGAACAGTTATTTAGAGAAAAGCTGTGACTGAGTCTGAGCCACATATAATTTATTGTTAGTGTAAACCAAGGTGTAGAAAGAAGGGAAGGTAAAAAGGCAGTAGAACAGAAAATAAATAATGTGATATAACAGAAAGATGCTGAATCAGCACGTATAACAAAACAAAAAGAAATTGGAATAAAGCTAATACGGTATTAAACTGCATTTTTGCAAAGTAGTTTTAACCATGTAACCATATTTGGGTAGAGATCCAACTAATTTTCATGGATATAAGTAGCACATCCTTCCAGTGTTGGCCTAGCTTGTACTAATAAATATTAGCCTCAGCACGCCATTATTTTACACCAAGGGCAGAAGTACTCAACCCCTCCAGTCAGAGACCCAGCCCTTCCAGTCAGTGATGTATGTATGACAAACCCTATATCAGTCTTAAGGAGAGATCAAGAGTTTCCTAAAAGAAGTTCATAGATAACAGAGTTCATTTCACGTTACTTATACTTTGTATAAGTAAAATAGAATTGGGTGTTGCCAGGTCTGGATCTAATAACCAATAGCAAGTAGATAGCAACCAATAATAACCATCGCTGTTGATTGGTTGCTATGTTTTACTAGAGAAGCATGAGTTAAAGTAATCGCCGGAACTAAAGGAATTTGTAATGGAGAAGAGCTGTCATATGGGCAATGAACCATTAAAATACTGCATAGGGAACAATGGTAAGGTTTTTTGCTCACTAATCTTATTTTTAGGTGGGGACAAAGCATGAACAAATATTCCTCTAACAATTTTTTCCTATGTCTACTTGTACCTACCCACGCACTATTGCTCTGTTTTTGGTAAATCACAAGGTATGTTTGTCTTCATATTTGCATTACATACAGTACTTACAGTATTGAAATGATGTGTTGCATACTGTGGCCAAATGGGGCACTGAAAATAAATATATTTTCATTTCGTTTTCTGTGCTTTTGAAGCTTTAAACAGGTGAGAATATGTGGCTAGGCTCATCTCATTTATCCTGCTGGGAGGTTTTCAAGAAACGATGGATTAGAACTTAGTTAGAACATAATGTCCCTTCTCGAACAAGTGAGATTGCTTTGGGAAAATCCCTATACCCGACTTGTGAAATTATCTACTTTGTTTGGCAGTCGTGTACATTGCACTTTATGAAACGGCAAGATATTTATAATATGGATCTTTCATTTGTAGCAGCATGAGCCTCACAGTAAGTCAGCTCCAGTTGTATGTAGATGGCCTGTTTTACAATGCTTAAAGGAGAAGGAAAGGCTAAGTCAATTGGGGGTGCCAAAATGTTAGGTTGATATGGTTGATGTTGCATTCTTAAAGCAAACATGGGTTATAATACTGCCATGTTATCATATCTAAAAATGTTAGGCCAGGGCTTCTCTGCATGCTGGGAAATCTCATGTTCTGTTCTTAGAAAAGACAGCTTGATTGGTTTGTGGGTTAAAATATGAGGCATGGCACTAGTTTATTGATTTCACTGGCCTCATTATTGCCCTCATACAGCCAGTTAATGCAATATAAAACTTAATATAGCATGGTAAACAAGAGAACGTGAAATCTTAAATCTTGAAATTGAGTGCTTTTTTTTTTCTTTGTGCAGAATAAAATATAAAACCTTGCTCGGTGGTTTTACATGCTGCTCCATTTATTTAATTTCTGGTTCATGGAAGGTAGGCAATTAGATGTACAGTAAGTCCCTGCATAATGGACTTTTGCTTATCTGTAAGCCAAAACAGCGGTAAAAGAGGGTGTTGTGTACATGGAGTTAAGGCAATATGCATTTTAATTACAAGTATAGTTGTAATGTTTGTATATAAAGGTATACATACTGTCCCTATAACTGTCCTTCATAATTTCACCATCTTGACTAACTGTATGCACCATATGGTTTAGAGGGAAGCAAAAGAAAGTATTGTTGAGAGGTTTTTTTTCCCTATCATTTGAAAATGTGTAGAAGGCCCCCAAAACAAAATGTTTTTAGAGCTCACTTTAACCCCCCGCCGCAAATCCCATGATTCTTTCCATGTTGATAGTCAGAAATTGATGGTATTTTTACTACAATTGTTTGTACTGCGGGGTTGCAGTGCCTTTATGTGTGTTGAGTTGCTCTGTAGGAGTTTGCTGTGGGCAAAAATAGAAACAGATTTATCTATAGTTTAACGAACATCCTCTGATTTACCTGTGATTTGGAGGATGTGTGTTGAGGTTCCCCTATTTCATTAAAAACAAAAAAAGCAACTGAAAGTAATGCTTGACACTATATCACCAGTCATAATTTAGAAAATGGAGTGGTTCTGCCTTCTCTGATAACATGAAAATCAGGTTCTGTGGTGTGGTAGTATTTTAATGCTGTTTTGGGGTGGATTTACTAACACAAGTGGTAAATTGCATCAGTGTAGTTGCGTATAGCAACAAGTTATGTCTTTGCTTTTATTTTATAACTCTTACGGTTGATTGGTTGCAATGGGCAATTAAGAACATATTGATTAAATCAGCCTCTTTATTGTTTGGGTGAGGATTGATTCATGTATGATGTCTCAGAATTACACTGTATCGGACTGATTTGATTAATATTTTAGGGGTAGCTTAAAAACAGATTTTGTGCACTGCTCGAAATTATTCAGAGGAGGGATAAATTAGCAATTGAGCAGATGAATATGGAGCAGAGGTTGTCGGACTTTTTCAATTGAAGACCCCCTTAGAGATTCAGCTTTTGGCAGGGCTTCCCTTATAACCAGGTTACAGTATATGAAAACATTAGTTTATTTGCCATTTTGCCATAGTTCCAAAAATATTTAGGGCAGCAAATGTTTTCCCCTCCAAATATAATCCAGATGATTTCTTAGTTGTAGGATGCCACCTGTTTGGTTCTTACCTGAACAGCCCAGTTTTAGGAAAGTCTGTCCGAGTGAAAACTGCCTGTCTGAATTTCCATAACCCCGCCCCTGACATCATAGACCCGCCCTGAAATGCCACCTGCTTTGTCCCTGATATCACCAGCCCCACCTCCTGCTTGGGCTTCCCCACAGCAAAAGGTGGCAACCCTACTTAGCTTGGCTTTCAGGAGTGCATTGTATAGCAAATAATCATTCTTCCCAAAGATTACCCTAACTGGCCTTCAGGGTAAGTCACTGCAATAGGCCCCAGGGGAGCAGCCACACAGTTGGGGAACCACTGAGCCAATGGAATGCTATTTAAAATGCAGGATTTGTTTAGACATGACATAACATTTCCTGTAACTGGGTGATCACAAGCATACACAAATTAGTTTAAATGCATGCTTAAGCATTAGTGATTTGCCCCCACTAAGCAAAAAATAGAAACAAAGCTGTAGAGTTTATTCATCTTTCGGCTACAGGGCCTAAGAAGAACAACTCTGCAGCCTATTTACTAATTGAATTTTTTCTGCAATAAACTCTAGAGAGCTGATTTTTTTTTAGTATCCCCTAAAGGCTTTTACTATAAAAACCCTTCCATCCCAATTCATCTGTAGTGAGCATGTAAATTGGTACAGAATAGACGCACGGTGGTTTAGAATAGGATAATGCTCCCAGAATTAAACGCTTCATTGAGACGATATGGAACCCAGAGTTCCGCAGGGACTATTAAGGGTGAAACCACACATTTCAAGCTCTACATTTTATCCTGAAATACCCACGGGAACCAATCTTTTTAATGCACTCAGTTCAGATCGGTGACATACTGTCTCAGATATAGTTACAGTGCCATTTAAAACTTTAAAGTGAAACCAAACTTTAAAACACTTTGCTCACACCCTTGCCCTCTGCCATTTAAACAGTATATTTCTTCATTAGCTTGCCATGCAGTGAATATTTGCTGTTGTTTTTTTTTTGTTTTGTTATGTTATCAACGTCAGCTTTTTTTTTTAGATGTTCTGTAGGGTTTCCATAACTGAAAAAAAAAAATGAAAATCCTTTACTACTGCAAAAAAATGAAGTGTCTAAGCCACATTTTGTGGCCGGATGGCTGTCACCATTTCCTACCCAGCCATAGATGCATGTGTACCTCAGTGTGCTGCATGCCAGTAAAATAGAAGCTGTGTGATGGCCTTTTTCCAGTGGTGCAGCAGGTCTGTGCTTTGTGGTGCTTTTGCTGAGGAAGAGGTAGGGAGCACAGTCATTGCTGTGTATCCATGTGATGTTTTCTCACCACACACCAGTGTATATTCTATACACACCTCTCTGACTTACTGCAGATTACTGTGAATAAAAGGAATGTCAGTGTGTGGTGATAGGGCAATAGCAGTATTGGGGAGCTCAGCTCTGTTCCAGTTATACACTATGTTAATATCTGACACAATGATTTGAATTATGCACATATGTGGACTAAATGTATATTTGTTAACACTTTTCTATGTATAAGAATTTTCAAGGACTGGTTGTCAGTATGCATATATGAGGTTAAATTGTTGTAATTAACCATGCTATCACTGGAGTAGGGAAGGTTTTCTCTATCCCCACCCATTTCACAACCTTTATAACTTGAACACTAAATGGTGCACCATTTTTCAATCTGGTCTGATGGTTTATCGACCAAGGCTGTCCATCTGGAGGTCATGGGCCAGATGTGGCTCTCCAAAGTCATTTTATGGTCCCCAGTCTGCTCAGAGGGTCCTTAAACTTCAATATATGTCAAAACAATTTTCATTTAATCTGTCCCTCCAGCTTGCTGTATGAGATATAATTGGCCCATTACATGCAATAGGATGGATAGCACTGGTATAGATATATGGCCAGCAACTCTCATTCTTTTAAATAATGTTTGTGAGGTCTTATATAATCTTGTGTGCAAATCTGACCAATAGTAGTGTGTCAGGCAAGAGGACTGCTGATTTTGCGTAACATTTCTGATCATTACTGATTCACTATTGTTGAAGTAAAGGAAACACCAATTTAGGCCTCTTCTTTGATTAGATATCTCTCTGTCCAGTTGATATCAGGTCTTGTGTTCAGCATGCCAGTGATGCATATTCAATACTGTTAGGGAAGCCTAGAGCTACTAGAGGTGGCAATAACTTCAGGGTTCCTCTGCACCAGTAGGTGCAAATGTGCTCGGTATGGAACAGGAGGCAGGAAGGAAAGTGAAGCGAAAATGCAAATATATAGATGTGCATGGCACTTTTAGGATGCCTTTAATAATGGGGTTTTATACATAACTGACTGCAGCAGTGCTTGTGGTCATAAATGACCCCTAGTAGATATCTAACAAAGAATTTTGATGCTCTTTTCTAAGTGGCGGGTGCGTAGTCACAGGCAGCATCTTTAATATTGTGTTTTAGTCTGCTATTAATGAATATCTATGGCGGCTTCCAGCCTGCAGCGCTCACTATGTCTGTCACTCACTCATATGGCTTCCACTACAGAGGAATGTGGTCAAACACTTTGGAAACTTGCATACTAGATAGATTGTCAGCAGTAAATTGTGACATAAACCCAAGACACACCAGGAAACACTTCACCCCCTTCAAGTACAACATGTAATTAAAACAGATTCGAAAATACACATCATACAAAAAATGTTTGTGCCTAAAAACATTTTGTGGTGTATAGAGATAAGTAGTTAAAAAAAAAAAAAAAAAAACTTTACAGCAGCCTTTTTATGCTGTATGACCAAAATACAAACTGGTCTTATAGGGCTAAAGGTACCTGTAGCATATGTAGTTTCCAATCATGTCAAGGACAAGAGGCCCCAGGGTGTGCTTTATGTCCCATTAGCCATTCCTGGGCTAATAAAAGCTGCCAACTCACCCCTTTCAGACTCAGTCAGCAGCTTATTCTACCATGTAAGGTTTTGAAAATCACATTGGTACGTACAGTCCTCTTTCGAGAGGTCTTCATAGGTCCCCAGTGTTCAGACAGCAGAGATTAATGATCCTATCTAAAATCCACTGTTTCCACTCCTGCAGGATTCTGATTCTGTAAGGCTGATGCCAGTATAGGGGCGGATTCTGGCCCTGCATTAGTCTTCTTCCTTGTTTGTATGTGGAACCATTGCTTCAGCCTGGGTGCTTGAGAAAAGAAAGCTACGAATACAGGTATGGGACCTGTTATCCAAAATTCTCAGGACCTGGGGTTTTCCGGATAAGGGATCTTTCCGTAATTTGGATCTCCACAACTTAAGTCTGCTAAAACTCATTTAAATATTGAATAAACCCAATAGGCTTGTTTGGCCCCCAATAAGGATTAATTATATATTAGTTGGGATCAAGTACAATGTTCTGTTTTATTAATACAGAGAAAAAGCAAATCATTTTTAAAAATTAGAATTATTTGCTTATAATGGAGTCTATGGAAGAAGGCCTTTCCGTAATTCGGAACTTTCTGGATAAGGGGTTTTCGGATAAGGGATCCCTTACCTGTAATAATGATTCTACTGAAGAGTCTAACAGCACTTACTGATAGCTAGGCAGGGTGCACAGTGCGAAAAAAAAAAAGGCGCACGACACCATGAATTTTGCACCCTCGATGATGGTAGTGCACCCTCCATCCTGCCCCTACCTGTCTTTAAGATATGCAAGTACAAAGCCCTAAACTTGCTTCTCTGCACCTTGCATCAGAGTTTGAATCCAAAGTGAGATCCAGAGTGTAGCTTGATCCCAGACACAAGTCCTTCTTGAATGAGCACTAAGATACCTAATTTGTGACCCATAGCGCACTAGCAGTTGCATCTAGGGTCATGGCAAATGATTCCTTCAATCTGCAGCTGTATAAAATCAGATTCTGTTTAATAACAGAAAACTGACTTTTTTTTCTGTCCCTTTAAAACAAAAAAAGAAATAAACTCTTTCACTGCAAAAACAGTGTGCCATTTTATCTGTTTTGGTGATTGTGTCATATTTACTTCCTAAAACCTCCAATGCATAAAGAGGGTAAAACCAAATGCATTTAGTTTTTAGTCCGAAGGGTAAGGCAAATTGACCCACCCTTGCATTCTTTATCCAAGCCACGAGGAAATGTTTAGCTGCCAGTCTGCAACAATAAAATTATTTTTGCAGTTAGTGGGGACTGGTCAGCTTTACACTATATGCTTTTTTTTTTTTTTTTTTTTAATTACTGATTAATTGGCTCTTTTTGGTCAGCCATATAGAAATGGTAGCATTGCTATTTTCTTTGAATATTTAGGGTGAAGATTCACAGAGCTACTTAGAAGCAGCTAATTGTCACGGCTACTAAACGTTAGAAAATACCCTGCCATAGACAGTACTGAGAATTACCTCTGCTAATACACGTGTAGAGACTGTTATCAGTATTTTGGGAAAATTGCGGTGCCGCGTATGCCATCCCTCCGGAGATTTACATTCTCGCCGGTGGGATGGCATTTTGGGGAGATTAGTCGCCCGCAACATGGGAGATTTGTCGCGGGCGACTAATCTCCCCGTGTGCCACAGCCCTTAGGGCAGTGGCCATAATGTAAATCGCCGGTGGGATGGCATACATGTCGCTTTGATGACGCATATGCCATCCCACTGGCAATTTACATTTCTGCTGGTGGGGTGCCATTTCGGGGAGACTAGTCGCCCGCGCTAGTGAAGATTTATCATGGGCACTAATCTCCCCATGTGCCACTGCCCTTATAGGTAGAATGAAATCTGATGACCTGAGCTGGCAAATGTACCATCTGCTCTGGCCCAGAGCTCTGTGTGCCTACTCTTTCACCCACTCCCTGTGTCCAGATTATTCTTTTGGTTCATTGCTATATCTGTCTTGACCTGTTTGTGGCCACCTCAAGTTTTATTTCATAAACTGTGATTTCCTTATAGATAAAAATTAAGATTACACCTAATTGTTTGTGCAAGGCCAGCACAATTTTTTGAAATGATGTACAGTGTACTGAAATGTACAGTGCCACATCACCAGATTAGACAACTATCAACTGATTATTTGTGGGCAATTACTGCTTGGTTTGCAACTGTGGGACATTGGTCTGAAAAGAGGAAGCAACATCCAGTCCCTTTCTGAAACCACTTTAAATCTTCACTTGTAGCCCTAACCCAAATGTAGTGTATAGTACATATGTACTGTATTCTATTGTATGCATTGATGTGAGGTCAGACAGGAGCCCATTTCCAGGAATACATTTTTTTTGTGGCAGATAACATTTGCAAAGGGTCCAACAGCCGTTTAATTAACTATTAAAGCCTAGAATCATGTTAGAGGGGAAGTGTGAGTGGCAACTCTTAACAGAAGATAACGGAGAAGTTTATCATTGTCCCCTGATCTGCGGTTAAAAGAGAGAACTTCCCCTTTAACCCACCCCCCCAAACACTAACACACACACACAGAATCTCAGTTTCACACGCCAACTGCTGCCTCGGTTGCCAGCTTACACATCTGTACCCAGCCCTCACAGAAGCAGCAAGGACAAAAGAACTCAGACTTGGCGTTTGACCAAGAGAATCTGATCCCTTGCACTTTAATTACGAAAGCAGAGCCTGTGGCTTGCAGCAGAGTGAAGGATTGGAGTAAAGTTGTACAGTGAAGGTGGAGCTTTAAGAGAACTTCCTCGTTTCCGTTGAGCAGGGGGAAAACCTCGCAGCACTGGGCTTGGTGAGATGGCTGGGGGGCTGGCAAAAGTAATGTGATGTCTCCGCTTTCGGCAGTGTATCATACACTGGGTATGTACTGGGCTGTGTGCATAATGTACTTGTTTATATGCCATGGGCTGTAGAAGGGTTGCTAACACCTTCCCAAACACCGATGCTCAATTTGTGCCCTGCCATTTCTTGCTAAACTTCAAGACTCATTGTGAGGATGCTGGGAGTTGTAGTGCAATAGCATGTGGTGAGCTCTCATCCTGCCAGCTAGTTCTGTTTTTGGTTCTGAAACCCTAGTCTGCAAGCTGCCATTGTTGTGATTCTTGTCTATAACAGCTCTAGGCATAATGTTTTACATATTCTATTATGTGTCGTGTTTACTTGGTGTACAAAGCAGCACGGCTGTGTAGCCAAGCTTGGCAAATCATAAGTACTCCAGAACATCTTGGTGCTTGTTTACAGAATAGAGTGGTGTCCATCTTCTTTGAACTTGAATTGAAGGAAGTGTATTGGTTTTTTATTACTGCCCACCAGGGAATAACATGGTCACTACAGTTTTCTTTACACTGGGGACACATTGCTAGTTTAAGTTTAACATTTTAACCCTCCATCACTGTCAGTGGATGATGGTGATAATAAGATAACAATAAAATCATATATTCAATACATGGTTAAGAATGTTGCAAACTTGAAACCCAAATTAAGGAACACTGATGTCAAAGTTCCTTTGCATTGTTAGTATATACCACACACATTAAAGGTTAATCTTTTTTATTTTTGTGACGTTGCCATTAGGGTAATGCCACATGGGGGTGATTATTTGCATTCGCAGACCAAGAATCAGCCCCTTTGCTGACATTGCCATGGAGTGGATTTTGGCACTGAAGTCCGCTCGGTTTGCCTTCACCCGGGCAGGAGTAGTAGCTCCAGGTGCAGGCACAAGGGAAGGCAGATGTCAGCATAGGGGCTGATTCTTTGCTGCTTCGCAGGCCGAAAGTCAGCCCTATGTGGCATTATCCTTACCCCTGCAGATGCCTTGTGGCAGGTAGAGCTAGTGACACCTTGGGATAAAGCATTGATCACACCATAACAGTGTAAACTGTAAATATGTACATTAGCTAGTAGTGTAATAATGGTAATCTAATACCCTATTGTACAGAAATTAAGATTCCTCCAGAATCCCTGAACTGTCTGTTGGCCACACATCAGGAGAAATGATGGATCATATACAGCTTAACTAAACATGGAAAGCCTAATGGAGGTAGAATTCACCTAGTTGAATATATGACTGCCTTTAGTTGCAAAAACAATAATATGACGTGATTATCCTGTTTATAATCACTTAATGGATTTTCACAATAAAACAGTCGTGTAAATTTGGCTGCATATGCATTTATACTCTTTTCTAGCATAATTAAATTATGTTTTCTTAAGATATAAAAAAAGAATGTAACTTTAATGTTAATATTACTTTTTTTATTTAGGTACTCAGTGATGTGACCACAGGCTAAATATTCCCATGATCCTCTGCCATTTCCCATCATTACATGTTAAGAAAGTGCAAGAAAACATCTGTTTGCACTTAGAAGATGTCTGGATCTACTCAGCAAGCCACACAGAGCCGAAGGACAGGAGAGGCTCGCTATCCTCCCCATGCTATGGCCTATCCAATACAGTTGTCTCGTGCGCACACGGTAAGACAAATTTGAAACCAACAACACTTAACTCCCACTCAAAGGTCTCACTGGCTTTCTAGACAAACACGTTCAAATGTAAACTATGGTGAAAATACAAACTGTTCCTATACAGGAGTGTTTACAAATATGTAAAAAGTGGTCATAAGTTGATGTATTCACAGCAAGGTTAGGGCTTGGATGCATGCAGCAATCAGTAGTCTTTGTGGTGTTGTGAAAGTGATTTACTGTCATAACCTGAGCTTGGCTGTAATGTAGTCAAAACAACCAACCACGCCCTTTAATAAAAGAATAGAATTTTTAGCAATAGAGGTGTTGCAATTGGATAAAACATTTTACTCAGATTGCTAACATGCATTCAATCCACCCCATGTGTGCAGTGATAGGTGGGTGCCAGCAATAGAAATGGGCCCATTTTTCACCAGTGTGGTTTTCCCCCAACGTAATAATACCTTGTGGTGTGTTGCTCCAGCACCCTCTTAGTGCCCATTCCATAAAGCTATAATGGTCATCAAAATGTTACGATAGAAAATGACTAATAACCATAATGATCAATGTGCCATTTCTGTAACACTTATTATCAATGAGGCTTAATAGGGCATACAAACAGGGTACCCAGCACAAAACCCAAAACAATGAAACCAATTAAAAATGTACTTTTCAAAGGAGAGCCATTGTAAGTACAAACTATTACTCACATGCTTATGTCATGTCTGATGGAAGTGTTTTTACTTGTGGTATTTCCAGGACAGCAGAGAGCCAGTGATGTAATATTCTACTTGCTACAAAAAAATATCTATTGTTGTTACATTAGCATTTGCTTGATTACCAAAGTAACTCACGTCATACTTTCTTTGGAATCATTTTGCTGCAGTGATGACCAGGCCTGGTGATGTTTGCTGAGACCCACTTATTGCATTAGTGTGGGGGGCTGCCCATTAGCGATTAGTGTATCATTACAATAACACCTGTTATTATTATCTGCTTTTTTTATTACAATTTTGCTTTTGTTTCTGAATGGACTATTTGATGGTGTTTGCACAAGATAAGTCCTAGGCCACAAGAAAAAGTTTAAAGCAGTTTTAATTTAACCAAAACCAGAACTGCCCAAAGTGAAGTAAAGTGTGCTGGGAACTGTATGTGGCTAGTTCCCTCCTTTATTCAGCTGCAAATGTAAAAATATATAGTAAACAATTAAATCCAGCTTCTTGTGGGTAAGATGATTACTTATCATATATCTAATAAAGCTAGCAAGTGCAGCTATTGTCTGCTGAGGGAGGTGCTTTCAATTATGGGCCTTTATTTTTTATGTATCTCTCTTAGTGCATCACAGGGCATAGATGTAAATGTGTCTGTCCCTTGTGACGCCCAGCTGCTGGAAACAAGGGCCCCCATGCACGTTATTAGCTACTTCCCGGATGTGCTTAGGCCAATCATTTTATCAGTGATTCAGAGTAAATAAAATTGAAAATGTCATACTTCTTCACAATATGTAATCTGCAGGCCCTAATAAACCTGTTTCTTAGGCTGTTACTTACTAGTAGTCCCTAGTGGGAAGCCTCTGTTTTCCCCAGAAAATGTACAGGTCATCTTAACACCCCATTGTATCGTAGCCTTAAAGGGAATGGCACCGCTGGTTTTGTGTAACCAGAGGAAAAAATAAGCTCCAGATTGCTTGGGATTGACCTAGATTGCATCCATTTATAAATAATAGATACCTTACCAGCTATCAGGAGAAACCGGTGACATAGTAGCACACATCACATAAGTAAAAAATTGCTTTCAGATATGTCTGTTCTTGTATTTACCATTGCTTTTACTACTAAAACATCTGTAATGGCACACAGGTTATTTTATGTGATCTGCTGCCTTCTACACCTTGTATGTGTGTGTGTGCATTGACAGGCAGGAGATCAGCCTGTCAGGACACAGACAGAGTGGATTTCAGCACAGAAATTTTTTTGCTGCGAAATCAACTTAGTGTGTGCTCATTCTGTGCCTTTCAGCGCACATTCATACAAGGTGCAGAAGTTTGGCTTTGATTGGCAGCAGAGAAAATGAGCTGTCTGCTATTAGCCTTAAGGCTGCCATACACGGGCTGATTCTAGCTACCAAAATCTGTCTCTTATTGGGCAGGTTTAAAAATCAGTCGGATCTGGGACCACATCGGCTCGTTGATGCGGTCCCCGAACCAACCAACACCGATGGGGATTTTATCAAGGAGTTTCACTGACAGAAAACCCTTTGAAAGTTGCAGTTCTGCAAGCTTAGATGTTTTTTATTTCAGAGTGCTGGAATAGTTGACCATCCCTGCCCTTATAACTTAGTAAGGATCCAACATGGTTGCACTTTACTGCTCCATGAAAGCACATGTGGGAGGAAATGCTTGGCTGTTTATACACATACACTGAGCTGCTCTCAAGTTAGAAACTACAGGAGGGGAAGTGATGCTTTTCTCATTTGCACTTTGTGTATATTTTGGGTTTCCTGTTCTTGGCAACCCGCAACAGACAGTTTAATAGAGACCACATCTATGATCCGAACGATTATCCTTCTGCAACAATTTTAAAGGGGCGGCATCTGTGCTGCACATAAGCAGAAATCTTCCACACCGATCCTTCTTTTTTTTCTTTTTTAATCTTAATCCTCTACCTAAAGCATAACCAATTTTTGTATAAACTGTGTCCCAGTTCATAAAAATGACTCTAGGGGTTTTAGAGAGGTTTTAACATCACCTTTAGTTCTCAAAACATGTCAAGGAACAACCGGCATTGCAAGCTATCAGTGTTATAATATCGCTTATTTTTATTAATGCATTAAGACAAAGTCATAATGCATTGTCCTGGGTTATGAAAATGCTACGTTCTGGACCAGTACATGCCAGCTGGCTAATATAGATGGCTTTCTTAAAAAGCAGTTCTTAAAGGCAAATGATAGGTGCTGTACTTAACCAACAGACAATGTATATCATATTTAAAGAATTTTATCATATCAGAATATGTGTAACAATAAGTATTGTAGCTTATGAGGAAGGGTACCAAAGCCTCTTATGCATATGCACCAGTCGGACCAGAGAGTTGACTGGTGAGAGAAGGAGTGCCTAGGGCAGCGCCAGGCAGATAGATAACAGCAATGAACATAAAAATGTCCAGTTGTGATTGTAACTGGAGGAAGTGTGGTTGTACATGTGAACAAGCATGACTGCTAATTTGGAGGAAGAGAAGTCTAAGTGATTGCCCACTTCGAAGAGCAAAATGGGGACTGAAGCAGAAGTAAAGCTTTGGGCTCCAAACTGTGGAAATCTTGGGCTAGAATCTATCACTTCACAATTCAACATGCATTGCACTATGAATCTAAGGGACATTAGGAAATGGTTTTCCCAGGTTTTCTTTCAATCTGTGGAATCTGGGATGTTTTTGTAAAAAATAAAACAAAAATAAAAATTTATATCTGTAAATTTTTCTACCACCTTTTCTAAATAAGCCTAACTGAATGAGTGCATCAAAAATGGGGGTATATTTTCCCTTTAAGGCCAATGGCACACAAAGATTTTTGTCAGCTCAGGAAATGTGCACTACTTGCAGAAGACAAGTCTTCTGATAATACCTTGCCATCCAGATACAAATCACCCTGGGAGCCATTTCCCTAAGAGTTACACATACCATTAAACTGGTTATATTGAATATCTAACAATAAGGCTATTGAGGAATTGCCTGCAATGAGCTATCATAACTGGTATAAAATACAAGTAACATCAAGGTGACATCAAATATAAACAGAATAAAGGAGATAGAATAAATGATATTTGTTTGGGATTTGTGGCTGATAGCACATGTAGTCTCTTTAGTTTCCTACAATGCAGAATTTGGGGTAATACAACTCCAGTCTCGCTGCAAGATTGAAACTGTAAGGCTGCCGGAGCAGATTATTCCTGTTTTATTGGAATGAACATTAAATCTGAAGCTGCCGACTTCCAAACAGCATTACCAGTGCATTAAATGTGCATTTGATTACTGCAATTGTTTTAAACAGCTTTTCCCCTGTAATTGTGTTTGTATTCTGTGCCGTGCCCTGTGGTTCTGTAGAAATCGCCTCCAATTTGTTATGCGCAATTCAACTGATAAAATCAGACTTGTGAAAAAGCATTTTTCCAGGGATAAAAAGTGTGAAAAATGTTGCATTATGTGTGCCAGAGGAATATTTATCAAACTGCTTCTATCTGTCTGTATTAGATAGATTGGGCATGTGTTTGCAGCTTTCATTGTGGGAAGTGGAAGTTTTATTCAACCAGTCAACTCAGCACTAGATCTTTATGTGTAGGAAGGGGCAATGCCACCCCCTGTGCTTACATTTCAGAGCTGTGCAGCAGATCATGGTAGGGCCTCTTCATTAGTGCAGTAAGCACCTTTGCATTCTCTACACTAGAAGAGCTGAAATTCCAATTTAATAAAAACTAATTTCAGCTCAGAGGTTTACAGGATCATTAAAAAGCCCCTTTTTACCAATCCTGTAAACCTGCAGAGCAGGCCCAGACTGGCAATCTGTGAATTCTGGCAAATACCAGAGGGGCTGCTGTAAGATGCCATAGACAGTCACTACAGTATTTATGCACCTGTGGGGGGGCTGTTTGGGCCTCTGTGTACATGAAATGCCAGGGTTAATTTTGAATCAATCTCTGGACCTGCTGCAGGGTGCTGCCACTTGAGGCAAGATTCTCACTGTGCCTTATGGTAGCAGTGCCCTTGACTTCAGGCATATATACAAAATATAATGCATACTTATAATGCTAACTGGACAGTATTTTACAAGCCTGGCTAGTAAAAATGATGCTTGATTATAATTTCATTCATAGAGAAAATACAGGAAGGTCTGTTTTAAGTACAGCTGGTGCAACTGGTGTGTTTGCCTCAGAAATACTACTATAGTTTATATAAATACCCTGCTGTGTAGCCATGGGGGCAGCCATTCAAAGTAGAAAAGGCACAGATTACATAGCAGATTACAGTTAAACTATTATATTCTTCCGAGCTTTTCTGTTATCTGCTAAGTAACCTGTGCCTTTTCCCCTATGAATGGCTGCCTCGTGGCTACACAGCAGGGTATTTATATAAATAATAGTAGCCTTACTGTAGTAAACACACCAGTGTTACCAGTGCAGTGCAACAGTGCATTATATTTTAATTACTTTAAAACAATTTCATTTTTTGGTGTTACTGTTCCAGTGCTGTAGATGATGTTGTGTAATATGAATAGGATTTTTTGGAAATTAATGGTGGTGTGACAGCGATCATGTTATCTTCAGAATAGCCTTGACACACAGCTTTGTCACTTGTCAAAGTGAAATCTTTCCTATTCAATCAATAAAAATGTTCAAGGTCAAGAAAAGATGACTTTGAAGTTATGACCAAGTGCAGTCGTGTGTGAGTGCTGTTTTGATGAAGGAATTTTCAGCCTTCCTAATGTATTGCTTTTACAGCCAATTGATCAGTCTCTTGGGGACCTTGCATTGCTCTATGCTAATATTCTGTCACTTTCTTTCTCACTTTAATTTCAGTGTTATGGAGGCTGATGTTTAGATCATGTACATCCTAGGCACAATTTGCCTCCTCTTCTTCTGTGATTAATGCTTTATTTATTTGAGCTGTTGGTTTAATCCCTAGTGACAGATGTGTTCTTATATTAGAATGTTAAAATCATCATCCCTAAGCAATATATTCTGTACCGATACGTGACTTCACACTGAAGGGGCAAGTAGCAGAGCAAATCCATTTTTATGTAATAAATGGGAGCTGCTGCAATTATGGATCTACTGAGTCCAGAAATAATACTGCAAAGGATGTATCTAGAGCTCAGAAAAACATTCCTTCCGTCTTCCCCCATATTATTCTCAAGTGTGTGCACGTTTTTTGTGTAAATAACAATGAGTAGACAAAAGAAAATCTCATCCCAAATTAACAAAGCAATTAAGAAAGAACAAATGACTTATGTTTCAAATACACAGGACAGGTCAAGTCATCACCTGCGTTAATAGATGAGCTTCTAAGGCCTATGGCACACAAAAGGTCCTGTGTGTAAGTGGGGATCACTGCTGTATCTAGGACGTGTTTTTAATGAACTGTTCGGGTTGCCACCTACCCGGCTTTTTGGCTATATGTGCAAAACATTATTTTGTGCACACATTTTAAACTTGTGTGCACATTTTTAAAAACTGTGCTCAGGTCAGAATAATACAAAATTTTGTGTGAGTGCCACAATTTGTTCTGTGCGCTGGCCTCAAATTTTGTGTGCACACAGCTTAGAGGGAACATTGCTTTTTCCTCCCCCGTGATGTCACCGCCTCCCTCCCTGCTCTGACTCCAAGCAGACAGAAGATGGCAACCCTATGAACTGTACATGTGGGATTATTTACTGTGGGCAAATTTGTATTAGTGCAGTAACCTCTGGCAATCATATTTTTTCTTTCATTATTCTACCTACAAATAGTAGAACAAAGCTAATAGCCAACTGGTTGCAGTTATTCCCAGTTTTTAATGAGCCTGTCTTCTATATCTATCTATCTGTCTGTCTATCTAACTTACCTGTGGGTCAGTCTGTATATAATGGATAAATATAAACCTTTCTCCTATTTTTTAACTGGGAGGGGAAATATTCATTTTCCAAATGAATATATTAGCTATCAGGGCTTGTTTTTTTGTTAACGGATATATGTATGTGTCCCTGAGCAGGCAAATCTCAGAGGCTGGACTGACATTGCACCACTGGTTTTCAGTTGTTAAATTAGCCCTAACTACTGTGTAGCATTAAGCTTGCAAAATCCATTAGTTCCCATAGGGCAAAAACTCTGTGCTATGTGTCAAAATAACAGTCAGGAATAATACTTTAACTACATTTAATGGAATGGTGACAGTGCCAAAATGGATGATAATGCTTGTTCCTCTGCCCTTTTTCACTACTTAACTGAGTGGAGACAAATATAACCGATGTATGGCACTCATGGCAATCTCCTGTTGGGAGCTATATTCATCACATTACAGTGTCCAGCTACACACACTAGAGAAAGGAGCAGCTGTAGGATTTGTAAAATAAATGCACCCCTCCAAGTTATAAGTATAGTAGGTATCCCTCAGGCAGAACAGAATATTGACAGAGGACAAGGGCAGTTAGTGATAACCAGGTTATTGTAGGGGAAAATCTATATATATATTTTATATTGAGTGTGCCACAAGTGTAAAAGGTGTTACCGAATAAGTCCTTGGTGCTTACAGATGTAATCAGTTATGAAATAAGGTTTAATTATACATAGTGCTCATTAAAAAGTATGCATTATAAGTAATAATTTAATTGATAGTTGACAGCTTGGAGTTCCATGACCTGTGTAAAAGCACTCAGATTGTATAATCATGGAAATACTTGGCAGTTGCTAATATCCTTTATCTTACTACTTTGGCTACATTCTTTTCAGTGTATGTATATCTGCATGTAAATAGGCATCTGTATAACTCATCAGATATATACAGGCCAACAAATTCAGCTCATGCATTGTGTTTGGTGTGTTTAGCAGGTTTTATTGTAATATATTTTTGGTATCAGTGCTGAACTTGCTGGAAATATGCTAATGCATGCTGATTAGGCTCTATTGTGTGTGCTGCATTGTGCCTTGATTTTTAATTGTCCATTAGTGCTGTACTCATAGCAGTGTCTTTGTGTTTTCTGTTATGCTATTATTGCATCTTGCACTACATGAAACTAGTTTCTGTGTGCCAATACACGCCATGCCAGGAGACCTCTCCAGTTATACTAGTGACAGCTTCCCATATGTGGACCCACAATAACCTGAATTTTGGTTGAAATTTGTTTGGCTTCCAAAAGTATTACAGTGGTCATATTAGCAAATAAATTTTGAATAACAAGTCTGTGCATCCTTTGGCTTTTGGAATTTTGGGAGTTTTAGTTCAACCTAGCTTAGACATCCCTGATTTAATGCACATTTGTCATAACCATTTCCATGGCAGTAAGGGAGGGGGCAAATACGACAAGGGAGCACTATAACAGCCTTTAGGAAACCAGTGTGAGTGTTCCAGGTGTCAGGAAATGCTGACTAGAGGAATACTGATTAGCAAGAATGCTTGCCAAATGAAACACTGGCCCTTTCTAAATAAAGCATGTTATTTCTCAGGTTACTGTACAAGGGGGAGTATTGTGTGTGCTTATGTGTGTATATAATGTACATGGGCCTGGAGATGGGCCTGCACTTTTCAAGAAACTGGAAACATTTCAGAATGTTGGTAGAAATGCCATTTTGCCTCAGATTAGTCTTTGCCCCTTATAAAAATCTGAAACAGTCTCTTGGGCATTTTATTGCGATTCTCCTAGGGAATAATCATGCTTCTATTTCTTAGTAAAGAGACCCATATGGCAAGTGAACCCTTGAACATGATTAATAAGATTTTGTCATATAGCGTTACATCAGAAATTCCATTCTTTCTGTTCTTCAACCAAAACAAACGCTTTTCCTCAAATCCATGTTTCATTTTAATGAGAGAGCTGATTGTAACACTCCCAGGTCTGTATGTAAAATGCTCTGTGCCGTGACACACCATGTTGTGTACTAGGCAGTGTAAGAAGTTTACCAGCTGGCCTAGGGAAGAATTTCTCTTTCACAACTGCCCAAAGATTAACAGGGATGTAAACCTAAAAACATTTTTGTCTAACAAAATTTAATTCTTTAATTATAGTGTAATTCCTATTAAAAGCAGTGTCTGTCCCTTGATATTTTTTTCCAAACTACAAGTTTTGCCTGTTTAAACAATATCTTTTATTGGATTTACAACCCCTTTAAACACAATCGAAGAACTGGTTCAAATTAATATTGCTTGGCCATGCTGCCAGGCTCTGAGTATAATGCTGTTTTGTGTTTATTTGCTACGGGTGAAGATTTTCACCCATCAAAAGGCTACTTAGTAAGTTTAAGGATTCCAGTAGAATACCAACTTTGTAATAGGCATTTATTGTTGGAAAGTGGGATATAACTGGAAGCCAGAATACATGGTGCCTAAGAGTGACTTCACGTTTAGGCACTAAGTACGCTTTATTCCAGATTGCTCACAGAGCCCAAAGAAGAGCACATAGCTATGACTAACTTAATTTTGGCAGATTCAGGTCGGGTGTAGCCAATCAGGGGTAGCAAAACATTAATTCATGTCTCTTACAATCCCTAAACTTGCTGTGATATATTTTCATCCCCAATAAGGGGATCATTTAACAGGCTGTCCTGTTGTCTGGGATGGGGGGGTGGTCTCAAGTTTGCCCACATCTAGTAACCAGTAATCAGGTGCTTCCTGCTGGTTGCTATGGTTTAATGGACTAGCAAAACGAAGACAAATTATTAAATTACAGTATTTTTTAGTACTTTAATGCGTTGGACATTGTTTGTATGCTGTATTATATGATTAGATTTTGTATTAATAACCTCAACTGCCCTGAATTAGATTATAGCAGAAATATCAGTCTATGGCCCTCCAGCTTTTGTTTAGTTACAACTTTACTGTTGGTTGAGGGCTACAAGGTGTAATGCTGCAACACTTGAAGGGCCACTGGATGTGCACCATTGTGGTAGAATACAAAATTGCTTAAGAACACTTTAATTTTTGTTTCAGGATGCCAACCTCTTGGAGTACCAGCACCACCCCCGTGATTACAGCTCCCACCTAGGCCATGGCTCCGTTCTCTTGACACAAAGAAGGCGGCCCTCACTGCTGTCTGAATTCCAGCCAGGAAATGAAAGGTATGCATGAAATACAAAGCGTAGGCCAGATCTTTGTGGGGTTTTTTTGTATTTTGCATATTTTTTATTGCAGAATAGTGTTTTAGGAACAACTGCATATTATATGGGATATGTAAATGAGTATCCCACAACAAATAAAACGGTTTGCATAAACCAGTTCCTCTCTGGCATATTATGGGACCCTTATAACACTTCAGAATCTCCTCACGCATGCACAGGTGAAAAAGACAGTTTGCCCAGCTACTTGCTGATCCATTGATAACTGCTGTGAGAACATCCTTAAAATGTGGGAAACCTCAAAGTGTAGGAACGTTCTTCTGCTTTCCCATTGGTAAAGTAACCATGATACCAGAATAGCACAGAAGTAATGATGCTATATGTTTCTCCTCAAGGAAGTGAAACTAAGCACTGCCTCCCCAGTGTTCAGTGGCAGTGAGTGCTGCAGTCCTGATCCTATTCTCAGCCATGATACTCATTAGGCACCTTTTATTTGTTTCTGTATTACTGCCCATGAAAATAAATTCTCACTGCCATTTGCAGTGTAATAAGGTTACATAGCTACATAGGGTTGAAAAAAGAAAGTCCATCAAGTTCAACCCTTCCAAGTGAACCCAGCATACACAAACCTATTCTGACCTATCTACACACTCACATACGATATGCCTATATAGGTGCAAGACACATGCTTGCTCAGAAAAAACTGAATATTTGAGTCATCACCCAGTAACATTAACATTGTGCAAGTGAAGCAGTGACGTCACAACAGTGAGACGCTATAAAGATGTTATCAGAGGCACTGGCTGTGATCACAGGATATTGGCTCTTTTATTTTAGCAGCTAGTTTCCTTTTTGTTTTATATGCACTTATATTTGATTAGGTAGCAGCCAAGATGTTGCAAAGGGTGAGGCCTTCCGCACTTGGCAAAACTGTGCAAATGTTTGGCAAGCTCTTACATTTATACACTGACAAATAAATTCAAATTCCTTTCACATGCTTTGTGTCTGTATGGAACGTTTTGTTTCCTTGATACTGTTCTGAATTTCTTTCTTTGGAAACAATCACATATATTTTTTATAATGAATTGGGAACAAATGCAAATTAGTTGTTATTAATTATTATACTGATCAGCATGCCTCTGCTCCTGGGTACACATACCTGTGGTCAGGGAAGGGTAGATGATTAATACATTCCTCCCTTTCGTTCACTTCACGAACAATAGGGCTCTTAGCCGGGGGCCTTGCATTCTCTCTCCTTTGCCCAAATGTTTGCTAGTATGATTTGTCTGGGATCATAAGTGAGGATTCCTGTACCTTTAATCCATCTTGTACTGAATAATAATAATAACATTTCTGTTATCTACCCCATTTTCTAATACTTGCATTTTAGGGCTGTATGTTTCTATTCTACTATTATGCCTCTATTTCTTATGCATGAAATGCAACAAAACATTTTCTGTATCTACTGTTGAATTCCAGCAGGAAAAAGTACATTTTAAAACCTGATGTGATAAAAGCTTGTGCTAGTAGATTTGAACAGACTTTTTGTGCAGACCTTTATCAGAGCAGTGTGTAAGGCTAGTGCCACACAGGGCTGATTGTTGGCCTGTGGAAAAACGCAGGTCAAGAATCAGCCCCTACACTGGCACCCGCCTTCTTCTTTTCCTAATATTTTGGCACCCCCAAGTGACTTTGCCTTTCCTTGTCCTTTAAGAGCTCTGTTACACGGGGAGATAAGTCGCCCAGCGAAAATGTAAATCGCCAGTGGGTTGGCATATGCCGCGGCGTGATCGCCGAAGTTGCCTCTCACGGCAACTTCTGCGATTTCCGCAAATCATGCCACCGCGTATGCCATCCCACCAGTGATTTACATTTTCGCCGGTGGGATGTCATATCGGGGAATTTAGTTGCCCGCAACAAGGGAGATTTGTAGCGGGCGACTAAACTCCCTCGTGTCCCAGAGCCCTTAAGGAGGGCCCTGTACAAGTGCCAATAAGCTGCCCACTCAACTCTCTATTTTGGAATTTTGGTAGTTTTCTGGTTGCTAGTGTTGAGGAACCAGGGAGTGGTTTGAAAAAGAGACTGATATATAAATAGAAGAGGACCAGAATAGAAAATAAGTAATAAAAAGTACCCATAGCATTAAAATTGTAGCCTCATAGAGCAATAACTTTTTGGCTGCTGGGGTCAGTGACCTCCATTTGAAAGTTGGAAAGAGATAGAAAGATAAAGGCAAATAATTAAAAAAAAAATTGAAACAAAATAAAATAACAAAGACCAATTAGAAAAGTTGCTTGGAATTGGTCATTCTATAACATACTTTACATACTAGTTGACTTAAAAGTGAACCAGCCCTTTAAATATTAAACTTGTAATGAAACCCTATTTAAATTAATCATCAAAAACAAATTTTTACTTACCCATACCTGTTACAAATGTATTTAAAGATTTCAGCTGTCAATCAAATATTGCAGCCTCCTGTTTAATTCACATACTGCCGTTCCCCTCCCTCCTCACCATCTGTAATCTCACATTATCTGTTCTTGGGTGTGTGTGGTTTCTCCTTTCTGGCGCAAATATGAGATTTAGAGATGATGCAAAGCTTGCCTTAATGACAGCTTCCACAAAATGGCATACACCTGCTTGCTGAGATTTTTGTTTCTGACAGAATAAAGAAAACAAGGTTTTTGACTCTTTTGTTTAGTGCAAGTAAAGTTTATATAGGCAGATTAACAGGATAGAAGTGGATTTGAAATTATTTAGCAGGGTGGCAGTGCTGCCTTTAATTCTGGTCCCTTAAGATAAAACATTGCTGTAGGTGTAAAGTAATTTTTTGTTTTTGATAGATTGGACCAATGTTTTTTAGACACTAGAACACTAATTAATTAGGAATCAAAGTGTATTGGGTATACTGTATAAATGCTTAAAAAAAGAAAAAAAAAAAAAACAACCCCAACAACTGTGTATTTTATCATGATCATGTGGGGTCCCACAAGCAACAGCATTAGCATCAAACTGGGGCCTTGATGAAAACTAAACCTTGGGGTGGAAATTACTATATATACCATTCAATATGATCAGCTGGTTGTGCCATAACCCTAATGAAATGATTACCTCCCACCTTTCTGTAGAACACTCCAGTGTGAAGCATGCGGTTTTGCTAATCAAGCTCTTTAGAACTGCATTGCTGCCATGTCCTCAGGTCCATATCCTTGTGTGTTAATTCATGGGCTTTTGCTAATGTTTGCTATGAAGGTAGCACAGCTTAACTAGATAAAGCATGCCTCCCAACATTTGAAAAATGCAATGAGGGACAAAAAGAAATGATGTGTGCAGTGTGGCAACATTTTTGACCACACCCCCTAAATACCACTTCCAATTTACAAAATTTGGCAGGTTATTTAACGTTTGAACACATTTATGGGGGTATTGAGGTCTTGTTTTATGTGTTATAACAGTTTTGTTAAAAAAGCTGAAATTGCCCTTTAACTGCAAGTTTAATTTCCCCCAAGGGACCTGTTTAGCTTATTAGTTACAATTGTATCTAAGTGCAGGTATAGCTTGTTAACTTTTCTGGGCTCTCTGCTAAAAGCTACTTTTTAAAATTAAGTTTGAGAAACATTGTATCTTTTTTAGCATTCAGTGCAGGAGATCAAGGGAAATGAGGGATTTTTCAGAAAGAATCCGGGACTGCGGGCTAAGCTGTCAAAATCAGGGCTGTCCTGCAAAAATTGGGACAGTTGGGAGGTATGGATAGGATAAAGCTCCATTCTGTATAAATATTTTCACATAATAAATATTTTTATAGACGTTTATATCCCCAGCAAATATGTTTAGAGCAGTGAATCCAACATTTTAGGGCCCTAAAGCAGTGGCTATAACTAGCATATTGTTCTACCAGCACCTGTGCCCATTCAATACATACACTTTTTTACCATCACATCCAAGCCAAGTCACCTCCCTGCCCCCATGGAGAAGATGTGTAACACGGGCTATTCATCATTGTGCTCCCTCTAATTTCTTGTGAACAGCATGTGCTAAAATATCTATTTGTAACAGTAAGCAATGGATGTACGTTCTGTGCGCAAACTATTTTTTGGGCTGGCGAGGGCTGTTTGAGCCTCTGTGTACTTGAAATGTCAGGGGTCTATTTTATATCCGAGTTCAGACCTGTAATGGGGAATAATAAGATATAATATTTAATCGCTGTTTTTATTATTACAGAATATTTGTGAGACTTAAATAAAGGGCTATTATTTTTCTTTATGAAAGTAACTGAGACTTCTCAGAGAGTGTAGTGCCCCTTGATGCTGTAAACAGAATAACAGAAAGCACATCTAAGGAACTACAAATCCTAGCATACCACAGACAGCTGAATGATGTTGACTTGTGCTGGGAATAGTATTTAAAAAGTCTATGCACACAGTGTTGGATTGGGATCAGTTCTATAGAGTTAACATAAAGGGGTTCAGCCACATTAACATTTATTTTTATATCGGCCCAGATTAATACATTCATTTCCATTAGTAACACTTTCCTGTTTTTTGTAGAATGTCATGTACTTTCAGTGGCTACAGTGTTGGAATTAAAACTAAATACAGGTATGATGGATAGAGGAATATTGATGTTAGGAAAGAATGTGCTAAAGCTGAAAATAAAATGTTGTCTTGTCTGGAAAATAATTGATGGGATCCAGCGTGATGAGGCAAGTGGAATTTTGAAGCTCTTGTGACCTTAACGTTGAACTACTCTATTGCCAGACATAAATCAGCACAGTCACCTTGCCCCAAGCGCTCCGTTATGTCAGTGAAAAATAAGGAGGAGAGACTGTGTGATATTTAGCCTTTGGGCAGAGCACCAATGTCAGGTTCATCTGTTGCCTCCGCTGGCAGGTGCACTACACACAAGCATTTTCCTGACCTGTAAGTAGGTCAGATAAAATCAACATTTCTCTTAATGTCACAGGCTTCTTGAGGGCTGCTTTGTGGACTTCTCCTAGTCATCAGTGCTGTCAGAGATTCTCCCTAGGGTGATTTAAAGGTTCTCTTGGTCTGATATGTGTGTAAGATGCATTTTAGTTTTGAGGTCTGCCTTTTTGTGTGTGTGTGTAATGGGAAGGGAATTGTTTCAGGAGCCTATCATAGCTAAATGTACCTTAAATAAGATTGTTATTATGCATGAGATCATTTTCTATCTACATCAGCCTTTATCTCACTAAACCTATTGAAGCCTACTGCTGGGAACCTCTCTAAGCCTAAAATAGCTGAGGAGAGGGAAAATACAATAGCTTATGGTGATGTAGATATTAAGATTACAGAATTTGTCAGATAGCTGAACATCTGTCGAGAGAATATATATTTAGTGCATTTTTATGCTGATCACCTTGTGCTTTCATAATGCACTATCCATTCAAGGATTTAGCATCTTGCAAGACGAAAGGCAGGCATTTGGCACAAATCTAAGATCACTGATTTTCATTGAAATTGGCTGCTCTTAAACAGTCCCAAGAATGTACTTTACTTCTGAGAATTGTCATGCAATCCGAAAAGAGTGGTGGGGTGAGTGAATGTGTTTTTTCCTTTTCCTCCTATCTATAGCTATTACGTGTAACCGTAGGCATCATTTTATACCCTCCAGCCAGTGAACTGCAAATCTCAGCATGTCTGACTGTTAAATGATATTGGATGATAACTGGGAAACAAAACAGCTAAAAGACCCCAGGCTGATAATCCTGGACTTAGTGCTTTTAAACACTGATTTTATCTTTGAGCTTAGATCAAAAAGGGCTGGCTGCTAGCATGGTACTGCATATATAAAATCTGAGGTAATGTAACTGCTTGAATCACTGTTACGGTTGCCACCTTTTCTGGAAAAAAAATTCCAGCTTTCCTGGCTTTGTTTTTTTTTCCTATTAATAACGTTGGCACCAAGCATCATGTTTACCGGCCACAGCGCATAATAAGTGGCCAGGTAGCAAACCTACCTACTGTGCCTTAGTGATTCAAAATATTCTGCATAATGATGTACATGCGATAGACAGACTCAGGGTTGGCCTTTCGAATTTTCGTTTACATTTACAAATTAAATTTTTACCCATCAAGTATTTATACAACTTTAATGTCATATGACTTTTTTTTCAACCACTGTGCCTTTACTTTACCAAACTTACTGAACTCTACCTGAGTATACAAATATTTATCTTTAATAATAAACAAATGCCCAAGAAGAGACAGCATAAATTCTCAAACTACACCATTTCAGCCAATTTTATGTTATTGGATCATATCGAAATCACAAAATTACAAACCTTTCTCTATACTGAAGTGCAAATTCCTATTTTTTTTTTAATTCTTTTTTTTTTGCCATCACAGTCTTATTTGGTACTAGATAACTGAAAAGTGCCTCATTGCTCCCCTCAACCCAGGTCTCAAGAGCTACATGGAAGAGGAGACCAACATTCCTACCTGTCTGACCTGAGCAAGCAACAAGATCTAGACCTGGCAGAAGTAAAGAGGCCTAGACTGGAAATTCTTCATGACCCACTTATCCGACACTCTACCCTCATAACACAAAACCAGCATGTAACAGGGGAAGAATTAAACAAGGTAAGACAACTAACACTAGCACTTATGTTATACCTCTTTCTAAAGTTTTTCATTATTTTAATGGTGTAATTTCGAACAGCAAATATCTTTGGGATTTTGATATTCCTGCCCATTCCTGGGTAGAACAGACACTGAAAGGTTAATTTTTGAGGCAGGATGACAGGCAGAAAAAATTGACCATAGGTGTTGATCCTTTTCTTTCCAAAAATAGCCCTTTTAATATCCTACTCCCTAATAGGTAGGTTGTATCTTTCCTTTCTCCCTTCCCATGTTCTACAGACCTGCACTGCTAAGATTTTGCAAGGTGTACTGGACCAAATAGTATGTCCTTAACCTTTTAGCCATTTATATTACAGCACAGGAAAACTGGGAAGCAGATTTTCTAAGCTGGCAGCCCATAGACTCTGCAGAATAGAAGTTGTACAGGGAGGTGTTCCTGCAGATCACACAGCTTTGGGATTGGCCCCACAGATTTAATGGCTTTGGCCTTCAACCACCAAGTCCCATCTCACTGAACCCAATACCAAGACCACAAGGTTGATGCTTATGGTGATGCTCTGAACCTTTAAGCAGGAATGCTTCTTTCCTGTTGATCCACAGAATGCTGCTAAAACAAAAGACCCACCAAAGCACAGACATTGTGATTGCGCCATTCCACTCGGTAGGATTGGTTTTCAAAGCTACTGAAGTCAGCAGTGGACCTTTGATGTCTCTCCTGCCTCTTAGGGCCGTGACACATGGGGAGATTAGTCGCGCCATGACAAATCTCCGTTGTCGCGGGCGACTAATCTCCCTGCAATGCCATCCCACCGGCTAGAATGTAAATCGCCGGTGGGATGGCATACGCGTTGCTGTGATTTGCTATAGTTTCCTTGAGAGGAAACATCGGCGATTTTGGCAATTTGCAGCAACGCGTATGCCATCCCACCGGCGATTTACATTCTAGCCGGTGGGATGGCATTGCAGGGAGATCAGTCACCCGCTACAATGGAGATTTGTCGTAGTGCGACTAATCTCCCCGTGTACCCCTGCCATTAAGGCCCTAATCTATATTACAGCTTTCACTGCCCATGATGGTACTGTCCATTGCCTTTTCTCCAACAAATTGAACTCTGCCAGGAGGGTCTTTTAACTAGCGGCCCTCTTCTGTAAACTACATCTGTGCAGATAAAGTGGTATTCATTACATTAGGAGAATAATATTCCTTCCTTTTGTCCAAAGCCCACAAATCCATTAGAGATTTCCCTACAGAATTTGAATGTGACTTGAATGCTAAAGTATTGTGTGGTTTGGAGCCAATAAGGACAGATAAGGCAGATATTCCCTTTATAATGTTTACACCTCCACACCAAGAAAAAAAAAAGCCAGTAGCAGATAGACTAAAGAGCTCATTTCCTTTCTCGGTACACTTTACTTTTGCATTGGTGGTGCAAATGTGTAGGACACCTACGTCATATTCCATCTATACATTTACAGAGTTTTATAAATTTATGTTTTTGCCTTCTTGCAAGTCCCTTTGCCTTCACTGCTTTGGGACTTATCCTTTTTGATGTTTTTCTCTGAGGCCCATGCAGGTAGCACAGAGAGCATCGCCACACTTTCCCCTCTCTTCTCTCAGTTTGCTAATGGAAACTGAAGATGAATGAGCTTATGCCAGGAAGAGGATTACCCCCTTATTCCTTTATCACAGTTTTTGCTAACTATCTGTTTTACTGGGAGGCAAGCCATTTTGTTTCCATTCCATAATGTGTTTTTGTTAGCCCTCTTCTGTTAACGTGCAGTACAAGCAGGTTCTGGGAATGAAACATAGTGTTGAGGAAAACCAGCTGCCTTCTTTGCACTGTTTCTTTAGATAAAGACCACAGTGAAGGGCACCTTGTTTCCTTCAGTTAATATTCCTGTCAGTACCTCAGTGATTACCCATGTACTGCACTCCCACAAATTCATTTACGTCATTCTCTGGAAAGATGCACCGAAAGGTGAAAGGATAATGCAAAGATGCTGTATGGTCTCTATATGAATGCTGCCTCCTATTCTATCTTACGTGTCTTTATTTAAAGGTGGCCATACACGTGGCGATCTGACGATGTTTCGTACGACCATCGGTCGCACGAAACATCGTAAGATCCGCCACACACCATTCAGGGCTGAATCGGCAGGTAAGGAGCTAGAAACAATAGGATTTCTACCTCCTTCTGCCGATTCAGCGCTGAAGGGAGAATTTTGGTCAGGCGCCTTCTATGGTGCCCGATCAAAATTTTCAAACTGGTCCGATCGGCGAGTCGTCCGATATCAGCAGCTTCCTGCGATATCGGTCGACTCGCCGACATGCCATACATGCACCGATTATCGTACGAAACGAGGTTTCGTACGATAATATCGGTGCATGTATGGCCACCTTAAGACTATATAGACTTGCTCCAAACACTGGTGTATTTGGCATCACTTTTTAGAACTGTAGTTATCTGTTTAATCTCTTGCTATGCATGCAAATGTTCCCAGTTCACAATTTACTGTTTGTTTTTGTTTTTGTTGTTTTTTTTTTTAGCATTTATTGTGATAGGTAAGACAGGGTTTCTTCTTGTTTTTTTAAAACCTTATACCCTTAGCATTTAGCCCTATATCCAAACCCTGCTCTCAAGGGGTGACATCAGTTAGGGATCATACTACATTGCCATGGTTGTTACTGTATATATGTTCTTTCATAAGGGCATGGCACCTGTATGCTTTCAGTGGTGGTCCCATGAATGCAGTGCTCAAGTAGATGGCAGTGGTGAGACTTTGGGCCCTGTAGCTCATCAGACCAGTAGTGGATGCAGAAAAAGTATCTTCCCCACCTGTGTGCTACCTCGATTTCTCTCTCACTCTTTCCCAGCTTAAACATGTACTTGGTGCCACCCTATATCCCAGTGTATCAATTACAATATTATACAAGGTTTCATTGGTTAGCTAGTAGATTCTCTGTCCCACTTGCAGCCCTGCTTGTGTTGCTGAACTGTAAGAACTTTCTGACATCCTTCAGATGTTGTTGGGAGTGGTGAGAGTTGTAGTTTAGAAACCCCTGGAAGGAAGCTGCCAATTTGGCCATCTCTGGCTCTGCTTAAACCTTTCTTATTAGGTAGACAGCATGTTAAGATCCAAAGTGCATATTATGTCTTTACTCTTACTATTCTTTTATTGTGATTGTTTAATATTGTGCAGTTAAGCTAAATACAAAAATAAATACAGGATTTACCAAATACCTGTCTAGTAGAAACTCCGTGCCTTCTTTGTGTATTCTCTGGCCTTACCCAGGGCATGGTAACTGTTTCCCTGCATGTGATGTGTATTACTGCCTTTAACATGTGGTCTTTATTTATTTGACCCATAAGAGAGATTGTGTTTTCCAGGCATTTATCTTGCTTTTCCAAGGCTGACTTCCAGGAAAATAATCTGAGCCTTTGTTCAGAAAAATAAAGAAAAATGTCGGGCACTAAGTTATGAAATAGACAGCCAGATAGCCTGGTGGTAACTGGATCTTATTCATATGCTTGCTCAGGCGTCTCGGGTTAAAGAGAAACAGCTATTTTATCAGTCAGTTACAGCGGGAAATGGGCTGTATTTTTCATGTCAGCAACTTTGGATGTACAGACTATTTGTTGTTATTTTCTCATCTGTCTCCTTTCATAGCAGCAGTCCTGTCAGGGTCCCACATAGTTGCAATGGAACAATGGTGGGGCCGCTGGGCCCCTTTAGTAACAACACAAGGTATGAAATCAGGAGCACATCCATGCCCTGCCCCTGTACGTTACAAGAAGACAAACTCTGCCCAGTGTTACTTTTGGAATTTCATCCAGACGTCATTCAAATTCCTCTATTCATGACATACAAAGGCTTTGCTTTAGCTCTTTATAGAATAATCCTCTGATGCTTTGGCCTTAGCTATGAGGGTCAGTTTGTGTGGGAAAATCCTTGCAAAGTAGGCATCCTTGTAGCAAGATGCCAACATTTTCTGCTATATTAAAAAAAAAAAACCACAAAACACACACATATTCTATAATTGTTTCACATAAGTATTCAACATCATAAAACCCTAGAGATATCCCAGACAAGCCAAGACCATTCAGTTTGGTTTTGAAGCTCACCCCCACCCATACAAGGAAAACATTCCTTAAGTAGGAGAAGACAAGGCATATCTCCGGGGAGTAATGTCAAGGCATTTTCACAGGGAATGCCTTACTAAGTTTATTGATAGGGTAATTTTATATATAGGAGATGCTGCTGAACAGGTTTTGACAAATGTGCCACTACGGAACCAAGCAAATGTGTCTGAACATCTGAGACACTTTCTCCTACAAAAACAGGGAAAGTTGTCTATGGATGCCTTGTATAACCATTTATATGTGTATTACGTGCAGGCTGTATACATGTTCAGTGCTATTAAATCAGGTTTTCTCAGCCTATAAGAAATCTCTCTATGGCATTAGTGTGGTGGCAACTTTAGGAGCAAATTGAGTGTCCTGTGGTCCACTTGGACAAAGTCCAGTATTGTCTGTGCTGGCCGAATCTCAGCAAGGCTCTGTTATGGGAACGCTAATCTGTTGCTGGGATTAACATCTCAGAGTTTCCAGTGGGCCGGACTTCTCTGTTATTCATGATATTGGCTGCGACTTGTATTGACCTTGGCAGCAGTCCCAGTTGGCTAGGAGGTGAAATGGCACTAATATAATACTGAACGGAACATCCCATAAGAGAAGGGGGGGCAGGCAGTGACAGTGCTGAGCTCTCAGTCAGGATGCGTAGGAGTATGAGTTGTGCTAAACTAGCTGCTCAACAAAACCTGGAAATAACGCCTGTCGGGCGGAAATGAAACCATGTCTATGTTATGACAGCCTTTGGTTAACGCGGTTAAAAGACTTGGAGACTTGAAAGAAAAGTGGATGTTTTTATTGGCAGTTTTGGTCCACACTATTCCCCAAAAAACTGACTTGCACATCCTCCATAATAAAAACTGGCAAAAGCACTTGCTTAAATGATGGCTGCATCTGCTGAAAGCGCTTCAACTTTGTTGGCACAAGTGCTTTCATTTCCATGTTGGCAGTACCTTTTACAGTAAATTTTGTTAAAATAAAGAAAGAAGATTTTTTAGCCTCCTACAAATAACTTCTGAAATAACCTAAAGGAAAACTTTTATGATATTGCATATGATATTATTACATAGCAATAGTGTGCTCATATGTACGTATGTGTTTGTTTGTTTGTTTGTATGTATGTATATATATATATATATATATATATATATATACATACATATATACAATGTTGAAATACTGCAATGTTGTTATGTAACCTTCTATGACTGGTTGGTTTGCTGTTGCAATCAATGTCTTATTTAATCACTGAGTTACACCCTATTAAGTAGCTGTTTACATTTCTTATACGAATGTTAAAAGTATTATTTTCTATCACATTAGATTGAATTTATCTATGTAAACACTGAATTAAGGCTTTTAGTTCTGTTCAGTGATTGTATAATCTCAACCTGATATAAATGTCCTAAAGAAAGCATTACACATACAACTACTGTATTGTTTTTATCTGTTGTTCCACTCTTCTTCTAGGAGCTAATTAAATAGAGGGTTTATTTGCGGACTGGTAATGGTATTAATTACCTTCTCTTCCTCCCACAGTTGCTTGCAAAAACCTAGGACAGGGATCCCCAACCTTTTTTTTACCTGTGAGCCACATTCAAAAATGTAAAAACAGTTGGGGAGCAACACAAGCATAAAAAATGTTCATGGGGTTACAAATAGGGGCTCTGATTGGCAATTTGGTAGACCTTACGTGTACTGGCAGCCTACAGGAGGTTGTGTTTGGCAATTCACCTGGTTTTTATGCAACCAAAACACGCCAAAAAGGTCAGGAATTAAAAAATAAGCACCTGCTTTGAGACCACTGGTGAGCAACATGTTGCTCACGAGCTACTGGTTGGGGATCACTGACCTAGGAAGTTGGAAAGTGAAACAGATTTGAGTGTAATAAGTGACAAAAGTGACAAAAACCATAGATATTTTTTGCCTAATCCTACAATTTACATTTTGAGCCTCTCTTTGCTGTTACTCAGCCCCTGGATAAGGTGGTAGGCTAACCTTGAGATGTAACAATGCAGGGAGAGGGGCAACATTTCTTCAGTTACCTGATAATTTACTATGCTGGTAGCAATCTTCATTGGTAGACACTGGTAGGGGATTTCAGGTATTTTTACTCCTTATTTTCTCATTTTTAGGGAGTTTCTTCCCTATGCAGCTGTACAGTGCCAGCCTTCACTTACTATCCCAAAAGTTTTATAATGGGTGAAATCTGCAGTGCTCTAATAATAGAGCTTACATATAAGTTTAAGAGAGCCAGTTTAGCCCTTGTTTAACATGAATTCAATGAATAGGGCTTGTGCTGCACATACTTTTTGCCTGGTGTTTTAATTTTTGGATTTTGTTTCTTAAAGGAGAAGGAAAGGCTAATAAAGAGTTAATCTCAAGCTGCAGGCATACCTTCAGTTCTTTCAATAGTGCCCTTAAGTCTCCCCATATTGAACCTGTTCAGAAAAAACGCTGAGCTGTGTAAAGAAAGTTCCTATAATGCCTTGCTCCTGCATAGACACCCAGACCGGTGTACATGCTCAGTTTGTAAGAGTATGAGGAAGCTTCCTGCTAATTGGCTCAGGGGGCTAAGGGGTGGGGGGGGGGATGCTTAGCATTCCAGAGGTAGGGGGGTGCAGGAGAGAGGAGAGAGCTGCGTGTCTCTGGTACAAACAGACACAACAAATCCTTTGACAGAGAACTCAGTGCAGCATTTCTGTGAGTGCTTATGGCTGTATTTACATATACATTTCTGACAAAGCTTACTTAGTTTTTACTTTTCTTTCTCCTTTAACCTTAACAAGGCAAACATGGCAATTAAAGCTACTCCATGTTCCTTGCAAGGTAGATAATTAGACCAGTGCACAGATGATTTCTGCTTATCTGTAGACCAAAATGGGTAAAACAAAGTGGGTTGTTTACTGGTAGCCTGAACTAATATCAAACTAATATCAAGGATATATTGGATTAATATGAAATGATACTGGTGTTTGCTGCTGTGGAAGGGGGCACTTGATATGGCATAAACCACCTATTTATATTAAAACACATTTACATTTTTATTTATATTGCAGATTATGCTTATACAGGGGGAAATTTATGCAATTTGTTTTAATAACATGTCCCCTTTAATAACATACTAAACTTCTGCCACTTGGTGGAGTATGCAATGAAAACTTACTTACTGCTAAAATCCTTGGTAAATGGCATTGCTGTAAAGGATACAGACAACACAACATCTTATCATGTACCTCAGGATTAACTGCCATGCCTTTGTTATTTTGTGTTACTTGAATAACAATACATATAATGTTTCTCTTAATGCCAATAGGGAAAACCAAAGCATGCTCAAAAAAAAAAAATTGCGCGAAAAAAGTTTCACGCACATTGCTATTTTATATTATAGTCAGGCCACTAGACTGAACAAAAATAGCTAGTTTAAAATTGTGCTTCTTGCCATGTTTAAGAAAAAATGGTTTTAACAAGATACTTGAATGCTGAAATTGGTCTGTGCAAGAGATATTCGGATATCCCTAGAATAAAAGACTGGTGTTCAGCCTTCTTCAGAGAAAACCCGCAGTGCATAATGCAGGCTTCAGTAATGGAATGCTGGCACTGGATGGTATAAAGAGGTCATTTGGGGACGCTTAACACCCTCCGCTGCGTATCACTGTCTGTCACTCTCTAGTCTTTCAATTTGCCTTTGGTCTGCTGGAATGAAATAATAAAGAGTTTTTGGCTGGGTCCCCATTGCGCAAAGAGATAGAACAGGGAAATCTACAATGCTTTAAGGACACTGAAATAATATGTGGGCACCGTCTGTTGCTTTGGTGATCTAAATTGCTCTAAAGTAAACACGAATTCCACAAAACACACACAAAAAAAACTTGTCTATAGTTTGTCTAGGTAACTCAAGCTTCTTGATAATTGTAGAGTTCAAGTTCAATATAGTGCATAAAAGCTTCTATTCTCAGTCTCTGAGGAGATTATCTCTTCCTGATCTAGCAGCAGATAGGTTAATGGCAGTCCCCTCTAAGGCTAATGCCCTGCGGAGAGATTAGTCGCCCGTTATAAACCTTTGCTACCGTGAGAAACTTATCTCTCCGAATTGCCTTTCCAGTGGCAACAAAGGAAATCGCCGGTGGAAAGGCATATGCATAATTTTGTTTTTCAAAGTCATGCAAAATTGCCTGCAGTTGGAAACTTTGCGTGACTTTGGAAATATGAAGCAATGAATATGCCTTTTCACCAGCAATTCACTTTGTTGCTAGTGGAAAGGCAGAGATTTAGCGTGGGCAATTTAATCTCCATGGGGCATTAGCTTATAAAATGCACAACTATTCGTTTACATGACACAATTTTGTATTGTGCATGTCTTAGCATAGCAGTTCAATAGTATGTAGAGCAGGGGTCCCCAGACTTTTTAAATTTTACCTATGAGCAACATTTAAAAAAAAAAAAAAAGTTGGGGGCCACTTAAGCCTGAAAAAAGTTCCTAAAGAATGACCAATAAAGGCTGTTGTTGGTTATTTAGTAGTCCAACGCAGACTGGCATACTGCAGGAGGCTCTTTTTGGCAGTACACATGGTCTTTATGCCTCCAAAACTTACCTCCAAGTTAGAAATTCAGAAATGAGCACCAGCTTTAAGGCCACTGGGAGCAAAATCAAAGTGGTTGGTGAGCAACTTGTTGCTTGTGAGCCATTGGTTGGGGATTACTGATCTAGAGGTACCACGTTCAGTCTCTGCTTAGGCTCAGTTCTGTCTTCAAGCACTTATTTTTCTTAACATTATTCTGTTTTTAATTAAAATGTATGTCTTGGAGTGGTAATTTGTTTGCCCTAGGACTAGTAACCAATAACAACCAATGAGATGTTTGCATTCAAATGGAAAACCCCATGCTGATTTGTTGCAGTGGGTTGCTAGAAGTGGATACACTTTGCACCTGTTGTTACATTACCCTCATCAAGTTGAATCACAGCACTCTCAGAAATGTTGGTATGCGGTTCCAGAGCCAATCTGGTCTGGTCTCTATGCCTGGGAAACGTGACTGCCTTTGGTACGTGCTGCAGCACGGTGGTGCAGTGCAGTTTTAGCAGAGTGTTCTCAGTGGGTTGGGAATGTCCTGCCAAAACCTTGAACGCTTGTCAGCTGCTTCCATTCTTGGCAGAAGAAGGAACAGGATTTTATAGCAGGGACTGGAAAGCCAGTGCAGTAATCTTTTCAGCGCTCTGAGCATGCCAAAAATAGACAATGGTTTCTGTGCTTCCCTAAATGTTAAACACTGGTAGTTGTGCTTAATGATTTCATTTAGTTTTCAGCACATCAAGTATTATTGTATCAATAATTAACCATCCTATCCTTAAGTGATATATTTGTCTGTAAGTGGTAGATAGGTGGTCTTATGTGGAGCCAAAGAAGCATTATTGTAGCTATCCAGCTAATGCCTAGCTCCCAACGTTCACTCATAATGGTAGAGGTTTGCCAATAGGTTGAATTTCCTATTGTAGAAAAGTGCCTCACATAAACAAATAGATATGCACTTATCTGGACTGCCTGGTCTAACTTTGTTTGGACCAATTCCACAGATTCCCAAATAAAGTTATACTCTTTTTCTGTCACATTAGACATGGGAATGTTGGTGCTTTATAATTGCTCTAATTTATTGGTGTTTCCTCTTCTACATAGATTCATGTGGCTATAATTGTCATTTCATCCTATTATTTGGGGAATAGATTCAGCTTGGCTTTACTAGTTCACTTATAATCAAGGGATGCACCGAACCCACTTTTTTGGGTTTGGCCAAACCCCTGAACCCACCCTGACATGTTGTACAAGGGGGGGTATACTGCTTCTTTAAGACCTGATAACCCCTGCCAGGTGCATAGAAGCAGAAGGAAAGGTAAAGATCACTGGGGGTGCCAAATGTTAGGTAATCGCTTACCTTATACCCGAGGTTGGTGCTCCTGTTATGAGAAAACCGATCACAATCACTGGAGGTGTCTAACATTTGGCATGCCTCAGTTATTTTTACCTTTCCTTCTCCTTTAAGGGATTTTGTAATTTTTAATATATCAATCTGTGTACTTTGCAAATAATTAATTCTACAAGTTAACATTTTATTCTAGTGCCAATAGAGAAGGAATAAATGATCTATTCCTTCTGTATCTTTTTAAAGGAGAAAGGCTATGCAGACATTTGTAGTTAAAGGAGAACTAAAGAAGTAGGGCAGAAATGTTGCACATTGTGTTTTTCAATGAAGATTATGTTTTAGCAATTAAGATCTGTGCCTCCAAATATGTGGAGTAGCTCCCCATCTTTTGTCAACTGATTCACTGCACATGCTCTGTGCTGCTGTCACTTACTGAGCTTAGGGACCCACTCACAATATACTGTATATATAGAATATAAAAGTCTCAGTATATGGCTGATAAGTAATTAATACAGATTATTAGTACATGGTAGGTCTAATACCAGCACAACTTGCATCAGAATTTAATAATCAGCCCTGTACAGCAGCTTATCTAACGTGCACACCTCATTTTCTGCTTGATAATTTGGGAAGACCCCCAAACATAGCTTCTTGACAGCTGCTGAGAGCTCACTGAGCATGTTCGGAATCATTGACACTTCTAACAGAATCCAAGATGGGGATCTCCTGTAACTGTGAAGGCTTGGATAATAACTACTATAGAAATGTTGAACCGTTTGGCTGGTGCAGTTAATTCAGTATGTTAAATATGGCATTTCTAGCTATATTTTTTTTAGGGTTTAGTTTTCCTTTAAGCAACAACTGGAAAACAACAGGTTGGAGGTTCCCAGCAGTGAATGTTAAACATATATTGTTATGCATTTCAGTGCAGGGAAAATGCAATAAAAAGTTATTGCCGCTGCCTCTTCTCACAGACAGGCCATAATTTCCAGGAAAACCAATAAATTTGTGGCTAATACAGATGTAAATCTGCAGGGAGGGAATAGAGCATTTGTTACTTGTTTTGCAATGAAATAGCTTCAGGCTGTAGAATCACTAGATAAACCTGACCTAGATCCATGCAAGCCTCATGATTCAGATTGGGTTATTTGCTGGGCGCTCTGCTCCACAAGGATTAATATTCTATTTCAGACCTTTAGTATGGGAACCTGAAAATAGGATTTAACAGTACGGCTCTTAATAATGTGCATGTCAGATTCAGCAACAAGGAAGAATGTGGAATCCAATAGCAATTTATGCAGTTGCTAGAAATGGCTCCATGTGGTGTTCAGTAATCATAGGCTCTTTCAATTAACCCTGTATTGCAATAAGATACCGTAAGAACCTGTCATCAATGCTAAATCACAGATTAAATATAAAGATCGTCAGTGTTTTATCAATGACTGTAGATACCACTATTGTATTAGGGCTTATTTACGCCCGCAAACGCAGAGGGCAACTTGTGCTTTTCACCACAGTGAGTTGCGCCTAAAATCCCATTCATTAGGTTTTGAGTTCAAATTGTGCTCTTTGCAGTTTCTTTTAGTTGTGCTTAGTGCTGCTCAGTCCTTCCTGCCTTCCATTTCAAATTGTGTGCTACTGAACCTGGTCAGGAGGTGGTGGTAGCTCCAGGGTTCCCTTAGCTCTCTGCGTCAATAGGCTCCGCACACATTGTGAGAAGAATAGGATGCACATGACACTGACAGTCTAAACACCATAAAGTAGAGAGACTTTGGTACAATTGCTCTTAATTTTCAATGAAGCACATGCACAGTTCTTGCCTTAAGAGAATCACCCATTTGCATCTGCAGTGGCATCAGAATTGTGAAAAAAGACGGTGCATTTTGGGAAAAACATGCTGATTGCTTTTGAAATTGCATATGCATACTGCATCTAGGTAAGTAAATGTACCCCGTTGTATATTAGAAGCGGTGTATAGGTGATATTTGACTGATTTGGGGGGTACTAGCCCATTAAAGCCATGAGTGCTGGCACATAATTGTGTAATAACACAAGTGTTTGCTTTTCTCTTTCCATATAGAATTCTTCTTTTCCTTTGTACTTTCCTCTAAAGAGACCATTAAGATAATGATGTTTCAGTGCCATATTTTGTTCTTACAAATCTGTAAAATGGCTCTGCCTGTAGGGTGACATAAACCCTGTTTTTGGGCAGGACTGCGCCTAATTAGTGTGAGCCGCATCTAGAACTCTATATATTCCTTGCTAAATCCCATGCCAGCCTTAATAGATATCATGGCCAGAGTTTGCTGTTTGCATCTTAACGAGATTTTTTTCCCCCTTTTTTTCTTCTCCAGAGACAAGATTTTTAGCACTCCCAGCCTTTCGGGTTATGGGAATTTACTGCAGTTGTTAAGCCATTTTTGTGTAAATTTTTCAGAGCACAGTTCCAATAATGGTGTATTGAGATCATATCTCAGCATTCAGCCTGCTATCAACTCTGGAGGATAATTGCATTATCTGTCTGAATGTGAAAGCTGTGGTCCCATATGGAAGCTTCATAACATTATCTAGCTGTGCGGTGTAATAATTACAGTCTGCTGCATACATGCAGAGAATAGGTAGGAGGGATCGTAATTAGAACCTATGGCTGCTGATAAATCTGTTCATTAGAGAAGAAATGTTTGTTTTATAGACAAATCATTTCTTTATCTTCAAACATCAAATGTATATTTATGACATTTGAAAACTTGATTGCTTATCATTACATTGCCATCATCACCATCATCAAACAAAAAGGCTTAAAAGGTGTGACCTGAAGAGTAAGCTGTCAAACCCCGAATCAGTGGGGTGCACTTATCAGGCGCCACAGTACAACACCTGTTGCAGATCGCAGTTTCCCTAACCCTTAAAATGCTGCACTCTCAACTGTGGCTTTTAGTGCTGGATGCTCTGTGAGGTGGCCAGTGCTTTCACATACAAGTCCCTGTTCTTGACCACCCAGATGGAGGCAGTGGAGCCCAGTGGGGCACCATATTGTCTTTTTAATTAAAATCAGAAATCTCCTTTAAGTATCAGACTTTGTGATCTAAAGAATTAGAATTCTTAAAACATTGCAAAAGGCCACATTTACAATAATAATATTTAAAGGGGAACGCCACCCAAACAACTTAAGCTTTTTGAAATGAAAACATAATTTCAAGCAACTTTGCAGTATACTTTAAACATAAAATATGCAGTCTTTTCATCCATGATTTTTAACAAGTAATAATATGGTTTGAAAATCAAATAAAATGTAACAGTAGTCAACTGTCCTCGGCCTTCCTGCATCCTGCAAATCCCACAATTCCCTGCACACATGATGGCAGTAAGGAAAGGAACATCACAGTGCAATGTATTGTGGGTTATAGCGTTTTTGCATGCAGTCTGTAAGGTATGTAGAAGTTGTTACAATTTGTAACATCAGTGTTTTAGTACCTCCTCCCCTGCCAGGATTTCAAATGATGCAGAAAGAGAAGGGCTGTGTTTGCAGCTGGATTTCAGCAAATAAAAATGCTATTTATTTATACTTTTTGAAGGAACAGACTAGATTGATAGGCATATTAGGGGTTTCTGTGTTATGTGGGGTTCTTTAACAAATTTTGGTTCGGAAGCCGGCGTTCCCCTTTAACCCTGATGTACTGGAAGGATTAAACCATTATTCCATGTGCCTTGAGAGGTAGCTGAAAACTATAATAAGGCAGATAAATTCAACAAAGCACAAACTGAGATCAAAGATCAAAATGTAGGTGTTCAAACGCTCAGCCTTGCTGCTCACAAGCGCAATGCATCAATACCCAATGGCTCACAGCCTGGCCCTTTGGTGCATTACAAAGTAAGAGGAGAGCACCTTCACGCAGATTCACTGCTTTAGCATATTTTTATTTAAACCACTGCACACAAAATGTTTCTACAAAATGAGATCAAGCAGACACCTTGGCCAAATTAATTGGTAAGTGGTCTTAGGGCACAAAGATTTGCTGCTTACATGGAACTCTCTGAAAGAGGTTGTGGGAACTAGGACACTCTTTGTGTTGTTGTGGCTGCTTTGTGGGGCCAGCAGCTTTGGTCCAGTTTAATGGACTTCCTTGCAGACACTGTCTCTGGTGCTGCTGCCTCCCCGCTTGTTGTTTGAAGGGTTAATGTGACAGGTTAACAAACTTGGACGGCACTGTAGTTAATGGTTTATGGAAATAACAGGTAACTGAAATTGCTCTGCAGTCGCTGCCTGAATAATTTGCTAGATGAGCAAACACACATCATTACTTCATTACTCCTAATTATTCAGGTTCGCAGCTCATTTCTGCAAAGCGCCGGCTACAGGTTCATTTGTGAGCTAGCCTGACACTATACATTCATACAAACACAGAATAGCAACTCACTGAAATGGTAGTAACCCAAGTAACATGTATGGAGCTATCTGTACTATGGGAGAAACCTTATCAGAGACACAGGACACAGTTGCTTGGGCGCTGAAAGTCATGATGTCACTTACGCTGTGGCAGCGGCCTGTATAACAGTGTCATTGTCAGCGAGCAGCTGGTGTGCAGGGACGAATGTCGAGGGTACACCAGCCCCCAGTGGCAGCTTTCAAAAGCGAGAGAGAGTTAGGTTTCATTGGAGGGGGTAGTGTCGTTTGTTGGCATAGGGCCATTTAAGCTTAGGTTCCTCTCTCATGGCAATCATTTTAATAGCCTTAGTAGGGAATGCATATGACATGTTAACCCTTCCATTTCTGGGCGTGGATACTGTTTTATTTTTCAATTCCTTACAAACATTGTCCCTAATATAGAACATTGTTCTACATCAGTGGCCAGACATGGAGTGTTGTGACCTATTGGCTACATATGCTTCTTTGTAATTGATTAGAATTTTAATATATTCCAGATATGGTATGTTCGATTGATGGAAAGTAACGTGTAAATAAATCTTTGTGTCAATTCTTAGAAGGCCTCTTGTCCTTATACACGCAATAGTGTGTCAGGGTTCTTTTAATGTAGTCTGTGTGTGCACCTGGAGCTGAATCTAAAGACCAACTAAATATGTCTTTACTGTCTGCCATAACAGATATATAGTTGTCAGGTTCACTTTTCCATCAGGCTCCGGCTGAGATTCTCTGCAGGCTTTCTTTGCAGAAGGACGTGCTCTTGGTTGATAATACATAAAATAAGGGATCTTGTAAGTGCACGTTACATTGATCTGTGCTCACTTTGCTGCTGTTTCATTTCTTTGCTGGGCTGAATAGTGTCCAAGGGGCTCATCTTGGTAACACTTGCCCTAAAGTGACAAATCACGACAGTACTCCTACTGCAGTATAAGAAAATGTATTTTTATTTTATTTTTCATTAAAATTATATGTACCTAATACAAATTATGTATTAAAAAAAAAGTCAAACGGAACTATAATCACAATGCATTTATGCTTAATTATCTTTCATGTTTCTGGGCTGGTCTGTACCCTACTCTGTTCTCATGCATCAGCACTTTTATTGTTCTGTCAAATGTATTTGTAATGACTGGGTACCTTTAAAGATGTTTCTGCTTTTTGGGTAATCATGTAAGGTGCCTTTTGGGAAATAGCTGAAGGGAATATAGTGACTAAGCACCGAAGGTGAAATACATTGGGGTCACTGTTTCTGGAAGAAAGAGCTGAGTAAGATTCTACTGAATATATGTGAACAAGCTCCATTCTTGGAATTTCCTTCTTATCTTCTTCTTGCTGTCCATAGGATCGCTGCATGAGTGGGAAGCTAGAGCCTGTATCCCCTTCCAGTCCTCCTCTAGCTGATGGAGATCTAGATCTTCTGCCTACCAGGCTTTCCAAGGAAGAACTGATCCAGAATATGGACAGAGTAGATCGGGAAATCATCATGGTGGAGCAGCAGATATCCAAACTGAAGAAAAAACAGGTTTGTGATAAGCTGTTAATATTCTTTGGCTATTTGTAAACCCTAATTTAATTGCCGTCAGTAAATTATTTACATCTAATAAAGAACAATGTACATATAGGGGTAGATTAACATGTATTTTCCTTCCAAAGGCAAATTATGTTTACTGCTTGTTCCATATAAAGTAGTGTGGAAGAGAACTTGACCAAACTGAATAGATTGTTTTGCCTTAACATTAACACAGTTGTTTTACTTTGTCAGAGCATTACAGTACTGTGCTACCACTGCACAAAAACACCCCATGGGAAAGAATTTGACTGCTTAAAGCTGTTGATTGCTTTCTGACAAATTGGCATAATTGTCAAAGCAGCTAATGCATTGTAAATGTCCCAGCTCGTTAAAGCACTTTGCTGACTGTCAGAAAAATGTTAATGACAGTCGGGAAAGTGTTAATCAGTGTGATAACATTTGAACTGCTGAAACGCCATCGGGGTTCCCCTTTTTAAATTTTCATAATTTTGCCCTGTGGTTGTAAATAGTGAAGTAAATAGTTGTGTTGAATAAATGTTTTCATTGGCTCTGGAAAGCATGGCATTTTATATAATACAGGTATGGGGCCTGTTATTAAGAATGTTCAGGACCTGAGGTTTTCTGGATAAGGGGTCTTTCTGTAATTTGTATCTCCATGCCATAAGTCTACTAAAAAATAATTTAAACATTAAATAAACCCAATAGGATTGTTTTGCCTCCAAAAAGGATTCATTATAATTTCTGGTTCAAGCTACTGTTTTATTTTTACAGCGATAAAGGATACCATTTTTAAAACTGGATTTTATTGGATTAAAATGGAGTCTATGGGAGATGCCATTCCTGTAATTTGGAGCTGTCTGGATAACGGGCTTCCGTATAAGGCTGATGGCCCATGGAACACGTTAGTCGCCTGCTATAGATCTCTGCTACAGTAGGCAACTAACCACTCCGACGTGTTTTCATCAGCAATAATAGAAGTTGCTGGTGGAAATGCTTGTGCATCGCTTTGGCTCTCCAAAGTCGCGCAAAGTTGGAAACGGTTTTTGAGCTTTCAAACCTACATCATAAATATGTGTTTTGTGAAGTCTAAAAGAACACAACTCTGTTTAGCAGTTTGTTTAGGCTACAACTAAACTGCATCGGTTTGTTGCAAAAAATCATTTTGAATGTAGATGATAGGAATAACAAGCCTGGGGACTCCCGCCCCAGGGACCCTGCAGGTGCACTCGCCGGCCGCGTCCCCTAACCCCCCCCCCGCAGGGGCCCCCACCCAATGTCCTCCCCTGAGTGCGCATAAGTTTAACACATCAGGAGGAACAGTCGGGCAGGGGGAGTGTCAGCAAGGGTCGGGTCTGGGCCGCTGGGGGCCCACCAGAATTTTTCCCGGCGTCCCAGTCCAACCCTGTATCTGACCAGTTAGATGTTGGGGTATAGTTTAGCTTTAGCATAATGCATTGCAAAACAGTATATAGAACATCCTATGGCATTAATTGATTAAATAAAAGTATATGGAAGAAACCAGTTATAACTTTTAAAGGGAAAATATTATTTCGCTTACCCACATGAAATATTAATTTATTCACTCACTTAAACAGTTTTAATGTTTAAATCTTCAAGAATTGAATCAATTCAGTGATAATGTGCCTTCAAGAGATGGGATCATCAATTCTGTTTTGCTAGAAAACAACACTGAAATAGGAAGTAGTAAACCCTTTACAGAGCTCCACTACCTGTGGTGAAAGTGACATTTTATCTCAGTTTCTCCAGTTTTCATGGAAACCCTATCGGCTAAATCTCACCCGGCAGTTTTTAATTGGACATTCAGCGTTTGAACTGATCAGATCCTACCCACAGACCAATATAGCTGCTATTGGTTTTTATCAATGAGGCACAGGTTTTATGATCAGCAAACTTGAATGTTTCTTAGGAATGTTATTATCATAAAGGAAATTATATAGTCCATGTAGGGCAGTGTGTAAGACTTTCACTGGACAGTAACAATAACATTGTTAAAGGAACAGTAACACCAAAAAATGAAAGTGTATAAAAGTAACTAAAAGATAATGTGCTGCTGCCCTGCACTGGTAAAAGTTGTGTGTTTACTTCAGAAAGTCTACTATAATTTATATAAATAAGCTGCTGTGTAGTATGGGGGGCAGCCATTCTTAGGAGAAAAGGCACAGGCACATAGCAGATAACAGATAAAACACTATTGTATTCTACAGAACTTGTCTGTTATCTGCTATGTAACCTGTGCCTTTTCTCCTTTTTTCCAGCTTGAATGGCTGCCCCCGGGGCTACACAGCAGCTTATTATATAAATTATAGTAGTGTTACTGTAGCAAACACACCAGTTTTACCAGTGCAGGGCAACAGTGCATTATATTTTTATTACTTTAAAGCTCTTTTATTTTTTGGTGTTAATGTTCCTTTAAAGGTGATTTACTACATTTTCTTATCTTCCATATGTAGTAAAAACCATAGCAACCAATAGGACATTTTTTAAAATGCTACCACCTGCATGTAGTAGTGGTTAATGTAAAAAATGCAGTGTGAAAAGGTGTTTCAAATATTGCTTTTGTGAACTCAGAAAGTAGCAACCCCATCCGCAAATGAAAGAAAGATTGTAGGGTTGATTCACTAAAGGTCGATAAGCTTTATTGCATGCTTTTTTGCGTTAAAATTGATGCAAAAAAAACCCATGTGATTCGCTAAAGTATGATCACATGCATTAAGTCGCATATAGCTTGCGTTAAATAGCGTGCAACCGTATGCGTTAATTTTAACACATTGCGTTAATTAGCGCGCAGAAATAATACTAACGCATGATTCACAAACACTAAGACGCGCTAAATATTGCATTAGTCTGTGCGAAAATTAACACCTTCTTGGGGCAGGCGGTAATTATAGAAAAGTACAGTTCATGAGCTTTTGGCAACACAATATGGACTTTGCAGTGGGATTTATTCAAGTATGTGTTGGCCCTAGAGCAGTGTTTTTCAACCATTTTTGGGCAAAGGCACACTTGTTTCATGAAAAAAATCACGAGGCACACCACCATTAGAAAATGTTAAAAAATTTAACTCTGTGCCCTGCAGCAGTGCCCCCCTAGTACACTGGTGCCCAGCAGCAGTGCCCCCCTAGTACATTGGTGCCAAGAGCAGTGCCCCCCTAGTACATTGGTGCCCAGCAGCAGTGCCCCCCCAGTACATTGGTGCCAAGAGCCAGCCCCCCTAGTACATTGGTGCCCAGCAGCAGTGCCCCCATAAGTCAGTGTGCCCCGTGGCCCCCCCTAATACATTGGTGCCCAGCAGCATTTTACTCTTCGGCGGCTTCAGCAGCATATTCCCCTCACGCGCGCCGCCTCTGCACTTCTGCCTACACGCGACCGCACACAGGCCCTTTTATAACGTTGCGCCCCGTGCGTACTGACGTCACCCGTACACACGGGGCGCAACCAATGACAGGGCCCGGATTTTTTTTTGAAAGTAAAAATTGCGGCCCTGCCTACGGCACACCAGGCAACATCTCGCGGCACACTAGTGTGCCGCGGAACAGCGGTTGAAAAACGCTGCCCTAGAGTGATGCAGCCTCCAGTTTGCAGGGAAATGGTCATTTTCAGAACAGTAGTTTTCCGAAAATAATGGCGTGTATGGCTAATATGGCGTACGTTTCTTCGCACACGGTGCGTGCTGCGTTAATTAGCGTACGTTGCGTCAAATACAGCATGAAAATAGTCTTAGTAACTTAACACACATTGTGTCTAAATTAACGCAAGTATCCTTTTAGTGAATCATGCGTTAATACGCGGTAAAATTTTTACTGCATGCTATAAATAGCGCTCGTTTTAACGCACCTTAGTGAATCAACCCTTGTGAGTGTTGTGGTTTGACGTGTGCAGTGGATATCATAAACCTTCTTATAAATAACTTCTGATTTTTGCATCAAAAAATGTCACCTTCAAGCAGACTTTTAAAATTAAAATTTACCTTGTAATAACTGTATAAAAAAGGGTCAGAAGGCACAGGAGAGCCCTGACCTTACTACCTGTAAGTCATAGGACAGCATTTGGCCCCCAGTGCAGGGTGCTTCTCCACATACTCCCTAACTTGGGTGCTTGAATGACATGCAAGTTAAGGGAGCAGGCGAGGAGACGCTTTTGTCTCCCCCTGCCCATCCACTGCACTGCCTAAGGGGCAAAATGGAACACAGAGGCCTTCAGGAACTTACACAAAGCAGGATGTGGTGCGCAAAGTGCAAGAAAACTGGTAATCTTCTTTTTTTTCACACTGCATCTGAATTGTAAATGACCCCTATCATTTCCTTGCTGATAGTGCCCTGGCTGGAATCAAACCTAGGACCCAGTGCTTAGCACTGCAATGTATCAGTGCTAAGCAGTGTACCCAAAAACTAGTACTTTTGGCTCATTAAAAACATTATAGCAATATTTACTCTGCCGGGTTATATATGTCTAAAGAAACCCAATTTTAGTGGCAGTTCTGGGCTATTCTCTAAATCTGGCCATACACACACTGATGTAATTGTAAGAGACCATCATAAATGGGCTGTTAAGTCGATCGGACAGGCTAAAAAATTTTGGTCGGATAACCATAAAATCTGCGCATGTGTTGTGTATGTGACAATATCCTTAGGGGATCTGCAGTGCATTTCCAGTAGGGATGCACCGAATCCACTATTTTAGGATTGGCCAAAGCCCGAATCCATTGCGAAAGATTTGGCAGAATACCGAACGGACTCCTAATTTGCATATGGAAAAGAAGGCCGAAAACGGTGAACGTTTGTTGGAAGACTAAAATCTGAATAAGTATGACCACTTTACATTGTATTAAATATAAACAAATCTGTACTTGTAAATAAGATTTATTCTTCTGTCAGTGCTCTGTCCTGGAGTCACAGGATCCACCTTTGCTTCTGTGTGCAGTGCCTGATCCCCTAGGAGCTGAAAGAAATGGGGATGTGATATGTGTTGAACGGATTCTGTAGAGTAGTCTTTGCTTCATACACGCTGCTGTGAAAACAGTTCCACATTGTCCATCTGTGAGAGAGCAGCTGCCAATTTCAACTAAAAATGCCCCAGACTTGAAATAAGAACCAGATCTTCCTCTCCCAAAGAGCAAACAGAGAGGTCATTGTGTGCGCTCCATCTCCTCTCTGGGGGGTGGGCTCACAAAGTGAAAATCAAATGCATTTGTGACCAGACTTTTCAGAGAATAAATAATGCTATCTAATATGATGAAACTCCAGTGGGCCAAATATATAAGCATGTTCCAGTAGTTTAATGTAACTGTAACTGCCACAACACCTCCCAGACATATGAGTTGAAAGTGGGATGCTGGGAACTGTAGTTCTGTAACAGATCACATATACCTATAGCCAAAACATAATCGTATTGTACGTGTATGCCCTCAACTCAAACAGCCACATAAATATAGAGGTCCTCGATGAATTAATATATTCCCCAGAGTTTTGTCAGATTTCAAAGAGGTATCACTTTACTCCTATTGCTGAATTCATTTAAACTCCTCTGTGTATTCTGTTTTCTCTCTCTGCTTGGAATTCTGATTAATTCTAGTCATATTTTGTGTTTTTTTATATCATGTGTTTATGTATTGTAGTACAGGTATGGGATCACTTATCCGGAAACCCATTATCCCGAAATTTCCGAATTACGGAATGGCCATCTCCCATAGACTCCATTATAAGCAAATAATTCTTATTCTTAAAACTGATAATAAAACAGTACCTTGTACTTGATCCCAACTATAATTAATCCTTATTGGAGGCAAAACAATCGTATTGGGTTTATTCAATATTTAAATGATTTTTAGCAGACTTAAGTTATGAAGATCTAAATTAGAGAAAGATCCCTTATCCAAAAAGTAGGAAAAAATTAATTTTCTGTTTTTACTTTGAATCTCCAAAAATGTTTTCATTTCTTTAACAGCAACAGTTAGAGGAGGAAGCTGCCAAACCACTTGAACCTGAGAAACCAATTTCACCCCCTCCTGTTGAATCAAAGCACCGGAGTTTGGTCCAGATTATCTACGATGAGAACAGGGTAAGACTCTGATACAGGCCCAGTTATGTTTGGTCAACCTTATTAGCATTTAATTCGTAGGTTTTGATTATTTTAATCTGAAATCTCCCTACTCAGTCTCACCTTGCTAAATATTCTTTTTTTATATTGCATTAAGTTGTATACACCCGGGATGCACCAAATCCAGGATTTGTTCTTTTTCGGCAGGGTTCGGATTCGGCCGAATCCACAGTCCTGGCTGAACTGAATCTAAATTAGCATATGCTAATGAGGACATGGAAGGGTTAAATGTCTGTGTCTGGATCCTAATTAGCGTATGCTAATTAGGATTCAGATTCGGTTCGGTATTCGCCCGAATCCCTGGGTTCAGTGCATACCTAGTATACACCCTCCTCAGGGGCGATTCTGGACATATCGCCGCCTGAGGTGGCTCCTGGATGCCGCCCCCGCTCCCCAGCGCTTACCTTCTGAGCGCAGGAGCGGGTCCGGGGGCGGTGAGATCGCTAGTGCAGAGAGCGCAATTGCGCTCTCTGCACTAGAAGAGCCGAATTTCCGGTTTAAAAACCGGAAATTCAGCTCTTAAAGTTACCAGGAGCGGCTTTTTGCCCCTGACCCTCCTATACTTATTTTATTGTTACTATATATTCTGTATGTATCTTTGGTGTAATTTGCTCCTTGCATAGCTGCTGTAACCTATACTGAAACATATTACTCTGTTTAGTATTCACACCCAGTATCTTTAAAGGGGTTGTTCACCATGGTGTCTCACTGATATCCTGAGACAATTTGCAATTTTGTGGATTTTCTTTTATTTAGCATTTTGTTCATCACCATTTGGGAATTTCAGCATATGGTTGTTAGGGTTGTGTTTACCTTAGCAACAAGGCAGTGGTTTAAATGAGTGACTGGAATATGAATAGTAAAAGGCCCAAATAAAAAGATAGATAGTAAAAAGTAGCAATAATAAAATTGTCGACTCACTGAGTAATAGCTTTTGGGGTCAGTGACCCCCATCTGAAAGCTGGAGAGATATCAAAGTGGAAAGTAGAGACCTGCCCTGTACCAATCTTTGAGTCCTGAACCCACAACTTGCATTTTTATTTACTTTGACCTGCTACCCTAACCGACCCGCAACTGCTTTATCCGCAACCTGATCTGTGACCTGCTGACTACCAATTTTTGAGTCCTGGACCCACAACTTGCATTTTTATTTGCTTTGACCTGCTACCCTAACCGACCCGCAACTGCTTTATCCGCAACCTGATCCATGACCTACTGACTACTGTTTAACAGGAAATGCTGTTTCTGCAAACCGGATGTGATGTCATCTGAAGTGAACAGGGGGGTAGAAAAAATGTTTAAAGTAGTAAAGGAGATATTATAGGTAATATAATAAAATAAATATGGATAAGACCTGCAACCAGACCCACGACCCGCTGACTCTCATCTTTACCCACTTCCAAAAATCTTACCCACAACATGCAGGTTTCCTGACCTGACCAGGTTACTTCCTCAGCACATTAAAAAGGCTGCATGGTTATTCTTATATTGTATCTGTCAGTCATGGCCTACCATCTTTGCATACCAGTCACTGTGGTTCATCTATGTGCATACTGTATCAACAAGAATGGTGACAATCCTTAGGGCTGTGGCACACAGAGGAGATTAGTCGCCCGCAACAAATCTCCCTTTGTCGTGGGCAACTAATCTTCCCGTAATGCCATCACACCGCGAAAATGTAAATTGCCTTTGGAGGAAACTTCCGCGATTTGAGGAAATCGATGCGCCACGTATGCCCTCCCACCGGCAATTTACATTTTCGCCTGCAGCTGTGACAAGTTGCTGTTACTAAGTAGCTCCATGTGTCTTCACCCTTAGATTTGACATTCAACATATAATGCATGTAGTTGTTAGGCAAATTTGTATATGTTTGCCTTTATATAGGTAAATGCTGCCTGCTGATTGGCTGCTTTGGGTTTGCAGACATGGTACAACTGCCATGGCGCTGCCTGTTTGTGCAAACGTGGTAACACATTCTATCGGTACACCTCCCTCAGTTCTGTGGAACATGCACATTATATACAGTATCTACTGTGTTCCTTCAACAGTTCTTTTTGTGAATTCTAATGTGTTACACAAATTAACCTATTTTTCTATCTCTGTAGTCCCCTGATCTTTATAGTTCTGTGCCTCAAGCACAACAGGAAGATCCAACTTCCCTTCCCCCAGCCTCATATCTAAAGTCTCAGGAAAAATAGATGGGTTTTTCTGTCTCTGCTACTAGGCTAGTGTGTGGGGGCCCCTTAGCGGCAGCCAAACGCATTACTGCTCCATCGACTTCCCTTGTTGCACAGTTCATCTGAGGACACAACATTTCTTTGTCTCCTTTCTACCTTTCACACGTACTGTTCAGCTACTGAGCCAACCTACAGCAGTTATAATGAGTGTGGAAGGACAAGTACTGACACAAACACGCACAATAATATCCATATACACACATGTATATTAATACGTACAATTAAAGGTGTGTATATGTCATTTGTTCTTGTTTTTTTAAGAACAATAAACATAATTGATTTTTTTTTTTATTACTATGTTAGCAAGCCGCATTGACGCATTTACACAGCATGGGTTCACAGTGTGTGGCATGCAGCATATTCAGAGATCTTTGCATATTGTTCCAGCCCTGTAAACAAGGTTTTGATTTGTAATAAATGTATCAGGAGTTGGTTTGGGGTCTGGTGGCTATGAGTCCCAGTTTTTGCACACTCCAGTGTTTAGAACAAGAAGTAGTATTTGATTGTACCTAGTCATGTATCATTCATTTCCCAGGCTTAGAGGTGACTGGAGTGGGGTGAATTTGCATGGTGGCGGAAGCAAAAATGCTGAAGCGTGATAGTGTGTATCTTACAAGAATGGGCAGATAGTATCATGTTTGCATAAACCTCTGGCTGAAAAAGTATAAAATTAGTATAAACTTAAATTACAGGCTGTTTCTTCTGGATTATTTTTTTGTATATGAAAAAGAATATTTAGATTATGTTGGAAAATGGTACAATTATTACTCATAAAATCTCTCTCCCTAAGTTCTGTGGTTTGGGATCTGTGCAATGGGCCAGCTTTGCACACTCATAGGAGCCTATTTATGAAGTGTTATAGTTGGAATAAGATTTCTATCTCACAGCTTTTGCAAATTTACCCAGCTCTGCCTTTGTATAGAACTATAAATTATTATTGTTATTGCTGCAATTTCTGCTTTAACTGTGTTTCTTACTCGTCCCTGTTTATAAAGGACTAACATACTAGTGTAATTGTGTTTTGTATTGTATTTTATTATTGACCTGTCCTGTTAATGCATACCTCCCAACTGTCCTGGTTTTTGTGGGACAGTCCCTCTTTTGACAGCTCAACTGGCAGTCCTGGATTCTTACTGAAAAGTCCCTCATTTCCCTTTGATCTCCTGCACTAAAGCTAAAAAAGATACAAATTTAATTAAAAGTAGCTTTTGGCAGAGAGCCCAGAAATCTTAACAAGCGTCACCTGCACTTAGAAACATTGTTTCTCACTTTTAATGAAATAATTAGCCCAGAAAGGTAAAAAGCCTCCCTGCACTTGAAATACAATTGTTACTAATAAGCTAAACAGGTCTCTTAGGTCTCTCCCTTGTTGAGGGCGACTAATCTCCCAGATATTAGTAGCCCGCAACAAGGGAGATTTGTCGCGGGCGACTAATCTCCCCGTCTACTTAGGGGAACTGAGACTTGCAGCTTAGAGGGCAATTTCAGCTTTTTCAGCAAAACTGTAATAACACATAAAACAGGACCCCAAAACGCTCAGAAATATGTTCAAACTTTAAATAAGCTGCCAAACTTCATTAAATGGGAGTGGTATTTAGGAGGTGTGGTTGCAGAAGTGGGCATGGGCACTGTGCGCGGCATTTATTTGTGTCCCTCTTTCCGAGCTGATAAGGGGATGGTAGAAGATGGTTGCCAGAATTTTAGGGTGAAGACACACAGAGCTACAAGTAGCAGCTACTAGTCGTGGCTACTGAAAAAGACAATGCTGATCACTAAGTGATAATTGTCTCTATGTGTGTTTTAGCAAAGGCAATTCTCAGTATTTTCTATGGCAGGGTATTTTCTGGCATTTAGCAGCTGTGACAAGTAGCTTATACTGAGTAGCTCCGTGTGTCTCCACCCTTAAAGGAGAAGGAAAGGCATTTTACTGCCAATAGATTAGCCACCTTAGTGCCACTCAGAACGCTAAACACACTTCATAGGGTCTTTCTAAGACAAAGTCAGTTGGGGAAAGGGTGGTAGCAGGGACTTATTGGAGACAGGGACTACAGTTTTGGGCATTTTTTGACCATGTGGGAGGCAATGTGTGACATTGCCCTTAGGATATGTATTAGTAACTTGATCTTGCTCTGTATAAATATAATATGTTTTTGCACTTGGTTAGTAGTATGCATGTATGTGAAATGTAATATGTTTTGATTTTTTTTTTTTGGGTGGGCCTTTAATTTGCAATCTCGTCTCATGTGTATATTTTTTTTATATGCAAATGTGATGACAATAAAGATGACTTGACTTTTCGAGGGATTGAACATATTTAATGGATGACTGGGGTGGGGGGAATATCAGCCTAAATGTGGAAGCATAATGTAGGCTTCTATATTGTTAATTTCTCATTACTATTTCCTCTGAGAGTTGCATTTATCAGAGAGAGGAGAAAGTGTTCAGAGCAGAACATGCTGGAAGTGCCTTGTGTGCCACCCCATGCTGAGACTGGCACTGGTACATTTTATTAATCTCCTAACTAATAACTGGCATCCTGCAGAGCCCACTGAGATAGAATGCCATTCACAGAGCTATACACAACAAGTTGATTCATAGCAGGAGGTGGGCACGGGCAAGGGAAAAGTGAAATAAATCTTTCTAACACGCCAATCTCTTTTTTTGCTGTTACCCCAAATTATACACTGAAAGCAACATGTTAAAGTGATGAATCGGTTACTGGCATGGTACTCCAGCCACTCATGGCAAGTAGAATCATGCTAAGCCCATACTGAGGGTAATGCTAATTTGCTGTAATGATTCTTTGTAGGAGTGAAATATCTGTGTGGGTAAGCATGTGGCCAAATTCTCCTCTACTGGAAATGTGCACTACGTGTCATTCAGTATTTATAATGAAGGCCAACCTTTGTCTTTAAACATTTTTGGTGTCAGATTTTTCACAAAGGCCCCTTTGTCAAGTAGAGCATCTGATCTCTTGCTCTGTGTATTTTAATGGCATTTCCTTGTTTGGCAGATAACCTGTTGCCAAAATGTTTTTCAGTTAGATTACTTTGCAGTTAATCTACAGTAAACTCAGTGCTGGGTGACCAGGTATATTTGTGTCCTTGTCAAGCCTGGCAAATTGCAGCCCCCCTTCTTATTTTAGGTATTGTTTCTATTAATCAGGTAAACTAATTACCATTCAACCCTTTTTTTTTTCCTTTCTTCCTTTGCATTTCTTTCTCCACTTTCTTCAAACCCCCTGAACTTTTTTCATACTCCCCTCTGTACTCATCCTTTCTCCCTCCCATATTGCCTCCTTTTCTACTTGCATTGAAATCTATCCTCCTTTCCCCCTCTCTCCCCAAGAAGTTAATTTGCCCATAAATTATGTGACTAGTCGATGACTAATGACTAGTTCAATAACTAGTTGAATAGCACTGTTTCAAGTTAACTCCCCTAGTCATCCATGGAAAACCTAAGCGCTATTGACACTCAAACCTTATTAAAACGGCCCAGACAAAACTATATTCTGTATATAATAATGTTCTGATTGCTGCATTGTAGGTGTTTTGCCGTTTTGACCCTTTGTATTAAATATTTGCTAACAAAATAACATAGCTTGTTGTTGGTTTTGCAGAAAAAAGCTGAGGCAGCCCACCGGATACTGGAAGGTCTTGGACCCCATGTGGAACTAGTAAGTACTCCATTATATATAATATATAAATATAATTGAATTAGTTAAATACATAAAACCTTTTTAAAGGTTTCTAAAGAATGTAAGACTCATAGCAGCACATAGACAAATGCAAGTCAACAAGCCCAGTATTTCTGTAGTACAAGTCCAGGGTCTAGTGGCATTTGATTAATGACAATTTCTCTTTTTCATTCTAGCCTTTATACAACCAACCTTCAGATACGAAGCAATATCACGAGAACATTAAAATGTGAGTGTCTGGATTTAGTCAATTTATTTAAATTTTTTACATTTTTACATACTATACAATATTGTGCTGAGTTTCGAGTTCTTCGGGTTTTATACTGTAAGTTATACTGGAGTTAAGCTCCATGTTACTGGACTCACATATAGGCTCATATAGGCACATATACAAACTTTAGATTCCTGTTTCTTAACTTTGAGGGCCTAGATGTTTTTAAACTGCAACTCCCAGGATCCTTCAGCATCTAAGCAAAAGTTAAAACATTCTGGGGGTAATTTATAAACACTGGGGAAATTTGCACCCTGACAATAACCCATGCCAACCAATCAAATATTTGCTTTCATTTTTCTACCTGCACTTGGCTGGAAAAATCTAATCACAGATTGGTTTCTATGTGTTACTGTCCAGGTGCAAATTTGCCCAGTATTTATAAATGAGCCCCACTGTGTGTGCTAGTCCTAAACAGGCCTAGGTGGTAAGCTTTAATGAGCATTGTCTTATTATATTTCCTGTGTATGTCGGTATTAGTGTGTACGTTGTATGTTAACTGTATAAAGCCTTCTGTTGTACAGCGCTGCAGAATATGTTGGCAGGTTGTAAATAATAAAAATACATGCATGAAATGTTCTTCATTGCATACAGAAACCAGACGATGCGAAAGAAGCTGATACTGTATTTTAAAAGACGAAACCATGCACGGAAGCAGTGGGTAAGTTGTAGGATATATATTAGGTTTAATAGGTATAATGTGGCATCATAATAAAATAATATTATCCCTAAACAGGAGGGAGGCTATGACAATACTGTGACTTTGAAATGTAAAGAAGCATAATAAGCAAATATAGTGTATAGCATATTCTTTAGAATATAGAAATCGCCGTGCTTACTCACTGAGACTTTTGGGGCTTTAGACGACCTTTTACTAAGGTCTTGGTTTAGCGAGAGTCAAGTTGAAAGAAAACTCTAATTAGCATCACTTTGCGGTGCCTACTGTGCAGTGTTTCTGTGCCAAAGGACAGCTTAATGGCACGAAAGAGCAGACGCTGATCTAGCAGAATACAGGGTAGAATTAATTAAAAGTACAGAAGCGTAGCCTCTCCTCTGTATGATTGCTGTGGCCTTCTGGGAGAATAAAGTTTGCTTTACTGTGCTGCATTCACACATGGAAACTAATTCTGCGATAGAGGCCAATATGCTGGGTCCCTGTACTTATTTATTTGCAAATCTGTGCCTTCTAGTGTGGTTATTAGTGATGAGCGAATACGACAATCATTTTTTTTCAATGCAGTATACATTGGAGCTTATGTGCATTTTTTTGCTGCAAAGTTTGCAGCAGTTTTGCAAAAAAAATTCTGATTGGCAACACTTGGGATTTTTCCTCAAATCCATATCTGGTAAAAATTTCACTGATCACTAGCAGTTATAAATAATTTGAGAAATTCCAGTCTACAGCACTCGTTGATACTTTGGTTGAATAATGGAGACAAGGGCCAGCTGTGGCTTTGTACAAACTTTAAGCAGAGCTCCACATGACCATTCAGGTCAGTTGGATTCAGGCTGGCACAACACTTTCATAATGGGTTGCAGGTGGATGATGGGCCTTAATCTGCCCATAGTTCACTCCGTCTGCAACCTCAGGCTACCACCTTTTTCCTCTGGTGATTTCAGGGCTGGGAAGGTCAGACACAGGTATGTACATGATGTTGGTAGGGTTGGATAGGGATTGCATAGGGTATGGCTTAGGTCTGGGGGGTTAGGACAAGTGGCTTTTTAATCCTCTCAGCGCACACAGATATGAAGCAGAGGAGGCCATATGTATGTTTTTTTTAGTGCCATATTTATAGGTGACCAATAAATGCTACTTGCTGATTTGATGCTGTAGGTAACTAGATCTTTAGCAAACTTTGCATATTTGATTACATTGCTATTTCATAATAGAAAAATATTGCCTTTAAAAACTACCTTTTGTGCCACATCCATGAAATTTTCCCTATTAAAACCTTTCCAGCACAAGCCATTCCACTTTTAGCTGGCTGCTCTCCCAGGCTGTGTAGGAATGCCAGTAGCACTTAGCACTTTGCACCTAGGATGCCAGCCAATCCCAGTCTTATGGGTAGGTAGCCTGCAACCAGGCAGCCCTGACAGAAATCTGCATCCTCGGTATGGCAGCCCTTAGTCATGGATACTTTTATATTGATTATCTTCTTTTTCCAGCATATCATTTTGAATAAACTATTCTTTGGCTTTTGGCCCATTGCTTAAACCTGTGACTTACTGCATCAACATTCATCAAAGAAATATGCATTAACATAAAGGTGTCAGTTGGCACAAAGGCATACATGCCTAGGCAGCGTATTTGTGCCACTTGACACGTGGGCTGGTGTATAACTAGGTGTGTTTGTTTAGGACCCATCAATTCCAAATAGTTGGATTGACTAGAATTTTAGGCAGCTTTTAGGCAGAACTCTTAATGTTTCAGAAGGTGGCCACGTATCCTCACTTAAATCTTTCTTATGATGAAATAATGATAATAAGGATAATTTAGCGCAGTCGTGCCAAAAGCTGATCATTTGCATAGCTACTTTCAGTATGTAGGTGTTGCGTGAAATCCTTTGTTTTTTAGCTGAGAATGTTAGTTCTTGCCGATGCTGTATTTTTGTTGTTGTTCAAGCAAAATATTTGAGGGACTTACAGCATTAGAATTTAGATAAATCTGTTTTTAAATATTATTTAATGTTATGTTCTTATTCTTTTGATAAACAAAGCACTGGTTAGTAGGCCTCATGCCTTCTTTACATTCACAGGAGCAGAAACTGTGTCAGCGCTATGACCAGTTAATGGAAGCCTGGGAAAAGAAAGTGGAGCGGATTGAGAACAACCCACGAAGACGAGCCAAAGAGAGCAAAATAAGAGAGTATTATGAAAAACAGTTTCCGGAGATCCGCAAGCAGAGGGAACTACAGGAACGCATGCAAAGGTTGGTATATGATGTATATCATGTTTATTCTAGGTTTCCATCTTATATTTATTATATTATAAAGCAACCGGACTTAAGTAATCATTGAAGATGTTTCACTACTCATCCAAGCAGCTTCTGACTGGTATGGGAAGTCCTCAGCATATGAACTCTTCCACTAATGGCACATTGTAACTCTTCAGAGAGGTGACACCTGAAAGGGTTCTGGGTAACAGACAACACCACATGTTTGCCATAGCATGTAAAGCTGCTCATCCATACAACATATTCATGCATTGCTGCATGTGACTGAACGTTTCCATTCCATTTCTCAGCAGGGTAGGACAGAGGGGAAGCAGCCTGTCCTTTTCTGCAGCACGCAGTGAGCACGAAGTGTCAGAAATTATTGACGGTCTCTCAGAGCAGGAGGTAAGGTTCCCTTCTACAGTGACTTTCCGGCCGCAGTTTTTGTATGTGCAAATCACTTTTTCTTCTGTGGTGTAAAGTACAAGGGGTGGATATGCAATATACTGTTCAACTGTAGCTTTTAAGTATTAGTCATATACCTTTCAAGATTGTGTCTGATTGATCTCCATGCAATATGTTTTCATGTTTAAGTGATATGTTTAGTGGCTGCAAACTCACAAGGGAATGTACAATTTCTCACATCCAGGTACCTCCTACTTTTGCATTCCTGCAGGTTTTGGGTGCTCCAAAAGGATTAATGTGTTACTAGGCCTGATTGTATTTGAAACAGAGCAAGGTCTTGTGCCTTAACCCCTTCACTGCTCTGGGTTTTCCCAAGTTGCATTCAGAGCTTAATAACATTATACCTATATCTTTTTAACTTTGGTGTCTCTGATAAAATACACAGATGAAATGCCATGTGCCAAGTGTCCACTGAAGTCATGTTAAGACCACCCCTCTCTTTATTTAATCTGCACTTTAGTATGAGTTAAAATACAGAACCAAATCATCAGATGGATTGCATGGATTTTCACCCCTTCACTGCCATAGTCTTTGAATTAAAATGTATGAAGTTATGAGTCAAGGTTGTGAACTTTCTATGAGATTAAATGCACATATCTCTCCTAACCCTATCTTCTACCTTAATGTTGTGCCTGCACCCGAAAGCATTGAATCTGCAAACAAAGGCCTTGTGTTAGTTGTCTGATAATGGCTGAGCGTGCCTGCACCCAGAAACATTGAATCAATTAGAAGATTTTTCAGGCATATGGGCAGATTGTCAGCCTGCACTTGTACACAGGGTGACAATACGCCTTGTTGAGCCTTTCCCTAAGGGGCCAACAGTTTTAAACAATAATAAATATTGGGGAGAAAGAATGTAACCTGAACATTTAAATTACATTTACTTTATTTCCCTAAATAAGAATAACCTTAAAGGTCAAAGTATGTACATGTACATTTTTTAATAAATAAATAACTGGCTGATCCAGATGTAATATTTTACATTTGGATCAGATGTAAAATGAATACCTTTAAAGGAGAAGGAAAGGCTAATAGATTTAATCTCAAGCTGCAGGCATACCTTCAGTTCTCTCAATAGTGCCCTTAAATCTCCCCATATTTCTCCTGTTCAGATAATCAGAAACCTCATAGGGGGAAAAAAAAGTTCCCATAATGCCTTGCTCCTGCACCAAGACCTGTGTACATGCTCAGTTTGTAAGACTTATGAGGAAGCTTCCTGCTGATTGGGTTAGATCCACATTCCTAAGCGGTGGGGAGTGAATTCTTAGCATTCTTTAGGTAGGGGGGAGCAGGAGAGGGGAGAAAGGAGAGAGCTGCATGTCTCCGGCAGAGGGCAGAGGAAAACAAAGAGACAACAAATCTTTTGACAGCGGACCCCGTATTTACATAGACCTTTTTGATAAAGCTTACTTAGTTTTTAACCTTTCCTTCTCCTTTAAAAGAATAAATTACTATAAAAGAACCATAAAAATATATGTGCTCAATCATTTCTTGCATTTATATATTAGGCAAGGACAGGGCTGCAATTAACTAAGTGATCATATCAATTCATATGCTAAATAATAAATCTAGATAAAAAATCTCAATAAGTGTATCCAAGCACATTTATAATCCACAGCTAACAGAAGAAGAATACAGTTTCAAGGTGCTAGTAAGTAATGGGGTCAATTTTCATTGAGTTACTCACCACGTGAGTGTTTGAGGGCCTGTGCAGTGGATAAAGAACAGGTCAGGAGCCTGGGGGTCCTTACATTTTAGTCCTGTAACCCAACTGTAGTATGGATAACTAATAACAGAGGTTGTATTTATTATGCACATCAATGCCAAATTAAATAGAGCACTGACACTTCAAGCCACTAAATGTATATATGTAACAGAAATTATCATAATCATGCATTTACTCAACACTTTGTTATATGGGGGAGCATACAGCATACTAAAATCCAGGGGGGTAATAGGTGCTTGAGATGATACTTTTGGGGCATCTCCATTTGCCACCTTTATTTTCTTGTAACTTTTACCTCCATTCCCCATATCAGATAATTTTATCTTTGTAGAATTGGTTCAGCGAATATTTCCTTCAGTTACCAAGTCTCACAGATATTTGCTCTTTCTCACCCAATGTGTGCATCTCTGTGCAGCAGCACCCCCCCCCATCATTTTTTCTTTTCTTTTGATTGCATTCACTATGGTTGAAGTGTGGCTCAGCTGGAATTAATTTGCAGCACAGGATTAATTATTTCTATACTTTCTCCAGTCATATCATGACCAGGTGTCCATAACCCAAGTCAGATGCACCCGAATCTTGTAGTGGTCCGGGTGCCAATGCCTTAAACCCAAAGCTGGGGAGAAGTCACAGGTTTAAATGTGTAGAAGGCTTGCACAACAGTTGAAAGGTAAAATCTTTATTCCATTCAAACATTAAAACCACATATGGATTTTAACTTTCATGCGGTGTACAATCCTTCAAGGGATTTAAGCTTGTGATCATTACGATCAGTAACAAATATCTAATTTACAACAACTTGATTTATAAAAAACATATTCTCTTTTCTACACAAATATGAAGTTGGACATTAAAAAGAAAGTATTTTTTAAAAATTTGAACACACACACGCGCCATATAAACATTACCTGATAAAGAATGCATAACATAAATCTGAGGTGTCTCAGGATTGCATAAACCATTCACATTTTGGGGGTGATATTGGGTGCTTTTTCAGTGCCTTATATCTGCAATATACAGTATAGTATAGGCAGTGTATGTATAATATTGTATCTATTTTAATAATATACATTTTAGTATCTTAGTTGTGCAATCTTGGCATATTCCATGTTTTTTCTTGACCTGGGAAAGCTGGTACATTTTTAATGGCTGCCTTGTGTCCTGCAGAATCTGGAGAGGCAGATGCGCCAGCTGGCAGTCATTCCTCCCATGTTGTTTGATGCTGAACAGCAGAGGATCAAGTTTATTAACATGAATGGTCTTATGGACGATCCCATGAAGGTGTACAAGGAACGGCAGGTTATGAACATGTGGAGCGAACAGGAAAAAGACACATTTAGGGAGAAGTAAGTTTCTTTTTGTCCAGCTTATATAAACAGAGTAAACAAATGTTCTTGGACTTCCTTGGTAACTTCTAATTTTCAATAGAAGGCACATTTTTTCTTGTAATACATAAATTCAGATCACATGGGGATTCTCTGCAGAAATAATGGCCAAGGACAATATCCAAGGGTCAATATGCTTTTTACCCAACACTTAAGTCACAAGACTCTTGCGTGCATGGGTGCTTGCAGGAAATTTTCCAGAGTAAAGGGGGCAAGATCATTAACTGAAAGTGGCCTGTAATGAAAGACTAAATCTGTATGCAATAAGTAGGTGTTAAGGTGCTGCCAGGTCTGAGAGATATGTAGGAAATGAATTTATTCTAGATCATTTATAGAAAAATTACTTTATACTTAATAATAAGTGATATAATTTTGGAAGCAATGGTTCATATTTATGCCACATTTCTGTTATTCATGAAGACCCAGGTTGGTTCTATACCTACATCAGGTCTTTGGGAACTCATCTCAGTGGAAACCAGTGGATTTGAGGTCTCTTAAACAATCATGGTCCCCATAGACAAACAATTAAACCTACCTTCTCCAAAACGAATAATGGGGAGCCATTAAGTGAATCATTACTGATATGAATATACAGTTCTCAGTTATACATTGCTGTAGACAGTTTGTCGTTAATGCACATGCTATTATTAAGTGCGCCAATGCACATGACTTGGATTGACCAAATGTTGTGGTGGTTAGTGAGAAATGTTTTTGGAAGAGTAGAATAAATCATGGATTTAGAAATGTACTTGTTGTGTAATAATTGAAAAAAACATAACATAACCCTTAAACTGAATTATGGAGACCTGGGGCACTTGCCTTGCTTGAGGGGAAAATTCCAGATCCCCGCCCCCTGGAGGGAAGTGAAAAGCAAGGGACAGACAGATACTACTTACAATAGCAATTACAAATAACTTTAAAATCATGTACAATGTGTATTGCTTAGAATAACATTTTTTCTGCAGATAAACTGCATTTTTGGTATACAAAATTTATAAATGAGGCTTTCTCTCAAAAACCCTATTCTCTGTAAAGCCACATGGAGCACTTCTGCAGAACCACTTAAAATGACATTGGAATTTTTTTTGTATTGTAAACACGCAGTTAAAACGCATGTCTTTCATTCTTAACCTGCAAGGGAAAGTCCCTCTCCTCCCTGCTGCAGTTCAGTGCACTCTCTCATACCTGTGCACTCACTTGACTTCTTAACAGCTCGTGTCATGTCACATGTCCCACAGTCAACAGCCCTGTGCTCTGTATAGCTAAAGAGCTGCTAGAAAGTTTCCATCAGTGAGAAATGCAAGTGACTACTGACAGGTGCAAAGATTTGTGTGCACCATTTCTATTCTACCCTTTTTTTAAATGGGAGTTCACTGACCCCAACAGCCAAAAACTCTTGCTACAAATATTGCTAGTCTCTCATTTTAAACCACTTCAGTGTTGCTTTGGCAAATTGTAGCATTTCAAGCTGGTGACCTGTATGAAAACTAGCTTACAGGGTAAATATACCCCCTTTTTTATATGAGCTTATTCAGATGGTTTTATGTAGAAAAAGCACATAAACACTAGAATAAATATATATTTTTTTTTACTCAGATGTACCGGATTCCACAAAATGGAAACTATAATAGTCTGTTGCTGTTCTCTTTGGAACCAGTTCCCCTCTCCCTTAAGTTCACAGTGTCCTCAGTGGTACAAGATGAGGCAAGTGTTGCATTACACCATGAGTCTTTAGGGCAGTGGGAAAATGGTCCCTGCGAGCAGTGGCAAACTACCTATTAGTAAAACTATAGATGTATGTTATCAGCAAAGTGCTTCACATAAGGCTAAATGCACTGAAGTGGGGAGCAAGCATACATATGGGTGGGCCCAGTGCTGCTGCTCTATAGAGCAGACTGGCAGCTAGGTGTCTACATTGATACATTTTTCAGTTAAACCTTAAAATAAATTGACCTGCTGCCAATTTTTCTGGATCCCTGATATTTATCTGTAATAAATCTGCCCCAATGTATTCTGTAGATATTCTGTATATCTGTGAGCAGAGGTGTTTATATTTCAAAGGCAAAGCACCAGTCAGTGCATGAAACCAAAACAAACAGCGGTTTGTTTGTTTTTTTTGTTTATTATGTGAAGATGGAGATCTCATTTTAGTGATGGTGGCAGTGTAAAAATGAGAGGGTGTATGTATCAGGACTGATTGTTATGATGAAATGCATACTCCCACGTTTGGGCCCCCAAAATCCACTCCTCATGCCTGCACCTGGGCTGACACAGTGAGTCCGGGGTCAGTCACAGTGGTAGGCTGAGGCAAGTGTAGGGGCTGGTTCTGGGTCTGTGTTTATCCTAAGGTTTTACATTACATTACATTAACATTTATTTATAAAGCGTCAACATATTCCGCAAACATATTTTTAAGATCTATGCGGGAGGCGGGCACAAAAGATGGCAGGTTGTGACATCACAGGAGTGGAGCTACAGTGTCAAGGGGATCAGTTACATCAGTGCTGTCCAACTGGCCCCCCTCCCCCCCTCTGTGTGGCCCCTCACCTGTCTGGCTGCTTTGATGGTTTACCTTTGTGTAAGCTTTAAATGGTATCAGTACTGAGATAAACTGCCCCCCCTGCATGGTTCTCACCTCTGATTCAGGCTTTAATCAGGCTGTATTGTTTAAACCTGTAGTCCCCTGTGTTGTTCACACCTTTTAATCCCTGCATTGTTAACCCCCTGCACTGTTCAAACCTCAGGCTCAGGCTGTAATCACCCCCATTGTTCACCTGTTCACACCTTAGACATTGTAGGTACTGCCTGTACTATGCTGCCTGTGTGTAGGGCAGGCAGAGTATGGCACACACAGGCAGCATAGGGCAGGCAGAGTATGGCACACACAGGGAGCATAGAGTAGGCAGATTATGGCACATAGCATAGGGCAGGGAGGGTATGGCACAAACAGGTAGGGCAGGCAGAGTATGGCACACACAGGCAGCATAGGACAGGCAGAGTGTGGCACACACAGGCAGAGTAGGGCAGGAAGAGTATGGCACAAACCGGCAGCATAAGACAGACAGAGTATGGCACACACAGGCAGCATAGGGCAGACAAAGTGCTGCCTGTGTGTGCCATACTCTGCCTGCCCTATGCTGTCTGTGGGAGGTGAACCAGGCAGGGGTTTGTTATGGGTTTGTTAGCAGTTGGAAATAGCCATTAAATGGTCCCTAATATGTGTAATTATGTGCTGGGGGTTGCTGTGCTATCCACAGGGGAGGAGGAGGCATATGGATTTAAAGGTTTAACTTATTATGACATAATATAATTCTTTCACATATGAATGATGGTTGATATCCTCGCTGTAAGGACCAAGCATTTGGGATTTTGCTGTGCTACCACCATTGTGATAAAATAGGTGTGGTTTGAAGTGGGTGTAGTTTAAAAAGGGGGAGTGGTCAAAACTGGCTTCCGTTAGCGGCCCTCCACCATGTATGATAGAGAAATTCCGGCCCTCGGCACCACGGAAGTTGGACAGCACTGAGTTACATCATCAAGCGTGGAAGCCGAAAAAGGATTTCATGAGTATGGAAGCTAGAAAGGGAAGAAAGAGGAGAGTTGGGGCCGGATAAGAGGTGGCCTGGTGCCAAAATGACTAGTTCTTACAAATTTAACGTCAAGTACATTGCGAATAAATTTTTAATACTAGCCTCAGTCTTGGCTGGTATCTTACCAGCTAGACCAATGAAATACCAGCCAGGTGGCAACCATGATGAGTGGGTGTGTCCTAACGGTCCCTGCCAGAAGCACAGTAGGAGGGGGAGAGCCAATCACAGCCCTGCACTCACACAAGCAAAGACAGGCTTCAGTTTCCTATCAGGTCAGCGTAGCTGCTGATTGGTTCCTATCCTACAGTGCAGTGTACAGAGGGCCGCCGGCCCCCCCCTGCACATCCAGAGAATTCAGCCAGCAGGAAGTGGCACAGATGGGCGGGGCTAGTGTGGTTTTTGTGGAATTTCTCAATAAATCAGTCAGAAACACAACTTTTTAAAGCACAATCCTTCTATATCTAGAGGAGTATAATTCCCTGGTACATTCTTAATTTTTATAGGATATGTCTCCTTTAATGGGAAACCTGGCCACTCTATACATATTCTCATCCGGAAAGAAACCATAGTTTCTCTAGCTCTGTCTTTCTGGCCTCTAATTCCAGTTAAAAGCTTTGAAGCTTTGCTCCAAGAAATATTTCTAATACATTTTTAAAGTATTACACAGCATTCTGCACCTGACCCGGCATACTCATGTAGCTAATCTCTGATTAATCACACAATTTTCTGAAAATTCTTACACAAACACCATGCAGAGCTTTTAGCAAGAGATAGAAAAGACAACAAAAGCTTTGATGTAAATGCCGAATAATATATATATATATATATATAATTTTTTTTTTCCATCTATCTGCAACCAGTTTAGCATAGCTCTTTTTTACTGCTATATGTTGTTAACAGTGAAGACATAATCTGCACCTTTGCTTGTCTGATTCTTCAACTTAAATGTATGATCAGCTCAGATAACACTGGAGGTGCAATCCTCAAAAGGTTCTTTGATGCTCACCTTTTTTTTACAGATCAGTATTGAAAAGTCATCAGTCCAGGCTCCACTGGGCCCATGGTACCTGCACTATTTGCTTTTTATGAAATTAAATCTGGCAAAATATTTATTTGAGCATTACTTTTACTAAGTAGTAAAACTGACAGGTTCAGAATGTGATGAGAGCTGCCATTGTGACTAAAGCCTTTCCGTCTATGTGTGCTCCTGCTCTAGAAGAGTTTAATTATAAAAATACATTTTGCATTGTCTTTCTTTCTGCTTTAGAATGAGCATAAATACTACTTGTGTGTTTATTAAAGAATGACCTGACCCAGCTTAAATATCTAGTCCTGAAGGATAAGACATAATAAATACAAGAAATGTACGACGTCTCTGCATGTTCTCAAGGCTTTATCAAGTTTTTGTCAGTGTTAAAACTGTATAATAACACACAGCTGGTTTGTAAACTAATCTATGTCAGGAAACATGCAACAAGGTTCAGATTTTTATTAACATCAGAAGGTGAATAACTACAACTGGTGGTCCCCAGCAAGGGAAATGTAGGGTTGGGCCAACAGATAAGTTTCTATTGAGGTCTTTTGAGCTACGTTGCTCATATATATATATATATATTTTAAAGGACATGTAAAGCCTACATTTGGGTACAATGTATATCAGTTGGGCACATCTCCCCCACCCAAATGGCATAATTTGTACTGCATATATCCCCTCTGTTTGCCAGCACCATCACTTTTTCCTAAAGCAAATAGCAGCTTTCACCTGGTGGCCATTTTTCCTCTGATACATAATCAGTTACATTTAAATCTGCAAACAGCATACACACACACACAGACCCTTATTCAGCGTACATTTCATCATAAATACAGTCTTACTATTAACCTCTGGACAACCAGAGTGGCAGGTATTGAAAGATTTCAAAGAGGCTGTTCACTGAGTAAATTTTTGTGTGTGGGGTGTACATATCCTTTAAGGGCCTGTGTAGACTTTTCAGAAAGGGACTAGTTAGTTTTTACCGGAGGGGATTTTCTAGCCTGGCCGCAACTAGATCAATTAGGAGATCATCATTTTGGTTTTATACATGGACCCGTAAGCTGCCAATTCAGCAGCAATACTGGCCCATGTCTGGCATCTAATCCCTTTTTCCTTTTGTTTATAGGTTTATACAGCAGCCCAAGAACTTTGTGTTCATTGCCTCATTCTTGGAAAGGAAGGTATGTCTGTGTATCAGTCTGCCACAGATTGGAACATGTTTATAAACCAAAGCAAATATCACATGGGTTCACTAAGTTTAGCAAACCATTAACTATCACATATTTAGTACAGGAGAGCACAATGCTTTATTGATATCCAGAGTAACTAATGCCTGATTGGTTGTTTTGTGTAAAGCTAGTTTTTTAATGTTTTACCGTTGTTGTAAATCAAGCTGTATGAAAGAGCAGGAATATGATTATATATATAAAAAGTCCAGGAATGTCTGGGTGCGTGGTTAACATAGCATAATTAGTAAACACAAAAAACCACACTCACAGAACTTGTATGAAGCAAAAAAAATGGTGTTTTATTCAACGTTTTGGCTTAGACTCAAGGATGTCCTGAAGATGGCTTGAGCCTTAACCGTTGAACTGTTGAATTAAACGCCATTTTTTTGCTTCATACAAGTCCTGTAAGTGCGGTTTGTGCTTACTATATATATATATATATAATCCAAATAGTGTCAGCACTCCAAGGCTCAATATCCTGTGGGGTGCACAGCCAAAATATGAGTATGCAAAAAGTAATAATCATCCATGGCCGGCACTCCCTTCAATACTTTGTCAAAAATGTATTGAAAAGATATTGTTTAAAACCAACGTTTCGGTCCTCATTAGGACCTTTCTCAAGGATGAGAAAGGTCCTAATGAGGACCGAAACGTCGGTTTTAAACAATATCTTTTCAATACATTTTTGACAAAGTATTGAAGGGAGTGCCGGCCACGGATGATTATTACTTACAGATATATATATAAAATGTATAATAATAATATATATATATAAATGCAGAAATAAAAAAAGGTTTATTACTCTCTGTGTCTGGCTCTCTGTCTCTCTCTCTCTGTCTCAGTGAAGTGATTTTGCATTAACATGCAATTTCTTTGATATGTTGCAATGCAATGTAAGTAAAAAAAGATCTAAAGGGTAACCAATTCATTGTGCACGTACAATAGCATAAACAGACAGTTTTCCTAAGGTCAGTTCTTCCCCTATTTAGATGGGTTTACCTGGGTGCACTCAAGCTAAGACATGCAGTAAAGAGACATTTACCCTAAAAGAATAATAATGTACAATTAAAAAAAAAAGTTTGTGCGTGAGAAGAAAGAGATTCCATGCACAAGTAACCAGGGCTTTCCTGAACCCTCTGTATGTTCCAATTATCCTTTGTATTTATCCTGTATATTATTCTTGTGTGTTGCAGACTGTTTCAGATTGCGTGCTTTTCTATTACCTGACCAAAAAGAATGAAAACTACAAAAGCCTCATAAGAAGGAATTATCGGCGCCGGGGAAAGAGCCAGGTTAGCAACTGACTATAGTACATGTTCTCAGTATGTGCTAGCTACCACCAACCCAGGTTTATAGGAGAACTTTACCCGAAAAATGAATATAGCTAGAAATACCATATTTTATATACTAAACTTTATATACTGAAACTGTTTTAGTGTCTCTATAGTAGTAATGATTCAGTACTTTAACTTTATCACCAGGGGTTACCATAATGGAATCTGTTAGAAGTGTCTGCAACACTTATATGCTCAGTGTGCTCTGAGCAGCTGTTGAGAAGCTAAGCTTAGGGATTGTCACAAATTAGCAAGCAGAAAATGAGGTTTGTCTGTTTTATAAGCTGATACTACAGTGCTGATTATTAATTTCTGATGCTAGTTGCATTGAGCTGCCATGCAACAATAATCTGTATTATTTACTAATCAGCCTTATATTGTGACATTTATATTCTATATATACAGTATATTGTGGGTGGGTCCCTAAGCTCAGGTAAGTGACAGCAGCACAGAGCATGTGCAGTGAATTAGCAGAAAAGAAGATGGGGAGCTAATGGGCATCTTTAGTGATACAGATCTTCCCTGCCTAAGGGCTGTGGTTGCCTTGAGCTGGTACAGAAACCCAAAACATAATGTGCAACATTTCTGTCCTACTGCTTTAGTTAGGCTTTTGTTCATATTTGACAATATCGCACATCTGCTGGATATGAGAAAGCAATTTGATATTTAGACCATCAGATTGTAAACAGAAGTGCCATAGGGAAGATAGAGGTTATCAAATGGAGCTACCAATTTAGATGGGTTTTCTGATGTTTTGTTGCCCAAGGTGGAGGAGATTAAGCAGGGGTGACAAGATAAAGTGCCATTGCTCGAAGTGACAAATTTTCATTTTTTATTTATTTTTAAATCCAGAAATTCTTTTATGCTTTTGTTGAAGACTCAGGAGTTTAGTGTGTGTGTGTGTGTGTGTGTGTGTGTGTGGGGGGGGGGGGGGGGGGGGGGGGGGGGGGTGTAATGCGAGAACTACTGCAATACAAGGAATAAGGTTGCTTCCTTATATAAAGGTAAGCATTGCAGTATAGGCCCTTTATGTAGGGAAAATGATCCAAGGGCAATCAAGTGTTAAGTGCTCACAAGGGGCACAATGGCAGAAGATGGTGCAGCATTCCGTAACAAGGTGCGATAAACATTGTTAAGATGAAATGACATTGTGGGAGATGGTTCGCCATCTGAACCGATGTCTAGCTAAAGTTGGCTCAGTTTCTTTAACATTCAGAAGAGCTATTCCTCTCTCCCCATTGTACAGGTATGTGGTTCATTATCCGGAAACCCCTTATCTAGAAAGCTCTGAACTACAGGAATGCCATCACATGTAGATCCAATTCTAATCAAATAATTCACATTTTTAAAATTATTCCTTTCTCTGTAATAATAAAACAGTACCTTGTAGTGATCCCAACTGAGAGATAATTAATTCTTATTATAGGCAAATTTTGTTGTGTTTAATTAATGATTTCTTTAGCAGACTTAAGGTATGGAGATCCATAGTACAGAAAGATTCTCTGTATGGAAAACCCCATGCCCTAAGAATTCTGGATAAGAGTTCCCATACTTGTACTTTCTTAATGTCACAATACTGTAATGCCAATCAGTTTAGGTGATTGGAATTAAATGAGCACCTCAGGCCTTTATGTCTTTAGTACTGTTACAATTAATGCAATTAAAGATGACTGACCAGTGTCTGTAGAATAATAATTTGCTTCCCTATAAGGGTGATGGCCCACGCAGAGATTAGTTGCTTGTGGTAGCCGAGATTAACTGCAATCGACTAATCTCCCTGTGGGCATCACCCTAAGATTATGCCAAATCCTTTCGTACATATAAACAAGTTTGTTTGGAGCCCAGTAAGCAGTAGGGGGCAGTGCATAACACTTGTTCAGCTGCAATTAGAGTAATGACTAAATCTGAGATACAGAGTTTCTGTATTTTTCCTCTACCTTCCTCCTGAGTGCAGGACAAGGCCAGATCTTCTAAGTAAGTGGACAGGAAGGACAGAAGTTCCCCTGATTGCCCAGTGACCAACAGGCTTTTCTTCCCAGACTGACATACTCCTCGGAGCTCATCTGTACTTATTTCTGATTACGTATAGTATTGAAACAAAGTAGCAGTGCTTAGCTCTCCTCCCACAAAGTCTCTGATTTCCACAATGCCTTGTATGTTATGCTATTTATGTATGTATGTATGAATTTATAAATCGCTGCAAGGGTACGCACCACTGTACAATCTTACAAAATTACACACACGGAGCACAAGTGTTATAATAAATACAATAAATAAGTATAAACACAAAGGGAATAAGTGCCATGTAGTATGAGACACAGTAGGAAGGAGTCCCTGCCCCATAGAACTTACAGTCTAAGTGGTTGGGTAACATAGAATTACAGAATTGTGCATGTCATTGTCATTGTTGAGTTTTAACAGTACATGTATTCAGGACTAGCAGTGCAGGAATTAGCAAAGGGCAGGCAAGTACTGCCTTCAGCAGCAATAACATTTACAAATAACTTCCATATTAATTGGAATGTTTTAATTTAATTGTTGTGCATTAGTATATTACTTAGAATTCAATTTCATTTGATTGTTAACATTTTTATATTTGGGTGTACTTCCCCTTTTATGTTTTTAACAATATTTCATTTAACTAGGGCCAGAAAAAATATAATGTTCTGTATATATTTAGCTTTCTTTCTATACTTATTAAATATTTTTATATATACTATTATATAAGCAGAGTTGCTATGAGTTACAGGTGTGGGATCACATACCTGTATAACTGTTTTACCCATTGACGCTAATTATACAGCGATGACATTAAAAATGTTATAGCACTTGCAGAAATGTATTTATAGGAACTTTATATTTAATATTAACTTAGAAATGGGGCTGTCCAAAAAAATACTACCCAACTTTTACTGCTTTTTAAAATCATAATTTCTATACTGGCCCTTTAGGGCAGTGGCACGCGGGGAGATTAGTCGCCCCACGACAAATCTCCATTACCGCGGGCGACTAATCTCCCCGAAGTGCCATCCCACCGGCAAGAATGTAAATCGATGCAATGTCCCACAGTCAACCGAAGTTGTCTTGAGAGGAAACTTCGGGCGACTGTGGGACATCACAGCAATGTGTATGCCATCCCACTGACGGTTTACATTCTAGCCGGTGGGATATTTTACTTACATTTTTTAAGTAAAATATCTATTCTACCTTGTTAAGATCAAGTGTAGTATCTGTTCTTATCAGTTTCAGATCAGATAATTGCTACTTGTGATGAAGTGGGGAGCTTGATGAAAGCGGAGAAGCTGTGTTCCCATTAGGGAAGAGCTGCCGGCCTTTTTGTCGGGGGCTTTGCACATGCTTATTATGCCTAATCATGCTCTACAATTTTTATTTTTGAAACTGCACCAGCTGGAGCCTGAAGAAGGCAATTAATAGCATTGCACCCGTACACTAACACACCCTTTTTGTGTTGGATTTGTGCACCCGGGATAGGTGTCATAGTCCTCTGGGCTTGACCCTAGGCCTAGACTTGGTGGTCCCCGCCCTAGCTTCGGCGAAGGTGGGTCTGCCCGCACATGCTGTCCTCGGGCACATGGGCATCGAGAGAACCCACGCCTTCGGGTAAGGTACTCAAGGATGATACAATATCATCATCTATTCTACCTTGCCCCAATAATTGCCCTATCCTGCACACCATTTATTATTTTGAATACCTTTATTAGAAAATACCTGCTAAAACTTGGCTTCCGGTCATTTGAAATAAGGTGATACGGCAATGCAGGGCAGAATCCACTATGCGACGATTGATTGATCGATCCTAGCCTTCCTTCTGTATAGGAAGTTTAAGCAGGTATTTTCTAATAAAGCGTTCAAAATAATAAATAGTGTGCAGGTTAGGGCAGATTATTGGGGCAGGGTAGAATAGATTTTTTTACTTAAAAATTTTTAGTGTTACTTTTCCTTTAAAGAGCTGATTGGAGTGAATTAGTTCTTATCTGCCTGCAGCTACTCTGGATATCTATTTGTTAACTCCAGGTGAGCCTCACAGATGTTTGAGCCATTTGTGTGTGTTCCCAGCAGTGCAGTGGTAGGGAGCAGTTTCAGGTGTGTGTGTGTGTGTGTGTGTGTGTGTGTGTGTGTGTATGTATGTACAGGTATAGGACCTGTTATCCAGAATGCTCGGGACCAAGGGTATTCTGGATAAGGGATCTTTCCGTAATTTGGATCTCCATACCTTAAGTCTACTAAAAATTCAATAAAACATTAATTAAACCCAACAGGATTGTTTTGCATACAATAAGGATTCATTATATCTTAGTTGGGATCAATTACAAGGTACTGTTTTATTACTACAGAGAAAAAGGAAATCCGTTTTAAAATTCTGAATTATTTGAGTAAAATGGAGTCTATGGGAGATGGGCTTTTTGTAATTCGGAGCTTTCTGGATAATGGGTTTCCGGATAAGGGATTCCATACCTGTATATATATATGTATGATATGTTGGGATCCTTCTCTCCCCGGCACAAGAAGATATCCCGTAGATTGCAGCTAGCCAGTGTGAGCCAGCTGTAGGCACGTTGCACAGACACTGCTGTTTATATGTTACACAGCATGCACCCATGCCTTACATATCTAAAGGGCGATTCACCGAGTGATCAAGCATTATTCCACATTGCAAAATCGCTGCAGGAATGTTGTGGTTAAGTTAAAGTCTTAGCTATGCAAATGGCCAGGAAGTGTGGAGGCTCAGCGCTCGACTGGGCAGGTCCCCAGCTCCGTAGGTCTGCAGCTGCCTAGCAGGGGTTAGAACACTCCAGGCTGTATAGCAGGGGGCCACTATGGAAGCTTGGAACCTACAAAAGTGGAAAGGAAATAGCGTTTAATTGGAAGTAAGTAGATGGGCAGGAAAGAGTCCTGTTGAACTGCTGCGGGAGGAGGAGGAGGAAGAGTGGTGAGTCTGTGTGTTCGGCTACAAGCATTACATAAAGCAGTAATCTTCAGCCTGCAGCTCTCCAGTTGTTAATCTACAACTCTAGCAGCCAAAAGGCTGGAGAAAAACAGGTTGGAGCTCTCCTCTTCTTTATGTAACGTTTATATGTTTCTTCCGAACGTTAATCTTTCTTGTATTACATGTCCCTGTGTTGTCATGTCAGACTTTCTTCTACTAACACACAGCTTCTCCCCTCCTTTCTCTCTTGTTCTGCCTACTTCTCCCCCTTCCAACTTGTTCCGAAGCAAAGAATAAACCTTGTTCCTGTAGCTTTGCTTTACTCCTCTCCCCTGACACAGATTTCTCATTAGCACTGTGCTAATTATAGCCCTGCACACACGCAGTTATAGGAATGGAGGGAGAGTACTGGACTTTAGCCATGACAAACTCTTCTAGAGTTCTGTCCCACTTTAAGGGGGTGGTACCATGTAGAGGAGGGGGGGGGACTTGTAAAATCTCTTGAAGTAAACACTGGCAGTGGGAGGACTGTTACTTGAAAATCACCATCGCTGTGGGTCACGCTGACTCCTAAAAGACACTACACAGAACTTCTTTGTGTTCTTTTACTGTATCGTGGGTTTCTGGGAGTTGTACTTCACCAATTATTGATACATTTTTCAGTGTTATATGTTAATATTAAGACTTAACCATCTTCTATTGATTGCAAGCTGTTGGGCAGGCCAGCTACCCCTGTGCTTATTTACTTACGTTTTTATTTTGGCAACTTTGTTGAGAGCAGTAATGTCACTCATCACTAAAATGTGTTTTGCCATTGAGACTGACAAACTCCTTTAATAAAACAGATTTAGGAAAATTAAACATGTGTATACCGTGTTGAATGTATGTAGATATGCATATTTTATACTGCTGCTACTTGTATATATATATATATATATAATATATGATTATTTTATTTTTTTTTTCACGGCAGTGGGGAGAAGAGCAAGCCTCACAGTTTCCCCTTTGGCATCAGGCATCATATTTACTGTCCAAATGACAAACCTGCCTCGAGTACCTAACCTTTAATCCACAAGGCGGTCTTAGGGGCTGCTTGTAAAATGAAGAAGGCTTAGCAGATGTTTGTAGTATTGTGATGTTCTCACTGTAGTAGAGGACTGCCCAAAAACATTCTAATTCTGGATATGTTTAGTATTACTGGCATGTAAGCCTGCACGCTAGATCTTTTTATTGAAGTATGCATTCAGGGTTTTTTTCAGCAAAAGATTTGGGTGTGGGGACCACTAATTCTAGGTGCATTGCTAGTTATTAATTCAGCAAAGAAGCAAAGGTTGCCCATGTTTGGTAACCCTTAGCGACTATCTCAGAAATCATTAGCATTTACTAGTTCTGTCAGAAAGCAAACATTTAATGTTATGAGGCCTGGACAAACCTAGGAAGGTCAGATATGAACTGAACTAGAAAGCAGATTAATTCTGGCTTGATTCTTATTTTTTCTTTACGTATGCTTCTATGTAGGCCCTCATCTTCCAGTGTGTTATTAAGACTACTTTAAGGTTACTAAGCTTAGTCCAACCCTAGAAACCATTCAACAGTATACTTTCTAGAATTAAAAACTACAGAATCAAAATTTCTTTTTCTGTATGCAAGAATATATTCATATCATTTAATTCAAAGTTTCTGTTAAGTGTTTGGGCAAATGGATAGCACACTCTATATAGGCATCTTAAAGGCAGAGGCCCTACAATCTATTGTATTGGTGGAGCATGACCAACATTTCAGTGGGTCACTTGGTCCAATCCTGGATTAAGTTATTTCTCAAAATGTCTTTCATTCTCGTTGTTTGGGGGCTAAATGGGGAATTGCAGCTGCACTCCAGAAAACCAGTGTTGGGGTTAAGTTGAGACATAGTGATACTGGTTCTTCAGCATTTAGGAGTCTAATCATCTGAAAAGACTGTAGACTGTCTACATTTTTCGACATAATGTTCTTGCTAATTTCATCAATGAGTGCTCATTGACATCCTATAAGCAACACACCCTGAAATGTAGATCACATTTTGTTTGGCAGTGGAGCTGGAAGTGGCTGTAGCCTGGGGGTTTACAAAGGGATTCAAATGTTAGGAAACCAACCTATCCATTTAAAGCAGCCACTTATGGGTTTTTAGTTGCCTAATGGGACGAGTTTCTGCATAACTGTATGACAGTGATCTCCAACCTGTGGCTCGGGGGCAACATGTTGATTCTCAACCCCTTGGATGTTGCTCTCCAAGGGGGGATGTGTCCCCAAACCAGGTAGTTAGTTTGGATTCCTGACTTGGAGGCAAGTTTTGGCTAAATAAAAACAAGATTTACTACCAAATAAAGCCTCCTGTAAGCTGATAGTGTGCATAGAGGCTACCTAATAGCCAATCGTAGCCCTTATTTGACACCTCCATGAACTTTTATGATGCTTGTGTTGCTCCCCAAGTCTTTTTACATGTGACTGTGGCTCACAAATAAGAACGTTTGGGTACCCGTGCTGTATGAGATGCAGTTACAGAGGAGGGGGGAGCTGCCTTTTGTATTTTGTATTTGTATGTCTATGGGAGATGGTCTTTCCATAATTCGGAACTTTCTGGATAATGGGTTTCCGGATAAGGGATCCGATACTTGTATCAAGATAGTTTGGAGATTGAGGACCACAGCCCATCATTTCAACATAGGGATCTGCTTCACTGTGCAATATACAGATATACAGCTTCCCTTGTTTCTTTATTCCTACAAAATTAGCATATATGTAGCATTATATTAACTATTTATATATATATATATATATATATACAAACAGTTCAAAAAGCAGCACACCAAAAGTTAGGAACGCTACCTGGGTGCCTGGACAGTAGGATAAATGTATAAAACAGCAGAGAAGACCGGCACTCACAGGCAATTTTTCACATTGGAGTCATCAAAAAGGCATCAAAATCAGTGAGGTTCTTTATTAGTCCGACGTTTCAGTTCCTACAGGAACTTTCATCAGGGTCCCTGATGAAAGTTCCTGTAGGAACTGAAACGTCGGACTATTTATATATATATATATATATATATATATATATATATATATATATATATATATATAATATATTAGTAGAACGCAGAAGTAGGAAAATGCCGCACTCACAGGACTTGGTGTAGACAAATAGAATAGTTTATTCCAACATCAACCTAACATTTCGGCTGAAAACTCAGCCTTTCTCAAAGTGAAGATACACACAAGAAACCCACTGATAAACACTATGTGGCGCCAGAATTGGACACATGACGTCACTCACATGTCGGCCAGGGCCCACCCCCCAAAACAGTGTGCACACAACAATGTGAAAAAAACAATGTGAATATACGTACATATATAGTATACAACATGCCATAGTGATGACGATAAACAGGACCCAATAAAGAAAAAGAGAATAGAGAGGAAAGAACAAACGGAGAAAAAATAAAAAGTGGAGAAAATAAAAAACGTAACCGTATTAGTACAAATGTTGCTATGTCTCCTTCTAGGAATATATTTTAGATCCTTTCTATAGTAATAATACTCATGTACCCATAGTGATAGGCATTGTATCAGAAACATCTATGCATCTTTGAGCAATTAATAGATGTTCATAATGCTATGTCAATGTATGTCAATGCTATGTATTTATTATTAAAATCATCATAACAATACAAATCAATTATTTGCTCCTGTAAAGTATTTGTTACAAAACCTACATTGTCCCCTACCATCCATGGAGCACAGGTTGATTACTGGATGTTCTGAAAGAAAATGAAATATCAAAGGAAAAATCCATACTCTTCTCTGAGGTTTTGAAGGGCTTTATATTAGTTTAATGGCAGTTGGAAGAGAAAAAGTTTAGCTGATCAATTTTCTCAGAAAAAACAAAAGTTGTTAAAACAGAGCAAGGAAGTTAAAAGCAAAGAAGATAAATGAAAAAAGGAAAATAAGAATATTAAGAATCATGAAAAAGAGTGAGCCCTTGTTACAGTAGGGAGGAAGAGGCGAGAGGTCACTGGTGAGATTGTAGGTAAAGCGGGGGGGAGCTTTGGCCTCAATTTAATAGCATCTGTGTCCCATAAGATCGTTATGAAGGTAGTCATATATTGCAGTTCATAAGGTGTCAGACCCCTGTAGTGTTTTGTTGTAAGGGATATGATTGTATGTTATATGGCCCCATTCTTCTCTAAAAGTAGCAAAGGCAGTGGTCCACAGTTGCCAACTCCCACCTCCACACTTTCTACCAAAACTGAGTTTCCTGTGGGACAGGCACATCCATTGGTAGATACAATGTGTGGACAATGTGTGTATCTACCAATAGATGTGCCTGTTCCACAGGAAACTCAGTTTTGGTAGAAAGTGTGGAGGTGATGCCGTGATGATTACTGAGCTACTCTGGAAATAGAATATTACCAAGGAGAAAAACATACATGGTTTTGGCACATAAATAAATAGCCATGCTTAGAACTCCTACTTAAAGGAGAATGCAAGTCAAAATTTAAACAGCATACTGCCCAATAGTCCTCCTATTGTTTAGTAAAAACGTCACACTTTTGGCTCACCTAATCAAATATTTACTCAGTCATGCTTACTTCACATTTTCTAGAACAGGCAGCCATCTCTAAAAAGGTATTCTCCCTTCCTTTCCCTCCTTGCTTCATACTGCACGTGTTTCATTACCTCCCCCCCTCCCCTCTGCCAGATCCACTTCTGATTGGCTGGTGGGCATGTGTAGCTCAGAACAGCAGACAGGATCAAGTTACACACATGCTCAGAGAATAGGAAAGCTGCCGCTGGCACCTACAGGAAGGGGAGAGAGATTTCAGTGATGTCACTGTAGGCTTCACACTGCTGTAGGCTGCCAGCACCATATCTCAGAGAAGCAAGCAGGGATCTGGGAATTTAGATATGCAGTAAGTACTTAAAAAGAATGCCTTTAGACTTACTTTTAATTTATATTAACCTTTCATTGTCCTTTAATGTACACCAGGGGGCATATTTTATTAATATTGGAGACAAATATCACCAGTGAAGTTGCCCATGACAACCAGTCAGCAATTAGTAATTGCTTTGGGCAACATCAACGGGGATATTTGTCTCCAATATTAATAAATACAGCTACGCCCCTAAATCTCAAGCTTATCTCATCACTCTAGCTACACTCTGTGCACGGGAGCTTGTTATGTAATTTTGATTGATACTCTTTAGAATTCTTTAAGATCATTTTGAAAGGCTCCTCGTTACCTCTCATATCGTTATTGGTTGTTTTTGTATTTAAATCTGTATGTTTAAGGTATACACACATTTACTGTACAGTGCTGCAGAATATGTAATAATAAGAATACTGGCCATAATATATCATATCACTACATTTTTTTCACATAATATGCTATATTAATACTCAAATAAGATTTTGCATATATTTTTTAAAATTGTTAAAATCTTTTGTGAAGGTCATGGAGATATTGCTATTTAAAAAAAATCCAAGAAAAATTTGGTGCATCCCTAAACTCTAAAAGCTTAGAACAAGATGTGCGACTGCTCATGCTTGGTCTTCCTTTGCAGCAGCAGATGCCCCGCTCTAACCAGGAAGAAAAAGATGAAAAAGAAAAGGAGGGTGATAGAGACGAATACAAGCAAGACCTGGAGAATGAAAAGGATGAACCTGGAAAGTAGGTTGCTTTTCTGGTTTGATTTTTTTTTTTGAGTGACTTCAGTAAAATAACCGCTCTCTTCATAGGCATTAAGCATCTAATTGCATACCATAAAATGCTTCATCTATCCTATATAGAACCTGTTTGGGATGTTGTCCTTTGAAGACTTTGTTTATATTTTTAGAGTGTCCTTGGCAACTAAAAAACTGATGGCTTGGATGACACAACTTTATTGTTATTCTTACTTCTGGTTTCTTCTTGTAATTGAGTTGACTTTGTCTCCATGCCAGGATAAGTAAGCCCACAAGATAGCAGCAAGCCTATAAACTTCAGAAGAAAAGTGAATATATAGGCTAAAACACCACTGTCTATATCATACTAAACTCTTTAATTTTGTTAGGCTAGCTACCCTTAAGGTGGCCATACACGCACCGATAATATCGTACGAAACCTCGTTTCGTACGATATTCGGTGCGTGTATGGTATGTCGGCGAGTCGACCGATATCGCAGGAAGCTGCTGATATCGGCCGACTCGCCGATCAGACCAGTTGGAAAATTTTGATCGGGCGCCATAGAAGGCGCCTGATCAAAATCTCCCTTCAGAGCTGAATCGGCAGAAGGAGGTAGAAATCCTATTGTTTCTACCTCCTTACCTGCCGATTCAGCCCTGAATGGTGTGTGGCACATCTGACGATGTTTCGTGCGACCGATGGTCGCACGAAACATCGGCAGATCGCCACGTGTATGGCCAGCTTTAGGGCTGTGACAGATGGGGAGATTAGTCGCAGCGCAACAATTCTCCCTGATATGCCATTCCACCGGCTAGAATGTAAATCGCTGGTGGGATGGCATACGCGCCGCCAAAATCGCAGAAGTTTCCTCTCAAGGCAACTTCGACGATTTTGGCAAATCACTGCGCCGCGTATGCCAGCCCACTGGCGATTTACATTCTAGCCGGTGGGATGGCATATTGGGGAGATTAGTTGCGTGCGAGAGGGGAGATTTGTCGCACGGCGACTAATCTCCCCGTTTGTCACACCCCTTATGGATTAGTACTCAAACGTTATTTATCTACCTATTGGGGCTTGTTTCATGCTTCTAAAATCGGAACCCATATTATAGATATTATATGACTGATAATGTTAATACCGCAGCTTCTTCCAGCAGCAAGCACAAATGCACAACTCATGCTTTAAATGGTTATCTAGGGAGAAGAATGACGACACATCTGGTGATGAGAATGATGACAAAGAAGCAGTGACAGCAAAAGGGCGCAAAACAGCCAACAGCCAGGGCCGACGTAAGGGGAGGATTACAAGGTCTATGGCAAATGAGGCCAATGAAGAATCGACTGCGCCCCAACAAAATGCAGATTTAGGTACTTTTTTTTTAATTCACCGATAATAAGCGCTGATTGTTACAATAGTTTACTTTATTTGACTATATTGTCCAGACTAAAACACAGGCTTTTAGGAGCAAATGCTTTTCCAAAACAGGCAGGCATTTCAGTCTGCTTCATAGGAGATTTCAGTTGTAAGGGTAAAAAAGGGGGCTACCGAATATGAAGGATTTTACGTTAATGAAATCTTGTTCAAGTATTTATTTTTCAAACTGATACAACTTCACTTTTTATCTCTTGGCTGCCTGTACAAAAATGATCTTTTGTGCACACTTTTATAAAATGTTGTTTGTTTACTGGACTCAATATTTGTGCATTCATGAATGAGCAAGCACACTGCTTAGGGGGGAACATTGGTCCAGTGACTTAAGTGACAATTGTGCATAGTACAAAACTTTTCCAGCTAGTACTGTACTACGCACATGCCAAGTCTAAAAAGGCACAGTAGATTTTTGGATTAGTAAAAAAAAAGATGGTGGCACCCTGCCCTGGTGAAAACTACCAAGGATCGGTGCATTTTTCACAGAATGAGAGCACCTTCCTGGGGTAAGATAACATTAGAGACTCTAGAAATTAGGGATATAGAAAATCAAGGATATGTTTTGGAATTTTTAGAGAGTTCCTACTTCTTGATGTTTAGCTGAACCGAATATGAATCATTTCAGTTATGTGACTGTAAATCACTGGACATTTTTATTAATTGATGTAAGTTTTTTTTCTTTTTTTATTATTTGCAAATCAGGCACATTTGTTTAGGTTTTTAGTCGGATACAAAATTTTGGGAGTGAGCCACTTTATACACTTCATTAGATTTGGCCAAAAACGTACCTTCAGGGCCTGAACTAGGGGTAGGTAGAAGCTTCCTAGGGCGCAAGGCTTGGGGGGCACCAGGCAGGTACCTCTCCCGCCTACCCTTGGTCTGCACTCCCTTACATCCCATCGTCCGCATGCCGCAACGTCACTGCACATGCATGGGGGTGAAGGACTCTGGGGCGAGGTGGCCTAGGGTGCCCAGTCAGCTTGGCCCAGCCCTACATACTATCCTTAGCAGAATGTGTGTCAGAGTGATACTAATAGAAGCAATAAATGGACTGTTGTCTGTTTAGGTGGAATGTGGTGAAAGTGTCACATTTTTAACTTCCTAGAATTTGTTTTTGGGATCAACCAGCCTGCAAGGAGAGAATATGCTCTTTGCATAGCCTCTATCAAAACAACAACCAAAGACTGATAAGATAACGTTCATTTACTGTAAAGTCTTAAAACAGACGTGGCCTGCTTCCAGTGAGAAGATACATAATCAAACCTTCCGTACACTGGTAGAGAGGCTATCGCTGTAATAGCTGTCAGTGCCGCATAATCCATCATCATTAATTGTGATGAAAGCACTTAGACAGAATGTTCAGATGCAACCACAATGTGAATATTAAAAGGTTGAAGTTTGCAATTTGTGTAATGGGTAGCTAGGTTTCATCCTTCTCACTTTGCAAAAGCTGCGGTTGATATTTTTCTTGGGATTTGGGATAAAGGGTGTGTGAGGAGATGCCCTGTATCCAGCAAACCTTATAGTCTCTGTTACAGTTCTGCAGGATCCCCTGTTGTGGGAAACAGGGTGAGTAAGGAGTTTGCCCCACTTGCATTACACTCGTTGTGCCGGTCAACTATTTTTGCTGAGTGAGGAGTTTGTCATTTATTCAGTTATAAACTAAATCACAAATTTTAGATTGCCACAAAAAATATTACCATACTTTATGTTAGGATGCCTGTGGGACAAGTCAGTGTGTGTTGAGTGAGTTAGTGCAATACTGACTTGTTGGCCAGTGCCCTGCGACTGATCAGTGCTATCTGCCAACACATCAGTTCTGTCACACACCTGCTACCTTGTAACACTGAAAAGATGTGAGCGTGCCAGGGATATCCTGAAACCTACTGCATGTTAAAGTAACATAGTAGCTTCTCCATAATAGAGGGGAATTTGTAGCTGGTATTTATTATAACACTGGCCAGCAAATCAGTTTTGCTGACAGCACTAACAGTGCAGTGTTTTCCCTGCAGTCCCTGCCCCAGTGGTCTAAGGTCACTTTTACATAGGAGCCAATGAACCTGCCTTTATGTTTTTCGAGTGTAGTGGAAAACTGGGGTACCTGGTGGCACAGGGTGAACATAACCGACACCTTGCAGATGGTGTCCAAGCTGGAATCAAACTCACAACCCCATACGACTGCAAAGCAGAAGTGCTATTCACTGAGCCACTGTGCTGCCATAGAGGATGCGTATAGATTGATAGGCACGCACCAACCCAAGCATCTAAATTTAGTCTGAAGAGCCTCAACTTACCTGGTGACTTGATGTAACTTAACAGTGTTTCTTGACATTGCCCCTGTTGACAACCATAGAGACCCTGAGGCACAAAAGCAGATACAGTAGATATATGTTTTCTTTGCATTGGTGGGGAGGAGGAAGCATGCATGCTTGTTATGCTTAAGCAAAAAGATTTATTTTATCGACTAATTGCTCTTCCCTTTTGAGAGTGTGGGATCCTGTAGGGCTCATTTATTAAGCAAGTGCAAGGTGCACATTTCCTATGTAATGTGCTATTTGTTTCTTTGCTACATTATTTCCTAAACTTCTGGGTCCCCACTTCTGCACAACTTATCAGTGCAGGCACTAATTTGGCAAATCTCTCAAGTTGTTTTCCTATATCGATTTCTTTATTGTGGGAGTGAATGGTGTCATTTCCATCATGGTGACACTTATGGAAGCAGTGATTAATAGGTGTGAGTCGATCTGGGTGTTTGTGCGTGGAACATGCAACGTGAGCCATGTAGGTAACATCACCTTAAGGTTTCTTTGCATTTAAGCTGCTGCACTTTCCTGCACCTTCCTTGTTATTTAGCATACATTGGCATTTTGGGTCCAAGTCACATGTGCAGAGAAAGTGTGCCTTTGTAAATGGATGCAATTTTGCCCTGTATGTTGCACACTGAGTTCATAAATATTTTATGTTCTATATCTCCAGATACAGCTGTCTGGTTGCCCTAGGTTGCCATGTTGAGCTAGCCACTAATCACCTTGTGCCAAATATTGGCTTGCAGAGATAGTGTTACAGTATTGTCCACGAGCATGGGATTATTTCTGTTTCAGTCTGTATTTAGGATGGGAAGAATCATTTAATATTACAAAAAGACATTATTCTTTAGCTTGTCCTCATTTTCATTTTCCTTTGTCCTTGTCAACATAGATTATAGTCAGAAGTGCAAAATAAAATAGCGTCCCTGGGCTAAAAAAAGCTTAGCATATGGTTTGAAAAAAATCAAACAGTATAATTTTTGTGCTGTGACTATTACTGGTGCTTTCCTTATTATACATGATCTTAAGTTGTTTGCTGACCTGTGTCTCCCATTATACTAGTATTACAGCACTAGGGTACGGAAATGCAGTTTGACCTCTGTGCCAGCTCCATATCTATGTCACTACCTTCTAAGTAGAATGTACCCAGTTTACTATTGCTGACGTTAATTACGAACACTGAGGCTGAATTGACTCTTTTTCGGCAGGTTGTGTTTGTGTTTTGATTGTGTCAGTGTAAATACTTATTTCAAACTGAATTTTGCTCCATTTTTTGTAAAATACTCAGGCTCCACAGGATATGGATAAATAAGGTCTATTGAAGCTTATATAACGTTTTAAATAACTTTTTAGTATACATTTGGGCTGCCTCCCTTCCAATATTTCAATTGCTTAGCCAGTAAAAAAGTTTCTATGGCCAGAGCCAACATTATAAATTTGCTAGTAAATCTAAGGGGGCCATTTAATAACCGCCAAATTTTTTTTTGAAGCTGTCTATGGCGTCTTACAGGAGTCCCTCTGGCATTTGCCAGAAACTACAGATTGCTTGGCTGGGCCTGAGCAGTAGCAACTTTTGGCTTGCTTTGCAAGGAGCAGATACTGCTTCAGGTTCTGCAGGTAGGCCTCTCAAGCACTGCTGATTGCCACTGTGAACTCTCCACATATTTGCAGCTACTGACCAGTGACCCTGTGGATACTTGCTGGAAGCTAGGAGCACAAGCTGACATCTTATACCTTATTTGCTTGTGTACCTTAGGGAGCTATTGACCAAAATTATAGTAAGTTTAATAAATCTTAATGGAAAAGACACCCATGTCACATCAATTAAAGCTTATGTTAAAAAATTTTTTAAAAAATGGTGTTTTACAGTGAGCTATTAAATGATGCTTTATTCATTTATAGTGAAGGTTAAGTCCTAATGGGCTTAATTACCATGCTCACTTTGGTTTCTTTATGTCACTGTTAATTAGATACCAAAGTAGCTAGAGTGTCATTGGGGCCGAGTATATGCCTCTCCATCACTTTCTAAACTGTGGTTTCCCTTAAATCCACCCCAAGCTTAAGCACAGAGTTTCCCTTATGCAGGACTTCAGTGCCCTGATGCACGTTTATTCATTTCCCACTAAAAAGAGTGCAAAAATAATAATTCTGTCCTTTATTCCCTTTTACATCAGCTCCCGTTAGGTACTGGTTAATATGTAGACAAACACTTTGTCTGTGCCAACCCTTTGCACTTATCAGATCCTGCGCAGCTGTATCTTATCTATCTTATCTATTGTATAGCGGTTTTCCCTCCCCAGTTGCTCGTGTCCTCTGCATTACAAGCTTGTGGCTGTGGGGAATCTCTCCATGAAAGTAAATTACTTGTGATGTGCTTTGCAAGTGGTGCCAACTGAAATCTAGTTCACTGAGCTGTAAAGGATGTTCCTTCTTGTTCCCTAAAGGGCCACAGCTAATAGTTGTCTAGGGCTTGCAAAGGCAATCTCTCTGCTTGAAGAGCACTAATATTTTTAATTGTATTTGCAACTTTTTTTTCCCTGCTTGGCCCATTCTGTCCTTTATGTGAACCGCATGTGTGTTACTGTGGTCCAATCAGCACTGTGCTCTAAGTGCCCGCAGCTCATTGCTCTCCCTTTCATGGCCCATTAAAAGAGGAATAATTGCAAATGTTTCCAGCTTGAGAAACTAAATGCAACCAATGTACACAGGGATAAAAAGTCTTACTTGGAAACCAAGAGCCCCTGTGTATTCCAGCTGGACAAGCCAAAGCTTCCCTATCAAAAGCCCACATTATTGATGTGTCTTCCTTCACATGCAGAAATCCACTGTGAGTGTCGGGGTCACTTGGGGATAACTGTGCTATAATGCCACTCCCTGAAGCGTTGAAAGGATAATGTTCATGTCGGTCCTATGAGACCCTGATGCACACCATTAAAGGATACAAAGAGACGCTATTGTTAACAAGCTGTTACATGGCTGAGAGATTTTCTAGTACTTTTGTAACAACTCTTCCATAATTTGCAGCTGCCATGGAGATGAATGAAAGCTCACGGTGGACGGAAGAGGAAATGGAAACCGCTAAGAAAGGTGAGTGTGCCACTGGGCTATGCCAGTGCAATACCTGCATTTATTGTTTCTTGCCTTTTCTGCTAACACTCTTATTCCTACAGACATATGTGTGCAATATTACTGGAACTCAGAACTTCACTGCAGTGTTCCAAAGTTTCAGCTAGGTAACCCATAGCACCCAAGTTAGCACTTCTTTTTATACTTTGTGCAAACATTGCAACTTTTATATAATATATTACCCCATCCTCTCCTAGGAATTCACTGGGGACATTATTTAGGCATGAATTCAGTATACCAAAAAAAAGTTCCTTTAGAGACACTAGAACCTTTTGCACGTTGTTGCTGATCTGTATTACCAAGAGTGCTGGGAGCTGAGTGGGAATTGGCCCACAAAATGCAGAAGCTGTACTTGTCAATAAGGTGCATAAGAGATCTGCTTCTCTCAGCTTGAAAAAAAAAATGGATTTGCAAAGGACAAAGGACCTTTATTATATAAAAAAAAAAAAAAAAAAAAGATTTCTAGGGTGCCATTTTGTAATCTGCCACTTTGTCAGACCTCATTTACCTGAAATTATGGTCAAAGAATAAATTAATCAATCATATTGTGTTTTCCCAAGGTTTTGAGTGAAGTTTAATAATAAACCTCCTCTCTGGAAAATGGACATCAAACTGCAATATTCTTTGAAAGACATTGTTGCAGTATATTTACCACAATATATTTGCCATTTATATATAATGTATGTGTGTAAATATACTCACTTTGCTATATGTATACTGTCCCTTCTAAGGCAGGTAAGCCTAAACAATGCACAAAGCAAAGCAAATGAAACAGTGTGTGAAACCCATTACAGCCTGCTTAAGGCCAATTAATCCCGGCACAAAACCACGTGATATATTTGTGATGCTGGAGAAGCAGATGCCTTGTGATATGTGATGAGTAATACATCACCTCTGAGAGCCGTGCAGCATGCTGTAAGGATCAGAGTCTTGGCAAGCAGTCACTTAGACAAACAGCATGATGTACAGAATAAATAGTGTGGAGGGAAGTGCCGGTGCCTGCTATCTGCTGCCAGCACAAGCTCTGAATGCTCTGCTGAGTGCAGATCTACCCAGACTCTTACTTGTCTCATCAGGTGCACAAAGCAGTGGATATAAGTGCAGCAGCGGCATCAGGAATGCTTTACCTCTTGGTGGCCAATATGCATTCTAGCTGTTGTTAAACTACTGTTCTCAGGAACCACTGACAGCTGGATTTTATTAGGGATGCTGTAAATGTTAGTTTGAATAACTGTTGATGACTTACATAGTAACGTAGGTTGAAAAAAGACCCCTGTCCATCAAATTTAACCTCTTATGTCAATATAAAACGCGTTTTAACTGCTAGTTAATTCAGAGAAAGACAAAAAAAAACTTCTGAAGCCTCTTCAACAGCTCAAAGGGGGAAAACAGATTCTCCTTCCTTACTCCAAAATGATCGGCCAGTCCCTAAAACTTGTACTATGAGCTATCTTTCATAGTCCTGTATTTCCTCACTTGCTAAAAAGCCATCCAACCTCTTCTTGAAGCTATCTAATGTATTAGCCAGTATGACAGGTTCAGGGAGAGAAGTCCACAACTTCACAGCTTTCACTGTAAAAAATGCTTTCCAAATATTTAGACAGAACCTCCTTTCTTCTAATTGGGATGGGTGCCTTGTGTCTACTGGAATGACCTACTGATAAATAAAGCATTAGAAAGATTGTTATATGATCCCCTTATATGTTTATACATGGTTATGATATTCCCCCTTAAGCATCTCTTCTCCAGCGTAAATAGACCCAACTTTCTTCATAACTGAGACATTCTATACCCTTTACCAGCTTAGTTGCCCTTCCCTTTCTAATTTATTAATATCTCACTTGAGCACTGGAGTTTAAACCTGCACTGCATGTTCTTGATGGGGCCTTACCAGCTCTCTATAATGTGGATGAATAACTCCCTCCTCCCATTAATCTGTGCCCCTTTTAATACAGCTTAAAACTTTATTTTCCCTTGCAGCTGCTGCCTGGCATTGCTTGCTACAGCCAAGTCTATAAACTACAAGGACTCAAAGGTCCTTCTACATTATGGATTTGCCTAGTGCAGTCCCATTAAGGGTATAAGTGGCTTGCATATTTTTACATCCCTGCATGACCTTGCATTTATCAACATTGAGTTCCATCTGCCACTTAGTGCCTAAATTGCCAGTTTGTCAAGATCCTGCTGCATGGATGCCACATCCTGGATAGAATTGATTGGGCTGCACGGGTATTGTGTCATCTGCAAACACTGATACATTACTTATAATACCCTCCCCTAAGTCATTTATGAACAAGTTAAACATAAGTTGACCAAATACAGATCCCTGAAGAACCGCACTGAGAACCTTACTCCAAGTAGAGAATGTACCATTAACAACCACCCTCTGTACCCGATCCTGTAGCCAGTTTCCTACCCATGTGCAAATGACTTCACAAAGATTAACAGACCTTAGCTTAGAAAGCAGTCGTTTGTGGGGAACGGTATCAAATGCTTTGGCTAAATCCAAATAGATCACTTCTACTGCAACTCCATAGTCCAGCTTCTTACTTACCTCATCATAAAAAGCAATCCATTTGGTCTGACCTTACCTGCCCTTAATAAAGTCATGCTGATTACTGCTCATAATGGCATTCTCTAAGCCTTCAAATAACTTGCCCACCACGGATGTCACACTTACCGGCCTATCACTGACAAGCTGAGATTGTAATCACTTTTTAATTATTGGAATTAAATCAGATTTCATCCAATCCATAAGTACCATACTAGATGCAGGTTGCTTTATAAATACCAAGGCCCTGCTTATTTTATTTTGCTCAGGGCAGCTTGAAACCACCAAGGTGTCCTATTTTTACTTTTAAAGTGGCTATACACATTGACATGCTGTACCACCTGAGTAAGATATTGTATGGCTGATTTTGTAATAATCCTAAAGTTAATGGAGGACAAGCAATCACAGACTCTGATTGGTCCAGTTATATTGTTCTGGAAAGTGAAACTTTCAGTTGGGAACTAAGGAAATCGGACAGAGGTGTCATATAATATAATTTCTTAAGAGACTGTGAAATAAGTTTGTGCCATAACTAAGACTTTCCTACAGAAAATGGCATGGTGGGCTTTCATGGATGACAGTATCATGTGGTTAAAGGGGTCATTCGCCTTTAAATTAACTTTTTCAGTTTTTGTAGTTACAGTGGCTTGCAAAAGTATTCGGCCCCCTTGAACTTTTCCACATTTTGTCACATTACAGCCACAAACATGAATCAATTTTATTGGAATTCCACGTGAAAGACCAATACAAAGTGGTTTACACGTGAGAAGTGGAACAAAAATCATACATGATTCCAAACATTTTTTACAAATAAATAACTGCAAAGTGGGGTGTGCGTAATTATTCAGCCCCCTGAGTCAATACTTTGTAGAAGCACCTTTTGCTGCAATTCCAGCTGCCAGGCTTTTAGGGTATGTCTCTACCAGCTTTGCACATCTACAGACTGAAATCCTTGCCCATTCTTCTTTGCAAAACAGCTCCAGCTCAGTCAGATTAGATGGACAGCGTTTGTGAACAGCAGTTTTCAGATCTTGCCACAGATTCTCCATTGGATTTAGATCTGGACTGTGACTGGGCCATTCTAACACATGGATATGTTTTGTTTTAAACCATTCCATTGTTGCCCTGGCTTTATGTTTAGGGTCGTTGTCCTGCTGGAAGGTGAACCTCCGCCCCAGTCTCAAGTCTTTTGCAGACTCCAAGAGGTTTTCTTCCAAGATTGCCCTGTATTTGGCTCCATCCATCTTCCCATCAACTCTGAGCAGCTTCCCTGTCCCTGCAGAAGAGAAGCCCCCCCAGAGCATGATGCTGCCACCACCATATTTGACAGTGGGGATGGTGTGTTCAGAGTGATGTGCAGTGTTAGTTTTCCGCCTCACATAACGTTTTGCATTGTGGCCAAAAAGTTCCATTTTGGTCTCATCTGACCAGAGCACCTTCTTCCACATGTTTGCTGTGTCCCCCACATGGCTTGTGGCAAACTGCAAATGGGACTTCTTATGGTTTTCTGTTAACAATGGCTTTCTTCTTGCCACTCTTCCATAAAGGCCAACTTTGTGCAGTGCACGACTAATAGTTGTCCTATGGACAGATTCCCCCACCTGAGCTGTAGATCTCTGCAGCTCCCCCAGAGTCACCATGGGCCTCTTGGCTGCATTTCTGATCAGCGCTCTCCTTGTTCGGCCTGTGAGTTTAGGTGGATGGCCTTGTCTTGGTAGGTTTACAGTTGTGCCATACTCCTTCCATTTCTGAATGATCGCTTGAACAGTGCTCCGTGGGATGTTGAAGGCTTTGGAAATCTTTTTGTAGCCTAAGCCTGCTTTACATTTCTCAATAACTTTATCCCTGACCTGTCTGGTGTGTTCTTTGGACTTCATGGTGTTGTTGCTTCCAATATTCTCTTAGACAACCTCTGAGGCCGTCACAGAGCAGCTGTATTTGTACTGACATTAGATTACACACAGGTGCACTCTATTCAGTCATTAGCACTCATCAGGCAATGTCTATGGGCAACTGACTGCACTCCGACCAAAGGGGGCTGAATAATTACGCACACCCCACTTTGCAGTTATTTATTTGTAAAAAATGTTCGGAATCATGTATGATTTTCGTTCCACTTCTCACAGGTACACCACTTTGTATTGGTCTTTCACGTGGAATTCCAATAAAATTGATTCATGTTTGTGGCTGTAATGTGACAAAATGTGGAAAAGTTCAAGGGGGCCGAATACTTTTGCAAGCCACTGTATTTAGCTTTTTGTTTGGCGGCTCTCCAGTTTGTTATTTCAACAGCTATCTGGTTGCTAGTGTCTTATTTACCCTAGCAACCAGACACTGATCTGGAAGAGAGACTGGAATATGACTAGGTGAAGAACAACTACAATAAAAATATAGCCTCAAAGAGCAATAGTTTTTTGTCTGCTGGAGTCAGTGACCCCCATCTGAAAGCTGAAAAGGGGAAGAAATGGAAGGCAAATACTAAAAAAAAAAAACTATGAAGACTGAAAATGATGAAGACTAATTGCAAAGGTGCAAGGTATAGGGCATTAAATAACATACTAAATATTAACTAAAATTAGATCACTGTATCGGCTTTTTCCATTGAAACAGAAGTTGTGATATGGCGTGCCATGGTGCACTGTTTGATGCCAAATTAAGAGATAGTCTGTCATAAATCAAAAGTATGTTTTCCTGTCACATCATCTAAGGATGGTTACTTTTTAGTTGCACAGTAAGTAGAGTCTCAGAGTTTCCATGCTGGCCTTGGGATTTATGCTGGTCAGGGCATTTTATGGAGTTTGTATGTTTTTTCTTTTATCATCTGAGTTTCCTCCAACAGTCAAAACTTTTCCCCTTGATAAAATTACATGTTACACGTGCATTTGTTAGGTTAGTTAGACTGTAATTGATGTGGATTTGGAGTTGTGTAGGGTGTTATGTATTTTGACTGAGTAACCATCATAGGTGCCACAGCGGGTGTTTAAGCCACTGCATTCTGCATCAGCCATTTTATCCCCTGTACCAAATTAGCAACATAGAAGAATACACTAAAATCTAAGTGCATTGCTTTGGCTTCCCATACGGCCACCTGTGCTGCTGCCTTGGCTCTTCCTCTAGAGGGCCCTTATTGGCAGTGAAAGCATTTACATTATCTTTTTGGATTGCGCTGTTGCATTTCTAGTCTCTAGAGGCAGGAGTACAAATTCAAGCTGGGATCCAAGCAGTATTGCTTCTGAGAGTGCTAGAAGATTACAGTCTGGCTTCCTGGGTGGAGGAGATCCATCTGCTTATTAAACCTTTGGACAGGATACAGTGCTTTGCTGGCCCATAGAGGTATTTCATTAAACAAATGAATGCTTTTGCTGGTTTAGCAGCCCAGTGCAGAATGAATTTATCTTATTCACGCTATATTCTTTAGGAGTCCCCGCATGACTCAAATCTGTTTCTCTGGCATGGCAGAGATCTGCCCTCTGCCTGCCCTGACCTGTCCAGTGTTTCACCAGAATAAATCGACAGTTCACATGAATGTGACTTGGGGCTGAACACAGCATGTTACAGCTGGTGCAGAATAAGATGGGACTGCCTGCCAGGATCTTGATCTCATTTATTAACAACTTTGCTGTGAATATAGCTAGGAGGCAAGGGCCAGTGAGCCACACACGTTTCATTCCTCTTCCTGAAGTACACAAGGTTCCGAGCTGCTTGGCACACCTCTGCAAGACAACAGGGTAACTTTTAGAAGATATAAGCAAATAGAAACAAACATGGATCAGTGCATTTATGATTATGGGGTTTTGGCTGCTTCTAATTGCTTTAGATCTTCAAGATCTAATTGCTTTTTGGCAGAAGCCCCTTGGTGAAGGCCTTAACTGACCACATACTTGCAACATGATCATGTTGTAGCAACGGTGCACCGTAATTTGGAGCAAAATGATCGCAAAATGAAGTGTACAAATTAAACAGGGGCATTTTCCCATTTCAAATAATTGACTACTCCATGTACCAGTTAGAAATTAACATGCATTAAAGTAAATTAAAGGAAAACTATTCCCACAAAATATGTAGGTCTCTATTATCGCATTAAACAGCTGATATGTAAAACCCTGCTTTATCTAAATAAACCATTTTCATAAAACTATACTTTTTTTAGAAGTGTGTGCCATTGTGTGTACCTAAATAGAAAAGAGAAAGCGGCTAATGCTGGATCTCACCAGTGAAATTCCATTTTATACTTGGATCTGATTTTAACTATTGACATGTATTGACTATGTTGCTGTTTTGTATACAAAAATGGATTAGGCCTGTGGCACATGGAGTGTATTCTTTGCTTCATGTTCCATGGGCTTTACTTTTCTAAGCAACACCTCAGGTTTACTTTGTTTTGATTTAGCCAGAGCTTGGTGCTTTAAATGTAACTTTTTTTCTGTCAGGTGATCTTTGAGGGAGCATACAGGCCAGCACAAAATGGTGGCTCATGGGAAAATATGTTAAAGGGCAATATTTACTGATAAATATATATTCCAGTTTGGTAAGATTATTTAATAGGCCACATTATATGACATATACTACCTGTTGGTTAAGTATTAGTTTGTGGGTATAGTTTTCCTTTAATAATGCATATTTATAGTTGTCTGTATAGGCCAGGCACTTTTTATGTATATTTTTATTTATATAAATAATAACTTGTGCACGCAGCACTGTACATCAGAACAATACATTACCAGCGGCTAAAAGATTAGTAGGCAATAATAACCTTTAGTGGCATTTGACAGCATAAATGACAGAGAAAGCGGCTAATGCTGGATCTCACCAGTGAAATACCATTTTATGCTTGGATCTGATTTTAACTATTGACATGTATTGAATATGTTGCTGTTTTGTATACAAAAATGGATTAGGCCTGTGGCACATGGAGTGTATTCTTTGCTTCATGTTCCATTGGCTTTACTTTTCTAAGCAACCCCTCAGGTTTCCTTTGTTTAGATTTAGCCAGAGCTTGGTGTTTCAGATGTAACTTTAACCCATAATCATCGTGGGCATGGGGGCAGCAGGAGAAAGATGTACAGTCTAAAAAAATATGTACATTTCAATAAATACCTATTTGGCACATAAACACATTAATATAAATATTATACCCTGCCACATTTACAGAGGCATGTACAAAGTATCAACAGTTTTGGCGTATGCTGTTTTTGGTAAAGATTGACAATTCTCAATTAAAGCACTATCGGCTATTGTATATCTCATATATCACGTCACTGAAATGCATACGCCTGGAGATGTCTGAGCATGCATCTTCATATGAAAGATTTGCATCTGAATGTTACTGCCCCTTTAAGCAATGCATGTTACAAGCGTGAGCTCTCTATTGTGCTCCCAGGTTCGTAATACAGCTTAACACTTGTCAAATAATTTTCCATTCCCACGACTTCTGAGAAAATCCTGCAAATAGCTGACTTCAGCAAAATATCCTAATGCAAATATCAATAGCCTGCTCAAGCATTTACTGTCAGAGACCAGAGCCCTCCATTTATGGTGGGAAGGTGTTGGTCAGGGCTGATGGGAGTTTGTGGGAAAGCTTCTGGTTTCCTACACTTGCAGCTATAGATATATATATATATGGTATATTATACAGAACCCTTGCACTTCTGCCTACGCTTGGTAGTGGTAAGGTTTAATAAACTTCAGATCTGACTTCTTTCTTATGCTCTGACTGTTTTTTTCTGCAGATGTGTAGACCCACATGTGAAACAAATTAAATACCTGGATGCCTCTCTGGCTTCCTTTAAGCTACTAACCACTAGGTGTGATCTAGTGATATGTGAGTTGACCGAAAACTCAGTCATCGGGTGGGCTGCAATTAAATATAAGGGTTAAGGTGGCCATACACGTCAAGATCCACTCGCTAGGGCCAAATGGTCAAATTATAAAGACAGGTATATGAGCCGTCAGACCGACCCAACCTGATGGGAAAATCAAACCTGGCCAATTTTAGGACAGATATCAGTTGGTAGGCCTTTCTGGGGTGCCCATACACAGATGCATATAAGCTGCCAAATCAGTGCAAAGGACCCAAATTAGCCAGACTGCCCTAAGACAGTGGGGCTTATTTATGAACACTGGGCAAATTAGCCTGTGGGCAGTAACCTAGGTTGATAAATGACCCTTAGTGAATGGACCTTGGCCTTATGTTTTTGCACCTCCCTGACCCAGCTTTAAACAATATCCTTGTGGGGTCAGTTTGGATGCAAGTTTTAAATGGATCGATTAGGGTTAAGGGTCTAAATTTGTTTTTCCCAAACTGTTTTTATACTAAGAAGAAAAGAAGTACTCCATTTATGACTGATATGCCAAGAATTTATTTACATTAGCAATCATCTAAAAACAGGGAATGATGCAGAACACTTTTATGCAGGGTTATTGTTGCCACAATTATTAGGGTTTTTTCTCTCCGTTGCAGCTAACTTTATATTCAGTCTAGTTCTGCTCAGAGTTCATTGCTTTCCAATCACCAAGCGTTGCTGGCACTGGACGGGTTAATGATTTTTGGTGCCAAGCATTCTCTATATGTGTAGGAAAGAAGAGCGCAGAATAAAAAAATCCCAGCATCTTTAATACACTTGAATAACCCCTTCAGCGCGACTGAGGCAGAAAGCTTTGTTATGTTGGAACACACTCAGATGTGAAAACGAGAAGAGGAGGAGGATGGGGAGAGGCAAAAAGTGAGAGAGGAGGAAGGCTGGTGCCAAGATAGCCGCACCCTTTGACAACCTGGGTCTGTGCCACACTCTCTGCTATTAACATACTGTCTAGAGGTCACATTCAGACGAGAGGAGCCCGCAGGTCAGGCAGCAGAAAGATTATCACTCATTCTGTGACTCCTCCACATAGCAACAGTATCAGTACCCCAGCTGGCAGGAGACGCGCATCTGCAGTGCTGTTATCTGTGCGTTTGGCTTCGATTTTACCCTCTACCCACATTTTATTTTGGAATGATTGGCTTCAAGACTTGAAAGTGCATTGGCCCCTATACTGCTGTGCTGTAGAAAGGAACGGAGGTAGGTAAAAGAGGCAACAGACTAGAAAGGCAGTCGGTGAGCTAGAGAGAAGTTCAGTTCCAACAAGTTACTCTGGGAGGTGAGAAATCGAGCAGGGTGAACCGCCAGGGAGAAGAGGGGAGGAGGGAGAGGGGAAAACATTTTAGAAGACAGAGGATAGGGAAGTGAAGAACAGTCTTCTATGGGTTTAACTATCAAGTGGGAATAACACAAAGGACTAGATTATAATTGTGGAAAAAAGGTTTATCTAGAACTTTGGAGGTTTAAGGTATTATATTATCTGCAGAGTTTGGGCTTAAGGTTTACATTTATCATGGGAGCAATACTTTTACTTAAACGGATCTCTTAGGGGGAGAGTTGACAGGAAGAGAAAAGAAGATTATATACCCCAAAGGATAGAACATGTGACAACTTCTGCTCGTCCGTCAGGAGGTTTCTGTGACACTGACCTGGTTTTACATTCCGATCAACAACAGCTGCTTATTGCTCCTGTGCTCAGTGGGAAGACTGGAATATGATTTAGTAAGGGACCGTGTGCTCTGGGCCACATCTACCTGCCAGGCTACACATTGGAACAAGGGAAACCTTACACCCTGCTGGGGGAACTGTACAGCCACATGAAGGAGCCCTGACCATGTTGTGTTAACCTCATTGGCCTGGATTCATGCTAATTCTATAGCTCTCATGTCCACGGAACACTGCCACCATCTCAAGCAGGTACAATAGGTGTGATTTTCTGGACATTAAGTAGCCATCTAGTATTTGCAATTGCAATTTTAGGGACATACCTCAGCATATAGCCATACCAAGCACCACCTTTTGGTTTATTTGGACATTTTTGGATGGAAGCTGTGAATGAACTTATTCCTGCATTTGTGCTACAGTAGTTTAGGTCTCTATCAAAAACCTACAATGTGACTACAGATTTTCTTTTTAGTTTGCAGTGTCTGCTGCCAAGACTCAGTTCTTATCTGTTCCTTCGTCTGCCCTTATAATTAATCTGCTTTGGAATACTGTACACAGATACATTCTCACATCAGTTTGGCAGTGTCGCTTCAAGCAGTGAAAAGGTTAAGAATTCACGTAAAGTTAAATAGTGACTGTCTTGCCACTTGCCCCTGAACCTTTAAACTTATAACTCTTTGGCTGCCTCAAGGTAAGTTACTCATACTTTTAACTCCTTTATTGTTCTGTGTAACCAGTGATATGTTTATGGCTTCTGCCTTACATACAACATGTGCACAGATACCACTTTCACTTCACACAGATCTATTAAATTGGTGGTTCACCTTTGAGTTAATTTTTGGTCTGTTATAGAATGTCTGATTCTTAACAATTCTTCAATTGGCCTTCATTATTTCTTTTTTATAGTTTTTGAGTTATTTGCCCTTTTTTTCTGACTCTATGAAGCTTTCAGATTCCAGCTTTCAAAAAACACATGCTCTCTAAAGATAAAAATGTCTTTTTCTTGCTACTTTTTATTACTCATCTTTCTGCTCAGGCTCCCTCCTGTTCATATTCCAGTCTCTCATTCAAATCAGTGCATGGTTACTAGGGTAATTTGAACCCTAGCAACCAGATTGCTGAAATTGCAAACTGGAAAGCTGCTGAATAAAAAGCTAAATAACTCAAAAACCACAGAAAAAAATGAAGAGCAATTGCATACTGTCTCAGAATACCACTTTCTACATCATTCTTAAGGTTATTTTAAGGTTGAACAACCCTTTTATGTATATTGAGACTTACTTACACCACCCTAAGATTACAGATAAAACCTCCATACATTTACAGAGTTCCTCTATACCTTTGTAAAGCATTCACCAACACCTGTACACAGGGTGCCAGTGATCTCACCAATGCCTTCCTGCCTTTCAACAGATTTAACTTTGACCTACATATCTTTACAGAACTCCCACAAACCCCACCATATGATCACAGAGCTCACACCTATACCCCCGTAGTCTCTTCCAGCACTTTGTCCCCTTACACGACTTGCAAAGCACTTCTGTATGCATGCAGGACATCTAACAAAATGTCCATACTTTTACTTTCCACCAGCACCTTTTTACCTGTTCAGGTTTTCTCAGATCACCATGTTCTCATCTCACTACCATTACAGAACTTGTCAGCAGCATTTCTGTAACCTTACAGAATGTCCATCAGCATCTGTATGTCCTTATAGAACTTTCATTAGCACTTCCTTTTTACATTAGGGCCTTACAGGACATCTACCATCTTTCAGCTCCTTGAAGATTTCTCAACTGCCATAATACACATCCTAGAAGCCTTCAGGACTCCAACGTATCCCTGCATTAATTGAATGGGGAATTCTTTTCCAATATTTAAAAGGAAAAGGGCCTCAATAGTACATCATTTCAACTGTCCAATGGTCACATAAATTGCAATTTCAGCGCTGCACCATTTGTAGCCTGCCCTTGTGCTAGGCCGATGTCTTGTATTATTTAGACCCTACAGTTGTTGGGTCACTATTCCCAGCAGTGCACTATGATGAGTAATTCATAAAACCTGTTTTCTTTTTCTAATATTAACTGTAAGACAAGGAATGGTTGTAATATTGTTTTCTCAGTGTACCTCAGGGTTGAACTCATGATATGTATGTATGGATGTACTTTGGAAAATGAATCCTGCTGTAGGGCAGAAAAAATAGAAGGCCTAACAGGCCCCTAACTGATGTATGGATGGTTTCAGTATGCATTACCAAAGCAAAGGACCATGTAGAGTCTAGTTACTTCACTGCTTACCTGAATTAAATTATGCCAAGGAACAAGTAGTCAGTTGGTGGCCATACTGAAATATGGTTATGGTCACTCTGTGCATAAATTTAAGCAGTGGTTGTAAAAGGCTTTACCACTTGTAAACCATTCTAACGTCATGAGTAGAGTTGCCACCTGGCCGGTATTTTACAGGCCTGGCTGGTAAAAGTGATGCTTGATGCCAATTTTCTTTAAAGGGAAGAAGGATAAAAATATAGGAAGGCCGGTATTTTTTTTTTTTTTTTTTTTTAAAAGGTGGCAACCCTTCTTACGAGAGATGACAAATGTGCTGCCTAGAGTTCTGCGATGGTAGAAATGGGGTTAAATGCAGCACACAGTTAAACATGGCAGCGGCTCTACAGCACAGAACGTTCTGTTACTGCAGCTCTGTGAATTAATCTTTTGCAATCTCTCCCGCTGATGTGCATTGCTAATTATTGAAGAGTACAGGATGGCCAAGTGAAAGCCATCCTACAGCCCTGTGTTGAGATCTATCTGCTAATGAAAGCGGTGCCTTTGTGGGTGAAATGTGAATATGCTACCCTTTGTATATTGTGTATTTGTAAATAAAGACTGTGGTTTGGCGCTGAGAGATGCCAGTGATTGATCTGCACGAGGCTCACAAGATGTTAGTAGCATTAGTGTAGGTAAGCCAATACCACTTTCCAGATGCCCCATACCAGGTGGTCAGACTGTATTATGACTCCCCAGAGGCAGGTGTGTTTGTGAAATTGGATACAAGTACAATAAACGCACTTTATTTTTTTTTTGTCCTTTCAAACTGTTGTTGAACTTCCAGCATCCTCCGAAAAGTGTCAAGTCCTAAAAAAAAATGCAGTTCCATCTAACACAGATGTAAAAATTAGTGTCAGTTGAGCTTATTATTGTTAGCAAGCTTATGAATATGAAGAACCAATATGTAAAGTTATAAATATTATAAATAAAAGGAACAGTCCCCCCCAAAAATCCATAATTTGTCCTTATAATGTCCCTTTAATTTAACACTTTCACTTCCTGCTGTGTCTTTTCCTAGACTGAATGATCAGAGAACAGTCAACCAAAACCAACTGAGAGGCCAAAGACCACTAGACAATAGGCACCAAAGGCCACTTGCCCTAGACATAAGCTATGCAGGAACACATATACATTTCTGGTGGGTGCACAAATTGTATCCACATCATTTTGAACATCATGTGTCTGTCCAGGTTACAGAACTTACAAATCCTCAAATCCCTCCCTGCCCCTGATGTAATCAACTTTGTCCTAGATGTCTTCCCTTCAGTCCCTTAACGTCATGGGTGCAAGAGAAGCCCAGTACCACTAGATCAATATCAGCTATTAAATACAAGGCTCCTTTGCATCTCTGAGCACTGCACCTTGCGAGTACAGTAATAGGATTGAGTACGTAACATAAGAGAACAGGGCAGGTTAAAGAAGAAGGGCCCCAAGAACAGGAGAAAACTTTTGGGAGAAAAAAAAACATAATTACCCGAACCAACATTTTGTAGATATTTTCTGCATAAACATCAGTATGATGTCCAAGGTTTTGCCCTTCATATGTTGTTCACTACAGATCCCATCCCATGGTCCCTAGTTGCCTTTCCCCCCATATGCGGCCCAACATTCCTGCATTGCCAAGGGCCCCCACTTTTAAACCCCGACACTTTAGTTCCGTGCTTTACAGGAATTATTGTTTTATGCAAACCAAATTATTTTATACAGTTTGCTAATACTGAATAAAAACCCTGTAGCCTTTAACATTTTAGGCACCAAACCTAGATTGTAAGGTGCCTGGGCTCCCAGTACTGTGTGAATAATAATAAACTTTATAATAAATAGTGTCAGGTGGTGGGGAAGAGAATACTGGCTGAATTTGTTTCTTGCAATAAATTTTCTGAGTTTGTGCAGTAATCCTGGTGTCTGATCCCAGGGCCGGGCCCAACGCGATGTGTGCCCAAGGCACATCACCCACCCTGGATCGCCCCCTCCTTTGCAACGAGGGGAGGAGCGGAAAGAAGGGGGGCTGACGGTTGGCAGGGTGATAAGATGCCCAGTTGTTACAAGTGGGGAGCGCATCACGTTGCTGGCCGGAGATAGGGGTAGGCAGAGAGCTGAGGAGTTATGTGCCTAGCGCTACCTACTCTGTTGCACCCTAAGCAGGTGCCTACTCTGCCTACCCATAGTTCCAGCCCTGTCTGATCCTAGTCATTTGAGCGGGATTGGGGCATTAATAATGCAGGTACACTGCAGGCACCAGGTTTTATGCACCTTATCGTAACATGCTTCTTAAAATTATCTTATTAGATGCTGTTTCATTAGCTCAAGGTAAAATATGTGGCATGGAATGATGGGTGTTTGACAATGTGTTCTCCTCATTACAAGGCAACTGTTCTGCAACCGGCAGACAGTATCATTGCCTGGAGCAAGATGCCGGGGGTTTTATTTCAGCAATAGCTGGGCAGCCATGGGCTTGCAGTCTCATTTCCCTTTTTTAAACAAAGAGGAGTTCAACAGACTGGCATGTATAAGTGCTAAACATATATACATGCATGTAATATAAATAAGAATCCTGTCTAGTTCTCCTTAGTGACTGAGAATTGTTGTTTAACTGAGCAAGTGTTGCCATCTACTAACTAAAGTTTTTTTAAATTTTCCTGTAAATCTTTACGTTAAACCTCTAAAACCACAAGTTAAATAAAGATTGTTACAGTTTGCCTAGGACAGCTCCTATTGACTTCTACATGATCTTGACAGCTTGTAGATGGCGACGTTTTGTATTAGTACTTTTTTATGGTTTTGTCACATAATGACAAAATTCACTTTTTTACACAAAAAAAATAGTGTGTTCAACTTGTGAAAGAAATATGAACGATAGTAAATGCCCCCCCAACGTAGACATACACTTTCAGATTTTAGTCTTGTGTCCCCACACATAGCTTGTCACCAGCACACGCAAAAGATCACACAGACATACAATTCTATAAATGCCTAAACCTACCCACTGGCCTGGGCTGCAGATACACTGCTCTCAGGTTTTAGAAAATTGCACAGGAAAAGATATTTGCGGAAAAGAAAAAAAGATTGGCATTTCAGACAGCTTTAATATGAACCAGAGAAGAGCTGAAGACATAACAGAAGCACATGGAAGAAGGTCACATTACAATGTATACATTGCATATAAAATATGAATCATTTAAAGAATGGCTAGTATAGTGTCCCTGGGTGTGATAGAAATGAAGTAGTATTGAAAATGGCAAATATGTATAAAATGGAAAATATTTATAGATTAAAATATGATTGGAATATAGGTTGCACAAATCACCTCTTTATAGAAAGAGTAATCTGAAAGGAGAACTAAAACTTAACTAAAGAAGTAGGGCAGAGCATTTTGGCAGAGCATACGGTTAATACCATGCCAACTCTATATCCTGTTTATACATTTACTTTGGGACTTGTCAGTTCAATGACTGATTTCACTAGCACCTCTGTGATAAACGTTCTCATATCAGTAAGCTCCTGCCCAAGGTCTGGGATTAAACAATGACGTGCTAATCCTTCATTTTTCTCCAGTGCGGCCTCTTTAATGGTTAACTCTACAAATCTTGCCCTCTCTTCTCTTTGGTACTCAGGTCTCTTTGAATATGGACGTAACTGGTCTGCCATTGCCAGGATGGTGGGCTCCAAGACCGTGTCCCAGTGCAAGAACTTCTACTTCAATTACAAGAAGAGGCAGAACCTAGATGGCATTTTACAGCAGCATAAACTGAAAATGGTAAGAAACTGGTGGCAACCATTGCCAGTGATGTCTTACATGCAGATGGCTCTCTTTATTACTGGTTCTGTTTTCTGTACTGGATAATTTTCTCTCAAATATGGACACAAAATATGGTGTGTCAAACTTAAAGACTTTCTCTAACTGTTGTATTTTTAGGGTATTAGTCTTTGCTGGCCTGTATAATCCTTTAAATAGGAGCAGGGTAACTGCAACACTATGATGCAGAAAAGGATACAAGATGCATATTTATTTACTCAGCTGAGACACTTGCTGACACACCCATCTACAGACATATAATATAGGTGCTTCTCTGCAAATAAGAAATATAGAGAGATACCTGTTGTCCTTAGTTGCTTACACCTGTGTAATGTTAAGGGTGAAGACACACAGAGCTACTAGTAGCAGCTACTTGTCACGGCTACTAAAATAGACAATGCTGATCATTTACTGATAATTGTCTCTATGTGTGTTTTAGCAGAGGCAATTCTCAGTATTGTCTATGGCAGGGTATTTTCTGAAGATTAGTAGCCATGAAAAAGTAGCTGCTACTAGTAGCTCAGTGTGTCTTCACCCTAATAGATATGATTTAGGAGTCAGTTTCTCAGTCTACAGACAACTTGTTAGATGACTACCAAGTCTAGTCCAACAGGAAAGTCCCATGCAATATACCTGGTAGATCAGTTTAACAAATTAATAGTAGATAGAGAGATGTAACTGTTTCACACACTATTGTGTGTGTGTGTGTAAATATGCACAGGTGTAGGATCTGTTATTCTGAAACCGATTATATAGAAAGCTACGAATTAAGGGAAAGCCATCTCCCATAGACTCCAGTTTAAGCAAATAGTTCTACTTTTTAAAACTGATTTTACTTTCTCTGTAAAAATAAAACAGTAGCTTGTAATTGTTTTAAGGTAAGCTACATGAATCCATATTGATGTCAAACCAATGCTACTGGGTTTATTAAATGTTTAAATGATTTTAAGCAGACTTAACATGGGAATCAAAATTATGGAAAGATCCCTTATCCAGAAAACCCTTTGGTCCTGAGCATTCTGGATAATAGATCCTATACCTGTAGTTGTGATATTCTTTCTTTAGGATTTTGCTTCACTGAGTGAGTTTTTAGGATATTCTTAATTTTCAAATCTGGATTGTTGGACAGTATGTTATCCAGTTAGCCCAGTAGAAATATGGTACATGGATCAGGTCAAACGTGCCGAGTTAACAGTTGCAGATGAAATTTTTACCTGTAAAGAAATCTGCTTTATGGCCCCTAAATGAACTAGAAATGATTAGTGCAGCTGACCCTGAAAATTGCTAACATTTTTAAAATTTGTTTTACTGTGCAAAACTCTGCTTCCTTTCATGGAAACCAAATGAACAGTTAAGTCCATTGTAGGGCCTTAAGCAGTACTTGTTATTTCATTGTGAATTTACTCATCATCTGGTATGCTGAATTTGCCCCTTCAAGCTGAAATATTGTGGCCAAGGAATCAAAAGACCTGAGTCCATACTAGCATCTCGTCCATGATGTTTGGTGCCAGCTGACTGAGCTGCTCATATCCACAGCCTTACTGACTATCCGCCTTCTCAGGCATGGAACCAATACATATACAGAATTACACTGGACGGAACCAAGTCATGGCCTACTGGCATTTCAACATGCTATAAAACCTGTGCAAGCTATTTTTATGTGTGTGTGTCTTCCTGGGGAAATTATTTTTACTTTATTATATTGTGTAACTTATTGGTGTACCAAAGAAACTATGTTGACCATCTGGGGGGCTTCAGGTTACATCTACTTTAAATGTATTTTATTTGAGAGTTGATTTGGTCTAATTTTTTTCTTCTGCGCTGTTGATTTAACACCAATATACTGGTCTGAATTTTAGAATGTAAGTCAGAACTGGAGGAAGGACTATTATGACCACCTAAAAGTGTTAATGTGAAATAACAAGCCACTTTGTGTTAGTAAAGAGAAGTTGGCATAGCAACCACATGGCTTTGTTTTTGATAGATATGGTAGATAGAGGATAGATGGATAGATATGGGGTAGATGTAGAAGTAACTCATTATGGAGATACTGGAGTGGTTAATAAATTTCTCATTTCCAAAACCTTGTACATTAGGGGTGATTACTTCTTCAAAACTGCCCTGTTTTCAGCAGTAAAGCTCAATCTGACTAATTAAGGAGATTTCTAAGGTGCTCGGGCCTACAAGTTTGAGGGCCTGTAGTGCCCCATGGAATCGAATTACAGAAATGTTAAAAAGAGTGCCAGTATGTTTTGTTAGAAGGAGAGGGAAAAAAATAGCAAAATCTTCTTTGATGTGTTTTTAGATTATTTTTTGAGTATTAAGGCTAAAATTGTAATTGTAATCATATAAAATGTCCATAGTTCCCACAGTGTGAGATACAGATGGAACACAAGTTATTGGAATATTACCCATACTTCATTGCAAATCTGGCTGGGGAATGAACTCACTGAATTACTCCCTTTGTAATTATATTTAAGGAATAAATCAAATAAATTGACTAATGTATTTAGAACACTACACTTCTGGGATTGGGAATAGTTACGTTGAGAGTAGGCATAATGTGTCTTGGTGCAGAATAATATTTAGAAGAAGAAAGAATATGCTGTGATCCTTAGCAGTCTTGTATTACGAGCATGCCCTTGAACGCTAAGAACTTTTACCAAATGTGGGTATAATTACAACGTTAGGTTTGCTGGAGACAGCAGAATGACATAGCAGATTCCCTTGGTGCCTTGTAAACTTTTTTTCCCAGTTTGCTATCTTCCCCCTTTTGTTTTTAAGGTTCCATATTTTCATATCTTGAAAAATAAGCACAGAAGGGATAAGATTCTGCCAGCAGTATCATTAAAGCAAGTGCACATAAATAAGAGCTTCCCAGCGAGGGGATAGCAGCCGTTCCTGTAGCAGTCTGCTCTCTTTATGGCTGGGTGCTTTGCCCAAGTCGTCAGACTTCACATCCCTTACCAGAGGAACCTTTCCAAGCTGACCGAGCCTTATTGGTAGAGGACTTTGTCAATTTGCAGCCATCCATCTGCATTTCTTGCCAACTGCGTGTTTCCTGCACTGCGGGGAACAATTGGTGGGGCCTGTTAATAATTCTGGTCCAAGTGACACATTTTTGTGCTAAGCTGTGTCTGGCACACTTGCCTACCATAGAAACAGACTAGATGTACCCTAGTGTAAAGTTATGGTCTCCAGCTTATTTTAATGCCAGTCAACATCTGTTGAAGGCATTTGCCAGGAGCTGCATTGTAAAAAGCCATAGTGCCAGCAAACAGCAGCTCACTCTTGTCCACCACCCCCCACCATGTTAGTAGTGGACAGTCCAAGCCCCAAAGTGTATAATATGGGCCCCACAGAATCAGCCTTGTGTTTCGTTTTGCTACCTCTGTTGTCTTTTTGTCTTAGAATTAAAGTAGAAATTATATAGTGTTTGTTTAGGCAAGAATTCCACATTCGTACCTTGCCTAGAAAAAAAATCTGTAATTGTCAAGAGCCTTCGTTGTTTTTTTTCCTCTTTTCATTCCAGCTTTAAAAAATAGTGAGATACTATTTTAAGGATTATTACATATTTCAGAGGAAGTGGATTATTCAGAGAGGCCGTTTGAAGCAGCCAACAATTCTGCCAATTTCTCAGCTTATTTTTATAAAGCATTACAAGGCTAGCATTTGTGTTCTGTGCCGCCAAGCATTCAATGCCCTTCCTGGGTCCTGCAGAGAGACATTGTCCTAGCGTATGCTAAAAAAGTTCATTCTTCCCGACTTCCTCCTCCCGCCAATGAAATTTTATAATAGCCGATCGATAAATATATGTTATAATCAGGGCCTGGGTGAGACAGCTTAGATATGTTCCTGTGGCCTCCTTATGCAGTTTGTACTTTCAGCGAAGGGGTTAAGCAGACAAAAGCCGGTGCTTACAGCAAAGATTGTTCTTGAGGGTAGAGCCATGTTCAAGTACAGTTAGAGAGCTCAGCAAGACATTAGAGAGCTTTTCCATAGTAACCATTGTGCTTAACCATCTTGTCGCTGTTCTGCTGTACAATGTCTGCGGGTTCCCTTTCCAATAACAAGAGCCAATTAAATGCAAGCTGAGGGAAAACTTTGAACTCTTTTAAGTTTATAAACACAAAACAATTTCCCCACCCAAAAAAACAGAAAGAAAAAAATAGCAGATCTCTGTGTGTTGCTGCTAACTAGGAAACAAAAAACGTCTGTTACCTTGGAGCTTGGAGGTAGATTTGTGTTGAGAGTCTTTGTGCAATATTCCAGTCCCCAAATGGAAATATTTGAGATGCATTTGAGATGCTTTTAAGGCTCATCTGCTTGTAATGCAGCTCGGATAAAAATAGGACATTGTTAAAGGCAACCAATTCTAATAAATAGCTTAAAAGCTTCCAAGCAGCCAAACCACCTATATTCCTATAATGGGCACAGAATTGAGCCAATCATTGCCTGCTGCACTAGAGCACTTGTAAATAATTGCATAGGTGCAAGCCTTTTCTTCCTGCAAGGTAGGCTTAGGTGTTAAAGGAGAACTAAACCTTGAAAATAAATGTGGCTACAAATGCTGTATTTTATATTCTTACTGCCCCAGCCTAAAGGTTCACATTATAACAGTAATGATCCTGGCCTTCAAAGCTGTTACAGGAGCTCCCCATATTCTCTTACAACACTGCACGTGCTCAGTTGTCTCTGGGCATTTGTTAAAAAAGTTAAGCTTAGGGGGGTCGTTGCAAATCATTAAACAGAAAATGGGGTTCTCTTGTCTCAGAAACTGATGTTACATTGCTAATTATTTAATTCTGATGCTAATTGCACTGGTTTCCGAACTGCAATGTAATAGGATTCTGAATTAATTACTAATTACCCTTGTATCATGACTTTTATAGTATATACAGTATGTGAGTGGGTCCCTAAGCTCAGTAAGTGACAGCAGCACAGAGCATGTGCAGTGAATCAGCAGAAAAGAAGATGGGGAGCTACTGGGGCATGTTTGGGGGCACAGATCTTCCTTGCTAAAGGGCTGTGGTTGCCTTGGGCTGGTACAGAAGCCCTAAACATAATGTACAACATTTTCATGCTACTTCTTTGTTAATCTTTTGGTCGTCTTAAAGTACAAGGCTCCCTTCCCAAGGCACAGCCTCTTTAAACCTACTTAATAGCAAGTATGCAGGGGGTGTTCACATGGACCCTTAGTGGCCAAACATCGAGAGCACCAGAGCTAGATCAAAGATTTCCGTGATAAAGAGTACATATTATCTAATGCATTATTTTGCCTTTAATGTCTATTGTAAAAAGTCAGTGCAGCAGGAAAGAGAAACAAACTAATCACGGGAAAATGTCTCATTCATTTACAAATTCAAAAGATAAACTATTTAAAGGGGTTGTTCACCTGTAACTTTTAGTACGATGTAGAGAGTAATATTCTAAGACAATTTGCAATTGGTCTTTATTTTGTATTATTTATAGTTTTTTTTAATTATATCACTTTTTCTTCAGCAGCTCACCATTTGGAATTTTAGCAGCTATTTGGTTGCTGGGGTACAAACCAGGGAGCAATTTGAATGAGAGAATGATATATGGATAGGAGAGGACATGAATAGAAACATAAGTAATAAAAAGTAACAATAACAATGAAATTGTACCCTCACAGAGCAATAGTTTTTTGTCTGTCAGGCTCAATGACCCCCATTTGAAAGCTGGAAAGTGTCAGAAGAAGTAGGCAACTAAATCAAAACTGACCAAAAATAAATAATGAAGACCAGTTGAAAAGTTGCCCAGAATTGGCCTTTCAATCACATACTAAAAGATAACTAAGGTGATCAACCCCTTTAAATGTAGACATCCTATTTTAATTTGCCATTGCTGGTTTCTGTAAGATATAAGAATCAAATGCTTTATGAATGTGATAGAGACCTTAGACTGTAAGCTCCACTGGGGCAGAGATAGGAATGGTGCATAATATGTAAAGTACTGTGGAATTGTGTCTATATTTATCTATATACATGCCAGGTTTATAAATACATAGTACAGAAATATTAAGCAGTGATTTATAGAGATTATACATCATTAATATCAGCCTCTGCCCCTGTCGGGCTTACAGTCCCAAGCACATGGTCAGTTTTATTAGGAGCCAGTTAACCTGACTGTAGGTTTTTGAGATTGGCCTTTTGAAGAATCTTACTAAACTGGAATCTATATATTTCAGTAAATATTGCCCTTTTACATCCTTTCCCTGGAGCCACTATTTTGTGATGGGCTGTGTGCTCCCTCAGAGATCACCTGACAGGAAATAATGTAGCTCTAACTGTACCAGGGAGTAGTGTGGGAGTAAAAGGCAAAACTATGTCCAATAATTGGCTGATGTGACCTAGCATATACACAAAAGTATTCGGCCCCCTTGAACTTTTCCACATTACAGCCACAAACATGAATCAATTTTATTGGAATTCCACGTGAAAGACCAATACAAAGTGGTGTACACGTGAGAAGTGGAAGGAAAATCATACATGATTCCAAACATTTTTTACAAAGTGGGGTGTGCGTAATTATTCATCCCCCTGAGTCAATACTTTGTAGAACCACCTTTTGCTGCAATTACAGCTGCCAGTCTTTTAGGGTATGTCTCTACCAGCTTTGCACGTCTACAGACTGAAATCCTTGCCCATTCTTCTTTGCAAAACAGCTCCAGCTCAGTCAGATTAGATGGACAGCGTTTGTGAACAGCAGTTTTCAGATCTTGCCACAGATTCTCCATTGGATTTAGATCTGGACTTTGACTGGGCCATTCTAACACATGGATATGTTTTGTTTTAAACCATTCCATTGTTGCCCTGGCTTTATGTTTAGGGTCGTTGTCCTGCTGGAAGGTGAACCTCCGCCCCAGTCTCAAGTCTTTTGCAGACCCCAAGAGGTTTTCTTCCAAGATTGCCCTGTATTTGGCTCCATCCATCTTCCCATCAACTCTGAGCAGCTTCCCTGTCCCTGCTGAAGAGAAGCACCCCCAGAGCATGATGCTGCCACCGCCATATTTGACAGTGGGGATGGTGTGTTCAGAGTGATGTGCAGTGTTAGTTTTCCGCCACACATAGCACCTTCTTCCACATGTTTGCTGTGTCCCCCACATGGCTTGTGGCAAACTGCAAATGGGACTTCTTATGGTTTTCTGTTAACAATGGCTTTCTTCTTGCCACTCTTCCATAAAGGCCAACTTTGTGCAGTGCACGACTAATAGTTGTCCTATGGACAGATTCCCCCACCTGAGCTGTAGATCTCTGCAGCTCCCCCAGAGTCACCATGGGCCTCTTGGCTGCATTTCTGATCAGCGCTCTCCTTGTTCGGCCTGTGAGTTTAGGTGGACGGCCTTGTCTTGGTAGGTTTACAGTTGTGCCATACTCCTTCCATTTCTGAATGATCGCTTGAACAGTGCTCCGTGGGATGTTCAAGGCTTTGGAAATCTTTTTGTAGCCTAAGCCTGCTTTAAATGTCTCAATAACTTTACCCCTGACCTGTCTGGTGTGTTCTTTGGACTTCATGGTGTTGTTGCTCCCAATATTCCCTTAGACAACCTCTGAGGCTGTCACAGAGCAGCTGTATTTGTACTGACATTAGATTACACACAGGTGCACTCTATTTAGTCATTAGCACTCATCAGGCAATGTCTATGGGCAACTGACTGCACTCAGACCAAAGGGGGCTGAATAATTACGCACACCCCACTTTGCAGTTATTTATTTGTAAAAAATGTTTGGAATCATGTATGATTTTCGTTCCACTTCTCACGTGTACACCACTTTGTATTGGTCTTTCACGTGGAATTCCAATAAAATTGATTCATGTTTGTGGCTGTAATGTGACAAAATGTGGAAAAGTTCAAGGGGGCCGAATACTTTTGCAAGCCACTGTATGTGTGCATTAAGAATGGTATGATCCTAGGAGGCGACCCTTGATACCTAAAATGGCAATTTTGTATTTAGGATTACCCAGTAATACATACTACTAAAGAAGTATATTTTTTCATTAAATAATTGCTTATTTAGATGAAGCAGGGTTTCACATATGAACTGTTTTTTAGCGCCATGTTTGGGAGCACCATGGGGCTGCTTATAGTAAATATACTTTTTAACTTAAAGGGACAAAACACCTAAAACACCTTTGCTAAAATGAAGGCAATAAGTAGTTTATGGGGGAGATTTATTAAGGCACGAACGCTCGGAGCCTTCAATCAAATGCTCCAAGTGTATTTTCGTCGATTTTTTCGCGTTTGCGTGACTTTTCCATAGGCCCGCGCAACTTTTTCGTACGCTTGCGCAGAAAATTCGGAAAGGTTCTGCAGCTGTTTACAATCGTTTGGTACGAAAATTTAGTGACTTTCGTGTCGCCAATACTATATTATCGTGACTTATACGATTTTTTCGTAAGCATTTTCGTGATATTTGCGATCTTCAAACATTATCGTATCCAATCCGAATTTTTCCCATTAGGGATTCGAACTCGTGTTTTAATGAATTGGCCCTGATGTGTTGAAACTAATTATGTTTATTTGATTTTTTTTTAAAATCCATATTTATTTATGTTTTGCCATTATAAATCTCTGATTTGAAAGTTGGGGTATGTTCACTGAACTCACCCCTTCCTTCCTTTATAGACATCTACTTTTGAACAAACAAACCCAACCCTTCTCTAAACAGCAGCCTTTAAGCAGCTCATTACCAAGGGCTTCTCAGTGATCTGGTAATAAGTATTATCAGCTCCTTTGAAGTTCTTTGGGACCATAAGTGAAAGAAGAACTAGTGAACCTGGCTTCATATTCTTATTTAGTGTCAAACAGTAAATTAAAGCAATAAGCAAAAAGTATGATTAGCATGTGCCCTATTCGTTCAGCTCATATTGTAAGGGGATGTATACTGCCTTTACATATGTAAAGGGAGGGGCACATTTATGACAAATCATGTAGCCCTGGTAAAAAAAAAAATCCTAATTGTCATCAGTTTCCATCACTATTTCTGCAGTTATAGTATTGTAATTAATAAATTGTGACTTTCTGCATGTTTAAAAAAATCATGAATTGCTTTATCACTGTCGATATTAGATATGGAAAATAATCCAACTTTTTTGCACAAATTTCCATTTCAAAATTTTAAACAGTATTTGCTAAAAAAAGAAAAAAAATATAAGAAATATAAGAAAAAATATAAGAAATCATCTTGGTTTCTTATATTTTATTTTTATTTTTTTTTAAGCTGCCAAAAACCATTTGGCTCATTTATGAACACTGGTCACATCTACTTCATGGCAGTAACCCATAGCAACCAATCAGTTAACTTTTTTTCAGCCAGCTGCAGGTAGAGCAAAAAAAAAAAAAGAAAACATTTGACTTGTTGCCATAGGTTACTGCTCAGATTTGCAGATTTGCCCACTGTTCATAAATAAGCCCCGCTGGATTGCACACACAAATTGTTAGTACTGTGCATACAGGTAAAAAAAAAATATAAAAACCCATAATAAGATTTTGTTTAATAATTCATTCTTTTGCCTCTATTTTGGTCTTCAAAATGTCTGATTTACTTGGCACTTATGTGATTGCAATGAGGGTTATTATGCTATTAGAGGACTGATTTCTTTATTTTCCACTCATGTCTAGGAGAAGGAGCGGAACAACAGACGTAAGAAGAAAAAAGCAGTCCAAATGGAGGAGGAGACCCCATACCCTCCTGCTATGGAGGATGAAGAGATGGAGGCATCTGGTATGAGTGGCAATGAAGAGGAAATGGCAGATGAAGGAGATGGTGAGTATCATACCTGGGGCAAAAGAAAGGCTTCCATATGGAGCTGGCACAATGCCACTTCCATATCAGATGCACATAAAGACAAATATAAGGCAACATGGCCACATTACCATTAAAACCACTGGAATAAATATATTTCTAAGCAATTAAATGTATATTACAAAGTTGCTTAGAGTTATATTTTCTTTCCAATTTCATTTTAAATGTTAGTTTGTGTTTAAAATACATTTAATATCTTTAATAGTATGTAATGTAGTAAATGAGAGGTGTAGCTGATTATGAAGGAAATTGAATGGTTGGTGCAGGGCCACAATAGAAAGTTCCCTACATTCTTTAGGAACTTATAACTTACTGTAATGACCACAAAACCCATCCTGTGGGGAAAGTCATGAAATCTGTCAGACAGAGTTTTACTCTTTTCAGTGTTTTTATCTGCAGTTGTGTTGTGGGAAATACAAGGGTACCTTTAATTCAGCTGTAAAACCTTGTGGTGGATCTGGTTTGGTTTGGGCTGCCTTTAGGACTCATTACCCTTTGATGTTCTTGCTTGCAGAAGGCATATATCCTAATAAATTTATTCTTTATATAGAGGCAACATTAATTATCATTGGTGCCTGTTGATATCACTTAAATCCCAGAATGTATTGAAACTTGTATTTAATAAGTTAAACTGTATAATATAAGGATATTATTGGGCTGTAACTGAAGGTAGCTTTATTAATAGTGCCAGAATAAAAAATGAGACTCAAACATTATTTAATAATAGTATATTAATAGTATGACTTTTTTCCTTTACAGTTATAATGAGTGTTTGTTTTTTGTTTTTTTGGAGGGGGAAGAGGGGATTCTTATACAGTTTGTTCTAGTTTATTTGCTAAGTAGAGTGCAGAATTTTCTTTTAATGGTTGCCTTGACAGCAGCTATATAAGTAATGGTGACGTTTATCTTTTAATATGTTAATTGAATTCTTTATAGCTACAAGGTTCAGCGTGCAACTGTTTATTATTTTTCATTGCTTTGTAATGTCAGGAGTGTGGAATAGTCTAGTTTTGTTACATTTTATGTAGCAGCTGGAGGCTTAGTAACTATATATCAGTAGTGATCCACAAGTTGTCAACAGGAACTCGCCATGCACAATCTTGTTAGAGCATGTGCAGTGTCACTGACACTCAAAAATGGCCTGCTTCCTTTGGGCTACTGCTGAGAAGCTATGATTAGGGGGAATCAAAATCATCAGACATGAAAGCTGTCTTGTGTAGTCTGTGATCAAAGCTGATGCTACAGGGCTGATCTTTGATGCAGTTTGCACTGGTTTCTAGCTGCTCTGTTATGTAAATCTCAAGTAATTACTAATTAGCCTTGTGTTGGGACTTACATTATATATGTGTGTATATACACATTGTGTATCATGAGTCAGTTCCTAACTAATGGTGGCCATACACGTTAAGATCCGCTCGCTTGGCGAGGTCACCAAGCGAGCAGATCTTCTCCCAATATCCCCACCTATGGGTGGGCGATATCGGGCAAATTTAGGCTAATTCGATCGTTTGGCCCTGGGGCCAAACGATCAAATTATTTTGACGCCAATGGGCGCAGTCGGTTCGGGGACCACATCAATGAGCCCATGCGGTGCCCGACCTGACTAAATTTTTTAACCTTCCCGATCGATATCTGCCCAAAAGGCAGCTCACAGCAGCTTAGAGCAATTAGCAGGAAAGAGATAATGATCAACTGGGAGGATTTTCAATTATTAAAGGGCTGTGGTCACCTTGGTCATGTAAACAAGGCCAAAACATAATGTGCAGCATTGCAAGCCCACTTCTTCATTAAGCTTTAGTTTTACATTAAACTAAGTACAACCTACATCAAGCTAAAATGTTATTAAAATACCATAATGCTGCAGGACAAATACAGACCATACAGTAAATACTACCATCATTGTGAATTAATATTGTGCACAAATGTAAGTATGCAAAGGTAAACAAAAAGTTGAACGTTTTGGTCTTAAAAGGGTGGTTCCCTTTTAGTATGTTATAGTATGGGCAATTTTTAACAACGTTTCAGTTGGTCTTCATTTTGTATTTCTTATGGTTTTAATCTATTTGCCTTTTTCATCTGACTCTTTCCAGCCTTCAAAAACTATTGCTCTGTGAGGCTATAATTGTATTGCTAGTTTTTATTACTTATCTTTCTATTCAGCCCATCTCCTATCATATATCAATTTCTTATTTAAGCCACTGCCTGGTTTCTAGGGTAATTTGAACCCTAGCAACCAGATACCTGCTGAAATTACAAACTGGAGAGCTGCTGAACAAAAAGCTAAATAATTCAAAAAGCATAAAAAATAAAAAGTGAAGGCCAACTTCAAATTGTCTCAGAATATCAAGCTTAAGGTGAACAACCCCTTTAACATCAGAAGAATGAATTTAAAAAAATGTTATTTCACTTGCCTGGTAGTCATTAAATTCCTTCCTTTTATAAAGCATCAGTACAATCATTATTTACATTTTAAGATCCCATGGAAGGGGTTGGACATGGACTCCCTTGGATGACGGGGGTGGGGGTCTTGACACTACATCCAACTGGGGGCACGCATCATGGGACACAAGGAGTAATGCAAGTGCTAAGTATATAGTGATCTAAGGATCCACTGCACCTACCCTTAGTTAATACTCTGTATGGCCTCTATGGTTCCTGTTTGTGCAGCATGGTTTCATGTAGAAGCCTTGAGGCAAGAAGCAACATAAGATTATTAATGAATAAGTACAGTGGTACATGATGGACCCCTCTTCTATTTTGCTACCAGATATAATCACACTATAATAGTCTGTAATGATCCAGGATGGGTTTTGCATGCAAGCCACATTTGCACATGCAAGCAGCCAGCTTGGGACATCATTAATGAAGTTCCAGCAAAGAGGAGGTTGCAGTGACTTTTAAAATGCTGCAGATGCATTCAATGGTAGGTTGCCAAGGAACAGAAGAAAGAGTTCTCAGATTTAAATATCTTGACGCTGCTGTAAAGCACCCATCCAGGAGGCATTTGAAATTATTTGCGTGTGTTATTTATCCATATTAATGAATTGAAGTGGATGTTTACCTTGGTAAATGTATCTTAACAGCAGGATATGGGGTACCTGCTAGCCCATCTACCTTCGGTCATAGTTACAATATGCTGTACCATGTAGGAGTTGCTAGTAGTTATAATTTCCCATTTTACATGCAAGGCTTATCAGCGACATTGAGCTACATGATAGAACCAGTGGCAAAGCAACACCTAGCCCCTTTATTAGAATGGTTTTTGATGGTAATTAAAGATAGATGCATTGATATTATAGATAGACAATACGTATTTCAGCAAAATATAACCTTGAGGTTAAAGGGGTGGTTCACCTTTTAAGTTAACTTTTAGTATGTTCTAGAATGATCAGTTCTAAGCAACTTTTCAATTAGTCTTATTCTATAGTAATTATTTGCAGTCTTCTCCTAACTCCCTGCAGCTTTCAAACAGGGGTTGCTGACCCCAGCAGCCAGAGAACTATCACTCTGTAAAGCTACAGTTTTATTGTTATTCTTACTTTTAATAACTTATTATTCTATCCAGGTCCTCTCCTATTCATATCCCTGTCTTTCATTCAAACTGCTCCCTGGTTGCTAAGGTAATTTAGACCCTAGCAACCAGCTGCTGAAACTCCAAACTGGAGAGCTGCAGAACAAATACTGCAATGATTAAAAAAACTACAAATAATATATAATGAAGACCAGTTGCAAGTTGTCTCAGAATATTACTCTTTACATCATACTAAAAGTTAACTCAAAGGTGAAAAACCCCTTAAGCAGCACCTAAAGGCAATATCGACACTGCTGTCTTTCCACAATATTTGCCATGGCAATTCTTCATCCGTTTTGTGTTTTTATCATACTACTTTTGCCGTCAGTGTAAGCCTGTCTTACAAGTCATGTTCATTCTTGCCGCTGTATAAACAGGACATTTATAACAATTTGAGCATATTAGTGGCTTCTTTTGAGATATGAGTGGCACAGCTGCTTGCGTAGTTGGGCTTCTCTTTACTTCTGACTCCTATTTAAAATGGGGCATTCTACTTTCAGACTGCAGTGCCATTATAACTGAATCGGTGCTGACACATTTTCAATCAGAACATTTTGATGGATTTTTTTTCTGACTGGGCTGTATTTTGTTTTGACACTTTGTATATTCTTGTCACCAAACAAACCAGTTACCATGCTTGGGACTGGCATGACTGAGAGAATTGTACTTTTTTCCATAACTTATGAGGAGATTCCAGCCCTGACAACGGCTAAGTGGCAGGAAGCTGGTGTAAGCACTAGGTGTTTGGCTCTTGGCAGAGCATGTAATTACCTCAGTTATACATTAAGTAATTGTTGCTTCTTAAATTATTAGAATTGAGTGTTATCTGGACTCATGGTCTGTGTTTTCCATTTGTTAGCTGCAGTTAATAACAGTTCAGACACTGAGAGTGTCCCTTCACCGAGGCAGGAAGCCAAAGAGAGGAGAGAGAATGAACCCAAGCCAACGGGAGCTTCTGGGGAGAACGCCAACACTGAGGTGGTCGTCAGTCCAGAAAACTCCACAGCCGAACAATGTCAGGACACTACCGAGAAAACTTGTAATGAGGAGGTGGCTGGGAAGGAAGAAACTCATATCATTAAAAAGGAGGAAGAGGAAGAAGGAAAAGCCTGCGAGGAGCTGAATAAACAGGAGATAAAGCAAGAGGAGCTGGAGGACAGCAAAGAAAATGTGGCTGAAAAGGTAGAAGAGATGCAGAAAGAAACAGGAGAAGCAGCACCAGCAGAGGATGCAACCTCTAAAATTGAAAAGAAGCACAGCAAACATACAGGCAAGGCAAATGCAGACAGTGACTCTAGTGCCACCTGCAGTGCAGATGAAGCAGATGAAGCCGAGAAAAACAGGTATGTACTGGGGGAGTACATGTATCTGGTTCAGAGAGAGATTTATTTAGAGAGGGATTGCATAACAGAGACCCTGGGAGATAAAAAAAAAAAAAAGTGAGTTTAAATGCTAAACACAACATTATCCTGGAGGTGAATCCATTTTGTCTGTGTACTGCTTGCAAACCCACACTACTTAAAAGTAACAATTTAGGTTATGAAATAAAATGTACAGTATTGGCTCCAGATAAAATCAGCAGGTAGCATTTACTTTTAACCTGGGGTTATAAGGGCTCCCAGGTATAGGCAAACTTTGCACCTATGATTACATTCCTCCCCATAAAAAAAACATAGAGACTGCCTTTATCCAGTGACGTAATTGTAGAGGCAGTAGACCACCCAGTCACAGGCGCACCCAGGGAAAAACTGTGACTCCCCCTCCCGGCATTTGTCCTGCGATCCCCATTAGGACATTTATAGCTATAAGAGAAGAAAACAGGCTAAAAGTACAGAGTGGGTGGGAAATGTACTGACAAAATAAAATGTCACATATAAATGTAATAAAGTTTCATCTTTTCCCATAACTTTTTAATAAAACACTGTACACAATGGGAATGCTTCCACCCAAAAGCTATCATAACATTTCATCTGACATTCCAACCTAATTCCTTTATATAGTAACACATTGGGGCTGATTTATGAATGCAATAGCAAGCACAAAGCTTTCGTATGGAAGCAACATTTTGCTTGCTTTGACGCTATTCACAAAGACTTATGTAAACTCATTAACATCTTGTGGCAAGTGGCATGTGATGGGTTTTGCACAAGTGCAAAGTACAGGGTGCACTACATTTCCAGGGGTGGAAATGTATTGCAATGACTGGCAGGAAATTATTGCACATTATACTTACTTTGTATGTGTATGAGCCCTACTGGGTACAAGTATAAAATGTTTTTCTAAAACAAAGGACATGGAAAGACAAATTATCATTAAGCTTTAGTTGGTTTGGTACATGATTTTTGCCAGTACAGTTATGGGATCCATTATCTAGAAACGCATTATCCAGAAAGCTCTGAATTACAGGAGAGTCCCATAGACTCTGTTTTAATCTAATGATTAAAATGATTCTCTGTAATAATAATCTTATTATTGGAGGCAAAACAATCCGATTGGGTTTAGTAATGTTTAGAAACATCAAAAGTAGCGGAGCACCATTGAATTAAAAAATAAAATAATAAAACCAGTCTTTATTCAGTCATTAATAAAAAGCACATCACACAGGACCTACGCTTTATGCATTTTGTGGCATCCCGCCACTTCATCAGAAGCATGATAATTTTTAATTGATAATTTTTTAATAATGTTTAAATGATTTTTAAGTAGACTTAAGGTATGGAGATCCAAATGACAGAAAAATCTCTTATCCAGAACACACCAGGACCCTAAAAATTTGCATAACACATCCCATACCTGTATAAGTCATACTAAGATTTTAGTCGTAGCTTTCTGTTGTGCCTTGAAAAATGGTTCCACCTTATGCAGAAGAGTAACTTCAAATCTAGCTCCTTCACCCTCATTCCCAGTCTGGAAGGCAATCAGACCAGGTTCAGTTCCTACAGTTGGGTAACCTGAGTTTGCACTGTTCTCTTTCCCTTAAAGTAAGTTTTATTTGCGTGCAAGACAGTGCATTTGTAAAGGGGAGCGTGACCAGGGAAAGTATTGTGCAAGCATCATGGCACCCAGGAGTGCAATGCAAAGTTTAATGCTGATTCCTCTGACAGCAGGCAGGCATAGCATTTTTCATGCTTTCTTATTGGAAGGGTAACGGCCAATTTTGGGCATTTCAATCACCACTGTTCTCTGCAGGACAACTATGGCAGGTATGTCCGTATGTCGTAGGCCATATTGATACTGAAAATATTACTGAATATTGCCATCCTAATGTAATGTAATGCTTGGGCCACAGGGTGCCTGGGTTGTCCAGATTGGCACTATATAGGAACTATCTCCATGTTCTCATTGTCATTGCTGATAGTGTGGGAAAACTTAAGAACGTTGGCGCCATGGCTAATATTGGACTGTACTGAAGTACTGGAGTGTTTCTCTTTGAGTCTCTGGCCTTGCAAGGAATAAATGGCAATACTCCAAAAACATACAGGCAGGTTAATTGGCTCCTAATAAAACTGTCCCTAGTTTGTGTGAATGTGACTTTGTAAGCCCCACTGGGTATGAATGATGTATAATCTCTGTACAGTGCTGCCTAAATGCGTTGTTGCTATATAATGTAACAGAGAATAATAATAAGCAGTATCACGTAGGAAATTCTATTGTATTCTGCACTTCTCAGGACTCACAAGCCCATTATAATGCCCATTCTGGCCCCAGCCCCCTTGAAATCATGTTGAATTCCAGGTCCATGTGTCAGCTGCTGGTTGTCTGAGGCTCATGAGAGATGTAGTTTAGCAGTAGCAGGGGAGGCACAATATGGACTAGAAGCACGTGACTTTTCTGATATCTTATTTGCTCTCGGTGTTGCCGGTCACAGATCTAACCCTCTAGTTGACCTCAATAAATAACCACTTTCCCTCGTTGCCTGCTTGAGTTGAATGACTTTTCTTGTACACAAAGGCCTCTTACAGAAGAGAATACTGAAAGCATTTCTTCCCAGTAATGACTACTCCATGATGTTCTATGCAGGCTCTTTATAAAAGGATCTATATTTGTAGGCAGTTTTCTGTTAAGTGCTTGCTAATTGCTTACAAAAGAGAGCAAAAAAATTCTTCCCTTACCTTGTTTGAGCGAATAACAAAAGATTAGGTCATTGGCAATGAAATATTGCAGAGTGTCTCCTACTATTCGCTGGCCCCAGAATTCACCCCTGTTCATAGCAGATAAACAAGAAGCTTTGGTCAAAGTTCCGGGCTCTGATCCTCATGTTATTGTGTGCAGCCTCACATTCACTTAAACAGAAAATGTACAAGCACTTCTTAATAAGCCTGCAAGGTAGCAAGAGAGAAGGTCATTTTAAGTTAACTACAAGGTCAACTCAGCCTGGGGCTTTTGTAGTATCTTTGTGTGATGGAACACTGGGAAATACTGTCAGATGAGAGTTTACTGGCAAATAATTCCCTATTCTGCTGAAGTTAGAGAATGTGTGGCCCCCTGCAGGAAGACTAGGTCTCTCTTTTAACAGTTATAAATGACTTAAAGGAGAAGAAAAGTAATTTGGCATTTTACCGCCAGTAGATAAGCCACATTAGTGGAACGCTATATTTATTCTGCAGAGAGCTTTACCATTCCTGAGTAAACAGCCCTGGAAGCTCCCTCCGTTTGCTTAAGACAGCAGCTGCCATTTTAGCTTGGTCTCTGTAGCTTTCTGCTGCAGCTCTAGCCCTTATAGCTCAGATTACACATTTCTAAGGGAGGGAGTTCTTAGCATTCTTGTGGGAGGGGGAGCAGGAGAGAGCTGCACAGAATCTGTCCCCGGGAATGAAGGATTTTTCTGAGAGATGAGTCAGATACCAAAGTACATATGTACATAGAAGAAGACAAGAAATCTTGTGTTTCTTTTGATAGAGGTGCAGCGATTCTGTGAGAGCTTATGGCTGTATTTACATAGACCCCCAAGGTGCTCTTGTGATGCTAGGGCCTAGCGTGAATGCCCCTTAACTGATTTCCAGACCCTGTTGTGATACCTATAGATGAGGGGGTGTCTATTGATCCCCTTCTCTTTGCTGTGCTAATGTAGAAGAGGCAGAAATGTGTGCAAGAATTACATGACTGCAAAATGACATCTGTGCTATTTGTTGGTGCAGGCTACAGTCTCCCCGGCCCAGCCTGCTAAGTTCCAGCAGCGAAGTACGGATCAACTCCTCGCCTCAGAAGCCACTGGACCTGAAACAGTTGAAGCAGAGAGCAGCTGCTATTCCACCCATAGTAAGTGCCAAAAGGGGCAATAAGCTGTGTTTGCATGTAATCTTTAATTTTCCATTGTGCAGTATTCAGCTCATTTAACAGTGCTGGTGTGACAATGTATTCTATTAGTAGGAATGCTCAGAAAAACATACCAGGGTGCTACTGCAATAAAAACATTTTAATATCAGATTTTGTCATATTGTGTAACAACAATATTACATTTATAGAATATATCGACAATATCCATCAATAAACAAATCAATACATCCCACCCAGCAAAAAGGAATAAAGGCAGATACTCTGGATGAGAGAATACCCCAACATTTTGGCTCAAACGCCTTTGTCAAGGGAACTTGTGTATTAACAGGACATCTTGACTTCCCAGTCATTATTCATAAACAGAGGAATAATTATTTTTCCTCCTATCATTATATTAATATAAAAGCAGTCTAGTGGCCTAGTAGGGAACAATCAGCAGTCATTTGAAGAGTGCTTGTGTTGCATGGAACAATATGTTGGCTTCCATGCATGTTTACATACAGAGACAGTGTGTTCCCTGGGTGCAACAATCGTTGCTTTAATTTTATATTCTGTTTCTTGGGTTGTTAATGGGAATGCAATATGTGACATGTGCCTGAGGAAATCAACTTTGTCTCTTATTACAACCAGTATATTTTCTGTAGGAATAGTGGAATATCAGGTGGGTCATGCTATACAAGGAGGGGAACAATCAATCCCACACCCAGCCCTGTAAAGGTTTCTAAGCATTCTGTTTCACTGAAATGAGCTAACAAGGGTGCTCTTTCAAAGACAAGAAATGGGGGTGAATGGAATGAATTTTTTGTACAAATAAACAGGTCCTGCTACTACTGTTGTTCTGTTCCTGCTCTGCTTGCCACAACATGTGCAACTCTCTATGGATTCAAACCAGCAGGAATTTTGGTTCATATTTGCCAGTCTCAGGCCTGAGCAGGTATTTCAGCAATTGAGTTCCTTTGCATTCTAACTGGATGCATCATGCTACAATATTAGGTTGGAATCGAGTCATTTTCTGTAAGTAATAAATATGTGAATAGGGATCTCTTGTGGAAAGACTGGTCCATTTTAACAAGATATGCTGGCACAGAAGCCCAGAAAAGGTCATGTTGTTGTCTGGTGATAACACTGTTTGTTCAGTGACCCTTGTCCTTCTTTCAGATTTCGGAAGGCTTCTCTGAGTCAGCTGCTCAGAACACTCCAGTGAAGCAACAGATGAGTCATGGGCTGGCCCTTTACCAAGACCAGATCACAACAGTTCCTGATTTGGCCCTGGAAGTACTGGCACTCACTAAGCACCCTCAGCCTCCTGTGCCACCTGACAAGGAGCAGCAGACAATCAATAGCCCCAAAGGGAGCAGTAAAAGTCCTATGACTGTGGAAAAGGATGGTAAGTTTATAGAATTTAGATAATAAGGTGTTTAATCAGTACAATATGTCATACTTATGACTTCTGTCCTTTTCATATGTGACAAAATTGAGATTGCTTTAGTTTTTCAGAGTAGTTTTGTGCCCAGATATCAACACAGATCTATGGCTAAGCTGACTCTCAACTTGCTTCACAACAACAGCAACCACAGCCTAATGCTTTTTTAGTGTGCACACGCCTTTGGCGGCTGGTGATGATGAATATGTATTGTATATGTGGAATATAATAGATTTAGGGAGGAATATTTGGAGCCATGTCTATGACATGATACCTGATAGCTAACTGGAGTTATATACATGACAGAATTAAATTGTCATGTATAATTAATAATTTGCATTAATTTACTGACCAAGTGTCAACCCTTTAGGCTGATGCCACACATAGCATATGGCGGGAAAACGCTTGCCGAAAATATCGCCATACGCTCCTACCTGTGCCTGCACCCAAATGAATGCTCAGGTGCAGGCACATGTAGCCGATATCCGCCGAAGATACAAAGTCTCATGGTTTTTTGGCGGATATCGGCTACATGTGCCTGCACCCAAACGTATTTCACTCATTTGGGTGCAGGTACAAGATAGGGTAAATCTAGCGTAGCGGTGCGTATTCTCGGCAAGTGTGTTTCGGCTTGCCGAGAATACGCCTGTGTGGCATAAGTCTTAGATTGTAGGCTCTTGCATGTAGGGCATGCTGATCCTTTTTTTTACTCTGTAAAGCTAAATGTATACGTAACGATTTTTCCTTCCTTAATGACCAATTTCAGTGCGATCCAAACCGTCAAATTATCGCAAGGTTAGAATGCACAAAACAATTGTACATCTAGCGATCTTTCATCCAATACTGGTTTGAAAATCAATTGGGCAGTTGTGAAAATTTTCGGTGTTAACAGTGAAATTTGTCCACTGTCCAATTGCTAGGACCAAGCAGGTAGTTTACCTAGCTTAAACTTGATGCTGTTGCTTGGAATCATTCTTTTCGTTGATGGTAAAATCGCACTTTTAAATAATCGTTTCATGATAAGCTTGGTCCTACAATAATGAAAAGATTTGTTTAAAATCTTAACGTGCATGGACAGATTTACACTTATTTGCTTAATTATTGTAAGACCCCTGTTTATTATAAATGAATGTAAAGCACTGCATAAACAAATGATGATGATAATGCTACCCTGCACCCAAGGACCCTCTGTCTTTCACAGGTCCAAACTGCTCTCTTAGAAAGAAAAATAAAGTGACTAATCTCATGTTTTTGTGTGTTCAGCCCTCCTCTCCTGTTAGTATGCGAGTAACACTTATCATTAAAGCTAGATATTTTATCCTGATGATCTCATTCCATAAATTCATCTTTAAAAGAATATTTAGTGTGCAGTAGAAGAAAGCATTGCAAGCAGGCTCTGAATATTTAACACTATCTGAGTGCTTGACTTAGTCATTTGATGTATTTCTTGCTTGTCCTTTGGCCATGGCCTTTTAAACAAATGAGCTCCAGAACAAAAAAATAAAAAATAATCCAAGACTGAAGACTTAAAAGAACCCCGAGTATAAATCATTGTATAAAACCATATTTTGCATGACATGAAGGCTGTACTATTTTTTCCTATACTGTTCCGTTGTGTAAACTGGCATTCTCTTTTCAACATCACCCCTCTTATCCTTTGGTTTGAAAGTCATGTGCTGGCCTTTGCTATAAGATCAAACAACATTTCCTTAACCGCTGACCCAAATATTTGATTCATTCACTCACTAGTAGTGTTATCCGTAAGACCGACCCGGTCCTTCCATCAGCAGACAGATTATAACAGAACAGCACACACTAGATGTGCAGATATGCAGTTAGGGATGTTACCCAATTTATTGTGACCAACTCAGATCATCGTTTCACGGGGGCACACCCTCCCTTGGGTGTTTTTCCCCCCCTAAATGTAAATATCTTAAAGCAAAAACTAGATGTATGCAGTTGGGCTCCCCAACGGCATATACAGTGTATCTAGTGTTTGCTTTAAGATTCCATGTTGTACAACAACACGGTTAACCATTTGGCTGGTACAACCTTGTCCCTTTCCCATCAATAAATTCTTTAATGAAGTTCCTATTTATTTGCAGAAAAACCTCAATATGTGGGATTACAGGTGGAAACGCCAAGAATAAGTGCAAAGTCGACATGCATTGCGCTTTGGCCCCCTAATGTACCACAAAGTCAAGTGCCTGCCAGAGAAGTGATAAAGCCCCCATCTCCTTCTGAAGCTCTGTCCTCATATAACGCCCAAGGTGAGCAATCACATGGTCTTTTCACTTTTGGCTGTGGGAAATCTGAACCTATTGGTTAGACAGGCAGATAGCGCTGTGTGATCATAGTTACTTGGGGAAATACCCTGGGTGCAAGTTCTTTTGGATACAAAATAAAAGACTTTCTTGAGCAGATATTGCTCATTTCTACAACATGAATTAATACAACAGAACAAAGAGACGTAATTGCATTCTTAGAAGTAATTTTATTGTTACAACACCCATCACTTCCTAGTATAACCTGTTTTACAATTAGAAACAATGTGACGGCCAACACAAAGCTGGAACAGAATGCTAAGCAACTAAGAACTCAAGATGTACTTTGCAAAACATGTGCATGACCAAAACACTCTGTTACACTTTGCACCGTGGCTTATGTGTTGCACCCTGAAACCCAACACTTTCAGGTCCCAGAATGCAGAGTGCGGAGTATACATTGTTCTGTGTACAGCACAGTCTGCAGTCAGATGTACTAAGGGGCAGCTAAAATTTGACGCGTCAGGGGAGAACACCATCGGCCACGGGAGCACCGGCAAGGGTCAGGTCTGGGCTGCCGGGGTCCAACGGGGTTTTCCAAGTTTCCTGGCGGCCCAGTCCGATTCTAGTGAAATATAATGGATTTTATAACTCTGTCTGAAGCCAGTCCTTGTCTTCTTAAGAAATGGCCATATTTTCTGTTATCGATAAGCTTGCATATGATGAATCACTACAATGTTATTGCACAAACAGTAACATAAGCTATTGTTCCTACAACATAAATTTATAAGTAATACAAAAGGCAAATTGTAGTTTTATGGGAAGGTGCAAGTGGATCCCCTAAAGTTAGTGTTTAACTACAACTTACAGAATCACCTGCCAGCTCTCTTGGCATGTATGTTTCAATTGCTGCTGCTCAGCAAAGAAAAACTCATATGGGGCTTCTTTCTTTTTTTTTTTTTCCTTATAAATAATCAATAAATAAAGTTCTATGTGTTTGTTTGTGACTCAGGTGAGTGAGATGGAAAGTGCCAGACAATGTAAGTGTGAATTGGGTTGAATTTTTAGATCTTCTTCAAAGTCTTTACCAGGTTTTCTATGAGATTAGAGAGATGGGCAGGTGGGGGTTAAACTTTGGATGTCAATCAATCACTCCTCTCTGCTCAGAACACAAGCTGCCTGACAGAACTCAGCCAGGTTAAGCAGATTCCCATTTATGATAGTTCCCCTTTAATATAGTAGTTAGTAACTATTATTATCCTTCGTTCTTATTCTTTAGCAACCTTGGCAGCTCAATGTACATTTGGTTGTAGTCAAATAGGGTGCTGCTAGCAGTCTGTATTTTCTTGTGGCATCTTTCTACACTGTGACATATATGAGTTATGCCACAACTGTGTCAGGGACTGCAGGGAAAGTATTCTAGAGTGAGGATCTAAAGCAGCACAACACTGCAATATTTTTGCATATTTTAAGTAGTCCTTATATATATTATAATATTCTTATTTCTTGTTAATCAGAGAATGCTGAGCATAAAAATCATTATAGAAATGGTGAAAGGGATATGAACCCACGTTTGACGTCTGTAGCAGCATCAGTCTGATTCAATAAATGTTATTTTCTAAATAGGTCATCCAGTGCCACTAAACCTGCATGACAGCTCCCGATCTGGGGTACCTCGCATTCCCAGTATATCCAACCCCCCTCCTCTCATCTCCAGCAAGCACCCAACCGCTATAGAAAGACCCATTGTATCTATTTCTCAGGTACGTTTGTGTGGTGGGAAATGTCATTTGTGAAGGAAAAGTTATATTTATTTAAAAGCATTGGGAAACGTGCTCAAATTAGGGGACTAATACTATATGTATGGCTGGCGTAAAGGAGAAGGAAAGCTACAATCACTGGGGGTGCCAAATGTTAGGTACCCCCCAGTGACTCTAATTGCTTACCTGCAGCAATGCAATCCTTTCCTTCTTCGCTCTTTGTGCACGTGCAGTGGAGTGAAGAGCCGAACTTTAACAAAAAAGCTGGCTTTTAGTTCAACTGCACATGTCATGGGCCCCAGGATCTCACCCAAAGGAGAAGGAAGGAAGAAGACCACTCGCCTGCATTACCCTGGGGCAGTGCAGTTTTCTACTAACAGGAGCACCAGCCCGGGGTTTCAGGTAAATTATATCACTAGGGGTACCTAACATATGGCACCCCCAGTAATTTAGCCTTTCCTTCTCCTTTAAGTCAAGTATCTTTTAATTAGTGATGAGTGAATCTGCCCCTTTTCACATCACCAAAATATTTGCGAAATTGCTGATAAATTTGCTAATTGCATTGACTTCAATAGGTGTTTTTATACAACTTTTTTTTTTTTTTTTTTTAATGTGTATAAGCGCATATGCTGTTTATATGGTAAATGGAACTGTTTTTAATCGTGTGTTTAAAATCTGACATTTTATTTTAGGGTGTTCCCATCCCACTTCACGTTCCTTATGGTTCAGAACATGCAAAGGTCCCTGCTGGATCAATCACGATGGGTTTACCGATGAACATGGACCCTAAAAAATTGGGTGAGGAAGTTTGTTGCAAAGTTACTTTTTACTAACCATTATCATTAAAGGACAGGGCCCTCACATTAAGGGGCACAGATACTATACTTACATTTAAGTAAAAACTTGCGGCTTCTTTAACTGATTGCTCGAGCACAGAGGATTGAGCAGTAGTATATCTGACCCTAAGAGTGGCGCTGTAACTAGAAGCAGGGCCAGAACTAGGGGTAGGTAGAAGAGGCACCTGCTTAGGGCGCAACAATGGGGGGGCACTAGGCATGTACCTCTTCTGCCTACCCCTACTTGGCACTCTCTTTTGCTCCCGCCATTTGTCATTGCTTGGCAACCCCCCCCCCCCCCCAAACATCACTGCTCATGCATGCACGCTTGCGAGGGGGAGGGTGCAGGGGCGAGGTTGCTGCCTGGGTTGCCCAGTCAGCTTGCCTCCTCTCTGCCAAGTGGTTGCTTCCTTCACTATAACTAATGTGGTCACTGTTGCAAAATGGCACTCAAAATAAGGGGAAAATAATTGAATGCTGGGTTGTAACATAAATAATTCAGCACCTGTTCCTGTAGGTAGGGACATAGCCAATAAATACACTGGCACTTAGTTCTGTGGAAAATGTCATTCTGTGATGTATTCATCTGCCCATGGACTGTGATTAAGCCGATATGTAACTCTTAAAATGTAGCCAACCATGTGGGCTTCTACTGAAAAGATTTGTTTATTGTTGTATTTTCTCTAATTAAACATTAAATAAACCCAATAGGATTGTTTTGCCTTTAATGAGGATTAATGATATCTTAGTTTGGATCAAGTACAAGTTACTGTTTGAATTATTTGTTTATATAGGAAATTGCCTTCCCATAATGCAGAGCTTTCTTGATAACGGGTTTCAGGGTAACTGCTCCATTCAAAGCAGAAATCTACATCATCTGTTCAGAAAATAAAGCATTTTGGTGCATTGTTTGGCAGTAGAATTGGCATGTGGACCTTTGGTTCCTTTCTAGCTGCTTCTCTGCATTTAGTGTGAGTTTATAGAAGGAGCAGGTTAAAATATTGTAGCCGTTAGATTAGATTCCTGCATGAACACTATATATAGGATTTCTGTGATTTATGCATTTCTCCCATCATTTAAATACCTATGGGATCTCAAACCTTGTCACACCCAGGCTCAACCAGCTCTGGCCAGATCCCCACCTCATCCAGCCTTACCGATTGCAACCAAAAAACGGCACATTGCTGCAAATAATGTTAATATTCTCTGTCTCTTTGCTGTTAAACTTCTTGACCTCTTTAAATGATGGGAACCATAGCATGAAATGAGATGTGCAAGTAATGTCCCTGCGCTAGACTGCTAGCATATGCAATCTCACATAGGAACTGATCCATAAGAAAACCTTTCGGTGCCTGTGTGCGGCACTTACAATATGCCTGTTCCAGTAATCTCTGCATTTACTGTATTTTAGTAGTTGAGAACCTAAATCTGTTCCAGGTCATTATCCTTAGAGAAGGTGTTACCTCCTGTTAGGCTTGCTTATCGCTCTCTCACTGCAATAAAGTTTAATGGCTTCTGTTTTTATACACTGTGAACTTTATACCTCAGATCAGAGGAGGAAAGGCATCTGTGCATAATTTTTATTGCTCTGCTTAAGTCTGGGACAAATTAACATAATGAAGAGGTGCTGATACTTTAAATATTTAAACCGCACTAATTTTGAATATGAGATCTGTAGTGTCGTCTTGGACATTGCTAATAACTAAATATCAAAAAAGGCTTACTGCACACTAAACTATTACTCTATATTACTGTGTTTTTTCTTGCCTGTATCAGTCCTACATAGTCTGTCCTTCTGTCATGCTTTTGCCATGTTCTCATTGCTGCTCTTCACTGGTGTGGTGTGTATTCAAATATAACACTCGCATAAGCACAGAGATAATAAAAAATTGATGCAACCCAGTTTATATAAATGCTGACCAAATCTCTCTTGCAGTGCCATTCCTGAAACAGGAGCAACTGTCACCTCGAAGCCAGCCAAGCCAACCAGAGAACCTTGCAATGCAGACTTCTCAGGAGACCTCCATTTTTAGGGGTATGCAACCAGCTTTTGTTATTCAACAGTTTGCAATTCAGAGATTAAATCTCTGTGCATTGTTTAATTGTTAAAATTGCATTGTGGAATCCTTGTCTTCAAGCTGCTTCCATTCTTAGTAGTTTAGTGACCATTAATAAGTAAACCTAGGACTCAGAATTTGGTTAATTGGTCTAATACATTGGGCACTTTTTAGTCATCATAATTAAACTTTTGTCCAGGTTTGCTGAAGTTAACTCATCTATTTATAAAACTCCCAGTACTACTCTGGCACATCCTCAACCCTAAAACTTCTAGGTTAATATGGAGAGAGCAGGAAATCATGTTGTGTCCCATATTTCCCCCAGGCACTGCTCAACAGCTCTGATTAATGATTAGGATAAAAAATATCTGGCTGATGTAGATACAAAATAGGGCACTTGGATGAAAAGTGCCTCCCTGAGAAAATAAGTCATGGGATCTTTAGATAAGTATCCAATTATACAAAAGTGTCGGCAAGCAGGATTGCAGCAAAACAGGGACACGCCCCAGTGTTTTAATAAAGTCAATTACATGCAATCCCCTTGTATAATTAGATACAGGAGACAGTTCATTCACTGTCTCCTACGCTAACAAAACCTCATCTCCAGTTCCTCTTAATGTGGGGGTACCTCAAGGCTCTGTACTTGGGCCGTTGTTGTTCTCCCTCTACACGCTGTCTTTGGGAGATCTTATCCGTTCATTTGGCTTCAAATTATCCGTTCATTTGGCTTCAAATACCATCTGTATGCTGATGATATCCAAATTTATCTGTTGACCCCTTCATTAACAGCTGAAACTGAGACTCAAATCTCTAACTGCCTCCTGGCCATCTCTAACTGGATGAACCAACGCCACCTCAAACTGAACCTAACAAAAACTGAACTAATGATCTTTTCGCCTAAGCCTAGTCCTACCCCCCCCTTTTCTATCTCTATTGATGGCACCCTCATCAACCCCGTCAATTCGGCGCGTTGTTTGGGGGTGATCTTTGACTCCAGTCTCTCCTTTTCTAACCACATTAACACCACTGTCAAAACCTGTCACTTTTTCTTACGCAATATTGCCAAAATTCGTCCCTTTCTTTCTACTGCAACAGCTAAGCTGCTCATGCATGCTCTCATCCTGTCACGACTGGACTACCTGCTATTAACCGGCCTCCCTAACTCCCATCTTTCCCCCCTACAGTCTATATTAAATACTGCTGCCAGAATTCTCCTCCTCTCATCCAGGAGAGTTCAGGCCCTTCCCCTGCTAAAGGCCTTATCGTGGCTTCCTATTAAACAAAGAATATCTTACAAACTTCTTCTCCTAACCTTCAAAGCCCTCCATTCCTCTGCTCCTCACTACATCTCGTCCCTTGTGTCTCCTTATGTTCCCGGCCGACTCCTTTGTTCCTCGCAGAGCAATCGTTTGGTTGTGCCCCCCACTACTACTGCGGTTTCCCGCCTTAAACCTTTCTGCCTTGCTGCCCCATACATTTGGAATGCCCTCCCTGATTTCCTCCGGAGAGAATCCTCCCCCAGTCTTTTTAAAACTAAGGTTAAAGACTACCTTTTGGAGCACTCGCCCAGCACCTAATCTGGGAACTGGCACTTATATTGTAGTGTCACCCACTGTGACCTACAGCACTGATATTTGTCTATTTGTGTCTGTTAGTTACCCTCCCATATAGATTGTAAGCTCTACGGGGCAGGGACCTCCTTCCTCTTGTGTCCTCGACTCTTAACTTATTGCAGCTGTATTTATCTGTATTTATTGTTATACTTTGTATTTATCTATTATCTTATTAACACCCTGTTTGTATTAATGTATTCTACTGTACAGCGCTGCGTACATAAGTAGCGCTTTATAAATAAAGATATACATACATACATACATACATACATACTTGATGGTATTATTGTCTCCCTTAATTATTCATGCACCAGAGACATCTTTAGAGAAGTGCCAGTGTCCGTGTCCCTAAAAGTTTAAGGGACAAGGTAGCAATTTTGGTACAGTGCTATGGTTAGGTCCTAGAACGCAATGGGGAGAGGGAGATATTTTACATTTAATCAGTGCAGACTGGCTAAAAAACATTAAAATACTTTTTATTAGAATTTCCATCTCTGTCCGATGATCTCCTGGTGCTTTGTTTCCTGGCAAAGACTGCCTCTGTGTGCAGTGCGGTGCTGCTGATTAATTCTGAGCTTTGATTTTATGTTTTTGTAACTGTAAGCTTTTGCTTTGTTGCTTTGCAGGGACATCCCAAGGAGGAAGTCTCAGCAAGGGCATTCCAGCCAGCAGGCCACCTTCAAACTCGCCAATTACTTACCGAGGATCCATTACCCATGTAAGTAGCTGATTAATCAACAGTCGGTTGTTTGCATTTAAAAAACTTGAATTAGTTATGGTTCAAAAACTCAAATATCTGTGCAAAAAACCCAGAAATGCAAATATAAAAATTTGCCATCTGAAAGCTTGCAAGTTTCTATAGAAGTCAAGGGAGTTGTCATAGGCATATATCAAGCCATATTCTCATTCTTGTAAACTTGAAAAATTTGAGATATTCGAGTTTTTTATTCAAACGAGTCTTCATTATTAATGAATAAGTGAGCATTCGATATGCAAGGTTATTCGATTTAGAATAACAAACTTGAAAATTGATAAATAAGCCCATATGTGTTCTATTGTCAGTCCTGCAGTGCAAGTGTGGTACAAAAGCATAGTCCGGGAAGCCACATTTTAAAGCAGCAAATTATTTGTCCTTACTTTTTTTTTTTTTTTAACAAATATTTTTATTGAACAACAAGATAATCAAGTACAACATTGGCATAGGATGTGCATTGGTAACAGTGAAAAAGATCCAAGAGAAGTCCAAGACCTAGGAGTCCTACAAAAAGTGTGGGCTATGGAGGGTTTGGGGGGGAGGATTGTTATCTATGGAGGTTCCCGTAGGGGAAAGGGGTCTGGGGTACCGAGGCAGTCTGTCCAGTGGCGCCAAATTTGCATATAGGTTAGCAGTTTCCCTCTTTTGTCCAGTATAGTCCGCTCTAAAGCAGCAGTATCATCCATGGCTTTTTTCCACTCCTGCGATTTAGGGGGTGTCTGGTCCTTCCAGTGCAAGGTGAGTATTCTCCTGGCATGGAACATGGCTTTTAATATAAACAATTTTGTATGATTGTCCAGAGTATCGTTTAGGTCTACTGTTAATAAGCAGTTTCTAGCAGTACCCTCTGCCCAGCCCGGGATTGCAGCGGTAAGCCACCCAGTTATCTCACCCCAATACTTTTTTAGGCTTGGGCAACTCCATAGGGTATGTACTAGTGTAGCGGTCTCGGAGCCACATCTTGGGCACAGAGGTCAGGACAGAACTTTCATAGCATACAATCTTTGTACTGTATAGTATGCTCTGTGGATAAGATACAGTTGTAGCAGACTGTGTCTATTAGCAAATGAGACCAGTTTTGGGGTGGAGAGTATCCATTCCCACTGAACATCAAAGAGGGCCCCCAGCTCACCCTCCCAGGCATCGCGTGCTCGCACTTCGGGGTCTACGTGCTGTGGTTTATACAGTTGTTTGTACAAGCTCGAGATTTTGCCCTTGTGAGCTGGTAGTAATAAAGTGTCTATTATTGAAGACTTGGCTACCGAAATATTGGAGCGGGCAGATTGGGAGGTAAGGGCCCTTGCCAGTTTGTGGTACGTTAGCCATTGCGTGGAGGGGAGATGCCTGGTATCGCATAGCTGTTGCAGGGGTATGACTTGGTTGTCAACCCAGACATCCCCAATTGTGGTGAGACCAAGGGTGTACCAGATTATGCGGTACCAGTTGTGGGAAGTCAGGGTTGTGCCAGAGGGGAGTCTGAGGTGGATATTGGGTTAGTTTAGTTAACTTGTGCCCAGCCTGGAGAATTTTATTCTGGAGTACCAGTATGGATGAGGCGTGTCTAGGTAGTTTTTTAGACAGTAACAAGGGCCAGGGTATTCCCTGGGCACCGGTGACCTGAGCCCACAGCTGATATAGTGGGGGGGATATGTCCGAGTGGACCATTGGGGAAATATGTGTTAATTGGGCCGCTACATAGTAGATATAGATATCTGGAAGTGCCAGTCCCCCCCCGTCCCTGGGCCTCATAAGAGTAGTTAAGCGTAGCCGGGGTCTGGATGTGCCCCAGATGAATTTGCTGAGTAATGAGTTCAGTTGGGCAAATACCTTTTTGGGGATGTAAATTGGGGAGTGCCATAGCGCATACAGGACTTTTGGTAGCAGAAACATTTTGATCAGTTGGATTCTCCCAGCTGGTCCCACTGGCAAGGTTGCCCAGGCTTTAAATTTATTTTGTGCCCACTGAAAGAGACTCTCTATATTGAGGTTATGATATTGTGATATCGGTAGCGCAATCTCTATACCCAGGTAGGTGAATTTATTAGAGATTTGCAGTGGGCATGTATCAAGGGGTTCATTAGGTTGTTTTTTATCTACCAGAAAGAGTACTGATTTGGCCATGCTGGTTTGTAGCCCTGAGATCCTGCCAAACTTCTGCGTGAGGTCAGTCAGTGCAGTCAGGGAGGGGCCTCTATCTCCGAGATAGACTAAAGTGTCATCCACGTATAGCTGCACTTTTTCATTAAAGCCAGGGTATTCGAATCCTGTGATCTGGGGGTGCGCCCGCACTGCCTGGGCAAAGGGCTCTATGGCTATGGCAAAAAGGAGGGGAGATAGCGGGCACCCCTGTCTTGTGCCCCTGGATAGTGCAAAAGCTGGGGTGGTAAGGGAATTGATGCGGATACTGGCTACGGGGTATTTATAGAGAAGCTGTACCATTTGTATGTATTTTTTACCGAATCCAAAGTGGGTAAGTACTTGCCAGAGATAAGGCCACTCTACTGTATCGAATGCCTTTGTAATGTCAAGGGCTGCTATAGCTTTAGCCCCCTGGCCAGCAGAGACATGTGCTAGGTTTAGATACAGCCGTCTGGTATTTAGGGCCGCAGTTTTTGCGGGGATAAATCCTATCTGATCTGGGTGTATTATTTTAGTAATTACCCTGCTCAGCCTACGGGCCAGTACTTTGGCAAAAATTTTCACATCTGCTGTGAGGAGGGAGATTGGCCTAAACGACTCGCACAGATGTGGGTCTTTGCCCTGTTTAGGGAGGAGAACGATTGCTGCTTCGTAAAGAGATTCAGGGAATTGGCCAAGTTGTACAGCTTCTTTAAAGAGCTTAAGCAGCATTGGGGTTAGTAATTTAGAGTGCCTCTTGTATATTTCTATAGGGAGACCGTCAGCCCCTGCAGCTTTGCCTAAGGGGAAGGCATTCACCGCTTCTTGTATCTCCACTGCTGTGAGCTCAGAGTCTAAATGATTACTATATTCACGGGGCAGCGTCGGGAGAGCTAGTGAAGCTAGAAAAGAGTTAATTTCTGGTTCTGTAGCTGTAAGTTTGGTCTTGTACAGGTCCGTATAGAATGTGACCAACATTTCTTGGACCACTTGAGGATCGGTGTGTAGTCTACCTAGGGAGTCTCTCAATGCGGGGACTGGAGGAGGAGTAGTATGGGCTTTGGCCAGGTGTGCTAGCATTCTGCCCGCCCTCTCACCCTGCTCATATATGTTTGTTTTGGTAAAGTAAAGCTTATTTAGTGCTTTTAATTTAGTGGCTTGGGCGTAGTTATTTTGTGCTTCATTAAGTAGTTTTAAGTTATCTGGAGAGGGGGAGGCAGCTGCGGCTGCATCTAAGTGAGAAACTTGTGACTCAAGTGCCTGTATCGCTTTTTGAGCCTGTTTCTTGTATGCCGTTATTTCGGCGGATATTGAATTTCTTATATAAATTTTCAGAGAGTCCCAAAAGGGAAGTATGCTGTCAACTGATTGGTTTAAAACTGTAAAGTCGTTTATAGCGTCGTCTATTGCTTTGGAGTTGTCCAGGATGTTTAACCATACTGGATTTATGGAGGGACGTGGGCTCTTAATTTTGTGTGGGAGCTCTAATTTAAGCTGAAGTGGGGCATGGTCAGATATGCCTCGCGGGAGGTAAGTGGTGTCTGTTAGGTATGGGATCGCGGCTGTATTGATAAAGGCCATGTCTATTCTGGATAAGGCTGAACGGGCAGCGGTAAAGCATGAATACTGGGGCACTCCAGGGTGCGTTTCTCTCCATGGGTCTATTAGTGCCAGGGAGGTCATTAGCCTAGAGAGCTGGGTGCTCTTAGGGGGGGATCTAAGGGGATGTTTCCACAACCTATCTAGTTCTGGGAGTAGTACTTCGTTGAAGTCGCCTGCTACCAGCACCAGTGCTCTCGGGTATATAGCTAGGTAATCAGCTAGAGTGTACAAAACCTCTCCCTCGAATGGAGGGGGGATGTAGATATTGACTAGAAGCATTTCACATGAATAGAAATAGCAATGGAGAAAAATAAATCTGCCCTTTGGGTCGGTCTTCAGATTGCTAAACCTAAAGGGAACAGATTTTCCTATAAGTATCGATACCCCTGAGGAGTGCGTGGAATAGGTGGAATGATAAGCCCAACCTATCCACGGGCGTTTAAGCGCTAGGATTTTAGAGCCTGTCAGGTGTGTTTCTTGGAGAAAGGCAATAGAGGTAGAGTGTCTTTTGAGGAAGTCTAACACTAGTCTGCGCTTGATTGGGCAATTGAGGCCCCTCACATTCCAACTTGTTAACTTAATCGCCATGATTTGGGGTTGGGTGAGTATTTAAAGGTATACCGGTACAAAACTCCCTCCCAATGCATACATACATAATACCATACATTTTGTTGTACATAGAAATTATACCAACATTTGTGCTGAGAAGCAGCACTTAAAAGGGGTTTCCCCGAACTCTTCCCCCCCTCCCCTTCCACCCGATTCCCAACTTTGGGTAGAACTTGTCCCATAACAAAAACCATAACTCTGATCAGTGCTGGGGTGGGTCACTCCACTCCGTTAAGCTTCAGTTGTAAATTACTGGGGTAAGGTATAAAACTGTAACACGAGTAAATACAATCAACAATGCGTTGAGCCCACAATGATCCAGGGCTATAACAGGGTAGATAACCCGCACCTCGTGGAGGCCTGGTCCGGCCAAAGGATAAGTGGTGATCTGTGGCGGGTATTAATTACCCAGGGCAGGCCGATCTGGAGCCTTTAGGGGCGAATTCCTCTGTTATCCAACCACAAGTTAAGCTCCTGTGGTGCTGTGAAGAAAATAAAACGGCCATCCGCTTGCACCCGGAGCCTCGCTGGGTAGAGCATCGCATAAGGAAGACCAGCCTCGCGCAGCCTGGCCTTACAGCTTTGGAAACCCGCACGCTGTCTCTGTACCTCCATGGAGTAGTCGGCAAAGATGGATATGGCAGACGCTTGGAAGCGCAGGGGACCTTGTGTTCTGGCCAGTGTAAGTATCTTGTCTCGGTCCAGGGCATTTAGTAGTTTGGCGATTAGAGGTCTAGGGGGTGCCCCTGGAGGAGATTGCCTAGTTGGAACTCTGTGTGCCCGCTCAATTGCGAACATGGTAGAGAGCTGTGCGGCCCCGAAAATTTCTTTGAGCCAGGATTCTAGAAATGATTCTGGGGTGTTGCCTTCTGCCCGCTCAGGGAATCCTACAAATCGCAGGTTACTGCGCCGCAGTATTTGTCCTTACTTTTATTTCTGGTTCTCAATCTTGTACTGTGCTGGGTGTTGAAGTTCAAAATTAGCTGCAGGGGGGATACATGTTGGACAGCCCTAATAAACAGTTTTGTCTCCTCAGGTTGGGTAGGTTATTCTCTAGCTCTGTTTTTTCTTTTTAATTATATCCTAAATGGTAAAACATGTCATGACTGTAAACATTCATATAAACTTTCAGAATCGGTGCATTGTAAAGGTTATGGGAGAAAATGGTATGAAGCCACTTGACTGCAGGATAATAACATCCACCCAATCTGTTTGTGCAAATTCACTCTTCACTTTTTTATTCTATAGCAAAAGAAGTGTATCTTAAAGTACAGTTACAGATAAGACTTATTTCTGGTGCATTAAGTTGTGTGTGGTTTTTCAGGGTACTCCAGCTGAGGTACTTTACAAAGGAACCATTACCAAAATCATGGGAGAAGACAGTCCAGGAGTCCGCGAGGGCCTTTCTAAAGGGCATGTCATATATGAAGGAAAGAAGGGACACGTTCTGTCCCTTGATGGCAAGTCTTCTTCTCTTTTTTTTTGTTTTTGAGTACACACAGGTATTTATAAAGCAATGTAGAAAAAGAATAGTGGGGCAGAAATACAATTGCATAGCGTTTTATTAACTATGTTGGCTTCTTTGCATGATTTCTAAACATGCAACACTTTGTTCGTGGACTTCATTGGACTTACATGTGTCAAGAGCCTTTTTACATCTGAGACTTCTACCAGAGGGGATTCACAGTATTAGTTTAAATCCCACAGCTTTATAAATAAGTATTTTATTTCATACCATGCCGTACACTTCTTTTAGCATAAACGGAAATAGACTGCTTTGTGAATATGACCCTTAGGGGCTGATTTACTAACCCACGAACGGGTCGAAATGAGTCCGATTGCGTTTTTTTCATAAAGATCGGTATTTTGCGATTTTTTCGTATTTTTTGCGATTTTTTTCGGCGTCTTTACGAATTTTTCGTTACCAATACGATTTTTGCGTAAAAACGCGAGTTTTTCGTAGCCATTACGAAAGTTGCGTAAAATCTTGCGCTTTTTTCGTAGCGTTAAAACTTACGCGAAACTTCGCACCTTTTAAGTTTTAACGCTACGAAAAAGGCGCAACTTTTCGCGTAAGTTTTAACGCTACGGAAAAATCGCAAGATTTTACGCAACTTTCGTAAAGGCTACGAAAAACTCGCGTTTTTACGCAAAAATCGTATTGGTAACGAAAAATTCGTAAAGACGCCGAAAAAATCGCAAAACATACAAAAAAGTCGTAAAATGTTCGTTTTCAAGTCGGAACTTTTCCAATTCGGGTCGGATTCGTGGGTTAGTAAATCAGCCCCTTAGAGTTAAACAGATTTGTGGAGTACCATGATGAAAAGTCACAATACAGGTGCCCACAGTGGTTATATTTCACTGGTCACTAGTCTAGCACTGTTATATACAGTAACTGATTGGTTGCTATGGGTAGCAGGACCACATCAAGTCTGGCTATTTCATATGTAATTAATCCCACATCCAATCTGCCATTGTTTCAGCTTAGAAGCATTACACAACATTATATTATTTTGGAAGGGCCATAAGTTCTGCTGTTCAGTAGTATGAATACACCCTTCTTATCTGAATTGCAGCCAGACCTTTCAGATTAGAGTAATTTGTCAAAGTGCTTTTTCATCAATGTCTTATTTTATCCTTTTTTGGGATAATCTCAACAGAACTGTGCTAAAGGTAGGTCCAAGAAACACAGAACAGCTGAGGGAAGTCCTCTATGAGTGACAGCAATATCATAGTTTTAGATTTAGAAATCTTTGTTGAGCATGCCCGGAAAATGTCAACATGCCGTCAAGGCTTCTAGTTGCTGCTGTGTGGTAGATAAAATGAAACCTGGAAACAAATTTGTTCAAATCTAAGACATTGTTTTTAAATTGTAAACATTTGTATTATCCACTGAATTTAATGTTTCCATCAAAAGTGCGGTCTGTTCAAATTGCTCGGCATGGTGTACACATGCTACTGCCCAGAGTGTACTTGGGCCAATGTATTCATGCTCCTGGCTTTGGTACAAACACCACTGAGAATTGGTGTTTTCAAATTGCTGGCCAAGGTGGGTACAAACTACTGCCCAAGGTGTATTCACACTACTGGCTTTGGTTTACTCACACCGCTAGGCACGTGGTTCTAGTGCTACTAGGAATGGTTTATTACACTTGTGAACTGGATGTTCTCAAGCTGGTCATGGTGTAAGTACATTGCTAGCAATGATATACAGAAACTAAATTATATATATATAAAATAAGATATTTTACTATGCTATGTAGTGATTAACAGGATACACCATCCTTCCTTCTATAGGAAGTTCAACATCTCAGAAGGAGGATGGTCGGACAGCAGCTTCCTCCCATGAGATCAGTAGTTCTAAACGCACTTATGACATGATGGACGGGCGGGTGCCACGAGGTTTGCAAGTTCGTGAGCTTCCAGCTGGTCCCATTGAGGGTAAGTCTGTTTATCTACAGAAATCCCTGGTCAGTGCTTTTCCACTTAATTAGTAATTGTACTTTTGGTTGAATCAAAATATAAGTTGTATATAAGCGTGCCATTGAATCTGATTTTTATTTATGTATTTTTTTGTAACCAAACAGGATATGGTGGGAGTTTTGCCTGAAAGTGACAGGGAGCAAACCTTCTTCCCTCAACCTTAAGAACTATTTGTCAAACCTGATTGGCCCTGTTCATTTAGGCAAACCATGCAAAATGCCCCTTAGACTGGCACTTAGACAGTGCTCCCATGTGCCTGATGTTATTACTTTCTGTACTTTGCAACCATTTTTTAACCCACCATGAGGTTATAAGTGTAGCATCTGCCATTCATACCATGGTTGTAATTTCTATGTTCATTGGCCCATGGGGACTTGTACTTGTGGCTGGGGCAGTGGTAAATGAGCCTTAATAAGTTTTCTGTATACCAGGACACACAAGCCAAAAACACAGCAGAGGTTTTCACATTTCTTCGATTCTTTTCAGTCCAAAAAGGTCAGGATGGAACACGTCTGCAGAGGTCTTGTTGCCAAATGTAGTTCTTCTCACAACAATTGTCTCAGTGGTTCCAGTTTGTATGAAAAGTTGGCAGATATATTTGGAAGAATTAAACTAAAATAAAACTTTCAGGCAAGGTATTATTGTTTAGCGTATCAGAGATGGAGTAGATTTGAATTGTTGAAATCCCATATATAATGAATCTGGCACTTTTGTTGATACACAGTTGGCTGATTGGTCTCTGATGCTCTGGATCATAATAATTTCTGACTTTCTCCATAATCAGGCCTTATTGGAAGAGCGATTCCAGGAGATCGGCATAGCCCCCACAGTATGAAGGAACCACTGCAACACCTCCGAGGCTCTATAACACATGGTAATTTTGTGCATCATGGTTATCGACTCATTTCAGTAGTATTATCTTTTTTAGATTTATATGGTGCAATAAAGTCCTCTGTAAACTGGCATTGCCACTTCTCTTATTTTGGTAACCATTGATATAACATAGTGAGTTTACCTGGCAGCTTTTGCTTTGCCTATGTTACATGAAAAGCAAACGTTAGTATGTCAGATATAGTATTGTGTCAGGGAGATCTGTTTACTAAACACACATCAGAAAGCCTTATATGCACGGGGGAAACTGAAGCAACCCTAATCTGGAGAGAGAAAAAGTTGTTTCATTGAGCAGATTTTTTTTAAGAGTTTCAGCAAGAATTCAATACAAAATGTCCGCACATTTGTTTTTGGTAATTATACATGTTTTTATAAAGAGATGAGTAGTTTTTAGTATAATGATTTATATAAATGTAAGTGTATATGCCACTGGTATTTCAGCTGTGGGTGTATTTTGGGACAGGTACCCCTCGTTCATACATTGAGGCACATGAGGACTACCTCAGAAGAGAAGCCAAGCAGCTGAAAAGAGAAAGCACTCCACCACGCGGTCTACCTGAGGCCTACAAAGTGAGGTCACATGAAGGCCTTTCAGGCCCATTAAAGATGAAGGCCCATGAAGCCATGGTGGCAACAGTGAAGGAAGTAGGGAGATCTGTCCATGAGATTCCTAGGGAAGAAATGAGGCACACACCGGAAATGCAGGTTACACCCAGGTCTCATAAGGAAGGTTCAATCACACAGGTATAGTACAACATGCTCTTGGCCTGCACATTAAACTAAACCAACAATTAATTTTGCACCCAAGAAGTTTCCTAACTTTGCATGAACATATAGTACCTGGGTTTTATCTGCTGCCAGATATTTGGTTAATATGTTTCCCTGAATACAAGAAACAGAGCATTAAATATCAAGTGTTCCAGTTTGACTAGAGGGCATGCTGGGCCACTGCTAAGTACTGACAGATTTATTTCCCTAGTGACTGATTTGTTTTATTTGCTGTTTTATTAACAATAGAAGTTAAGCAATATAAACTTCTCTTACCTAGCTAGAAAATAAAATACCTAAACCAGACAAGATGTAGAAATAAGAACTTTATGTGGGGTGAACCCCCTGTGAGCTTTCTATGAGCTGTTTTTATTCTATCTGCACTGTTAAGTCAAAGGGTTATTGGTTATCATGGGTCACTGCACTGTAACAATTTGGCACCTAAGTGTGTAAATTCATTAAAATCTTTTAGTTTGCATAAACCCAAATTCTAGCAACAAACATTCTGGACTGGATTCACATTTTAAGTATCTACATACTGTCATCCCGAAGGCTCCACCTCTTAGTGCAAAGACACACGGGGCGCTTAGTTGCGATTAGTCATGGCGACTTGTACATTAACCTATGGTGGCTGATCACAGTTGCCTCATGTGTCTTCACCCTTAAACAAGATATAAAATCAAATAGAAAACTGATGTAATTTAATTAAGTGCCGTGTGAGCACTTTTGCAATTGACGTTCATCTATAGTGGAGCTAATGCTAATTAACTAGACTGCTAATTTCAGACTTTCCAAACAGCAGCCCTGTCAGACTCTATTGTTAACTGACTATGCACCCACCTGTCAACTCTCCTGTATTTGTTGGTAGTCAACGTATTTATTATTTCTGATATCTCAGAAACCTCTGATATCTCTATGTTAACAGTGTTCTTTGAAAACTGCATTTTAAATTGAAATCATTTGTGTGCAGGGTTCCCCTAAGGAGAACAAAAGGAAAAATTGGCTAAATCCATCTGCTAGCCATGGGTTGCTTTTCTAGCACAACAACAATCTTATGAAATAGTATAGAAAGGAAGGCACTGTATCAATGGCTGCTTTAACTCCATAGGACTTGGAGCCTGAAAAGCCTGGGGCAGAGTTGTTTTTTTGCTCGATATTACTGGGCATTTCTCCATAGTGATGCAGGAAATTGGGGAGCCAACACAGCCTGACATTTGCTCAGCCCCCAAGGAAATAATCTTTTTATTCTTTATGCCAGTTACCTTGAAAGAGATGTTAAGCCTGGCTAGATGCAAACATTACAAAAAAAAAGTTTTTTATTTAGAAACCCTTTCTTCTTTCTTACTATTGACAGTGCACTGCAGTACTGTATGGTAGCTGGTCTGGGTTTTCCCAAAGAATACATACTTTTTTGTCTGTCATTCTGCCCCATGTATTATAATGCCAGTCAGATTTTATGCATAGATTGTGCCTTGACAGAGACCTGTATGGAGGCAAAATGCCAAGAAGCAAATCTCTATGTAATAAAATATTATATTGTTCTCCTCTGTAAGAATGTTCAGTAGATTAATGGTCTGTTTTATTGGTTACAGGGTACCCCTTTGAAATATGACAGTGGTTCCTCATCTTCAAGTGCCAAAAAACATGACGTGCGTTCAATAATCGGTAACTCGGGTAGGCCATTCCACACATTGCACCCCATGGATGTCTTGCAGGACCCAAGGACTATGGAGAGAGTGTGTTATGAGGAGGCACTGAAAAGCAGACCCGGCTCTGTTACCAGCTCTGGTGGCTCCATTACAAGGGGGGCACCGGTTATTGTGCCAGATCCAGGCAAGCCAAGACACAGTCCACTCTCTTATGAAGAACACCCACTGGCCCATGGGGCAGGGTTTAGCAGCCATTTGAATAGAGGGTCTCCAGTGACCACAAGGGAGTCTTCACAAAGGCAGCTTGAAGGTAATCTGTTACTTAAAAATGTGCACTTTGTTTTCAGGTTGCTATTCGCCCAGAACATATGTGTTTTTAGTATTAGATGAATAGATTTAATTAACAGGTGCTATCTCAGGTGATATTCTCTGGAAATAAGCTCTGTGACTGTAAACCGCTTAAGAACAGTTTGAGCTATGAATATGCACATGTAATTGAAATCTACATAGCTTAAAGAGCCATTTCCCTCGCTCTGCTCCTACATAATTTCTAACTGATTTTTTTATGTTTACAGGGAGCATTACATCTGGAAAGCCTATACCTCAGGAAAGGAAGAGTACCCCTAATCCGAGAGATGCAGCAAACTCCAAGTCTCCTCACACCACTGTCCCAGAACACCTTCACCCTCTATCCCCCTATGAGCACATACTGCGTGGAGTCAGCCAGGCTGACCTCTATAGAGGTCATATACCTTTAGCATTTGACCCTGCTACCATTTCCAGAGGGATCCCATTGGAGGCAGGTATGGTATACTTTTAAAATTCATACATTTTACTTTACTGTGCAGACCAACCTTCCAACACCATAATGACCCAGATAGTCATGTCTGGTAATTAGTAATGAACAAAAATCAAAGCGCAACCGTTTTGTCTTTGGCTAAAATACTGGTTACTGTGTGACTGCAGGGACACTTAAGCTGAATAACAGGTGATTGTTTTCCCGATTTAGTCATATGAATGAGCTAATACATATTACCTTCTTTTCTGCAGCTGCCTATTACCTGCCCAGACACTTGCCACCTAATCCCGCCTACCCCCACCTCTACCCTCCGTACCTCATCCGTGGCTACCCAGATACTGCCGCCATGGAGAATCGCCAGACTATCATCAATGACTACATCACCTCACAGCACATGCACCATAATACAGCTACTGCCATGGCGCAGAGGGCAGACATGTTGCGTGGCCTGCAGCAGAGGGATCCAGCCCTGGCTCTCAACTATACAGCAGGTCCTCGAAGTAGGCACTGAATATCTGTCTTTACCCTATCTGTCAGTGGAATTCCTGTATAGCACCAATGGCCAAATGTAGTCTCCCGGGTAGGGACAAAACCTTTTGCAAGCAAGCTCTAGTTGTATTAGCATGCATTAATGTTATGTATCAGGCCTTCTTCTGCACCTTGGCCTCTCCTGCTATACAGAATTGCACTTAAAGCGGTGAACTTATAAGGGCTCTTTTATCACAGGGGGAAATTTAAAAAAAAAAAAAAAAGGAGTAAAGCTTCATGTTTATTTGCTGGCAATGCATGTTTCTCTATATGCATTGGTACATACTGGCAGGACACCTAGGGTGTTCCCCACACACAGAGGAAGGAGCGCCAGAGGGCACAAGGAATTTTGGGCCCTTGTGTTATTGCCTGCTTAGGACTGGTTTTATGTATTAAGAACCCCTTTTGCCTGTTAGCTTTGTGCCTTGCACAGGATGCACACTGCTCTGCACCAGATACAAGAACAATTTTGCACCAGATAGTACACAGAATAGTTATTGCATCTGTCTTTGGTAAACCAGCCCTGCTGTATCATTGCCAAAATATAAATATATTTGTTTTCTGAAAATTTGAAAAAGGCCTTTCTCTATGTGTTTTTAGCAATAAAGTTTGGAGTGCAGGGCTTTTTTTTGGTGGATTTTTGTTTGTGAGCCTGAACCAGCAGGCTAAGTCCAATTGCACTGCAGTGCCACTTTTCTTTGGTGGGAAAAAAAAAAAAAAAATATATATATATATATATATATATATATATAGTCTGTACAGTGTTTTATTGTAAAACTATACAGTGCTTTGTGTCCTGCTGATTGAATACAGAGCTTATAACATTAGCCACATTGGTAAAACAGGGTCATCCAGAGAAACCAGTTAGATGCTTGCTTTCACACAGGCTGTATCACATATATATGTATATTAAAATTCTGCAAATGATTTTCATTTTTCTTGGATTATACCAGAAGCTTATACAGGACTATTCTACATGCTTTTACAAAACCTAAACCAAACTTCAGAAGCAGCACTGTAACATTATGGGTTCTTGTCTTTTCATTACTGACAAGCTGAGGTCTGTTCTGAATTACAATTCGATTCTCACTGCTGTTCCACTCTTATACTTTACCTTTTATAGGAATTATAGACCTCTCTCAAGTGCCACATTTACCCGTCCTCATTCCCCAGTCTGCAAGTCCATCTGCTGCCACAATGGATAGGATAACCTACATCTCTGGGGCACCGCAGACCTTTAGTAGCCGACACAGCAGTTCCCCACACTCCCCAGGTACTATTTCTCTGTGCTATAATAGCTACCATGCGATGTTATGTACTGCATTCGCTGTGTCAATTATTCCACCTCGTTGCTCTTGTGATTCTGATATTTTTGTTTCAGCAACCAGCTCACATGTGACCAAACAGACCTCATCTGCTCCTGAGCGTGAGAGAGAGCGTGAAAAGTCAGTGCTGTCTACTACTGTGGAGCATGCGCCTATATGGAGACCTGGTGAGCACTCTGGAGGGCAGAAATATATAGAGATATGGCCACTGATTCCTATTGTTTTCTACTGTCTCATGGTATTTTGAAAGCCCCACATTAGTTAACAGGCATAAATTCTACATATGACTTAATATCAAATTACTCCTGTCACATTTGGTGATGGAGCTGAGTAGAGAAGCTTCAGGAGACACTTTCTGCATTAGTGAAATAAACTTTGGTCTTTCTGGATGACCCTCATCCAGCCCAAACAGCAGGGGGTCCATGTGTTACACCTTCATGATATTAGCACTGTAATAGTTTCATCATGTAAATTGCAAAAGTGCTCAGAGGAGCAACATTCCATTGTTATATGGTAGGGCATCTATATACAGTAACAAGCCAATGAGGGCTACTTTAACATCATACTAAAATCTGAGCATTTTAGTAAAACTACCAAATTAGAGATAGGAAAGGAAAATGGATTTTGCCTGCAACAGTTGATGATCTGAGATTAAGTTAAATGATAGGGCAGCAGCTTGGATGGATAGATACATGTCGGTAACTACTGATCACTAACAGCCTGCCTTGATTCTAGGCACAGAACAGAGCAGTGGACGCTCTTCCAGTCACAGCCACCAACACTCCCCAGTGTCACCACGCATGCATGAAAATGTGCAGCAGCGCCCCAGTGTTCTTCATAATACAAGCATGAAAAACCTTATGGCCAGCACAGAAAGCTCCACCCCATCAGTTCTGCGGTAAGAATTACTCCTTAAAATGTTGGGATGACAGCTACAGCCAGTGCGGGCATCATACAGGTGGTGGCTTTAGCAGCAGGTTCTTGCAAAAGCAGAAGGGAGGTATGGAATCGTACCGCTGGCTGGAAGGGAGTAAATAATGAAATGTGTTGCTTTATATAAAGCGGTCTCTCATTTAAACCTGCTTCTATGAAGATTTCAAAATACATTATTCCCTAACTGCCAAGGTCGGTTTGTTAAAGGCAGAATGGGCTATACCGTCTGAAAAATGTATATATCCGCTCCCAGGTGCACTTATTGAAGTGGCCCCACACACAAATGGACCAGTGATCTCAGTTCTGTCAGAATAAAGCAATTGATCTGTATAGGACCAATTTTATATAAAGTAGGGGTTTGGAAATACAATTTGCACCATTATTAGTACACTACTGCACCATTATTAGTCTACATTAACAAAAAAATTGTATGTTACTTATATCAGTAATGCAATCCTGTAAAGCGGGATGTGAGAGTAGCATGCCGGACATGTTTCTGATTATCTTTCTCTTTCCTCCTAGAACTTCTTCAAGCTCTTCGCCCATCCGATCATCAGTGCAGTTGACTGCAGCGTCTCATCGCTCCGCAGGTGGATCTGAGGGTTACCAGTCTGCTGAGCATGCTATGTTACAGAAGGATCTAACTAGGACACGTGACCCCAAGTTAGAACGCCATAGGACTGAGAACTTTTATAACTCCAAGCTGTCTGCTGCAGCCATAGAACAGACTTCTCCCATAAAGGCTATGGAGTCTCGGCCACTCATCGCAACTGGGGCCAGTTCAGCTCACCAGTATAACAACGGACAGGGGAAAGGCCAACAGCATCAGCCCCTGGACCAGTCTACAGTGGCAGCGAGTGAGCAGCACAATAGGGACAAGACCCCAAATAAACCCTTTTCCATGCAGGAACAGGAGCTCCGATCACTCGGTAAGACCACCATGACTGCGGCCAACTTCATAGACGCCATTATCATGCGTCAAATTTCTTGCGATAACGGAAAGCGAGAAAGAGGCTCGCTAAATATCGACGCCAATAGTGATGGTAAGACATACGGGAGCAGGTAGTCCAAAGCTTGTGGCCTTTTTTTTTTTCATGCACGTTCCGGTGATTGGCTTTTTTTGGCTTCCCAATTTGTATTTTTTTTTTTTTTTTTTAACAAATCATTTGTCTCAGTTTTTCATTTTCCAATGACATATATTTTTTGCAAGGAGTGATTTGTTTTGTTTTTTTTTTTTATTATTATTTTTATTATTGGTTTAATTAGTGCTTCGCTGGCCTCATTCAGTTGTTGGGAATGTGTTGTCATCCCCTTCTAGGGCTTTAAGTCACACAGGTGTTTACTACTTTTTATGCAATGCTTTGCAGGCGTCTGCCAGTAGATGGGTTAATTATTTATAAACTGGCTATAATTGTTTTATGGGCCAAAGGCATATCTGTTCCCATTGTGGTGTAACATCTTTGTAGTTGAAAGTTTTCTGATGGTTTAGTAACCCATAGCAACAATTGGTCAGATAGCATTAACTGGTAGGTGTCTAATTAAACATTTTGGTTGCTATGGGTTACTAGACCTGTGGAAACCTTACACAGTTTATTACATTACCCTGATCAACCTGGAGCCTTCCAGTTGTTACTGCTACTGCCAGGAGTCCTCACAATAGGTACTTTGAATTGAACCACAAGAATCCTGCCAATACCAGAAGTGTCTTGAGCATATTGGGAGTTAAAGTCCAACAATATCTAGAGGGTCATTGGTTGGCAATAACAGAACTAGACACTTGTCCAGGGGGCCTTTTGATCTTTATAGTACTCCTAGACCCATTTGCTTTTACATTTATAAGGCTTGTATAAATGTAGCCCTATTATAGGAAGATACAGCAAATACAACCTATCAGACCAGGAAAGGGCAACTGCAATTTTTAACCCTAGCTTAGCCACGAAGCACATTGTTTTAGGACAAATCCGTTCAGATGGAAACTTGTGTGAAGTGTGCAGCAGGAAAATGAACAGTTGAGAGCTGTGTTTCACTCCTAACAATGGCACGTCCAGATCCAGAACATGCCATATTGGCTTATAAGCTCTCTTGGGGTACGGCTGCTCAGTAAGTTTGAGTATTGGGTCAAAGAGGTCTTTCTGTTCAAAGTAAGAATTAATTGAAACTTCACTGCTCTCGATGCTCTTCTTATAGCAATAAAGATGTTACAACTGCCAGTGTTTGGTTGGGGATACTGGAAGTTGTAGTTTAGTTGCATGCTTAATTTTCCTCAAAATTGAACTAGCCATCACTACTTTGTGCAGTAGCCTGGCACTTTGTTATGGGCATCACTAGCCCAGCTCTTGAGGGTTGCATTAACAAACTGCAAGGTTCATCCAGAGTGCAGCAGCCTGTGTCCTTATGATGCCGGGAGAAGCTACAGCTTTCAGTGATTCCACTGCCGCCTCCAGAGGATTAGCTGCTCTCCTTTGGATGCAGATCCTAGGATCGCCTGCTGGCAGGTTGCGGTCACCTAGGGGTGGCTTGGCTTGGTGGTGTGTCCTCGCTGTGACATTTCCAGCATAATGCTGCAGCTGTAATCATGCCACACACTGCCTGCTCAATGTGTCTGATTTAGTTTGGGTTGTGGTATGTGGGTCTCTGCGGAGCTGTGCAAAATGTACGGTCTGGATGTCGCATAATTTGGGGAAAACATTATACTTGTGTTTTATGCTTTCTTTACAAATGCAAAGGATATAAGAATGCATACAGTACTGGGATACGTGCAATGAAATGCAAAAACATTATATGGAACATACAAAGAGAAAAGCAAGACATTATTCTGATGCCCCTAAGGCCATACTGATGGATGAAGGCGTTCTACAGAAAAGGCAGAGTAGCCATTGGGGTGGTACAGTTGTACCCCTGTCAGTGATGGGCCTCTGAATATTTGGTATTGTTCCTTATGCCACAAGGATTGACCAAAAATGAACTAAAGTGCCATCTCGACATTCCTGGGTGGAATATCCATATGCCATCATTCACTTTATTTTCATGATTTGTCATGGTGTGCTATGTCACATTAAGTCAGCAGTGGGCATGTAACCAGAGTTACTGCAATGAATGTGTAGGTTATGGAAATACAGAAATAAATAGAGCAAAACAGAGTAATTATATGTTTGAGGTGAATGTTCTTGGGTTCCAAGAAATGGTATATTTGTTTGCCATCTGACCAGTAGTGGCACTTGAATTTTGTAAAAAGGCATTGGAACCAGAGAAAACTGATTTCACTTGGCTTCCATCTTGTGCAGCCGCAGAAGATGTGTTGATGAAGGAAATAGGAGGGGAGGGTATGCCATGGAAAAAATGGTTTTAGGAGCTTTAGTCCTTTAGAATTTCAATGATGAAATGATGAAATAATCCCAGAACACAATATGTTTACAATATCCTCTGCATTTTCAGCAAAATATCACTTTTATTGCCAGAAGGAAACTTCTATTTTTACATTTCATTGTGGAACTATTGATTTCAGGAGACATCAAAGTTGAGAACATTTTGCACAGTTCAGTTTTGCCAACATGTCTGTGGAGTGGGGGTTGTTACACTAAAACCTTGTCTTTGCATCTGATTAGGATTCCCTGCTGGCTATAGCCCCGACAGACTTGATAGCCCCAGGAATTCCCCCGGACTGTGCCATGACAAGGGCATCCTTGCGGCTACACAGGACCTGGAAAGCTCAGGATTTGATCAGGAGTTACGACAAAAACAAGGTGAATGGAATTTCACATAGCACGAGATGACACAAGTTTTAAGGACTCGGGTCCCCTGCTTTATGCCATTGTGTAATTCTGGTAACTGTTTTAATGGGGCTTTCCAATCTAGAGTTTTGGGGTATCCTAACATCTATTTCTTAACCAACTACATCTTCCCAAAGTGTTTTCTACATTTCTCTTGTGTACTAAAACTGCATCTTATGTATTTCTTCACAGGGCCCATCAAGCTTTCAACATCAGATGGTCACATGCGGCAGAAAGCCGAAGGCCAACAATCACCATGTCATGCTCAGCCTCCATATGGAAAAAGCCAACGGGTGGTCACCTTGGCACAGCACATTAGCGTATGTTTCGGCAATATTCAATGTTGTTTCTGAGAGTGTGTAACTATAATATCAGGAACCCTGAATCATTAGAAGTTCTAACAGAGAAAGGGTGTAAATTAACCCTTATAGTAAAAGTAATCTAGTATGACTGTAGTAGGAGTACCTCTCTACCAGCTCCTGGTACAGAAAAGCAAAATGCATTTTAGTCATGCTGCTTTGTATTATAATCTGGCACTGGCAACCAGCGAGATAGGGAAAGTCATGCCCTGCAATGCTCTTTTTGAACATTTTCATTTTATTGTTTCTTTAAGTGTGTGTAGAGCATTGCATTCTATTAGCAATCTACTTATACACAGAAACCCAAAAAGTATAGAACAAAATCACGCAAACATATTTAAGCATGGATATTGTTATTGATGTTTATGCTACATGGCCAATATTAGTTCATAGGGTTGGTTTCCCTTTAAGGGGCAAAGTGGTAGCTGTTCCTGGGAAACCCCAGACATTGCTGGTATAGGCAGTTTTCTGCCAGAAAACACAAAATAGAGAATACAGATATATAAAAAGATACAATTAGTTTGTTGCCTTTGGCACTGAGGAAACATGTACATTTCTATTTCAGGAGGTGATTACGCAGGATTACACTCGGCACCATCCACAGCAGCTACATCCTCAAATGCCAGCATCAATGTATTATGCTGGAGCTGGTTGTCCTGTACTGGATCTAAGGCAGAACCCCAGCGACAGTGTGCTTCAGCATCAGGAACTGGTTCAGGCTGCAAGAGTATCGCCAGGGAGCAACGGAGAGAAACGGTGAGAGGCACAACTCTTTTGCCAGACAACCATGGCAGCATTGCAATAAGATGTTGTTTTAAATGCACATAAATGTAATATATATACTCAGTATAAATATACTGTACCAAGTAACTGACATAGCAGAAACTACTCTCCAAGGTGTGTAAGGGAAGCACTTTTCCATGCTCCCAGTTGTGTTCACACTGGGGTTTCTTTTGGATGCTACTCCTGAGGTATCAGTTAGTCTTTGGGCAAAAATGATTTCATCTTTATCCTAATGAGAAAGTGGAAATAACGATTTCCTAAAAATACCCTTTCCCTTTCCTGATTCCAGCACTTATCTGGGTTGGCAAGTTATGTTTTATTAGTGGTGGGCTGGAATCTAGGTCACATGGGTTTTTTAAAATTACACTAAAGTCTAAAATGGAAGGTGGGGCTGAAAACCTGAGCCTATAGATTTGGCTCGCCCACCAGTCCAGCTGCAAGCATGCCATTCATGCATACTCCCATTACTGTTCTCCCATAACCTCAAAGACTGTAACTGTGCAGGAGTTTTTGAAATGTACAGTCCCATCCATTTTGCTGTGTTATGGAATGGTTCTTTCTAGAGTCATTGGGAGCATAAAAAAATGGGTACATTGGATAATCGGGGGTGACAGATATTTTGTGAGGAACCCAAGGGGCCTCAGTGGGTCTTAAGCTACCAGTAACTTGAGATGACAAACCCCTGCTATGTCCAGTATTTCTCTTCTGCACCCTCAGGTTCATTTCCTAACAGTGTGCAACGTCTCTCACAACAACCTATCCAAACTTTGCTTTTCTTATTCTGGCTGCAGTGTAAAGAACAAAGCTAATGATTTGGTTTCTATGGGTTACTGTTAAACAGAAGATTTTACCCACTTTTAGTAAAAGAGCCTAGTTCTCAAAATCACCCCCTTCCCGTTTTCTGGAGTTGTCTGTGCCCCAGAGGAGATCCATTGGGAAAATGTGGAACCTGTTTACCCAGTCTGCTGGAATCTTTCAATATTAGTTTCCTCGTTGTTTATAAATAGCTAAGAAAATTGCACAAGTAGTTTCATACGAGGCCAGCATTTATTTTTATTTGGTGGAAAATACAGGCCTCATCTCTGCTAAGTCAATTAGGAAACAGTGTTTAAAGTTGTTATAACATGTACAATGGCAGATCTGTCTCAGTGGCATGCTAGAACCTCTCAGTACGGTGTCATGTTTGTAATGCCATGGCTTCAAAGGAGGAATATTTACTGTCTGCAGTCTGCTCCGGGACAGAGGATATTGGCAAAAGGGCCATCAAGCCTCCTGATCCTAGTAACACCCTTCCAAAAACACAAATATTTCTTTTCCCATCATTTGTGGTTAAATGACTCCTATGTGCCCATAGTTGAATTTAAGCTTCATTGATCCTCAGATCACCTGATCAAAACAAAGCATCTGCATTGAGTGGATCAGAAGATGGTATCGACCCCATATCTCCACCAGAGGGCATGGGAGACCCAGACTATTCTAGAAGTACCACATATCCCACTTTATATAGAGAGGGAGAACTGACAGAACCAAGGTAATGCATTCTTGAAGCATGCCGACCTACCTTTTCATCAATATCCAATTCTACTTTCCAAATGCTTTTCCAACTTTTTTTTTTTTTAACAATAACATCCATACTTCACCAGCTTTTAATAACATGAGGTTCAACAGAGCAAGGGAAAACCTGGGGGCTTTTAGGAAATGTATCTTTGAGCATATTCTGGGCCCTGTTTGGAGAAGGAAATGCCTGTCAGCAGAGTGGGCCATTTACTTCATAAATATGGTTGCTATTGAAAAGTGTTTAAAAAGTATATTCCAGATGTCCAACCCACTAATAGTGTTTAATTTCGACAATAGTTGGAGAGCCACAGGGGTCACCAATCCTGATAAGTGATACAGGGATGAGGGACTAGGGCACCAGTATCACCTAGCAGCAGTATAATCTTGGCTATTGCTAGTCTTCATGTATAGAGAGAGACCCTCCGTTTCAGTAACCCTTTGGAGTGGTTCATGTTTACCCTCTGACAGGTATGATACGAAACTATGATACTGGATAGAGTAGTAGAATAGGAAACAGATGTGCTGTCATCAAGCACTGATCTGTCTGATGGCAAACATATGATTAAATGCTTTACAATACCCACAGATGCCTGTGACCTAGGCAAGAGGAAACAGAAAATGGCTAATTTCCACGGGCAGGCTGAAAGGAAGAGTGCAATAAAGTTGTGCTAAAATGGGAAAAACTGAACCTCCTCTAAAGTTTCCAACATCCAATCCTACTTCAGTATCTTTATTCATTATTATGGTGCAACTTATCATCACCTTTCTGCCTTTCATCGCTGTCTCTGTCTCAGAATGCTAACAGTTCTCCTCCACACTGACCTGCTCATTCCATATAGCCATGGGTATTCCATTTGCCATGGCCAAGTCTGAGCCAAATGGCAATTTAAGTTTTATGCCCACTGCATTTTTGTCCTTTCTGATTTGGAATGGGTTTTATGTGACTTTGTCTCATCTTGTGCTCCTGATATTCAGCGGAGTGGTACAGATTTTTTAGGAGCACAGGGCTGATATTTAGCATCATAAAAGATGGCAACTTTTCCCATTGCCAGTTAATAAAAATAGACTTGAAGTTTAAATCAGTTACTGTTGTCCGACTGGAAGCTCTTTTTGAAATCACAGAGGGGATGTGAATAGAAATTGCCATAAACATGTACTTAAACTAACAAAAGGGAATAATGTTCTGCCATTTGCAGCCCATCAGGTTTTGTGCAGCAAAAAAACTACTGGGAAGCATAACGCATATATTTAGGTATAAGTAGGTTTCACCCAGTCCCTAAGCTTTGCAGGGGTAATATATTGTAAATATTTTCTTCAAATCTAGTAACTCATAGCAGCCAGTCAGCATTAACTGGTCTGCAGGTTAAAGTAAAAAACCTTTGTGTTATTTTATTGACCTGGAGCCCCACAACGTTTTTAATCACATTTAGGAAGGATCCTGGAAACATTGGCATTTTACTTGTACTTTGTGGTAACTAAGCTGCATACATCTTGTCCCAAAAAATGTCTGGTCCCGAGCATTCCAGATAATAGACCCCACCTGCTTACCTGCTTTAAATTGCCACTGGAAAATTATTAAAGCCTGACTTTGTAGATTTACTCATGAAATGATATAACATATTTAAAGGGTACATATACCCCTCAATACAACTTCATTTACAACTGGTTAGAGTGCTGTTATGAGCTGGTTTGCAATTGACACAAATAATTTTTTTCCCTTTAGCAGTCAAACTACTGCTGCTTTCATCAACATAGAAAATGAGTGCTCTTTATTATCCTCTCCAGGTGGGGCCAGATAGAACCCTATAAACTTAGTGATTCAGGGAGTGTCTGGTGGTGCTTCTCTGCTCAGTTATATTGTTCCAGGCACAGTGAATGATAGAACTAAGCACAAGAGCACCCCATGAGAGGTCTGCCTGCACCCAGACAGAAACTGCTCATACATAATAATACCTTAAATAAATAAATTAATAATAATGTAAATTGGAAGAGTGCTCAGAAGAGCAATGTTACATTAAATGCGTTGGAGGGTATCTGTGCCCTGTACAGCTCACTCTAATCACTTATTCCAGTCCCCCAAAGAGGGGATATTCTGTATTAGAGAACTATATATGGCATTTCCTAGCATTGAAGGATCGCCTTTTCCTTGCTATAGCTTGAGAGCCCATGTTGTAATGTTCTCTGCTTTATGCATAGTAATGTCTGTACCTTCTGTTAACAATACACAATACTGCATGCGTTTTTTTAGTAAGCCAGGCAACCTCAACTGATATTTATGTAAATGGAACAAACAACAAGTTTATTTTACTAACAAGTTTGTTTCTCAGGCAATCTAGGATTGGTACATTGGTATTTATTTTCCTTGGGGGATGTTAACCTTAATGTAGTACTATTTTTATTGCATACATTCCCAGGACAAATGCACTGCTGGCTGTAGGTATAGGAGTTTAAAAAATTTGTAGGTTTATTGAGCAAATGCTGATTTGGGCCTGATGCTAAAAACAGGGGTCCTTATGTTCTGGAGTGTTTGTTTCCAGGTATTTATTGATATGTTTGGTTTGCTTTTTCTGCAGAATGGGTTCGAAATCCCCAGGGAACAACACACAGCCCCCAGCGTTCTTCAGTAAGCTGACCGAGAGCAACTCTGCTATGGTTAAGTCCAAGAAACAGGAGATGATTAAAAAGCTTAGTACAACCAACAGGAGTGAGCAAGAGTATAGTAAGAGTTTCCATGTATTTTCTTTTCACACGGAAGCAGTTTGGATTGGGGGGAGGGCAGTGGTACTATGGAATCACAAGACAAAACAGACAAGATGTGCCCCCCATACTTGTGCCACTGGTCCTATATCACCTTTAGTCTCTAAGCTCAAAGGGGCTGATGTTGGTAGGAAGAGACAGATTATCTTTAGATCCCCTGAAAATGCCTCAATAAAATAGTAGAAAGACAAAGTTTCTTTAATTAATTGGAAACTGCTTCAAAGCTGATGCTGAAAGGTTGCATTTAATAAAACCATTATATAAGTGCAGTGTTTAGGCTTGTAGTTGCTATCTTACCCAGGGTAGATTTAGTCAGTGTTTTCTGTATCTGAGAGGGAACTTTCTGCATGGATTAGGCATAAATTGGGCAGTCTTAAAGGTAACATACATAAGTATGCAAGTGCCTTGTCCCCCTTCATATAGCATGCTCTATAAACAGCTCTGCCATCCCTGCCCCTTTATTGTGCAATTAAATGGCTATTCATTCTTGTTGGTTTCATTAAGTAATGTTTTTGTGTGTGTGCATGCGTGTGTATGTGAATACAGGTGTATGTATGTGTTCAGGAATACTCAAGTCCAGATGCAGGAGTAAGGATAATGCCACTCACAGGAATTACCAATTACCAATTTACATTCCATTTAAACTGGAACTCTCTGTAAAGCCCTGCTGATGTCACACATCCAAACTACTCTGTGTAATGTAAACAAACCAGAGAAAACAATGGTGGTTAAAAGAGCTTTCAATTATAACAAGATGTTGCTAAAGAAACAAAAAACAACAAACAAACAGGGTTGATCCCTAGACCATGATTGCATCAACACGTCAAAGAACTCCAATGGGATTTTATATGTGCCACATAAATATATGAACCACAGTGTAGTAACTGGTGTAGAAGATGCATTAATGCATTGCATTAGTAATTTGGATATGTGTTGTGAGTGGGTCACAGTGAGATTATCCCTCAATTTTATATTTTAATGGGTCATGGTTGGTTTGCATTATACTTATATGCTCTGTTCAGTGCAAGAATCATGTATTGATAAGTCCTGTGAGTTGTACTTATGCCACTAAATGTATGTGACAGTGCTTCTGTGCATGACAATGTAATGCAAAGAAGAGAGGTGCAGCACTCAAGGGAGGGAGGTATTCTATTGGCCAGCTTATTAGGCTTTAGGGATCTTTTTTCACCAGGGAGTCTATTACAGAACAAAGAAATAAAGATCATAATAGATCACTTTTTTAGATCTTTTTTTAGATAAAAGATCACTGTTTTAGAAGAAAACAGCCAATGTCCCCGCCCAATACTAGGCCACGTTACACCTTCTAGCCCTAAAATCTTAGTTAGAAACGGAAGGTCACTGACCTTCATGTGCTTAGGAAAGGTGCTATATGTGCTTATTTATTCCCTTTATGTTCTCGTTTATTCTGCAATTGACTTCCTGCCTTAAAGTCGGGCAGTTACACCTAAAGAAATGTCAAAATAAGGGGAATATTTCTCTGTTCTTTTTGTCACCTGATTCATTCTTTACATACTACACTATTTCTGTGATGTCACTTGTGTCACTTACCTTAAAAATTGTGTTTAAGAAACAATTAATATATGCCCTATTTTCAGTCATGTGACCTATATAAAAGTACCCTGCTGTTATAAACGTATAAATAAACATATATTAATAATATATAGCTATTTAACATTTAAATATAATGTTAAATTTCAAGAATTCTGTTAAATTAATATATTTGAAGCACTCCACCTCTTTTTCTCCAAATAAAAATATGCTACCACACTATTCAACCTAATATCGCCCACCACCACTTTTTTCCCCAATAGACACTCCCTGTGCTCTTGTGGCAGAGTGCTGCCTCTGAAATAGTCCTGATTATCCTTTATTTTAGTCAACAATGGCCTTTGTTTAGAAATACAACAAGGAAAGTTCCACCAGCACACCCTTACCTCACTCCCAGCACAATCCAGCAAAAACCAATTGACTGGCACAGCGAGTGTGATGCAAGTGGGGCTTAGCCCCTGTGTGTTTATTCAAAAATAGCAGCAACGTTTCGGGGGAGTTACCCATTCATCATGCCTGACGATGGGGTACGCCCCCGAAATGTTGCTGCTATTTTTGAATAAACATGCAGGAGCTAAGCCCCACTTGCTTCACACTTGCTGTGCCCGTCAATCGTTTTTTGCTTTGCTTAGAAATGTCATGGTTGCAATTCACTTTTGTATGGGTATGTTGTCTTGAGACCCACTTAAAGGACATGTAAACCCTACATTTTCCTTCTCTGTATATAGGTTGGGCACATCTCCTCTATCCAAACCACACCATTTGTACTGCATATATCCCCTCCGTTTGCCAGCACCATCACATTTTCCTAAAACAAATAGCAGCTTTCACCCGGTGGCCATTTTTTTTTCACACATCATCAGCGACATTTACATATGCAAACAGAATGTGCGCTCTAAAGTTCATGGATCAATGAATGCAGGCAGAAATTACTTTGATAAAAAAAAAAAGTTAAGCTGAGCTCGGCACAGGAGAAAAAACATGTTTCTGCAGCAGAGTGCACAGCTAGAGCAGAGTTTGGCTGCCAGACCGGAGGGCGTGTTTGGTAACCTGAGTTGAGAAGAACTGAGCATGCTCAGTAAGCCAAGAGCCAAAGTCAATCCCCAAGGGATGGGGGCAAGTTAGAGGAGGAGAAGGGATCCTAAGTGATTAAGGGGATGCTGCAGCCTTTCTATTAGACTGTGAACAACTGGTGTGGCAGGTATTTAAAGATTATGAAGAGACTGTTCACTGATTATTTTTTTTGTGGGGGGTTTACATATCCTTTAATTTTGTGGTTTTATTTTCCTTGCCAGGTGTGGGACAGCCAGGAACAGAGATATTTAACATGCCAGCCAATACAGGAGCAGGTAATGTCAAGCCACTGTAAGGGTTCAGGTGTGAATTAAGTCGCTTCATACCATGTTTAATAATGAAAGGTCACAGCACAGGCTGATAAGGAGTTTCTTGAAGATTATCTTATTCCCAAAGTTCAGGACCCAAAAACGTTATTTGTGGTAGGTCCCGATGCTACTGGCAGGCAAATAACCATTTCAGCCATTTTAACCATTTTAGCCATTGTGCCATTTCGCCAATGCAATAAAGAAAACAATCGGCAATAAGCAGAAACTTCTTTTAAGAGAAAGAAGAAACTAAAAATGTTTTCTGGTATCTCAGAGAGGCATCTAATAGAGAAAGGGATTTATTGGTTCCTTACAGCATGAGCTCTGGTGCTGTTTCTTTGTTATTTTAGCCTTGTCCTTCCCCAGTGCTTTGGTTTGATGCTGCCTGAATGTTTTGTTGCTCATAATAAGACATCCAATTAGGATGCTCCATTCTGGCCTATTCAACCAATCAGGATGCTGTATTCATGCTAGATGTCTGCCTGGCATCTGTTTTTTGCCTGCCAAGTAGTAAATAGGTGCAACAACTTCCTGTAATAATGAAAGCACAAGCCCACTCCTTTTGTTGCTCCTGTAGCCTTAAATATCTTCCCTGTAATAAGAGTAGTTCCAATTATTTGCAGTTATGCAGTCTGAGAATAACCATAGTAATGTAATATAAATATGAATGTCCTTTGCTTTTTAGCTGTGTTATTATTGTTATGATTATTGTTGTTATTATTGGTGTTGTTGTTATTATTATTATTATTATTATTAACAACAACATGTATTTATAAAGTGCCAACATATACCACAACACTGTTCAGTACAAAGAGCCTATCCACTGAACATACAACATAACATACAAAGCCAATAACCTATTGCAAGGGGTTAAGGGGGCCCTGCCCAAAAGAGCATATACAGTATTTCCTGAAAGGTGCTCTTTGTTGATGGGGTCCAAGATGCCACCCTCTCCACCACACCCCAGAAGAATAAAAAGCAAGGAGGCTGATTTACCAACCAAGTGTGGTTACCCTTAGTAATCAATCCGCAATTTAAAAAATGCTGCAAAATGTAAAAAATGAAGCCAAAAAGCTCTTAAATTGCTATGGGCAATAGCACAAGTGCAGTTTAGTTGATGTGTAAGTAAATCAGCCCAAGAGTCTAAAAGTAGAAAAGAAGGCTGAGCCATATCAATCAGTGGCTGGTAACAAGCTGTAGTACCATCACAGCCGGGAGAAGGGATTTGTGGGGGCCGCAGATTTTCCTCTTGCTCTTACTCTCTCTCTCTTCCCAGGACCCATCAGCAGCAGAAACCAAACTGTGCCAGAGACTTCCAACAGCAACATGGGATTGGAGGCCATAATAAGAAAGGCCCTAATGGGTAAATATGACGAGCACTGGGACGACCGCTCAGCTCTCAATGCCAATGCTTTTAACCCTTTGAATGCCAGCGCAAGTCTGCCCTCTGCTATACCCATAACCACTGTCGATGGACGGAATGACGACATGCGATCCTTGACAGGTCTGCCGCTTTTTTTCAATTCACATTTCTTGCCTCCTTCTCTAATGTTATTAATTTTGTCTTTTACTTTCTTCCTTTTATTCTTTCTTCTACTGACTTTCAGTTGTGTCTGACTTTACTCTCTCTGTTTATAACCAGCTTTTGGAGCTGCCTGCTTTCTGCTCTAAACCCCCTATTGTGTTCTTCTTTCTTCTGTTCTAATGCCAACATGCACCAATCTATAAACACACATCATGAATGGCTAAGAACTAAAAAGGATAACAAGTGTATTAACCCCTTAATGCTGAGCAATGCACCTGCACGCTAACTGTATCAGACTGCTGTTAGGCATCGGCACTTGGTATAACTGTATAGCTCCTCTTGGCCTGATGTTCACACTGCACTTTATGAACAGTGCTAATTGCAAATGCTCATTGACAGTTGATGTAATTTAAAGGGAACGTTATATTACTAGCTGTTCTCACAGAGGAGTTAACAGCATAAATATTTTCACCGAAGAATATATACCTTCCCAATATAGAAAACATGTTTGTGATTATTGTACAAAAGGGTTAAACTGGAAAGTAGTAGAGATATCATGCTAATTAAAAGAACTAAAATGCACTGTTTGCAGTAGCTGAAAGATGGCCGACCTTTAATTTTTTAACCATTAGTCCATCGGGCAAATAGACATGATTTGGCCATCATTGGTTAAGTTAATTTGCACCTTTGGCTCTTCTAACTTCCACATCTGCCCTAAGTAGAGGCAATAACAGATAAGACAGTCCGGTTGGATTACAATGCACTCTGTCATTACCCCTCAGATGGCCCAAACTCTCTGAGCAGGTATGGCCCAACTATCAGCATAAAGGTGGCCATACACGTAAATATCTGCTCGCCTGGCGAGGTCGCCAAGCGAGCGGATCTTTTCCCGATATCCCCACCTATGGGTGGGCAATATCGGTAGAATTCAGGCTAATTTGGTCATTTGGCCCTGGGGCCAAACAATCGAATTATAACAACTGTAATGGGCCTAGTCGGTTCGGGGACCATATCAATGAGCCGATGCTGTCCCCGATCCAACTGAATTTTTTAACCTGCCCGATCGATATCTGACCGATTTCAGGCCAAATATCAGTCGGGCAGGCCAGTCGTTGTTGCCCCTACACGGGCCGAATCGATCCAAGGGACGGATATCGGCAGCTACTATCAGCCCGTGTATGGCCACCTTTTGTCTAAGAACCCTTCCTGCTCTGCAGGAGAAAAGTACAAAGGGAATGCCCATAGTGATATATTGCTTGATGGCAAGAATAATCCTGTATCTCTGTCAGTATTTTGGGTGACACAGAAACAACACACAATCACTATTGAGCACAAACCCAGACTAAGCCTTTACACTCTTCTGTGCAAACCATTAGGGGGGCCAGGCTTCTATAGTCCATGGCTCAAGGTTAAACTCATTGCAATAGACTGGTGAAATCTGCAGGTATCAAGTGTTGTTGGAGCTGTCATCTTTGTTAATCGGCCAGACTACAAGCATAGTAAGTTCAGTGAACAGGGCACTCCTTTACAAAAATGCAAAATTTATTGAAAACCCATATAACAAAATCCAACGTGTTTTGGCCCTTAAACCAGGGGCCTTCATCAGGGACAAATGCACTCCTTTTTTTCCTTGTGCCACTGAGAAAGGACCTTGTTGTAAGGGCCAAAATGCGTTGTGTTTTGTTATATGGGTTTTTTAACAAATTTAGCATTTTTAGAAAAGGAATGCCTTATCACTGTACTTACTGATTACTTTTATGGAGCCATCCAGTTTGTCCCCTACAGTGAGCACCCTTCCCTATATATATATATATATATATATATATATATATATATATATATATATATATATATATATATATATATATATATATATATATATATATATAAAATGTAATTCTTTTGGTGTGCCACCCTAAAATCATATTTTCCATGATCACCCCTTCGTGTGATGGTTTTAAGTCAACAGCCACATTCAACACTTATACATACACAGCACTAATCTCCAGCATATTTGTTTATGCTATACAAGAGCCTTTCATATTGCAGCTGCTATAGCTTAAGTGTGGTCAATGTTTTATTGTCAGCACAGCTCCTGTAGATGGGGCTGGGAGCTAATTTCATGCTTATTCTTTGTACATTTTTGTACAAGTCAAAGCATCCTCAGCCAGCCTTTGCCTCCAAATATACTGCCAGCATTTGTGTTTGTAGAATCTGCATAGCTACAGCTAAAGGGCGGTCGGTATTGGCATGTTCTTCAGCACTGGAAAAAGGGTTGTGTGATATTAGTGTCACACTTTTATCCAAATGCTCTGTAATAAAGATTGCTGGGATCTCAGCCACAAAGGTTGCCCCATTTAGAATAATGGCACACAGAGCTACTTCAGATGATTTAAATGGCATGGCCAAAAACTACTATTACGTATAAAACTACGAGCTATGGCATAAGCATGTATCAAGCAATTTATATTTAAGTTTGCGGCAAGCTGTTTCAGGCAATATGGTGTGCTTTAAAATGTGCTTCTAAAATAGCCTGTGTGCCATTATACTCAAACTAAGGCAGAGCTTCTATTTCCATTATACTGTTTGTTGTATTCAAATGCCACAGTATAGTTTTGTTAAAGGAGAAAAAAAGGTAAAAACTAAGTAAGCTTTATCAGAAAGGTCTATGTAAATACAGTCATAAGCACTCACAGAAACGCTGCACTGACTTCTCTGTGAAAAGATTTCTTGTGTCTGCAATTCCTCTGCCAGAGACACACAGATCTCTGCTCTCCCCTCTCTCCTGCTCCCCCCTCCCTCAAGAATGCTAAGAACTCACTCCCCCCCCCACTCTTAGGAATGTGGATCTGAGCCAATCAGCAGGAAGCTGACTCATAGTCTTACTAACTGAGCATGTTCAGTTTGGTCTGCATGTCTGTGCAGGAGCGAGGCATTATGGGAACTTTCCTTACACAGCTCAGCGTTTTTTCTTCCTGTTTGGCTTCTGATCTTCTGAACAGGTGAAATATGGGGAGACTTAAGGGCACTATTGAGAGAACTGAAGGTATGCCTGCAGCTAGAGATTAACTCTTTATTAGCCTTTCCTTCTCCTTTAAGTTCAGGAGGCACTCAGTCAGTGGCAGGGAACATTAAGGTGCCAGAGAGCATTTAAAAGAAAATAAAAAATATTGATCTGCTAGTACATTCATTAATCATCTTGTATTTCCCTGGTCTGAGCATATTGTAGAACTTTACTCCTGATATTTATATATGTTCATGGTGTATCCCATAGGCCAATGCTGTCCAACTTCTCTGGTATCAAGGGCAGGACTTTTTCTTGCCTACATGCTGGAGGGATGATCATAGAAGCTAGTTTTGACCACTCCCCCCCCCCACATTCATGTTGTCACAAGAGCTTTTAATACCATACCCACATTAAGGCAGAGTATGGCATGCACAGGAAGCATTGGGCAGGCAGAGTATGGAACACACAGGCAGCATAGGGCAGGCAGACTATGGAACACACAGGCAGCATAGGGCAGGCAGAGTATGGAACACACAGGCAGCATAGGGCAGGCAGAGTATGGCACACATAGGCAGCATAGGGCAGGCAGAGTATGGCACATACAGGCAGCATAGGGCAGGCAGAGTATGGCACATACAGGCAGGGTAGGGCAGGCAGAGTATGGCACACACAGACAGCATAGGGCAGGCAGAGTATGGCACATACAGACAGCATAGGGCAGGCAGAGTATGGCACATACAGACAGCATAGGGCAGGCAGAGTATGGCACACACAGGCAGCATAGGGCAGGCAGAGTATGGCACACACAGGCAGCATAGGGCAGGCAGAGTATGGAACACACAGGCAGCATAGGGCAGGCAGAGTATGGCACATACAGGCAGGGTAGGGCAGGCAGAGTATGGCACACACAGGCAGCATAGGGCAGGCAGAGTATGGAACACACAGGCAGCATAGGGCAGGCAGAGTATGGAACACACAGGCAGCAGGCAGAGTATGGAACACACAGGCAGCATAGGGCAGGCAGAGTATGGAACACACAGGCAGCATAGGGCAGGCTGTAAATACAGTGACACAATGCTGGCACTGCTACTACAGTCTGAGGTGTAAAAATGCAGGGGTTTACAATCTGAGGTTTTACAGGTGTGAACAATACAGGGGGTTTACAGCCTGAATCTGAGGTGTGAACCATGCAGGGGGCCAGTTAATCTCAGTACTGATACCATTTAAATCTTACACAAAGGTAAGCAGTCACAGCAGCCAGACAAATGGGGGGACCGCAGCCTGCCAGTTGGACAGCTCTGTCATGACGGGCTAAAGCTCACTAGCCTAAGTGCAGTTACCCCCTCCATGCCAGCAGGGCCGCTGCTGGCCAAATGGGTGCCCTAAGCAGAAATTTACTTTTGGGCCCCCTCCATACCCACTTTTGTGGCCACGCCCCAATTACCACACCCCCTTTTTTTTCAAAAAATACTCCTTTTATATAGTTGAAATGGTGGGATCAGACGCAAATTGTACTATACCCTCATACTGTACTACCTAAGGAAAACAATATAGCAACTCCTACATATAAAATACAAATATAGAGAGAAGGCAGTCAGTTATAAGTGAGTTATAACTATGTACTAGTTTTGCCCCCCCATACACAGTGCCCCCAATGGCCCAATACATAGTACCCCCATACAGAGTGCCCCCATAGACAGTACCCCCATACACAGTGCCCCCCATAGACAGTACCCCCTCATAGAAAGCGCCCCAATTGACCCCATAGACAGTAGCCCCCACACACAGTGCCCCCATAGACAATGCCCCCATAGTAAATGCCCCAATTGCCCCCATAAACAGTGCCCCCAATTGCCCCATAGACAGTATCCCCCACACACAGTGCCCCCAATTGCCTCATACACAGTACCCCCCATAGACAGTAGCCCCCACATACAGTGCCCCCAATAGAAAGTGGCCCCATACAGAGTGCCCCAATTGCCCCCAATAGAAAGTTCCCCCATAAACAGTGCCCCAATTGCCCCATATACAGTGCCCCCAATTGCCTCATAGACAGTACCCCCCATAGACAGTAGCCCCCACACACAGTGCCCCCAATAGAAAGTGCCCCATACACAGTGCCCCAATTGCCCCATAGACAGTACCCCCCATAGACAGTAGCCCCCACACACAGTGCCCCCATTTGCCCCATAGACAGTAGCCCCCACACACAGTGCCCCCATAGAAAGTACCCCCAACAGACCAAGTCATCGTCAGCGGCTCCTCTCTTATGCCGCGGCAACAGGCACTTCTATAAGGTTGCGCCTCGTCACTGACATGTGACGTCATACGCACAGGCGCAACCTTATAAAAGGGCCTGTCGCTGCCGCATAAGAGAGAAGGAGCTGCCGACGAATACTGCATGCCAGTTGCTTGCCCACTCCTTCTGCATATAGTGACACCTTGTGGCACAGCTGATTTAGTAAAAGTAAAAGAATCCTCACAGGCACACAAGGTTTTGTTTTAGCAGGGTGTCCCCTTGCAATTTTAATGCGGTTTAAGTGCAAAGTTTCAGGGCAACGCTCCTTTGTCACGCACGTTACATCACATCAGCCAATTAATGGACAGAGTTCTGCCTTTTACTCCCACAATACTTCCTGTTACAGTTAGAGCTGCGTTACTTCCTGTCAGCTGATCTCTGAGGGAGCACCCAGCCCATCACTAAATGGTGGCTCAAGGGAAAAGATGTAAAATGGCAATATTTACTTATATATATTCTAGTTTGGCGAGATTCTTTAGCAGACCATTTAATATGATATAAGCTAGCTTTTGGTTGAGTAATCTGAATCTATTTTTATAAAATAGCTAAGTATAGACCTATAGCTGTACAGAAGCTAGCAGAACATAATCCTAAATAAATATCTCTAACACATAAGTAGGGTCAGAAAGAAAGAAAGATTGATTGGGACAGGCTTAGTAGACAAAGAGCCTTATGGAGAATTTCCTATGGTTTATTATTTGCCAAGCAATGGTCCCTGCTTGTTAAAGAAATGCTGAAATGTTATTGTCTGTTGCTGGCCTATAATAATACAAGTAGAAGACAGTCTCACACATGAAACATTTATTTGGTGCACAAAGCAATAGCATAGATTTATCCAAAATTTAGAAAAAAAATCAACAATACCAAAAGGGCATAGGTACCTCAGTGCTCCTTAGAGCTCCTTCCCCTGAACGCCTTATAGATGCCCGTAACCCCTATTCATGACACTTACTTTCTGCATTTGGATGCCATGTTAAAAGATATCTGCAGTTTTAGTTGCCTTGAGAGAATAAACTACTACCAGCAGGGGGTGTAGGAAGAGAAGGCTGTGTTACAGTGTCTTTATATATCGACTCAAGACATTGATGTGTTTTATATCGGAATCCCCGATGAGTTATGTGGCTCTCTAATTGTGTGACCCCTGCACAAAGCTGTCTGTAACTTACTCTCACTATTTCACATCTGAATTTAAGTGAACATTAAACTGCATCCATTATTCCCAGTGAGTAGTAACACAAGGCTCAGCTAGTAGGGGGTGCCTATAAAGTACCTTTCCATGCTTTCATGTTCCTAAATAAAGAGGGGGGGGTGAAGTTGTCAGGCAAGGCTCTGTGCATCAATCCCAATGAAAAATAAGTGGCTCAGTTTTATGGTAACTGGAGGGGGAAAAACTTCTTAAAAAAACTTTCTAAAGCCCTTTTAATGGCTCACCATTAATGAATGTGAGCTCAGGTCTATATACCCCGGGCTCTCCACCAAAACTTGTTTACAAATAACGTGATGATAGGCTCACCCAGTGACATATATGGTCCGGGTGTACAAACCCTCCAACATGCGACTTCAGAACACTCCTGGCAAAATTATAGGGAAAATGCACTCGCCAAAGACAAGTGGTGGCCCGAGCCCGTAGCCTGAGGTATAAACAAACATCAATTGAAGGAGAAATAGCACACACTCCTTAGTCCACTAAAACTTGTTTTTATTGCAGAGATCTTAAAACAGAAAAGTCCTGACGCATTTCGTATTCATAAAATACTCAGTCATGGCTCTGTGCATTCCAGTTTTTAGCCTAACGCTGGGGAGTAGGACAGTTTCCTATGTGAAGATTTTAGTAATTATCTACTACCTCCTCTCGAGCTGTTGCCATTGGTCACATAAAAGGCACCCTAATTTCCACCTAATTTATATATTATGTATTTTTAAATCCATATTTGAGTTGTATGCTGTGCCATGTTTGCCGAGATTTATTTTACGGTACTTTTTGTTTAAAGCAACTCTTCTTTAGGAAAAATATCATGAAAGGAAAGCTTTTGCAGTATTCTGTATATTTTTTATTTCAGGCAGTGGAAAAGCCAAGATTCCCAGACCAAGCAGCCGGAAGGCCAAGTCTCCTGCACCAGGTCAGGCTTCTGGAGAAAGGCCTCCCTCAGCTTCATCAGTGCATTCAGAGGGCGACTGCAACAGGAAAACTCCCCTAACTAACAGAGTGTGGGAAGAGAGGCCATCCTCAACAGGTACAGCTGTAATGAGCAAAGCATCAGGTTCTATAAATAAGGGCATTCATACGCCGGGCAGTTACTTCCAGTTAAACTCTATTGCAATTAAACAGTATATGGCACACATGGGAGTACATATTGCAGGAGGAAGTGAACCTTAGAGGTACCTGCTCTTCTGCCTTAGGCAACACAGTTTCCATACAGTATAATAGGAACCGGCTGGCAGAGATATTTGATATTTTGGTCTCTACTGAGAAGATAACATTAATGAAAACGTCCATGTTCCATTGCCCCTAACAAATACAGCATTACCATTATTGGAACTTCCTGCTTGATTTTTTCCTCAACAAAATGTAGTTTTCGTTAGAAAAATGTTGGTTTAAAGTTTAGTTCTGAAAAGCCAGGAAATGCTTTAATAAATGTAACACCATTTCCTATCAGAGTGTAGCTCTAGTTCTAAGACTAAGTTCTGTCCTTGTGCATCTGCCCTTTATAGGGGTGCACCATTCCCTGGCTACTATACCCTGACACTGAGACGTAACTGCTCCTTTGCATGTTAGTGTACAATCAGACTGTGAGTTGTTGCTGTGGGTTACTGCAGCAAACAATGTTAGTAAATTATTCTTAGTAGTGTGTTAACTTAGTGCAGTATGTTTATGCCCAGAGGTATCATTTAGGTTAGGTTTAGTCAAAGTATTGTTCCACTACTATGGGAAGCCCTTGGGCCCATGGCCTTCTATCAACGTATTTCATGGTGGGAAGGGGTGGAGTGTCCAAAAGTCTTACCGCTGTTTGTCACAGAGAAACCATTTGTCACTGCTCTTGTGCCATTGGCCTTGCTGTTCTTTTTAAAATATTGGAATTGAGTTAATTCCCATGAAATACACATACATGTATAATACATATAAATGCAGCTAAGATAACTTGGAAAGTTGTTTGGAGATACAGCTGCAACTACATACTGTTACTTAGGTGCCATAATAATGAAACTCAAACCAATATATTCTCTTTCTTTACAGGGTCAACACCATTTCCATACAATCCACTAACAATCCGGCTCCCAACGGGCCTTGTTGCTGCTCCAACCTCTTCATCCATTCCACAGAGTAACTCTGGAACCCCACAGAGGGCTCGGGATGAAGAGCCCAAACCGCTGCTTTGCTCCCAGTATGAAACTTTGTCAGACAGTGAGTGACAGTGTAGCGAGACTAGCCAATCCATGGAGGAGCTCTGGTCACTATGGAATCCCCACGGCCAATCTAATTGCTTGGAAAGGAAGCAGCAGCCAATGTGATCCAACGACTGGAAAAACTGGGAAGAAAATGTCTATTTCAGTCTGAAAAGCCTTAAAACAACTCCCTGATCTTCACTGGAGGGTCAGTGTTTTTACAGTTTCTGGAACGAGACTGCTCAGAAAAGAGTAGCGAGTCCCAGACCTCGCAGAAGATTGGATATTTCAGTTCTATACTCAGGGGATATTTCCACCTGGTGCTTTGCTACATTGCATTGGTTTGTTAAACTAGCTGACTCGTGTGCGTGATTTTGTATGTCTGTGTACAATGTATATGTATGTACATGTGTTCATATGCACTTAAATATATTCACATTCCAGTTTATTGCACACAGACCTAGAAGTGCAGAGAAGCTGCATGCGCGGCCATTGCAGAACTTTGCCCACTCTGGTTGGGAGCCTTTTAGAGGTCTCCTGATCTTATTGTGTTCCCTGAGAAGCCAATGATAGCACTTGATTTGTTTCCCTCAGCCCGTAACTCTCTAAGAATGTTCTGCTGAAGGATTACTAGTGACATGAATAAAGAGACAACCTTTTGCGCAATTGCTGCATGTTTTTTTCCAGGAATATGCACACTGTATATAGTGTGGCACCAGTATTTCCACATTGTGTAGGCTGCTGCGGTCCTGTCTGATAGGTGGGAGGGCCGGTGATGATGAAAAAGGACCCTTCCCTCTTTCCGTAAGGATATCTCTCCAGCAGTGAACCCACAGAGCCACAGAGAGTTGAAGTTGCACTCCTAGGATGGGGAGTCATGTGTTGGTAAAGGGGCCACTGTCCTGTGAGTGGGATGTACATATGAAGCCATTATTGTATAGACACACTATTCTAATTCTATATTAAAGCAATTGCACAAGCAGAATTAAGGAGGTTGAAAACTGTAATGAAGATAAACTGTAATGTTACATTTTGTTTTTTGTGTTTAGCCTTGATCCTGATAGATGTTGTTAGAGGGGCTTCATCAGGTCCCACCACATCTGTTGGCCTTTGGGCTCTGTATATAGCTTCTTCTAACACAGCAACAAGGAAGTAATAAAGATATGAGCCATTGTTGTGCCAACAACAGGTGCTAGTTTAATCAACTAGCACTTTGAATGCAAGCCCCCCCCCCCCCGTATTGTAGGGCAGTGCTAACTGGTTATCTGTATATCTAATATTCACTCCATGTTTTTAAGTATTGTCCACCATTTGCTGTCCTTAAATAAGTTAGAAAAGCTGAAATAGAGGTTCCTTTGGATGTGGGGCTGGCCACAATATGAATCAGATAGAGGGACCAGTCTGAGTGTGACATGCTTATTTGCTGTTGCTGAAACCCATGGAACCTCATTAGGCGCTAAGGAGATACCAAACTCATGTTGGGCTGCAAAGGGGCCTTGAACCCTAGAAGTCTAAAAAATCTGATTAAAAAAAAAGTTATAAAATATATGAAGAAAAATACTAGTTATTGTTCATAAAAACATAAAGTATTTATTTCATGGATAGTGAACTTTAGGACTTTTGTAATAATAAGAATTTATGTAGGCTAAGGCGGAGAATTGTGACAATTTATGGAGGCTTAGCCTGTACAAGGCAGGGTCATATTCTATATGCAATATTTATATATAATTATAAGCTCTCCATTGGCATGCCTTCTATTGTTAGCTTCCCCTAGCAACAATGTCTGTAGGTGCCTTTCCTTCAGAGGGTTGGGTGAGGGGAACCTTCAGAAGCATTCTGTTCCAACCTAATGTTGGTTACATCCAAATGATAGCATTGCTCAGTCTGAGTCTTCGCACAAAGACATGACATTGCAAAGCTTATAGATTGACATGTATTCAGTTGGGAAATATGGGTGTATATGGGGCAACTAAATCATGCTTCATAGTGTGGAAATACAGGGTATGCTTTAAAGTAAAACATTCTAGGTTCCATTGTGATACTAGAAAGGGATAAAGTAGAATAGGGAAGAATTAAACCCCCTGCCTAAAGCAGCAGAAAGGCTATCTGTAACAATAAGTAACTTGGTATTGGTTCAATATGAGCAGCCTTTTGCTATTTTTATGCTATTTATTTAACCCCTTTATTTGACATCTTAAACACAATGTCAAATATATTGGAGTTTAACAACTTGGGGGTCTTACACTAGTACAAATTCTTCTACAGTGGGACCATCTGGTATTAAAGCCATATCTATACCCAGTACCTGTTCCTTCTCATGAAGCAGTCACAGACTCTTTGATTTCATTTTCCATGAAAAAGGGATCTACATATAGAGCAGTGCCCTATAACCCCCACCTCCATTTTATATACCTCTAAAACTACTACTGTCTTCAGAATATGATCTCCAAACTAATCTCTAATAAATAGATGAGAGACTTGCTAGACTCTCTTGCAAGTAGGCGGTGCGTCTATCTGTCCGCTGAATGGGAAAGGGGCAGGGCATTGCCGCTGGATCACATAATGATTCGGTACATGTATGCAATGTTTTGGGCTTTCAGTTGGATTCAGTTTGATAACAGGATTACTAGCAATATATAGAGACATAAATAGGTTTAAAAACTATATTGTTTAACACCCTGGAACCTGTTTTTGACTGGAATGTCCCACATTGGTTATGTGTAGAACGGAGCTTTCAAATATAGCTGCTTATTTCCTAGTCGCCCATCTCAAAATATATATATTGCACACCATAAATGTAGTAAAATATTTTTATTAATACATTATCTAAAACAAACAAACCCCACAATCCATGGCCTTAAATGTTTTGTGCCCATAAAGCAAGTCGTAGGCAGTAAGGAAGTTCAGATACAAACTGGATTTTTAAAAGCACAAAAATTAAGATCCTAGAATGTTAAATGCTGAATTTGATTGATTTACCTCCTTAGGGGAATATAGAATACAACCCTGCCTGGTGTATAATGATAACTTTATTGATCCTCCTGCTGTTTGTATAATAGAAGTGAATGAGTCATTACTGATGTAACTGATGAAGTTGTTTCTGATGATGTTAATTTTGATTGGGTTTTAAATGGTGGGAGGGGTTTGTGCTTTTCAAAATCTAGTTTGTGTCTGAAGTTCCTTACTGCCTATGGGCACAAAACAAGTAAGGTCATGGATTGTGGGGGTTGTATGTTTTAGATAACGTATTAATAAAGACTTTTGTTATTTTTTTTATAATTAATTGTTGGAGTGCAATATATATTTTTATAGATGTAAGTTACCCCTCAGTATGTACTGAAACTCAATGGAACTTGCTAATTTCCTAGTACTACTGTAGTACAAACTCAACCAAATTTTGGTCCCCAGTTCATAGAACTGTAGGCCCATAGTGCACTCCTACCTGACTCATATTTACCCATAGGAACCAATCAGAAGTTTGCATGCCACTGGCCTTTATCTTTCTCACTTCCTCTCCTGGCACTACAGCACTTGGAACCCACCAACATTGGTCTTGCAGGGCCTTGGTTGTTTAAGAAAAAAGCCATTGACCTTTATATGAGAGCCCCATTATTTTCCTCCTTATCAATATCTGATCAGAGCTTGTTTGGTTACCAATCAGGCCAGGCAGAAAACCTCTTGGCCTCATGGTGATCCAATGATTGGCCAATGAGCTGAATGTTCAAATGAACACAAATTGCCCCACCATGTAGATGGCTGTATTAGTTGGCAGTGGCCAAATGAGCATATCTTTACACACACACAGACAGCTTCAGTTTCTAAATGTCTTAAGTTTCCCCCTGTTGTGTATGTTGTTTTGTTATTTAACCAGCCTAGGAATTGATTTACAGTTTAATGAGCTGCTGGTGCGCCACATGATCCTGGCCATCAAAACAAGCTTCTTATGTCCATCATGGCCTGCAATTAAAGGCAACTGCTATTTGTCCAGTAGCTAAAAAGGGTTTGTTGTTTATATGAGGAAAGCAGCCTTTTATGTGGCCATAGGAAACATTGGAGCCATTCTCTACCAGAATACAGGAAGTAGTTTTAGAGGCAGCAGGAAATACAAAAATATTGGCCCATAAGGGTAAAGGCAAACACTAGTGTAATAAGAGTAATACAAGCACTGTTAGCAGTTAATGGAATGGGGGAATATGTCTATACCATCGGCACATAAATATTAACAGGCAAAATTTTCTTGAGGATGATGTTCTGCGGAACATTAGCTGCTGTTCATTGGCCACAATGCTGTCATTATCAGAGCGCTAGTAACTGTGCAACCACAGCAAGTATCTGTCATTAAACATACGTCAGCCGCCCTCTGTTATTCAGGTTTGTACCAGACGTCCCAGTACCACTTGAGCCTAATCCTTCTGTCTGACAGGAATTAGCCCTGGGCAAACAGAACACTTTTGTATTTTTTGCCAAATCATACTGGAGTATGCCAAGGGAAAACTATTTCCTGTCTAGGGTTTATCTTTTGCTTGTTAAATACAGAGTAAAGTGTAAATAAATAGTGAATTTTGTGCTCAGAATATTCTATATTGAGTAGGTGCTGCCTCACTGCTTGCCTTACCTGAGATGTCAGCACAAGGACCTATGGAGAAACCTTATCAGAGGCAAGCAATATGGCACCTGTAGTTCAGTATCAAATATATAAGGAAAATGTTTGTACAGAATAAGCTATAATGTGACAATGTAATATGTGCTAAAGTGATGAGAATCCTTTAGGGGTGTTTAGTAGCCAATGTCATGCACATACCTGCCTCTATTTACACCACCGGGCAGCAGGCCAGCAACACCTTCAGCTGGAGCGCCATGTGTTAGTGTATAGCTTGTGTTAGTGTATAGCTGTTCTGGGCTGTGATGTCACGGCTACCAATAGTAGAACGGTACATGCAGCTCTCGAATTAATAAGAGTTGCAGCGCTGTCACTTTAACTCTGTAGGCAGTAGGAGACAAGTAGAGAAGTAGGAGCTGCACACGTGCATATATTGTGGATGGGACCCAATTTGTCCTGACCAAGGGTGGGATTGCCCCCCCGAAAAGGGGACACTATGCTGGTAGTCACAATAAATGGGGCAAGCTTCCCCCTACACACCAGCATATGTGTGTAGCTACTAAGCTCAAACCTTGTGACACTCTCCTCTTAGACCAGGAATGTTCTGTTCCCTCTCAGACCATTGTGTAATTCAGTTGTCCCCAAACTGTTGGGCTAATGCCCATAGGGAGAGCAATACAGAAGTTGAATGCTTAATGCTACCCTAGATACATTTGATGGCACCATATTTTCATATATTAAAAAACCTTGTCAGTTAAGGGGGCCCAGTGTCTGACTGGCCCTCAGGGTCCACTAGAGAACCTGACACTTAGGGCCCACTCTCACAAGAGTTAGATATAGATAGGGCTACAGTGGTGACAGGTCTATGGTGGAAATCATTTTCCATAACTGCGTCCAGCTAGGAGATGCTATAACACTATAGCAGGCCAGTCTGGTCCTAAAGGGGATCCTGACCAAATGTTATTTTGCAATGTGTACCATGGAACAGATCTATTACAATAAATCCTAATTCCAAAAGGTAAATATAGAGAGAGTATATGCAATAGGTGCTTGCTGGTGCACACTTATATTTTTCAGACTTTTAAGTAAAGGGTAGAAATCAGTTGAATAAAGGCCTATAGTAGACCTTATAAATATGTAAGAGGAACCGGACTTCATAGGGATAGAATTCTGTCTGGGTAAACTCGGTGTCTACAGTTGCATTTCTTGTGCAAATAGATACAGCAGTGTATTAGAGGAAAATGAAATGAAGCGTACATCATGCTTTATATATACCGGCGGGGGGGAATGATGTAGATAGAGGATCCATGTATTACTCCCATGTGTGCTGCAGGGGCAGGATGCCAGTGGGACTGTGCTAGAGACCTGACAGGCTTCTGTGCATTCATATTGTGTATAGCTGTTCTGTTTGGAACTGTATGATAGAGTGATCTGTAAATAGAGCAGAGTTGTACATATTTAATGCAGCTTGCTGAACGTTTCTTCCTTCTTCTGAAGGTGAAATTTCATTACACTTGTTATTTTAAAATAACGCCATGCCCACATTGAGAATTGTGGGGAGCAGTGTGGAAACACTGTGTTACTGTTTCAATAAAAAGCTTATTGCCAGCCAAACAGAACATGTGCCCGCTTGTTTCTTATTCCAGAACATCTCTCTGCCTTATACTGTCTGTTCCTATTACTGCTGCAAGAGCCAGTGTTGCCCACGTTACAGATACGGAACATGTATGGACTCTTCTAGTCATGGCCAAAACAGTGTGAGCTGTGTCATGTATCAGAATTATAACAGAGCATTGGGCTTTGTGTATCTTTGTGTTAATAGAATGGGAAATCAGATGCAACAGTCTTGGCTGCTAGAAAGAGTAGCACATAAGCTCAGTGCTGGCCTTGCATCTCTAGGCTGCTCAGTTCAATTCCAACCAAGGCACCATCTGCAAGAGGTTTGAGTGTTCTCCCATCTGCATGGGTTTTCTCTGGTTTCCTTCCTACACTCCAAAAACATACAGGCGGGTTAATTGGCTTCTTAAACATCTGACCATAGTGCTATGTGGATGTGATAGGGAACTAGATTGTAAGAGCTACTGGGGCAAAGGGGCAGAAGAAATACACACAGTGTGCCAATGGGAAGCAGTATGGGCAGGTTTGGCCATTTTTCTGCTAAAATTCAAGGTGTTTTCTCCACCAGCAGTGCCATTAGCCCAAAGCAGAAAAGTCGCAGCAGCACAGAAACATGGAGGCGCTATCAGTTCAAAAGAATCCTGGCTCATCAAATACTTCCAAAATGGAGAGGGAACTACAGCATTCTATTTTACTCCCTTTTATACTTGTACCTGAGGAAGTATGGCAGGTACCATGCAAATGCATTAGGTTACTGGTTATGTGCCGATCTTACCGGATGTTTGTAAATAGCCTGTTAGGAAATGTTCTTCACTATACTGGTTTCAATCTTCTATATGACTTGCATGGGATTCAAATGGAACGTTGGCATATCCGTCTCTATCTTGGAAGTATTTAATAAACCTGGATTCTTATTTTGTTCTAATGAGCAACCTGACTCCCTGTGTAACCAGTGGTGGAATTTTCCATTGGTTTCTGTTGGGCAGTTATTTTGATGGAGTTATCAGTTTCAATTGTTTTGTGTTTTGGAGACTGAGACGCGCGCTTACATTTCTACATTGTTGTTTTTATTATTGGGCCCTAATTCTATTGGTGTTATTCATAATTTTTTGTGTCTTAGAGAATGAAACACACATGCTTGAAAGGGGTGCCCCATATTTCTCTCTCTCCCACAACTGTTGCTGAAGTCCATTCAGAAGGGAAAGGAGAACAGGAGCTGCAAGGAATCGTCACATCACAATTGGGGGAACCACACAAAGTGCTCATCACTTTTTCACTTTAAATAACTTAAATTCAATACCAGTATATTGCCATATAATATTCTGATAGGGAAAGGGATACAATAAACATTGCAGAAAGGAACAAAAGAAATCACTTTGCAGAGAGGCTCTATAGAGGCTATTGCTCTATGTTTCATACGGGCTGCATAGCTTTGCCTTCTGGTCATAAACATAAAATCATTTTTTTTGTACAAGTTACTCAGCTTTATTGCTTGGATCCTAATTAAAGTTATTTAGAACATTATGTTGCCCCTCCTGGAGTATTGCTGCTGGGTGGTGCTTGGTGCCACTGAAATGTCCTTTCCTTCTTTATTAAAAACAATAATTTAAAATAGGGGGGAGGATTCAGATGTGCAGCCAATGTTATGCTGGCTGTGTACAGACACCAACCCTCATATGTAATAAAAGGCACTAAGTTTGCTCAGGAGCAGTAACCCATAACAACCAATAAGATGTTTGCTATTAAACAGGCGACCAGTAAATTCTATTTGCTGATTGGTTGCTACAGGTAACTGCTCCTGGGCAGTTTATTATATAACCCCATAAGCACTTTATGATATGATACAAACAAGTCACGCTGCCATCATTATAAATAGCAGTCTGCCAGTTCAGAATTTCTTTAGACTATTTCAGAATTAATGATTTGTTCATCTTAGTTCAGTTTACTGCAATTTGACTCTAGGTATTTGGGGCAAATGAGATTTTAAATAAAAGAAAACAAATGTTTGAGTGTCCTCTAGATGGCTACATCTGACTTCTGAATAGGAGCCTCTCTATTGGAATCCCATTTACACCCGCGCTAATGGAAATACACTCAGATATTCATAGGCAGACTATTCTAATATCAGTGGGAGATTATTGCTACATAACGCAGACTTTGTGGCCTATTGATGTCTCTGCATGTGTTGATGGGACGCACAAAAACACCAGCTCTTCCTGTACACACAGAGTATGTGGCACTGCAGCCCAAACCCGTCTGTGAGGGGGGCAACTCGTAGGGATGGTTTATATTTTGAGGCACAAATATGCCAAAGTGCCCAATAATAATCCTCTGCTTATGACCACCTAATGACATGGGAAGAAAAGCTGAAGGGATAGGTACACAGCGTAATGCTAAAGGAGGAAATATACCCCCTTTTTGACATGAGCTCATACAGTTGGGCTTATGTAAAAATGTGCATAAGCATTATCTAAAATTCAAAATATAAATGTATTTCTATTCTAAACAAATATACCTGATTCCACAAACTAAGGGAAACCATGATAACCAATGAGGTATTTTTTCTCTTTAGCCAATAAACTTCTGAAGTAGCTCATGGGAACTAGTTAAAAAAAGCTAAATCTAACAAAGGACAAATAGCTGTTGGCTTGCATAATATTGTTCAGGGAGAGAGATCTCAATTCAGGGCTCAGACCCAATCACTGCAGGGCGCTCCCCTGACCTGCTGGTGTCCTTTCCCTAACGCACTGAAGGTAAGTTTTACTTACCATAGACAATACTGCCATAGACAATACTGAGAACTGCCTCTGCTAAAACACACATAGAGACAATTATCAGTAAAAGATCAGCCTAGTCTATTTTAGTAGCTGTGACAAGTAGCTGCTACTAGTAGCTCTGTGTGTCTTCACCCAAACTGGAGAATTTCTGATGGTTTTTAGCTAATCTGGCCAATAGCTGGGAAAGGACATGCCTAGCATCCGTACCAGTGTGATAGTAGCTCAGTAAAGGTGGCCATACACAGTAAGATCCTCTCCTGATACCCCCACCTACGGGTGGTGATATCAGGCTAATTCAGTCATAAACAATCAAATTAAAATGGCGGGATAGACGCCTGTCGGTTCGTGGACCACATCAACAAACCATTGCGGCCCCCAATCCAATGAAAAATTAAAACTGCCAGATCGAGATCTGGTCGATTTCAGGCCAGATGTCATCCGGGCAGGCCCGTACATGGGCCAATAAGATGTCAAATTGTTCTAAATGACCAATATCAGCAGCTAGAATCAGCCCGTGTATGGCCACCTTCAGTGGCTTATGGTTGTCAAACCCTGATAAGGCTCTGGCTGCTGGTGGGACCCTGGAAGTTGCGTTTCAGGAACAGCTGGGTGGACACCGGATGGACATGCTAAATGCTAAAATCAACCAATAATTGTTACACAATATAATAATACTTTGTACTTGTATCTGCCCCCTGGGGTCCCATACACAAAAACTGACCCTTACTACAGATGTTACCGCTCGTAAATTCAAATGATTATTAACAAGATTTTCTTGTCTAAAGCAACTGGAAACCTGAAAAGCAGAGTTCTATGTGAGCAATGTTTCCTCATTAGAGATTTATTGTTCCTGCACAGTCAGCGCGTATATCAGGCCAACCGTACAACAAACCTATTTCCAGTACCCGTGGAATTCCAGGAAAAGGCAAACTGAGAAGGGAAAGATTCAAAGCATGTGTCTGTTCCTTGCTCTTCAGATAAACAAGCAAAGATTATGAAAAGTAAGGAAGAGATAAGGAGATTACAGGTTTAGTGCACAGATTACATTAGTCTCTAGCTGTGCTTTCACAGGGGCACCTGGAACCATAATAAAGCCACTGGTATATGCTATTATGCCCAGTTGTGAGTTTGAAACCTTTATACAATGCAATTATGTTCAAGTGCAGAGATCAATGTGGAACAAACACTAGGGGACCCTAGAATTACCATCTGGGGTATTACTTCCAGGGTTTGCATACAAACATTACTCACTAATGCCATAGTTGACACTGGGTGCCAGCAGCATTGCCATTTGCACACAAGAGTAGTAAAACGCACTTTTGTGTACTTGTGTACAAAGCCCTGGAGACTTTCAGGCAACTCGCTATTTAGCACTCACCTGATGGTGGAATTCTGGGAAGAACTTACACACAACACAAAAAGTCGATTTGTGTCCTGATTTTGCACTTTGCATGCAGCACTGCTTTTGTAAATCTTATAATGTCTTGGTCCCAGAAAAGAAATATTAAGTATGTAAAAGATATGGAAGTGACCAAGTTCATTCTTTCTTGTTTGAAAACTTGCCCAAGAGCTGTCAACTTGATCAGGGTTCATTGCCAAATTCATGTCAAGGCTTGGACTGGGCAATTAGTTTCTATTTTGTTAAGACATTCCCATATAGCCCTGGGGTTGATCTCTTTGCATAAGTGGGCACATGTATTGGCAGGGAAGGGTCTCAGGAGGGGCCGGATTTCCATGAGTTTGTGCACTAGCTCCCTGCACTGCAGAAATGTTCATTTTTATTTCTGTTTTAGGCCTTTACAATTTCCCTCTATCATGTGCAGTTTCCATTATTTCCCTTTTAGCTATTAAGAATCTCTATAGCGGTCCCTATATAAATGTAGGGGTATGCCCCAGGGAAGGTTATGGGCAGCTTAGAGGTGGGCCTATTGAGCCACATGGAGGAAGGTATGCGGCGCATCCATGCAGGGGGGTGGCAGCAGCGTGGTCGGGCTCATTGTGGATGAAGTTAGGGGTGGGGGCCCCCTGACGTTGGAGCCCCGGTGGGCCCCGAAACCTCACTCCGAAATTGCCCACTTGCTGGAGGGAGTGTAGTGGTTCTGGAGGGCCTGAAACACAGGTAGGTTCTAGTGGGTTAAATAAATGCCAGGAAAGATTTGTAATAGCTCTAGTAGTGAGAGGCAAGATCATGGTAGTTAGCAGAGCAGCCAGAGGCTCCAATGAGGAGGCTAGTAGGGCTTATTGCCCTGTCAGTGCTGCCAGTATAGGGACTCAAGCGATCAGGCTCAGGGATAGAGAGATGCTTGGAGCGTTCCATCACTGTGAGATTTCCCTAGTGCTGGGGATTGTTTCACCATGGCACTGAGCATCACCTCAGGGGATTTCTGAACACTACAGCTGTCATTTTAAGAATAAACATTAAAATGCATTTACTGATTTGTGCGTTTGTACCATCAATGTCAGCACCACTAAAAATACAGTGAAGATATTTCCAAAAACCTGTCACATATATATATTTATTTATTTATCATATAAATTAGCATTATTACTAATATATACTAACTAAATAACAATACAAAAATGATTTATTACACAGATTAATAACAAGTAATTACTCCTGTTTAAATAGTTGTTTCTATTATTATTATAAGAGCAGTCAATGTGCTCTGGCAGAAACTTACCTTAGATTTTAGGCTATTATCAAAAATTATAGTCATAAAAAATGGCTATAATTCCAGAGACCATGAATAACTTTATTGTTCTTTTCGTCTTAATCTTCTCATTTGGGAATCAGTGATACACGGAGCACAAGGTGTGATCATTATTATTACAGGTGGAATGTAGAAAAGCCATACGGTGCTGAGGCGGTTGTAGGCACCTTTGGCATAGGATGGTGCGGCCATTTGTAACATTCCAATGTGACCATACTACTTACCTTTGCAGCGGAGTAGCAGGAATAAATCAGCAGAGACAGACTTAGCAGCTGAATGTGTCAGAGATTTATAACCCTCAGCAGAGAAAGAAAGCTCTGTGGGTGTTGCGGAACATATGTGAGCAGCCTGGAGATCTACTAGTTCCTTCCACTGTAAACTCCTGCTTTAATAAATGTTAATGTTCCAGCATGTGAGGATTAATAGTGGCGCGTACTGGTTTTTAGCATCGCATGCACTGGGAATTACGTTATTAATCTGTTTTTATTAAGCGCTTATTCATCTAACTGAAACTTGCAGCCACATTAGGAATGTGTATATTCTTGTTTATATAATGTAACTCCATATATGCAGCACTGTACTGCCTAGGTTGCTTTTAATTAGTATCCAGTAAGGATTTGTTCCTAGAGCTTTGGATATGTCCAATCTGAAGATCCGATAGGAGTTACAGTGACTATACGGATGTTCTGTGACAAAGGCGGGACCTTGCAGATAGCAGAATGTGAATGTGTTTGCCCCAGGCCTATATTGTTGCACTTACAAGAACCTGAAACTGGCGGCCTCCTATCTGCACTATATGCATTGCCTATCCCAGAGCAGGCAGGGGGCTCAACAAAGGGAATGGGGGGGCAGAATAATGTACAAGGCCCTTCTAAATTTAAGGATTCCACTAAAGGATTCCATTAGGAGTACAAATGATATACATATTTCTAAACACACAATGCATAGCCTTACATTTATCTACATTGCATCTTATCTGCCACCCAGATGTCCGGGCAATTTTCCAGATCCCTTGCAAGAATGACCCACATGGATTTCGTTGCTCAATATATTTTAGTGTAATCAGCAGAGCTGTGCCAAGTATTGTCGCCCAGGGCAATACAACTTTGCCCAGCACCCACTAGCTCAGTTAGGTCCAAACAGACTCCCACCACTCACTCCTACCCAGGGCCGGAACTAGGAGTAGGCAGAAGAGGCACCTGCCAATGGCACAATGGTGGGGGGATCCAGGCAGGTATCTCTTCTTTCAACTACCACTGGTTCCAGGCCCTTTTCTACACTGCAGCGGCCCCGGTAACCCCACCGCCCACTGTGTTGCCTAGGGCGCCTGGTTGGCTTGGCCCAGCACTGCTCCTACCCCATTCCAATCACACACCCATTACTGCACCCCCACAAGGCATGTGTCTATGATGCCTACTCCTATTTCCAGCTCTGGTAATCCATAAACAAAGATATTGCACTTGAATTGTGGAAATTTTTTTAATTCAAATGTAGATAATTCAGCCCCTAAGTGATGACTGCAGAGCTTCTGGGCACAAGGACGTCCTGTGCTTAATGCCCACCCTGAACCAGCTTCAGGTACAGGTCTGCAGGGCATGTTGTGTCCCTGGCACTCATTACTTCTACATTATGAATGACTTGCAGTAAAGGGGCGCGCTATGGATGTGCATATACTGCCCATGGGCCATGCCTACTGTATGTGGCCTCCCCACTCCAACACCTCACCTTGCACTTATGTTAAAGGACACATGAAGTATGAGGAGAGAGCCAGGTGCCTGGCATGAATAGTCTCCTGTGTACAAGCTGGGAATAGTAATGAACACAACAACATATGTTATTCGCAGTATGAGCCACAATGACTAAGCTGCGGGGCAGGCGTGCTTATACCACTCATTGCTTCCAGTTGGCTGCTTTACACGTGTTATGTACCCAGCAATATCTCATAGTCTTTGTAATGACATCTAAGTGTCCTTGCTGTGGCGCTGGGCTCTGCGTAGCTGACAGACAAGATCCATCACAAACATTGCAGCCCCTTGTTGATGTCTGGGTTGAAGGCAGCTGATGCTGAGATCCATGGGATTACTGAACGGACAAAACTCTGGTGTTTATTTGACTTGGAGGCTTGTAATGGGTCTCTAAATATAACATTTAATAAAGTATTTTTTGTGTTAGCTTTGAAATGCCACGTACCTGTACACTGCAACCTTTTCCATTCTGGAAGGCGTCTAGTGCCACAGTGTTCCTGCTATAGTTACATTAAGCTCAACTTAACCCTTTCATTTTTGACATGGTAGCCAAGTGGGTTTCTTCAGTTGTATATCAGCGTGCCAGGGGGGCAAGGATTGAATCACAGTGTAGAATATAAGAGGGAGAACAAGACTCCTGGGAAGCACTACATTAATGTCAGGAATTGGTGGCATGAAACAGAGGACGATACTTGAGACGAAGTGATGAACAATGAATCGCACAAACAGGTACATATGAGTGTGCTGTATGTAGGCCAGTCTGCCAAACCGCACTCTGGCACCTTGAACATGGCACTATTAATCACACATTCTTCATTTGTGTGATTCCCGTTCTTCCCCTTCTGATCTATGGTATATAGATACTGGCATATACAATAAAATAAATATGTAATAGTTGTAATACTGTATTGTATAAAGTATGCTTAGGGCAAATACCTAATGCCCACCCCCCTTAGGGCAGTGATCCCCAACCAGTGTCTCACAAGCAACATGTCACTCCCCAACCCCATTGGATGTTGCTCCCAGTGGCCTCAATGCAGGTGCTTATCTTTAAATTTCTAGCTTGGAGGCAAGTTTTGGTTGCATAAAACCAGATGTACTGACAAACAGAGCCTTCTGTAGGCTGCCAGTCCATATAGGGGCTATCAAATCAAGCCAATCAAAGCCCAAATGTAGTACCCTCAGGAACTTTTTGCATGCTTGTGTTGCTCTCCATGTTTTTTTATATTTGAATGAAGCTCACAGGTAAAACATATTGGGGATGCCTTAGGGTAAGAAGCACATGCATCCAGCAAGTATATCTGCACTACTGCCTGCCTTCCAAAATGGTGGGAAATCCATCTGTAAGCATTGTTTGTTATTGTTGCAAAATCAAATAAAAACACATTTACAAAATAGTTGGAGACTGGATGTAGTAGTTTTACAAAGGCTGGGCATCTGCTTCAATCCAGTTACATTTACTGTCTTCCTTAGCTGTAGGGGCCACTCAGTTATTGTATGGCCCCTGCAGAACACAGGCAGTGCCACTTCTACAGGGTTAAGGCAAATTCCACACCCGATCAGCAGCAGCCAGAGAGATAGAAAAGCCCTTCTGTTTTGCAGTAGAGTTTAATAGTGAACCAAAATAAGGGATTAGAGAATGCTTCGCTCTCCAATTTTCCAGCCACAAGTTACAGAGTAGACGGAAACAGGCAGCACTGCAATTTATACCAGCAATGGAGCTAAACTGGGGTTATACACTTCTCCCATAGCTAGACATAATAACAGCAGGGCTACAACTAGGGGTAGGCAGAAGAATGGGGGGGGGGGGGGGGGGGGGGGGGGTGTGCCAGGCACGTACCACTTCTGTTTGCCTACCCTCTAGTTTATAGCTTTTGGGGATCTCTGCCCTATTTGCACCCTGTTTGCTTTCCCCCTATGCAATCCTTCGCCCGACATGCATCCCGCCTCCCCCCCACTGCAAGTCACTGCAGGAGTGTGTGCACTTAAAGAGAGCACCATGAGAGATGGGATTAATGTATTTGGGGGCTTTCTGGTTAATGGAATTCCAGATAATGAATCCTATACCCGTACCACATTGTGCTTTATTGTTATTAGTTATATATTATACCAAATTTAACCTTTGAGCTCAGGTCCCGCTGTGAAAGGAGGAGCAATTATGTATATGTACATATAACTTATTAACTAGAACTGGATGCACGTGAAAGTACATAGGAAATAGGGAAAGAATAATATATTATAAATTCATGCCCATACGCAAGTTTTCCAAGAGATTTTGTGGACCCTACTTTTCCAATAAGACTCAAGAAGCAGCAGTTTCTGAATAGTTCATGGTTGCTTTTCTTTTCCAAGATAACCGCACTAATAAAAGCCAAGCTAACATTTCCACTTGTGTCAGTAGAACGTATGAATTACTTCTGTCTCAGGAGGTGACAGTTGATACTATTGTGTTTGGTAATTTCCTGCTAACTTAGTGCATGGCAGCTTTATTAGGAACAAACAGAAGGATCCAGCACTGAAAACTTGTATATAAAACTCACCATCTGTACCTGCGTGGTGTTCTATAGAAACTACAGCAAGAAGAGCAGTCTGCTCAGAAAATACTGTATTTAAGGTTCTTTTAAATCTTGCAAATATGTAGATGTGCATTGATGTATATGAGAATTTATATATTGATGTATATGAGAATTTATATATATATCTAAAAGCAAAGTTTATACCTACTGACTACACACACAATGATACAGTAATTTGCAATGGTGCATACAATACATATAGACACACTCATATAGGAATATGTGTATGTGTATATATACAATATAATAATATATATACTGTATATGTAATAGAGTAGAATGATTTAATTTCAAAGCACATCTGCTTGATAGTAGAGCATTGTTACATTGCTTTGTACAGTGGTTAACAGAGTCAGACTGGGCTGGTGAGAAACTAACTGGGAAAAAACCTGGTGGACCCCAGTCAGACCCCAGCCTGCCCCATTAAGTCTGACCCAGGCTGGCTCCTCCCCAGGAGAAGTGGCTGCAAGTCTTTGGCTGAGAGGGAAGTCCAAGGTACAGTCAATGCCTTGGGTAAGCAGGCATGTGGTTAGGTGCATTGATTGTGTGGGTAGGTGGGTGAGCTGCCTGGCTGGCAATTGGACATGTGGGGGGGGGGGGGGGGGTGTGATGGGGGTAGGAGAAGTGGGCTGTCAAAGTTGGGGCCCAGCAGGCCCAATCCTGGGTTGAGGCAACAGACTCATTAATACATTAACCTGCAGAATAGACTCACCAAAACCAAGCCAGTTTGGAGCTAGGACAGGACAGGTACCATAGTGCTTTAAGATCCCCTCCAGTGGAAGACTCTTGGGGATATGTATAGAGTGAATCCCTTACTAGCTGTGCTCTCACTAAATGGCAGGTGTGACTTGAGAAATACTAACTAGGATTGCAGCAATGGGGCCCTGGGATTGATACTACCAGATTACTACAAGGAGATGTATTTCTCCACATTTCCAATATTCAGGCAGGGTAATTGGTTCCTGACTGATAAAACTGATCCTAGTGTGAGTGCAGAGACTCATGGGAATGATATTTTGCTGCGTGAATGTGTTGCTGCTGCTGCATACATGAAGGGTTATAACATGTCAGCTAGGAAAATGGTTCTAAAAGTGCACTAATAAAATAATAAAAGAGCCAAACTCACGTAAATGCTCTTGCTGAAGTTTGTTTCATGTGGAATACTTATGTTGGCATAGTTTCATAGCGGCCCTGTCATACGGGTCATTTTTATCAGCTGCTGCCCTAGTGAGTAATGGTAAAACCCCCTTCCTTGCTCCCTGCCTATGCCCATAGCAGAACCTGGTGCTGTCCAGATGGAAAAACCATAGTAAGCATTCCTGAGAAAGAGATGAATGCCCTGCATGCTTTCAGCCTTAAATTCATGAAAAAGGAAAAAAAGAACTGAAGGTTTTATGGTTATCACCTATTGTGATTAAAACATCAGATTTGCTTTTACAGAGATTTAAAGTCACGTGGCTTTAACCAAATCTGAATCCTACGACAATTACTAAGATTTGGCCGAATCCCAAACTAAATCCTGGATTCTGTGACTCCCAACGGGATTCTAAAAGATCATCTTGTCTTTTCTCTGCTTTCAAAGCAGTTGGTTTGTCCCTTACGTGGGCAATACAAATAGCAGCAATTAACAGGAACTGCTCATTCAAATGTAGATTATGATACCAGCAATGCTCACAATGTTTAGGCAGCGGAGCTTGCACTTGCTGGGAGTGGGAGGGGTGAAAATGTATTTGAAACTGATGGCTCACTCTACAAAGCTTTCTGGGAAATCTTAAAACATCTTAGTGACAGGGCCCATCCAGAAATACCTGATATTTATATCATTGTTATACAGTATAGTATGGACTTTTCTTTTATTCATGTTTACCCTGAAATGGGCCCCTCTGGTGCTAGTGCCGGCACTGCCAGGAACAGTCTAAAGGAACAGTTCTACTAAAGGAACAGTCAATCTCTCATACTTGGAACAGCAGTAGATGCTAACTGATTGATGGAATGGCTGTCTGATTTGTTCCATATTAACCTGAAAAGTACTCTGGGGTCTCATCTGAGCGGAATCCCCATGATTGATGTCACGGAAATTGTTTAACAGCAACTGAATCAAAGCCAAGCTTTACATTTCTTGTGGTGTGTCACATTATTATGCTGAAACCATAGCAATGCAGTAGGAATGGATTGTATTACATTTGTACATATCACTGCATGACAAACTTGCACCGTTCCCTCAATCCTTCTATATTCTCAGGGCACTTTGTTACTACAGACACACAAAGAGACTGTACATCCCGTTCCTGAGAGTATAATCGCATGTACAAACATTTCTATTAGAGATGCACTGAATTCACTATTTTGGGATTTGGCTGAATCCCAAATCCTTTGTGAAAGATTTGCTGAATACAGAAGCGAATCTGAACCTTAATCTAAATATACAACATTTGGGCACAAACCAAATGCTGGTATGGTGCATACCTACTTTCTATACAATACATTGCTACCTATAGGGCCGAAAGGCAGAGGCACGTGCCTAGGGCACAACAGTTGGCCCTTGTTTCCCCATGGCCTGCTCCTCATTGTACCTCTCCAGGCCAGTGTGGCGTAAGCATGCACGCACTTATTTGTTTGTGCCCACGCACATGTGTGCAGGAAAGGGGTCAGCTTTGGGGCAAAGGGGCTGGTCGGGTTGCCTTGGGCACCTGGCTGGCTTGGCCCAGAACTGGCTACCTAGATACCAGCATAGGGGAATGGGATAACAGTCAGCAACCAGGACCAGATTAGGAGAGAACATGCCTTGTATAACTGCTTAGAAGAGTAACTTCAACAGCACAGGCAATAACATGAATTTATTGTTGACGAAGGTACAGCACTACACATTTTTGTATACAGTTCTCATCACCAGAGGAACTGTAGGATAGGGAATAAGTAAAGGGATTGCAAGGAGAATATTTTTCACAATAAGCCCTGCTCAATCACTAGGGTTGCCCACCTTGGGTTGCATTTGGGTACAGCTCCACCATATACTTTGGTGGGGAAATCAAGATGTGCATTTCTCCCTGGCTTGTACATACTTGCAGAATATATCACACACATACAGTAGAACTAACTAAAGTTTGTGCCTGTGGATGTGGTGGAGCAGTGCCACACTACAAGGCCACAATGCTCAGTTGAAAAGCCATGCAAATAAAATGACAACATGGAATGGATACTGTGCTGTTACTGTATATTATACATTTGTAGCTACAGTTATCTTTTACTGACCTTCAGGATTAAACAACAAGGTTTGTGAAGGTGAAGAACCCCATGCTATGATTGCCATTGCCTGCCGGTTTCCTTACCTGAACAGTCGGAAATATACAGTATTTGTTATGTAGGACCACAATGGCTCTAAGTCGCCTCTTAATATATATACAGAATATATCCCCTGCTCATTCTTCCTCGCTGGGGGGGCAGTTTACTTCCACTGACTCTTAGGAACATGAACTAAGTTATAAATTATATAATTATATTTAATAAAATATATTTTATATATTAAGAATATATTCTTAAACATTTACAATGGCATGAATACAAATACTGCGTCCTATACTTGAGTTGTGTTGCTGCCACTCATTACATGAATGCAACCTTGATCCCTTCACATAGCTCCAAACTGTCCTGATTTTTACAGCTCAGCCCGCAGTCCCAGATTCTTACTGAAAAGTCCTTCATTTGACTTTGATCTCCTGCACTAAACGCTAAAAAAGATACAATGTTTCTCAAACTTAATTAGATAAGTAGGGTTTTGGCAGAGACCCTAGAATACTCAACAGGCAACACCTGCACTTAGATACACCTGTAACTAATAAGCTAAACAGGTCTCTTGGGGGAATTGAGATTTGCATCTTAAAGGGCAATTTCACCTTCATTAGCAAAACTGTAATAACACATAAAACAAGACCTCAATACCCCCAGAAATGTGTTCAAACTTTAAATAACCTGCCAAATTTTGTGAAATAGGAGTGGTATTTAGAAGGTGTGGTTGCACAAAACAGGCAGGGTAAAAAAAAAATTCTTTTTGTCCCTTTCCATTTTTTAAATGTTGAGAGGTAGGCTTCCAAAGTAGTATCGATAGGGTTGCCACCTGGTTAGTATTTGAGCAGCCTAGCCAGGGCCAGCAGGAAATGTACTTGCCAGTAAATGTATAAGCCCTATAAATCCCTCCCTTCCCTGACCCTCTCCACTACCGATCACACTTACCAACTGTGGGCCCACCTCTGCTCCACCTATAACCCTGCCAATCTGCCCATTTCCCCACCCATTTACTGGCCCCATCCACCTTTCCTCCACCTAGCCCACCCATTTCCCTATCACATAATAGCCCCACCCCCAAATAACATCATACCCCACCCCTCAACCCAAAGGTCAGTATTAATAACAGAAAAAGGTGACAAGATAAAGTACTGACTAAAGCTAAGGTTCCATAGGTTTCTTACCTAGATATACAGGGCAAGTGCTTTGCATGGAATGCCATTTGTTACCAAGCCCTAATGAATCAAACCTTGTCTCCCTTTGAATATAATTTGCCTGTCAGTGTATTTACTCCATTTGTAAAGCAGCACAGGAAAGAAAGGGCCAGCTGTGCAGTGAAACTAATACATCAGGAGCAAATATAGAGAATACCTGCGCCACTGCCAGTCTCCATCTACTGCAGCTCCAGGTGCAAAGTGTGAGCAGGTAGGAGGGAAAGGCTGCAAACTCAGCACTGCTGGGCGGCCAGCACTAGAACAACGCCTTTTTCAAATTGATATATATTTTAAAAATTTAATTTTCTACAGTTTTATTGCATTTGGATGTGCACTGTTCAGCAATTAGTGCAGCTAATAGTATTTAGGCCCAGGGCCACCCTAGGCACTACACTTATGTATGGCGGACATGATGCCACGTAAACGGGTCACTTCCGGTGACGTAAAAATTGTTCCAGACCCCTCAACCCCCAGCTCCGCCACTGGATTTCCCCTAAGGCTGCCAAGCTAGTCACAGTTCCTCACGTGCCTATATATAAATACAGCCCTGCCTTTTGAGACAATAAAATGTTAAAACCTTTTGCTAAGCACTTTCTTGAATTGGGGCATCACCTTGCAACCTTTAAGTACATTGGGACTGACCATATACCTCCATTAAGGAGATGGGGTGACAGAATCCAGGATTCAGCCTTTTTCAGCAGGATTTGGATTTGGAATCCATTGTATGAATTATGTTCTGTATAAATGACGTGATCCTCTCATTGGCATATCTTGCTGTGAAAGGAATACCTTATACCTGGCTTATTTGGCAGTTTTTTTTCCATTAAATGTGGAATCGACAGATTAGTTTTGGGGACCCCCATTAGCCAGGATAACAACATTAGACTGACTCACCTGTATAGCACAATTCTTATCATTGTTTTTATATCATATGACTCTATTGATATTTCATCTGCACTTGCACTATGTCTTTGTATGTACTATATTCAATATATTTGATGGTCTGTCCACATTGTATTTTTTATTATTTGACGGCATTATTTACATTTACAGCAACACTTGGTCACTTTATAGCACTTATCACTTTGATGCATTGATGTCACTTCTTATTGATTTGCCTATTATGGGTATATATAATGGAATTGGGTGGAAGGCACGGTTGCCCAGAAAAAGGCCCTGATGGGGACAGAAGCCTCATGTTGATTGTTCATGCTGTTTTGAATACATGTATTCACATTTTTTGTACAATATATATATATATAAATTCCCAGTTACATCAATGTGCACTAAAAAGAAAAGAGAAGAAGAAAAAAATATTGTTTAATGTTCTATGGCACCAGCTTTATTTTCAGCCAAAGACAGTTTGCTGTTCTGCTTTCTTTAAACATGCCATATTACAGAAATGTTTTTTTCATATTATGAACTCCTTTGACATCCGTGCTACACCGCAAATAAATGGACTACGGCAGCGCGGGATCACAAGACAGCATTGAACTCTGCTTAGAAGCAAGCATTATTGTTAATGACATCCCAGTATGTCCTGTATAAAAATGACAGCTAGAACACACCAGCCATTAACAATTTCAGCTGGACATATACATAATAAGAAGCAAGCATTTTTTGGATTGGTATTTTAAATTCTTATTTAAATATGTAATTGTTTTCTAATCACAGCAAGAGGAGCCCACTGATGCTTAAATGGCCATAAAGGGTTGTTTAGCGCCTCTAATATAGGAGCCTAAAGAAAATGCACATTGTAATTCAGGGACCCGCTCTACGTGTATTTATCTAAAAACGAATTATTTTCCTGAAATTAGAAGGGATTTAATTATGTTTTAACCATCTTCTTGATGTCAAAAGAAAACAAACCAGTCTTGATATAGACACACATGATTATAGGCACATGCGTAATACACTGAAAATGAATAGCAACACAATTGTGCAGGCAAATTTACACTTCTATATTACATCTCTGCATACTTGTACTTGTACAAAAATACTAAAAAGTGCTGGTTTCCCATTAAACATTAACCTTTCTCCCTCAGGCATCTTAAAACCCCATATAAATGACATGTTTAAAAGAACTATTGAGTCATTAAACGTCAGCATTTAAGCACTGGGTCTCACTTTTTCCACAAACCTGCCCCAGCCAGCCTCACCCTGTAATGTCACCTACCGTGAGAAAGCTAGGCTGTTGCCGGGTATGTCTTTGTATAAGTGCTGCAAGGGGGGTGCATTTCCATCCAGAACACCTATAAGATGCTCATGCTGTTTGGCTCATTGCCAGCAAACCCATGCTACATGGCTGCTTTTAAACCAGGGCTATCTGCACCATCCATCTGCGCTATTAATGAATATTACAGCATAATTAAGCAACCTCAAAAATGAGCAACTGAATGAAACCTATGCTGCAGGCATTTTCTTTTTGTCACTCCCTCAACATTGCATTTATGCTAAATAATAACCTTCTTTTGAAACACACAATTTCTGAAATCCAACAAGAGCTTTTATCATATTGGTATTACATTCATACTAAAAAAAAAATGTATCTTCATTATTTAGCAGTTAATTTTATTCTGATTATGTTAATGAAGTTTCTTGTGGACATGTTTGTATACATCAGGGTGCCCAGCCAATGGTTTTCTAGTGTGTTGATCCCGGGTTCCCTCAAGCGCCTTCAGTGAATCTTTGTGCCTTGAGACACATTATATTATTGCTCTCTGTTGGAAAATGGCCCTCATTAGGTGCAATGCTAATTTTATTTCCTTTATTTTAATCCAATCAAAATGTTGAATATCATGTTTCTGTATGTTGACATTAATGGATACGTTATTAATTATATATTCTAGCTTTAAATGCCCCAACACCGGACTAAAATCTTACAAAAGGCATCTGCTTCTTCCCATGGTGCTCACATTTTTCTCAGAGCCTTCTGGTTTGTGCCTATAATCAAGTTATTCCAGTGTTTAGTAATGTGCATGCCTGGCCGCTGACCCTGAGGTATCATTGCTCACATGCAGAGTGGCCCAAATAAGGTCAGTAATAACACACTTTCATGCTACCAGTTTAACTCACACCTATATCACTGCAGCAAAAACCCCCTTAACTCTCTTTGTGGAACACTGAGCATACTCCACACCAAAGGCAAGTAGGCCAGGGACAGTGCCACCGGATGCTGACATGAGCCCAGATACTGAAAGCATTTCAGCAACATTCTCCAAGGCAGGTGACTGTACGGAAGGGCAGTGATTCTGTATACACTGAAAGTGGCCTTTGTGGCAGCAGGTTCTTATTAAGCAACATTCCTTGTTTTACAGAGAAACTGTAATGACACTACAGCAAGAAGGTAAAACTTAGAAAACAGAAGCAAGCATTCAGGACAGTTTCATTATGAGACCTGATATACTGTATATGGGAATTGCATCTTGCACGAGGAGGCACTATGGCTGCTGCCAATGTATACAAATATAAATAGGTCTCCATGCTATATCCATAATGTGTCTAGAATGTGTTACTGAACACTGACTGCAAATAAGAAAAATGAACCCCATCTTATGAATGATTTATATTACTCCACATGCATCTTTTATTTCTAAAGCTCATTTGTGGCTCTCTACACCTCCTTTACCTTCTGGTTATTTCCCTTTAGCTATATACGTCTTTCCTGGGTTTTTTTTATATATTTATTTACTTTAAGTAAAGCGGCCATGTGGCAAAGCAGTCAAGGCACCCACTGTTCTGACTGTTTAAGATTGATATGAAGCATTTTAAATAAGCAATAAAGTAAATTTCTATAATAGATAATTCCACAGCTGGCAGCTGAGGCAGGGTGGAAATTTCAATCCTGAATGATTAAGGTTGTGTTTCCTTTCTGCACATACTGAATTTCCGGCTGTACCTGGCTCATTCCTGGTAGCTAGGGCACCAGAGCCACCCATTGCACTGATCTGTCTCTATAAGAGCTCGACCACCCGGCCTGCCTCTCTTCTGAACATTCCAATGCTTTTTGAAAATAAAAAACACTGGTATTCCTCAGATTCTAAGCTTGTTCTGCCTCTCCCTTGGCTTAGGCACTTGGCAAGTCTCTGCCAGTCTTTCACATGAAACTGTCAACCTTTTTTTGCAAGAAAAATGTTTGGTTTTTTTTAACACAGAAATCTACAGCCAAGACACCATCACCATGAAACTTGCAAAATCCTTTCTTACGATACATATGATACAAATCTAAGAAAGCAGTCTTAAAGAAGACACTTGAATGTTGCACAAGTCTCTTGTGCAGCTTTACTCCCATACATCTTGTGTTAGCAATGATGGCTTTCATACAGTTAGTACTGGAGGGTCCCTACAATGTTCTCTTGTTATGAAGCCAAGTGCTTTGTTATAGGACATATTCATGGAAGTTTAAGAGGATTTAGAGATTTTCTGTGTATATGATACAGGGGCTGGTCTCCTCACAGAGTTCAAGTTGCACACTGGATGAAAACCATTTCTTGCTTCCTCCACAGTTGTAGTTGAGCGTTGTTCTGTAAATGTTTTTGGTGTGTTTTGGAAAGATGATGGTTGTGCTTTGAAACCTTAAAGGCTTGTTGCGTGGTTCAAAAACCAGCTGGGATTTGTAATTCCTCCATGTGCAGTTTGGGGTGGAAATGATGGTTTCGCTGTAAGAGGTGACTGTGGGAGTTGGTACATAGAAGACATGGTCACGATAATGCTTCTCTGAATCGTATTTGATCTCTGAGTTGCACCTGAAAGAGAATTTGAAGGCGATCAGCTGTGTGGAGCCAGATGAATATTTACAGAACAGACTTTAACATTGTTTATGAGTCCAATCAGCATAGTTGTAGAATTACAGTAGGAGGAAGGCATGCTTGTCAACTACCTTCTACTTCCACTCTTGTTGTCTGATCTTAGAAAAATACACTACACAAGAGTCATGGGCAATCTTATTTCCATTTAGGAATTGTAAGCTGTGAAGTTGTGGTGAGAGCTGTGAAGTTGTGGAATTCCCTCCCCGAATCAGTCGTGCTGGCTGATACATTATATAACTTTAAGAAGGGGCTGGATGGATTCTTAGCAAGTGAGGGAATACAGGGTTATGGGAGATAGCTCTCAGTACAAGTGAGGGAATACAGGGTTATGGGAGATAGCTCTTAGTACAAGTGAGGGAATACAGGGGTAGGGGAGATAGCTCTCAGTACAAGTGAGGGAATACAGGGTTATGGGAGATAGCTCTCAGTACAAGTGAGGGAATACAGGGGTAGGGGAGATAGCTCTCAGTACAAGTGAGGGAATACAGGGGTATGGGGAGATAGCTCTCAGTACAAGTGAGGGAATACAGGGTTATGGGGGATAGCTTTCAGTACAAGTGAGGGAATACAGGGTTATGGGGGATAGCTTTCAGTACAAGTGAGGGAATACAGGGGTAGGGGAGATAGCTCTCAGTACAAGTGAGGGAATACAGGGTTATGGGGGATAGCTTTCAGTACAAGTGAGGGAATACAGGGGTAGGGGAGATAGCTCTCAGTACAAGTGAGGGAATACAGGGTTATGGGGGATAGCTCTCAGTACAAGTGAGGGAATACAGGGGTAGGGGAGATAGCTCTCAGTACAAGTGAGGGAATACAGGGTTATGGGGGATAGCTCTCAGTACAAGTGAGGGAATACAGGGTAATGGGAGATAGCTCTTAGTACAAGTGAGGGAATACAGGGGTATGGGGAGATAGCTCTCAGTACAAGTGAGGGAATACAGGGTTATGGGGGATAGCTCTCAGTACAAGTGAGGGAATACAGGGTTATGGGAGATAGCTCTCAGTACAAGTGAGGGAATACAGGGTTATGGGAGATAGCTCTCAGTACAAGTGAGGGAATACAGGGTTATGGGGGATAGCTCTCAGTACAAGTGAGGGAATACAGGGGTATGGGGGATAGCTCTCAGTACAAGTGAGGGAATACAGGGGTAGGGGAGATAGCTCTCAGTACAAGTGAGGGAATACAGGGGTATGGGGAGATAGCTCTCAGTACAAGTGAGGGAATACAGGGGTATGGGGGATAGCTCTCAGTACAAGTGAGGGAATACAGGGTTATGGGAGATAGCTCTCAGTACAAGTGAGGGAATACAGGGGTAGGGGAGATAGCTCTCAGTACAAGTGAGGGAATACAGGGGTATGGGGAGATAGCTCTCAGTACAAGTGAGGGAATACAGGGGTATGGGAGATAGCTCTCAGTACAAGTGAGGGAATACAGGGGTATGGGAGATAGCTCTCAGTACAAGTGAGGGAATACAGGGGTATGGGAGATAGCTCTCAGTACAAGTGAGGGAATACAGGGTTATGGGGGATAGCTCTCAGTACAAGTGAGGGAATACAGGGGTATGGGAGATAGCTCTCAGTACAAGTGAGGGAATACAGGGGTATGGGAGATAGCTCTCAGTACAAGTGAGGGAATACAGGGGTATGGGAGATAGCTCTCAGTACAAGTGAGGGAATACAGGGTTATGGGGGATAGCTCTCAGTACAAGTGAGGGAATACAGGGGTATGGGAGATAGCTCTCAGTACAAGTGAGGGAATACAGGGGTATGGGAGATAGCTCTCAGTACAAGTGAGGGAATACAGGGGTAGGGGAGATAGCTCTCAGTACAAGTGAGGGAATACAGGGTTGTGGGAGATAGCTCTTAGTACAAGTGAGGGAATACAGGGGTATGGGAGATAGCTCTTAGTACAAGTGAGGGAATACAGGGGTATGGGAGATAGCTCTCAGTACAAGTGAGGGAATACAGGGGTATGGGAGATAGCTCTTAGTACAAGTGAGGGAATACAGGGGTATGGGAGATAGCTCTCAGTACAAGTGAGGGAATACAGGGTTATGGGAGATAGCTCTCAGTACAAGTGAGGGAATACAGGGGTAGGGGAGATAGCTCTCGGTACAAGAGAGGGAATACAGGGGTAGGGGAGATAGCTCTCAGTACAAGTGAGGGAATACAGGGGTATGGGAGATAGCTCTCAGTACAAGTGAGGGAATACAGGGGTAGGGGAGATAGCTCTCAGTACAAGTGAGGGAATACAGGGTTATGGGGGATAGCTCTCAGTACAAGTGAGGGAATACAGGGGTAGGGGAGATAGCTCTCAGTACAAGTGAGGGAATACAGGGGTAGGGGAGATAGCTCTCAGTACAAGTGAGGGAATACAGGGTTATGGGAGATAGCTCTCAGTACAAGTGAGGGAATACAGGGGTAGGGGAGATAGCTCTCGGTACAAGAGAGGGAATACAGGGGTAGGGGAGATAGCTCTCAGTACAAGTGAGGGAATACAGGGGTATGGGAGATAGCTCTCAGTACAAGTGAGGGAATACAGGGGTAGGGGAGATAGCTCTCAGTACAAGTGAGGGAATACAGGGGTAGGGGAGATAGCTCTCAGTACAAGTGAGGGAATACAGGGGTATGGGAGATAGCTCTCAGTACAAGTGAGGGAATACAGGGGTAGGGGGGATAGCTCTCAGTACAAGTGAGGGAATACAGGGTTATGGGAGATAGCTCTCAGTACAAGTGAGGGAATACAGGGGTATGGGAGATAGCTCTCAGTACAAGTGAGGGAATACAGGGTTGTGGGAGATAGCTCTTAGTACAAGTGAGGGAATACAGGGGTATGGGAGATAGCTCTTAGTACAAGTGAGGGAATACAGGGTTATGGGAGATAGCTCTTAGTACAAGTGAGGGAATACAGGGGTATGGGGGATAGCTCTCAGTACAAGTGAGGGAATACAGGGGTATGGGAGATAGCTCTCAGTACAAGTGAGGGAATACAGGGTTGTGGGAGATAGCTCTTAGTACAAGTGAGGGAATACAGGGGTATGGGAGATAGCTCTTAGTACAAGTGAGGGAATACAGGGTTATGGGAGATAGCTCTCAGTACAAGTGAGGGAATACAGGGTTATGGGGGATAGCTCTCAGTACAAGTGAGGGAATACAGGGGTATGGGAGATAGCTCTCAGTACAAGTGAGGGAATACAGGGTTATGGGGGATAGCTCTCAGTACAAGTGAGGGAATACAGGGGTATGGGAGATAGCTCTCAGTACAAGTGAGGGAATACAGGGGTATGGGAGATAGCTCTCAGTACAAGTGAGGGAATACAGGGGGAGGGGGGATAGCTCTCAGTACAAGTGAGGGAATACAGGGTTATGGGAGATAGCTCTCAGTACAAGTGAGGGAATACAGGGTTATGGGAGATAGCTCTCAGTACAAGTGAGGGAATACAGGGGTTATGGGAGATAGCTCTCAGTACAAGTGAGGGAATACAGGGGTATGGGAGATAGCTCTCAGTACAAGTGAGGGAATACAGGGTTATGGGAGATAGCTCTCAGTACAAGTGAGGGAATACAGGGGTAGGGGAGATAGCTCTCAGTACAAGTGAGGGAATACAGGGTTGTGGGAGATAGCTCTTAGTACAAGTACAGCAAATTAGAGAGGCTTCAGATGGGGTTTTTTTTCTTCATCTGGATCAACTAGAAGTTAGGCAGGTTATATATAGGCATTATGGTTGAATGTGATGGACATATGTCTTTTTTCAACCCAACTTACTATGGAACAAGCAACAAATGTTGGGAAAGGCAGATTGTATGTTGTTAGTACGAGGCAGTAATACTTACAGTCCTCCATAGGGTCAACCTGTGATGGGAACCACAGGTTGGAAAATAGCTTATTACATTGTTTCTAAATTACAATTTGGAGAACAATAAGATTAACAGTTATTGACTGTATTTAATTTTACCTTCCCCTCTATATAACGGCAAACGCATTAGCATAGACATTTGAAGGGATCTTATATGGTAAATTATTTCACAGTTACCTGATTTCTTGTACAGGCTCTGGATTGACTTCAATACTTTCTCCAAATACAACAGGATGCATTCTTGGTCTGGTCTCTTGGGGGGAATTGTTCAGGAGAAGGTATGGTATCTGCAGGTAGAGAAAGGAGAATGTTTAGACTGATGTATTGAGCGAATGCATGGAAATAATTATAGGGTACAATCTATTAAAAACAGAGACTGCTTTGACTTCAGGCTGATGAAACCATTTGGGATCTTCCTGGGCTATACAGTCTGCCCTTATATGACCCACTAAGCAAACCTCAGAATTTCTTTGTATATATTTATATCTGGGATAGAATTTGGATATACCGGGCATTTTTAAATTCCCTTACTGCATTAGCTAAAGTAATTCAATTTCTAGCTGTCACTGTGTAAAATGAAGCATAAATATGAGCTGGGGATTGGGGAGCAAACAGCTGGAACCTTACTGGCATTGTGGTATTTGTTATTAAATCCTGGGGCAGAATGAGCAGAGCTCATACAGCTCATTGTTATTTGCAAGATTTTTCTTTTCCTTTATTCAAGTAATATAAAACAAAAAAAATAAAGAAAAAAGGCTTCATGTAAAATGTATTATCCAATAAAGCTCTACTATTATTCTGTGTAACGCAAAATACACACTGTGTAACGCAAAATACACACTGTGTAACGCAAAATACACACTGTGTAACGCATATTCACTTCAAATGGTAATTATGCCATTGCGAGTGTTATGTACCAAACTTATTCTGGTGTAAATGTTTTGCATAATTACAACAGGGAATCTTAATTGAAATTGGTAATAACACTGGCAGATTAATACCATAAAGCATGCCTCACATGATGTTGCTAAAGTGGCTGCTGTGACATATTAATGGCAAAATTACTATTAGTGAAACAATGCCCTGGTGCTTAATAACTTGCCATACCTTTAAAGTTTCCCAGCGGCATAACTACACTTGGCATAAACATGCAAATGTCCTGCAAACAACAAACTCATGTGCTCATGTCCTACCAGTAGTAACTTGATGTCATGATGTATTTTCCTTTATAGAGAAAGTCTGTCCAATGTAACATTTTGCACTTTAGTAAATATGCTTTATTTATGAAGCAGTGGATTCTGCAATCAATGATGGGGCCCTGCCGTCCTTCTCAAGTGCAGGACCCAGGGCAGCTGCCTAACCCCCTGAGAACAGCTCTGCTATACACAGTACAGCTGATGTACTTATATAGGGTAACTTTACCAACAGCAATTAACCTTGTTCATACCACTACAAGTCAAAAAATAAAAGTAATTATCTGAATGGTTGGTACTGGTAACTGCACTGGTTCTTTTTACCACCTATGGTAACAAATCAGCCCCAGTGAACCAATGCCTTATAAACCATACCAGCAAAGTTCACACCGGAGAAAAATTAATCATTAACTTAACCTGTATATGTCATAATTATAACTATTCCTAGCAACCTTCCAGTAGGTCTTCATTTTTGATTTTGGATCATTAGCCTGGCAATTCTTTACAGCCAGTAACTAATGCGACCTATAAAGTTCCAGTTCTTTATTATTTTTTACTCAGGTAACTGCTTAGTTGCTGGGGTAATTAAGCCCTAGCAACCAGATAGCAATTTAAATGTCAAACCTTTGATATAATTGACTTTTTTTTTTTTTCATTTGAATAATTGACTTTGTTTTAAATGGTTACTTGTCATTGACAGGGTTGGACTGGGGTGTGCGAGGCCCACCGGGGCTGCTACCCCCGAGGCACCTGCATCCTCTCTGGGGCCCTTGGGGCCACCACAAAAGTGGTATAAAGGAGATACATTTATTGGCTAACTAAGACAATAAGCACAGACATGTTTCAGAAGATTTTAGTTCCTTGTCAGGCTCCCCAAGTACTGTGATGGAACCGTCACAGAGAACCATATAATGGCACCATTGCAGAACTGATTACCCCAAGACAACTATAGTGTAATATCTCAAGAATCCTCAGAGTGTGTACTTACTGCATTTTTTTATTGTTCAAGACAAGCAAGATTGTTTATAGCTCATTATAGCCTCATTATTGCCTTCACCAACCTTCCTATTGTGTTACAATTCCAATAAGGGACTTCAGCTAATGTGTATGGGGCGTGGCCATCAGAATGAGTTCAAATAAGGAATTTTTTATAGCAGAAAAAACTGTGGAAATATTCTCTAATATTCTCTGAGCTTTTCCTATGTGCAAGATTCAGCATGAAACATGTTTTCTAACCTACCCAATAGTGTGTGAGGATCCCATTTCACTGTGCTACAGTATTCTCATGGAACTGCGATATTACATACCTGCAATTATAGTAGCTTAGCCCTAATGCACTGTATTTACAGCAACTTGACACATAATTGCTGTACATTATAGATAGTACCCTTGTGTTTCCTGTCACATAGACCATTAAATACCATGTTAATGACAAAAAGAACTCACACTGTGCCAGAAAGGGAGCAAACGTGCAAAAAAATTGTGATTTTGTGACCATTTTTTGCACTTTTTTAGCGACTGCCAGTGCATCTGCTCTGCACGTTACCTCAGATTTTCAGTCCAAGCTGTGGTGCAAAATGCGTTTATGCCCCAGTGCTTGCACTTGTATCCAGGGCATTTCTAAATTCCTATATCTCTTAAAATAAACCATTACACTATCTACAGATATATAACGTTCAGGTTAAAGCTGGCCATATATACACCTCGTTTTATACGCTATTTAGCACATGTATGGTGAATTGACTAGGTGCTGCCCTTGAAGGCACCCAAGCAGTAGCTGTGTTTAGGGAAAAATCATCAGATAGGGGTAGAATCCCAATTGTTTCCACCTCCATATTCCTAAACGTCATTGGAGGGTATGAAGGGTCTTTCCTGCGACCAATGGGCGCAAGAAAGATTGCAATTGTTACATGTAAGGCCCCCTTGTTCTGTGCACAGGAGAAAGGAATGCTAACACCAGTTTACAGTGCAGGTTACAGCTGAACGTATCATGTTGCTCCTGCAAATGCTGTATGTAGCCTTTCCCACTACTGGGTGCTTTTATCTGATCATCTTCTATCAGGTGGCTTCTTGACAGGCAATTATGCCTTGACAGAAGCTTTTTGGGGGGATTATAAGCTTGTAGCCACCAAAGGCAAAAAAATGGAGGCTTAGGGAAAGCTGAAAATGCAAGCTGAGGCAGTAACATGTAGGAAAAATAAAGCAAGAGATCAACATTTATATATTTATATCTTTTTTTTTTAGATTTATATCTTGGTATTTCCTGTTCCTGTTGCAAAGGCAAAACATACACTGAAGGTAAAGTTATCCTTTAAGTTTACAATAAAGGGGACATATTGTGCCAATGAATTGTAGCCATCTAAATATAGAAGGAATGTGCTTTAAATGTATGTATTTCCAGGCTGTGTAGGGGGCCGGCAGTACTCAGCGCACTGCACTGTAGGAAAGGAACCAATCATTAGCGAGGCTGACCTAATATGGAACTGAAGCCTCTCTTTGCTTGTGTGACTGCAGGGCTGTAATTCTACTGTGCTTCTGTCAGGGACCCTTAGGCTACGCCCACCCCTCATTTGAAACAGGACAGGGACCTGAGAGGATCCAGAAGGAGCTCCAATAAAGGGGCCATTTTTATAGATCGTATTAATTTTTAGACCAAACTGAAACCAGTACCATAATTACCTAAAAAATTTGAGTTTTTTAAATTCATCTATCATCTATATCTATATGTCTCTTTAAGCTGATATCTGTATATCTGAGAATGTTACAACAAGCTTGCTAGCACACTTACATAAGTTATATGTCAGCCTCTGTAAAAGCATTTTAGGAGTTAAAAGACCTTGCATCCAAGTCAAGCAGTAGCATTTCCATTTAATGACAGACGCTGATCTGTATCCCTTAAACTATAAATTCTGGACTAACTTCTGGACTGACTTCTGTTTTCGCTCCTACTATGGGAGACGTCACTTCTGTTCTTTTCCTTATGTATCATTTAAGGGAATATTGTCATATAACTGAATTATAAATATAGTCATTTGCCAGTATCAACATTGTACAGCCCCTCAGTTACCCCAAACAGAAGCTGTGAGTAGAAAGTGAACATTTTTGTGGTCAGTGCTATGGTGTGCTGTGTCATGATAAGGGTTATAGTGACTGAGCTCTTCATAGACAGGAAATTCAGTTGAACCTCACAAAAGACCTAAGCAAAGTTTATGTATGATAGATAAGGTCTACAGGGAGTCCCACAAACTGAAAACTCAAAATGAAAATCTTTAAACAAAATGAAACAATATATATATATATATATATATATATATATATATATATATATATATATATATATATATATATATATATATATATATATATATATATATAAAAGTTATACATAATGTTTGAGTAAGATCGAAGACTTTAAACAGCAGGAATAAGTTTAATAAAGAGTAATATATTTGCAGAATGAGGATCAATTCATTGGTTTGGGGTGCTAGGGGAAGGAGAAGCTTTATAGTGCCATAGCATGCAGCAGCTATAAGGCAGTATACTACAGAACTAATGAATCCACCATACCAAGCCTTGGGGGGGGTGGAGATGTCTGGCATTGTGCCCAAGGAATGGCAGACTGCAGGTGGGGTGCCAGAACAGAGAACACAGTTATAGCCCTATAAACTGTATATCTGCTGTGGAGGGGGCTTCAGGCATTGGGAGATTATATCCAAGAATTCACATGAAGATCTTTATTAGCGCCAACTGACTGGTTTTATGGACCACAGAAAAGTCAACGCATGACAAACAAAAATACTTGTTTCTTTTGAAGATCTGCATCTAAACTTAGGTCTAAGTATTTGGCGAATACCCTTAGATGTTTCAGAAGCTTTATCCCATGAGTATGTCATTGACATGATACTGTTTTTCCTAACTGCATAAACAAGGCTCAGTATGCAGTCTGTCATGGCTATTTGAGAGGACACCACAGGTAGAGGTTTAAGTAATTTTGTTTAATATAACTAGAACTGCACACGTTGTACATTGAGATACCACTCATATAGATACCACTCATAATAAGTGTTACTAAACAGAAACATACATTGTAAAAGTAGTATCATACATAACAATTAGAAAATGGTAAATGTCTGCTAGAAACATGGATTTCTATTTAATTTTAAATGAATTTACACCAAAATCATGCAAGCTATGCTTACACAAGCCATTAGGACTCTTTCACAAGGGCATTTTGCCCTGCATTCCCCTAAGGCGGATCTCTCCTACGTTCCACTGATGGGGAACATAGTAGGAAATGCAGCCCATCCTCTCCGGGTCACTCTGTAGTCATTTAGGCACATGCAAGTACCAAACACCGGTGGGTTGCAACTTGATGCGTTCTACCTGTGCTCGGCACTTGAATGTACACCAGTGAGTACAGGTATTTCTGAATTAATTGGCCATGATTCTTCTTGCTTTTCCCTGCAATGGACCGCAGGAGAGAACCATGCATGGAGAAGCATGCAAGGCATTGTGGGAAATGGATTCTTGGATGGAGGACAGCCGATATTTTTTTTTAAATTCATAGCCAGCAGTGCAGAAATGGACACACAGACACTACATTAATTGGCAATTACATTTACAAATAACTTTTAATAAGTTAATTAATGTATACTAGAAAGTTTTCTTTATATTAGGTATTTATTTATTTATTTTTGGGTTTTCATCTTATTAAGACAACCACTGAATGCACACTGACATTTGATTCCCTCTATTTTTTTACATTCCAATTCCAATATCCAATATTTATGGACCATGACTTATAATAAGCAATGAGCACTATTTTATATTAACACACACGGACATCCATAATGGTATATTTATCAAAGGAAAAAGAAAGCACTTTTCCACAAAAGTCCCCAATAAAAATTCCAAAACCTATTTCTTACCTAAGAAAATAATGTTAGAGAAAATGCCTAAAGGAAAATTATACCCCTGAACAATGTAGGACCCCTATATGTCACATAAAACAGCTTATATGTCAAACCCAGCTCATATGTCATACAATTATACTTTTTTAGTAGTATGTGCTATTGGGTAATCCTAAATAGAAAATTGTCATTGTTACGTGCTAAGGGCTTCCCCCTAGGATCACAGGAGTCACAGTACACACAAACAAACCAAGGCACACATACATGTTAGGCCACATCAGTGAATTAATGGACAGAGTTCTGCCTTTTACTCCCACACTCCTTCCTGTTACAGTTAGAGCTGCAGGGAGGGAGGGAGGGAGGGAGCACACAGCCCATCATAAACTGATGCCTTTGTAAAAAGGCATTATTTACTAATATACATATTCCATTTTGGAAAGATTCTTTAGTAGGTCACTTAATATGATACAAATTATCTGTTGGTTAAGTATTCATTCTGGGGGTATAGTTTTCCTCTAATATGGCCCACATAGGTACAGTCATGTGTAGGTGAGATATGCCAATAAGGGAATGCAACATGTATTACCTTGAATGGGCCATTAGGGTGCATAGTGTGTGTGTGTGGGCAGAAGGTAAATAATGGGCTTCATTCAAAATAAGACACTTTTTCCCCATATGAAATAAAAGGCACTAAATTTGCCCAGGAGCAGTAACCCATAGCAACCAATCAGCAGGTAGCATCTACTGGTCACCTGATTAACAACAAACTTCTTATTGGCTACAATAGTTTACTGCTTTTGGGCAAACTTAGCGCATACAGGGGTTTGACCATAAAGAAAAGAGTAATCATCTGCTTCAGCAGGAAGGCTACATTCTGCTTTTGACATTATGGTTTGCCATTAGCAGATGGTGCCATTCTAAGCTTTAGTTCGTTACATACAGAGCAATATAAAAACAATGGTGGAATGGATGAGAAAATGGAAGTTGAGCTTCAACTTACACACGAGGTCATGGACTTTGGAAACAAAAATAAGCAATAAACTTGCACTCATAATGTGACTGTGATTGAGCAGGGCTTGGGAGTAATTACAGGTAATCAAGCCCACAGCTGGGCGCTATGGCTCTCAGGCTCCTAAACGTTAGAATTACATTATTTGTGCTAAAAATGGGTATAGAACAAAAAGAATAAATGGCATTTCTCTGTGATTATTTGGTGAACTCTCACCTTTGCTAACTACCCATCCCGTGTTTGTTCTAATTGGAAATAACCAACCAAGGGGTATATTAAAAAAAATACAACATACCTATACTACACTTTTATGTACAAATTTTTACAGAAAACCCACATTTTCCTTCAAAAATGTATTTAACTTCAAAAAGTTTGCCGCAGAGATGGGGCATTTTCCTGTGGGTTCTACAAGCAACATAGATGTTTTCTACAGATATTTTTTATGGGGCATGTTGAAAAGGAATGTCCTTAATAAATAACTAGGGCAAGGAAGTTACATAGTTACATAGTTACATAGTTACATAGGGTTGAAAAAAGACCTGTGTCCATCAAGTTCAACCCATCCAAGTAAACCCAGCACACCTAACCCACACCTACCAATCTATACACTCACATACATAAACTATAAATACAACCACTAGTACTAACTGTAGATATTAGTATCACAATAGCCTTGGATATTCTGATTGATCAAGAACTCATCCAGGCCCCTCTTAAAGGCATTAACAGAATCTGCCATTACCACATCACTAGGAAGGGCATTCCATAACCTCACTGCCCTCACCGTGAAAAACCACCTACGCTGCTTCAAATGGAAGCTCCGTTCCTCTAATCTAAAGGGGTGACCTCTGGTGCGTTGATTGTTTTTATGGGAAAAAAGAACATCCCCCAACTGCCTATAATCCCCTCTAATGTACTTGTACAGAGTAATCATGTCCCCTCGCAAGCGCCTCTTTTCCAGAGAAAACAACCCCAACCTCGACAGTCTAACCTCATAGTTTAAATCTTCCATCCCCTTAACCAGTTTAGTTGCACGTCTCTGCACTCTCTCCAGCTCATTGATATCCTTCTTAAGGACAGGAGCCCAAAACTGCACTGCATACTCAAGGTGAGGCCTTACCAGGGACCTATAAAGGGGCAAAATTATGTTCTCATCCCTTGAGTCAATGCCCTTTTTTATACAAGACAGCACTTTATTTGCTTTAGTAGCCACAGAATGACACTGCCTGGAATTAGACAACTTGTTATCAACAAAAACCCCTAGATCCTTCTCCATTAAGGATACCCCCAACACACTACCATTCAGTAGATAGTTTGCGTTTATATTATTTCTACCAAAGTGCATAACTTTGCACTTATCAACATTGAACCTCATTTTCCAGTTTGCTGCCCAGTTATCTAATTTTGTCAAATCGCTCTGCAAAGCAGCAGCATCCTGCATGGAACTTATAGTTTTGCACAATTTAGTGTCATCAGCAAAAATAGAAACAATACTGTCTATGCCCACCTCCAGGTCATTAATAAACAAGTTAAACAGCAAAGGCCCAAGGACTGACCCCTGCGGTACTCCACTAACCACACTGGTCCAATTAGAAAATGTTCCATTTACAACCACTCTTTGTACTCTATCCTTCAGCCAGTTCTCTATCCAATTACAAATATTATGTTCTAGGCCAATATTCCTTAATTTGATCATTAACCTTCTGTGAGGTACTGTATCAAACGCTTTAGCAAAGTCCAAGTAGATGACATCAACTGCCATTCCAGCATCAAGGTTCCTACTCACCTCCTCATAAAAGGCAACTAAATTAGTCTGGCAAGATCTGTTACGCATAAAACCATGCTGGCACAAACTAATAGTATTGTGAACTGCAATGTATTCAAGTACCCTATCCCTTATTACCCCTTCCAAAAGTTTTCCTACTACTGATGTCAGACTAACAGGCCTATAGTTTTCAGGCTGAGAACGGGATCCCTTTTTAAATAACGGCACCACATTAGCAATCCGCCAGTCTCTTGGCACCATGCCAGACCTCAATGAATCCTGAAAAATTAAGTGAAGAGGTTTGGCAATCACAGCGCTCAGCTCATTTAATACCCTGGGATGAATCCCATCCGGCCCTGGACCTTTGTTTACCTTTACATGTTCAAGTCTCTTTTGAATTTCCTCCCGAGTGACCCATGCGTCAGTAGCTAAATTACTAGCACTGGGCATATTACAAGGGAAGCCTTCATTATCTGGCTCCTCAGATGTATAGACAGATGAAAAATAAGAGTTCAAAATTTCAGCTTTTTCCCCGTTTTCATCAACCAACGTACCCCCCCGTGATAATAAAGTTCCCACCCCTTCTTGCTTCATTTTTTTACTATTCACATAATTAAAAAATAATTTTGGATTCTTTTTACTCCTAGCAGCAATATCCCTTTCCATCTCTATTTTAGCTTGCCTGATAGTTTTTTTGCATGCTTTATTTGCTTCCTTGTACCTGATGAAAGTTTCTGCTGTCCCAGCTAACTTGAATGCCCTAAAAGCACGTTTTTTCTTACCAACCTCGACAATAACACTTTTATTCAGCCATAAAGGTTTTGCTTTGCGATGCCTCTCCTTGCTTACTAGGGGGATATACTGTTGCGTATACCTACAAAGCAATGTTTTAAAGATGTTCCATTTTCCTTCTGTGTCTAACCCCATGAAAAGCCTTTCCCAGTTGACACATTGCAGAGATGCCCTTATACTGGCAAAGTCTGCACGTCTAAAATTGAGTGTTTTAGTTACTCCCTTATAGTGCTGTCTCTGCAGCATTATCTCAAAGGAGACCATGTTGTGATCACTGTTCCCCAAATGCTCACCCACACAAATGTTAGAGATAAGTTCATTATTATTAGAAATCACCAGGTCCAAAATAGCGTCATTCCTAGTGGGTTCTTGAACTGCCTGAAATAAAAAGTTGTCATTTAGCATATTTACAAACCTACTAGCTTTTTCTGACTTAGCCACCCCATTACTCCAGTCAATGTCCGGATAATTAAAGTCCCCCATAACAACAACTTGACCCAGTTTTGAAGCCTCCTCCATTTGCAACAATAGCTGGGCCTCATCCCCCTCATCTATACGGGGTGGTTTATAACATACACCAATGATCATTTTCTTTGTGACCTTCAGCCCTACTGAAATTTCTACCCAAAGAGATTCGACGTTTTCATTGGTAATGTCTTTATTACATGGCTTTAAGTCTGACTTTACGTAAAGACAAACCCCTCCACCCTTTTTAATCTCTCTGTCCCTCCTAAAAAGTGTATACCCATTTAAATTCACAGCCCAGTCGCATTTATCATCCCACCAGGTCTCAGTGATACCTATTAAATCATAATTTTCAATACATGCAATAGCTTGCAGCTCCCCTAATTTACCCGACAAGCTACGCGCATTAGCCAGCATGCAGCGGAGATTATTACTTCTCCCTCTGATGTTTACATTAGCTAAGGGAGAATTAGAGCTAAGGCAATTATGAGACTGCTTTCCTTGTAACGGAAGCTCCTTATCTGATAAACTATATGCCCCCCTCACTCCTCCCCCACAACCCTTTGCTAGTCCCCCTACCCCGTCTACACTAATTTTCCCATGGAATTCTAGCTCACCCACCCCCCCCTTGTCTAGTTTAAACACTCCTCCAACCTCTTAACCATTCTCTCCCCTAGCACAGCAGACCCCCTTCCATTGAGGTGCAATCCGTCAGGGCTGTATAGATTGTACCCCAAGGAAAAGTCAGCCCAGTGCTCTAGGAACCCAAACCCTTCCTTCCTACACCAAGACTTTAGCCACGCATTTAGCTCCCTAAGCTCCCGCTGTCTCCCTAAACTTGCACGCGGCACCGGCAAAATTTCCGAAAAAATGACATTGGAGGACCTTTGCCTAATCTTAGAGCCTAGATCCCTGAACTCACTCTTTAAAGTCCCCCACCTACCGTTCATTTTGTCGTTAGTACCGATATGTACCAAGACAGCCGGGTCATGCCCAGCCCCTCCCAATAATGTGTCAACCCGATCAACCACATGCCGAACCCTGGCACCAGGAAGACAGCAAACTGTCCGGTTGAAGCGATCCGCTTGACAGATTACCCTGTCCACTTTCCTAATGATCGAATCCCCTATAACCACCATCTGTTTAGGCCTAGCTCTGCTCTCCTCCCCACCACTACTAGTGAAACTGGTCTCCCGGCTGTTAGAGAGATCAGCCTCACCTAGAACCGCCAATCCAGAGTTCACACTCCCATCTTCTTCACACAATCTGGCAAATCTGTTGGGATGCGCAAACCCTGGAGCAGCCTCCCTTTTCCTTTTCCCCACACTAGATTTTCTAACTGTCACCCAGCTTACTGCCCTATCATCCTTTTGCTGCTCCCCTCCCCCCCTACTATCTGACCCCACTAGTTCTTGTTCAGTTAACAAGAGACCCCTCTCAAGATTGTTGATTGAACGCAGTGTTGCGACGTGTTCCTCTAGGACTCTAACGCGAGCCTCTAAAGTGGCAATTCGCTCACATCCACAACAGAGGTATGCACTTTGGAACTGTTGTTCCACAACTGCATACATGTGGCAGGCTGTGCACTGTGTCAGACCTTCAATGTTGCTACCACTCATTCTCCCAGTTACAAGAACAGTTAAACAAAAATAGGTGTAAGGACTTGTAGTAAATACCTTGTTTTACCTTGTTTTTAACTCCCTTAGTGTTTAACTCCCTGAGTTTATAACTCCACTTACAGAGCCCCCACTTCAAGAGCAATCACTTACAGAGCACCTACCACCAGAGCAAGCTCCACTGGAGTGCCTGTGGTTCTATTTATGCAGTCTGTAAAGGTGAACTAATCAAACCCCACCCTCCTCAAGCTGAGGGTAATTACAAGGGAATGTAACCTGCTGTAAGCCTATGGATCCCACAAACTTTGTAAATTAGCTCCAAAAACAACAATTACTTATGAAAAAAAATAAATAAAACCCAACAGTAAAAAAACACAATGGTTTTGATAAAGTTAGTAAAGAATACTTATCCCTTTTTAGTTGAAATGAAAGCAAGTTGATTCAACCAGCCACCAGCCTGTTAGTAAGCAGCTCACTGGACTGAAGTAAGCAAGTTACTTACTTCAAGTAACTACTTGCAAAAACAGCCCTATCAGCAAAGAATGATCAATGTGACCTATAAACAGTGTCGAACTGGAAAAAGGCCGGTAGGCCCCGGCAGCCCAGACCTGATCCCCGCAGGGAGCTCCACTGATCTGCTGGTCTCCCTCCCCCCACGTGCATCAGGTAAGTTAATTTAGGTGCACTCGGGGGAGGGGGTCAGACAGGTGTTGGGGGCACCAGTGGAGGGGTGTGTGTGAAGGCAGCGGGGGCTATTGGGGGGTACAGGGTCCCCTGAGGCAGAAGCTCGGTGGGCCCTGCAGCCTCCAATCCGACCCTGCCTATAAGTAACTTTTTATGCTTTATATATATATATATGTGTGTCTGTGTGTCGGAACTACCCCTTTAAGCTGTTTTATGTAAGATCTGCAATAAAAAAAACAATCTGTAATTATTTCCCAATGTTTGTACCCTCTGCCCCTTTAATCCCAATACCACAGTTCATTGCATTTCCCCATAGATTTTAAAGGAGTCTTTAGAAAATCTGACCTGCCCATTCTGGATAGAACATGAAATGTATAGTATAGTACATGTGTTCAGGGAGCTGAGTTTAGCTTCTTGACTATAAAATAAATAGCACAAAGAATAATGGTACCCCCCCCATACCTGGTTCTAGTACACAGAGTTTGTAATTATTAAAGGGCAAAGGTTCCTGAAAAGATGATCTGTAATCCTTTCCGGTAGAACTTGTTCTAAGGATTAGCCTCGGAATAATTTACTGCTGCATTATTACACTATATCTGTGTTCACATTTTAATTACACTGAAACATCCTTTAAAGATGTTAAACTACTCATCCAGTGCGGTGGAAAAAGGCTTCCAGCACTTACACGTCTGCAGAGAGCAGAAATTATAACCAGCCTGACATGTTTAAGCATTTCTCTGTTATAAAACCTAGTCGCAGAAGTGGCCCCTGGCCTATCTTACAAAACATCCTTATGAATGAACACAGTGTTCCAAGTTCTAGTCGGCTTCTGCAGAAGGAAATGCCTTTGCCTTTGTTTATCAAAGTCAGAGATGTGCTGTGGTGGCAGTGGGGGGGATGGATCAGAACTAATGTTGCCTTTTTGAAAGGCATTGATTCAGCAAAGCTAAAGGACAGTTCTGCTAATCTTCTGCAAACAGAGGCAAGTCTGTGCTGTTGAATATTTGGTGATTAGTCTTAAAGTATGCTGACCCAGAAATCAGTATGGCTGCACCATAAGTGCATCAGTTCTGATATATGTGCAACTGTACTTTACAATAATAAATACAATAATGATCCCTGTTTGTTCTATTAATTTACTGTGCTGTGTCATAAGTAGTATACATAGCAGCCATTTGTTGCTAGTCGGAGGAGACAGAACAAAAACAGACATACATTATTAAAAAGTATTAGCTTCCATTCAGTATTCTGGGGTGTAAAAATAGGGGTGACAGGATCTTCAAATGCTGTGGAGTATAGCAGTGCAACCTAATGGGGCCTGGGCTGGTGTGCAGTTGTAATTCCTGTTTGTAAAATTTGTCATCCTCTCAAAGTTTTGGGAGCCATAAAAACATTTTCTAGTTATATCACTATTTGGCTGTATCCACATGGGTAGGAGATAGGTGATATCACTTGGCAACTATTTCCATAGCCCAGCACTATGTGTAACAAATAACAGAAATAAGAGAATGCCTCCTATACAGCAAGTAAAAATTGCAATCCCTGCTCACATATACACTAGCTATGTGAATGCAAAGATTCAGAGAAGAAATGTTCTGTATTCATAGAAAGTCATGCCTAAAGCTATCTTTAGGTGTTCCAGGCAAGAACATCTGTCATAAGCCCAACACCATAAATATAGGTAACATGGTGACAGGAATAGTCTATATAAGTGTTGCCCAATCCGCAGGCCTTCACTTGTTGTTAAAGCAGCACACACTGATACATGAAGGGTAGGGTCAGGGAACCAGGAAATCCAATAAACAACTTGGGGCAGATTTTTGAAAGTTCAGTCTGGGAATTCTGCAGGTTTCAAGATTCCCAGATATCAATCCACTTCTACAGCCACAACAAAAATCCTACATTGTCATCATTAGGAAATCATTTTGACAGTGTTCAGTTTGCAGTGTGCTGCTGAGTCACATGTGCCAGTTACACAGTAAGCGAGAGTGGAATGAGACTGTGTGCCATCAAAGCTTAAACACTGTCAATTCTGAAAGTTACTTTGTGTCAGAGGGGTTCTGAAATTTTTTTCACAGTTCAAGTTTTTTGCACTAAAATTGGAGTTATGGTTCAAAAACTCAAATGCCTGTTATTTATTAAGTGCAAAAAAAACTTGAAAACTCGCATGTAACAATTTGTCAGGTAAGAGCTTGGGAGTCCATGTAGAAGTCAATGGGAGCTGTCCTAGGCAAAGCCAAACAATACTTTTAATTTGAGATATTCAAGTTTTTTATTTGAACAAGTTCATAACAAATCATATTAATAAATAAGGGAGCATTCATTTTTTTTTTAAAAAATAAGAGTTTATTTGAATTAGAAAAAAATGATAAATAAGCTCATTAGAGACTCTCTGTTAAAATGTTTTACATATAAAGCTAAAAGTTGCAGTTAAGCTCTTGAGTCAAGGTCTAGCTGAGTGGGGATGCTGAGCGGGCATGCTGAGTGGGGGGGGGGGATGCTGAGCGGGGATGCTGAGCGGGGATGCTGAGTGGGGATGCTAAGTGGTCATGCTGAGTGGGGATGCTAAGCGGGGATGCTGAGTGGGGATGCTAAGTGGTCATGCTGAGTGGGGATGCTAAGCGGGGATGCTGAGTGGGGATGCTAAGTGGTCATGCTGAGTGGGGATGCTAAGCAGGGATGCTGAGTGGGGATGCTAAGTGGTCATGCTGAGTGGGGATGCTAAGTGGTCATGCTGAGTGGGGATGTTGAGCGGGGATGCTGAGTGGGGGATGCTAAGTGGTCATGCTGAGTGGGGATGCTAAGCAGGGATGCTGAGTGGGGATGCTAAGTGGTCATGCTGAGTGGGGATGCTAAGTGGTCATGCTGAGTGGGGATGTTGAGCGGGGATGCTGAGCGGGGATGCTGAGCGGGGATGCTGAGTGGGGGATGCTGAGCGGGGATGCTAAGCGGGGATGCTAAGTGGGGATGCTAAGCGGGGATGTTGAGTGGGGATGCTGAGTGGGGATGCTGGGAGATGGAGCTCACAGCAGCTGGAGGGCCATCATGTAAAATGCTAAAGTTTTTTAGTTAAGCAGAAAGAAAGGGAAAGGCCTTCCTTGCGGCCAAAAGAAACTCTTGACGCTTGACAAATACTTTAGTCTGTATTTGCATATTGTTATTCTCAATTTAAAAACAGCATGGGTTATACAGTGTGAATTTGCCAGGTTTTTCTATGGGCAAAAAAGCTCTTGGTCACGGCCAAGAAAGTAAATGCCTTGGCACTAAAAATTCACTTTCCAACCAGAGTGGAACTAAATCGCTTGCATAGGCTCAGATTTCTACTGAAATCAGCAATGCACCTCAAAGATTTAACATTCAGTCCCCCTTGGCCTCCCTCTCTCCTGACAGATCAGAATTAGAAAGGAAAACAGGCTGGGGGTGATAAAATGTGTTCAGACCTGCCAATTTTCTTTCTCTTTTTTTTCCAGCTTTCTACATAGCATTTTAAAAAACAACTATCATAGACTTTCATGTATTATTTTTGTTTAACAATATTACCATTTTCCCAATAACAACATAATGCAGAGTTGTGTAACGTTTATATGTTTTTTAATGATTTCAAACAAAGAAGTCTGTGGAGCATTTGAACAGACTGGGGGTTGTTGTTGTAAATATAGATTTACTGAAACTGCAAATAGCTTTTACATTTCATGTACAAATACTCCAAAGAGCAAGATGGTTTCAGGCAGCATAGTGCACTGAACATTTGTTTTTTCACATGAACTTGATGAAAGAGACAACACTGCTAAGGTTTCCATTGTCCCACCTCACTGCCAACTCTACAATGATAAATGTACAAAGGATCAGATAAGTACTGCTTCTGCGGTTTGATTGAATATACCAGAAAAACCAGCACAACAAGAGCTTTCTAGATGCAAGAAATACCGGACATTATTTAAAAAAGAAATGGTTGCTAGAAAGTATGGATTTAACTTTCTACAGTATTTGACAGATATTCAGAGCAATAATTATTATTTATGAGCACAGAGAAGGATAAAATGTCCCATGTAGAATAAGACTTATATTAGTACTATAGTATTATAAGTACTGTCTTTCTCAGCTACTAAACTACAAAGGAGATTCTTATTTTTGTAAAAAAAAAATCATCATTATCAAACAAGGGCTTTGATATAAATCAGCGGTTCGCAACCTGGGGGTCGAAGGACCCTTTCACAGGGGTCGGAAAACACATATTTCTGATGGTCATAGGAATAATTTTATGGTTGGGGGTCACCACAACATGAGGAACTGTATTAAAGGGTCACGGCATTAGGAAGGTTCAGAACCACTGGTATAAATGCTGTGTACATTGTTAAAAGGCACATCACTGTATACAATGCAGAAGGTGATTTTAATATAAAGCTGTCTCAGTAAAGTGTTGGCATTCTGCACATTACAATTTCTAGGTAAAAAAATGCCTTTGCCTGTCCTTCTGTAACATGTGTTGTTGTGGATTATATACAACAGGGCTATAACTTTTTAAACACAACAACAAAAACAAAAAAACTGGAATGTTCAGTGGAAAAACATATAAACATAAATGTTCTTGGCAAGTCTCTCAAACTAGGGGCACATGCACAACAAAAAAAAGCAGGGGGTACATATGCACAACTCAATAATACCACACCTAGATATAAAACAATCATCTATGTACAAGAAGAATATTTTTGAAGGGCACCCAAAAAGCACTTTGGATTGTGTACAGTATTTTACTTCTGAAATAAGCGGTTCTATATTATGACAAACCAATAAACTAACACTTATGAACATACACCAGTAATGTTGGCACTGATGGCATTTTGAACTACTGCTAAACAAATAGTATGATTAGCATGCCTTAATATCAGCAACCCTATATAGTAACTCAGCCCCAAATAGCAATGCTGAGCAACAGGATTTTCCATTTAAAGTAACTGAAAAGTAACATAAGGAAACACTTCTTTACAGAAACTGTGATAAACTCATGGAATATCCTTTTAGCAGTAGCAGGAAGTAACTCAGTTAAAGAATTCAAGCACACATGGGATTGGTACAAAGCAATTATAAAGAAGAACTAAGCACTTAAAAGCCAGATAAGAAAGGCCAGTGGATGTCTATGCTTCATTGTACATATGTATAAGAGCACAGACAAATCTCATTCTTACCATATGGAAGAAAATTGATGGGCACCTTTTTCCACAATTTTTTTCATTTGTGTGAAAGAATAGTGACCCAGTACTCACAAGTTATACAGCTAAACAGTGCTTTTAACAATTTAACTTGGTGAGACCACTGGGTCAATGTAAGATACGAAAATGCTTGGAGGCATGTTTGCCTCCTGGAATGCTCATGCCACTCTCAAGAAAATCTGTCTATTTATCTCATAAGAATTATCTAAATAAATCTAGTTTCATTTGCAAAGGCAAAGTCAAATAGAAACTGTAATGAATATATGCATCTGAACCTTGCTAAACCCATCCTGTAGGTAAAGCTGTCTTTGATCTACAATCAATTACAGTACAGTCAAAAGCGGATTTCCCTGATGGACCTGCATACCCATTTCCTGCTACTGGAAAAATATTTTTGCAAATGTTTCTTATTGCTGGAACCTAGCAAGACCTGCATGGAATGCCGCTAAACCTGTACACATGGAATGTGATAAGGAAAATAACAGTGCCAAAGATATCTACTCTAAGTAAGAATTCTTCTGTCTGCCCTGTCAGGGAGTTGTCAGTCTTAAACATTCAGTCGGTTATGGATGGAGAAATAAAAAAAACTTGCTGATGCTTTTAATTAAAGTTTAACAATTTACAGTGAAAGCTTCATGGAATATCAGGTGACCTGACTGATTCTACCTTTTCTCAAATTCATTGGATTGTGCTGCTTTGTCATAGAACTTTTGTTTACATAAACAATGGAAACACACTCAGGAGCATATTTATTACAGTGTGTAAGCCAACATCACCAGTGATGTTGCCCAGAGCAAAAAATTAGATGTTTGCTTTTGTATTCTAACTTGTAGGTGACCATTCAAATCTAATTGCTAATTGATTGATGTTGGCTTACACCAGGGGTGGGCAAACTACGGCCCGCGGGCCACATCCGTCCCGTCAGCCCTTTTAATCCGGCCCGCTGTCTCCGGCCCCCTTAAAAGAATGACGGGCTCTGATTGGTTGCGCTGCAGGGATATCAACCATTATTCATATGTTAAAGAATTATATTACATCATATTAAGACATACCCTTAAATCCATATGCCTCCTCCCCTGTGGATAGCACAGCAACCCCCAACATATAATTACACACCTTAGGGACCATTTAATGGCTATTTCCAACTGCTAACACACTCCCAGAACAAACCCCTGCAAGGTTCACCTCCCACAGGCAGCATAGGGTAGGCAGAGTATGGCACACACAGGCAGCATAGGGCAGGCAGAGTATGGCACACACAGGCAGCACTATGCCTGTCCTATGCTGCCTGTGTGTGCCATACTTTGCCTGTCCTAAGCTGTCTGTGTGTTCCATACCCTCCCTGCCCTATACTGCCTATGTACCATACTATGCCTACCCTATGCTGCCTGTGTGTGCCATACCCTCCCTGCCCTATGCTGCCTATGTGCCATACTCTGCCTACCCTATACTGTCTATACACAGGCAGCATAGGCCAGGCAGTACATACAATGTCTGTGGTGTGAAGAGGTGAATTACAGCCTGAGCCTGAGGTGTGAACACTGCGGGGGGTGAACAATACAGAGATTAAAAGGTGTGAACAACACAGGGGATTACATTTTTAAACATTACAGGGGGATTACAGCCTGAATCTGAGGTGAGAACCATGCAGGGGGCCAGTTAAACTCAGTACTGATACCATTTAATGGTTACTCAAAGGTAAGCCATCAAAGCAGCCAGACAGGTGGGGGGCCACACAGAGGGGGGTCGAGGGCCGCATGCGGCCCGCGGGCCGCCAGTTGGACAGCCCTGCCCTAGACTACTACAACAATCCCCATTATGGCCTCTTGGAGGTGGCAACTGGATGCTTATAAAAGGTTCATTTAAAAACAAAAAGCACGAAAAGTGGTGCTATTTTACGGGCCATTAAAAGTAATGACTTACGTCCAAACAAGCTCATTACAACTTGCGATTAGCACCAATTCCCCAGTTACAGCTTGCTGATAAATTGCATACAAAAGCAAAGAACAGAGTGGACAGATGAAAAGGGAGCCTTGGAACTAACACCATGGCAAAGTGTTACTGTGAGCGTTACACACACAAATGACTTAACCCAACACATTACCAATATTACAGACGTTGTGCTGGTACTGATGCCATGGATGCACAAATTCAGTAAAAAAAAACATGCTTGAGATTTACCAAAGTGGATTCTAATTTAATCAGCTGTGTGTGGGATGGAAGTGCCCACCATTATGCTGCAGTTCTGGAGAAAATGCTACACTAATTTGCATTAGGCAAACACATAGGGGGAAATTACGACATAATGATCATTTATATAGAAAAATATCTTCCTGCATTTCTGGAATTAAGATGTCCTGCAATACTGTGACTATCGGCAATATTTACATGGTTTTCTTTGAAAAGGAGAAAAGGTTTCTAGCCCTATTCTTCTCTTCAGTGCTTCCATATACATCAGCCAAAATGAACAATCTCTGTATTGGGAAGATATGGAGGAAACAGGTGCAAATGTTTAAAAATTATATCCTGTAACTTTCTTTCTTTATAATTAAAGGCACAGCTTCAGCCCCTGTGACTGCCACAAAGTGACTCTGGGTATGTAGCAGGATTAAGTAGCTGTGATCACCTCAAACCTTTCTCCTGCTGCTTTATTATCATTTTTAAACTGCCCTTGTTTGTCCCAGTAAGCTAAACAAACCTTTGAGGCAGGAAAGCTTAACCAACATCCCTCCAGCTGTTTTGAGTTTTAACACCCAGGATCTGCTTCAGTAGAAAACCAATTCATATTTTCTGTTTTGGATAAAACCCGGCCTTCTATTCTTTACCTTGCCAGTGTGCTTGAGCAGATTGTAGGGAACATTAGTGCAGAAAGGGTTACAGAAAGCTCTGACAAGAAATATCCCTGTGATCCAATACAAACAGCCCTTGTAGTTCACTACCTATAAAATGTATCATTACGTTGGAAATAGATATCAATAGTGCCTCTAAGAGCGCTGTAGTTGGCCTTATTTACATTGGAATATTATACATGTCGCAGCTTTAAACAGCCCATTTATGCAAACACATCTATGTGCCTGATGTTTGAACAATGACGCTAGTGTTGGATTGGAAAAGAATGACTCTGATATCAAATTAATCTTTTTTTTCCATTTCATGCGCAAGTACAGTGCTCTAATAGTTCCGCCTGTTCATATAAAGAAGAAAACAGCACCACTGATGGCTTTATCACCTTCTCACAGCAATGATGATCCAACACAATACAACATAGAGATAAAAGTGCATCATAAACATCTCTCACAGGACAGCAAGTGGTGAAAAGCACAGAATACAAAAAGGAAGTTTTAGATATACCCTCTTAAAGGAGAACAAAAGCTCAACAAAAAATAGGCTACAAATTACACTACTGTTCCGTTCTTCTTTATTAGGCCAAGGTGACCACAGCCATTTGGCACTAAAGTTCTGTGACACAGAACATGTCCCAGTACCTCATCTCTACTGATTCACAGCAAATACTCTGGGTAGCTGTCAGTTGCCTTGAATTATAGACCGACTTTCTCTTATATAGTATATATATGTATATATAAGGGGTAGCAGCACAAGTGTGAATCATTGCAAAGTGAATCATTCAGAAGTGAACTGCAAAGGAGTTTAAAACGGAGTTCAACAAGAGGAGCAACAAGTGAACAATGGCAGAAGACTCGGCAGCCTTAGTCCTAGTGAAGTGAGACATAATTTTCTGGATTTACTGGCATAATGTCTTTAATACTCCTGTTCATTTTATCTTTTATCTTTGTGCTTCCAAAGGTAGCACTTCAGCTGATTGCCCCTCTCGTTGTAATATCTTCCTCTCTGATCCAATCATCACACTGCTGCTACTCTTATACCCTATATAACTTTTTGAAAATCTTGCACTACCTCACAAAAGAGTAGCAATCTAAACTGCTATTTCTGCCATATATATATATATATATATATATATATATATATAAATAGAAAATAATTATCTGTGGCCAGCACACCCTTTAATGTTTCATCAAAAAAAGTTTTATTTTAAATATATTGTTAAAACCAACGTTTCGGTCCTTATTAGGACCTTTCTCAAGGAAAGGTCCTAATAAGGACCGAAACGTTGGTTTTAACAATATATTTAAAATAAAACTTTTTTGATGAAACATTGAAGGGTGTGCTGGCCACAGATAATTATTTTCTATACAGACATAATTTTGGCTAGCACCCCGCAGAATATTGAGCCTTGGAGTGCGGACACCATTTGGATTGATATATATATATATATATATATTCCCTTCATAACACTTAAACTGTTGATATAACTGCTCTCTCTAACTCTCTCAGTCCTAACCTCTCCTTCTTCTATGCTTCCTCTGATCCCAAGTTACTGGTAAATACTTACAACTCAATTCTATCATCTGTAATCAACACCCATGCCCCTTTGCAGCCACAGGCGTGCCCACAATCCCCATCCCTGGCTTAACCCTCAGACACAATCTGTGTGTCCCAGTGCATGACCTGTGGAGCACATTTGAAGGAAATCCCATGCTTATGCAGACTTCCTGCACTATAAATGTCTTATGGCCTGTCTTTGTGTTGCCCTATCCCAGGCCAAGCAAGAACACTATAATACGCTTGTAACTAAAAATAAATCCATATTCAACTCACTTCTTTATCCTTCAACAAATGAATAACTCACATATGAACACATCCCTAGGAATTTGCTGACTTTATTAAAAGCAAAGTCAATTCTATCTGCAAACAATTTTCCCAACCTTCAGATACCAATAATGTCTCCTCTTTCCATATTCAGCTCTTCTGTTCTTGTAACGGAGTCTGAAGTTTTTCAGCTTCTCCGTTCCTCTCCACTCCACTGAGACAGCATTATGCAGAGTTGCAAATGATCTCCAGACTGCCAAGGCCAAAGGACACTACTCTGTTCTCATTCTCCTAGACCTTTCCTCTGCTTTTGATACTGTCAACCATTCTGTTCCTCATGCAAATTCTCCATTCTCCAGGTATACGGTATCCTGGTCCTCTTCCTATCTTTCTAACCACTCCTTCTCTGTTGTCTCTCTCCCAATTCAGCTTAGTGTGGGAGTACCTCAGGGTCCTGTACTTGGCCCTCTATTGTTCTCCCTGTACACTCATTTGGTCTTAAAGACCACTTATATGCAGATGACATATATATTTACACCCCTTCAGTAACCACTGATGTTCAATCCCAGATTGCTAACTGCCTCCTGGCTATCTCCTCCTGGATGAACCAACGCCACATCAAACTCAACCTAGCTAAAACAGAGCTCATGGTCTTCCCTCCCAAACCTAACCCTTCTCCTCCCTTCACCATTACTATTGACGGCATGACCATTAACCCTGTTAATTCAGCATGTTGCCTGGGAGTTAGCTTTGACACAGCCAAAACCTCCCACTTTTTCCTTTGCAATATTGCTAAGAAATAGTAATAGTAATAGCTAAAACACATGACCTTATCTTTTCCCGTTTCGATTTCTACTTATTTATTGTATTTATTATAATACCTGTCCTTCCTGTGTTTCATTTTGTATACTAAAGTTATACAAATATATATATATATATATATATATATATATATATATATATATATATACACATAAACCATATATACCAACATCAATAGTAATGGCAGATATTAGTATCACAATAGACTTGGATATTATGCTTGTTCAAGAACTCATCCAGGCCCCTCTTAAAGGCATTAACAGAATCTGCCATTACAACATTACTAGGAAGGGCATTCCCCAACCTCACTGCCCTCACTGTGAAAAAACCCTACTCTGCTTCAAAAGAAAGTTCAGTTCCTTTAATCCAGAGGTCCCTGACCTTTTTTCGTGAGCAACATTTAAATATAAAAAACAGTTGAAGAGCAACACAAACATGAAAAAAAGTTTTTACAGGGTAAATTAGGGCTGTGTTTGTTTTTTTGGTAGTCCAGTGTTGACTGGAAGACTACAGGAGGCTCTGTTTGGCAATACACATAGTAGTATATTTATCATGCTGTGTAAAAAGTGGAGTAAAGCATTACTGGTGATCTTACCCAGAGCAACCAATCAGCAATTAGATTTTGACAGTTAGAAAATCAAATCAAAGCATCTGATTGGCTGTTATATACAACATCACCGGTGATGTTTTACTTCACTTTTTACACAGCATGATAAATATACCCCATGGGGTATACTAATGATGCTGTGTAAAAAGTGGAGTAGAACATTACCAGTGATGTTGCTCATAGCCAATCAGATGTTTTGCTTTGATTTTCTGACTATTAAAATCTAATTGCTGATTGGTTGCCCTGGGCAACATCACTGGTAATTCTTCACTCCACTTTTTACACAGCATGATAAATACACCCCTATGTCTTTATGCCTGTAAAACTTAGAAATTAAAAAAGCTTTAGGACACTGGGTGCAACATTTAAGGGGTTGTTGAGCAACACCTGCAAAGCTAAGAAAACAAACTTAGATTTAGGCTCTTTGGGTTGTATTTGTTGAGCAACATGTTGGTCCTGAGCCACTGGTTGGGATCACTGCCCTAATCTAAAGGGGAGGTTTCTGGTGCGCTGATCATTTTTATGGGAAAAAGGACATCCCCAATCTGCCTATATTCCCCTCTAATGTACTTGTACAGAGTTATCATGTCCCCTTGAAATCGACTTTTTTCCCTGAGAAGACAACCCCAACCTCGACAGTCTAACCTCTTAAATCTTCCATCCCCTTTACCAGTTTAGGTGAGGCCTATATGTGTTTCTCAGAAACCAGTGCAATTTGCCAGTGGCGTAGCGAGGGGGGTGCCGAGGGGGCCATGGCCCCGGGCGGCGTATCAGAAGGGGCACCATGATATTTAACGTACCCCCAACAGACCATCGGCTGCGGTTCCTTCTCTCTTATGGCGCGGCAACAGGCGCTTTTATAAGGTTGCGCCCGTGCGTATGACGTCACACGTCAGCGACGAGGCGCAACCTTATAGAAGCGCCTGTTGCCTGTAAGAGAGAAGGAGCCGCCACCGATGGTCTGTTGGGGGTATGTACTATGGGGGAAATTGGGGGCACTGTGTGGGGGCTACTGTCTATGGGGAAATTGGGGCACTTTCCATGGGGGGGGCAGGTCTTTGTGGGGTATTGTGTATGGGGGCACTTCCTATTGGGGGCACTGTGTATGGGGCAATTGGGGCTCTGTGTATGAGGGCACTTTCTATTGGGGGGCAAGGTCTTTGGGGGGTATTGTCTATGGGGACACTGTGTATGGGGCAATTGGGGCACTGTGTATGGGGGCACTTCCTATTGGGGGCACTTTGTATGGGGCAATTGGGGGCACTGTTTATGGGGGCACTGTGTATGGGGGCAATTTCTATTGGGGGAACTTTTTAAGAATAACTAAATAGAGGGGCGGCAAATTTCCGGTCGGCCCCAGGCGACGAAAGCCCACGCTACGCCACTGCAATTTGCATACAACCTGTAGCACCAGCTTCTGTGACAGACTCACCTAATTTTCATGCTTGATGAGTTCAGACAACCCTTAAGCTTAGCTTTTCAACAGCTTCCCAGAGCTCACTGAGTATGAGCAGTGACACTAAAATCCAACATAAGGAGTGCTGTGAAGGCACGGATCATTACTATAGAACTGCTGAACCTCACTGCTGGTAGTTTAAATATATAAAATATTTGTATATAAAATACAAAATGTCATTATTATTCTTTAGTTCACCTTTAAATGTAACAAGAATCTTTAAGACAAGTGTTCTCTGTAAGGTTTCTTACTATTACATTAATATACAAACTGCCATGGGCAGTCATCAGTCTGTAGAAAATTAACAGGTAACCACACCTAGATAGCCGCTTCCCATTTTAAACATTCAAGTCCTCTTTTGTATTCTGGAAATGACAATTTGAATTCTCCACCTATGAAAGGCTTAACTGTTCAGCAAAAGTCTGCTTCATGAATAGATGTTTCAGTAACACCAGCACATACAGTTAACTTTTTGCTCTTAAAAAAGTATATATATATATATATATCTCAACACAAAAGGCAACAACTGCAAAAAATCAGAGTTGTACTGTGTTCACTGAAAGTGTGTAATATGGAACAGAATGTTTCTAGGCACTCAATGTCCCTTCCCCGACTGCCTCGAACCACTGTGTTGACCTGCATTTTGCACTTTCAATAAACAGAAAAGACATACCTGCCAACTGTTACATTTTTTCACATAGAGATGTGAACATGGACTTTGTACAAATGGGGTATGGTCTTGTGAACAAAGCTGCCCTGATTTTTATATTAGACATACTGACAGGCAGTGGTACTGCCTTTTTTATTTTCTCTTTGCATTTGTCTAATGTACATTTTAACTGGAATGCAGATTATTTTCCCTAGGTTCTCTGGAGATGTTATTAGCTCAGCTTATCATTTTACATCGCCCTGCCTGTTTTCAGGACCATGATATGGAGCTGTCCTGCAAAATCTGGGACTATTCATTGGTATGGCTTAAGCCTTGTCCTGTTTTTCAGGACAGTAAGCTACAACATTCCTTATTGCCTCCCCAAGGAAACCTATTGGGGAAAAATTGTTTCAATCCCCAAGCATGAAAATGATACTTAGTGTCCCAAATTGCTCATTAAGCACATGTGTGTAACATCAACGAGTGACAATACGAGTGACAATACATGGCTGTCCACACCTGGAGCTCCCTCGTGGTCTGGGCAGCAAAGCACAAGCTACCAGCACTTTATTCACAACACAATATTGTTCCCATAGTGTTTCCATAGGTTCCCAGAGTGAGGCATTAATACTTAGCCACCTGACAGGTGTGTGGCCTGACACCACTGGGAGAATGGCCAACCAAAGAAGACCTTGGCCAACCAAAGTAGACTTTGGAGATATGGTTATAGACCATAGAGTGAGCATTCTGAATTACTGACTTCATTTTCACTACTAAGAAAAGTAACCAATGTGTTGGAAGTCCTTATAATGTACAGAATGTACATCTAACAAGAAGTAGCAAAACAATCAGTGAGCAGGAACAAGACAGGCAGTTCTGGTTGTCATACCCTTTGAGATTACAGTGGAACAAATGTCCTGCAACATTCAGTGAAAATGATGTGGCATAAATTGGAGCTAGAGAAAATGTAGGACCAACAGTACTTAAAGGACTAGTCGAGAATATAGTACTTAAACCAAGAAAGGGCAAAGTAATATCTAAGACAATTTAGTGAGCAAGTGATTAAAGGCCAAAAGAAATGACAACTGCTAGGAGGGGTCTAGAGAGCCCTTTGTTTGTCCTGACTGACAGTTTATGTATGCAAAACAGAATGGTGCTCTTAAGAGCACCAGGAAGAAATAAGTTCAAATACCTCCTTTCTTCTGGAAAGAATCTGGAATGAATCAGATATATACGTACTATTTCATATCATCAATATTTTTCAATAGTCAAACACAATATGTTTAAAAAGAAATAATTTGTATGTAATGTTGCCACTCATGACTTGATCCCTTGCCAACATTAGTAGCAAAGACCTCTGATCGATAAAAAAAAACAACACACACTAATAACGGTTTTATATATACAAGTTACACCATTTCCCGTTGGTGAATCGGTCTTCTAGCCTGAAAGCTTTAGGGAACAATTAGCCCCAGATGAATATTTAATATTATGATTTTAAAATATGTTAGCACCAAATTAAAGGCAAAGTTACTGCTATCAAATTCATATCATTGTAGCAATCATACAATATTCCTATTTACCTTAATAAACAAATGTAACACTGTACTTCTATTAGCCTCTTTATAGTTATACAATTTATACTACTGCTCTGTCACCTTAAATTTATTTGAGCACTGAATCCTTTTTTAGCTGAAAGCACCACTACAAGAACTGGATGTTCCTCATTCAAGGAAATGGAAGATGGTAGGGGCAGTTTTGGGCACTTTTCTGCTGTTTAAATCTGTCACCACATTAAAGAGCCAAAGAGGACCTGTCACCCACACATAAAAAGCTGTATAATGAACATAATTTTCAAATTAAGCATGAGACCCGAAATCTTTTTTTAAAGGTAAAGGTAATTAACAATTTCATCTGTCAATCATATATTGCCTGCCCAGCCTCTATGCCTCAGGCAGGTCATTACTTTCACTTTCCATTCAGCACTTCCTAGATGTCCTCCTCACATTCCCCCACCATCTATAGAAAAGAATTTGGAACTATTTTTTACCAAGAGCTTCCCTAATTTGCAGGTAACCCCATGAGTGCAAAACAGGAGTCCACTTTTAATTGGGCCTTCTAATCTATGGCAAGCAATAACAGTGCTGTTTTTGTATAATCAGACTGCAACAGACCAGTAAATGCTACGTGATGATTGTTGCTATTATAAACTAATATGAAAATGAATTGGATTTAAGCACGTAGGCTATTGCCAGCCTCCTATTTCCAAGCACAGACTGCATCTATTGGAAGATCAATGGATATCATTCCACGTGGCTTGTCATTTTCACAGACCTGTTTGCCACTGCTTCTGGTAGAAAGAAGATTTTATAAATCAATCAGCATATAGGAATATGTTCTCATATTTCACTTCAGCTTGTTCTCCTAATGCTTTGGCCAGACTGTTTACTTGCCTCTTTACATTCACAAAAATATGAATTTGCTCTCCACTTGAACCCAGCCGAATGTTTTTTTAACAGTATAAATCTCACATTTACGAGGTTAACAAAGCTAAAGCAAGGATTGGTTTACAGCTACTTCAAAAATAAATGACTAACGCAAACACTGGCACTGGAATATATCATATTGCATTTTTTAAAGAGGGGTTGTAAACAAGGTTACAGCTCCATGCGGTCTAGCACGGAGACACCTGTCATATTTGTACTATCTCCTTTTAAGAAAGATTGACATAGAATGATGATAATTTATCTGGAAAATTGCAACCAATACACACTCTCTGTAAGAGAATAAAGGTCTTATTAAAGTCACAGCTTAACATTTCTGACAACCCAAGGAACAGTAAAATAATTCAGTAAAATAAAAGTAACATAATCCACGGTCATCTCATGGACAAGCAAAGCAATTAGAATGGAAAATGCTCTATGTATGGCAGACACGTTTGCTAATAGATTGGAATAACTTCTAAATATAAAAGTGCAGAATTGCACCCACCAACTTGCCATCCACTAATGTGTTACAAGCAGTTAAGTACAAGTCTCCTTTTGTGTGTTGCACCTACTGATTTTCCTATATGTGTAAGAAAGTGGCGCTCATTGCTTCACATGCTCTGGAACACCAACATCATTGCAACTTGCACCTCATTTACCTAACTGAAGCAGGCCTGCACTGGAATGCTGGGTAAGAATATTAAATTGTGGCTAAAAAAAAATATTGTGCTGATTTTATATAGTTTGTACAACCTTAGTAAATGAGTTCAGTGTAACTGAGTAAGGTTTGCTACTGACAGAACTGCTCCAATAATAATAGGTATTGTCCTATCTGTCAGTCTTAGAAACTTTCTCAATGTTCTGGGAACTCTCGGGCCCCATCATCTGGACGGTTCTGTCTTGTACTGATAATGGGCTCCTAGTGGATTAGAAATGCTGAAAAATAACATTTGTGTGTTTATAAGACCCAAGTTGCCTTGGCTTTTTTATATGTCAGATAAGCCCACTATGGCCACTTACACGGTGTGACAATTAAGTGTTAACTTTTTTAAAAGCCACATGAGGTCTATCGTGCTGCGTATGTAAATATTTTTACCACAGCAATATTTAATTAGATATATTTCAGTAAAAATAAATTCTCAAACTGGAATCTGCGTGTATTTATTTTATACATGTTTATAACATATGGATGTCTCCGTGACAGATATTTTACAATATGGGCAAACATCTTGCACAAGGATGCACAGCATTATGTACATGCCTTTAGGCCCCTGAACAGTTCCAAATCTAGGAATGATGAATTGTGTCCAAAGGGGGTATGAAGTATAAAATAAAATGAAAGTTTTTCAAAGTGCTCTTTTGAACAAGTCCTTGTAAGTGACTGCCTTAAAGGAGAAGGAAAGGTAAAAACTACAAAAAGTAAGGTTTATCAGAAAGTTTTATGTAAATACAGCCATAAACAGAACAGAACTGCCACTCAGAGCCCTCAGTGAAAAGTAACACTTACATTTCTTTCCTTCTCTTCTGTATCCATTATATTCTGTGTTATTCTGTGGTTAGATGTCCTTTTCACAGAAAAATCATTTAGCACAAGCCTGCTTAGTTTTTTCCTCTCTCCCCCTCCCTTCTCTCCCTCCCTTGTTTCGTACGATACTCGGTGCATGTATGGCAAGTCGGTGAGTCGACCGATATCGCAGGAGGCTGCTGATATTGGTCGACACGCCGATCAGCCAGGTTAAAAGATTTTGATCGGGCGCCATAGAAGGCGCCTGAGCAAAATCTGCCTTCAGGGCTGAATCTGCAGAAGGAGGTAGAAATCTTGTTTCTACCTCCTTATCTGCCGTTTTAGCCCTGAACGGTTAGTGGTGGATTGAACGATTTTTTGTGTGACCGATGGTCGCACGAAAGATCGCAAATCGTCACGTGTGGCCACCTTTAGGGCTGTTTACTCAGGTATGATGAAGTATTCTGCAGAATAATTATATAAATATTCTAGCTTGCATGATTATATAAAGTCCCTTTTTGAATAGGGACTTTTAAGAATTTGTCTCCCCTTCTTGTGTGCCATTGCAATTAAACTGCTAAATGGAACTTATGGCTCAGTTTCCAATGCTGCTCCACGAGTCCACGAGTTAATAGAATTACTGACTGCTTTACAATAAGATGTCACCCTGATTAATGCTGTCATGGGCTGGAAGGGTGCAGCTCTGGCTGTTAGTGCAGCTTGAAAATTCCCAAGGTTTCATATCATTGAATACACCACCTATATATTTCCCCCTCAGCCCACAAGCTCAGCAGCTCACAGGAAGAGTTGCTGAGCCATAAGCCCAAATTAAGCAGTAAAGGGTATAAAGATAACACTCAAAAGAGTATGCTGAGCAAGTTTACTTTTATTTCATTTATTTCTGTTATCGTTTTACTTAACCGTGTAAGTGCCAGAAGTGTGTAAGACAGACAAATAGGTTACTGCTGGTACAGTACATCCCACAGGTTCAGGCCAGCTGCTATCAGAGCTGACCCCTATTGCCTGGCTGGCTTTCTAGCTGTTCATGTGCCTGCAGGTGTTGCAGAAGCACCCATAAGTAATTAACATGAATACAAATTAATAAAATTACATTTTATTAGATAAACCATGATATGGTTACAAAATATTTACAGGCAACCAGCATACGCTAGACCCACTTTAGAAAGAAGGTGCAACAGATTTAATTTGCTATACACATCTTTAACATCTGGGCAAAGGGCATCACTAATAGAGCAGAGCCAAAGGGATAAACAGCACTTAATCATTAAACTGCTGGTGAATTTCAAGCATAAAAGGCAACACTGCTGGCCTGCACGATAAATTACATTATGAAAGACAGTGGGGCTGATTTACAAACATAGGTGTTAAATTGCAAGTGCAGTTGCCAATTGGCAATTCATTTTTAACAGCCAAGTACAAGTTGTAATAGGAAAGCATTTGTGCAATTCAACACCTATGATTGCAAATAAGCCCTAATGTGTTCTTAAAAAAGAGCCTCAAAAATGCACATGCCCCATTTGCTGGACTGTAGCTTCAGATTACATACACATGCACAAGAAACATATCACCATCAATTTCTAGAAAAAAAATGTTATACATCTTCTAGATGGGATAATGAAATCCACACAACCAATTAACAACAGAGCTACTAAAACGTCCACTGTTTTTAGAATTTAACCATCCCAGATAGGTAGCAATGGAGGAAACACCTCCTTCTGAACACTGATAGAGTTAGGGGTGTCAGCAGGGCCGGATTTCCAAATTGGCCGCCCCGAGGCCGCCCCCCCCCCCCAGTGCGCATGCGCGATACAGGGGGAGAGGGGTACGGGGGGGCCTTGCGCGCGCATGCGCAGTGGGCCAATCTTGGATACGGAGCAGTGGGGAGAAGTCCCCCCATTGCTCCGTATGGGTACAAAACTTTTTAGATTTTGGTGTGGCGGGGCGGCATGCTGCCCCCAGGTTTCTGCTGCCCTAGGCCCGGGCCTTTGTGGCCTCTCAGTGCCTTACATGTTGTCTGCAGTTGGGCCCCAGACAGCAAGTTTCACTAGTCTTCAGTATTTCATTATTACAAATGCATGTGTGTATCTAACAACATGCTCTGTTCTGTAGAGTGAAACATAAATCAGCACATGAGCCCCTTAATTTTTATTAAATTGCTTGCACTCATCCAATAAGAGCAATGAGGGCCCCATGCCTCAACCTGGCCCAGTAAAGAGATCAGATCTGTCAGCAAGAAGCAAGAGCAGAAAAAAATCAGTTAAATATCCTTTCTGTGTTTCCCATTATGATCACATACTTCTCATATTTTCATCTCACTGCTCCTTCCTGTTTTTCCTTTATTCCTGATGACAGGCTAGTAAGAAGGCCAATATGAAGAGATATGTACAGCCCAGCAGGTTTTGTCATGAACTATTACAAAACAGGTTTGATTGTCTTAAAGCCAAAACACTAGAAGTGGATCAAAGAATGGATTTTTAGCATTTCTGCTAACAAGGAAATAATCGTGGTGAGAAAATAAATCTATTTCTAAGCTAAAAATAGAAAACAAATCAGTTGAAATCACTTGGTAAAGACAGACTGCAAACTAGTAAAAACAACACTTTGGGGCAGAATTATCAAAGTGTGAATTTAGAGCTCATCGCAGTAAGATCCCCCCACTCTCTATTCATTTTTATGAGATATTTAGAAGCATAGTTATCAGTGGGTAAAAGTTAAGGTGGCCTTACACAGGCAGATTTATGCTGCCAATTTGAGTTCTTCAGACCGATTTAGCAGCTTATATGCCTGTGTATGGGGACCCCAAAGTTACTCCCAGATCGATATCTGGCTGTAAATCACCCAGGTGTCTATAGATTTTATTTTCCCATCAGACTGGGGATTACAGGCCAGCAATATGCAAACTAGCAATGAAAATATAAAATGAAGACCAGCTGAAAGTTGCTTAGAATAGGTCTATGCCAGAATATTAAAACACAATAAGAAGATATACTGAAGACTACAGTTTATCTGCAGAATTAGAGTTGAGAATTCTGTAGGTAGAAGTCCATAGAGAATTTCCAGGGTACAGCACATAGTCATGATACCCAAATAAAGAGCAAGTCCATGTTTTTGGTCAATGTGCTTTACTCACAGCAAAGTCCAATTTCTTTGATAATGCAGTTAGCTAACTGCGAATATATTGTATTCTGAGTGTTTAGCATCTGAACTATAAGAGCACGTGTTATGTTCTTTTCAGATATTACTCTTACTTTAAGGTTTTAATGGAGCACTAACCCTCTCAGTGCTGTGACAACATACCTCTGCACCTCTGCCCAAATGTACTAGATTTGGGCTGCTATAGCCTGTGTGTTGGCAGCAAAACACTACATTCGCCAGAAAATGCAAATGAATTAATAAAAAGTGTGTTTATGGTCTTTGGAGATTTTTATAGGGCCAAACAAAAGAGGAAATGACCTTGCAGTGGCAGCCCTACCTGAAGGATTTCCATACTTGTCTGGACCTTTTTAATGCACTTGTTTACTCAATGGACTCAATTACAATGGCAGCATGCTAGTGAATTTGGCAAGACCATGTTAGTTACATGAAAAAAAGGGAGCACAAAAGTCCCTTTAGATCTGCCCCAAAGGGAAGGCAAAGGGATTTGCCAAAATCTACACTGCTCAACTACAAATATGGGACCCATTATCCAGAATGCTTAGGACCTGGGGTTTTCTGGACAAGGGTTCTTTCCGTAATTTGGATCTCCTACCTTAAGTCTGCTAAAAACAAGATACTGTTTTATTATCACAGGCCTTTCCGTAATTCTGAACTTTCTGGATAAGGGGTTTCCGGATAAAGGGTCCGATACCTGTACTAGATGTTCCCAATGAAGCCTAAAATGAACTTTCACAGCTGTGAGCATTGGTGAGCAGTTCAGTATACTCAGCCACTTTGAGGCGCTCTTTTGCATTTTCAAATGTTCCTTTCAGAGAATGGCAGCTATCCATGAGATCCCAATGTTTAACACATAAGGAGGATCAGACTTAATAACAGTGTTAACGGACACAACTACACCATGTGACAGTAAAAGGTAACAGGTGAGATGACAGCCATGCATTCCCATTGGCCATAAAGGACCAATATCATATATAAATATTCTTTATCCATTGGGACCATGGATTTGAGAAAAAATACGGTGAAAAAACATGAACATGAATATACTCAAGAATATTCTTAAGAACCAGGAATAGTTGGTATTTATTAAAGATAAAAATCCTTGAAAGGTCGCCAGAAAAAACTCAGCAAGTTAAAGTCCCTGAGATTGTGTTTGTGCTGTTATTGTCTGCATGGAACAATCACCTAACTAGAATTTCCCAAATCAAAGGCATTTGAGGCTCCCTATTTCATCAAATCTTGAATATGAAGCTTTATTGGTAAGTTAGTAGCTCTAATGCCCCCTAGAGATGCAGGGCCTGCTACCCCCAATAATATGACCCTGGTGATAAATGTCTGAGGTGAGTGAATCAGTGAATCATTATAGAAGCTCCCACATATATGCAAAACTGAAAAAAGTACATTTCTCATAATGAACAATACAGTAAATCTCATGTACACCCCACCCCCATCAGATTTCTGTTTTCCTCTAATATTCTACCAGTGCTGGTCATCTCTACATGCAATGATACTACAGGAGAGCTGTAATTAAGTATATCAACTGTTTCATATTTCTTACTTCTAAAGAGAAGCATTTAGCAAAAACTCTCTAAAAATGTTATACAGTTCAAAGTCAAGTGCCTGCAGTGCTAAATCCGCTCTGATGTGTTACTGAGCACAGCAAACATACACAAACCACTTGCCCTGTGGTATCTGTAGTCTCCTGACAAACTTCAAACCCCTTTTGATCACTATCCTATAACTGGGGCAGCCTTACACCCTCTGTGGAAAGCTAGGGACTTAATGATATATGATGGTGGTGTACTTCAGAGCCCACAGCATTTGAAAGCATTCATTAACCACATACAAAGATGTTTCATATTGCAACAGGTTTGCTTACGGGAAGGAAATGAACAAACACTGAATTTTGAAAGAGCTTTATGTCCAAACATACTTTACCTTCAGACATTTAAAACATTCTAAAAAAAATATGAGTTGTGGAATACCATATTGGGCTTATTTACCAAAAAATGTGAAAATAGAATTTGAAACAGATTCTCAGAGGGCAACTTTACAGATCTCTGTTCATTTGTATATGACGTAGAACACTTGAGGAATTCCATATATTGAGAACACTCTAATCCTCCAAAAAACAAGTGCTCCTTATATACTATAATACATTAAAATCAAATTTTTTTTGGTCTTCTTTGTTTCCAGCAAAAGAAGGGAATCAAAGGGTAGGTGACAAGACACTATGGGCCCGATTCACTAAAGTCCGAAATAAGGAGTGCTATTTATAGCATGCGTTAAAAATCTTATCACTTCTTATTTTTCACTCGATTCACTAAAAGGACACTTGCAGAGCGCAATATATTATGCACGTAACCATTACTTTCTGAAAACCACCATTTCCCTGAAAACTGGAGGATGCATCACTCTAGGGCCAACATATACTTGAAAAAATACGACTGCAAACTCCATGTTGTGTTGCCAATAGCTCACGAACCGCAATTTTCTTTAAGTACCGCCTGCCCCAAGTAGGGTTAATATTCACACAGATTAACACGATATTTTGCACGTTTAACGCTTCATATGTGTTTGTGAATCATGCGTTAGTACTATTTCTATTCGCTAATTAACGCAATGCGTTTTTTTTGTGCATGCGATATGCGGATTAACACATGCGAAATGACTTTGATGAATCGGTACTTAATTATCGCATGCTTTTTAATGAAAAAAACTATGCGATAAGCGTTATTGACCTTTAGTGAATCGGCCCCTATAACGCTTATCGCATAGTTTTTTTCATTAAAATATGTCATTGTAAGATAAATAACGCCAAGAACATCGCTTCTTAATTATGACAAGTGTCCTTTTAGTGAATCGAGCGAAAAATAAGAAGTGATAAGATTTTTAACATATGCTATAAATAGCACTCTTTATTTCGGACTTTAGTGAATCGGGCCCTATGTTTGGGGGAAATGTTTGCTGGATTTCTGTGACATTGGGCAGATCAATTCATCTCCAGGTCTCAAGCAGCATTGTTTCGATTGTAGGTTCTATGGCTCCAGCACTCGCTATGCCTGATAAGCTGTATACAGAAGTTCATAAAATGTGTAATGTTCTAAAGAATATATATACAGTATATATATATTCATTTTGAAAAGGGGGTGCATATCAATCCTGCAGCCTACTCTGGTGCACATGTTCTTTTATAGGAGACATCTCTGCTCTTTCTCCAAAATCAATTGCTGGCAACCAAATTTGTTGTAAAAATAAATATTAGTTCCCTAATTTAAGTGATTAAATGACTTGCCCTAGGTCACAACTCTGCTTTGGGATAGCTGTTGATAATAAATAAACTTCAAGCCAGATGTTCTCCTGGCAAAAAAATCTTGTGTACCTTTGTACAATCCTTTCCTCAATATGTACAGTTTGGCACTACTGTTGATGGAGTAAGATTTTTTTTTTTTTTGCTTTTACAAAATATGGCATTTGAGGCATAATCAAGAACAGGATAATAAAGTACAACTATTTTATAAACATAAGTGCTTCTTTAATGCTATTAAAGTTAAAAGTTCCTTACCACTTTGCCCTCCTTGATGTCCTTCCTGTAGCCATAGCCTGGGTGGTATGTTGGTGTGCTGCTGCACTCGGCTCTACCTTCAACAATGCCGGGTGAGATTGAGTAGAAAGGAGGACTGGGGCTTGGTGGAAGGCCAGAATCTGGACTGTCCAACAATCCTTCCCTGCTCTTGTCCTTCAAGCTGTCTTCCATTCCTTGCAAATGCAGGTGACCTACCATGTCTGGCAGAGCTTCAGCAAACTCCCAGGAAAACCTGATCCAATTCTTGTATATTTGTTTCACGGGAGGGATTCACAGATCACAAACAAATCTGGTTGCCTCCTAGTGTGCACATTCAGGGCTTCCCTCCAGCAAGCTCTAGGGTTAGGAATAAAATTATCATTAATGAAGTAAAGAAAAAACACTTAAGTCACCAAAAAGGCAAGAGAGGGGATTGTGCAACCTACAGATGGAGTGCTAGCTTTAGATGGCATTGCTACCAAACTGCAGTGCATTGGGGTGTTTTGCTGGCTCTGCGTGCCATCAGTTTAATGCAGTATACCACATCACTGATTTTTGTGAGCCCAGGCCAAATTCTAGACCATAAAGAGGCGCTTGAACTGAAAAACTCTGAAAACTACTAAATGGAATATGAGGTATATGTCTGTACATGCCCACACATGCACACATTTATTGCAGGCATACTGTATATATCTGTATGTGTATGAATTTTGATATAATAGCTTCTACCTGAGTCTTACTGTTCTGATGATGGTCCAAACAAAGTCCATATTGGAAGCAAGCTGTACATGTGATTTTACAATTCTTTGAATGCAGCCTATGTGGTTAGCTATGCGCTGGCCCCTGTGTCATGTGCTATTTGTGGTCAATACATATTTTAGTTTGCAGTTCTTCTGTATCTTACACAGCAGGCCAGAGTCTCCTACCCAGGAAATGCCTGAGCTTCTATCAAAATATGGACATTATTCATGTCTATCTGTGACTTCTGCAACATTGTATGAGCATCTGGTATTTCAAGGTCACTGGCCTTTTGAGATTTCTGCAGCCTGCTGTATACCCTTCAGGCTGTTTTTTCTATTGTCACTGACTTACATGTTTCATTATTAATGGAGCCAATTAATTAAATACAGTACCACTGTCTGACATATTAGCCCTTCAGCTGTTGTTTAACTTCAACTCCCAGAAATCCCTACCAGTGGCTGCAAGAAATAGCCTAAGATTTTTCCCACATAAACCAAGTTAGTTTTCTCAGAGAGCAGATATCACTCTGGATTTGTGACAGTTTGTGTATATCATAAAACATGACCTATATACCAACAGCAGAAACCACCTGCAGTAATCGTCTTACTGCAGTAAAACTGTATATATATCAGAGATGGCTAACTGTTGATAAACTACAACTCCCACCATCCTCTATCAAGAGAAAGCAGTTCAAAGGCCACAGGATGGATTTCCCTAAGCGGCACACTTGACAGAGCCTTCCAAACCTCCTGTTATGCACAGTCATATCCCCTTGCATCAGTCACTAGCAGGGCAGTTCAGCAGAATGAATAACTCACATTTAGCGAACTCACACAATGAATCCTTTGAGATTGACGCACGGAGAGTAGCTGCTGATGTATGGCTAATGAAGGCTAGATTGCAAGCTTACATTACTGCAAGAAACAGCACAGCTATGCACTGCTTGTTTTTATATGCACAATCACATAGTCATTTTGATATAGTGAGAGAGCAAGGGAATGTAGGTAATACTTGTAGTAACAGTAACAGCTTTGAGTATTTAAAAAAAAAACTTTTAACTTATTATGACATTTTCTTTGGCAAAGTTACAATAATGCAGCCTTGGTTCAACACGGGAATGGTGGTTTAGTAGCAACTGGCTCCCAAGTGCTTTCTGTGTTGTCTTATTGCCCTTTAACCCTTATATCCTTACTGTTCTGTGAGCTCCATGTGGGTTTCTAAGAGAGTTAACTATACAGTGGATATTTATTTATACAGTATCGAACCTGCTGAAGCAGCGGTTCTCAACCTGTGGGTCAGGACCCCTTTGGCGGTCAAACAACCCTTTCATAGGGGTCGCCTAAGTCCATCGGAAAACACATATTTCCAATGGTCTTAGAAATAATTTTATGGTTGGGGGTCACCACAACATGAGGAACTGTATTAAAGGGTCGCGGCATTAGGAAGGTTGAGAACCACTGTGCTAAAGTGTATTTCGAGCTGGAAACAGTGGTATGTATCCCAAAATGTAAAATTCTATCTTAGTGTTCCCTTGCAGGCTCTCTAACCTCTCTCACAGCACATGTGCACCTAACAAAACAGATTATACTGCGCTAGGAAAGTGCCTCTTTGTGAGCCAGACATGCCTGCAAAGCATTATTTTCCACCTGACAGACAGCACTGAATTGAACTTCAACCTGGGGCAGTCCGGCGCTTACTGATCTACTATTCCCAGGCAGCAGCTGTTCCAGAGTCACAGGTCAGCAACAGCCACAAAACTACAGGTACAGACCTCTGACCTCTACAACTGCACATTTCAACTCTCTTTTCATCACCTGAAACTACAGTAACTTTTAAATATGCCCTGATGCACACATATAGATATACGCCCTATATGATGCTATAACGTTGGCTAAATACATCTTGTCAGCTGGTTTGCATGGGGTTATACGTAGGCTTGGAATAACAAACTATGGATCTCTTAATCATTCGCGACAATAATGCTTTGCATAGTATATAGCAAGGCTTAAATGCCACAGACTTTCCACCACAGAGCAACAGCTCATCTCTAGGCACCTTTTCATCTACCTCCCTATAGGGCTGGTACTGACATTTACAAGTCCAATTAATGTGCCATTTATCAATGTGAACACAGCTGATAGGGTGACATTTAAGGTAGGTAAACAGCAAGTACACTAGAAATCTGTAAGTCATGTCACTGTATGATCCCATTGAAAAAGGTGTACCCCTAGCAGGAGGGGAAGCTCTCCAGAGCAACCACGATTTTCTCCTACAACATACCATTTCTTTAGTAGATATTCCCCTTACTAATAAAAGCATAAATACTGTAACACTGTAAGTTTTAGCTCCCTTCCTGGAACTGAAAGGGTTAGGGCAGTTGGCAGGCAAAGCTGGGACAGAGCAGGTAGGAATCTAGAACTGAAGCCTCACAGAGCTTGGTATACAGGGCAACAGATTGGCACACACATACCATGCATGTTACACGTACACACATAAGGGACACGTAACTCTCTACAGGTTTCTTTACATTGGATCCCCAGATGTGTAGAAAGTTGTAGTCAGCAACATCTGGGAGCCAAGAAACGAAGCAATGAAAGTAAGCAGGCTGGACTTACCGCGCTTTCCCTGCAGGCTCAGCACAACTGTATGGCTGTACAACTCGCTGCTACTGCGATTTCTGCAGAAAGTTCCTGCTCGCTTCCCCCTGTGCTCCCTGCAGCAGATTCACTAAGATCTGGATGGAGTCCAGCCCAGCGCACAGGCTGCCTATTATTGTGTTTTTTTCCCCTTCATTCAAGGCAGCGGAGGGAGGGACGCGAATGGGAGGGGGAAATACACAGCTGATCTGCAAATGTCAAATTCTCCCTTATGGGAGAGGGAGCAAGAGATTGCAGCCCGGGTAGGAGCCCTCTCTGCTACAGTCTCCCTGGTACCTGAGCACCAAAGGTGCCAAGCAACCTGCGCCATCCCTGGAGTGTTCCTCCCTAACGCTTGCCAGCTCCTCGGCCATATGCACAGGCTAACCAATGAATGGCATTCTCACATACAGAAAGGCGAGCGGGCAAGCTGCTGTGTTACACTCCTTCCCATAGGTATGAGGCAGGCATTCTTAGCTAATGGGGACTTGCCCCCAAATTGGGTCCTCATGCTGTTTAGACTGTGCCCCCTTATTCCCAGTATTAATAAAGTGACACTTCCTTCTGCGATAGTAATGAGAAGGGAGACATAAGTCTACAGGAATTTTGCTTCCTGAGGTAGATTTAGAAAATATTTGTATCACATTCACACTGGTTATGGTTAGTTTTATGTTTGTGGAGATCAGCTTATATACAGTACTTTTCTATAGAGTTTGTTTTATGGTAACACCGGCTAAGCCTGTATTTTATTTTAACCATGTATGACTGGCATGTCAGTATATGGTGTATACAAATGAAGAGCCCCTCAAACACATAACATAATAATACTGTGCCAAAGTCATGTATAAGTTACCACTTCATCCCACAGAATGAATGTGGTGCTACTGTTGTAAAATGGCTCTATGAAATGGCTCAGAAATGCCAGTTTGAGGTATAAAGCACTAGAATAAAAAGATGATAGATGTAGAGTAGTGCTAGCATTAACTATAATATTGCCCTACACGTATGGAATAAATATTGCTGCAATGGGAATTATGCCCCAGGACAAAGGGAACATTAAATGTAAATATTTTGATTTAACAGATTTTACTGGTTTGCTGGTTTACTAACATATACTGAAACATTATCATATACAGAAACTGCAATAAGTCAGTGCCTCACTGGGTGCCCTATAACTCCTTGCCCCCCTGCCTCTGTAATTACACCCCTGATTATACTTTGAGTAACCCACATTTGAAAGAAGAGCTAGCATGGCTGTGGGGTGAAATTCTCAAGCCTGATGAAGCAGCAGACAGCTGCAGTCAAATGGTTAACGTTAGCCACAAGCACGGGTTTTTGTCACAGTGGCCTCAGATGCTATCTGAAACTCATGGGTTGGATCACTATGGGATTTACAGCGCTTAACAAGATTATTTAACAGAGTAATTAATATAAGAAAAAAAGGATGTACTGAACCTATAATAAGTCATAGGTATTTAAAATGGAACTCCAAACAAATAATTAGTTTTTTGCATAATGAAGTAAAATTTAAATCAACTTTCCAGTATGCATTAATTATTCATGTTTCAGTGGCTTTAAAATTATTTGTATATGTGATTACTTTTAAAAGCAATACCTGTCTGTCCCCTTTTCTCTGCTGGTTGTGACTATTGAAACAACTTAGTAGACACCAGGTCTCCTCCCTCAATGTGTTTCACACTCCTTTACAGGGATGTTGAAGAACTGCTTCTGCTACATTGTTTCAAGAGTCAGAACCAGTAGTGCAGAGAAAAGAAAGGGACAGTCAAATACTACTGCTTTCAATAGATAGCTATTATTTGTTATATAGTTTTTGAATTATGTTACCCCTCTTTTGCCTCTTTCCAACTTTCAAAGGGAAGACAAACAGAACTATTGCTCCGTGAGGCTACAATGTTTTTGTTATTACGTATCTTTGGACTCAGCCACTCTCCTATTCATCTTCCAGTCTCTCATTCAAACCACTACCTGGTTGCTAGGGTTAATTAGACTCTAGCAACCAGATAAACAAAAAGCTAAATCATTTTTGAAAAATTCACAACATAAAAGAATGAAGACTAATTGTAAATGGTTTCCAAATATCACTGCATAAATTATTGTAAAAGTTGATTTAAAGTTAAACTATCCCTTAAATACCTCACAGCTAGTTATATGTGCATTCTCCTATAACAGGACAGTTACTTCACAACCAAAACCATTACAATAAAGTAGATGTTGTATGTATATATATATATATATATATATCCTGTATAATGCACCTCTATTTTGTATAGACATTTGTTAATTAAATGACTTATTGTTTCTTATTTATTTGAACCAATAGATTGCTTACAACCTTTCAGTCATATAATATATTTGCAGCGGAGTATAAGTAAAAAGGATAGGAGGAGCAGTTGAACTCAGTTTTAAAAATATTTGCTGTAGATAAGGCAGTATCTAGGAGGATAGAGGGAGGTATGTATATAAATGAGCTTGGTGTGTGATCTTGATGCTCTCAGCTGATGTGACAGACTGTGCTTCTACCAGTCACATTCCTCTGCATGGTATTTATTGATTGCACATGTTGAACTTGGCCCTTTTTTTGTTGTCCTGGGGGATAGAGAAAGGAATTTTATACTTTGGCTCTGTTGTTTTTAGAATGGTTCCTAGTCCTCACTTTGAAAAGGCACCATATTTCAACCTAGGATTTGGATTTATTTTTCTGTAATTGTTCAGAAAATGTAAGGCTACAGCGCAGGTTATTCTGTACAAGGAGTCTTACCTGCATATTGTGTTGATTAAAATTTGTGAATAGTTTTTCACAGTTCTGTCAATGAAACTACTCTGTCAGCATACTAAAATTAATGTTTACCCATGGTAACATTTGGTATAGTGTTATAAACACATGGGATCTATCACTATGCATAATTCTTCTGTTGGTGCTTACAGCAGCTTGTTATGGTAATGTACCCCCATGCTTTGCTCGGTAGCCTTTATTAACTTCCACATTCAGGCACAATGACCTGGCTAACCGGCTATACTCACTTTACTCAGTATGGCTTTACAGATACTGGAGTCAGAAAGGTGTTTGTGTAATTGGTGTAGTTCAGCTTGCAGATTTAAATGACCACCAGTCGTTCATTTACTTGAATAATAACCACATCACAATGAAGACGCAGCCTAGATTTCATTCTACCCTTTTAAAATGCGTGGCTCCCCAAATCTTCCCAAACACAGATACCTGAATTCCTGGGTTGTGGGGTAGAAGGTTGGTGAAAAGCAGTGACACTATTTTAGAATTTTTGATTTTAACTTGGATCTGTAGCTCATGCTATAAACAGCTGACATGTGGCGAGTAAAAAAAGCATTTCCTGCTTTCCATTCTGAATTGAGCTCTGTTGCACCTATTTACACAGGGGACCCTGGGGTGTATTTAATATACCTCTGCGTTGTGCACCTGATGTCACACGCACCAACATAGCGACAGTGACGTCAAACAACGTCACTCACAATGATCGTCCCGAACCCCTTACCCCCTTAGCCCACTGGCCCTCAGGTGCCCCATTATAAATACGGCCACAGATGTTAAATGCCGAACCCCAGTAATGACACCAACCGGACTTCCATGCAATGGTGTCTGATTTGCAACTAAATGCACATGCAGTTTCATCATATTTGGAAAGTGATATCTCACTTAAAGACTATAGTTTCACCCTTTCTGCAGGATAGAAATTGTTGTCTAAAGGTTAGTAACTCACCAAATAAATGATTACTCTTGGCCCCAATCCCAGAGTTTTTTGCCAGACAGGCATTAGATAAATCATTACCTGGCTGAACAAAATAGGAGTCCTAGTTATCACAGGTATTTACTCTGCTTCACATTTGATTTTTCTTTATATTTTTTCCCACAAATGAGGCCAAATTTAATGTGCAAATGTGGTTTAGTATTCATTTAAATGGAGTGTTTGTTCCAAAATAATACAATTTCCAAATGTGGGTGAGGTGCAAGGCACATCCCTTATACAATGTACAGAGAAAAGCAGCTTTGCACAGCTGCTAGCCCTGATAGCTCACAAGTACAGGTTTGTAGGTACAAAGATGAGGGACAAAAAAGAGAAAGAAAAAAAACGTGAGAATAGCATATCATTGTTTGTGGTGATAGCAGTTAAATTAATGGGAAGTTAAAGGAGGTCACAAACGATGTTAAGAAAATGTGGAAGGCAAGGAGAGATATAACTTTTCATTGAAAAGCAGTTACTAAATTGTATAACAGCACAAGCCATAGCCACACTTCAAATCCAACTTTCAAATATTAGTTGGGTGTTGTCTATGCACAATTAAGTATTTTATTCCACACTTCTCAGGGATTACCTTGATGACTTCCACTGTTGAACACTGGCCCATGTGCATTGAGTCAGCAGAGTGGTACAGATTTTTACTTGGCTGGAAGTAGTAGCTTATGTGCCAGGGTTTTAGCGTGATGGGTAAGATTTGTGTCTCCCTGCCCATGTACTGCAGTTAAGTACGCTCCACTTTATTCCTCATATCCTTATAGATGAAGTGTCTTGTTACAGTCTACTTAGTCTACTTCACATTTTATAAAAGTGTCATTTTTGCTTGGTAGACAATCTAAGAAGAAAAGAAACATATGTTTATAATGGAAGTTCCTTTTAGAACATGGGTTTCCACATGAATCATTCTGTGCTCTTTATTCTATTTCTCTTTCAAGCCCATTCAACCAAAATACAGTGATAAGGCTTGCGCTCATATATTGCTTTTTTCTTTTATAGCATTATGGAGGATTTACTAAAACATTTACATTTTTTTGAAACCATGAAAAAATGAATTTCAACAAATGGCAGTCATTTAACAAAAACATTTAACAAAAAATCCAAACTGAAAAAGCACGGACAAGAAAAAGCTGCGTAAAAGTCACGAAAACTGCAACTTTTTCAACTTGTTGCATGATAACTGTGACTTTTTCGTATTGTTGCTCAAAACCCAGTGTGATAATACCTGAAAACCTTGAAAACTATGAAGCAAAGAAAGATCTTCAGGTTGTAAAAGGGACATCTGCCATTGACTTCTACATGATCTTGACAAGTTTTAGCTAGAGTTTTTTTGGATTCAGAATTGTTAGAGTTTTGTTGCATAATAAATCTCGAAAAAATTGCGTTTTCTTCTGCAACAAATTCAGGTTTTCGGTGATAAAGAGCCTGACCCAAATCTGTCACAGTTTAGTAATATTAAAGAGAAAAATACCTGCCTCACTGTCTCACAGTCAATGTTTTATACCAATTAGAATGCTTGCTAGCTCTAAAACATCTTTAAATTTAAGGTCTACATTAAAGGCATATGTTTTAGGAGAATCAGCATGTTATTTTGAATGCCATGTAATAAAGATATTTATTAAATATATAGATGAAACTTGCCAAGTAGGGGATTCCAGGCTAGAGAAATCATTGTTTCAACCACTTTACCCCAAAGTTTCACACATCACATCACATTCTCTAGTCCTCCTGCTAGTGGTAGGACCAGTGGCTCTCCTGCATACTGTTCAGACTGGCAGCCAATGGATAATGCAATGGCATGTCTGCTATCAGATAAAAAATTACTAATTTCTATTGGCTGTTTCCAAACTCATCAGGTTCATGTAGACTCATCTGGCCTCTTGATTGTATGATGATGGGAGCTCATGGGGGTAAATCAGGTGACACAAAAAGATGTTTTACTGAAACAGCAAACAAAAAAAGCAATGACTGTAAATGACAGTGTGGTTTGTTTAGAAACAAATCAGAACAGTTTACAGTAGTCTTTAAATCCCCTGCAAGGCGGTTTAGACTTTCTCCCCATAATTTCAAGGCTGGGTCAGATCTGTATGACCTTATGCAAGGACCAGTGAATAAGGCATTGAGAAGGGGGATGAAGATTATGCATTACACTGGTGGTGTTCTTCAACAGAGTGCTCAGGCGAAGAATGTCCAGTTGTTGGCTGATTTAAAAAAGCTGACATGCTTTTATAAATGCAGATAATTTTAGGGTATGTAGTTATAAATCTTATGTGCTTTAGAACTGAATTATCCTTTATACAACAGCAGCATGTTTTGTAACGCTATTCCTGGCTAACTTAATGCCATGTCACTTTATCTGGTTATTTAGCAAGGAAGAAGCAAGGGTTATATTTTCCATCAGGCATTTACATATTTTATGCTGTTTAAGTAAAATGCTGGAATAGCAAGGCTTTTCTTCTTGACTTTGGAAACAGCTACCAGTGCATTACAGTTAATACTGCTGCACAGGGTGGAATGCTGGGTGCTGAGTGGTATAAAGAAAGTGACTCTGCCCTATAGAGGGTTTATTCTCCCTTTTATCCCCCCCTATGTTTTTTAATGGTCGTTCCAGTGACACACTGGTGTTCCCTTTAGTTTGCAGGTTAGTGGGAACAAAGGACAGTAGTTTTTTCAAGGCAGACTCCAACTTTCTTGTTGCACCTGTGTTCCACTTATTTTGTACATTATGTTCCCCTATTTTACAAAACACACCCACAAAATATTCCATATTTTTATTCTGAAAAACCCTGTTTTCTTTTTTTTCTCATCTTGTTATTAGTTGGTTACTGACACAGTGAAAAGGCAGTTTGTTGATCTTTGTTGGCCAATATTTGTTTAGAAATTAGTACTTTTTGTACCCACTTTTGGGTTCAGTAGTTGGCAGGGGTATTTTGAAAATTTGTATGTGGGTTCTATGTTATGGTTGTTCTTCATAAGAGTTAATTCTTATACATGGCAAGGACAGTTTGTATGGTTTAATAATTACATCTCTGGCTAACCAACATCCTAAGAACGCCTGAGAAACCCTGCATATGGGGACTGGCAAAAGCATTTGCATCCCAAGTTGTCCAGCTTAATTCTTGGGTGATAGGCTTTCTGAGGAGAGTAATCATGCAAAAGGTGTTGATGCATAACGGCTGATAATGGGGGGGAGGGCAAATGAATGGCTTAAGTAGCACTTCCTGGCTCAAGTGGTAATTACAGTAAAAATGTACACTAGTGACTCCCAGATTGAAGTTGTTTTGGGAAATACCAATGTGCAGCAAATATTGCCAGTCTGTAACCATCTATACTGGTTTCAGTGACTTGTTTCTGCTATGCTTTTCTTAAAGGAATACTGCCATGGGAAAAAAACCAAAAAAAAAACCACATCAGTTAATAGAGCTTCTCCAGCAGAATCCTGCATTGAAATCTGTTTTTCAAAACACAAACAGGTTTTTTATATTTAATTTTGAAATTTCACATAGGGAAAGCTATATTCTTAATTTCCCAGGGTGCCACAGCCATGTGACCTGTGCAAGATAGCAGCCCCCAGTAGATATCAGAAAAGCACTCAAAAGTAAGAAATCCAAGTCCGGCTTGGCTCCTCCAGTTACATGGGAGTAGGAGAAACAATAGGTTACTTAAAAGCACCTGTGCCGTTCCGGCTCCTTCTGAAACTTAAAGAATTTAGTGAATTATTTGCTATGTAAACAGTGTAATTAAAAAAATAAAAAGTATACCATAAAAATCAAGACAGTATCCCTTTCAAATAAAAAAAAAATGTTTTAATGCCTTTCTATCTATCCACCTATCTAGTCCAAAAGCAACAAGGAAACAAGGAAACTGTATTTTTCAGCTTTGATTTTAGTTCTACATGAATCAGCAAATAAATCTGGAGATATTTCCCCTCATTAGTATTGTAACCAAGGGAATTTCTGCTACTGACCTTTCACTTCTTTACTAGAAAATAAAGAGTGGTCCTTGTTAAACTCCACTTAGTCAGTTGGGGTCACAAGAGAGACCAGCAGGGAATCCCACACTCTCTACAGAAAGCTGCTGGAGTGATTTGTATTTTCAGGACACAGAGAACAAGTCTGATTCACAAATGTCAAACAGCCAACAACCCACACACAGTAACCGAGATGAATGGAGTACCTCTGACCTGGTCTCTGAAATAGCAACTCACAGGGTGCAGTGATAAAGGGCTAGATTCTGTGGGATTGTTCATTTCCTCCACACAAAACAGCTTATCTGAAAATGTCAGGAGCAGTGGAAAGGTCAATATTTCCATATGTTTTAGTCATCATTAGCACCTTGTCTGGGTTATACTACAATAATTAGTAACTAGAGAACCATTAATCCAACATTTCAGGCTGCATTTCTATAAAAATATAAGTAGTAGTAAAAACAGATATGAAGTTATATTTTACCATGTATTAGGAATGATATAATTATACATATTTTTTAAGGTTGTTAAACAGTATTGCTCGACTACAGCTCCCATCAGTAGGATGGCTCTGTAGCACACTTATTAGCATTTTGGCTCACATTTTCTGCCTTGGCATCCAGTATATGCTGACACTGGCATTACTGTGTCCACTAGAGAGAAATTAAATTTGTAAAGTCCACTGGGTCAGGTAAAGATGCAAATAACTGAAAACTGTGAAAAGCTATGAAATTGGTTAGAATATTAAAGCTAAGGCTGGAGCAAGAGTAGGTTGGGAATCACCCGGAAGCTATCTTATTAGGTTTCTTTTCCTTAATCTGAAGACTTTACTGTTTATCTTTTACAACTGTGCAAATTTTATTTGAGCATCTGTGATTTTTTCAATTTACATTTAATTACTTTTTCATGTTTACTAAAGCTTTATCAATACTGTTCACTTCTCCCGGTCTACCACTACATTCTCTCACATGGATATTTTCTTAGCAAAAGGCACAGTAGGCCACATTGTAATTAGTGAGAAAAATGTTTGTTGTGTCTCTTTAAATTCTGCTGGGCAAACCTAAAGTTTGGAATCACCCATAAATTTATATGTGTTTCTATTAACCAAGGTACCTTTAAATTGTTTAGACAATGTGAAAACATTATTTTTATTTCATATAATTGTTCCATTCTTTAAACTTTACATGCATCAAAGAACCCTCCAGAAACCCAATTCCAGCTTGGCAGACAATGGCATTGTACAGTAGCTGTTTCTGTTTTTGAAGACATTCAGGGAAATTTTGAACCATAAATTTTAAACATAATGCCCAAGAGAGAGCACATGAAAAGTAGTAAAATCGTACTGCACCACTCACATGTGGTTACAACGGCTGCATAGTTGCTGGAATGGGCTTTTTATATTTAGATTGTGTGAAGGGATGGCTACTTTGATTGGTTAAAACATAACTTTTATTAATAAACACTAAAAGAAAACATTTCTCCCATATTTTAATAAAAGCAATTAAAAATATATGTAAATGAATGTAAGGATAAGGTGTTCATGTGACAAAAAGCCACCTGATTTGTAGGGTTCAGTTCTACCAAGAGCGTGGATTTAGGCGAATCAGAATCTTGCTGAAAAAGGCAGAATCTTGGCCGAATCCTGGATTGGGTGCTACCCTAATTTAAATAGAGGCCACTACCAGTGTATTTTCACTGCGGAATCCAGACATGTACGGGTAAACACATATATTCATGCTGGAAAAAAGGAGAAAAGGCACAGGTTACGTATCAGATAAGAGATAAACTCTGTGGAGTACAATGGTGTTTTATCAGTTATCTGCTATGTAACCTGTGGCTTTTCTCCAGCTTGAATGGCTGCCCCAACAGCTTATTTATATAAACTATAGTAGTCTTTCTAAAGCAAACACACCAGTTTTACCAATACAAGGTAAAAGTACATTATATTTTAATTACTTTAAAACACTTTTATTATTTGGTGTAATTGTTCCTTTAACTGACAATTGTAATTAGTAAGAGGCGCATAATATATTTTTGTTGTTTAATACTTTGGTAAGATGATGTACATGTTTAATCTGGGTCTTCTGAGGGTAAGAGTTAACAAACCCTGCTCTAGACCAACTGTGTAATACTTGGCAAAATACTAATGGTTTTTTTTTCATTTGTTAATGCCAGAACAGCCTTGAGATTGGCACTTTCACTTAGTTGGAAACCACCCAAAGAGATTTGGAGTTGTTAACGTGCATTATTTCTATAAAGCACAGAAAGAATCTTGGTGCATTTAATGGTACCTAGCAAGCCTGAAACCCTTACAGGAGTACTGAGACCTGACCAGTTATAGAGGATTAGCATATGTGAGAAAATGTGTAGTGGTCTGGGTGAGCATAAGCCTTGCCATGCATATACAGGAATAGTGGGACTTATTGACCAGCATTATTACTATTATTATTATTATTATTATTATTATTAATAAGCATACTGATTAAATACATAAAGAGACAACTGATATTTGACAGAAGTCATAAATGAGGGATGTTTTATGGAGGTTCCTTCCACTGTGACTGCCTGCTACCCAGACACTTGTTAATGACAGAGCTGGCTGACTATCTTGGTCTTAGTTAAGTTGCTTAAGTCTAGATCGAGAAAAGAAAAATTGCTGTGCAAGTAAGGGAAATTTATTTTTCTCTTGTACCAGTAGAATCACCAGACATCCTTTATGGATACTGCGGGGTAACTCAGACTTTTCACAGATAGTACATTTTGAACTTATAGGACGTTATGTACAACACTATAAAACATTACATTTAATAATATAAAAAAGTTCCACCTATGACACCAAATAATGTTTTTGTGGCACAATCCTTAATACTGCCTTGTAGGCCAATGCAGGTGTTTGTACTAGAAGCCATTAGTCTTCAGAATTATTTTGTTAAGCTTTAAAGAACTGCCATAACCTGCTCTTCATTAACAAAGAACACAAACTCTTTGCCCTGTTTGGTTATAGAGAGTGGCATCAAGAAAGGCATTGTATGATACTAAGAACCTGTACACCGGTCAGGAGTAACATGTGCTGTAGACCTTCTCGGCTATCTTCATTGGCAAATGTGGCACAACTAATTGTGAATAGGTGGGTATCTGATAGTAGTTTAGAGTGTATTAACAGGGCAAGAGGACAAGAGAATGAAATAAAATATGTCTGGAAAAGAAAAAGTAGATTGTATTATTATTTTGTGATACATTTATTTTGGTTTGGAACTTTATGGGAAATTAAAAATAATCCTAGTCATCCTCCAAAAGAGATAGCTAACATGCTTTAGATGACCTTTCCAAACTCAGCTGCAGCAAAACACATTCAGCAGCTTAAAAAAACAGAACAAAAGACTTTGTGATGAATTATTAAAGAATGCAGAATATTTTTTTCATATTATGGCTCTGTGGAAAATGCCAAAGCTACATTACCATGTGACTGCAATACAAAGAGCAAAGTCTTTTAAAGCCATCATTTCAGAAGTCCATCTGCAATGCTACAGCCTTTCTTCATATGTAGACTGCACTTATGCAACCTCCTACTCACTCCCTTCACTCTTTCTCCCTTCTCCCACTATGTAGCATGTACTGTCCCAGGGCAAGACAGACAAGGATTGATTGCAAACCCTCAGTACTGTGGCCTATTATAGCCCCACCGCCAAGAAGCAGCTTACAGCACATGGTATTGATTATTGCCCCAGAATTTGAATCATAAACAGCGCTCGTACTTAACACTGAATTTATGCAAAGTCTACATTAATACAGTGTTTACGTATGGCCTGTGTTAAGTGCCCAGGTTCAGGGATGAAGGGTCTAATAAGTCAGTTATGAGGCTTGTGACACATTTTGATAGGGATAGGGATACCTATAACAGATACATATAATTTTCCAGTCTGTCACAACTTCTATTCAAAATAATATACACGTCATGCAGAGTTGCAATTCGTGCCACAGTAAAGGCCCCACAAATCTTTATTCTTTGTGAAGCCCATGTTAGCCATTTTCCTCATTTACTAGCCTAAGGCATGCTGGAAATTGTAGTTGAGCAGTAAATATAGGCTGGAGGTCTGTCATTTGTAGCTTTACACAAGCAAGCTTAGTTTTAGAAATAAAAGCTCTAGTACAACAACAAATACAGACACAATAATCCATAGGATACTACTCTCATCAAATCTGACTGCACTGCCCCAGAGGCAATCTCATTACCATCTTATTACCATCATGTGTGTGTTCTACATTTCATGGAATATAAATGGGTTGTTTTCTTTCTCTAAATTGTTTACAGCTTTTTCATTTTTCCATGGAGTTATTAAAATTTTAAAATTCCTTGCAAATCATCTATACTAAAACTTGCCAAAGGGGAAATCTTCTATGCTCCAAAAACATTGAGATTAAAAAAACAAAATGCATGATATACACAAAATTGATACTTTTACCTCCATATAATTGATAATTCATTTTCGCTTCTTTTAACCTTCTTCTTCTTCTTTCTTTATGCCGCCTTCTTTACACTTGCAGGCAACACACATTTCCTAGATAGAAAAGTGAAATATTTTGTAAGATTAGAGATCACATCTATTGATAGAAATACATAAATTAATTAATAAATATTATATATATTTATATATATATATATATATATATATATATATATACTGTATATGGAAAGGCATTTTGTCTCTTGTTAAAAATAAGTAGAGTCATTAATAAAATGTAATATTTGTAGTACAGTTATTAAGATTCCTACCAAACTTCTACTGGAGGAAAGTAAAAAAGTAAAAAAAAAACAAGTGCAGACCTAAGAAAGTACAGAGGCAGTTACTAGTGAGGTGATCCCACTATACTTAGGAATAAGGTAGAAGCAGTTACATTGCTGGCCATACCATTATTCTGTTTCATGAATAAATAAGACCAGTGGTATGCCACCCTTGGGTGAAGCTAGTATATATGTATGGGTAACTATAGCACTCTCCATTGAGACCCCTCACCTTCCCCAGAATCGCTATGATTATTTAAACTATAAAATTGTTTTTTTAAATGAAAACAGCAGAGATCTGAATGGAACCAGTAATATTAAGCAGATAAGTATTGTAATACAGTAGTGTAATCCGAATCAGTAACATAAAGTGCAGCAATAAGGATCTTACACAAATATTAATGTTATATTAAAGGAAAACTATACCCCCAGAATTAATATATATATATATATATCAGTAAATATTGCCCTTTCACATCTTTTACCCTGAGCCCCCATTTTGTGATGTCCTGTGTGCTCCCTCAGAGATCACCTGACAGGAAATAATGCAGGAAGAATTGTTGGAGTAAAAGACAGAACTTTGTACATTACTTGGCTGATGTGACCTAACATGTATGTGTGCCCCGTGAATCGTATGATGCCGGAGCAGACCTTATTACTTAACATAACAGATATTTATTTATTTAAATGAAACAGGGTTTTACATATGGGCTGTTTTATGCAATATATTTTTATAGAGACCTACATTGCTTGGGGTATAGTTTTCCTTTAATTACCCTATTAATTACCCTATCAACACATTGTGATTTGTGAACTTTGGAAACCTTATATAGTTGCTGCAAATGAGTAGCTATTGGTGCTGTCCCTATATGCCCTATATGTAGAACAGTTAGCAGTATAAGGCTGGCAGTTTTGTAAGGTGTATCCACATAGGGTAGAAAACTGTAACTGCAAGTAAGAAAGAGCAGAGTTATCTCCAATTGATGGTTATTCAGTCCCCCAATTATGGCTGTATGCTGGAAGGTTACTCACAGCCTGTGTTTAGGGTTTCCTGGGTCACTCGGTGCTGCAGATCCAGGCAGGTCTCTAGCAGATGGGATCACCTTTGTCTCGGTTTGGCCTTCCAGCTTGGAGCCTTCTTGCCAGACAATCACTCACTCAGCTCTATTCCCTTCAGGCTAGCAGTGATAACAGCTATTGTACAGGTGCTTGTTCCTAAACTGGGATAGCAGGGTGAGATTCTCTTCATTCTCTTTCTCTATCTCTCTCTGTAGCAGTCTCTACTGGATCAGGATTAGTGATGTGTGTGCCAGTCTGAAATCCACAGGACCCATAGGGTGGTAAACACACATACTTGGCGGATTGCAGGCGGATGTGGGACAAACTCTGCCCTTGGCCTATATACTGTCCGCTTTGTCATTATGTCCCGCTTCTGTGTCTGGCCATCACAATTTATATACTCATATATAAATTGGGCATGTCTCCTGGGTATATAAGTAGGATTGCCACCTGGGTGGTAAAATTTATGCTTAATGCCAATGTTATTAATAGGGAAAAATAGCAAAAATATAGACTGGTATTTTTTTCCAGAAAAGGTAGGAAACCCTATATATATATATGTAGTGATGACTGGTGAGTTAGGCAGGGTTTAGATGGGTTAGGAGTAGGTGCAGGTTGATTTTTTGCCACATCACTAATCAGGATTTATGCTGGTCTCACAGCATAACACAGCAGGTTTAGCAGCAACAGCAGCAGTCTCTCAAACCCCTTTGTTTCCCAGTTTTCTTTTTATATAGTAGAAAGAGAGGGCTAGTGTATTTCCTAAAACTTTTGTACCCTTTTAAGGCACTGGGCACAGCATCTAACAATACTAGTAGTAGATGACAAACAATATAAAATACTGTACCTCAAGTTTTTCATCAGTTTCGAAAGCTATGTACATGATAGGAGAAAACATGGAGACAAATAAACTAGCTAGTTCCAGGCATCATATTTGGTATTATATATTGTTATTACTATCCTAAACATCTGTGTATCTTGAAAATAAAATATTGATCCATTCCATTGTCTGGTGAATAGTGGCGCTCAATTACATTTTTTTGTGTATGTTATCAGTTCATCTGTACTTCATTTCTGAATATTTGTGCCAGCCAAATCTTCAGATAGGAACTTGGCATCAGCTTAAGGAGATCTGTGGAGATCCAGATGTGCTTCAGCATTTGGGGTATTGGGGTATGTTCTTCTATTTCATTCTACCTCAAATGCCCTTTTGGTGTCTGTATTGGGCAGGAAATAATACAAAAAAAATCACTGATTATGTGTTACTTTTAATTTATCAGATGTTAAGAGAAGTTTTATAGATTCCACAAGGGATGCATTAAAGGCTCTCTGTATAGCTCATTATTTTGTGATTATGTCATCAGTATCATCAATTTGTAAACAAATTTGCAATCCACAGTTATTTTAGAATTCATTGCCCCATATAAGTAGTACAAATTAAGATATTCCATATTTGGTTCTTTACGCAGTAGATAATTATATTAAAAATACAAAGCCCCCTCCCTTCATGCTTTGTTTTGTTACCAGGAATCCATTATGGAGAGGGATTATCTGTGCACTGGTAATCTAGTTATCTACCTCACAAGGACCAATCTTGGAGTCGCACCTATTTCCCTGTCTGGGGATAAAAAAAAAAAAAATAACAAAAAACATCTACCTTTGGTGAGTAAAATAACAGGCCAAAAATATGTTTCTTTTATTTGTGTTCTTTTATTATATTAAAAGCATTGTACATTAATGCAGGCTATTCTAAAAACTAAGTTTAATACAATAATTTATGAAGGGATGGAGGGGGCATAAGAACTGATGCAAATCTTCAAATTCTTTGGCTAAAGGATACTTTGCTGCCTCTTTGTCTCTAGGAGTAGTGCAAGCAATGCAAGCTTTATCAAGTGATGGTGTTTTGCTTTGCAAGAAAAATGCTGCGGGATTTGCGAATTGTAGATACAAAACGGCTTCTGAGCTTGTATTAACTGTGTGAGTCTAAAAACCAATAATGTTATGAAAAGAGTGAATTACAGCAGAGAATATCGTAAGCAAACAGAGCTGTTAGGTAAAGCCCTAAAATCAGCATTTAATACATTCTAAAACCATTCAAAATTATATTTAAAGACAACATTTATATAGTAACCCTTATTCTTCAAAAAAACAAATGTTGATCCCTTTAAGTTTAATAAAATGCATTTAAGTGTATTTCTCCAGGAATGCAATAAAACACTACAGGGTGTACATGCTTTCTAAATAACTGGTGTGCCTAGCGTGGGATGTTACTGTAGATAAACGGCCCACATGCTGACCTTTCCACTGGATGGAGCACAGAATGGCTAATCAGGCACAGAGACACAGATATTGCCAAAGCAATGTATTTTGTGAGGAAACCTGAATTTAAAGATACATGAGGTTAGATTTACTGAAAATCTCTCTTAAAACTATTATCCACAATGTCTTGGGTAATTCAACCAGATTTACATATCTTCTTTGAGAGTTGTCTTTGGGGGTATTCAGAAAGCAACTGCTCTGACCCTGCATATAGTGAGGCCCCACGGAGTAGCAGTTATATAAAAGAGTTAGGGGATGGTAGAACAAAAGCAGCCTATGTATAGACCAAATCATAGGGTTTGATTCACTAAAGTGCGATAAAACGAGCGATATTTATAGCATGCGTTAAAAATTTTATCGAGTCTTATTTTTCGCGTCTTAATGCACGATTCACTAAAAGTATATTTGCGTTAATTTAGACGCGATGCTGTTTGCGTTATTTAAGTCGCAAAGACTATTTTTGTGCGGTATTTGACGCAACGCGCTACTTGCCGTGCACGCTAATTAACACGTGCGCTACTTTCCGCGCGCGCACCATATTAGCCATTTACAGCATTACGTTCGTAAATCTACTTTTATTTAAAATGACCATTTCCCTGCAAACTGGAGGATGCATCATTCTAGGGCCAACACATACTTGAATAAATCAGAAGTATGTGTTGGCCAAAAGCTCATGAACTGTACTTTTGTATAATTACCGCCTGCCCCAAGTAGGTGTTAATTTTCGCATAGACTTATGTGATATTTAGCGCATCTAAGTGTTTGTGAATCATATGTATTATTTATGCTAAATACTTTAGCGAATCACGCATTTTTTTCGCGTCTATTTTAACGCAAAAAACCATGCGATAAGCGTTATCGCACTTTAGTGAATCAACCCTCATATCTCTTTGGCTAATGTTAAAGCACTTCCTGCACCCACCTACAAACTAACATAAAGATACACACAGGTTTAAATAAGGCAAGGTGCAAAGTTAAAAAAATAGTCTGATGAAAGGACATGTCCCCTAAACATCATATCATGGCTGATTAGCATCCCACAAGACCTCATGCTGTTATGTTTAGTACGGTTAGTTCAATGACAAGATTTTATTAGATACGGTAAGTCTTTCCAACCAAAGTTTTTTATACAGCCCATGGCTTAAGCTGGCAATACATGTGGAGATTTGGTCAGTTTGGTTGATTGTGATCATGTCACCAACCATTTGCACATTTATGTCACTTACATTAAAGTGATTGCATGGAATTTGACTGCAAAATAAAATGGTGTGCATGTTTGTATTTGTGGCACTTTTTATATTAGTGCAGCCTTTCAGAATAGGCATCAGTGTTGAGTGGGACAGACCGACAGAATTATGTAAGTTGAATAGAAATGATGAGGGATCATTGCGCCGGAGAGCTCACAAAGCAGGCACTATGTCACAGGATTCTTTACATAAACCCTGCAGCATAGTTTGCACAGCTGCAGTAGAAAGCGAGAGCGTACGCTTAGCTGACCTGCGCTGACAGCTTTGGGCATTAAGCATGAGCCCTTCCAGATGTACAGTGCAGCAGGCTAACTCATAGGTCCATTGTCTTTGGAAGGATTAAAACATGCAATTTGTAAAAATTGGGACACATTTTACTTCCATTAGGGCTATAGAAAACATCTTTTTAAAATATCTATAAATCACACTTTTTATGAGTGGTAATTACCCTATTTAGAATCAAATTGGATTTCTGTGGTCACAGAGAGCAGGTGCAGCCATTACGGGGCAGATTTATCAAAATGTGAGTTTTGATCTTAATACATAAAAACTCACCCACATTCTATTCACTCCTATGGGATTTACATTTATTTATAAATGGGTAAAAGTTAGTTCACAATTTGATAAATATGCTTCTAAAAATCCCATAGGAATGAATAGAACATGGGTTCGCAAGTTCGCAAGTTTGCAAACTTTTAGCAATTTTGGGTTCGCCTTAGCTGGAGCCAAATTTTGACCTCTCACCCCAGAGCCAGCAGATACATGGCAGCCAATCAGGCAGCTCTCCCTCCTGGACCACCCCCGGACCACTCCCTTCCTTATATAAACCGAAGCCCAGCAGCCATTTTACATTCTGCCTGTGTGTGCTTGATGAGTTAGCATAGGGAGAGAGCTGTGCAGGGATTTGAGGGAGAGTTTAGGTAGCTTTGCTGACTAGTAATCTACTTTCTACTGCTCTGTATGTAGCTGCTGTGGGCAGCTGTCCTGCTGATCTCATCTGCTGTAACCCAATAGTCCTTGCAAGAGCAGTTTATTACACAAGTTTAGAAATGTAGTGTGATTTCTTCCCTTTACAGCACAAAACGCAAAGCTGTGTCAACAACGTATTTTTCAGAGAAATTTTTGCCCTTGATCCCCCTCCTGCATGCCACTGTCTAGGTCGTGGCACCCTTTAAACAACTTTAAAATCAGTTTTCTGGCCAGAAATGGCTTTTCTAGGTTTTAAAGTTCGCCTTCTCATTGAAGTCTATGGGGTTCGCAAAGTTCGCACTTTTTGGCAGAAGTCCGCGAACGGGTTCGCGAACTTTTTTTGTGAGGTTCGCTACATCTCTATATATGACACAGAACTAGATACAAGAGAACCCATGAAATCTGTCTCAGAACATATACAGATGTACAAACAGACACCTTCCCTGTATGGAATATTCAATATGCCTCAATGTAAGGGTGCTTGCCAGGTAATGGTAGGCTCTGTGGGAGTTCTGCAGCTGTCAGTTTACCAGAATGCATGCCCTGGGTTATTGCCAGCTACTTTTGCCAAGTCCTGTCCAGTTGATCCATGGCGTATTAGACTCCCCTCAGGCTTTATTTATTTACTGGCACACACTGCACAGCCAAGCAGCCATGCTGGAGCAAAATTACTGCATCTATCTGTGAACAAGTCTGACATTACAGATGTACACTACAAAAAAAAAACACAAAATGCCACATCTAAATGATGCTGAATGCTGGACTGATGGTCAAATTATATTGTACAGAACAATTCTAGACACTGAAATGAAATGCAACAAACAAAAGTTTAAAAAGTTGGAGCTGTTGCTAGATAAACTGTACACCCCTGAGAGTTTAGAAACCTCTTGGTCAGAAATCAGTCTCCACAGACAAGAGAGATAGCAGGGGTCATTTATTGTTACCAGGAGGGCAAGTGCTAGAGTGCTAAGGTTTGTAAGAGTGTGCACATTAGTGCTCACTTACCAAGTACTTGCACCCAGGGAAATGCTGCTTTGTGCAGAGAGCAGTGCCAGGAAGCGTAGCCAAGTGCTGTCCTTACTGCCTGGGCCCTGTTGCAGGCCATGCCTCCTGCTGTCATTTAGATAAGCAGCAAAGGGGCATGGAGTTGGATGCCTACAGATGCCCCTGCCCTTCCCTCACCAGTACCTCAATTTTATTAGACTTGCATATACAGTAGTAGATCATAAAATTCAGACAAAAAACTTTTTTCAAAGAATGTGACTATAGCAATTATGTGGCAGTTAAAAGTAATCATAATCCTGTCTGGATTAGGAATATTCCTATGAACAGTTTAAGAGAGTGAGGTAGAACTGCACTTTAGAAATATTTGAGAACCAGATAGGAACTCTAAGGCTACTGCCAAGAATTTATTAGGCTGATTCCAGACGAGGCGTAGGGCAGATATTTTCGGCAAGCTAAAAAACGCTTGCCGAAAATTCCGCCCCACACCTCCTACTTGTGCCTGCACCCGAATGAATGAGATACGCTCGGGTGCAGGCACATGTAGCGGAAATACGCATAAAAACGTGAGAGTTTGAAAGTCTCGCGTTTTTATGCGTATTTCGGCTTTTCCGCTTGCCGAAAATATCCGTCCTACGCCTCGTCTGGCATTAGCCTTACTGAGTCCCTCATTTCCCTTTGATCTCCTGCGCTGAACCAAAAAAGATACAAATTTAATTAAAAGTAGCTTTTGGCAGAGAGCCCAGAAATCTTAACAAGCATCACCTGCACTTAGATATATTGTTTCTCACATTTAGTTAAATAAGTGGGCATTTGGCAGAGAGCCCAGAAAAACTTAACAAGCCACACCGGCACCTAGATACAATTGTAACTAATAAGCTAAACAGATCTCTTGGGGGGAAAGAGACTCGCTGCTTAAGAGGCAATTTCAGCTTTTTTAACAAAACTGTAAAAACACATAAAACAAGACACCAAAACCCCCAGAGATATGTTCAAATTTTAAAAAACCTGGCAAATTTAGTCAAATGGGAGTGGTATTTAGGAGGTGTGGCTAGTGATGAGAAAAATTTTTCGCCAGGCATTTGCAGTAAATTGGCGCATTTCAACATTGGCTCGGTGGGAAAAAATTTGTTGCGTGGAAATTTTTTTTGTCGTGAGTCAAATTGATCGCGGTCGCGTAAAAAAAGGTGCAGACGCATCAAATTGGTCGCAGGTGCGTCAAAAAATGCAAACGACAAAAAATAGACCCTGGCCACAAAAAAGACATGGGCGACAAAAAAAAATGTGCGTGTCACAAATTTTCTTGCCGTTTTGCAAATTTTATGGCGAAGTGAAACGGGACAGATTTGCTCATCACTAGGTGTGGTCACCAATAGGGGCATGGTAAAAAAAATTGTCGCTGCGTGGTATGATCCAAAAGTTACACAATTTTCGTATCCGAACGATCGTAAGCGGCGCGAAAAACTTTCTGACTTTGAACCTTCAGTGCATGGTTTAGGAAGCCTCCCATAGGACTTAATGGCACTCTGCAGCTCCAACCTGGCCCAAGGAAAGTCACGATACCGAAGCTTGAATGTATCCAAAAAAATTTTTTTACTTGTTGTGACAAACATTATTTTGTCGCACAAATTGACGCAAAGTGCGAAAAAATTAACAAAAATATCACAGAAAATACGCAAAAGTTGTAAACTTTAGAAAAAATACCAATTTTTTGTAATCGCACCTGTCATACTTTAATGAATGTGCCCCACAGTGTGGATTTTGGTGCTGAAATGCGCCTTCATGTGTTTCAGCGCCAACATCCTCTCCTTGTGTCTGCACCAAGGCCAACACAGTGGGTCTGCGTGCAGGCACAGGAGAAGGTTGATGCTAGTATAGGGGCTGATTCTTGGCCTGTATTTATCCATAGGCCAATAATAAGCCCCTTGTGCAAGTAGCTATAAGGAGAATTTTTTTTGAGAACAGTTAAAACAAGGAAGTGGTGGACTCAGCTTTAGAAACAGTGGGAAGGGAAGATACAAAGGATAATAATGCCTGAAAAAGCTAATAAAGTTGTAAGTAGCTTGAGAGATCTGAGGCTGTATTATACATTTTATATAGGCACTTAAAGATAATTCTTTGTGTAAGCACACTGTGATACTTTTTAAGAGAGTACTTTTTAAAAATGGATTATTAACACGTGGACTTAGTAAGGACTGTGGCATTTATGTAGATGTGAACATGTAAAAGTGGATTACTCGTGATGCTTTAGTTATTATTACATGATCTGTGAAAAGGCTGTTATTATATACTCTTACACAGTTCAATAAGATCAAATGGAGATGTTTAACCTGAACCCTTTGTGTGATCTGGGGAAGTGTTAAACACTGGTGGGATTGATATATTCATATTTAAGATAAATAGAACTAAAGCTTAACTTAAGAAGTAGGCTAGGAATGCTGTGCATTATGTTTTGGGCTTCTGTACTAGGACTAGTTTTAGTCTTCATTTAAGTGTGAGAACACTTTTTGATGTGATATCAAATTTCATATAAATTACTATATTATATATATTTTTTTCTCTCTTTCTTTCCCTTTTTTCCTCCCCTGTGCTATGCGTGCTGGTGGTTCTATATAACTATATATTATAGAGTTTTGAGAAGAACTTCCATAATTGGCTGAGAAGGGACACATTCATTTTATGGGACTTATAATATTATTGTGTAGTGATAAGGAAACATTTGTGCAGGAATACAGGAGTCACTTACTGAGACCCTGAACACCAGCACAAGAACACTAACAGCACCAAAGCTCGCTCCCTTAGTGCTCAGTTAAAAAGCACATCCATCTGAATTCTCATTGCACTCTGCACCTTGCTGTAGATAAAAAAATTCAAACTTAAGGTTCAAAGTGCAGTGCTGGCATGTGCGAGGGAGTCCTGTCCTTAACTGTTGGCATCCCTTAGGGTGAGGACAGACAAAGCATATATCTGCTTGTCTCAGCTCTGCACTTTTCTGCCTGGCTAAGAGAAATGGATCAGTTTCCATACACCACTCTGTGTGCGTGCACTAGAAGCAATGGCCAGGCAGAAAAGCGCAGGGATGAGAGAAGCAGATATACATTTCATCTGCCCTCTCCCTTACTTGCAATTCTGAATGATGTGCAAGTAAAGGGGACTGGCATGGGGAAGCCTACTTGATCTAATTCTGATAAATAGAGCACTATCAAATGCAGACAGCACTGTATTCAATGATCCCAGGAGGAGAACCTTAATTCTTAAAATGGCAATTTTCTATTTAGGAGTACCCAATAGCACATATTACTAAAAAAGTTCATTTTTATGCAAATGGTTTATTTAGATGAAGCAGGGTTTTACATAGAACTTGTTTATGCAATATATTTTTATAGGGACCTACATTGTTTGGGGGTATAGTTTTCCTTCAACCAACAACTCACATGGCCACACAACTTCATGTACTACAGAGACACTATTAATCTCTTCTGGTGATGGATCCTTAGGGGTGATGCCTATGAATTTAACTCAATATAAGTAGTGTGATTCATGCAGGAAACCTCACATGCATTATAATATCATACATTAAATGCTCCAGTGCAGTGACCCATATGTCATGTTTTTTAATAAACTGTGTCCTGTTTTATAAAGTTCATTGCTTTTGCTGCCTTGGAAAATGGGTGGAGGAGACAAGGAATCAGTCAGGCTGTTGTGTGAGAAATAAAGATGGTGAGCTACTACCAGCCTATTTGCTCAGTTTGCTGAGACTAAGGGGCACATTTACTAATCCACGAACGTCCGAAAAGCGATCGAATGCGTTTTTTCCGTAATGATCGGTATTTTGCAATTTTTTCGTAAATTGTCGCGACTTTTTCATAGCCGTTATGACTTTTTCGTAGCGTTACGACTTGCGTGAATTGTCGCGACTTTTTCGTAGCCATCGCGCTGAGTACGAAAGTTTCGGATTCATTCAAGCTTCAGTATTGTGACTTTCCTTGGGCCAGGTTGGAGCTGCAGAGTGCCATTGAGTCCTATGGGAAGCTTCCAAAATCATGCAAAGTCTGAAAGGTTTGCCTGCCGTTTACAAGCGCTCAATACGGAAAAGTCGCGACAATATACAAACAAATCGTAATGGCTATGAAAAAGTTGCAACAATTCGCGCAAGTCGTAACGGCTACGAAAAAGTCGTAACGGCGACGAAAAAAATCGCAAAAAATACGAAAAAGTCGCAAAATGTTAGTTTCCAATCGGAATTTTTCGGATTCGGATTTGTGGATTAGTAAATGTGCCCCTAAGTGTAAAGCTGGCCAAACACGCACCGATAATATCATATGAAACCTTGTATGGTACGATATTTGGTGCATGTATGGCAACTCGGCGAGGCGACGGATATCGCAGGAGGCTGCTGATATTGTACGACTCGCAGATCGGGTGGGTTAGAAGATTTTGATCGGGCGCCGTTGAAGGTGCCCAAGCAATATCTATGTTCAGGGCTGAATCGGCAGAAGGAAGTAGAAATCCTATTGTTTCCTATGGATTCAGCCCTGACCGTCAGTGGAAAGATCAAAAATCGCCACGTGTGTCGCCAGTGTGTAGCAACCAATTGTTTTGTAGCTTATGTAGCTAGATTAGGAATGACAAATAATACTGCCAGGGGGAAAACTTCCCCCACATTATTTACTAAATCCCTACTTAACCAACAAAGTTAGTTATATACGTGAACAATTAAAGTATCTTTCCATATCGGTGTATGTATATATTGTTATGTATATGAATATTGTCCTTTTTTATCTTTTACCTTAAACCACCATTTCCATTTTGTGACAGTCTGTGTGCTCCCTCAGAGATCTCCTGACAGGAAAGAATGCAGCTCTAACTGTAACAGTAAAAAGTTTAGGAATAAAAGACATGTGGGTTGTTTTATGTGACATATTGTCATAGAGACCTGCATTGCTTAGTGGTATAGTTCCCTTTAAAATATTGCAAGAAAAGCATCAACGTGTTTTTTTTTTTTTAATTTCATGAAACAAAGGCAAATAATTGGCAGAAATATGGCCTCACTCTGTTACAAATAAAGGGCCAAATTCAGTTCAGTGAGAAAAAGGTAAAACTGATGGACAAGATTTAATTTGAGATGCAGTTCTATTCAGAAAAACTCAACTCACCGTTTATCACATGAAACCTCTATTAAAATCTATGGAAAAAACTGGAACCAAATTAGGATCTCGTCCATCAGTTTTCACGTGATAAACCATTAGATAAGTTTTTCTCAGGGAACTGAATCTGACCTAAAGTATCTTAATAACTAATAGACTACAACTGCTGGATGTTTTCAGACGCAGAATCCCTGATCAGCATATTTTGGCGTACATATTTACTGCATATTTTCTTGAGCTCTCCCTGACAGACGGCTCATTCAGAGCATGTGTATAATTAACTATGATGAAAACAGACTTTCATATTATGGCTGTGATAAAATTTCTGAAAATAATTTTGGTCTAAATTGCCCTAAAAGAACTTTATAAAAAAAAACTCTAAATCTACAGAAAATAAAAGAAAAAAAGGTATGTAGAGGGCTGGCTGCAAACTGCATGAATAGAGCTTCCCCTGCCCCCATAATTAGAGCAGTGGGAAAAACACTGGCAGAAATGAACCTATGGTCCCCAGTAAACTTGTGTAAGCAGCTGCAGAATGAACTCCTTTATGCAATGCTCCCAGTACTCTCTCAACCATGACCTTCAGGACTGCCTTCCTGGAAGGTGCGGAACAGTCTGGTCTGGCTGCTTGTTGAGCCTCACAACATCCAGAAGCAAAATCTTTGGCCTGGGAGAGAAAGAGCTATGTGTATCAGTTGTGTATATACATTCCACTGTATACAGAGCGGCTGGTGCTGGGGGCTTCAACAAGAATATCAGTTTTGATTTGTGGAAAGAATGTGGACTGAACCTTACTTTAAATCCTCTTCTAGATAAAAGACATTTTTTTCCCCAGCAGCCGTTAGCTCCATTTGGTGGACTGGTACAGATTTTTACAATGCACTGCTTGTTGAAGGAAGAGATTATAGCAACTTTCCCACTGGCTCTAATAACCAGCTGTGAAATTATAGACTTTGTTATTATGATACATTATTATAAGGAAGAATGCATTCTTGTGCTCTCCTGAATAATTAAAACCACAGAAAAGACAACCTTTTCCTTGTTTTTCTTTTTTTTTATTGAACTCAGCACTTTTGGAGAACTGGAAAAAACACTTTTCAACTGGCTTCACTAATACAAATATTGATGAGGGATTCTCATTTGGAAAATACAAAAGATATTTTAATGGACACAGATTTTCATGCAATCAAATATGTGTACTCAAAGTAAAGCAAAACAAAAATGTGTGTTTGTGGGTGGCTGTGTGTATACACTATATATTTTACACAGTCATGTTTCATATTTAGCATTCATTGTATTGTTTACAATTTGATGCTGATAGAACAGGTGGAGTGCCTCATGTGATTGATTTTGTATGTGAATGACAATGCATGCAGGCCAGTAATCTATACCGCTGGGTCTTATGACTCTGGCTTTGCCTGTCCTTGAAGCAGCAGTTCTACCATGAGAAGGTTAGAGAGATTGTGAGAATAGGAGTGAATAGCACACACACTGTTGTTATGACTGCTGACTGGCAATGCTGACAACTAATAAACAAAGAGAGATTCAGACCACCATATGTCATGGCACAACATTTGCCCAGGAGTAGTAACTAGGGTTACCACCCAGCGGGAAAATAACCAGCTAGGACTGGGGCCAAATTTTACAAACTTGCCAGTAATGCAATTGCTGGTAAATTTTTAATACCCTATAAATTCCTCCCCCCCGCCTGCCCCACCCAGTTTGGCCATTTCACCACTCAGTTCACCCCTTACCCTGCCCACTCTGCACATTTCCCTGCCCTGTGATGTCATTGCCCCACCCCATGTGACATCACCACATACTACCTGATGCAAAGGCTGGTATTATACTACAAAAAATGTGGTAACCCTGGTAGTTACCTATTGTTTTCTTTTAAACAGGTCACCAGTAATTGCTACATGCTGATTGGTTTAAATTTGTAGCAAACTTTTCATAGACACAGACAATGAAAAGTAAAATCAATGGGGGGGGGGGCGATTAATTGTGCACCCCTAACACAAGGAATAACCAGGAGAAAAAAAATGATTGTGTTGACCAGAACAAAGTACCCCAGGCTGGTGCATTTTTGTAAAAGGTGCACTGGCCCAGGCAAACAGGTTAGCAGTTTGGTTCACTGGGGGTGTCTAACAAATTGAAACCCTTCAGTGATTTCACCTTTACCTGTAGCAAATTCAAGTGCGGGTGGGATTTCACTAGCGAATCTTTCCACAGTGGGGTACACACATACATATGTAATATATATCATGCAAACATATGTGTGCTTAAATATTCTAATGCATTTGTTTAGAGGTTCTCTTTTAGCCTTAGAGTATTGACTTATACCATACACCACTGTACCACCTTTTTTACGTTTAACAGTCTTTTTTTGTTCTTTTTATCCCATCAGCGAAAGGTCCTCTGAGGTCCTGAAACCTCATGTACAGAAACATCAAGGAAAACTTTTCATGTTGGTCCAATAAAATGTACAACAACGGCAAAAGAATCAAATTTCCTCCAAAGCCATTAAGTCTTGAGAGGCTCAGCTCTGCAGGAACCAGCTATTGAGCAGAGTATAATATTACAAAACCAGGTGTCACAATCAATGCAAAGCAACGCTGCAGCCTCTGAAACTTTCTTTATGCTCCCCAGTGGGCAAACTGGATTAAAATTAGTAGTACAAAAGGAGGAAAACATATCCAAATATATTAAGTACTCTGGAATAGTTCTTTTCAACCCTTCTCTGTAAAAGGTTGTTTACAGTCTTGAAAATGTGTTAAATGTTATGAATGAAGCAACATAGTTTATCAGGGACCAAATAATAATAATTAGATAAAGCTATTTAAAGACAGGTAAAGTAAATAACTGTAGAAGTTTAATACAGTGTTAAACAATACTATACCATATAGACTAGACACAAGCCCTCACCTATGTCCAGGGCCTTTTTAATAAATGGGTGAAATATATTTAAAATGAAAATATTTCAGGGCCCACCATCAGCTCGGTTATCTGATATCAAGTCTGAGTGAAGCATCCCTCCGAAAAAGAAAGACCCCTCATTTTAATTAACTAGAAGAGCTCAACATAACAATGTTTTTACTTTCCATCATGTCTATTTCAGTAAATACATACATTTGCCTGAAGGTGACTACCTATTAGAATTTAGTGAAACAGTAGTGGTGCGGGGGCACCAATTAGATATTTGCCCTGGGCTAACTGATACATTATAGCAGCCCTGCCTATGTCCTATGACTATGTAATGAAGCAAAGACTCCTACTTTAGCAGTCTCCACCTGCTAGTAACAGTTGGTTAAAGATGATTAAAATTACAGTTCAGCAACCTCTCTTCTTAACATCATGAATGTAGCAAATACAGTATGTATAATGCAACTTGTAGCTCCAGTCCTTTGGGCTCTCAGACTTAAGAAACAGAATAGAAAGACATCAATGCATGTATGTCCCCTCCTATGGCATCTGTCCATTCAGTCAGCAGACTGATTAGTAGAATGTGTGGTTGGTCTGTTTTTTAGCTGTCTTTGCAGCTAAAGTAGTAATTTCTATACTCGTGAAACTTCCTTTCTATTAAATAATTATCATTTTCCTTTCTAGAGTGCCATCATGTCTGTGTGTTGAGCTCAGATGTATCACATAGTATAAATTACTAACCCAAATAGTTCTGAATAGCAACTTTTATCAGTTGCATAAAACCATAAAACAAAGACAAGCACTGTGTCCACCCCTGCCAATTACAAATTACAAAAATGTATTTTTTTCCCTTTTCCTTGATATTGCAGTAAATATTATTCTAACTCTTCCATGCCATTGATTATAATACCAGCAGTGTAAATTTGACATTTTTGGGTTGTATGTTTTCAATGCTGGTTTGGAAGTTACCACCCTGCTAGTAAGGAAACCCATTGCAATTCTAGTACAGATATTGTTAAAAAAGAATGTATCCATCTGTTTTTCCCCATCTTTTTCAGATTCCATGAGAGTCAGTTGACTCTCAAGCAAATTTTTTCTAATTTCCGCCTAAATCATCAGGCAGTCTTAAACAGCTGCTGCTAGACCTTGTAGAGGTCTAATTATGTAGAAACATGGGTGACATTTGTCATGCTCCAGTAACCGAAAGCAACTAACCAGATATTTATTTTCATCATTCCAACTGCACCTGACCAGTTAAATGACTATTTATTGTTTGCTGTAGGTTACTGAACATGGGAAATGCTGAGTTCATACAAAAATAAAACTATATCAGAGGTTGTGTTGAAACCAGCCATTAGTCAATCCATTTAAAATGTTAATCCAGTTAGTAGAGAAGGAACATTTGATAACAAACCTTTGTTCGCTACAGTAAATATTTATCCCTATGAATACTACCATGCAGTGGAAGCCTTCTTAAAACAGAAGGTGTTCATATGCCTCATGATAAACACATAGACATTAGACACTTTAACCCTCACTTAATTATAGGCAGAGGCATGCTAACGATTGCGTAAAGGGATTCTGTCGTTTTTTCTGGTATACATTACAAATAATTAATTCTATCATTTAAAATGTTATTCTTAAACCAAAAAATATCTATTTTTATATTTTAGCTGTAATATTGGTGTGTAGGCAGTGTGCCTGGTCCTAAGCTTTTACAAGGAGTCAGCACTACACATTAGAACTCAACGGAGTAGAACTCAACGCAGGAGCCATGAATAGGCTGAGCCAGATTTTTTTACAATTGAGTGCTATTTTGGGAGCATTTTTAGCAATACAGGTGTTAGGGAGCTGCTATCTTGCTACCTTCCCATTGTTCTGCTGATCGGCTGCTGGGGGGGGGGGGGGCGGGGAGAGGGAGTGGGGTGACTCCAGTGCAGCAGTAAACAGTGACTGAAATTTATCAGAGCACAAGGGTAACTGGGAAAGTATGTATATGGCTAAAATGTAAGATTCTACTGGAGGAGCACTATTGATTAATGCATTTTATAAGAAACATTTTCCTGTAATAGAAATCCCTTTAATGTCCCTGTGGCCAACTATAAATCAAGAACTGCTGGTTTATTAGTAAAGATACAGTCTAAGAAATCAGATATATAACTTGCAGGCACTAACTAAGGGTCATTTATCAACACTGGGCAAATTTGCCTGTGGGCAGTAACCCATGGTGACCAATCAAATTGTTACATTCATTGTTATACCTGCATGTAGCTGATAAAAACAATTACTGATTGGTTGCTATGGGTTACTGCCCATGGGCAAATTTGTTCCAGTGTTGATAAATGAACCCCACAAGTTGTTTTGAACCTTAAGATTTCATCAGTGTAAATTATCGGGCTTCTGAGAAGTTAGGACATGGAGGGCAATGAGAGAACCCCCTCATAATAGTTTCTTTGACAAGTCTGGATATATGGCTCTAAATTGTTAGGCTGTATCTGTGCTTGAATAGAGGCATACCCAAAGTAATTCAAACTTGCTATTATTTAACATAAGTGAGAAGAGATTATTATTAGATTATTGGTGGTGTATTGATGTATTTAAACTTTTAAAATATTTTACTTCTTGCTATTTCTGTTGGACTGATATTTTTTCTTGTTTAAAGTGGACCTGTCACCCAGACATAAAAAGCTGAATAATAAAAGTACTTTTCAAGTTAAACATGAAACCCAAATTCCTTTTTTTAAATAACACATCCATACCCATTATAAAGACATTTAAAAATCCCAGATGTCAATCATATATTGCTTGCCCCGCCTCTATGCCTAGGCATAGAGGTGGGGCAGACAATACCTTTAGCTTTCCATTCAGCACTTCCTAGATGTCACTGCACTTCACACTTTCCCCCTCCCTATCACCTAATTATGTAGCCAGTGCATGGGCATGGGCATCTGGTCCTCCAACAAGATTTTGGTGTGATGCAAAACTTGCCTTACTAACAGCGTCCACAAAATGGCAGCTGCCTGCTTGCCGTGATTGAATAGTTCCAAGACTAAAGGAAACAAGATTCATACTATCTGTATAGTGTAAATGAGGTTTATTTTGCTCAACAAATATGATAGAAAAGAATTTGGAGTATTTTCTTAGGGTGACAGGTCCCCTTTAACCTGTTCGCTGTTTTATAGTTTTAGTTTGGAAAGCCTAACTAAATATCCTCCATCGCTGGGTAAAAGAGTTTATAAACACCTGTATTTTATATTTCTATTAATATGAGTTAAACACTACTTGTGGTTTTGCTCTAGCGCATTTAACTTTGAGAGGAAAGAAATAAAAAGATATTCATTTGTGCTCAGTTCAAGATATTTTCCATTGTATGTGTCATTAGTAATGTCTTTTGTAATGGTCTGTTTTCCCAGGTTTAAACTGCAATTCGAGATCACAAGTACCCGAACAGGATTTTCTGGTTGTAGCATTTCTGGTATAAAATGCTCTTGAAGCATAAATGTGCTATCTTAGTCAGTTTTTGGGTAATTAAAAACCTTAATTTTTTATGGTTATAGTTTGGCCCAGTTGCCTCATGTTTGTGATAAGAGCTGAACTTTCATTTTCATTAAAATGTGGCGGTCTGTCTAATGCCCAAACAATAAAGTTTCCTATTCTCCTGCATTCTGTGTAATAGGTCTCTTTTTTCAATTATACCTTATATTAGAGTCCTGCAGCGGGCCAAGTACCTGCAAAATACCCACAAATTGGATGGGTTTTGGGTGGAAAAATCCTGGATGTTCTAACTGTGTGGGTGGGCCACAGGTACACAATGGAGGTAATCATGGAGGCTGCAGGAAACTTTAATGCTTAAAAAAAAACCAAAAAGACCTGAGCTCTCCAGCGATCCTGCTGATTTATGACCTCACTTCTGGTTTCTAAGTCAGTCCCGCCCCCAAGATAATTACATCACTTCTGGTTTGCAGAAACATTTGGCGGGGTGCAGGGCAGGTTCAGAAAGGTACTTCTACGTGTGGGTTTGGTTATGGAAAGACATCATTGCCAATGTGGGTGCACAGGTCCAGATCAATTTGCAGCTACGGGGGTTCGGGCCCATGCAGAACTCTACTTTATATGCAGAACTATACCTTATATATATAAAGAGCTAGGAAAGGGAAAGCTGGCAGAAATTAGGAAAATAAGAATTGTTTATCTCAGGGTATCCATATTTGTCTAAGAACATCTGCTCAAAGATCAGATTTTAAGTAGATAAACACTGGGTAATGTTGTAGCTTCAGGAGTGTTTCAGTCGTGAGAGTATTTTGTAAAATACGGTCTCCATAGCTATAGGGAATAAACAAGGGTAAATAGAAATCCTTTTTTTAACAACACCTTTTAAAGCTAAGTGACTGTTAAAATTATGATCCTATTCAAGTGTTATTGCTTGTTTACCCATTGAATGGCCATGCAGTCTGACCTTATTCATTGCTTAACTGTCATTCCCTGCAAACTGTTTTTATGGCTGTTCCTGTTCCCCGGGTTCTTCTCACCTGGAAAGTTATCACTCTAAAGCTCTGATTCATCTCTGTCCAGACAATATTCAAAAAGTCTGAAGAAGATAGTAGGCAGCAGTGATGCATCAGTTCCATCTGGACAAGATCGTAGTCATTTTAATGGCTGCTGATTCATAAGAGAATGAATGTTCAGCTTGGGTGGAAAAAGCACAAAGAGGTAATTATTGGAGCCCCAGCTGCTCAGAACATTTCAAATAAACATGGGCCATAAATACAGGTATGACAAGTCACTGCTACTGGCACTATTAGAAAGACTGTTAAACATCCTCAAACCACCAAGGTTTTGATTTAAATTGAGGTCTAGTCATGGAAGCAAGACTTATTTTTTTTAATGGAACTGAAAATCCAGAACACACTGAACATACACAAATAAAGTATGCTAAGTTGTGATACAGAACATTATAGTACATAATTTGCAGAATATTCTCCCTAATGTGGTAGTTTTTTTTAATAAACCTCCAGGGGTGTGTATAATTATACCTTAAAGGGGTAGTATACCCCATTGTTTAACATGAGTTGAATGAATAGGGCCTATGCTGATTATACAGTGCTTTGCCCATTATTTTAATCACAAAAAGATAGATTTTGTTACTTCTTGAGCTAAACAGGGCAAACAGGAAACTGAAGTTGCTCCATGTTTGTTTCTTGCAAGGTAGATAAGTAGATTACCAGTATACAACCTCCTTCCTTCCCTTTTTGTTGTGACTGTTGTGCTAGCAGGAGCAAAAATGGGGAACTTGTGCTCACCACTATATTTTATATAGGGGGATATTAGCAAGAGTTCATCATGCAGGGGGATTACTGGTAAACTAGTTATCTACCTGGCAAGGACCAAACATGGAGTAGCTTCAGTTTCCCTGTTTGCCCCTTTTAGTTAAGGAAATAACAAAATCCATAATCTTTTTGTGATTAAACAGTAAGAAAACAGTATGTCCTGCCTATTTGTTGCACACTTATAAATGAGGGACAAGGGGGTTGCGCCTTTAGAAATAAAATATGGTCACAAACTAAATTTATTTTGACTCCTTTCCCTTTGGACATGTGTTGGACACAGGAATTTGGTACCTGCACTGGTACTTGCATATAATGAGACTTTGTGGTTCAAGAATTGGTCTCTGTAGACAGTGGGAAAAGCCAAGCAGTACCAGTCAATGTTTGCAGCATTTATAAGCACACACATACATATTTATAAACGTTATTGGTGTCTATGAATGTTGTTCACAACTAGAAATGATTCCCGGGCGTTTCCATGTAAATGAATGCAGCATTTGTAGCCTCATTAATCCTACAGCAATCATAACAAACACCAGTTGGTATAATTACTATTTCATACTTCAAACAGATTCACTCACTTTTACAAATAAGACAGAGCATCAAACATACACCATGGGCTCTAATTTGCTGTGGCAAATTGTTGAACTTATGACAAAAAAGCGCCTACAGACAACAAATGGCATACCAGGATCTTCAGAGTGAAATGTTAGGTATATACAGTATGTATATATGAATATGTGTATTTAGCTTTACATATGCTGACCTATAAATGTACATATATTCACAGTTACTGACGCATAAATAGCTGACACAACACAAAGAGGCTTAATATCAGTTTTTAGCTCACTTGCTTATCATGAGGTCAAGTGCACCATTTCTTGGCAGTAGCAGCTACTATTTCTTTATATATTATATCTGTTGGGCCAATCAGAATTTCTAGTTGCAACTTTTGCTATGCTGATAATTTTAAAAGCTATGTAACTATAGGGTTTGAGGTACCTATAACAGCAACTATCATTTTGGCTGTGAGATGTGTTTTTTAATGGGTTGGTTGGTTGGTTAAAAAAAACTGATGATTTACATTGACTACTTTCTAATAAATTGACTAATATTCCTTGCTTTAGGAGCAAAAAATCTGCAAGCAGATAGATTACCTGTTTAGGACCAAAGAAAGGTTGGATTTGCACATATGTACTTCTGTATAATAGAATAACTGACCCATGGACTGCACAAAGATGCCCTATTTTTAAGCAAGTTGAAATGTTTATTAATACAGAAAGTGAGTTTATTGTAGGCATAAAAAAAAACTCCATCCTAAACCACACACTAACATTTTGATTGACAGGCACAGTCAGTATGTTAGAGAAAATAGGAATCACTACTACACTCCTGGATACTAAGGGGCACAAAACTGTAAGCCTTAGTGCTTGTTTACACAGCACTTGCATGCAGGGCCTTGCTGCAATCTGGCAAAAGCTGCAGAGCTCAGTGCTGTCAGGCTCAAGGTAGCCTTGTATTAAACACCTGACTCTTGAATGATGCAAAAATGTGTGAGGTAGGATGTAAAGTGGTGTGCTGCTGTTAGGCATAGGGACTATTAACCCTATGCAGGCCCAAATTTCACAATTCGACGCCTGAAGACCAAGGGGCTGATTTACTTACCCACGAACGGGTCGAATGGAGTCCGATTGCGTTTTTTTCGTAATGATCGGTACTTTGCGATTTTTTCGGATTCTTTACGAATTTTTCGGATCCAATACGATTTTTGCGTAAAAACGCGAGTTTTCCTATCCATTACGAAAGTTGCGTAAAAAGTTGCGCATTTTGCATAGCGTTAAAACTTACGCGAAAAGTTGCGCATTTTTCGTAGCGTTAAAACTTAACGCTACGAAAAATGCGCAACTTTTCGCGTAAGTTTTAACGCTACGCAAAATGCGCAACTTTTTACGCAACTTTCGTAATGGATACGAAAAACTCGCGTTTTTACGCAAAAATCGTATTGGATCCGAAAAATTCGTACAGAATCCGAAAAAATCGCAAAACATACGAAAAAGTCGCAAAATATTCGTTTTCAAGTCGGAACTTTTCCAATTCGGGTCGGATTCGTGGGTTAGTAAATCAGCCCCCAAGTCTCCCTCGATTGCCACTTTATGGTTCCCCTGCTTGTTTGCGCATACATTCTCTTCGGCCCCACAGTGCTGGTGACTTTGCATGCAGGTCTCACGTGTGCCCAGATATTCAGAAACAAGCATAGAGGCAGCATGCCAAATTGTGCAGCCCTAGGCCCGGGCCTTTATGGCCTTCCCACAAATCTGGGCCTGACCTTATGGGTCCCCAGGCCCCGATTTGCGGAGAGGCCGCAAAGGCCCGGGCCTAGGGCGGCACAAATTTGGGGGCGGCATGCCGCCCCGCCGCACCGCAATCTAAAGGTTTTTCACCCATACGGAGCAGTGGGGACCTCTCCCCCACTGCTCCATATGCGAATGTTTACATGCCGTGTCGATCGCGCATGCGCGCGGGTGTACGTCCGCGCATGCGCGGGTGTGCCGATCGTGCATTTGCGCATGCGCGGGGGTGCCGATCGTGCGTTTGCGCATGCGCGGAGCAAGATGGACAGGGGCGGCCTTGGGGCAGCGGGATTACAAATCCGGCCCTGTGGGTCCCTACAAACAAATATAAGATTAGAAATATTCTACGTCCGTTATGGCAAGTACCCAGTTATGGTTATGTTTAGTAAAGCTGTGGCCAATCTTCTTCAAAATAAAATGAATTTGTGTGCCTTCTTATTTCTGCGTGTCAGGTTTGGGTTTAGCGGATTAGTCAGAATTACGCCTGGGTTCTACCACACAGAACTTTGGTCCTGATACATTATCCTCACAGAATACTGTATGGAAAGGAGAAGTAAAACATCCATATGTATCCAAATCTTTGTAAGATTGCAACCTATCCAAGCATGTTCCTGTAGCAACATGCGCATCATCATTTTCCTATTATCATAATTACTTATTTTGCAATACCTGCAGTCTAATTATTTTAATTATTAGAAGTTATTTCCATACCACACAGCTTGCTTGAGACACATTGCTCTGACAATCATTCTGCTTAAAACAATCTACTTCATTGAACTTTAGCAAAAATATCACTGGAAGGCACAATTTCAATTTGAAATTATTTTTATTATAATTACACACCCCCATTAATCTGTAATAAGTTCCAGACAAAAAAGTGATGCAAAACTAATTTGATTCTTACTTATTTAAAAAATATTTTTTTTCTCCATTTGAAAAATTTTGAGAAATACAAGAAATCAGGTTGTACACAAGTTGTTCATATGCACAGGCATGGGACCTGTTATCCAGAATGTTTAGAACCTGGAATTTTCCAGATAAGGGGTCTTTCTGTAATTTGGATCTCCGTACTTTAAGTCTACTAAAGAATAATTTAAACATTAAATGGGTTGTTCACCTTCACATCTAACAGTTCACATTAATAGAATTAAAAGAACAACCTTTGCCATATATATTTATATATTTTTATATATATATATATATATATATATATATGTATATATATATATATATATATACACAAAGGATGGCACACCGCTACATAACATACCTCGGGTGCTCGGTAAAGGGTTCCAATAGTATAAAAAAGACCAGCAACTCCGGGATTTCTTGAGAAAAATCAAATCATATATTCAATGTAGCATATATATATATATATTTAAAATAATAAAATGAACAATAATGTGCAGCTGAAGAGATATTCACCTCAGAATCAACCAGTTTTTTTGCCTTCAGTAAGAATTAATTATATCTTATTTGGGATCAAGTAGAATGTAATCAAGTACAAGGAAATCATTTTTAAAAATGTGTATTATTTGATTAAAATTGAGTCTGTGGGAGAAGGACTTTCTGTAATTTGGAGCTTTCTGGATTATGGGTTTCTGCATAACGGATCCCATACCTGTAACAGAAGTGGCTTTTCATTTGTTGGGATAGTGGTATATATCATTGCCTATACCTTGATATAATGACAACAGGAATTAATATCAAACTCATATTGGTGGCTAAACATAATTCTATATATTTACATGTAATTCCAATATTATCACTGTGTATTTACAGGTAATTTCAATATCATGGCTCTGTAATTTAAAAAAAAAAATCTCATTCCAAATTGTTTAAAAACCCTTCTAATTGATTTTTAAGAGTTTCTGTTAATCTGCCACTTAGATATGTTATCACTTAATGAAATAGGAAATAGATTTTTGCAACAACTTGTAAATGTAAAGCACAGAGTTACAAAATATCATTTGTTACAGTCCAACACTGAAGGCTAAGAATGTTTTTCTGTTTGTTTAACGTGGTAGAACATGCAGTGTGCCTTTTATCTAGATGAGCAATCTAAAAGGCATCTCAAGTTAAGTTTTTACCTACAGAGATTAATGCCCTACAGATGTATCATCGGCACAAAGAAAGCACAAGGAGCCATAAATCTTTATTTTAGAAGAGAAGCCACTTCTCTGTTCTGCAATTAAGTCTACCAGCTGACTCTTATGCCAAGAAAGAACTGGTAATTGTCTGTTAAGAACCGAAGCAAATATACTGTACGTGCAGAATTAACATTACAAGGTAGGTATGGAACATATCCTGAAAAGAATGTGGCTTCTGGCAACAGTTTCTTTCCTTTTCAAAATCCAAAAAACAAGCATACAACAGTAATTAAATGTAAAAAAAAAAAATGAAATAAGTAGAAATGCCAGCTACCTACTTCCAGTAGCTGCCTCTTATTGGCATGCCAACCTAGCAGGACATGAATTGCAGTACTCTCCAATACAGAGAGCCTGGCTGCCATTTCTGTGTTTGGATGCTAGGAAGGCCTCACACTGCTTGCAATTAAAGCATTTCCCCATTCCCACCTGGTTGCTAATGTGTCATTTTGCTTTATTTACTATGTAAACCATTTGCATTCCTATTTGCATTCACTTGCAAATAATTTGTTCATTTTGCAATAGAGTAATTACAACAATGTATGCAATAGTAAATGTATTTTTTTATTCTGAATTGTCCTCATAAAAGTGAAAATATATTTTTAAAAACAAAACTGCATTACAAATCCAATGTATTCTACAGGGTTTAAGGGTTATTTTCTATGTAAACAAGTGTACTATATTAACTTTAAAGGTTGCCACTCCCCATAGCTTTGATGTTAAATCAGAAACCAAAAATTATGGGACATAAGTTTCGGTTTGGGATTTGGCCAAATTTGGGCCATTTTTAGCAGGATTCAGAATCAGCTGAATGCAAGCCTGGCCAAACTGAATCCAAACCAAGTGTGTTGAAAAAAAAATTTGCAGCAGTGGCATTGTCTACTTGGATTTACCCAAATAACGAAATCAAGGGTTCGGTGCATCCCTAAGTAAGAGAGAGGTCCATTGGCCAATGAATTCAGAGATGTATTATCCATAATTAAAGTGTGATATTTTTGGCTCTGGGGCTGGCTGGCCACTTAGCATTTCTCAGGCCTCAACTCTCAGTCTTATATAGCTATATAGGTGTATGGACTTATAAATTTACACTATACAACATGGACTAGATCCAAAGTGGGAACCATATTGGTTATATGATATTCTTAAGCTTTATCATTAAGATGACCAGTGCCAAAGTTGTCTAAAAGCCTGTAATGTATCACCAATGGTTTTATGCCTTCAAACTTTTTATACCACGCCTGCACCTCTGTATATCGGCACATCTGTTTTTAAATGAGATATCATGGTTTGGCATAAAATGCATTACTATGAAAAAACAAATTTATTTATTCACAGGGCAACCACCTCCCAACCAATAAGCAGTTAGCTTTGACTGGTCTGGAACAATTAGAGGGTGACTTGCTGGACTAGGTCATACTCTTTTGTTAGGACAAAGGCTCAAGAGCAATTTTATCACAGCTTCTTATTCCCTCCAGGTTGCGTTGGAAGCATTATAAATCCTCTTGCAGCCACAATTATTCCCGAAAAATCTCTCAATTGTATGGTTTCAGTTGCTGGCTTGCAGTGGTTTGTTGCAGGGGCATAACTACACAGGAAACAGACCCCCTGTAGTTACAGGGGGGGGGGGGGCAGGAGTGTAGAGGGCCCAGTGAGGCCCCAATAATGAGGAATTTCAATATATCATATTTGAAAAAGTCAACTTACCAATATTTTGGGGCCCTAAGTTGCTGGGAGCCAAGTAACATTTATTTACTCCACTGGTTTGTTGCAATTTCTATTGGTGCAAGTTTAAGTGATCATTGGAAAGTAGCAGAAAGGCACCAATTCCCCTGTCCACCTGGGCTGCATTGCCTTGTTAGAGGTGATCTTAGCACTGTTCAAAGCAGCGCTGTTCTAGCACTGTTTGTAGAGCAGCAGTGTGTGAATTTAATTGATGGATGCCTCATTTGGCCTAACATTTCATGAATGTTTATAGGACGCATCCCTTAAATCCTGCTGTTTGCCTTCAGTTTGAAAAAGAAACATTTCAAAAGGTATTACCTAAGCTGGCACGTGGAAATGACAGAGCTGGTAAAAGTGCCAAAACAAGCTATTCTTTGTATTAACTGCAGGTGTAATAACATTGTGAATAAGGCAAAGAATGTGCAAGAGTGCATGAGCATTTTATATTTATTCTCAACACATTGCAAATGCACCAAATGTTTTTAAAATATAAATAAATGAAGGACCTGAGTGCTACTTTATAATCTGTTTTACTTGCTTTAACTTGTTTTATAACAGAAATGGTCTCCTTTCAGCTTTCAAAAGGTGAATTTCTTAAAATCCATAATTATTTGCCATGAAAATCATCATTGTAAAAAAAAGAAGCCTAAAGCAAATGCCCAGTTGAGTTGACATCGATAAAGGCACAGGCGTAAGCAGATTTACCAAAAGCACTCATTTATGTCCTCAGGTGCAGTGGGTAAAGTACAGTTTTGTGTTTTTTTCCCCCATAATACAGATTTTTTTCCCAGAATGCGAGCTTCATTGCGCATGCAAGCTGATGTTGCACCTGACACAGTCTGTCTGGCATAATTTCCAGTGTTCAGAATGCGAGTGACATCTGCTCTTTAAATGCAGGTGTGGGCACCTACTGGCAGGGTATGATGGGAATCCTGGAGCTACCCCTGGTCAGAAGGTGGCAGTAGCCCCACAGTTCTCCGGCATCAGTAGGTGCAGCAGCACAGGATTCCGAACCGAAGGCAGGAAAAACTATATGGTAGTGCAAGTACCTGCGATGAGCCTCAGAAACCTTACTCTTACCTCTGGGCAGGGGTTATAAGCTATTGTGTTTTGTGGCTGGCTATTTGTGGTAGTGGTGGGGACTTTTAATACAAAGATAGTTACACCATCTGCACCTTGGGAATGTTCATCAGCCTTTGAAAGGGTAATAATCCAAAAACAGAGAAAGTACAAACACCAATGCAGAAAAAACCTCTAAACTGGCTTGGGGCCAGAATAAGCCTTAATTAGTATCTTTGTGACCCACAGACAGGTCCGGATTTGTGACGAGGCTACAAAGGCACAGGCCAAGGGCAGCATGCCGCCTAGCTGCACCTAAATTTTGCTCACATACGGAGCACTGGGGACAGGAAGTGCAGAAAACTTCAACGCGTCCTGTGTCCAGCACTCTGTGACCTAAACGGATGCACATGTGCGCGATCCTGGGCGGGGGTAGGGGGTGGGGAATGGGCACCAGAATTGTAAATCCATTGCCCACAGAAGAGCTCCACAGACCACTTTGGGCTGCAAATATGTAGTATATCAAATTATTGGCATTCATCAATTAAGCTGTTGGCCTACAAGTATGTCTAACATGCACCAATCAGCCTGGGTCCCTAAGCAACCTGAAAATAATGGCATGCACAAAAAGAGTCATGAAACAACCTGTAACAGTATTAAAGGTTAACCTGTATCAGGTTAAAATCAAGGGTACAAAATATGTGGTATACAGTACATAACCATATCAGATTCACTACCTGTCCCATAATTAGTAGAGAACCCTCTCAAATGTACTAATACCCTGCGATCAGTAGGTAAGCCTGCAATACTGCAGGTTGTCTCTCTGTATATTATTTTGTGAAAAGACTGCTAAACTAATGTGTGCTTTTCTGCAAAGAGATTTTATTAGAACAAATTGAATCTTACTCAAAAGATTTGCTCAAATAGGCTGTGCTGAAAAAGACAAAATATAAAGGTAGCTAAAGCAGAGTGAAGTGCTACAGGCTGACCATGTGGTAAAACCCACAGTCTTACAAAAGCCTTGAGAAAGAGACACAGAAAGTGAGGTGTGTGTATTAACCACATAGAAGTCAATGTGCCTGTACATATTGCTGCCTGATAAGACATCGATTAACCTGCCTGGGAATCTGCCACAATATAAATAATAAGCAATATAAATATAAGTATTTGATTTCAGGACACAAGGAATGTATGTATATATTTTCTTCCATCCATGGACAATGTTGCCTTTAGGGAACTCCAGCAGGATTTACATTTTTAAATAGATTATGCTGCATAATTATGAAGACATTGCCAAATTTTATAAATGGCCTGAAATTTGTTATGCAATTAAACCAGCATTTTATTGACTAGAAGCATATTGGTTAGACATTGTGGGTTGGCCCATAAATGCTTTAACTTGGAATGCAGCAATGAAAATTGAGCATGAAAATCTGCATCATATTATCTTGCAAATTATTTTGCAATACCCTTATTGTTTACACTATTGTAAAAGTGAAAGCACATGTTTCAGATTTTCAATAGAACTTACCATGTAGACCAGTGATCCCCAACCAGTGGCTCAGGGGCAACATGTTGCTCACCAACCCCTTGGATGTTGCTCTCAGTGCCCCAAACCAGGTAGTTATTTTTGAATTCCTGACTTGGGGGCAAGTTTTGGTTGAATAAAAACAAGATTTACTACCAAATAAAGCCCCTGTAATCTGATAGTGTGCATAGAGGCTCCCTAATAGCCAATCTTAGCCCTTATTTGGCACCTCCATTAACTTTTATGATGCTTGTGCTCTCCAATTCCTGTGGCAAGTTGACTGTGGCTCACAAGTAAAAAGGTTGGGGACGATTAGGTTGATATTGACACTTGAAAAGAATGATGCATGGGCAAAGGGGTAAAAAAAAACCTGATGGTGTTGTAAATGGCACTTAGGGGACATGGGGTATGGAGGAGGGGTTGGCACATTAGAATTGAGAGTATGGAATAGGGAATGGTAGATGGGGAGGGCAACTAAGAAAGAGGCAGAGCAGTGATGCACTTATGTGTATTAGTTGCAGTTCTTCCTGCTACCCTCTCTACCTGTGACTTAACTGTTCCCTTCTTTCACCTTCTGCAGCGTCTATTTATAGATGTGCGCCTGCCATACCTCATGGGCACGGGTATATAAATTGATGCAGCTCAGGGGGCCGGGTCATGTGCAGGTAGTTGAAGAGCGGGTTAGGGTCGGGTACGTGCCAAATTTTTTTAGACCCGCACATCTCCCAACATGCAGGCACCAGAGCTCCCTCCCTTCTGAAGTCCCCATCTCTCTGACAGCAGGGGGGCCTGGCTAATACAAGTAAGCTCAGCATGGGCTCACTGGGCCAGTTGTCCCCCCTGATGGCAGCCTTGGACTAAACAATGGTACACAACTTCTCCAGTTCCTAGTCTTTAGCTAGGCCATTGAACTAGTTTTGTCTCAATACCGCCTAAGATTTTCCTGAGGCCAGCACTTGTTGATGAGAAACAGCTGAATATGTAAATGCCACCACTATTCCCCAGAAATATCAATGTGTGTGCAGCACAGGCTGAGACACTAAATAGAGCCCTGATGAAGCCATGTTCCCGCCGAGACAATCTGGATAACATTGCAGGACGTTAAATTCCTGGAGATTGTTTGATCTGCAAAACAATAAATCAGTGTTGATTCTGCTTATATGACCCAGTTAAATAATCCCCAGATTGCTCTCTTTAGAGAAGCAGCTGTTAAAAGGCCAATATATGTCTGTACAGTGTCTAATGCAAAAAGGGTCCAGCTGCAGTCTTCTGGCCGGCTCAGGATGACAGCGGTTGTAGCTGTGGTGCTGCAGCTTTGGCACCTCATTTAACAGAACATTTGATTAAACGCTGGGGTAGGCAATTCCAGCCCTCATGTCAGAACAAAAGTAATGAAATGCTGTTTTGGCTGGACTTTACTTCTTACCAGCCTGCTTAATACGGCTTGTAGACCTCCTCCTGGACAGCTGAATAATATCAGTAACACTCATTTCACAATTTGCCATGTCTGTGTCAAAACTGCATTTCTTCCTCATAAATGGAAAATCTTTATTTGAATGGGTGGTTATAATTTATTTTATATTTATTTTATATTTTAATTTAAATAAAAGCAAGAGTTGTATTTTGTATTTTTCTACATTTTCCCTTTAGGTTTACTATGTAGTTGGCACCCTCTTAGTGCAAGACTGATCTGAATTATCGAAAATACAATGGCAGTCACTAAATACAATTCTAAATCAACAAATATAAAATAGTCTATTATTTAAAAAAAAAGGTTGAATGTTAAGAAGGTTAAGCTAGACAGGGTGGATATATGAAAACAACTGCTTATTGCATTTTAAAAGGAAAACCAAAGACTGGGCTGCAGGTTCCACAATGGATTGTCCATGGCAATTTACAAAAGCAATGACAGTAGTTAGAGTGCATGGAAATAGAACATGCTCCGTTTGATAAACTTTCCCTAGAAACAAAGTACTTTATCCTTACAATCATCTTTAACATAGTTGAACACTGTATGAATTACTTATAGGGACCCACTGGTAAGAACTCTAAGGAGATAGAGGTGAAGGTCCTAGGTTTTGGGACATGGGAAATGTTTCTACTATTGAATCTACAGTAGGTTTGTGGATTAAAAGCTGCGGTGAGTGGGAACAAATAGGTGAACCATATAACTCAGTTCATATAGATAACCAAAATAAGATATTTGAATAAATAGTACCACACAGTATGCAGTATGCTAACACTACCAAGAGAACAGAGAAGCCAGAGAAGAGACACTGAATTATTAGGTCCTGTTTGCCAAATGAAAGTTTATTGTGAATGAAATCACTGTCTCAAGTGCCATACCTGGAGCCTATTAGTATTATTATTAACAAGTACTTATAAAGTTGCAAGATATTCTGCAGTGCTGTATAATAAACAGTCAATGACACACAGGTCGTTTTGTCATGGGCAACATTGCCATGGTAGGTATTTTTTGCAATTATGTGACCTAAAAAAGCAACAGCAGTGATTTATATTGGCATTATTACATTCATGACAAAATGAAATGTCTGTCATATAACTAAAGGTACAGATATGGAATCCTTTATCCAGAAACCCATTATCCAGAAAGCTAAGAAATACAGTGAGGCCACCTTCCATAAATAATTCTGTTTTTTTAAATGACTTCCTTTTCTGTAATACTAAAACAGCACCTTGTACTTAATCCCAATGAAGATATAATTAATCCTTATTGGAGGCAAAACAATCCTGTTGTGCTTATTTATTGTTAAAATGATATTTTAGTAGACCTAAAGTATAAAGATCCAAATTACAGAAAGAAAAACACCAGGTCCTGAGAATTCTGGATAACAGGTCCCATACCTGTATATATATCAAACGTATGTCCCAAATGGCTCTGAGGATAATATTGGCACTGCTTATTGTGAGCACAATAGCACTTCCATTGCAAAACTGGAGCTGCCTAATAGATTGCTGCTGCTGAGGCATTTCATACAGAGAAAACCTTTATTGATCATCCATTAACAGAGCTTGTTCTTTTACTAATATTGTTGTAGAGAATGCCTAACAGCTTAATAATGCATCTATGGTTCCCCAGAGGTGGGAGCCCAGTCACAAGTCCTTGGCTTTTAGCCTAGTTTTCCTGCTGAAAAAGCTAAAATTTCATTTGTTGAAGATACAGCACTCCATCTTAGCACCACTTAATACATCCCCCCTACAGACATGTCATAGTTCCGTGCCAAGATGATTTTTCTCAGCTCTTGGCGCTATTAATATTATGCTCCAGCAGGTGTGTATACACAGCTCAGTCCCATCAGTCATGTGCATGTTCATGCCTTCAGAAATATTTGAAGAGAGGGGAGATATTAATTTGCAAGATTTTTCTTGGCCATACAACTAATATTTTATAAATACCAGGCCTGAAATGCTGCCAAACTGTCTAGCCACCAATGCTTTTGGTTTAATATTTTAATACATTGTGGAAGAGGGAATCCAGTAACCCTTGGCACATTACAAATAAATAAACATTAAATTTAATTTTAATCTGGGGTGTAAAGCTGATCATCATCAAATTCAGGGCACCGGCCATGTGTAGAATGTCTTCTTGTGGAATTACAGATTTTTTCATAACATTTGGATTGGAATGCATGAGGGAAGTACAGTGATTTATATATTTTGGGGTCTTTTCAGTCTAAGAGAATACCTTTAAGGAGGAAACTCTTGCCATCAAAAAAGATACTTAGTAGAGCAGGCATGAGAGGTCTGAGAATCATGTGCTATATAAGGTTTTATTATGATATCTCCAACTAGCAGCCTAAGAACTGTAGGCTCAGTGGTCACAACAATGGCAACATTATTTAATATATCAATGGGAAAAGTCTTGGAAATCACATATTACATATATGTAATATGTAGTATCTAAATCTTAGATACTAAGAAATATGCAAAACCAGGTGCATGATAGGTTGCAGACACTGTCTGATGTATTCCCATATTCCAAGATAATGCTCCAATATGCACTGAGAAACAAATTCAAGAGAACAGTAGGATGCAGTTATAATCCTTCCTGGGCCTCCTCAAAACTATGTAACACTAACGCAGTTGTTTTATCTGACATGCCAGAAGTGACACAATCCCCACTGCAAATTGTACACATTTTCATGAAAATAAATGAACGAACTGTAGGGTTCATCATGGTAAAGTACAAAATTAGTGAATACAAACATTACAGTTTGTACTGTTTTTGTAAATTCCCTTTTCCTCTGTTAGAATAAAACAGTACCTTGTACTTGATCCCAAATAAGATATAATTAATCCTTATTGGGGACAAAGTCTTATTTTTATTTAATGTTTCAATGTTTTTTAGTAGACATAAGGTATGGAGATCCAAATTAAGTAAAGACTTATAGCTTTTTACGACATACAAGTATTTATTAAACTGAAAATTACAGTGCAGTTTTCCCAGGTTCTACTGGTTGAAATGTAAAATTCCAGCCAAGTACACTTCATAACATTCCATGGAGATGGAAAAAACACTTATTTCTTTTTGCAAAATATATCTTTGCAATAAGACCTTTTTTGTTGAATTTGCTAATGTGTTAGTTTAATTCACAGCTTCTGACTGGTTACCTTGCTGGAGTGTTTAATAAGGCACTATAAAACCTGTAAACAGCAATGGAAAGAATTAGTTACAAATAAAACAGCCATTTGCGGTTGTAAAATACATGAGTAGTGGTTTCAAAGTAAACCCCCCCCCCTCACATATAGGCACCTTCTTTTTTATTCTACAAAATTATTGTATTGAAGGAGCTCATACATATGGTAAGATGCATGTATAACTATGAAAGCTTTTGCAGCATTAATTCAAGGAAAAACAAAATAATAAAATCAATAGCAGTAGTATTAACCCTGTGATATACTTACGAGCTGCAATCTGAAGCCTGTGCAGAGGTAAATCAGTTGAAATCAGTGGATCCCAAACTGCAGGGCTAGTTCCCCTATGGGGACCTGGCCCAGTTGCTGGGATGCCCTCCCTGAAGTCCAGTTAAGCGCAAATTTGTAAAAACGCTAATTTGTTTTCTTTGATATTCCTGGAAAAGCAAAAATTAAGGTCCAGTAGTGTTAGGTTTGATGTGAAAACCTATTGGCAGACCTAGATATTCTTAGAACTTTTGTTGATAACTGATAGAGCAGTGTTTTCATATAGATTTAACCTTGTTTTAAACGAAGCCAGGCCTGGACTTCTAATTCTAGGCATTTTAATTCCAGGTTAACCCATGGATGCAACTGACTCGTGCCAAGTCATTCAGATGCCAATGTGAAAGGAACTCTATCACTGCTATTAAAACATTGTGGGTAAAAATTGCAATTTCAAGGATTCGTGCAGTTGTACTTGCTCTTTGATGCCAGTTGGATGCAATTGTACTGAAGTCTGGAGGCCAGAATACACTTTTGCTGTTTGCAGGACTATGGTGACAAATAACCTGGATAAGTTTAATTAACTGGACAACTAGGATCACTTTTGGACCTCCCACCACCTCCTTCATTCTTTATCCCCCCCACTGAATTGTTAGCACAGGCAACAAATCTCCCTGTGTGTCACTGCCCTTAGTAAGGGTGGGATTGATAATACAGAGAGTGCAACTCTTTATACTCGTGTGAAGATGAAACTGGCAGTCTGAAAGGTTATTTAAGGTCTAGCTATTAGAAAATAAAATCAAGGAATATGGTGTTCTATTGTGAAGATATTTAACATATGAAACCATAACACTGATATTGGATAACAATAAACATCAGTGTCAACTGACTGATTTTTTTTTTCTGTCTTTGAGATTCTTGAGTGAGATTCACGAGTAATGGCTCCCACACAGTGACTACCATTGCGGTTAAGCGACTGAACTGGGTAAAAACAAGCCAATTGCAACTGCACTCTGTTCAGTTTAGCCCTCCACACGGTGAAATAGTAAATAAATAGTCAGGTGAGATTATCTGTTGAACCGACTGAAAAATCACAGAACAGTATATACCCAAACTGCCACATATCCAGCTAATTAGCCAGAGAGGCAAGAGAAAACAGCACCAGGCACAATAAAGATAAGACACTCCAGACAAGCTTATATATATTTATATAATATATTGCCTGCTGTCATACAGACCTCTTCTGCAACATACTTGAACTTGCTTATGGCAGGCATTAAGCACAACGCTCTATTGCAGCTCACAACTATGAAGGTACAAACCATTAGTTCATGAGTCTTTAGCAGGACCTTAGCACTCCTTTTCCTGTCCCTAGCTCTTTCTATTTGGGCCCTTGTGCGTTAGATAAATATATCTGTAAATTATACACAAAAGCCATGAATATCCTGTAAATGATATCCTTATAAATAGTGCTTAGTGATGTCATCAGTTATAATGTGTGCTTACTGATGTCATTTTTGTCACATGACTTACTTAAACCTGTATATTATAATAAATAAAGTACCCCTTATTGTAAAATACAAAAATATTAGAAGTCACCATGAGTTCTATTACCTTTAAAAATGCACTCGACTTTGTGCTTCTATATGGTTATGGGACTCCTCGGTGACTTAAAATATCCTTATAATTTACAATATGGGGTACTTTATTTACTATATAATTTATAGCATAAAAACTTTTCATTTTAGCTTTCTATAGTGACATACAGAGAATGTGACAGTAAGCTTTATTGCTAAGATGAAGTTTAGTCTGTGTGGTCAGTAACATTTAGCTATGTGAAGATTTTATTGGAGTAATATTTGTATAATTTGTCAGCATTTTGTTTCAGTTGATCTTCTTAGGAAAAGAGAGTAGTACAGGTTTGGGATCCCTTATCCGGAAACCCATTATCCAGAAAGCTCTGAATTACGTAAAGCATGTCTACCATAGACTCCATTTTAATAAAATAATAAAGGTTTTAAAAACTGATTTCCTTTTTCTCTGTATTATTAAAACAGTGCCTTGTAATTGATCCCAACTAAGATATAAATAATCCTTATTGGATGCAAAACAATCCTATTGGGTTTAATTAATGTTTAATTGATTTTTTAGTAGATTTAAGGTATGGACATCCAAATTATGGAAAGACCCCTTATCCGGAATACCCTTGGTCCCGAGCAATCTGGTTAATGGGTCCTATACCTGTATTGAGTAGGAAAAGATCAGGAAAGTGCAACATTGATTTACTGTTTTACTATCATACCTTAGCTGTCATAGCTCAACAACGGAAGTGTCAGTAATTGAACTTGCCTAATATTGATGGATGAGGGGATGCTCATGCACAGACAACTCTAGAGTTGGCTTTGTCCTTCTTTGCATCCAAAAGGTACAGAATGATTCTGCGAATGTTTCTATATGACATGCTTGGGGTTGTTTTGTGTACAACAGAAAAAATCCTTATCAAACACCCCCAGAGATGAATTACTATCCTAGTGGCAATCTTCAAAAGAATCTGTTTAGAGCTGCTATAACTTGTACTTTATGGCTGGACTGTCATAGTTAGACATCTCATTCCTTGTGTCCTCTCAAATAAGGAATATTAATAAAGAATATCTAGTAAAGAATTTCTAGGACATGTATACCTATGTTTCTTGTCTCTGCCTGTGATATCTCTTTGTTGACCAGATCAACATTTAGTTAATACAGCATTGATGGCATGGCCCCTAAGCAGGAGTGAGCCAAGCCCCGGCAACGCAGTCGGCCACGTTGCCTCCTACCCCTTCTCCCCACGCTCCTGTAGGCATACAAACTAACACACACAATGACGTTGTGGGGGGCAAGAGAGCACAGAGTAGGGGCAGCCAGAAGAGGTACCTTCCTAGTGCCCCCCCCCCCCAACATTGTGCCCTAGACAGGAGCCTCTTTTGCCTACCTCTAGTTCCAGCCCTGCCCCTAAATGAATATCAATCTGTAATAAGATCTAATGGTTTTCAGCCTTGTTGGACCCTTTTTTAGCTGAACATTTGGTCAATGCCCTTTGCATCTTAACTTGGTTAAAGATATCAATCAGCTGTTATGTTTAAGGTTACCTGTGCATGCTGCTGACATATAATTTTATCTTTTGTGTGATTAGAAATCCAGCGCTGTTAGGGATGCTCACTTCATTTAGCCCATCCATACACTACCAAGTGTTATTGGCAGAAAGGATCATTATTTAACTAATGAAATCTGTAAACACCCAAACAAGAGAGACAAACTGGAACTTGTTTTCAATTACCCATCCAGTAAAAAGTGTACACAGACAGAATGCATACAAGACTGGAAGTTACAGAAGCATTCATCAATGTCTGACAAAGATGCATTCACTACTTGGTGCTGTAAAAACAAACTTGGACGGTCCCACTTCTTCTAATTTCCTGTTTTTTCTGTTGTGGGAAATATTCACAGGATAGAGAGTGTGGCCACACACTGAGAATCCATTCAGAGTAAAGGAAGCTGGTCCCAACAAGTTACCTGCCACAGCATTTTGTAGGAGCAAACAGAGATCAGCTTTGGAATCATTTGTTCTACCATGTAAGCACAGGGCCCACAGACATGCAGAAACATGAAGTACAGTTGTCTTACAGGCTAAAGCCTCGCAGCAGAGTAGCAGATATCTGTATCTGTGGTTGTGACTATAGGATTGCAAGTAGTTTTGCAATGAAGGTGAAAGGGACAAAGTTTTTGTGTAGTTGTGTGCTGAGGGAAGATAAAGAAATTACTCATACCCCCACAGTGCCATCTTTTTAATGGAAAGGGCATGCAATTGTGGGGCGCAGTTTACTGGATAAAGTAGTTGATAAGATGCTTCACTTAGTAAATCAACCGAGGGTCTCTCGCCAGCATTCCAGGACTCATATATATCATATATATTGATCATGTATCACTGAGTGAAGTTAGAGCTTGCCACAAGTGAAATTCTGCCACTCTCAATTCATTTCTATGGCATTTTTAAAGACATATTTATCAAAGGGTGAACATTTACTTTCACTCATTGATAAATGCTCTTTTAAAAATCCCATAGAAATAAACTGAGAGTGGCGGAATTTCACTTGTGGGAGCTCTAACTTCACTCTCTGATAAATATACCCCACAGAGTTGCCTGGGCCTTAATCACTAAAGTATAGTGGGTGTTGATACATTGTATACACATTGTTTGATTTGGCTTCATAGGCACCTTCTCAATTTAGTGGCAAATGAATTTCTGTTTTTGTTTAGGGAGCTAAGTTAGACTTTTATATTATAGTAGTACTAATTTATTAAACCCTTTGTTTTTATTATGGGGGGACAGACACAAAGTTTACTTTTATTACCTATAACTATGACTCCTTTTCTAATTAAATGAACAGATTTCTGTTTTTATTCCCCCATATCTTTAGTGAGTACTGCTTGCTCTAAGCTGTGCATAGTGTGTGAGCCCTAATATCCCAGGGAGGATACAGAACACCACGTTTCAGTCTGGCCTGCCACCTTAAATTAGAAAATTCCAACTGCAGTTCAGCCCCAGCTCTACCTGTCACTATGTTTTTATAGGAAACTTGCTGAACCCAGGAGATATACCCAAACCATTATACATTTTCCCTTTGATTTGTGTCTGTAAGTTAGCCCAACATACAGCCGTATTAGGCTGGCTGTGGGCCATGGCCGCTGGACCAATGGGGACCCATTAACTCCTTCCTACTGTGTCTTAGCATTTAATCTTTATATATTTATACTTATTTATTACTATGCTTGTTAGTTAATTAATATTAAACTTGTCTTCTCTGTGTGTACTTTTCTACACTGTATAGAACTGTATATGCATGTTGCACTTGCTAAAGTTATACATAATATATCACTTGTTTTAACTGCAAAATAATAACCCAAAAATAAATAACACTGCAAATCTGAGATTTTATTTTTATTAATTGTAACTGTGTTTATAACCCTGGAGAGAAACCTAGATATTGCAAACTACCCAGTTTTTGGCCCTCTAATAGAAGTTTCCATGAGCAGCCTGACATGTAGAAATACTGAGTATAAACATCAGTCTTATCAGCCTTGTTACAGCTCTAACACAAAGGCGTTTTTTAAACTTTTGATGTGTATTTGAAAGACAAGTTTGAGCACATTTAAAACAGGTAATTGATTCAATTATATTCCCCTGGTTGTACTCATGAGCATTCAGGCACAAATAGGGTTGGATTAAAAACTGAAAATACCAAAATAAAAAATGCATACAAATACAATATATAGTTTTTTTATGTGCTCAGCATGCATTTCTAAGTGCATTAAAAATGCCCATGTGTAAAGCCGTTATAAAGCAAGAGGGAATATCATTTGAGTTTCTTCCTATGCGGAGAGGCCTATTTATTAACATTCTAATTTTTGTGGTTTTAGAGGGTTTAAGTTATACTTTTTGGTATCACAAATATTTTTACTGTCTTATGTTACATGATCTCATTAGGCTCCAAATTGATCACATAAATGGGTTTGTAAGTTTGCAAAGTTTGGGGAAGATCATTAAAATAGACTATGCGTTCACCCTCTAAAGCATTATATATACAGATACACACATATGGGATCAGTTATCCAGAAACCCGTTATCAGGAAAAATCCAAATTATGGGAAGGCCTTCTCCCATAGATTCCCATAGACTCCATTGGTTCTGTCATAATAAAACAGTACCTTGTACTTTATCCCAGCTAACATATAATTACTCCTTATTGGAGGCAAAATAATCCAATTGGGTTTATTCAGCATTTAAATATTTTTTTTTCGTACATTTAAATAAGGAGATCCAAATTACAGGAAGACCTGTTATCCAGAAGACCCCAGGTCCCAAGCCTTCTGGATAGCAGGCCTAATACCTATATAATATACATAATATATAACGTTTTGGTCCCCATCGGGACCTTTCTCAAGGCCTATGTTCATGTTACTTTAAATATATGTTTTTCACTTTTCACAAGAAATCCCGGTGTTGCTGGTCTTTTTTACACTATATATATATATATATATATTTATAGATAGATATAAAAGAAACAAAAGGAGCACTCCCTACAAACAATCACCTGCCCCAGGTGCTGGCCAGAAGTTTATGTAAATGAAGAACAGAGTGCCGCACACACAGGGACTTTAAAAAAAAACATAAAATCTTTATTGAGATATATATATATATATATATCCAAAAAAGACCAGTAACACCGAGTTATATTCCAAAAACAATCAATTGTGTATTAAAAATGCATGAACAGCTGTTCATGCGTTTTTAATACACGATTGATCTTTTTGGAATATAACTCGGTGTTGCTGGCCTTTTTTGGATATTTAAATCATTTACCTTGCACCCGAGGTAAGAGCTGAAGCAGAGTGCCACCCTGGGTTCGCTATATATATATACATATATATATATATCTATAATAAACGACTGCCAGAACCATTTGGTCACAGTAACTTTGGTTTTGCCTTTCTTTGGGTCTTGCCTTTTCTCTTTTGTATGATAATATTATTAATAAAGCGTATACATGTATAGATCTGATCTGTGGTGGAATCAGGAAACCGCCTAAAGTACATGCACAAGTTTGGCTAGTTGTACATACTCATAACATTTAGTTATACAATCATTTTAAAGCTAATGTTATGTAATGGCCAATTCGAAGCAACTTTTCAATTGGTCTTCATTATTTATTTTTTACAGTTTTTTAATTATTTGCCTTCTTCTTCTGTCTCTTTCCAGCGTTTAATGTGGGTCACTGAACACAGCAGCCAAAAAACTACAATCTAAAATCTACAATTTTATTGTTATTCTTACTTTTTAAACTTATGTTTCTATTCATGCCCTCTGCTATTCCTATTCTCTCATTCAAAGTACTCTTTGGTTGCTAAGGTAATACAGACCACAGCAACCAGATAGCTGCTGAAACTAGAGACCTGCTATTTTAAAAAAAACTAAAATAATAAAAAGAGACCAATTGTAAACTATCTCAGAATATAACTATCTACATCATACTGACAGTTAATGCAAAGAGAATCGCTCATGCCTTTCTCCCCAAATATCTAAAAAATATAATTCCTATTAAAATAGATGTATTGCTGTAATGGATAAAGTCTATTGAAAACCACATATGATACTAGTCTGAAGAGAGGATATGTTTCACTAACATAGAGCCATCCATACAGGGAGTAAATAGGGACAGTTGGGTAGGGTAGATCAGTGGAGGGGCATCTGCCGATTGCATAATTGCCTGTTATTTTATTTCTCCATTATTATGGGGGTCCTGCCATGGGCCCTTCAATCCTTCAAGACTTCCCTGTGCTAAACAGTTCTTTGGGCACAAGAAAAAAAGGAAAAAGCACACACAACGATTTGCTGGTGTAAAAAGATGCCTCCAACCTGTTTATTGCAGAGTGCATACAGACCTAACATTTCAAGAGCTTCATCAGTGGAAAAAGTACACACTAAGAACTAAACAGTTCTTTCACCAGAGGATATAGTACTATGAAGGTTTCACACATTAAATTCACACATTTTTTAAAATAAAATGTTCAGCCAGTTTCAACATTTCCACATCCTTTCTATGGCCTAATATACCTAGCGCTGTAATTTGTTCCTTTAAAAAGTATCAATAAATACCATTTTTATATGCTGAAATCCAGTTGCTAAACAGTTCTTCCCTTTCTGCATTATTCGAAAACTTTGCAGGGGAGGAGGGACTAAAACAATGATGTTACAAATGTAAAAACTATTCCACAGCTTAGAGACAGAATGCGGGAACTATATAACCCACAATGCATTGCACTGATGTTCCTCTCCTTATTGACATCACATGTGCAGAGCATTGTGGGATTTAGAGGATGCAGGTGAACAGGGGGCCAGGCTTAGGTAACTGTTCCATATTATTACTTTAAAATCATAAGAAGGCTGCATATTTTTTAATTGGTGTATGTTGCAAAGTTGCTTAAAATTCTGTTTACAAAAGCTCAAGTTGTGTTTGGGTGGAGTTCCCCTTTAAATGCAACAGAACAAATTTGGATAGCAGTCCTATGGAGCTACATTAACTTTTTTTTTTTATCCCCGGGGACATCTAGTTTAACAAATGTCTGGAGGACCACCAGCTGCCCTGTAGGATGTGGTATAATGCCAGCACACTGCCTTGCATGCCAGACCTCATCATTCCACAGGGAATACAGCCATGGATCCCTTGGCAGAAGTAGCAAAGGATTCCCCTACTGTGGGTTCTTTAGCTACATTCCTTCCATGATTGCTTCTTTTTGCAGATGGAATGAATATGATACACAGAGCCATGAAACTGCATTTAAGTACAACATGCACCAACCAAAGAACTACATATATCTGATCTAACGCATATTAACCCATCCCAATATTCTATGGCTTGTCATTTTTTAAAAATGTGTTCAGTTATTTACCACTGTAGCACTATATTAGTATCTCCTGACTCTCTCATGTAGAACATATTAACATGGCAGCTTCTCTCTCCTAGTCAAGCCCTCATTGCATATTGGAATTATAGGTCTCTAAATTCTCTCACTTTGCTGTTCTTTGCTATAATTACATAAATACATAAGTTGTCACCTTGATTACATATATGAATTTACTTTATATGGCTCACCTAATGTGTTCTGTGCATATAATAAATCCCACTGTACAGAACCACAAGTTACATTTCCACCGTGTAACAACAAGGCTAATATACAGATCAGACTACTCTAGGAAAAGGAAAGCAGTGGCATAAGTATATATATATATACAGCAGACCCCATAGTCATGGTGTGTCTCTGGCAGCAGGGGGGACTGGACCACAGGCTCTGCTGTACCTTAGTCCCCCCTCCCCAGCCCTCTAGTACCTTAAATAAAGTGGCTCAGTTAGGGCCCGAGAGGAGGGACTAGTTGCATCGGGCCCTCTCAAAAGATTTTTCTGCAAGGGGGCCCGGTGCTACCAAGTTATCCGACTGGAGTAAAGTAAGAAAAGATTGGTCGCAGACCAAACTGCTGCCCTCTAGCTGTTGCCAAGCTGTGCCAAGGGTTGCAGGCTGGACATTTCTGATGGATATGCTGAACATATCTAACCGTCAATTAAAAATATCTTTTATACTTTTACCTATGGTGTCCCCAAGAGGTCCTATAATCCTGGGGGCCAGGACACTTCTGACCCACCATAAAACCCTGATAAAGGGGCAGTATACCCTCTTGAGTGCATTGAATTAGGCTTGTGTTGAATATACGTTTTGTGTATTGACTTAATCTTGAGCTTGAGCTCAAGCACTCCTGCTTCTTCAGTTCTCCCACAGTTGCACTATGGTCCCTAGTTGTGTGGCTTAACATCACCTTGTAGCATAAACATGAAAGAATAGAAACGGCAATCACATATATCTTTTAGGCTCATTGCCCTTTATTTCATGCCACAGTTTGACTTGTGAAGTGGATTTAAAGTTTCAGGGGTAAACTGTCCCTTCATCAGGCAAGAAGACTAAAAGATATATCTGAGAGCCGTTCCTATTCTTTCATGTTCATGCTTGAGCTAAACTGAACAAACATGGAAACTAAATCATGTTTGGTCCTTGCACGGTAAATAATTAGATTCCCAGTGCACAATGGGCTCATGCTAACAAAACAGTCACAGCAAAGGGAGAAGGGAAGGAGAGTTGTATAATAGTAATCTAAATACCTAACTCACAAGGATGAAGCATGGAGTAGATTCAATCACCAAGTTTGCCCTGTTTAGCTCAAGAAATAACAAAACATAGATTTGTTTAATGATTGAAACACTTGGCAAAAAGTATGTTAAGAATAAGCTGTTTTAAATGTACTAATGTCAAACAAGGGAGCATGCCCCTTTAATGGCTATGTAAATATGACTTTCAGTCTGTGCCATGGCGTTTGCATAGTTCTGCACTGCATTGACCTATTCTTAGTGTTGAACAACAACACAATACTGGGAACATTTTTAGTTATATATAGTAAAAGGTTACTAAATATACCAGGACACATGGCTGCAGCTAGAGAAATGTACTAAAGTTAGTTTCTAAGAAGAATGGAAATGAGAAGTACTAATGACAGCATAAATATTGATTAGATGTTGTGTTCTTTGTAAGGCAATGAATATGTCCTTGGCAAAAAAATATATAGAATACAGCAAAAGGGGCGTACCACAAATAATACAATACCTTTAAATCCCAAAGAACCTAACATGTTTGCAGTGCTATATGACCAAGTGATGTTGGCTATGTAGCAGCCAGTGAGTTACTCTCAGTCCCCATATGCTCAGGTGGAGCAAAGACAAAGAAGTGAAGGACGATAATTGGAAGTGGTGATAATTGGAAGTGGTTCTCCAAAGTGAAATTTTATTTGGCACTAAGTTATGGAAACAGGATGGTGCCTTTAACTTTGTAAAAGAACTTGCATCCTGAAAAACAGGAGGGGAACCATCACAGTCATTTTGCATTGTCTATATTGGTACTACCAGTCCCAAATAAGAGGTCAGGATAAAAAGAAGCTAATAAAAGAGATACATTTTCTGGAGAGCAAAAGAAGTTTGGGGTTATATATACTAATTACACATTTTACATGACAAAAAGAGGAGGCGGCGAAGAATAGTGAAAAAGTGGCTAATGTGTGGCTAAAGCCAACTAGAATTTGAGTAGTTAAGGTTAAAAAACAATGACCTTCAAAATGATGTGCTACCTGAGAGAAACAACTGGGTGCTCCCCTATGATTGGCAAAGTGAGCTGGAGACCACTTAAATGTTTTAGTACAAACAAGTTATTTATTTGTATTCCTTAACTGGAAGTTGTACGTTTATTCATAGGACATATGCTGCTGTATGTGTTATAGTGGGTTTTGCTACTCTTTTTAACAACTTCTCTTTACAGCATTCAGTGTATGGAAGGAGATGGGAGAAGAAAGTGTTAAAAAGCCAAGGTTACACATTTTTACCTGGAAGAAAGCCTGGGGATCTAATGTTCCTATAATAATAGCGTTACTGTAACTCACCTGTTTACTAGGAGTGGAAAAAGGACTATATAGATATGCTTTAAAGCAGTACCATGCATGGAAACTACATCAAATGTACAAATCCTGCTGGGGAACATTGCTAGCTGTCACACAGACTCTTAAGGGCTCATTTATGACCCATGGCCATGTTAAAAGGCTGCTATGGGTGGCAGTAACTCCAGGGTTCCCACAGCAGCTTGAGTCTATAGATGCAGCATACTTGTGCCTAAACAATTAGGCATGATAAATAAGCAATCTTGACACTTTAAATTTTCATTGCAAATGCATCTGAAGCATGTCAAAGTGCAATTATGCATGTGTTTGATGCATCAGATGCGATTGAGCCAGGTGCATCTCTCTTTTGCAATAGTAATTACATTGGAATTATGGGGGAAATGCTGCACTGGTGGTAAAAACATGGCGACTAACTTCAAATTGCACTTTGCACACTGAACCTTTAGTTTCCTTATAAAAATTGAGTCAGGGACTAAAATGCTATTAGAAACCCTTAATAGCTTAATAGTTATGCTCAGGTTACCAACAGTGGCCAGGGCAGTAATGGAACCAAAGCAAAGTTAGTGAGGTGTTCCTCCTAGAACCAAAGGATTTCTCATTGGTCAGGATGCAGGCAGACAAAATTGACCAAATGCCAAGGTCCTGTAATCTACTTATGAATCCGGTGTCCTGAAAGTGTGCTGAACTCTAACATGATCTATTTTGAAGTAAATTTAAGGAATTTGCATGTCCAGGTCTCCCACTCGAATCAATACAGTCAATGCAAGCCAATACATAATTTGCCTTTTAATTAAAAGAAGGGAATGTGTGAATATTTTCTGGCTCATAGAAATACAGGCACGTGCTTACACACAGCAAATGGCACATTAAATATGCTCATTTATACCTTGACAAACAAAAGCTCAGCAAATTGTCAATTTTCTCTTTAATAATCACACTCCCTTACCACTCAACCCAAATGTTGCTGGAGCTAAATGATAGCTGCTAATGTTCTAAGAAATGTTTTGCAAAAGTGAATAAATTGTTAAGAATCCATGAAGTCTTAAAAATGATTAGGTGAAAAAGGAAAAGCTGAGAGCCGGCTAAGAGAAAGAATCCATACATTCGTGCGCTGAACATTCCTAGTCCCTATTAGGTGCCCCTTTATAAAAGTACCCAAATAATATCCCACTGACTAAATCTGCCTAAAATCACAGGTGCGTATTTTACGTGAAAGGCACCAGAGCCTTGTAAACATAGTGTATAGCTTTTTTTACAATGAATTAACTGAGCTAAAATTGCCAATTTCAGAACATGTTCTTGGATCCAAGCATACTTATTCAACATTCTAAATGGTCCCATTTTAAAATAATAATAAGTACAGCTGTTTTAACACCACACTAAAGAACACTATATAACAGGAGTTCTGTGTGCATTTCGCCTGCTCGCTTGTCACATAGTAGCAATGCACCTGAGAAAACAAGACTGGCAAAGTCTGCAGGTGATGCCCTGATCAAAGTGATTACTGAAGGGAAAGACCAGGAAAGTCTGAAAAGTCTAAATTTTATTGCTGGGAAACTGAGCTTTACATTTTTAGCAAGGCCAAATGTTCATGAACATTCTAGGTTTGTGTTCATTGGGTAGATGCTGGGGGGCAGCTTTCAATTCAAATATAAGTGTTTCAGGTAAACGTAACTATTTAGGGTTTGGGTTGCTGAAAAGCCGTGAGTCCATTAACCATGCACAACAAATAATAGTGATTTGATAATATGGGGAATAATCACACTAATATGACACTAAACAACAATACAAAAGCCAATTCAGCACACAGAGCATGAGATACAGAGAGAACAGCTAGTGAAAAGGGAAAAGAAGAGGAGAATTCAGGAATAAAATCCAAGGGAATCTGTAGAAAGCACCTGGCAAAGCTGATACCATTGGGTTAAGCCCTGCAAAAGCGGCTGTGAGAGTCGTCCTGAGGGTGAAGGTGGAAGTGGGTGAACAAAAGTGCAAAGAGATTAAATATTTGGGACTAATTCATAAAGGTTACAATTTAATTGGTTTAGATGATAATTTACCAGCTATGGATATTGCTGCTTCCTGTTCAAAAAATGTGACCTGCCTGAATGTGGATGTTTGTACAAAAGTTGAATAAAAGTTTGATGCAACTCCTGTAACCCTTGCATTTTTGTGATGAGAATTGGTCACATGGGCCAACTTTTATATATTTGGGCATGTCACATCTAAGTGATTACAAATAGTGGTACATTTGATGGATGCTATATAGGTCTGTGGTGGAAATAAAGGGGCTAATTGACCTAGGCTGTGGCCAGTTAGATCAGGAGATTCTCTAGTTTCTACTTTTCTACCAGACCAGTCTGATCATTTGGGGTTTTTTGTAATATCAGCAATATTGATATTGTTTACTAGCCAAGCTGACATGCCTGTTTGGCATATTTACTTGGTGTCTCTTATAAACTTTGCTTGCAGAAGGTATATTAAAGGTCCACTGGGAAGCCTAACAGACAGTGAATTAGTTTATTCAGTGATTTGTTGCTCCTTTCTACTGCTGGATAAAAGAACTGATACTACCAATGTCTATGTATTTTTTGAAGAAGGCTAGGGCATACATGGGAATGCAAGATAATAAAGGGATCCCTCAAGTAATGAAAACTTTTTCCTGTAACTTAATAACAAAACAACATTATAAAATAGGTCACTTGTAGGGTGCTGTAAACTAAAAGTCCCTGGTGCAAAACTCTGATTCTGATTGCAGAAACTCAAAGAATTGCACTAGGGTCATTGACTCTGTACCATTTAGAACTGGATGAATCTAGAAAGAGGCAGCATTAGCAAGATAAATAATTAAAATCACAATAAAGAATAATAAATGAAGACAAGCATTTGCACATGTAACATTAGTAGATGTAGAAGTAGGTGGATCAGATTTATGCCAGGAATATTCCTTTTCTTTTAACTAACAATTTCTATACAACCCCATTACAAAAACACTAAAATAGTCCTTTCTGTTTCTGTGAAGATGCCTGGCTCATTTTATTATGCCTGGATGGTCTCCACTTTTGTGTAACTGTAACTGCCTGACACTTCACACTGTCTGCAATTCAGATTCACATTTTTATTGCTCATTTACTATTTAGTTCACTTCCCTAAGAAAGGAGCATTCTATACCTGAACATTCTGTTATTTCACTTAAATGATGCTACTTCTAAGAGAATGTCCATAGTAAGAAGATGAAAGTGTCTTAGTTGCTCATTCATGCATCTCGTGAACAATCCTTCAACTTTTTAGGCTACAGAAAGGATTATGTACTATATCAGCACAGATACGAAAATCTTACTAGTGTTTGCCTGCACAGGGCCACTTTAAGGGAGCAGCGGACCCAGGCATAGCTTTTTTTATGGGCACACACACCAGCCCCAAGAAATGTGTAATAGGGCTCCCCTCAGGCTGGTGGACATGGATATTATAAGAGAGAAAATAAAGAAATATTCTGTGCTTACTGAAGTTGACATGAGGCCAAGGTACCCCACCCTAGACCAACAGCCATGGGAACAGAAAAACTGCAATAACAAATACCAGCTTCTATGTATAGAATAGGAACATTTGTTCTAACAGAAAGTTAAAGTAAATGATATGTTGTTATGTTGTAGAGTTAAAATGGGGGATCTGTAATTTCAGTTTTTTTCAGTTAAAAGTTAAAAGCAGATAAGAGGTATGAAAGTGTGCCCCCAGTCTGTCAGGATTGTTACTGCAAGTCACATTGTAACTAAATATGTTTCTTGTACCCCTCTGAAATGCAGCCAATTCAGTCTTCTGTGTAACACTTTTTGGCAAATTCCATTGTTGCAAAAAAGCCTGAGTGGGTGGATGATAAAAATAGTAATCTAATATGCAATGTAGAAAACATTTCTATCCCAAGTACATAATACGTTATTGCTACATACTGCTACTCATTTACAGGAGTGTAACAATGGAGACAGTGGCTGCTAAGGAAGAAAACAACTATAGAAGGTCCGGACTCTTGGATTTTTGGGGATAAGCTTTTGTAAATAGAGGCCCATAAACATTTTGTTTGGATCCAGTGCCTTCTAATGATGCCACTGTGGCACTGATTGTTCAGACATCCTTGTAGTATAAGTCATGATATCTTTAGCATCACATCAAAGAATAGATATGCAATTCATTTAGAACTAGTTTGCCATGAACATCAACAAAAAGCCAAAACAGCCTTTTGTGCCAGTTAGAATATGACATCTAAAGGCCTCTTTACTATCTAAATTTCAGTATATTTCATTTGTTACTGACTTTTCATTACAGTTTATACCAGCAGCTATAAAAATGATTTATGCTACTGAAAGTACTGACATTGAGGCAATGCTGTGCACAGTTATTCCCTAGGGACTAGAATGAGTCCTGTAGTCATGTATCATATGTACCCTTAACCCTCATTGGCTTGACATTAAAAACCCTTAAAGCCAATTAAAATAGTTTTGCAGTAGTCTACAGCCCAGTTATGTCTACAATTCCCGGCATCATATGCCTCATGTGCCCTTACTGCCATTTTATCAGACTTACAATCTACACTTCTAAATACACAGTTCTGAATACTTATATCTACACTTTTAAATATACAGTTTTATTTAATAGGAAACATTTGTAAAATACAGGTTGGTTTTAAAAATTCTGTCATATGTCATATCTATACAGGCCTCCAGACTGCTATATTTCAGTTAAAATATCTGGGGGAAAAATTAGATGCAATACCTACTATAAACTTTATAATACCTACTATACACTATGTAATATCTACTATACACTGTACCACAAACACAGTATTCATACTAGAACTTAGTCTATAAAAGAATTAGTATTTCTTCCTCAATGAACAAAATAAAGCAAGCACCATATCTGCCTATTGTTTAGCTTTATTTTCAGAATAGAAATAAATGCTATCAATTTATTGCCCACTAAATAGGAAAGGCTCATACTTACTTGCTCTTTTTTGGTTCTTGGTGCTCTGTACTAAAGTGATATGCAACCAAGCCCCAATTTATTTGTTCTGATCCAGAAATGCAAGTGTGCCTCACATTTAAGAATAGCTTTAAAGTGATACTGACAAAAACTACTCTTCAAAATATGAATGTATATTAAAAGTTACCTATAGGTCGTTCTGTTGATTTGCTGGGTATCCCCACTCCTGGCTCTACCTAAGCTGATCAGAAAACCCTGCACTACACTGATGAGCCCCAAGAAGGGTTAAACTGGTCTGTAGTTGGAAATCTGATCAGCTATTATTCTGGCTTCTGCTTTAAAACCCAGTGAATGAGTTTTAGCCTACAGGATAAACCCATGTAAATGGGATTTTCTTGGAGCTCTTTGGGATTAGTTCCTTGTTTTCGTATAGTACTAAGCAATTACATATTACTGCCTCTGTCCAATCACCACTAAGAATTCTGTAAACAGCTATAGGGTGAGTACTTGTATGACATTATACTCTCTAAGGTAGGTCTGCTAATTATTCATGTATATGCATTTAGATTCTAACCTCAATGGGAATTCACACTGGTAAAACTAAAACTGTATTAGCTTAAATGACTACAAATACCATTAACTAATGAATGAAAGCTATGGATTGATGCTGGCTAAGATATTACACCACTTCATTCAAATTTCTTTTTATAAGACTCACTCTAGTGGGCAAATGTGACTGTAAAGATGTACCTTTCATTTTGACAACAGGCATAGCTAATATTGTCCCATAAAGCTTTGACTTGGGTCGACTTGAGAAGAATGATCTGGTGATGACTGTCACCTAAACTAAATAATGCTGGAAGCCTGCTTGTCTTAATGCAATAAGAGGCATATGCAAAACCTATATATAAAAAGAATCTTTTATAATTAATCACAGTTCATATTCTCCATGATGGGTTATATAGGAATGGCAGGAATCTATGTTGACATAATAACGATGCAGAGAAAAAGACATGTATGGAATAACCTGTTAGCTGGCAGGAAGTCAAGCCTGAGTATTTAGTTTCCCTGAAATAAAAGAGAATGTAGCCCAATTAAGTAAATTGTGCATTCCTATGGGTGGGAGCCCACATAAATGTCCAAATATGGGAACCATGATCTTTCTGAAGATAACAATGTGTCTTTACTTATTAGGAATAAGTATTGTATAAAGTTTCAGGAAAACTAAGGGGCTGATTTACTAACCCACGAATCCGACCCGAATTGGAAAAGTTCCGACTTGAAAACGAATATTTTGCGACTTTTTCGTATGTTTTGCGATTTTTTCGGATTCTGTACGAATTTTTCGGATCCAATACGATTTTTGCGTAAAAACGCGAGTTTTTCGTATCCATTACGAAAGTTGCGTAAAAAGTTGCGCATTTTGCGTAGCGTTAAAACTTACGCGAAAAGTTGCGCATTTTTCGCGTAAGTTTTAACGCTACGCAAAATGCGCAACTTTTTACGCAACTTTCGTAATGGATAGGAAAACTCGCGTTTTTACGCAAAAATCGTATTGGATCCGAAAAATTCGTAAAGAATCCGAAAAAATCGCAAAACATACGAAAAAATCGCAAAGTACCGATCATAACGAAAAAAACGCAATCGGACTCCATTCGACCCGTTCGTGGGTAAGTAAATCAGCCCCTAAGTCTTAATATTTTACTACCTTTCAATAATTTTGTTGAAGTTGTTAAAATGCTATTGGTATACAGGTATGGGATCCATTATCCGGAAACCCGTTATCCAGAAAGTAAGATAGATAGACTAATAATTCTGATTTCTAAAAATGATTTCCTTTTTCTCTGTAATAATAGAACAGTACCTTGTACTTGATGCCAACTAAGATATAATTAATCCTTATTAGAGGCAAAACAATCCTATTGGGTTTATTTAATGTTTATTTGATTTTTTAAGAATTAGTGGCACATTCATTAAAGTACGACAAGTCCGATTACAAAAAATTCATATTTTTTCGAAAGTTTACAACTTTCGCATATTTTCTGTGACATTTTCATTAATTTGCGTGATTTTTTCGTACTTTGCGACAATTTGTGCGACAAAATTGAATTTGTCACAACGAGTAAGAAAGTTTCGGATTCATTCAAGCTTCGGTATCGTGACTTTCCTTGGGCCAGGTTGTGCGAGCGTGTATGTTATGGAAACCGATATCTCAATACAAATAAGGACACAGCTGCTGGGGGTGGGAGACACAGAAGGACGCGGGGGGGGGGCGCAGGGAGGATGTTGGGGGGTGCATATTAAAGATGGCGGCGCCGTTTACTGAAACAGGTATGTAGAATATAGCAGGTGTAAATCTTTCATTAGGCAAGCCAGAAATATAGCGTTTTTACACAGCAATAGTAGAACTATTTAATAGTGTGCTTAATAGATTTTGACTTTCCTTGTCCTTTAAAGTGTGGAAATCCAAATTACAGAAAGACCCCTTATTCGGAGCATTATCCTGAGCATTCTGAATAACAGGTCCCATACCTGTAGTGGGATTCCAGTAACAGTGAATGAGCTTTCTGTCTCCAAACCGACAAGATTGTGTGGCCCAAGGAGTACAAACCTCTCCCCCCTGGTTGCCAAAGTGTTTCATCACGAGTTAATTGAGTTTCTTTGACAAACAGCATCTTAATATTTCTGACTGACCACATAGCGTGGGTGATACCAAACTATATTGTTAAGGCTGTATGTGTGCGGAAGACCTCTTAGGTATTGTGCAAAGTGTAAAAAATGAGCACAGGGCCAGTCTGCACCACCTTGTAACATGTGTTTTTATCAAGCATGAGTTGCAGGCTGCAGCCAGATCTGGGGAAGATGTTCCAGCTGAATGAGCCCTAAGGGACATTTCTTCCCCAGGTCTATAGTTAATTACCCCTTATGAATTATCCCTTGTCCTCCACATCATACGCTTTCCACCACTTTTCAATGAACAAGAAATGGGGCTGAGTATTTGTGCAAGCCTAGTGTAGTACACTGTAGGCCCCTCACCAAAAAAAATGCATGGAAAACCCCTTAGCAGCAAATATGTTATTAGACCTGGAAGAAACCCCTTTTTTACTTCAAAACAATGACAAATATGGAATTTTACACAGTGCCCAAATTCACATCGCTCTGGTATTTCTTCTGCACAGTTCCTGAGAGATGTGAATTCCTTGTGGAACATAACTTTCCTACAATCTTTGCACAGTTATACTCTGCACTTCCAGACAGGAACTAGCAACAGGGATTGGCAGAAACAAACACCATGGGATCTGTCCATTGGAACAGTGGCTAACTGCATTTACCAGATGTGGCACTTCAGGGATAGAATTTCTGCCAGTTGCAAAAATTGAAAATATGAACACAACGGCCAAGACCTCTCAATGCACAGAATTTATTGAGCAAGTTATATTCAAAGAGTATAACACTGTACCTTATGAGACAAATAAAATGCTTGGAAAATTGCTTGTTATTCTGTGAAAAGTTTCAGTTTTTCAAGCTTACTTATTGCATTCCAGGGCTTGACACATTTCCCTGCATATAAAAGACAAAACGTAGGATTTATCCATCCCAAAACACATTTTATCACTACCCAAGCCAGGCACACTTTGCAGCAAATTATCGAATGATAAAGAAGCCAATGAGCATAATTTGACCTTATTTTGTTCAGTTATTAACTCATGTATCCTTCATGGTTTTAACATCAGTATCTTCTGTTGTTTCTCCAATAATACCAGGTGCTTAAAAATAGTTATTTTACAAGTACAAGATTAACATATCTAGTACAGGTCTGTCAATTAAAATGGAGCATCATCAGCTTTTTGTGCTACTGTTCATTTAAATGAACCGAGCAGTAACAAGTGTTGGTGCCATTGCCTTCTCAGTACAGGAAAGATGCTCCCATGACAGACGTATAGTTTCAACATTACTCTAAAGCGAACAAGCGAGCCAACATTACTGCCATTTCAGTCCACTAGAGGCACTGTTTCCTTGGAGTCTATGGAAACATACTGCCTAACATTCCTAAAAATCCAGCCATGCCCCTAATTCAACTAACCACACTGACAGGGACATATCCTTGATCCAGTCCATCCATTTTTTCAAAAGTCCATCACCCTATTTGGAACCATTAACTATCCTCATTTAAAAACAAAATATAACCATAAAACCACAGGTCATGCAGAGCTCACCATGTGCTATAAGTAGGGCTGCCATCTGGTTGGTAATTCTCCAAATAGGGCCAGGGTCAATATAATTGCTGGTAAATTGTAATTTTACCTGCTCAAACCCACTCTTTATGACCAGGACCTCCCCAAGGACCTGACATGCAAATTTCCCACCCCTGACACGCCCACTCCCTGACCCTGAAACTCCCACAAAATTCGCCAAGGCCAAAATTTGAAATTTTGCAGCAAATTCATGCCTGACAAAAAAAATTCACTCATCACTAATGGGGTCACTTCCTGAACCCAAAGTGGATTGTTCCAGGGTAAAGGATGTGTTGGGGCTCAGTTCGTTGGGCAGACGTAGGCTTTTTTTAACCCAATTTTTGTTTTTCTTTCCCTCATGTACTGGTTTTAAACATTACCAAACCAATAGTGCATGCTCGCAGATAAGCAACCTGGTGCACATATTGCTTCAGTATGGAAGTCTGTTCCACCTGTGTCTGTTACAAAAGCCCTATAAAAGTAAAAAAAAATGGAGGTTAGCACCAAGGCACTGTAATAAATAGTGAATGTACAGAGCCAATTTTGTCACAGTGAAAAAAAAACAATACTATAGTATAAATAAAGTTGTGCCAAAGTCGAAAATAAGCACCATTATTTTATCAGTAGCTAACAGGGAGAGAAGGATTTACAGTATATAGAAGTCGCCCGACTGCGCCTAAGGCACCCTGAGTGCCATGGGAATGGATCTACCTGCAGGCCCACTGTGTGAGCATTTTTATATCCATTAAGCACTTTACCAGCAGGCAGGAGGAGAGACACTTTTATGAAGTGTGGCAAATTTTTTATTATAATATTATGTTCTCACAAGTTTTCTAATGAAAAACATGCGTGACCATCCACTATGTCTGTATTAAAAAGAAAAAAACTTTATTTGAAGTCATGACCTTTAATAAAAATGTATTATGACATTTTACTGGAACACATTATGTAAGAATATTTTTTTAAAGGTAAGGAAGCAATTACCATATGGCCAGATTATTGGTCATATTAGGGGTCTAGCCCACATTTTATATGGTACTCTTCGGTTGTACCTTATTCCCTTATTTTTATAGTAAAAATCTTTATAGAGGAGAGAGGTCTACTGTTGTAGGGGAACTCTTCCTTTAGTTTATGTGTGGATTACTCTTTTTTTTTTTTCAATAGACTGTGAACAATATTATTGGTTGTTTCAGTCTTAATACTTGTATATCTGTTGCCCTGATGCATAAACCTCACCAAAAGTCTATATACAATGGTCAGGGCAATGTCACTAGAAACTTTTTCTCAGTAGCAAATTATGACACTACGAAAAGGTGATGGGTTATATTTTTCAGTAAAAGAGCTACAAAGAAGGCTGCATTTTTAGAATGTAGTTTTTCCGATTGCTCTGCAAGTATAGAACAGGGCTTGCTTTTAAGGCACTTTGCGTTGCCACTAAGGGAATATGGTAGGGATACTGGGCTGATCATCTTGTACTCGTAATGGGTGCCATTACACTAAGCACCATATACTGGTTTTCTGGCTGGATTGCCATTTACCTAACTAGCCAGCAGTACTATGTATATAAGTCCAGAAATAACAGGCTGTACTAGTGTTACAATCTTTTTCTTTTTGTAATTTAATTTCTAATGTGCTTAACGGTCTAAATATTCAATCCTCTTAGAAGCCATCCCTCATGGAACTAAGAATTCATGAGCTGTACACATAAGAAGCTTTGCTGTTCTTTGGTAAACCACAGAATTCCATTTTACAAAACCAAAACTGTGGCTGTAATGGAAAAAACATTACCCTGTAGGTCTACGGCTGAACTACTGTACAGTGGATCCATTACTTTATTTTCATGCCAACTATTTCTACAGCTTGTTTCCTTATGGTACATTCTTCTACCAGTAATTGTGATAATGTACCCTTATTCTTTTCTTCAGATTCATACTGAGGCATTTATAGGATATAGGAGTGAGTGAGTACTTAGATAGTGGGCTCCTTGCTGTACAATGTTTCTATGATCAGCCTGTTGGTATTAGTTTAATAAACATCATGAATTCTCAACAAATAATAAAATAACAAATATAAATTTCAAAAAATCTACCATTCAAGAGATTCAAAAGATACCATACAGGGATACATCTTCACCATCTCAGTGTGTGCAGTCACCTGATGCATTTCATGCCTCTGTCTGGCACTTCTTCAGAGGTGGAGCCTGTAGTAACCCATTCTTTTATACAGCCCAACCCATTAAATTGTAAAAATATCAATATATTGTACAATATTACCATGCACAAAAAACACAAGTTAAGGTTCTTAAATATAAGTAGATACTCAATAAACAAAACAAGAATATTAACAGAGTGGCATCTTAAATTAATTATCACATTAATAAGCGAGCTAGCCTAGACAAAACATGATACTTCCCAGTCATAATTCAGCCCTCGGGGAAGGTGTACAAGAGGCGTCATAAATCCAATACACTTGGATTTTTATTATCCACAGCATTATTCACTCCCCAACATTTCTAGAAAAAAATCTTTTTAAAGTTAATTTATGTGTAAAACTGTTCAAGTCCAAAACAGTATCAAATGGAGAAAAATCATCATCAGGCACAAAATTCAAGCCTTTATTTAAAAGGGTCTTCTGTGCATACGTCAAATTAACAGATGACACATTAACTACATTATCTCCTGATTTATTTTGGGTGTGCCACATCTTTGCCCTCTGACTTTGATCTCCACTCTCCATATGCTTTTTCCTTTTGCATTCATAAAGAATGAATACAAAATGATCTTGTACCTGACATCCTGTTACTGGTGAAAGCTTTGCCTTCATACGTGAGGGTTGCTGGGCATTATTTAGAGTTAATATAGATGGTTGATTGGACACATAAGTGTATTTGGCTAACAATGTAACTGTGTTATATACAAGTACAGATCATATGACTGGACTGTAGGAAATACAATTTTAGTTACAATACTCTCAAATTTATTATGAGGCCACCCAGGAATTTATTATTCTAGGAACTGAGTATTTGTAACATCTTTATGTTTGATGGGGTGTGTTTTTTCTCCAGAGATGTGGGGCCGCTATAGAAGCTAAATTTGCTCCCACGTATGCCAATCTAGTAATGAGTTGGTGTGAGCAGTCCCACTTCTATAGACAAAAAAACCTTCAGGAGGTGTATAAAATCTTGTTTTTGTTAAAATTTGATTTTTATATGGATGGGAGTTGGAAGCAAATTCTTTTGTAAAATACTGCAATTAAAATAACTGTAACATTTGATTCAAAGGTAAAATTGGTAAAAGATATATTCATTTTTTTGGTTATCACTTTGGTAGGGAGTCCTCAGGGCTCTGTTAAATGTGATGTATACACAAAGCTAAATGCCATACACGCTCGGTCATTGGGGGCATCTCCGCGGGGCAGTTCCTCTATTTGAGGCGGATCTGCTCCACTTGGGATGCCTCCCTGGACCATACTATGGCTTTGAGGGATAAGCTTTTACAAATAAATTATGATGGGGAATTGATTAGGAAGGTATATGAAAGAGCAGTGGGTACATCTAGGGGCACATTTACAAAAGCACGAACGATCCGAGCGTATTTTCACCGATCTGCGCTCTCTCGTCTTAAACCTTTCTATCTCGCTGCTCCTTACCTCTGGAACTCTATCCCTGAATCCCTCCGTAGGGAAAACTCACCCACTCTCTTTAAGAAAAAGCTCAGCCGTTACCTTCTGGAGCACTAAAACATTATTTTGCCCAGTCCTGCGCTTAAGGGCAAATGCCCATACCTGATGCACTCTTACCTTCCAATTTGTGCCTGTATGTTACCTTCGTCAGGTGCCAGTACGGTACCGAAACGTAGGATTGGATTAATAAACCTCACCGTTTGCATCTATCGTGAATATTATCGTGAAATCCTGTGAGTGCCAACACTGCTTATTTCTATGTTACTATCCTGCTCTGGCACCTAGGTATTGAAAAGAACATTTTTGGTGTGCTCTCCCCTCTGTACTCTATATATACAGTATATATACATATATGTATTTATTGTAATTATTTATTATATCACTTGTCCTCCCGACTTTTTCATATGGCGCACAACTTTTTCGTACACCGCACTACTTTTTCGGACGTTTGAACGAAAAAATCGGAAAGGTTTTACCGCTGTTTACAATTGTTCGGTACGAAAATTTCGTGACTTTCGGATAGCCAATACGATATTATCGTGACTAATACGATTTTTTCGTAAGCATTTTCGTGATATTTGCGATCTTCCGAAAATTTCCGTTTCCAATGCGATTTTTTCCCATTCGTCATTCGGATTCGTGGATTAGTAAATGTGCCCCCTAGAGTCAGACTGTTTTCTAGTACTAGTACTAAAGGTAGAAATAAGGACCCATGTGGGGTTAAACTTAAGAAGGAAAGTATAGATTCAAACAATAATATAGACATCATTATTCAGTTGATAGGTCTGTGTTCTCATAACGTCTGTGCATTGCCAAGCATAGCATGTTGGCTTTTAGGAATCTAGATAAGATATTAAGATGGATGCTGAGTATGTAATTTTAGCAGGACTTTTATTTCTGTGTGTGAGAACAGACTTTTATTTCAAAGAAAAAAGTATTTTTGATTTATTTTAACCTCAGATTTATTGCATTAAAGAGTTGTCAGGTATATAAAGTAGTAAAACTAGAATATAGATTGCTTGCATAGTAAGTTTAGATATCAGTGAACCTGAGAATTTTAAATAAAACAAGATTTTTCAGAAAGCATCTTGGCCAGCTCTGCTTTGCATAAGCCTCCTGTGCTATCGCGCCTAATGGGCAAAGTACTTCTCAATCCTGAATGCTTGGATTTTCTAGTAGTTGATGGCAACGCATCATTTAAAAGGATGAAATGGCTACTATTATCCCATAATTCCTATTTTAAACATCTCTGCTGACATTGTTAATGCTCCCTAATTAGTTCTGCACAGTCTTCCTTACTTAAAGCAATACTATTATGCCATAAGGTTTTCCTGGCTAACTTCAGGGTTTGTTTGTTATAGACATGGCAGCACTTCAGCATTATGTTCATTTTGTAACTTCTGTAAAATAACATTTGTAGAAACTGATTTTTTAAAAACACTTTTTTCTTAAAGTTCTTTTGCCAACTGCTCAACAGGTAAAGCTCTAAGGCCCATGGCACACAGGGGGTGTTTCCTGCCAGTGTTTTGACACAGGTGGATTTTAGCCAGAAAACGTGCCACTTGACACCATTGGTGACAAGTGAATCCCATCCAAGTAAATAACAGGCTGCACAGCCACATTTGGACGCCTCTCCTCCGGTTAAAAAATGCCGCCAAAGAATACACAATAGGAGTCATTTATGAACGCATGTGCAATGTGCCATTTAGGAAGCAAATTGCTTTGTTTTTTTACGTGTTCTTTTCTATAATCAGAAATGGCAATCTGTCGATTTTGGCAAATACCAGAGGGGCTGCTGTAAGATGACATATTTAGTGCGCAGGTTGGGGCTGTTTGGGCCTCTGTGTACTTGAAATGCCAGGGCTTATTATGAACCCCAGTCCAGACCTGGCTATAGCTCCAGCCTTATTGCAGCCGCTCTCACATTTGCACCTGATGCATATTCAGAACAACATTTGTATCCAATTCACAGGCCACAAGTCTGATGGACCTATTGTCCACCTATTGCCAGTAGCTCCAGGTTTCCCCAGAATAGGATCCTTTGGCAACCTTGTGGAAGTACAGGAGCATGTATAAATGGAAGCACCTTAATGAAATGCACCAATATGTTCTTTCTCTTGTGTCCATATTGTGTATGAATAAAGGTATAAATGATCCCTCTTCTGTGCCATGAGAGCAAGGCCACATGTAAGATCAAGTATCCAAAACATACATATTAAGTAAAAATTGAGAAGAACACAACAAGGTGTGATAAGAGATACTCTTCAGTGGTAATTATGACGGATCACACCTCCCCTTTAATGCAAGGAGGAATGGCCAGACTGGGTCTATGCATGCAAGTCCAAAATAGTGCCCAGCATTGCCTAGCATGGGGCATAGATGTACTTAAGTAATGGGTTCTAGAGCACTTTGCACTCCTTCCTTGTGCATCATGGATAATATGAAGGGGCATGCCAGCAGATGTCAGCATATTACCCATGTACTATACTTATGAAGCTCTAGCAGGCTGTGTATGCATTATATACATTAAGTACAGTATGTGCGTTTCATGCATGTAATGCAAACAGATGTGTCTTTGCTTGGCAGTTAATTCTACTTTAGTTTATTTCACTCCTTTTAGAAGTCATATGTATATTTGTGTGTGTGTTTGTGTGTATACACTAATGCATTAGCTGCATTGTCTTGTTTTGCTACTGCCTGAAAACTATCCAACCTAGCTCTGAGTAGTCAATCAACTAAATGATGTTGGGAGCTGTGCATTTTCTTGGCTGCAGCCAGGCTGCCGTGCAGATGTCCAGTTTCCCTGCCAACTCTAATAACCTCTTCTGTGCTGCAAGGAACGAGAAGAATTCATTACAAACCCATGTGTTTCTTAAACTTCAAGGTCCAGAATCCATTTGGCTTTTAGTGAATGCCTCTAGTTTCACAAAATTTAAACACACACATAGATATAATTCTTCTGTCTGCATGTGTCCCAGAGATATTAGCAACACATTGCTTTACTCTGCTGGGGGATTTTTCTATTAGCGAAAGTGGTAAGTGTTAGCAGCAGAATGCTCTGACATGCCATAAACTAGCTGGCACCTCCAGTATCTAACTCTAAATCTCTGTCCTGCCTTCAGTAAGTGGCCATTTAACATGCACTGAATGACATTGCTGCAAATATAAGCTGGCAGGGCCAGAGCTAGGGGTAGGGAGAAGAGGCATGTGTCTAGGGCGCATCAATGGGGGGGCGTTAGGCACTTACCTCTTCTTTTGCTTAATTTGGACCCTTGTTCCCATCAAAGAGGATAATGGGTGGGGTAGGGCTCTAAGACGGTTCACCAATGTAAGATATGTTGTAGGTTAGCAGGAACCATCTGGTACAGTAGTTGAGGCTAGTAATAAAGGTTATAAGAGTGACTTTAGTGCTGAGAATGTTTACTAGTTGCAAAACACTTTGCAATTAGCCTAAAAGTCAAATAGGTTTATGTAATAAAAGGCACTAAGTTTGCCCAGGAGCATTAACCCATAGCAACCAATCAACAGGTAGAATTTACATTCTACACATGACTGGCCCAAACATATTGGCCAGTAGTGGTTTGATCAGATGGGTCTGCTTATTTATATCTGTTTTTTTACTTAACTATCCAAGTATGTCACCAGGCAACTGCTTCTGAAGCACAATGATACAACAAGTTATTATGCAACATACCTCTTCCAAATCAATGGAACTAACCCAAAACAAGGAGAAAAGAAGTAGCATCAGTTATCACTAAATTGTTAAACATGAATGGATCCAAAGATTTCAGTACAGCCTGAAGCTGCCCCCCCCCCCCCCCCGTACCCCCCCGCAACCATGGCTTTGCTTCATACACTACTGATTGTGATGGGATTCGGCTGAAACCTAGAGCTCTTATATCCATGTGCCCCTTGGCAAAGGTCAGCTCACTGTGTCATTTTTTGTCATTCCTTAAAGAAAAATAATTTCACTATAGACACAAAGTATTCTCTGCAGCTGTCAAAATGTTGCTTGTGGCTGAGCAAGCAGGTCCTAGGGAATAACATGGTGCAACTCCCTGCTTGCCTCAGCCCCTGCCTTCCCAGTATCATAGCCCAGGGAATGTGGCACATGCATTTTATTCATCATTGTTAGAAAGCACAAGGGTGCAATTCTTTCAATACAGGTGTCATGCCAGAGCAGTAGTGTTAAGTTAACATGAGTTTAACATGCCCCCATTAGCTCCCAAGCACACAGAGAGACCCTTAATTAGACATCCCATCAGGGAGCAGTGTAAGTAGGTGGTGCATTTGTCTTGCTACAAGACTGGCCAGGAACAGACAGGATTCTTTAGGAAGCTAATAGCAGTTTATTGAACTAATGATTAAAGAAAAGGGTTGGTGGGCCAAGAGATGAAGGGGGTCAGTTATAGGACAATATATGGATTACAAAAATAGATTACTGTATATATCCTCTGACTTGGGGTTCACACTCTAATATATTACATACAGCCTACACCCACTTGACTGGAGGGATGGTTTCTAGGGTTTAGGATTATCACCCTTCATGAAAACCTTTTGACTGCTGTGAAACAGAGTGTTGTTAATGTGTGACTTTGTGGCTTTGGGGCTTAAGTGGTTTTGGGGTGTGAGGGATAGTTTAGGTGTGATTGTGCTAGTTTCTAACCTATGTGCGAGGTAACGAAGAGACAGTCTAACCTCTTATAGCCCCACAGTGTCTAAAATGGCACCTCCATGACAACAGCCTTCAATGTCTGCATTACCAGATGTAATTCTGCTTTGCAAACTTACTGCTAATGTATCACTCAGTTAACTTGGGAAGGCTTTCTGAGAAACATCAACATTTGGTTTAGCTACCAGCTGCATTTTTAATATACTCTATGTTTAATCCAGGCTCAGAATTTTGCCATTTTAAAGCAGCTGAGTGAATTCTAGACATTGAACTGAAAAAGGGCACATAAAACCCAAACCTATTTCACCACTGAGAGGTGTTGGGTGGCTGGAATTCTTTCAGTTCTACGAATAGCCACATAAATCAATCCAATCTTAAGACACTTTTAAACAGAAGAGTTCTTTTGCCTTAGATAAGAAACAAGCTGCTGGTATTGTGAAGATGAAGAGATTGTGTTTCCCGCTGCCAGGAACACATTCCTCCTAATTCAAGAAATATCAGTAAGATTCAAATACTGTGGCCTATTGTGGGTGCACAAGCGAGAAGGCTCTGGCATTGCATCTGGAGAAACTGAGTTGAATCAACTGACACAGAAGCTGCTTTATTAGTGGAGAACTGGGTCATGCATAATACATTAATTGAGTCAGGACAATATATTTATTAAGAAGACTTCTCAGCCCCAGGAATGCTGAATTTTGGAACATATGCTTAGAGTTGGTATGTGCCTTTGAATTAAGATTACATAATACAAGATGGCAGCTAGAAGACTTGCATATGTATTGGTTAAACTAAATGAATAGTTGTTGTTTCCCAATTATTCCACAAAATAATGCCTTCTATAGACTTCTGAAGCAGTGTTCCCAGTTGGCATGGAAAATCTTAGTGACATTCTTGATTGGTTGACAATAGTTTTCTGAGCAGTCAATGGAGGCCTGGCTATGCTAACAGAGGCTTTACCAACTGAGCAAATGTGAGATAATGATAGCAGGGAGTGTGCCAACATTGCCAGGATGGACAAGGTGTTCCTCTACCTACACAAAGCATATGAGTAGGTGCTCTTACTCACTGACATTCTTAATACCATTCAAGGTGTGATTTTTTAATATGTGCTCAGAGCACATTTATTATTTAGATCTTCCAAATATCTTTCCAAGGAATAAAAGTTCATACACCATATAACCATAACTATCGACTACGATACTGAAGAAGTGAGTTAACAAAAGAAGCTGCAATGTCTTGGCACACTCTTCTGAAGGATAATAAGTAATGATACAATATGAAAAAAACACCCTGCCAAGATAGTTGTCTGCAATTTTGTCAAGGTAAGTCCAGGTTCTCCTATGTTGAAGTATTGCATTGTGTTATCCAGTTGTGAAAGAGCTAGCAAAGGTTTATTTCAGTGAGATTCTACTGTTCTAATGTACACACAATAAGAAGGAGATTGTGATTATGCAAATATGTAATATGATATTTATGAAAACTGTGGCCATTCTCAATGATTAAATTGTGCCCATGATGCAATTTATATTGTGCTACCAGTTGTTCAAAGCTGTAAATGGAACATATAGAGGCTTATTTATCAATTTTCTAATTTGTAAATTTTATAGTTTTTTTTTAGTTTGAATAAACTTGGAATTTGAATGTTTGCTTATTTATTAAAAAAATGAATGTGATCAAATTTAACAGTGAAAAAAACGCTAAAGCATTGAATTTGTATTCTGCCCATAAAAACTTGAATTGAAAAAATGCATACATTTTGCCTAGGACAAACATACCTAGGACAACTCCACCTCCACGAATGCCATGCTTTCAGATGTTAAAGTTTTACATTTGAGTTTTTTGTTTTTTTTATTGCACTAAATAAATATCGAACATTCAAAAAAATGTGCAAGAAATGTTAAATCGTAGAAAAAAATTGAATTCTGAAATTAATAAATCACCCCCATTGTGTCAAGAAGAAGCATTTGCCATAGCATTATAAAAACAACCAGCAAGGCTTCTCTCCCAGGCTGCTGGCTGCTTTACCGACCAGTGTAGGAGAATGGCAGACAATTAGTACCTAGGCAGACCTTCAGGGAATTGCTGTTTACCTTTCCAAGAGCAAAGGCATTGCTGTGATTGGCCATGCACACCCTACTGTGTAACTGGTGGGAGGCCGTTAGGACATTGATGGTGTAATTTTAATACTTTCTGGCGAGATGCAATTAAGAATATAATATTCATCACTGTCTACACGGTTTTTAAAAACAAAATATGTCCTCTTTGATTTGAATTCCTGGTATGGAATGTTTGAAGTTTAATTTTAACATATATGAAATAGCCCATCACCACGATGACCTGCAATGTAAGTCCCCACAGGGACTGAACTCAGGCCTCTCCTTTTCAATCAGAACTTTGAACCATTTTCCATTGGATTTTTCCACAAATGAAACAAACTGCAAGTCATATTTTGGAGATGTCTAATTTTGGATCCTTTATCCATACTGCCAAGTCATACTGACACCTATTTCACGTTAATCACGTTATTAATTTTATAGTTCCTATTATTATTATTATTAAGCAAATGTTCTCATTAAAAAAGACTATCCTTTGCATCAGTCAGAATCCTTGACCCTGCTTCTAGGACCAGATTCCTGAATGAGAGGGATTAAAATTCCAAGAAGAGGTTTGGCAGCAACGCAACATATGTTAATAATTAACTTTATTAGATGGAGAGAGAAGCCAGTCATTAGGCTGCTGAATTCTGTATAAATCATTTCACTCCTATGACCACAGTGTTTTACTGTGAGGTGTATATTTTATGTTATCTTTTATGTCTTCTTGAAATCATATGAAAATGCTACTGAAAGGGAAAGTAAGGATTTTTTACATAAAAAATACTCATGAATTTGTTTTACTTTGGGTCAAAACACAAATGCTATACACTTGCGAATAAATAAATGTTACCCACAACCAATATAATTGCCATATCTGTTCTGTATATTCATTATATATATATATATATATATATATCATTTAAACATTAAATAAACCCATTTGGATTGTTCTGCCTTAATTGTACCTTAGTTGGCATCAAATAGAAATTTGCTTTGTGTCCTTAACATAACAGACATCTTTTTTGAATTGTAAATATCATTTTAAAAAGTTATAGAATGTAACTGGTTGGTAAGTGTTCTGACATAGGAAGGATCAGTTTAGCATCTGGTTGCCACGGCTGCTTAATATATATCAGGTTTTGACACAGCTGTTGACCACAGGACTGAAGAAGATAAAAAGAGAAAGGGAGGCTTAAAAATGCCAACAGTGGGAGGGAATGGTATCATTTCAAATGTAAACTTAACATAGATAACAACTGCTGCATTCAGTTCCACAGAGCGCCAACTGGACCGGAATCTCAAGAGAAGACAGATTTTTAAACAGAGAAGTGACACTTTGCACAACAAGGAAACCCGTGAGACTAAGGGCTCTGGCACACGGGGGAGATTAGTCGCCCGCGATTAACTCCCTGTTCGCGGGCGACTAATCTCCCCGAGTTGCCTACCCCTGCCATCCCACCGGCGAACATGTAAGTCGCCGGCGGGATGGCAGACGCAGCGGGGCGATTTGCGGAAATCGCCGAAAAAGCCTCGCGAGTCTTTTTCGGCGATTTGCGCGAAATCGCGCCGCCGCGTCTGCCATCCCGCCGGCGACTTACATGTTCGCCGGTGGGATGGCAGGGGTAGGCAACTCGGGGAGATTAGTCGCCCGCGAACAGGGAGTTAATCGCGGGTGACTAATCTCCCCCGTGTGCCAGAGCCCTTAAACTTTGGACACAGCAGTTAATTTGTGAAGTAATATCTTGCTGGCCTATGGCAGCCAATGCTATGAAATTGCCCCTGAGGCAGCTGTAAGAAACAAATGCAAATATTCAATTCCAGAAGGAAAAGACAAATTCTTTTCATTCACTCCATCCACTCTTGTTCATTCTCTTTAAAATAAAATGCAATTGACCAGTTTCTTAAATATTAATGAAACTTTACAACAGACTCTCTCATCTCATCATCTTCCCATCATATTTTAGACAGTCATAAATTCTCAGATTTTAGTTGTAGCAGGACTACTCTCTCAGCCACTGTCCAGCCCTAGAGTACAGTGGTACCCCTTTGGTGCTCTTAGCCACTCTAACTCAGTACCAAAGTTGGCAGGTAATGCCTAGGTTAATAACCCTTCTGCTTTCCTCAGTGGACCTTCTGGATGCTCTACTACCTTAAAGAAGATGGAAAGTCATTTTGGCATTTTACTGCCAATAGACTGGCAACATTAGTGCCACCTAGAACATTATATTTATTCTGCAGAAAGCTTTATCATAGTAAACAGCCCTAGAAGCTCCCTCTGTTTGTTTGAGATAGCAGCTGCCATTTTATCTTGTTCTCCCTAGCTTCCTGCTGTAGCTCTAGCCCTTATAGCTCTGATTACACATACCTAAGGGTGGGAGGAGTGAGTTTTATGAATTCTTATGGGAGGGGGGGCAGGAGAAGGGAAAGAGGAGAGAGCTGCACAGACTCCAGCCCCAGGAATGAAGGATTTTTCTGATAGAGGAAGTCTGATAACAAAGTACATGCATACACAAAAAAAAGACAAGACATCCTGTGTTTCTTTCGATAGAGCTTTTCTGTGAGTGCTTATGGCTGTATTTATATAAACCTTTCTCATAAAGCTTCCTTAGTTTTTACCTTTCCTTTAAAACTGAGTCTTAATGTGGCCATAAATGTTGTGATCTGCTCATTTGGTGCAGTCGCCAAATTAGCGCATCTTCTACCAATATGCCTACCTAAGCAGGGGCAATATTGAGCTTATCCTAATCGGTCTGAAGGACGCAAATGGGCAGCTGAAATCTGCCTGTGTACCATCTTTACTCCAGGAGTCATCTATTACAGGAGTCACTCTAGTAAGTTCTTATTGGCTGGGTCCCTCCCCTACCTCAGGGCACTTTTTCTTTACTGAAGTCAACTTTGAATGTGTATTTCACCCCCTCCAGCAAGTGAACTCCCCTTCATTTTACAGACTAGGGAACCAACCTAACACCTTCAACCTAAAGGAAATTCCAACTTCACAAGGGCATGCCTAACTAATAGATGGTGATTTCCACTTAACTAGCTACTCCATTTACCGCAGGAGGTAATTCTAACTGATAGGAAGGTAAGGCCTTTATTGACTACATTTTCTGTTTGATTTCTATACAAGAAGGTCAGGAACATGCCAGCAACCACCTCATTGCTTTTCAACTTCAATCATCATGACAAACATGACAAGATATCCTTATGGCATTGCAGAGAAATTGATGGATGCAGCCATATTGTTTCAGTTGGTATGCAATTCCATTTGTGATATTGTCAGTATTATCTTACAGTACATTTTTTCCATTACTGTCTGCTGTTGTATCACAGTCCATAGATCAGGTCTGGTTTACAAAGAGTTAACCCATTAGAATCAAGTGCTTTTTTAGAGAAGAAATAGACTATAGGAATCAGGCTGCATTTACATTCCAGCCTCTAGGTTAGTCCAGGTTCAAATATCTTCATAAACATCAACCTGTCAGTTATTCATAATGAAACATAAAATAGCTCAGCATTCATTGGAAGTAGGGAGTACATATATAGATCATTTGTCTGAATACTAGGGACTAGTGAAACAAATTGGCAGTTTTCAAAATTCCAAAAGTATAAGTGTTTTGTGTACATGAAACTTGAAAAATCTGTCCCACAGTTTATAAAGGAAAGCTGAGAAGGCCCTGGAAAGTATATGCACCACATGATTCGTTAAATATGGATGTGATTAAGTAAAATAAAGGTGTAACTGGAACAAAAAATACAGATACTTATAACACAAAATATGCAGAAAAAGGTCTCCAGTTTTCCTTTTGTGATGAAAATGTAATGCAACTCTTATACCACATACACCGCATATCCTTAATCTCGCAACTTGTCTTCTGAAATGCCGGTCCTGCTAACATTAGAGTAAGTGCAACAACTATACCCCCATTTATTTTTGGGTTTACATCCCCTTTAATGAAGAGAAGAGATTCAGAGGACCACAAAATAAAAGTAAAAATCTTCTTTATTAAAGTTGAATTCAAAAACAAACATGTCCAAGGCCCTACATGTTTTGTGCCCTAAGTCACTTAGCCATGGGCTTTACATCCCCTTTAACACAATCTCACGCCAACTGGCCCTTGAACTTTGCTCCAAATCTATTCCTCTGCCCCTCGCCCTACTTTTACCACATGGGCGGTATTTTACCAGCCTGGCCAGTAAATATATAAATATAGGAAGGTCCCTAGCTTTGGAAACCTCTGCATAAGCAACTTTTTTTGCTCTCAGCTTCTGAATCCAGCAATACATGGACCATCACTACTGCAATCAGTTCAACAATATGAGTCATTTTGTTGATTTGGTCAGATCTGCATTCAACCAAAATGCACTCATCTGATCAGTCAACCACCACTCTGCGCACATGAGAGGCAAGAGGAAAGTGCAAATACTGTCTGTTTACTGTATGAATCATCCTTACAATCAATCAGCCAGATAACTAGAAATCCAGATCTGCCTACCAAAATGGTCAAGCACAAGGATTTACTGGGAACAAATAATGTTTTCTGCACACATTTTGAGTTTGGTTATCAGTAAGGAATCCTGCCAGTCCTCTTGTACTTCTGCCCCCCCCATCCTGCCAGTCCTCTTGTACTTCTGCCCCCCGCCAATCCTGCCAGTCCTCTTGTACTTCTGCCCCCGCCAATCCTGCCAGTCCTCTTGTACTTCTGCCCCCGCCAATCCTGCCAGTCCTCTTGTACTTCTGCCCCCGCAAATCCTGCCAGTCCTCTTGTACTTCTGCCCCCGCCAATCCTGCCAGTCCTCTTGTACTTCTGCCCCCCCCAATCCTGCCAGTCCTCTTGTACTTCTGCCCCCCCAATCCTGCCAGTCCTCTTGTACTTCTGCCCCCAAACCTGCCAGTCCTCTTGTACTTCTGCCCCCGCCAATCCTGCCAGTCCTCTTGTACTTCTGCCCCCCCAATCCTGCCAGTCCTCTTGTACTTCTGCCCCCAATCCTGCCAGTCCTCTTGTACTTCTGCCCCCCCCAATCCTGCCAGTCCTCTTGTACTTCTGCCCCCCCCAATCCTGCCAGTCCTCTTGTACTTCTGCCCCCAATCCTGCCAGTCCTCTTGTACTTCTGCCCCCCAATCCTGCCAGTCCTCTTGTACTTCTGCCCCCCCAATACTGCCAGTCCTCTTGTACTTCTGCCCCCCCCAATCCTGCCAGTCCTCTTGTACTTCTGCCCCCAATCCTGCCAGTCCTCTTGTACTTCTGCCCCCCAATCCTGCCAGTCCTCTTGTACTTCTGCCCCCCCAATCCTGCCAGTCCTCTTGTACTTCTGCCCCCCCAATCCTGCCAGTCCTCTTGTACTTCTGCCCCCAATCCTGCCAGTCCTCTTGTACTTCTGCCCCCCCAATACTGCCAGTCCTCTTGTACTTCTGCCCCCCCAATCCTGCCAGTCCTCTTGTACTTCTGCCCCCCCAATACTGCCAGTCCTCTTGTACTTCTGCCCCCCAATCCTGCCAGTCCTCTTGTACTTCTGCCCCCCAATACTGCCAGTCCTCTTGTACTTCTGCCCCCCAATCCTGCCAGTCCTCTTGTACATCTGACCCCCCAATCCTGCCAGTCCTCTTGTACTTCTGCCCCCCCAATGCTGCCAGTCCTCTTGTACTTCTGCCCCCGCCAATCCTGCCAGTCCTCTTGTACTTCTGCCCCCCCCAATCCTGCCAGTCCTCTTGTACTTCTGCCCCCCCCAATCCTGCCAGTCCTCTTGTACTTCTGCCCCCCCCAATCCTGCCAGTCCTCTTGTACTTCTGCCCCCCCCAATCCTGCCAGTCCTCTTGTACTTCTGCCCCCCCCCAATCCTGCCAGTCCTCTTGTACTTCTGCCCCCCCCCAATCCTGCCAGTCCTCTTGTACTTCTGCCCCCCCCAATCCTGCCAGTCCTCTTGTACTTCTGACCCCCCAATCCTGCCAGTCCTCTTGTACTTCTGCCCCCCCAATGCTGCCAGTCCTCTTGTACTTCTGCCCCCCCCAATACTGCAGTCCTCTTGTACTTCTGCCCCCCAATCCTGCCAGTCCTCTTGTACTTCTGCCCCCGCCAATCCTGCCAGTCCTCTTGTACTTCTGCCCCCCCAATACTGCCAGTCCTCTTGTACTTCTGCCCCCCCAATCCTGCCAGTCCTCTTGTACTTCTGCCCCCCCAATACTGCCAGTCCTCTTGTACTTCTGCCCCCCCAATGCTGCCAGTCCTCTTGTACTTCTGCCCCCGCCAATACTGCAGTCCTCTTGTACTTCTGCCCCCCAATCCTGCCAGTCCTCTTGTACTTCTGACCCCCCAATCCTGCCAGTCCTCTTGTACTTCTGCCCCCCCAATGCTGCCAGTCCTCTTGTACTTCTGCCCCCCCCAATACTGCAGTCCTCTTGTACTTCTGCCCCCCAATCCTGCCAGTCCTCTTGTACTTCTGCCCCCGCCAATCCTGCCAGTCCTCTTGTACTTCTGCCCCCCCAATACTGCCAGTCCTCTTGTACTTCTGCCCCCCCAATCCTGCCAGTCCTCTTGTACTTCTGCCCCCCCAATGCTGCCAGTCCTCTTGTACTTCTGCCCCCGCCAATACTGCAGTCCTCTTGTACTTCTGCCCCCCAATCCTGCCAGTCCTCTTGTACTTCTGCCCCCGCCAATCCTGCCAGTCCTCTTGTACTTCTGCCCCCCCAATGCTGCCAGTCCTCTTGTACTTCTGCCCCCGCCAATACTGCAGTCCTCTTGTACTTCTGCCCCCCAATCCTGCCAGTCCTCTTGTACTTCTGCCCCCGCCAATCCTGCCAGTCCTCTTGTACTTCTGCCCCCCCAATACTGCCAGTCCTCTAGTACTTCTGCCCCCCTAATCCTGCCAGTCCTCTTGTACTTCTGACCCCCCAATCCTGCCAGTCCTCTTGTACTTCTGCCCCCCCCAATGCTGCCAGTCCTCTTGTACTTCTGCCCCCCCAATCCTGCCAGTCCTCTTGTACTTCTGCCCCCCCCAATCCTGCCAGTCCTCTTGTACTTCTGCCCCCCCCCAATCCTGCCAGTCCTCTTGTACTTCTGCCCCCCCCAATCCTGCCAGTCCTCTTGTACTTCTGCCCCCCCCCAATCCTGCCAGTCCTCTTGTACTTCTGACCCCCCAATCCTGCCAGTCCTCTTGTACTTCTGCCCCCCCCAATGCTGCCAGTCCTCTTGTACTTCTGCCCCCCCAATCCTGCCAGTCCTCTTGTACTTCTGCCCCCCAATCCTGCCAGTCCTCTTGTACTTCTGCCCCCGCCAATCCTGCCAGTCCTCTTGTACTTCTGCCCCCCCAATGCTGCCAGTCCTCTTGTACTTCTGCCCCCGCCAATACTGCAGTCCTCTTGTACTTCTGCCCCCCAATCCTGCCAGTCCTCTTGTACTTCTGCCCCCGCCAATCCTGCCAGTCCTCTTGTACTTCTGCCCCCCCAATACTGCCAGTCCTCTAGTACTTCTGCCCCCCTAATCCTGCCAGTCCTCTTGTACTTCTGACCCCCCAATCCTGCCAGTCCTCTTGTACTTCTGCCCCCCCCAATGCTGCCAGTCCTCTTGTACTTCTGCCCCCCCAATCCTGCCAGTCCTCTTGTACTTCTGCCCCCCCCAATCCTGCCAGTCCTCTTGTACTTCTGCCCCCCCCCAATCCTGCCAGTCCTCTTGTACTTCTGCCCCCCCAATCCTGCCAGTCCTCTTGTACTTCTGCCCCCCCCCAATCCTGCCAGTCCTCTTGTACTTCTGACCCCCCAATCCTGCCAGTCCTCTTGTACTTCTGCCCCCCCAATGCTGCCAGTCCTCTTGTACTTCTGCCCCCGCCAATCCTGCCAGTCCTCTTGTACTTCTGCCCCCCCCAATCCTGCCAGTCCTCTTGTACTTCTGCCCCCCCCAATCCTGCCAGTCCTCTTGTACTTCTGCCCCCCCCCAATCCTGCCAGTCCTCTTGTACTTCTGACCCCCCAATCCTGCCAGTCCTCTTGTACTTCTGCCCCCCAATGCTGCCAGTCCTCTTGTACTTCTGCCCCCGCCAATCCTGCCAGTCCTCTTGTACTTCTGCCCCCCCAATACTGCAGTCCTCTTGTACTTCTGCCCCCCAATCCTGCCAGTCCTCTTGTACTTCTGCCCCCGCCAATCCTGCCAGTCCTCTTGTACTTCTGCCCCCCCCAATACTGCCAGTCCTCTTGTACTTCTGCCCCCCCCAATACTGCCAGTCCTCTTGTACTTCTGCCCCCCCAATCCTTCCAGTCCTCTTGTAATTCTGCCCCTCCCCAATCCCTGCAATCTCTGTGCATGGACAACCTATGGGCTTTCAATGGGCTCCCACTCTTAAGGGAAGTGCCATGGTGTGATAGGGAGTGTAGAAAAATAAAAGTATTAAAATCAGTGAAGCAGTTTGAGTTGCAAATGTTAATAAAATACCAGTGTACAGTGACAGCATCAAGGGGATTAGAGGGTGAAGCAGTGTTAGTGGTTTCTTCCAGTCATGAAGAAAGGTCATCTTTGCGAGCAGCACTTCATCTTAGCGCTGAGCCAGGATGAAAGTGGTGCCTAAGCTACTGGGTGAATGTTGCCATAGTCAGATCAGGCAGCAGAATGAAAGGGACTGGCACAGAATTTGGCATGAATGCATTTTAAAGCAACGTTCCCTATGTCTATAAAACTGTGTTATATTTAATAAGTTTGTCAGCTTTACTCCAATGAATATAAGGTCAGTAATATGTAGAGACTATTAGACTAAGCAATTTCAGTTTCAGTCAGATGCTAAGATACCTTTCATTATTTACTGCTTACTTAAAAACCTTATGAAGATTATTGGTGAGACCACAATTGTGTTCAATGCTTGGAACACTTACACACAATTAGCTTTTAGTGATTGGTATTTCTCCTGACAAAAGGCTAACAAAGCCCAGGCAGCAAAGAGAATTTAAGCAGAACATTCACTTAAAAAATGTGTACTAAATATAATAAATCTGCTTCACAAAGAGTCTATTTTAATTGGAATACTGTCCAGCCTTGGTCTGGTCCAGAGCATGTTAACAGCCCTTCCTTTTAAGGACTGGCCCCATCCCAGGTCCCTGGCTTAGTTATTGAGTTGCTCTCAGCTCCTGTGACCTGGGGAAGCATTCACAAAAGTGACATAACTGAAATTGGAGTAAGAAGAAATATTATTGGAGTTTAACTGGAATTAAAAGAACATCAGATTCACAAAACCCTTAATCCATTTATGAATACAGTGGTTTCGTACACGTAAGTTCTACAAGTTATGGAGTAATTGTACAAGGAGTTAAACTGTAGTTCCAGAACACCACTTCCACATAAATCTGTAGTAAAATTGACATCAAATTAAAGTGGTCTTCGGTGCATTGTGGATTAAAGCCTCATTTCATCATGATCACTCTCATAATGGATCAAATTTGAAATCCTCAACCTAACATTTTTACTGGCTGCAATCAATACACTCATGATGTGAGTGAGTCACTGACAGACTTCTGTTGCTCCAACTTGCTGGTGTTGTCCTACAAAGCTCTGTTTAGAGGTTTTCCCCAAACCCCTGGGGTCAGGCTTCATCTTTAGCAAGGAGAATCTATTTCAGAGCTTTGGATTACACCACGACTCACCAGCAGTCTCAGACCTTGCTCCAACCGCACCAGATAGGCAGACAGGGCTTCCTTCTCTTTCTGGAAGGTAGAGTGGAAGTGATGGAGCATCTCTGTAGTACAGGGCCACTACAAACGTCACCTCTAAGACTCCAATCAGGTCGCCTGAAGTAGCATCAGGGTGACTAACTAGGTAGGATTTCACTACGTCCACAGCTGGACTGCGAAGACTCTCAAGGATCTTCCTTCTCATAGTTGCCTCATGGACACCACAGTGGAGTCTCTCCAGCTCTCAAAGGACTCCTTACCCGAGGGTCAAGGATCTGAGCCTGAAAACACTTTAAGTCTCTTAAAATTGCCATTTCGGACCAATTGTCCCAGCTTACTCACAATATCAGGGGTGTCCAGCCAGACTTCTGAGTTATGCCGACTTCCCTTGGAGACCACGCTCTCACAGGATGGACATTGCTTTACTTGACTCTGTTCAACTGGTGAATCAAACAGTCTCTTATTGGGTAGCACACCTTCCGGTGCTGTAACTGCATGCTGGGGGAACAAGGGTATCACCATGGGTAGTCATCAGACAGGTCAGGCAGAACAACCCTCCATGGCCCTTCACCTCCAGCCTCAATATCAGGGGGAACCTTCCCATGGTCTCTGTGGGGCTCTCTATGAGAACATTCAGCAGGACCCCAGCAGAATCCCGCCGTGACGCAGCCAGTCTTGGGTGATTTCATAAATAAAATCTTCTCTCACTCTGGGAACCATGGGCCACACAACAGCAACCTTTTGGGGCATTACACCACCGACGAACACTTTGTGGAGTTCCATGTGCAGACATGTTTTTATCAAACATTCTCAGCTTCCCAATAGACATCTCAGCAGTGCCTCCAAAATGTTACCCTTTCTTGGCACACTCTCTTCTTTGGGCTGTATACTTGCTTAAACAGGAGATTTAGTTCTCTTAGCAATGTGAAAGATACTGGGAGCTGGGATTTTAGCGCAGTGCCTCCACCTAGTGGACACTAGAAGCACACCTCAAGGGGGTTTCCACAATGAAAAAATAATTAGCACACACTTTGCAGCAAGGATAACTTTATATAACTTAATAGATTCCTTTGAGACCCATCATTTGAGACTATGGGGGGAATTCACAAAAGTGCTGATATTGAGACAAAATAAAAGTGGAGATGGATTTGTCAGATTTTCCACCTCATTCACAAACCTCTATCTCAACTTTTGTGAATTTGTCTTTTAAACAGACAGTTTTCAGATTTTGTCTATTTCCCGACATTTTTTTTATGAATTTGCCTTTAGCTCTTAGTAGATCTGTCGGTGCTATCAAACCCAGTCCCACAGCTACATGAGCCTTGGGATAAGGATTTTACCAGCAGGATATTGCATTTCGTTTGCCATTTGTCATTTCACTTTGGGGGCATTTCCTGAGGGGTAATTTTAGTTTGCCCAGGGAAACTATATATCATTTTTTTCAGGACAATCTTCAAATGCTTTCTATATTTCTGTGTAATTCCACTTCTGTAACAAGATTTAAGGGTCTAAATACCTTCTTCTCTAGCCCCTATTTTTTGCACCTATTGTTTTAGGGTTAGACAGAAACTTGTCCCCTAACAATAGGCTGCTAATCCCCATTAATATGTTAATCATCCCCCAAAGGTGCCCCTACCTTAGGTGTGAAATGGAGACCGGGGGAAACCAAACAAAACAGAAGAGCTTAGAACTGGTCTGACAGAGTTACACTGAGTTTTACTCCATTTTGAAAATGTCGGGAAAAAATGTCATTAAAACGTCGTATAAATGTCGTTTAAACGCCAAATTCACAAAAGTGTCTGTAAACTGTCTTTCTTTCACCAAAAACGGAAAAGTGGCGGTTGAGTCGGAATTTAGGCGGATTTCTGTTTGTGAATCTGGAGAAAGTGTTTTACACCAGTTTTTCCACCACTTTTACTCCAAAAAAGGGTTATCTCCACTTTTGTGAATTCCCCCCCATGGGTTGAACGAGCAGATTGGCCATCCATACATTATGGCAAATTCTACAGTATAATACTACAGTATCCATCAGCCTACTGTCAGAATGGATCAACTCAATATCAGGAAGGGCTTGTGCAGAAACTTTAGGGATATGTGCCTTTTCCGTAATCTCACCTATTATATGCACACATTAACTTAATATGAGCCATGGGAGGCCAGCCACAAAGGTCAGTATGTATATAAAGTACAGCCTTGCAAAATCAGTGATTAGAAAAAATTACTTGGGGAGTACACTGTATTTTGTTTCTCAGTTTGTATATACAGTCATATACAATTATTCTGAGTGATCAGACTTATCTATCACATACATATAGGTACAATGTAAAAGCTTCTGCTTAGGCTTAGCTGCTCTGTCAGAGTTATATCATCATTTCTGAATATTTCCTGCTGAGTATATCCCCAAATATCAAATCTATCTGCAGCTACTGTATGGAAATATTTACATTTGGCCCCACACAGATGCTTCTGGTTGTATGGTTATAATAATGTTAGACATGCCTTTGACGAGACTACTGCAGGAGCCCAGCAGTCAGATAAATATAGCACTGGCTAGGCAATTATTTTAAGAATCTTAGTGCTTATTTTATTCATCCATGTCCAAACTCTATACCAGTCCTTTTGTAAAAGAGCTTGCTGTTTCATAGGCTTTGATGTTAGGCCGCGCACATACCAACAGGCAGACAGGATACTCTGCTTCCTGCGCCAGTTAATAAAGAAAAATACAAGTTGTCTTAGATTTGGTAACCTGAGAATTTTACATAGATCCCTATTTTAAACACTGAAACTTTTCAAGAAATATGATTGCAGGAAAGAGAGCTATTGGAAGTATTTATGAGCTGCTTTTCTGCTGGGTTTTCTAAAAGATTGTTAGGCTCCAGTTAAAGGGTAACTAAAGGACAACATTAACAATGCATAGGGTTGCTATATGCATTCTTAAAAGCCCTATACTTTGTTGTATATGCCCATGATGTCTCCATTTTTCATAATGAAACTGTATGAGAATTTTTGTGTGATGGGTTGTGTCATCCCCATCTTAGCTGTGAAAACTCCCCGTTTTAATTGTCTACCAGCATAAAAGTACATTGAGATGCAGTAAGAGCAAGCATGTTCATTTCCAAGAGTCAGATAAATATCTGGTGCTGCCCTTTGTGCACTCCCTCATCTACACCATTCATTTTATGCACAAATACATATGCACCTGCAGCGATAGGCACAAACATTATATGCAAACATCAGGAAGATAATCTGTTTTCAGGCAGGTCAGGACTGAGACTCAAAATAGTCCCTGGCAAAAAAGAGGCCCAAACAGCCCCCAAAAGGCCCAATGGATTGTGACTGTCTAAAAATTAAACAAATGCCAATGAAATAATTATTTTAGTTCACATCTGAACATACCTAAGCTGTTAGAATCACTATTTGGAAAACAAACCTTAGCTATAGGCCATATTCCTACCGCAGTGGTTTCCAAACTGTGGCGGTGACCCTTCCCTAGGAGGGACCATAGCACAGCAAAGGAGGGCACAGCCTGAAGGCCATTTAAGATATAATTTGAGGGAAAATACTTATTTGCTGTCTTGGATAAACCAGTAATTATAGAAAAGTGGCTCCAATAGGATAAGGGGAGCCCATCCACATGTATGACTAAAGGGAGTCAAAAGTCAAATCAGTCAAGACTGCTGCCGTAGTAAGAAAACAAATGTATTCCTCTAATATTATTTCATAACATTTACTTGAAATAATGTGCATCAACAGAGCTAGGAAAGTTTAATTCATCGCTTGACAAGTCAGAGGACAAGGGATACCTAGCAATAGTAAATCATGTCCAGTGATTATTAAGGCAGAGTTACATCTGGACTGCACATGTTCTATGGTTGGCTGACAGTTTTATCATTCATTTAGAATGGGAATCCCCCACAGATTCAATATTTATATCATAAATCATTCATTCCCCCTGTACAAATGGAAAAGACTGCTAATCTTCTCATTGAGTACAAATAAGTACTCAATAAGCAGCTCACCTTTTCTTTCCAAATACACTGTTCTTTGTTCCTTATCTAGATTTCTTCTTCTGCTCAAATGCTGAGAATTGGTTCACGTGGCTCAAACAACAAGTGAGCCTACAACAAGCAGTCTAAAGCTACCTGTGCTGCACATGCATGTCCAGAAATAGAAGCATCTCCTCTAAATCTTGCACCCTTTCAGCACACAACTAGTTCTAGGTTACATAAAAGCCAAATGGCAGGGTCAGAACTAGGGTTGGGCATAAGAGGCACCTGTCTAGGGTAATGGTAAGGGGGTTCCAGGCAGGTACTCCTTTTGCCAACCCCTAGTCCAAGATCTCTTACTCCCGCCACAAATTTCATGGTGCTCTCCCGCTCCGCAATGTCTGGCATATCAAAGGCTATTTCAAAGGTCAAGACACCCTGTCAAGTACTTTCTGTCCATTGGTACAGCTATTTGCACTCCCAGAATGGAGCTTACTGTGAATAAATAGCTGCCTGTGTTCCCCTTGCACCCTCCAGAGATTGGCATGCAATCTAGGACCCAGATAGTCTTTCAGAAGCAAATGCTCCATGGAGGGGTTTCCCCTTTTAGGGCTCCAGCATTTGTGCCCATGTGAATAGTAAATTAATCCTCTTTTTCCGCAGTTTTCATTCTTCATTTTGTCCTTTCCTCTGAGGCCCCTGTACTTTTGCTCTGCCAGGCAAAAACAGATTAGACACTTGTAACCCAGCATGGGGCCATCACCTCATATTGCTCATACACTGCTATTAGCTCAGGCTTCCCCATCATACGGGTCTATTTGTCAAGAACGCTGTGCTGGTGTCCTCTTCTGATTAGCAGCAAGACCTACTGTTTAATCGCCCATTGGTTGCCACAGCACCACTATACAAGTAAATGATTAGAAGCAATTGGAAAAATCCTGCTGTGAATCATATAGCGATATTTTCCCCTCGTAAAACTTCCATTTGGTTCCAATAAATATGCAGATGTTGTAAATTGCAAAAGGAAAAATATAGATCCTAGTCAGTGCTTTGTTGACATTACAACAATTCCTGAAAGTAGGGCCAATGGGTTAGCGATGGGCACAGTTCCACTAACTACATCAATGAACCCTATTTATGGCTGAGCATGTAGCATGGTTACCTGGCAATGTATTGCCTTTTCATTTTACCCATGGGGCTCATTTCATCTTTAATTTGAAGCTGCCTGAGGTATGCAGTAACCCAACAGATCTTTCTGCACTGTAGCAACATTCATTAGAATGGGTAGGAGGTCAAAAACAGGTTAATATTTGTGGAATTTCTTTAATCGATAAATTATGTCTAAAATAGCAGTGTCGGACTGACCCACCTGGATACCAGGCAAACTCCCAGTTGGCCCTCCTGCTTTTAACCATTTAGCCTACTTCATGGTCATTCCCTATTTCTGAATGGGAACATAGAGGAGAAATAGATAGGATAGATGCTAGCATGTAAATAAAGAAGACTAGGAGAATAGGGAGGTTGAGTGAGAAAAGGAGGAAAAATATATTGGAAATTGGCCCTATGGTCTAAGGTTTTCTAGTGGTTCCCTGGGGTCCTAGGCTGACACTGTAAAGTAGGGAATCCAAAGATCTTTTTTCCAATTCTATCATTTCTAATACAGTGGATCTACTGTAGCAGTTACAGGGAAATTGCATTAACCGTTTCATGCATTATTGTTATCACCATGATGCACAGTGGCGTACCTTGATGTTACCGGGCCCCACAGCAAATTCAATTTAGGGCCCAAAAAAATTGGTAAGTTAACCTATTATACCAAAATATATTGAAATTGCTTGGCCTTAATGGGCCTTCTACACCCTTCGGCCCCCCATGCAACCGCAGAGTCTGCTTTCTCTATAGTTACGCCCCTGGCCATAGAGTTTCTCTCCCAAAAGTACAACTTTGTTGCTTTTTTGTCATAACCCCCATTTTGTAATTTTTTTTGTCATTATACGTCAAAATACACTAAATACTACATACAAAATACTAAATCTAAATGCTATCAAGGTCATGGTTTTTAGTGGAAATTAATTAAATTGTGGTTTTAAAAACACTCTAAAACCACAAAAATGCCAATGTTGATAAATGGGCCTTCACTTGTCCCTTACTTTAGTCAACTTCCCCCAATATGGGCAGAAAAGGCAATACTACTGTAGGGATCCAAAGGGTTAACAATCCTTATGGTCGTATTCCCTTCTACTTACCAATTCTCCTATTTGCATATGTGAAGCTATTGGCCCTCAGACGGGATGACTACTTCCTGCACACTGCAATATAGTGTTAGGCAGGTGGTGGGCACTTCTTCTTTGGCCTTATTCTTTCCAGCAGAAGGTTGTGTTCCAGGGAGTCTGGCCTAACTAAGCCCAGAAGCATCGAGTCCTAGAGGACAGCCATAGCTTTAGAAATAAAAATTGGGGAGCAGGGCCCCTGTGAATGAGGGTAAGTGAGTGTGTAGTTTACCTATTTGTGAGAGCATGTTCTAGAAACATTAGATAGTTCAGGATTATTTAGAAAAAGCAGTTGTGTGCTTCAACCAGGAGAAATTAGTGGGATTCGTACTACAGGTATAGGACCCATTATCCAGAATGCTCGGGACCAAGGGTATTCTGGATAAGGGGTCTTTCCGTAATTGGGAACTCCATACCTTAAGTCTACTAAAAAATCAATAAAACATTAATTAAACCCAATAGGATTGTTTTGCATCCAATAAGGATTATTTATATCTTAGTATATCAATTACAAGGTACTGTTCTGTTTCTACAGAGAAAAAGGAAATCAGTTTTAAAATTCTGAATTATTTGATTAAAATGGAGTCTATGGGAGATAGGCTTTCCGTAATTCGGAGCTTTCTGGATAACGGGTTTCCGGATAAGGGATCCCATACCTGTACCAAGGCTATACTGCCTTAGTGAAGGGACCGCAGTAGTGACAGGGAATTCAGAGATAGTACAGCTACCTGATTCAAGACGGCTGTAGGGATCCTGGCAATTTAAGGTGGAATCCCTTGGGAATTCGGTCTACTATCCAACATTTGGTCACCACAGTGGTGCTACTACACTCTGCATTAACATTTACTGCACCTGATGTTCTGCTGTACTACCTCATTTCTGTGAGTATTCACCCTGCACAATTGTTGTTGTCTTGGACAATAAATCAAGTTTCCTATTCTTATTAATACTACCATTGGCAGTAGAGAGGTGTATTTATTTATCTCTCAAGTACAGTTTTCCCTCTAACGAAGGCCCATCCTGTGAGTTACGTGTACCCGTGCTCTGGGCCATCTAGCTGGACATTGACCCAATTCTAGCCAAAATAGGGTTACACTACATTACCCAGAACACAGATAAAGCTGTATACAAGGTAAAATCCAATTAGGTTTAAGATAATAGCACACACCTGTAAATTTTAGTAGATGAAGTGCTTGCATGCGTTCTATCAGGCAATTGCAGCAACAGGCAGTGAGGAAGGTCATTTATTGCAACCTACTAAAGGTTGTACAAGTCAAAACACACAAATTTCTGGCACTCTTATGTGGTACCATCTGCAACAACCAAATATCTAGCCTACGTACTGGTTTGTATTAGGCTATGCTGAAGCAAAGGAGAATTTCTCTGTATGCCGTATATTAATTGTTAGTATTAAGGTGAGCTTCCTCTTTAAGAAGTAAATAGCTTATATGGGAATCCTATTTCTTGAGAGATATACAGAAAGTGAATGTGAAGTTAAGCAGATCTTCCAGGTCAATATCAAGCCAAACAAAGGTAATTTGAATTGCTAATTATGACAGTATTAAAAAAATGCTTCACAGAACAATGGATTGAAATCGTTCCTTGGAACTGACAAACCAAGTCTGAATCACAGCCAAGAAAGGAACTCAGTTCAACCCATGTCTGAGGTCATATCAGGATGTCTCTCTAGCAGGACTCCAGCTTCTGTGCCGTAGATTATATATAATATATAGTACGATGTAAAAGCCACCCCCATCACACACACTGTGAGTAACTAAACTTGCTGAGACCATACTGTATATAGAGTATATGCTGCAGGCCTAGAGCACCTTCATATCTGTTATAGTCTGGTACAACAACACCGACATGATTATTTTAAATTTTATATTTATTAACAATATCAGTGTATCCGTGAAGCAAGTCTGCAACATTTATAGCAGATTGCGGCAAGAAAATAATGCTGAAACTAACTTCTACACGTGTAAATAACACCAATCAAAGCAAGACAAATTTGTCTCATTGCACTTTAATAAACATTTTGTGGCAGCCAATAGATGCATTGCAGTGTTCATTCTGACATAGCTCTTCAAGCTCTACATAAAATTATCAATAGAATCATAAACATGTATAAAGGCAATTTGATTAACAACTGATACAGACTAAATAAGTAAATATAGGGCTGATTCACTAAAGTGCGATAAATTTTATTGCACGCTTTTTTGCGTTAAAGAAGATGCGAAAATTAGAGCACGATTCACAACAGTATTACCGCGTGCATTAAGTCGCGTATCGCATGCGTTAAATAGCGCACTGAAAAGAATACTAACGCATGATTCACAATCACTTAGGCGCGCTAAATATCGCATAAGGCTATGCGAAAAATAACACCTACTTGAGGCAGGCGATAATTATAGAAAAGTACAGTAAATGAGCTTTTGGCAATAAAATATGGACTTACAGTGTTATTTATTCAAGTATGTGTTGGCCCTAGAGTGACGCAGCCTCCAGTTTGCAGGGAAATGGTCATTTTTAATACAGTAATTTTACGAAAGTATTGGCATGTATGGCTAACATGGCGTGCGTTTATTTGCACGACTATTTATATGTGGCTACAATTGATGAAATGTTTCGCCAGGCATGGATTCGCAGTGAATTTTTGGACATGCGGCGAATTTTTCCACGGCAAATTTTTTTTATGCGTTTTGCAAAACAATCTGCCAATGGCAAAATGCATGAAAAAATTTGCCGCGGAAAAATTCGCCGCACGGCCATGCCTGGCGAAAAATTTCAGCAATTGTAGCCGCATATAAATAGTCGGGCCGCACGACATTGCAAATTTTTCGCTAAAGATAAACGGAACAGATTCGCTCATCACTAGAAGTTACTGTTTATAAGCAGCTACTAATTATATGCTACCATTTATATGCTACCATATATATGTGGCGACAATTCATATGCGGCTACTATCTATTTGCTGTGACTATACGCGGGCGTTAATTAGCGCATGTACAGGCAAATACCAAACGAAAATAGTCTTCGCGAGTTAAATAACGCATGCAATATCGCGCGTAAATTACCGCAAGTATGCTTATAGTGAATCGTGCGATAAGTCGCGAAAATTTAGACGTGATACAAATTTTAACGCACACTATAAATAGCGCACGTTTTTTCGCACTTTAGTGAATCAGCCCTTATGTGTCTTATTTGTAATTTGTAAACAGGTAAAACCATTATCCGGAAACCTGTTATCCAGAAAGCTCCCAATTAGGGGAAGGCCATGATTCATATACCATTTGAATCAAATCAAACTCAGATTTTTCAAAATAACTTTCTTTTTCTCTATAATAATAAAACAGTACTTGGTACTTGATCCCAACTAAGATATAATTAATCCTTATTGGAGGCAGAACAAGCCTATTGGGTCTATTAAATTATTTTTTAGTAGACTTAATGTATCAAGATCCTAATTATGAAATTATGACCCCTTATTCAGAAAACCCCAGGTCCCAAGCATTCTGGATAACAGGTCCCCTACCTGTAATGCAACGTACATAGTTACTGCCCAAGTGGGCAGTCATATCTATGTTGTTTACTGTATGCTGGCTTAAATTGAATTAACTAACACAGTGCTGTCCAACTTCTGTGGTACCAAGGGCCGGAATTTTTCCGACCTACGTGGTAGAGGGCCGATAATAGAAGCCAGTTTTGACCACTCCCCTTTTTGAAACCGCACCCACTTGAAACCACACCCATGTTATCACATGACCATACCCTTATTGGTTGTAGTACAGCAAATACCTGCCATACTCTGCCTTCCCTACCCTGCCTGTGTGCCATACTCTGCCTTCCCTACCCTGCCTGTGTGTGCCATACTTTGCCTTCCCTACCCTGCCTGTGTGTGCCATACTCTGCCTTCCCTACCCTGCCTGTGTGTGCCATACTCTGCCTTCCCTACCCTGCCTGTGTGTGCCATACTTTGCCTTCCCTACCCTGCCTGTGTGTGCCATACTCTGCCTGCCCTACCCTGCCTGCGTGTGCCATACTCTGCCTGCCCCACCCTGCCTGCGTGTGCCATACTCTGCTTTCCCTACCCTGCCTGTGTGTGCCATACTCTGCTTTCCCTACCCTGCCTGCGTGTGCCATACTCTGCCTTTCCTACCCTGCCTGTGTGTGCCATACTCTGCCTTCCCTACCCTGCCTGTGTGTGCCATACTCTGCCTTCCCTACCCTGCCTGTGTGTGCCATACTCTCTCTGCCCTGTATGGCACACACAGGCAGCATACAGTGACACAATGTTGGCACTGCTCCTACAGTCTGCACAATAACTATATATTAAAAAAAAAAAAAACGTTTTAATTGCAGTACCACCTCAGTATATGTTGTTTTTGTAGTGTGCAGGGATTATTTGTGGGTTTCTACTGCTCCTGAGGTGTGAACAGGGGAACAATGGGGGGTGATTACAGCCTGAGCCTGAGGTGTGAACACTGCAGGGGGAGAACAATGCAGAGATTAAAAGGTGTGAACAACACAGGGGATTACATTAAACAATACAGAGGGATTACAGCCTGAATCAGAGGTGAGAACCATGCAGGGGGGCAGTTAATCACAGTACTGATACCATTTAATGCTTACACAAGAGTAAGCCATCAAAGCAGCCAGACAGGTGGAGGGCCACACAGAGGGGGGTCGCGGGCCGCCAGTTGGACAGCACTGAACTAACAGATTGCAGTAGTTTCCTCAACTAAATGAGGTTGATTACAACAAAGGGGCAAGTTTGGCATTTGGATCCTGAAACAATATGGAAAAAATTACTTTCATTTTTGACTTAAGTATGAATAGCCAATTCTTAGCAACCTTTCGGTTGGTCTTCATTTTTACTTTTCAATTTGTTTCCAATTCTGATTTTTCCAGCAGCCAAATTTGATGAGACTACAATTTTATTGTTATTGCTACTTTTATTACATATCTTTCTATTCAGGTCCTTTTCTTGTAATATTCTCACTCATTCAAATCACTTACTGGTTGCTAGTGTAATTTAGAACCTAGAAGCCAGATAACTGGAAAGCTTTTGAATAAAAAGTAAAAATGTTGAAAAAAAACCCCACAAATCATAAGATAAGACCAATTGCCAGTTTTTTCAGAAGTGTCATTAATTCGCTATTTGAATTTCCAGTAGGTTTTAATAAAGGCCATCTGTGAGGCCCAGGGCCCCCTCCGAGCCTTGGGATCTGATTGGCTGACCCAATCATCCTTATTGTAATATGACACTGCTGCACATGCTACAGTTGATATAAATGGCTGATTTATATAGAATTGTAAACACTACTTAATACTAAATGGCCACCTAACTACTACAGAGGAATTATATCCAAACTGTATATTTGAGGTTTACATGTCCGGTAACCTTTCCTTGTGTTCTAGGATTTGCTTTGGGATTTGGCCAGAATTCAAATTTTTCACCCCCTGCTGCGAGCACAGTTCTCTTTAGCCCTTCCTTGCTCTGATTTGCATATGCAAATTAGGATTCAGATTTGAGATGGGATTCGGGCAAATCTCCTGAAATCTTGGATTTGGTGCATCCCTACTTTATTTATATTGCTGCGTGCTGAGGAAGGTAAGGTAAAAAAGTGAGTTTTATCAGAAAGGTCTATGTAAATACAGCCATAAGCACTCACAGAATTGCTGCACTGAGTCCCCTATCAAAAGAAACACAGGATTTATTGTGTCCTTTTTTGTAAACATGTTCTTCAGTATCAGACTTCCTCTCCTTTAGGGTTGCTTCAGGTTTGGGGTAGGAGTCTGCACAGTTCTCTCATCTCTCCCCCCTTCCTCTCCCCCTCACTTCTCCTGCCCCCCCATAAGAATTCATAAAAACTCACTCCCCCCTCCCTTAGGAATGTGCTACCAACAGCTAAAGCTGCAGCAAGAAGCTATGAAGACCAAGCTAAAATGACAGCTGCTATCTTAAACAAACGGAGTGAGCTTCTAGGGCTCTTTACTCAGGTATAGTAAAGCTCTCAAAAGAATAAATATAGTGTTCTAGGTGGCACTAATCTATTGGCAGTAAAATGCCAAAATGCCTTTCCTTCTCCTTTAAATACGTTATTGTTGTTTATTTCACATACTTTCAAGGGGAAATTAATCCCATAATTGATTTCTATTTCACACATTTTCAAGGTGAAGTTAATACCATCATTGTTTTCTTTTTCAAACATTTTTAAGGTGAAGTTAATCCCATCATTGTTTTCTATTTTGCACACTTTCAAGGGGAAATTAATCCCATTGTTTTCTATTTCGCACATTTTCAAGGTGAAGTTTATCCCATTATTGTTCTTTTTATTTCACACACTTTCAAGGGGAAGTTAATCCCGTCACTGGTTTCTATTTCACACCTTTTCAAGGGGAAGTTCGTCCCTTCATTGTTTTTTATTTCACCCAGTTTCAAGTGAAACGTAAACACATCATTTGCACTGACAGCAAATAAAGTGCTGTCCTGCATAAAAAAAGGCATTGACTCAAGGGATGAAAACACTATCTTGCTCCTTTATAGGTCCCTGGTAAGGCCTCACCTTGAGTATGCAGTGCAGTTTTGGGCTCCAGTCCTTAAGAAGGATATTAATGAGCTGGAGAGAGTGCAAAGACGTGCAACTAAACTGGTAAAGGGGATGGAAGATTTAAACTATGAGGTTAGACTGTCGAGGTTGGGGTTGTTTTCTCTGGGAAAAAAGGCGCTTGCGAGAGGACATGATTACTCTGTAAAAGTACATTAGAGAGCATTATAGGCAGAAAGGATGGTCTTTTTTCCCATAAGCATGACCAGTGCACCAGAGGCCACTCCTTTAGATTAAAGGAACGGAATTTTAGGTATCCAAGGCAATTGTAATACTAAAATCTACAGTTAGTAATGATGATGGTATATATTGTTTATGTAGGTGAGTGGATAGATAGGTCAGTATGGGTTTATTTATGTGAGTGTATAGATAGGTCAGTATGGGTCTGTATGTGAGTGGATAGATAGGTCAGTATGGGTCTGTATGTGAGTGGATAGATGGGTCAGTATGGGTCTGTATGTGAGTGTATAGATAGGTCAGTATGGGTCTGTATGTGAGTGTATAGATAGGTCAGTATGGGTTTATATATGTGAGTGGATAGATAGGTCAGTATGGGTCTGTATGTGAGTGTATAGATAGGTCAGTATGGGTCTGTATGTGAGTGTATAGATAGGTCAGTATGGGTCTGTATGTGAGTGGATAGATAGGTCAGTATGGGTCTGTATGTGAGTGGATAGATAGGTCAGTATGGGTCTGTATGTGAGTGGATAGATAGGTCAGTATGGGTCTGTATGTGAGTGGATAGATAGGTCAGTAGGGGTCTGTATGTGAGTGGATAGATAGGTCAGTATGGGTCTGTATGTGAGTGTATAGATAGGTCAGTATGGGTCTGTATGTGAGTGTATAGATAGGTCAGTATGGGTCTGTATGTGAGTGTATAGATAGGTCAGTATGGGTCTGTATGTGAGTGTATAGATAGGTCAGTATGGGTCTGTATGTGAGTGGATAGATAGGTCAGTATGGGTCTGTATGTGAGTGGATAGATAGGTCAGTATGGGTCTGTATGTGAGTGGATAGATAGGTCAGTATGGGTCTGTATGTGAGTGGATAGATAGGTCAGTATGGGTCTGTATGTGAGTAGATAGATAGGTCAGTATGGGTTTATATATGTGAGTGTATAGATAGGTCAGTATGGGTCTGTATGTGAGTGGATAGATAGGTCAGTATGGGTCTGTATGTGAGTGTATAGATGGGTCAGTATGGGTTTATATATGTGAGTGTATAGATAGGTCAGTATGGGTTTATATATGTGAGTGTATAGATAGGTCAGTATGGGTTTATATATGTGAGTGTATAGATAGGTTAGTATAGGTTTGTGTGTGCTGGGTTCACTTGGAAGGTTAGCACTTTATGGACTCTTTTTTCAACCCAATGTAGCTATATAACTATGTAAGTATGTAACATCACCTTCCATTTTTTACAAACAAGTACCGTTTGTTTTCACTGGAGAGACGCTGAATGTGGCTTTAAGAAAAGATCTTTATTGCGACTATACATGAAGGAGTAATTTGAAAATTGGACACTTCTGTTTCACAGTGATAGTACATTGGGTTATAATTTTAGCTGGTCACTCAGGAAAGGGACTTCATATCTTATAAGACACTTGCCCAGGGACATCCTATCCCCTACAAAACGTATAAATAAAGGCCACCATATGTTTAACTACAACTAACAGACAGTTCCCTTTTTGTTGTATGTGTAGGGGTGCAGACACAAATACACAACTACCTCACTGTGTAATTACACAATAATCAGTGTATTCTCTGTACTAGGTCAGCATTATCATTACTCGAGCATCACACAGAATATGCAACTCTTATAGGCACAGAAAATTCTAAATAATATATAATAAATGAGTATGGAAGGGTATAAAACCCTATTGCACATTTTATAATAGATCCAGGTAAAAGTAGAGTACCACACAGAATCCCCCTTTTTAATAGATCTTTAGGGGAGATATAGTTTCAACACTAAAGAATGAGTTCATTATATTTGTATGAGCTAACTGGGCAAAAGAAGTAGGTACCTGGCTCTTGTGCAATTATGTCCTTTATGTCATCAATGTAATGGCCTCCTGCACTAGATGGCTAATGAAATCTAATTTCCACTGTGAAAGATCAGAGTAAACGTGAAGAAAACTTTTCATAGTACAGTGTGTCCATGTAAATACAAACCAGAAACTTCTCAGGTAAATTACGAGGAATTAGAGTACAGAAGAAAGCACAATAATATGGAGGAATCGTAGAACAGAGTAAGAAAATCAACGCTCTTAACTAGCCAGGTAAAAAAGGCAAATGATAGCTCAAATATATGGAGGTCTAGAACCCTTATTAATACAAAGGAGGATAATACTTTTTTCATCCAGGGAACACATTTAATGAGAAAGCTCACCATCATTTACCATCTTGTAATTTGCCTCCCCACTCTTTTGTCAAGATTGTGTCGCCAGACAAACACTTAGGGGCATATTTCTTGTAGTGCGTAAGCCAACATCACTGGTGATGTTGCCCATAGCAACCAATCAGATCTTTGCTTTTGTTTTCTTTTGTGACTGTTCAAATCTTATTTCTGATTGGCCACACACTAATATTTATTAAATATGTCCCTCAATGTGTAAGCTCTTATGAGCAGAACCCTTCTATTTTTATTCTGTAATCTTTATTATAAAATCACATGAAAGCACAATAAATTGTAATAGTGGTTATGGCATAGAATAAAAGCTTTTGACATATAAAATGCACATTAAAATACAATAAGAGTTTAAAAGCACTAAGAACATTCAGAGGATTTATTACATGTTTCACTGGTTGCCAGTGATGTACACAGAAAAGATGAGCGCATTCATTCTGAAATATCCCTGGGTTCACACCTAAAAGTTCATGTTTGCCTATTTTAGTGTGTGTGAAGTTCTGTATATTCACAGTAATGCAAAAGCTCTGATCTGGCCTTGGATTTCTGGGTATTATTCAAGCTTTTTTCCCACTTGAACTTTATAGAAAAAAGTGATAAACTAGAAAACATCATGCACAGACACTTCATTGTGTCAAAGAATATTTGCCCCTCGGGTGGACATTTGGCCTAATACGTTTTCAATTACTTCTTTTATTATAATTTAACCATAACTTAATAATCCTAATGTACTTGAGCTCTCATGCTGGCCTTATGTGCCCTATTGTTTTTATTGTATCTTTGTTTTTTATTTTTCAATTAGCCCAAACTACTTTTTCTGTTAAATTAAATCATATGTATCAGGGCTCAGTGCCACCCCGAGGTGCCCCCGCCACCTTAGTTGTTTTGCATCAGACCAGGTCAAGGGACGGGCCACACTGATACAGCAAGGAGTGCAATAGTACTGTCTGCACTAGAAATGCTGAAGTTGCTGATTTAAAAATTTTAATTTTGGCAGGAGCACTTTTTGCCACCCCTGGTAACTTGACAGGCGCTGCCATCTGGGGCTAGTTTCTCAACTTTCCTCACAGAGCAGAACCCCTGAGGTAGTACTATATTGTCAAATGCTGAATGTTATCTTTTCATTAGTAGAACTATTTAGTTTATGTGCCCCCCATATATTGCAGATATACGTCCAGGGCCGGATTTCTCTTCCGGGCACTCCGAGGCCGCCCCTGTTGGTCGCCTCCACCTGTGTGCATGCGCGAACACGCGACCCCCCCCAGTGCGCATGCGCGAACGTGCGACAACCCCCCTCCCCGCAGCCGCGAGTGCGCATGCGCTCCTTTAAACTCCCATACGGAGCAGTGGGGAGAGGTCCCGACTTCTCCGTATGGGAGCCAAATTTAAACATTTTCTTGCGGCGGGGCGGCATGCTGCCCCTAAACTTCTGCCACCCTAGGCCCGGGCCTTTGTGGCCTCTCCACAAATCCGGGCCTGTATACGTCCATAAGTGCTGGTGCGGATCCTGCAATTTCCCCACAGTCAGGTGCATGTAAAACCACTTTTATTAAAGGTATAAACATGCACTTCTTGTGCAGTATTTCCATATATTTGAACTTGGCGTCACTCAGTTCTTCTTGCATTATATTCCCAATCGAACACTGTTGCACTTATTGATGCAGGGGAACCCTGGAGCTACCACTACGTCCCTTTGTGCTCCGTATCAATAAGCGCAGCACCCTGGCACCTAAATCATTGGGCAAGTTACTTGCATACTGAATAAATGTTGACAGACGGCTGGACTTCTGTGCAATTATGTCTGATTTGTGATGAAATGCATGCATGGTTGTGGTAATTTTGGCAATTGGTGTATTGCCCCCTTGTAACTGCAATGATGCTGGAATTCTGGGGAAAACGCTACATTGTGGGAAAAAACACATGGCGATTGCGCCCAAAATTGCACTTTGCTCACTGTACTTGCTTGTGTCTCATACTATTAAGAGCATGGAGCAATGAGAGGGACGCTTTGATTATATGTTAATGCATTCACTCATTAAAAGCCAGAACCAATTGCTAGAAAGCTAGTAAGTTATCCGACTTATAGACTTATAGCAGGCTTATAGAGGGGGGTGCGCAGGTAAAAAAAAATCTTTTGTACTTCCTTGGCTAGAGCTTAGAAATTAGAATATTTTTTCAATAGATCAGCAGAGAGAGTGTATTAGAGTTTGCCAGTGCTCTCAGAACAAACATTAAACAGCTACCATGAAACCAGGCAAGTTGCCATGTTTTTTTACTACATTTTATTAAGCTCATCGAGAACTCAAAGGCTACACCTTTGATTCTTTGTTTCCCATGGAAGGTAAATGCACGTGTCATATTGCACCCAGAAAAGCAGTCACAGCGAGGTGTGAGATTGTGTTAAATAGAGAGGATTGGAGAGCTGTGAAATGTTATAAAGAGCATCTGCACAGAAGAACGTATATTTATATACTGTACATACAGCTGCTATTCCTTTCAGTACTCCAACGATCTGTTCTTGGGGACTGTCATGCTGAAAAGGATTAACAAGCACCATTTTTCTGCCTTAGGGGAGCACTTTCTCCAGAGCTGAAAAAGAAACTTCATTGTATTCACAGCTTTTAACTGTTTTGGTAATTACAGGCAATGAAGCTAACAGAGACTGAGTTGCTGTTACTGAGGAGTCGTACCAGAGCTGGGTAATAGGAATCCCCCCAAGAAACAAAACATGAATTGTAGAAAGTAAGGAATATGTCAGTCACAATTTCACCTTCTACCAGCAGATATCACTATATATATATTGAATAAGTACCCCCTGTTGTAAAATATAAGGATATTACTGTATAAGCCAGGAGGAGTTACATAGTTTATACAGGTCATAGAACTCTGAGGTGACTTCTAATATCCACATATTTTTCAACAGAGGGTATTTTATTTATTATTATACACAGGAGCAGCAGAAGATGTTTTTGGCTGGGGGGACGGGGAAGGAGGATTTGCAGCTCATGGTGCCAACATTTTTTACCACACCCGCTTTTTGTGGCCAAAGAGAGCCCCCCTGAAGCCTACTAACCCTGTCCCTCTCCCACCCGAGCCACCTGCTCCTCCACCTGCACCTCCCGCCCCTCAAACCTCCATCTTTACAATTCTGCAGCAGTTTAGCCGCAACTTAAAAAACCAGGGGGGGGGGAATTCTGGGGGGGCCATGGCCACCCTGGTTCCAACACCTATGATAATACACAAGTTTAGTGAGTCATGTGACAGAAATTACACTGATAAGCACTGATGACATCACTAAGCAATGTTTATAAGGATATAATTTACAAGACATTCATGGCTCTTGCGTCTTTTATATATTAATAAATATCAGTATATATTTAATGCTACTTGTGCATGTGTTCTGTGCAGTTCATATTTTTTAGAATAAATTAATAATGCACTGCAATTAAAAAAAAAAAGCCACAAAGCCATAAGTAGTCGGGGTTAGGTTGCAACTATGTTTGGTCTGTATGAATTAAGTTCTGCAGTGTTGGGAGGGTTGCTATTTGTCTGTTTAAATTAAAAAAAAAACCTCTTCTCCAACTTCAACTAAGTACCCACTGACTGCATAATATGAATGGTGCAAAAGCTTTACATGCATAAGCCCAATTAAATGGATTCACTGCTGTCAGACTGGTGGAGAACTTTGGAGCTGAACTGCATTGCAACATGGAAAAAGTAAAATCCAAATCCCCATGTCCGGCATCTTGCATAACTAGGGGGCTCATTTACTAACCCACGAATCCGACCCGAATTGGAAAAGTTCCGACTTGAAAACGAACATTTTGCGACTTTTTCGTATGTTTTGCGATTTTTTCGGTGTCTTTACGAATTTTTCGTTACCAATACGATTTTTGCGTAAAGACGCGAGTTTTTCGTAGCCTTTACGAAAGTTGCGTAAAATCTTGCGCTTTTTCCGTAGCGTTAAAACTTACGCGAAAAGTTGCGCCTTTTTCGTAGCGTTAAAACTTAAAAGGTGCGAAGTTTCACGTAAGTTTTAACGCTACGAAAAAAGCGCAACTTTTTGCGCAAGTTTTAACGCTATGAAAAATCGCAAGATTTTACGCAACTTTCGTAATGGCTACAAAAAACTCGCGTTTTTACGCAAAAATCGTATTGGTAACGAAAAATTCGTAAAGACGCCGAAAAAATCGCAAAAAATACGAAAAAAATCGCAAAATACCGATCTTTACTAAAAAAACGCAATCGGACTCATTTCGACCCGTTCGTGGGTTAGTAAATGTGCCCCTAGGTGTTAAGGGAGGCCCCTACATGTATGTATACTAATAACCTTTTTATAATTATTCCACAAATAAGATAAGGTCCCAGGACTCATAGTACAACACATATTGCTAAGGTTCTAATTAACAACTGCCCCTTTTATTTACACTCACTCAAAGCCACAGAATTATTCTCTTATATAGTTTCCCTTTATATTAACTGTAAGTATGATGTAGATGGTTATATTTCAAGACAATTTTCATTGTTTGTGTTTTTTTCTCTAATTGTTTGGCTTTTTATTTAGCAGTTCTTCAGTATGGAATTTCAGCAGCTATCTGGTTGCTAGGGTCTAAATTACTCAAGCAACCTGGTAATGGTTTGCATAACTGGAAGATGAATAGGAGAGGGAATAGAAAGATAAGTACAATTACAATAACACTGGAGCTTCACAGTTGCTGGTGTAGGAAAAAAGAAAATAAATGAAATACTGAACAACAACCAATTTGCTAAGAACAAGACATTCTATAATGTATTAAAAGTTAACATACTTTTCTATTTCTTGGGACGCCCTCTGCCATGAAGCCCCTGATTGCAGGCCCCGGTCTGTAATACAAAACACAGGGCTGGGCACACTTCCTGCTCTTTACACTAACCCAGTGTTCAAGTGCCAAGGGGGATATTGTTGGTACTGTTTTGCACATCAGAACAGGTCCTGGGTGGACCACGTAGCTAGTGCTATTGTGCTCTCTGCACTAGAAAAGCAGAGATTCTGTTTCAAAAAATGTAAATTCGACTCTTAAAGTTACCAAAGGCTCTCTGCCACCCCTTGTAACTAGCTGCTCTCTGCCACCTGAGGCAGGTTCTCACCTTACCTCATGGAAGGAGCAGCCCTGTTTTGAGGTACAAAACACATTAAGCTCTGTGCGCCACCCTCTTGGCATATCTGGATATAATGATTTTACCTTGTTGATATAGTTTAAGGCACAGGATAGTGCCCATGCCTGTGCTTTGTACAACACACAACCACCAGAAGGATCAATTCTACAAAGTATTATAGTGAGTATTCCCACTTCACGTGTAGGTCTAGTCACCCTCATTTACTATAATTTTGCATGGGGGCTACTGCTACAAATGCTAAGGATTCATAATAGTGAATCTTAAAGGGCACCTGTCACCCTAAGAAATCATTTAAAATCCTTTTCTATCATTTTTCTATATTCATTAAGCAAAATAAACATAACTTACCCTATATAAATGATTTAAATTTTTTTCCTTCCATCTTGAAATTTACAGTCGCAGCAAACAGACAGGTGCCATTTTGTGAACACTGTAATCAAGGCAAGTTTTGTATCAACCCAAACTCTTGTGTGTGTGCCAGAATGGGGGCCTGATGCCCATGCACAGGATACACAATTATATTATTGCATGGGGGATGTGAGGAGTGCAGTGACATCTAGGAAGTACTAATAAGAGAGTGAAAGTAATTGATTGTCTTGACTGAGGCAGAGAGGCAGGGCAGGCAATATATGATTGACAGCTCAGATATGTCAATACATTTATAACAGCTATGGGTGTTTTAGTAAAAAAAAAAAGAATTTTATTATATAAATGTATATGTCTGGGTGACAGGTTTCCTTTAAAAAGCACGTTTGCCTTGGTTTCTAATTCATTGGTATTTAAATATAGTCATGCCACAAGCTGGCACCCAGCCTCAGCAATAAAATATAATATTCTGTAAATTAATAGTGGTTAATAAAATGTGAAATATAATGGGTATGTGGCATCTATTGTGAAAAAATGGATTGTTCTGCTTAGCATTCTTCTCCCAGAGTTATTTCCTGTACAGACAGACAGCGTGAGCTACAGACATTTCCTGAAAATATCCTGTCGGCCGCAGTCACTTTCTTTGTTTCTAAATATATAACACAAATCTCTGTATTGAGTAATGAAATCTCAGTCGTTTGTCTTTCTCAATGTCAGTGGCTAAGCCTGTGGTTCATGCTATTGTGAGTAATGTGCACTATTCTCAGACAAAAAGTATTAGCACCTGCCTTTTGTTTGTCAGTAAAAGCTAAAAAGCTGGATTTCAGAGGCCAGACAGGCAGTTGAAGGGTTAAAGGGGAAATACACCAAATATAATTAGGTAATTAGGCCTTTTTTTAGATTCATTTATTTATATCAGTGCTACCCAATTTATTACATGTAGTAGGCCAATTATATGTCATACAGCAAGTCGTACAGCAAGTGGACAACCCACACTTTGTACAGGTAAAGGATTGGGACCTGGGGTTTCCTGGATAAGGAATCTTTCTGTAATTTGGATCTCTATACTTTAAGTTAATTTAAGCTAAAAATCATTTTAACATTAAATAAATCCAATAGGATTGTTTTGCCAATAATGTAAATTTATGCTTCTTAGTTACAAGGTGCTGATTTATTATTACAGAGAAAAGGGAAATCATTTTTAAAAATGATAATTATTTGCTTATAATGGAGTCTATAAATTGGATCTTTCTGCATTGTGGGTTTCTAGATTACTCATTACATGAACTCTATTCACATAACTAAACAAAATAGAACACATGGATTAAGAACATAGCTGACAATGAGATTTTCTGAAAAGGATTCTGAAAGAAAATAGTAGCCCACCCTGATATAAAATCTTTGCTCCTAAAGAGGATAATGCACTAAATATTAAGGTTATTATTGGGACAAAATGTGCCAAAACTTTTTTCACAACCAGATTACAAAAAATAAATCACAAGATCCTGTCTAGATGGGATTATACACCCATAAAGTTAAAACAGATGTATGTGATTTTCTTGCTATTTGATTATAAATCTAAAAGTATAAGGGCTCATTTCAATGCCACATACAGGGCCCGATTCACTAAAGTCCGAAATAAGGAGTGCTATTTATAGCATGCGTTAAAAATCTTATCACTTCTTATTTTTCGCTCGATTCACTAAAAGGACACTTGTCATAATTAAGAAGCGATGTTCTTGGCGTTATTTATCTTGCGACGACATATTTTCAAGCAATATATTACGCAGCACACAACATATTACGCAGCACGTTGCTTGAAAATATGTCGTCGCAAGATAAATAACGCCAAGAACATCGCTTCTTAATTATGACAAGTGTCCTTTTAGTGAATCGAGCGAAAAATAAGAAGTGATAAGATTTTTAACGCATGCTATAAATAGCACTCCTTATTTCGGACTTTAGTGAACCGGGCCCACAGTGTGCAAATTGTAAAAAGAAAAAAAGGTTGCAATTGGACCTGCTGACTGTGCTGGACCTTTATAGAGTCGGATCCTATGACCAAATTCATACTTACCTCTGCAAGGGCACTGATCCCTCACAAATGGAAATCTACATCCCTCCTGTGTAAATGGAAAAACATGTCAGTTGATCTAGGAAAACTTTTAGATATAGCAGCCTCAAGATTGAGCAATGCACTAAAACATTTTAGAGATGGGAGACCATAGTCAGAATATACAGAGCAACATTTAACCACCAAGTAAGAAAGATATCAATGCTCAAATCGAATTAATATTTTAAACCTTGTTTTACGAATCTGGTAATCTAGAAACTGGTAATTTTGCTAATTATTATAATGCACTATGAACCTGTAACAGAAACCAGGAAACCATTAGGGCACATTCACTTACCTAAATGCAGTGTGCAAAGTGCAATTTTAAATGCAATTGCCATGTTTTTTTCCCCCGCAATGCGCAGTTTATTCCCAGAATTTCAGCATCATTGTGGACACAAATGGGCGATTCCCTTGACGCAACTGTGCTACAACTACGACAGTTGTGTCCAATTTGCCATAATGGACACAACTATGTGTGTGCTTCATCACAAATTAGGCACAGTTGTGTCAAATATTTTCACAATCTATCTGGAATTATTTCCATAGTTCATTGGCATCATTTCTGGTGTTCGGCATGTGAATGGCGTCTGCCCCTGATTCTTTAGGAGGAAATGTGCTGCTAGTCCCATTGTGTTATTGGAGTTTTTCTCCCTAATTGTAGACAATTTCAGGTGGGGGTTTTGCCTTCCTCTGGATGAAATAGAATAATTAGGGTAGGATTTACTTGAACAAAAGGTTAAACTTGATGCATGTGGTTTTCCTGTAACCGCCCCCCACACACACATACTACATACATATACATATATATCTATAATTATTATCCAACTTTAAAAAAGATGATTTATTTGAAGAGTTACAACTTGCTGCTTTCAGATTAAATGCAAAGATCAATCTGTCTAGTTTTTTTTTTATTATTAAACATTTTGAAAGGCCGACGCATCTGGTCCACCATTTAACCTTTGTGAAAAAAAGGAATGTTAATATTTCTGAAGTTCTTTTATTTTTTTTCTTGTTTTATTATGGTTGAACTATTTCCTTTCTTCAAACTACCACACCACTGACTGAGCTTTTAGTTTTTACAGAAATAATCTTTTCAGTTTAGACAAGTTGATTTTGGCTCCATGCTATTCCCCTACATCTGTTTTTCTAGAACTTGTCATTTGATTCTTAAAAAATGGTACATTCCAACTCTTCCCCCCTAGCTTCTGTCTTGAAAAAGAACCCATCTCTACTTGGTACTAAAACTTGACCTTGGCGGGGCACAACTTTAGCAGGATTGCATTTTTATCGACATGTTTAGAATACTGTGGTATAGAGAGGGACAGGACTGCCTGAGGAATTTGGGCAAAATAACTGCCTGAAAGAATGCTTGTGAAGATTTAGGAAACCTTTTTCAGCTAAATAGAGATAATAGGGTATTGGTAATTTAAATACAAGTGATTTTTTAAAAACCATGCAGCGATGTTCCTTCCATTATGGTGGAGATTAACCATTGCTGGTTATAAGGGTATTAAAATGTATTTCTGGCACTGTATATCTCTTTTACAAATGATCTCATAAGATATTAAGGTGAATTTTTCAACAATGTCCAACTTTTTCCCAGAATACATGCATTATTTCGGGTGCAAAGTGGGCATCGAAACAGAACAAACTGCGCTGCATCCGATTCATTAAAGTGAATGCAACTGCACGTGCACTTTGTCACAAATTGGGGGCAGTTGCATCAAAAGGCGCAAGTTGCACACTGTGCTTGTGCACATAAATGACCTCTATTTGTTTACTGTGTAAACAATAGTAATGAAATAATAAAAATGTGGTTAAGGAATGACAACATTTAGCAAATCCATCGGTTAAAAGTTACAAACTGTTTAAGGTACTGCAGAGTCATTTAGCATTTTGTAATTGTTGCAACAGTTGGGGTGGGAACTTTATTATCACGGGGGGGTACGTTGGTTGATGAAAACGGGGAAAAAGCTGAAATTTTGAACTCTTATTTTTCATCTGTCTATACATCTGAGGAGCCAGATAATGAAGGCTTCCCTTGTAATATGCCCAGTTCTAGTAATTTAGCTACTGACGCGTGGGTCACTCGGGAGGAAATTCAAAAGAGACTTGAACATGTAAAGGTAAACAAAGGTCCAGGGCTGGATGGGATTCATCCCAGGGTATTAAATGAGCTGAGCGCTGTGATTGCCAAACCTCTTCACTTAATTTTTCAGGATTCATTGAGGTCTGGCATGGTGCCAAGAGACTGGCGGATTGCTAATGTGGTGCCGTTATTTAAAAAGGGATCCCGTTCTCAGCCTGAAAACTATAGGCCTGTTAGTCTGACATCAGTAGTAGGAAAACTTTTGGAAGGGGTAATAAGGGATAGGGTACTTGAATACATTGCAGTTCACAATACTATTAGTTTGTGCCAGCATGGTTTTATGCGTAACAGATCTTGCCAGACTAATTTAGTTGCCTTTTATGAGGAGGTGAGCAGGAACCTTGATGCTGGAATGGCAGTTGATGTTATCTACTTGGACTTTGCTAAAGCGTTTGATACAGTACCTCACAGAAGGTTAATGATCAAATTAAGGAATATTGGCCTAGAACATAATATTTGTAATTGGATAGAGAACTGGCTGAAGGATAGAGTACAAAGAGTGGTTGTAAATGGAACATTTTCTAATTGGGCCAGTGTGGTTAGTGGAGTACCGCAGGGGTCAGTCCTTGGGCCTTTGCTGTTTAACTTGTTTATTAATGACCTGGAGGTGGGCATAGACAGTATTGTTTCTATTTTTGCTGATGACACTAAATTGTGCAAAACTATAAGTTCCATGCAGGATGCTGCCGCTTTGCAGAGCGATTTGACAAAATTAGATAACTGGGCAGCAAACTGGAAAATGAGGTTCAATGTTGATAAGTGCAAAGTTATGCACTTTGGTAGAAATAATATAAACGCAAACTATCTACTGAATGGTAGTGTGTTGGGGGTATCCTTAATGGAGAAGGATCTAGGGGTTTTTGTTGATAACAAGTTGTCTAATGCCAGGCAGTGTCATTCTGTGGCTACTAAAGCAAATAAAGTGCTGTCTTGTATAAAAAAGGGCATTGACTCAAGGGATGAGAACATAATTTTGCCCCTTTATAGGTCCCTGGTAAGGCCTCACCTTGAGTATGCAGTGCAGTTTTGGGCTCCAGTCCTTAAGAAGGATATTAATGAGCTGGAGAAAGTGCAGAGACGTGCAACTAAACTGGTTAAGGGGATGGAAGATTTAAACTATGAGGTTAGACTGTCGAGGTTGGGGTTGTTTTCTCTGGAAAAGAGGCGCTTGCGAGGGGACATGATTACTCTGTACAAGTACATTAGAGGGGATTATAGGCAGTTGGGGGATGTTCTTTTTTCCCATAAAAACAATCAACGCACCAGAGGTCACCCCTTTAGATTAGAGGAAAGGAGTTTCCATTTGAAGCAGCGTAGGTGGTTTTTCACGGTGAGGGCAGTGAGGTTGTGGAATGCCCTTCCTAGTGATGTGGTAATGGCAGATTCTGTTAATGCCTTTAAGAGGGGCCTGGATGAGTTCTTGATCAATCAGAATATCCAAGGCTATTGTGATACTAATATCTACAGTTAGTACTAGTGGTTGTATTTATAGTTTATGTATGTGAGTGTATAGATTGGTAGGTGTGGGTTAGGTGTGCTGGGTTTACTTGGATGGGTTGAACTTGATGGATACTGGTCTTTTTTCAACCCTATGTAACTATGTAACTATGTAACAGTATGTAGTTTGCTACCTAAGATTATCAACTGGTTTATGTTATATGTTTATATAAAAATGGATTCCGCTTCCAGCATTCTCCTACGGAAACCTTACGATAACCTTAATTGGTTATGTCAAGATAATGCAGAGAATATTATTCGGAGGTTGACTTGTGCTGCTACACTGAATAGGAAGGTACAATCCAATTGTAATATAACTATAACTCTGCAGATGGACTCAGACTATAACTGTGCAGATGGACTGGCAGATACTAAAGCATTTATTGTACTTAATACTAATTAATAATACATTTTTGTATTTTGCCATAACTATCGATACAATTACATCAGCTATACTTCCTTTAAAGGAGACATATTGGATAAATTGAAAAAAACCCTCAATTTTGTAGGCAGTTATGAATAATTTATGGTGCTGGTTTCACTAAACATTAATTCTATCTGTAAAAATTGCCCCTTTATTGGAGCTCCCTATAGATCCTATCAGTTCTCTGTCCATGTTTCAAATTAAGGGTGGGCGTGTCCTAAGAGTCCAGCAGGAGGGGGATAGCCTTGCACACTTTTTTTTACACAAGCAAAAATAGGCTTCAGTTCCCTATCAGGTCAGCCTAGCTGCTGATTGGTTCCTATCCTGCAGTGCCTGTACTGAGAGCTGGGGGCTCGCCTGCACATCCAGAGAATTCAGCCAGCAGGAAGTGGAACAGATGGGCAGGACTAGTGGGGTTTTGGCGTAGTTTCTCAATAAATGAGTCTGAAACACAACTTTTTTAAGCACAAACCTTCCATATTGGAAGGAGTTTAAATCACTGGTACATTCTGAATGTGATATGTCTCCTTTAAACCTCATGCCAGTTCCACCGCCAGCACTATGTGATCTCAAATGGATCTATTTAAAAATATGTATCTCCCTTCAGATATCACATTATGTTGCTGAACCTATATTGTATATGACAATTAGCCATCTAACAATAAAGATTATTTATCAACCAAAATATCTGCGGATCAGACAAATATCTTGCTCACTCTTGAGAGCCAAGAAGTCAAAAAATCTCTGGGATTTACTGACTGCAAGTCATTCGAGTCATTATTGCAGATTAAAGACAACACTGGTCAGTTGATTCAAATCACTTTGTATCACGCTTTAGGTGAATATAAGTTTGCTAATACAAAGGTGCGCAGCAGGAAACAATATGACCATATCAGCGGCACTACTAGCTGTTTTACTTGGACTACACTACTAGCTGTTTACTTGGACTTTCTGGCAAGTGTCAATTACTTTATATAGGGAATAACTCCAGTCAGGTGGTGGTCAAAACACCGGATTTTCACCACATTTTGCTTCCCACCGACACCAGTAAAAGTGTTACAAGGAAACATTCATGTTCACTGGCGCATTTTGAACGATAATCTTGGGATTAATGATAATCTTGAGGGATAACCAGCGGTTCTTGCTATTGATGTCAGTTAAATAGGGACTCACAGCCAGTTGCAAACACTTTGATGAAAGTGCCCAGTTTCCCTGTGAGACGTTGCTACAAGGACTCTAAACACCTTCACACTCCCCAGGTACAGAGCAAATGTGAGAGAACTCTGGAGAAAAAGGTTACTGGCATTTGGAATATTCGGCATCTCTTCTAGTGATAGATTTATTTCAGACGTTGCCACCAACATTCTCAGACTGCCAACAGCTTCACAGTCATCCTAAGTTAAATGAAGAAATGATCATTTATAACCAGACCATGAAATCTTACGCATATCCGTCACTGCTACATGTTTACAAGCAAAGAGCATTTGTACACTGGCCGATTTCTCATGTCTGCTTATTTGTATGAATCTTACATATTAGTAAGAAGTTTCACACAGTCGTAACTCAAATGGCTTCCAACGCTAATAAAGTCCGCCTCTTCAAAGACAGTTGTTTCCATTAAAATGTCATAATTCAGTACCCAGCTATTTAAATGTCAAGTGTGACAGATGATGCCAGAACAGGAAAAGTATAAACAGACCCACTGCAGGCCTACTAACTAGTTAGCGGCATAAATCAATGTTGCCCCTAGCTGAAGACATGCTGACAGTGAGAACTGCCATGCCACAATCCAAAGAAAATATATTCAGTATTACTCTAACCGACTAAAGAGGCATGGCGCTGAAATATGCTGCAGGGTTGGAAACACCAATAAAGTTCAACACAACAAATAAATAGATCTAATAATAGGCAGCAGATACAACAGCCATGCAACAAACTGGGGTGATCTGAAACCTTCATCAATACAGTGGCTTGCAAAAGTATTCGGCCCCCTTGAACTTTTCCACATTTTGTCACATTACAGCCACAAACATAATTCAATTTGATTGGAATTCCACGTGAAAGACCAATACAAAGTGGTGTACACGTGAGAAGTGGAACAAAAATCATACATGATTCCAAACATTTTTTACAAATAAATAACTGCAAAGTGGGGTGTGCGTAATTATTCAGCCCCCTTTGGTTTGAGTGCAGTCAGTTGCCCATAGACATTGCCTGATGAGTGCTAATGACTAAATAGAGTGCACCTGTGTGTAATCTAATGTCAGTACAAATACAGCTGCTCTGTGACGGCCTCAGAGGTTGTCTAAGAGAATATTGGGAGCAACAACACCATGAAGTCCAAAGAACACACCAGACAGGTCAGGGATAAAGTTATTGAGAAATTTAAAGCAGGCTTAGGCTACAAAAGGATTTCCAAAGCCTTGAACATCCCACGGAGCACTGTTCAAGCGATCATTCAGAAATGGAAGGAGTATGGCACAACTGTAAACCTACCAAGACAAGGCCATCCACCTAAACTCACAGGCCGAACAAGGCGAGCGCTGATCAGAAATGCAGCCAAGAGGCCCATGGTGACTCTGGGGGGCTGCAGAGATCTACAGCTCAGGTGGGGGAATCTGTCCATAGGACAACTATTAGTCGTGCACTGCACAAAGTTGGCCTTTATGGAAGAGTGGCAAGAAGAAAGTCATTGTTAACAGAAAACCATAAGAAGTCCCGTTTGCAGTTTGCCACAAGCCATGTGGGGGACACAGCAAAATGTGGAAGAAGGTGCTCTGGTCAGATGAGACCAAAATGGAACTTTTTGGCCAAAATGCAAAACGCTATGTGTGGCGGAAAACTAACACTGCACATCACTCTGAACACACCATCCCCACTGTCAAATATGGTGGCGGCAGCATCATGCTGTGGGGGTGCTTCTCTTCAGCAGGGACAGGGAAGCTGGTCAGAGTTGATGGGAAGATGGATGGAGCCAAATACAGGGCAATCTTGGAAGAAAACCTCTTGGGGTCTGCAAAAGACTTGAGACTGGGGCGGAGGTTCACCTTCCAGCAGGACAACGACCCTAAACATAAAGCCAGGGCAACAATGGAATGGTTTAAAACAAAACATATCCATGTGTTAGAATGGCCCAGTCAAAGTCCAGATCTAAATCCAATCGAGAATCTGTGGCAAGATCTGAAAACTGCTGTTCACAAACGCTGTCCATCTAATCTGACTGAGCTGGAGCTGTTTTGCAAAGAAGAATGGGCAAGGATTTCAGTCTGTAGATGTGCAAAGCTGGTAGAGACATACCCTAAAAGCCTGGCAGCTGGAATTGCAGCAAAAGGTGGTTCTACAAAGTATTGACTCAGGGGGCTGAATAATTACGCACACCCCACTTTGCTGTTATTTATTTGTAAAAAATGTTTGGAATCATGTATGATTTTCCTTCTACTTCTCACGTGTACCCCACTTTGTATTGGTCTTTCACGTGGAATTCCAATAAAATTGATTCATGTTTGTGGCTGTAATGTGACAAAATGTGGAAAAGTTCAAGGGGGCCGAATACTTTTGCAAGCCACTGTATATGAAACTGGTCACCCATTCATAACATCATTAGTTTGCTGTAGCTGTTATACAGGATAAATATTAAACTCTATAATGATGGGAGTTGCGGGTTAACTATAACTCTTCCTGTTTCAGAGCTGCTTTCCCTATCTCTTACATTGTCAAAAAGGCCACCTCCCACCTACTTCCTGTCCATTTTATTCCTTCCCTCAACCAATTTTATTGTTAACTAAAACATTTAAAATCTTGGGGTCCACTGGGGCTGCCCCCCCCCAAGGCTCCCCATGCCACAAAAGGGGCCACTGCCACCCTCACACACACCCCACCCCTCCCACTGAGATTGCATATCTGATACCTAGGGGTCAGTGGGGAAGCACCAGCGAGAGCAGGATGAGGGTCAGCAATAAAAATATACTGTGAATATATATATATATATATATATATATATATATATATATATATATATATATATAGAGAGGGCTGGATTTCACCACTGTAAGAAGTCATTTCAGAATTCTATAACTGCTGTTATGAAGGCAGTTAATTTCAGTAAATACTATCATTTATGAAAACTTGTATCATTTTTGAATACTTGCAAATACAAAACGAATATTTATAATGATTTTTTTTAGCATTCATGTACAATGTTTATATATTAAAATGTAAAATAAAATCATAATTCATAATTTCCCAATGGGCACTGCCTTTGACAGGCAGCCACAGGCACAGTGTATGGGCCCCCCCGGTTTTCCATGACAGGCACAGTGTGTGGCCCTCCAGCATTTTATGTTCTCATTCTTTCATGTTTATCCCAATTCTTATTTTCTTTAATCACCCTCCTTTCCTCACTCTGCCCCCCTCTCCTACACCTTACTCCTGTGTTGTCTACCTTGGTTTTTTCTCCCTTTCTCTGAAACCTTTTTTATTCTTCTTTTAACACACATCAATTATTTCACGTAACTTCAACCTATGCATGTGTATCTGCTCAATTTTACTGCTCCAGAGTACCCTACATAAAGGAGTTATGTGCATACAAGCACATGCATGAAATTTCATTTTAATTTATCTATAGATAGCAGTCATCTATGGAAGTTTGTGGGGGCGGATGCTCTCTGATTACAGAATGTGCCCTTTGGAGAGCGGCTTGTAAGTTATTTGGCCACTCTTTACCAATTCTTTCTCCCTTGCTTCCTTTATGGAGGAACTCCACCTTTCCACACTTTAACCAACTCCAAGACTTTAATTATTGGGCCAGCAAGGGATCTTAGTGGAAGGAAAGTTTCCTAACTTTGAACTACTGTACTGAGAGCTAAATTAGGAGGTCAAGAACTGCAGCTTTGCCATTATTTCCAATAACGGCATGCATTTTGGGCTCAATTTCAGTCTTTAGAGCCCACCCATCTGACATTCTCTGTAGATTTATGCTCAGAGATTTTTAAAGTACAAACTAAACTCAAGGCTCTACCGTGCCCCCTTAACAGTATTTTATCACCAGAGAGCTTACCACAGGTGGCAAAAGTTTCTTTCCACTCTAAATGAAGAACAATGGGATGAGGCTAAGTAGTTGCTTTACAGTGACATAATCTCAATCTGTGATAAACTGAAACAATATCAATTTATCCACCAGTTGTATGTTACCCCCGTAAGACTGCAGAACATAGACAGGAAAATGAGGCAAGATGGCTATGTACCAGTGCCCGGATGGCTCTTTTCTACACTTGGCTTGGGACTGCCCATATGTTAGGTGGTTCTGCACCAAGGAGACTTAATATATGGCTGATCATCTAGAACTCATGGCTGATCATCTAGAGTTCCCAAATGTCTGTACCCCAGAGTTTTGCCTGTTCAGCTTAATAGACAAGCTTATACCACTAAAGAACACAAAATCTTTAGCAAGGGCAGTTCTATATTGTGCTAAAAAGTCAGTGTTCTCCTCTCCTACTCTGAAACAATAGTCAACCTTAATTAACACTTCCCTCCCCCTCTATCTGGCTCACTTACGAGGCACGTGGTTGCCCAGGAAAATTTGTGAAAATCTGTACACCCTGTCTCGATGCTAACCCTGGCATAGTATAAAGTTTAATATAAAATTTGTTTCAGTAATGAACTGTGACATAAGTTAACCACTGTCACCATGTTACATACACCACCTTCTATTGCTGTCCTTGTCCCTCCCTTATGTTACCTAATAAATAAATGTATGGAAGTTTGTAATTAACAGAAAGAGCTATATTATTCTATATGTAATTTTTATTTTATAAAGTCTTTTATCACACATGTATGGGCCTTTTCTCCTATATCCAATTTGTCTAGTGACTATGTTCAATTAAAGTATAATTATATAACTATACAGAAGATATGGAGCTGTTGACAGGCCATTGGCCCTGCCATGTGTTTGCCGGGCCAGATGTGGGTCTGATATTTGCACTGCTGGTCTGTTTGTTCTTCCAAGTCCCATATCTCTGGTTTATATTACTAAAAGAGGTGTGCAGGCGAACACTTGCCTGGTACAATTGCACTCTTTGTAAATCACAAGCAAGTACCATTTCCCAGTGTTTGATTATAACCACAGCTGTTTGCACTATTTCAGGCCTGTCTCTCCAAATTTGCATTGGATTTCCTGTGCCAGCAAAACTGTATCAATGGAGGTTTTTGTTAAATTCCCAATCTAGCCAATACAGCACCTTGTTTTGCAGCAGCTTACCTTTGGAAATGTTTTGAAAATTTTGCATAATTTTCATGAAATGTTCTTTTGTGGATTTATGCTTTTACATTTGTATTTGATATTTAGTGCAAAACCACATAAAACTGCTCATAGTACAAAACTGGACTTTAATGTACAGTAAGTAGGGATGGATGCAATGACACGTGATGAATCTGTTATTTTCCATATTTCAGGGTTAGTCAAATACAGTCCAAAAAGTGCACTTTGCACGATTTCATAAAATATTATTTAGCTGAACATTTCATTTACTTAAATAATATCATTTGCACAAACATTGTTATAGAAGATATTGTGTTTAGATGAATATTTTGTTACATTGAATGCTCAGGTACAAATTATAGTAATCTTGCATGTTCCATTTAGAATGTTGTAGCAAAATGTGTTTAGGTAATCAGACCATTTTGTCAAATAAAGGAGAACAAAAGCCTTTAATATTATAGTAAATATTCATAAATCATCTTGTATTGCATTCCAGATAGAGATAATAAGTCATATTCCACTAGAACATAATTTGTATTTTATTTAAACCACAAAGTAGCTGTGGTAGTGTGGGTTTTCCACAGCGAAGACTTGGTGCAAAATGCAGGGTATAAAGTGCACAAAATATGGTGGATTTTGGCAATTTGTTGTACTTTGCACCTTGCCTTGCACTTTGTAAATGACCACAAGGGTTTTCCATCAGGTACTAGGAAGACATCACGGCACAGTTACAACACCCTGTCTCAGATCTAAGCTTATAATCTGTTTCCTAGACAGGCACCTTCATGCCGCAAGCATAAGCATACCTCTCATTCTGTTGATAGAACCACTAGCCTAAAATCCCAACATTGGTTGTAGATTGGCATTTTCACTCTATCCAGTCACTATTTCTCAGCTTTCACTAAACTGGTTTTTGAAAGAGAAAAACATTTCAGCAGCCCATACACATACATTTTTGGAGCCTATGAAAACTATGACAATACCCTTGGGGGAAATACCTTCCTTCCATTATTTTTCCTGCTACTGTCTCACAATGAAAACAGACACTGCCAGCAACGTTAAAAAATTCACCTCTGGCTGAACTAACCACCCAAAATAAAAAGTATGTTTCATTTCCAAGATTAAAACAGCTATTGCTCTGTGGAAAGGCTATGCCATTTGTGGCACCTCGTGGCACCTAAATTTGTAGAGAGTGTACCTGGTCAGCCAGTGTAAAACACATTTCCCCCTCTCCAGCCACTATCTTTTTTCCTCTTGTCATTCCCCCACGTATGTGCCAGATGAGTGCCTCTCTCCGAAGCGGTGCCTTGTGAGAGTTCTTGGAAAAACTGCTGTGTTTAGGCCATGTGTTCTGTTGGTGCTGTCGGTGCTGTCAGATGCAATGCACTTTGGTGGCAAATGCAAAATAAGTTCCTGCTTTTCACAGGGTGTTGCGGTGGTTTGTGGTAATGCGCATGGGCAAGGTGCACAACCTGGTCACGCATAGTGGAAGCAGGCGCCTATAGTTACCTTCTCTGTACCTACTCTGAGAGTTTTGGAGCCCTGCCTGGTTCTTATGGTGAAACTTTTTTCCAGACTGGTTTGAGTTAGATCTCTGCCTGCACTAGACTGGAGAGGCTGTTTCTGGCATGTTGATAAGAGGTGAAGTGCACAGCTATTAATGCAGAATTCCTTTTTTGCCATTTTTATTTCAGGTCTTCAAGTAAAGAGAGTGAAGGTCACAGAAGGAAATTATTCAGGAAAGTGTGGGCATCTTGCGATGCTCCTGCTTTGCCAGATAAAAGGCTCTGTTCTAGATGTCCCATAAAGCTTCAGGAACATCTTTTGCTCATTTTTCACAATTAATGAATTGGATGAAGGATTAATTCAGTCAATCAGTGGCTTCTATCGTGGCCCAGGTGACAGATAATGTCCTAAAAATTTGGGAACCACATCTCATACAGAAGATGTGGTTGTAAGCAGTTCTATAAGGACAGGGTAAGACTGGGGGGTACAGGGCTCACCGGCTGCATCCCCCGCGCCCCCTAACCCCCCCCTGCAGGGGCCCCTACCTGACGTCCTCCCTGATCGTGTGTAAGTTTAACGCATCAGGGGAGGAACAGTTGGCCGGGGGAGCGCCGGCAAGGGTCGAATCTGGACCGCCGGGGACCCACCAGGAATTTTCCCAGTGTCCCGGTGGCCCAGTCCGACCTGTATAAGGGAAAGTGTTTCTGGAAATAACTGGTCTTCTGATTCGGAATGGGGGCTTTCCACTTTGGATTCAGAAGATGAAGATGCTTCATTTGAATATGGTGGAATCTTTGATTAAAGTGGTTAGCAAGACACTTCACCTAGAGCAGTGCTGTCCAACTTCTGTTGGTGGAGGGCCGATAATGGAAGCCAGTTTTGACCACTCCCCTTTTTGAAACCGCACCCACTTGAAACCACACCCATGTTATCACATGACCATACCCATATTAATGGTTGTAGTACAGCAAAAACCTGCCATACTCTGCCTGCCCTACCCTGCCTGCGTGTGCCAGACTCTGCCTTCCCTACCCTGCCTGTGTGTGCCATACTCTGCCTTCCCTACCCTGCCTGTGTGCCATACTTGGCTAGTTTGTGCCATACTTGGCCTGTGTGTGCCATACTCTGCCTGCCCTACCCTACCCTGCCTGTGTGTGCCATACTCTGCCTGCCCTACCCTGCCTGTGTGTGCCATACTCTGCCTTCCCTACCCTGCCTGCGTGTGCCATACTTTCACTGTGTTTGCCATTCTTGGCTGGTTTGTGCCATACTTGGCCTGTGTGTGCCATACTCTGCCTGTGTGTGCCATACTCTGCCTTCTCTACCCTGCCTGTGTGTGCCATACTCTGCTTGCCCTATGATGCTAGGGGGCAGTTAATCACAGTACTGATACCATTTAAATCTTACACAAGAGTAAGCCATCAAAGCACCCAGACAGGTGGGGGGCCACACAGAGGGGGGTCGCGGGCCGCCAGTTGGACAGCACTGACCTAGAGGATAAGCCCAAGTCACCTTCCAAGCAGGATAAAATGTTCAAGTCGGTGTCCCTTTTGTTCCAAGTTCATGATGTATTTAAAGCAGCTATTAATGAGAAATTCCTGATTAAAAGCAAATTATTTCCAGAAAATTTAAGAAAATGTTCCCGTTTTCGGCAAATCAGATGGGTATGTGTTCCTGCCAGTGGTTCTCCCAGCTATTGATAAAGACAACAGAGAAACCCTTTCAAGCTCCCGGAGAGGGCAGATTTGCCACCGCAATGATGTCACAAAAGGGGCAGGGCTGGTGTGCACATATAAATACAGAAGCCAGGAGAGGCAGCCGGCATTGTTAGGTCCAGGTGGGGAGGGTGAGCAGCAGAAGTCAACCCAAACCTAATGCTACCTGTAAGTGATGTGCCAGCCCTTTAGCACAGGGATCCCCAACCTTTTATATCCGTGAGCCACATTTAAATTGAAAAAGTGTTGGGGAGAAACACAAGCATCAAAAAGTTTCCCGGGGGTGCCAATAATAGCTACTTAATGACTCAATGTGGACTGGCAGCCTATAGAAGGCTCTGTTTGGCAATATACTTGGTTTTTATGCAACCAAAACTTGTTTCCTTATCAGAAATTAAAAAATAAGCACCTACTTTGAGGCAATTGGGAGCAACATCCAAGGGGTTGGGGAGCAACATGTTGCTCACGAGCCACTGGTTGGGGAACACTGCTTTAGCATAATTAGATTTTTAGCAGTTAAAACTTTTTTAAACCATTTTTTAATATAAGCCCTATACATTTTAGAAAAAGGGGAATATACCCAAAAATTAGTATGATACAATATGTCTCCTTTTTTGTACTCACATCTTTTGCAAGACCTTATATGCTATCTATATGCTCCTGTCAGTGCTCCATACTGCTGGCCAACAGCAAAGACTCTTGCTATATTTCAGCAAACTACTTGCTGCCCTCTAGGTCATGTGTCTATAGGCATACAGTCCTTGTCTATAATCGGGTGACCACTTAGAAATTCAGGGGCATGTTTAATAAATGCATGTTACATGGCTGCACTCACTTTTTCAAGTGATCTGGTCACCTTAGTCTATAATGAATTACATATTGTTGGATTCCATCTCCCTGTATTAATTAAATACTGTCCTTCTAGAGAGGGGCCCCAGCATCACTTGCTCTCTCTCTGCCATGTTCCACTTACACAAGCTTGAGGGTAATTCTTCTTTCAACAGAACATGGTGAAGTTACATATTCGTATTTACATTTCTGATACCATGCGACCAGTATTTATTTTCTCAGTTTATATTTCAAGGATCACTGCAAACTGATTTGTTTATGTTGTTATTGCCAGAACCCCCCCTCAGCCAGATTTTTCATTTCCTAGCAATAATAATGAAAACGTTGCCCATGGTAGTGAGAGGTTTTATGCTGACCTCAGTTCTGAGGTTAATGGTTATCGAGAAAGACAGATATGCCAGGTCTGGTTCTAAAGCTGAATATTTCTTAGATTCCTAGCAAGTGTCAGCAGGCCTTGCCTGAGCCGTACTGGAAAAATATTGTATGAAGAATTCATTTTTGCTGTTATGGGATGAGTCGCTCACATTAGGTGTGAATGAGTAATATTCTGTCAAAAACACTTACTCATTTGCAACTAGACCATAATAAAGTATATATACAGTATATTGTCATTTTAGGCAAAAATATTCTATAAAGGTAGTTATTTTAGAATAATTCCACTCCTAGAAGCTTTTAAAGCTTCTGTATTTATGGCTGCAAAGCTTTGGAAGGAGAAAACATGGATACGATCATTTAAGTGACAGGAATGGTCATAGAATAGACTGGGGCATATCTGTGTTCTGTGCCTGGTTAAAAATCTGGACAATAAGGTGCAGAGCACAGTAAGGGCAAATGTAATGCAACTGCAGAACAGAGGCAGACACTCCATTTTGGAGTGCAGAGACACACAGTCATTTAATAAAATGCGAAGTAGAGGACAAGTCTGCAAAAACATGTATTTGTGCCCTTTTTGCAATTTGCATCTTGCCCTTAACTTAGTAGCCCTCGCTTGCAGGTACACCGTGCAGTTTTCTGCTAACAGGAGCACGAGCCCGGGGTACCAGGTAAGTAATTACAATCACTGAGGGTTGCCTAACATTGTACTTCTCCTTTATGTTAACTTTTAGCATGTTATAGGAGTTTCAGAAATGAAATTGGTTTTCAATATTTATTTTTTATAATTTTGTAATTATTTGCCTTCATCTTCTGACTCTTTTCAACTGACCCTAGCTACCGTTTTATTGTTATTGCTACTTTTTATTTCTTATTATTTCTCTATGCCTCTCTCCTATATGTTTATTTATATACAGTACTAATGTTCAATTTCTGTCTTCACTGAATATGACAACCTATGTGCCAACTGATCTACAAAAGGTTTGTTTTTATAGGAAAGGGTACAATGTTAATATGTGTTAGTTATTAACTGTGCTACTTTTAATTTACCCCTGTTAATGAATACCAAATGCAAAAGTCATTTCAACAGTAAGTGTGGACTGCAAACTTTTGCTGGCGTATTTCTACATATTAGGGGCAGAGGACAAAACACTGCACCTTGCATTGGATTTTTCATCCACCACAGGGTGCAAAGCACAACCAGACACTGGGCTCTCTCTTGAAAATCTGCCTGGGATTATAGTAAATTATCCCTATTGTGTTGTCCCTTGATGTCTGGTCAGGGGCACTACATCTAATTTTATCATGCTTATATAACTCTGAGCATCAGAGAACATGGATTGAATGTAGATAGCTTCCTAGAAAAGTGTTGCTATAAAAAAAGGTTAGAATAAAACTTAACATAGCCAGCATGCAATAGCTGTTTTATGTATTCAACCTCATCAGACTCACCTCTTCCATTTTCTAAAAGCTGTCTCAATAAGTAGAATCATACTAGTTTCTTACTGTTTAGAACGCTGTGCAACAGGTAATGGAACTTATAGGAATGAGGATGCTGCCCCCTTCAGGCAAAAGTAAGCAGCTTTATATTTTTTTAAATAGTATTTGAACTAAATTTGGGCTTCAATATAAACGTAAACAAATGCTATATGCATTTCTCATAGCAATATATTCCCACACTCAGCAGCCGAACAAATTCAGAACCAGTCCCTGGATCAATTTGTACTGAGAGCTATTGGCCATAACCCTGTATTCCTTCACTTGCTAAAAAGCCATCCAGACCCTTCTTAAAGTTATATAATGTATCAGCCAGCACAACTGATTCGGGGAGAGAATTCCACAACTTCACAGCTCTTACAGCAAAAAATCCTTTCCGAATATTTAAACGGAACCTCCCTTCTTCTAAAAGGAATGGGTGCCTTCGTGTCCGTTGGAAGGACCTACTGGTAAATAAAACATTAGAGAGGTTATTATATGATCCCCTTATATATTGTTGCATAGTTATCATTTCACCTCTTAAGCACCTCTCCTCCAATGTAAACAAACCCATCTTGGCCAGTCTTTCTTTATAACGGAGACATTCCATACCCTTTACCAGCTTAGTTGCCCTTCTCTGGACCCTCTCTAATTCAATAATATCCTGTTTGAGCACTGGAGACCAGAACTGAACAGCATATTCTAGATGGGGCCTTACCAGCTCTCTGTAAAGGGGAAGAAACCCCCCCCCTCCCGTGAATCTATACCCCTTTTTATACAGCTCAAAACCTTGTTTGTCTTAGCATCTGCTGCCTGGCATTGCTTGCTACAGTCAAGTTTATTATCTACAAGGACTCCAAGGTCCTTCTCCATTATGGATTTGCCTAGTGCAGTCCCATTAAGGGTTCATGACCTTACATTTATCCACATTAAATCTCATCTGCCACTTAGCTGCCCAGATTGCTAGTTTCTCAAGATCTTGCTGCAAGGATGCCACATCTTGAACTCACAAATCTATTTTTTTTTATCTGTAATATTGGTGTGTAGGCAGCCATCTCAGTGCATTGTGCCTGAGTCTGAGCTTTCAGAAGGAGCCAGTGCTACACATTAGAACTGCTTTCAGGTGACCTATTGTTTCTCCTGCTAAATGTACTGTCAATACAAGTCACATAATTGCAAAACAGGGTTTCTCCTGCTTGGGTGCTTCTCTCATGTCTACCACTAGGTGGGGCACGTTTAGAAATGCAAACAATTTCTGAATTACTTTTGATTCCACAATGCTTAAATATTTGCCTCTGATTGTATTTAATGTATTTAGGGATAAAGTTCACGTAGCGTCTCACTGTGTTTAATGTATTTGATTTGCCACTTCTTCTGCCCCTCAGTGTATTTAAAGTATTTTGGGTGTGACTACTTCTGCCCCTTAGTGTATAATGTATTAAGGATTTTGAGCTATTGTTCATAGAAGTCAGTTTACTATTATTTACAATGCATATTGTGTGTATATATCTATATATCATTTAGCTAATTGAGGCTAATGGCAAATGGAGCAGTTTTTCTACAGTGTATTTTAGGTGGCAAATAAATGGCCTGGAGCCACACTATAGGCAGTTATACTGTGCACCCACGTACTAAAATTCAGAAGAGTACCAGCAGTGCTATTAGGCTAATGTCCCATGGAGAGATTAGTCACTGTGACTTTTAAAAAGCGAGTTCCAGAGACAAGTCGCTTGTTTTGGGAAGAATAGGAATCACCAGTACCTGAATCGACGATACTGCTATAAATCGCTTATCACTCCGGATCGCTATAAGACCCCTTTTCAAGTGATTTTACAAAGAAAGCATTGTCATTCAAAACTATTCGAATCGCTGAACATAACACCCACTGATCAGAAAGTCACTGCGATTTCCCCATTGCACTGAATGTAATTTCTAATTGTGGGTGGGGAATATGACACTTGGATTTGTGGGAAATAGAATCGCTCCGTTGTTGAAATCTCTAGTTACTGCTTGTTAGGAAAAGACAAGTGACTTGTCGCTTGCTTGCTTTTTAAAAATCACAGCGACTAAATCTCCCCATGGGACATTAGCCTTTGGCCATGGAGGCACTTTACTTCAGGCAGCTGAATCCTTCAGCAGAGGGGTCAGGGAGCTGCTATCTGGGGGGAAAGGAAGCAGCGTAATATTACTCCAGCTTGCAGCACAGCAGTAAAAAGTGACTGAAGTTTATCAGAGCACAAGTCACATGGCTGTGGCACCCTGGGAAAGTAAAGAAATGGCTAGCCCCATGTCACACTAGCTCCAACTGAATATATGATGGCGCTTGCAACCTCTGTTATGCTGCGCTGTATTTTTATTTAATTTGTTCAAATAGGGGCACTTTTCTATTAAATAGACTGTGCGGGGAGGGAGAGGTGAGGGTGGTTGATGGAGAGCAGTTGAGTGGGGTTTTTGTACCCAGGGGGGTTTAGTTCTTTTTTAAGGAGTCCCTTAACAATATAGTTTATAACTGTTACTTATACCAAAGTGATGAATTGAATGAAAGTGAGTGTAGGACTGGCCAGACCAGGAGTGATGTAGTTGGCCAGCTTAAATATATTGCGTTATACCAACAATTCCTGATTTGTTTAAAAGGGAGGACATTTTTAGTAGCTTAATGCACAAAATGTCTTAATGTCCATAACATATTGATAATGGCAGAGTGCAGAGGATCTCTGTATGAATTTTGAGGTCACAGCCTCATTGCACCCCCCCTTAAAGGAGAATGCAAGTCAAAATTTAAAAAGCATACTGCCCAATAGTCCTCCTATTGTTTAGTAAAAACGCCACACTTGTGGCTCACCTAATCAAATATTTACTCACTCACACTTACTTCACATTTTCTAGAACAGGCAGCCATCTCTAAATAGGTATTCTCCCTTCCTTTCCCTTCTTGCTTCATACTGCAAGTGTGTTTCATTCCCCCCCCCCCCTCTGCCAGATCCGCTTCTGATTGGCTGGTGGGCATGTGTAGCTCAGAACAGGAGACAGGATCAAGTTACACACATGCTCAGAGAATAGGAAGGCTGCCGCTGGCACCTACAGGAAGGGGAGAGAGATTTCAGTGATGTCACTGTAGGCTTCACACTGCTGTAGGCTGCCAGCACCATATCTCAGAGAAGCAAGCAGGGATCTGGGAATTGAGACATGCAGTAAGTACTTAAAAAGAATGCCTTTAGACTTACTTTTAATTTATATTAACCTTTCATTGTCCTTTAATGGTTTAAAAATGTTTATTGGTAAGTACAACTTTCCCATTTTCCTAATGCTCTGATAGAGTCCAAAAACCTGCTCAGCTTCTTACATATTTGGTGTCATCCGATATCATTAAGACAGAACAATGCTATATGTCTAACAAACCTGCTCTACAGCAATCAGGTGCTGCTGACTTCCTTCAGCAAATGATTAGCCCTATAATCAGCTTCATAATATGTTTTTTCTTGCTTTTATGTAATTGAATCCTTTTTGTAACCATGACTTTTCCCAAGGTGCCTTGTATCTGTCAGTGTATTGTTTCACAGGCCATTCATGAACAACAAGTCTGATCAAAAGAAATGAGTGAAAAGTCAGGGCCACCATCAGAAATCAACAACAAAAATGTCTGGGCCCCCCTTCCATGCCCCCCTCCCCCAATGCCCAACGGCCTTTCCCATGAGTACAAAGGACACACCCATGCCTCCTGTTTGGAACTTTGGCATAGGTAAAGTGCTTTGCCACCCCTGGCCAGGGCCCCCTCACACATTGGTGGCCAGGGCCCCTACAGCTTATAACTAATAAAACTTGAGGAAGGCTTTCCCCCATTTGCCCCCATGCCTCCTATTTGGAGCTTTGGCATGGGTAAAGTGCTTTAGTACCTCTGGCCAGGGCCCCCTAACACATTGGTGTTCAGTGGAATTTACATTTAAACTTCATCAGGGGACTTTTTCCTTCTTTGTAGTCTTCTTCCTTCTCCTCCAGGGTCTTATTCAGCTTCTCAGGCTCCTCCGTCGGCTTCTTCAGCTCCTCCAGGGGCAGCAGCTTTGGCGGCTCCAGGCTCCTCAGGCGAGATCCTTCCTGGATGACACCTCTTCACTTCTGTCTCCATGCGAGCGGAGACAGCCCCTTTTATAAGGTTGCGCCCAATGCGTACTGATGTCACGCGTACGAATGGGACGCGACCACCCGGATTGCCAATGACAGGGCCCATAATTGATTAAAGGGGGCCCAATCTAATCAGAAAGCTGTAGCACGGCTGGATCCCCCTTAAAAGTGAAAATAGTCCTGGCCCAGGACTACTGTCCCTTCTGTGCCCCCCTGCTGGCGGCCCTGCTCTTAAACTCAAGATTACATATTGAATCCACTATATTAATTGCTATGGCAAGAACTTTTCAGAAGAAGTATGCTTTAAAGGGGTCGTTCACCTTTAAATTAATTTTTAGCATGACACAGCAATTTTGGCTGCTGGGGTCAGTGACCCTAATTTGATAGCCTGAAGGATTTAGAATAGTAAAGCAAATAATTCAAAAACTATAAAAAACATTATCAAGACCAATTGCAAAGTTGCTAGGAATATGACATTCTATAACATACTAAAAGTTAACTTAAAGGTGAGCCACCTCTTTAGGGTGAAGACACACTGGGCTACTAGTAGCAGCCAGTGTCAGACTGACCCACCAGGATACAAGGAAAACTCCCGGTGGGCCCAGGTGTCAGTGGGCCTCTTGCTTCTAACTATTTATGCTATTTCATGGTCATTCCCTATTTCTGTATGGGAACATGGAAGCTTGATAGATGGAAGAATGGAGTATAGTATGTAGAGAAAAGAGACTAGAATAATAAACAGTTTGAGGGAGGAGAGGAGGAATTAAAGTTTTGAGAGTGGGCCTATGGTCCAGGGTTTTGTGATGGGCCCCTGGCATCTCAGTCCGACACTGGTAGCAGCTACTTTCTCATGGCTACTAAACTCCAGAAAATACCCTTCCATAGACAATACTGAGAATTGCCACTGCTAAAACACACAGAGAGACAATTATCAGTAAATGATCAGCATTGTCTATTTAAGTAGCCAAGACAAATAGCTGCTACTAGTAGCTCCATATGTCTTTACCCTTAGGGCTCTGGCACACGGGGAGATTAGTCACCCGCGAAATGCCTCGAGAGGAAACTTCCGCGATTTCAGGGAAATCATGCCGCCGCGTTTGCCATCCCACAGGCGATTTACATTTTCGCCGGTGGGATGTCATTTAGGGGAGTTTAGTTGCCCGCAAAAAGGGAGATTTGTCGCGGTCGACTAATCTCCCTGTGCGTGCCATTAAAGGAGACAATATACTTAGATAGGACCCATATATGAAGAAACATGTAAGCATTGCTTCACTGCCACTAAATCTGCAATAGGTGGCAAATTTTGTTTAACATGCATACTATTTTCTGCATTCTTACATCCCATGCATATTATTTGCAATTATAATACATCTGGGGACTCAGAAATGTATATTGTACATATAAATGAGCAGTGAGGGTCATTGATTAATTAACCCTGTTTTCTATTTGGGCATTCAGCTCTGGTGAGATCCCAACAAAGTTTGATAAGCAAAACTGGGACTTATGCATCAGTCAACAAAGATTAGTGTAAAACTGCCCAGTTACATAGGAAGGGCCCTTGAATGCTAGCTGTTTTACTTTAAAATGATTCCGTCAGTTCCTTATGGGTGCACCAGTTATTTACTGCTCTAGAATTTAATTTTGTACCGGCTAAGCATTGTGGGTACCTACAGTAAGCATATTTTACATCCCTGGGCACCTAGTGTCACTGTTGTGTTTTACTGTGGTACACTTATCACTATCTTGCAGTTTTGCTCACATTGTACCTCCTATTATGGCATTATCTATTTCTTTGTAGCTTCAGGTCTTGGCTGTAACTTTGCAGTCAGGTGCACTGTTTAATGCACAATATGTGTAATATTTCTGGCCAACAAACTGCAAGTTTCATACACAGAACAATTATACAGAACATAAAATATGTGTAAATGTTAAATATATAAAACAGAGAAACTTCATAAGATCAAAATATGGTTTGTGACTATTGTGTTTATAAAGCAAACTGATAATGCAATAGAGTAGAAGGAAAGGTAAAAACTAAGTAAGCTTTATCAGAAAGGTTTATGTAAATACAGCCATAAGAAGAAACGCTGCACTGAGTCCTCTACCAAAAAAAAACCACAGGATTTCTTGTCTGCCTTTTTGAAAAGGAAAAGTATCTGACTTTCTCTTTCAGAAAAATTCACATTGAAGGTGCATTCCCACTGTAACAGACAGCATTTAAAAAAAAAAATTAGGAAATCACATTGTATGATTTTTAAAGAATATATTTTATTGCACTGCTGCACATTATTTGAACACCTGGCAATCAGCAAGAATTCTGGCTCCCAAAAACCTGTTAGGCTAATGCCAGACGAGGCGTAGGGCGGATATTTTCGTCAAGTCGAAAAACGCTTGCTGAAAATTCCGCCCTACGCCTCCTACTTGTGCCTGCACCCGAATGAATAGAATACGCTCGAGTGCAGGCACATGTAGCCGATATACGCATAAAAGCGTAAGACTTTCAAACCCTTGCATTTTTATGCGTATATCGGCTACATGTGCCTGCACTTGAGCGTATCTCATTCATTCGGGTGCAGGCACATGTAGGAGGCGTAGGGCGGAATTTTCAGCAAGCGATTTTCTGCTTGCCGAAAATATCCGCCCTACGCCTCGTCTGGCATTAGCCTTACACTGCCTTTAAATAGTCCACCTCTACTCCACTCATTCATCAAAATTAGTAGCATCTGTCTGAGCTCTTTAAAGACACCTGTCTACCCCACAGTCAGTCCGACTCCAACTACTACCATGGGCAAGACCAAAGAGCTGTCAAAAGACACCAGAGACAAAATTGTGAACCTCCACAAGGCTGGAAAGGGCTACAGGGCAATTGCCAAACAGCTTGGTGAAAATAGATCAACTGTTGGAGCAATTGTTAGAAAATGGAAGATGCTAAAGACAACTGTTAGTCTCCCTAGGACTCAGGCTCCATGCAAGATCTCACCTCGTGGGGTATCACTGATGATAAGAAAGGTGAGGAATCAGCCCAGAACTACAACGGAGGAGCTGGTCAATGACATGAAGAGAGCTGGGACCACAGTTTCAAAGGTCACTGTCGGTAGAACACTATGCCGTCATGGTTTGAAGTTTGCCAATGACCATCTGGATGATCCAGAAGAGGCATGGGAGAAAGTCATGTGGTCAGATGAGACCAAAGTAGAACTTTTTGGTCTAAACTAAGGATGAGTTGTATCCCAAGAACACCATCCCTACTGTAAAGCATGGGTGTGGTAACATCATGCTTTGGGGGTGCTTTTCTGCGAAGGGGACAGGACGACTGCACTGTATTAAGGAGAGGATGAATGGGGCCATGTATTGTGAGATTTTGAGCAACAACCTCCTTCCCTAAGTCACAGTATTGAAGATGGGTCGTGGCTGGGTCTTCCAACATGACAACTAACCGAAGCACACAGCCAGGATAACCAAGGAGCGGCTCCGTAAGAGGCATATCAAGGTTCTGGAGTGGCCTAGCCAGTCTCCAGACCTAAATCCAATAGAAAATCTTTGGAGGGAGCTGAAACTCTGTGTTGCTCAGTGACAGCCCCGAAATCTGACAGATCTAGAGGAGATCTGTGTGCAGGAGTGGGCCAAAATCCCTGTTGCAGTGTGTGCAAACCTGGTCAAGAACTACAGGAAACGTTTGACCTCTGTAATTGCAAACAAAGGCTTCTGTACCAAATATTAACACTGATTTTCTCAGGTGTTCAAATACTTATGTGCAGCAGTGCAATACAAATAAATTCTTTAAAAATCATACAATGTGATTTCCTGAATTTTTTTTTTTTAAATGCTGTCTCTCACAGTGGGAATGCACCTACAATGTGAATTTCAGACCCCTTCATGATTTCTAAGTGGGAGAACTTGCAAAATCGCAGGGTGTTCAAATACTTATGTTCCTCACTGTAACTGTACTGTGCAGGGCTGTGGAGTCGGTAGATAAATTCTCCGACTCCGACTCCTCAGTTTCTGATACTTCCGACTCCGACTCCGACTCCTCTGTTTTTAATATGCTAATGTATTTATACATTCATACAGTCAATGAAAAGCATGCTTCATGGTCACTCAACGTGTTCGTTTATGCACTGCGTGCATTGGGCTTTATTCTTATAGCAGAGAAGTAATTAATTATGACTGTTTGTGAATTGGGACATTTAAACTTGATTTATTTATTTTTTTTATTCCCATTTAAATTTAGTAGGAGTCGGAGTCGGAGTCAGTTCATTTTTTGCCGACTCCAGGTACCCAAAATTGCCTCCGACTCCACAGCCCTGGTACTGTGTATATATTTGCATTTATTACTGTAATTACCCCTGTCTGTTCTACTGTACAGTGCTGTGTCAGTATAGAAAAAAAAATATACATGCACACTATGGCAACTAAATTAAAGCCATCCTTTATTTAGAACCTGGTGCCCTGAGTCTGTTGCCTAAATATGCCAGTGGTCCTGAACATGCTTATTTGCATTTATACATATACAGTGGCTTGCAAAAGTATTCGGCCCCCTTGAACTTTTCCACATTTTGTCACATTACAGCCACAAACATGAATCAATTTTATTGGAATTCCACGTGAAAGACCAATACAAAGTGGTGTAAACGTGAGAAGTGGAACGAAAATCATACATGATTCCAAACATTTTTTACAAATAAATAACTGCAAAGTGGGGTCTGCGTAATTATTCAGCCCCCTGAGTCAATACTTTGTAGAACCACCTTTTGCTGCAATTCCAGCTGCCAGGCTTTTAGGGTATGTCTCTACCAGCTTTGCACATCTAGACTGAAATCCTTGCCCATTCTTCTTTGCAAAACAGCTCCAGCTCAGTCAGATTAGATGGACAGCGTTTGTGAACAGCAGTTTTCAGATCTTGCCACAAATTCTCGATTGGATTTAGATCTGGACTTTGACTGGGCCATTCTAACACATGAATATGTTTTGTTTTAAACCATTCCATTGTTGCCCTGGCTTTATGTTTAGGGTCGTTGTCCTGCTGGAAGGTGAACCTCCGCCCCAGTCTCAAGTCTTTTGCAGACCCCAAGAGGTTTTCTTCCAAGATTGCCCTGTATTTGGCTCCATCCATCTTCCCATCAACTCTGAGCAGCTTCCCTGTCCCTGCTGAAGAGAAGCACCCCCAGAGCATGATGCTGCCCCCCCATATGTGACAGTGGGGATGGTGTGTTCAGAGTGATGTGCAGTGTTAGTTTTCCGCCACACATAGCGTTTTGTATTTTGGCCAAAAAGTTCCATTTTGGTCTCATCTGGCCAGAGCACTTTCTTCCACGTTTGCTGTTTCCCCCACATGGCTTGTGGCAAACTGCAAACGGGACTTCTTATGGTTTTCTGTTAACAATGGCTTTCTTCTTGCCACTCTTCCATAAAGGCCAACTTTGTGCAGTGCACGACTAATAGTTGTCCTATGGACAGATTCCCCCACCTGAGCTGTAGATCTCTGCAGCTCCCCCAGAGTCACCATGGGCCTCTTGGCTGCATTTCTGATCAGCGCTCTCCTTGTTCGGCCTGTGAGTTTAGGTGGGCGGCCTTGTCTTGGTAGGTTTACAGTTGTGCCATACTCCTTCCATTTCTGAATGATCGCTTGAACAGTGCTCCGTGGGATGTTCAAGGCTTTGGAAATCTTTTTGTAGCCTAAGCCTGCTTTAAATTTCTCAATAACTTTATCCCTGACCTGTCTGGTGTGTTCTTTGGACTTCATGGTGTTGTTGCTCCCAATATTCTCTTAGACAACCTCTGAGGCCATCACAGAGCAGCTGTATTTGTACTGACATTAGATTACACACAGGTGCACTCTATTTAGTCATTAGCACTCATCAGGCAATGTCTATGGGCAACTGACTGCACTCAGACCAAAGGGGGCTGAATAATTACGCACACCCCACTTTGCAGCTATTTATTTGTAAAAAATGTTTGGAATCATGTATGATTTTCGTTCCACTTCTCACATGTACACCACTTTGTATTGGTCTTTCACGTGGAATTCCAATAAAATTGATTCATGTTTGTGGCTGTAATGTGACAAAATGTGGAAAAGTTCAAGGGGGCCGAATACTTTTGCAAGCCACTGTAAGTGCAAAGTATTATGTTTCTGAAAGATACAAACAAGAACAAAATCAACTCAGAATTTGCTTTATTAAAGATATATCACATTTAGAAAGAACAATTTTGAGGACGCCCTTCTGTTGCACATTTAAAGAGCTTTTAAAGAGGAAAAACTTACCTCAAACAGGTTTTCTATTACATGAAAGATAGTTTATATTCTAAAGGTTAGCAATTAATCTTCCTATCAACCTACTGTACTCACAGGCATCAAATGTATAACAGTACACTGTATATAGGAATTTGAATTTCTATTATTATTACTGCTTGCCAAGCCAATGGCAGAGCAAACGTGAGATTGCTCCCAGCTTGCCCTTGTTGCATGGCCCAGCAGTATAATCGTATCCCTGCTATCTGCACTATTGTGCCTGTGCCATGTAAACAGCGTGTCCCCCAATCATCAAAACTGTGCAAACATTGCTAATTATCTCCCTGCTTTGCTATTGAAATTATGTAAACTAATGTTTGTTGGAGCAAAAAGGCCACAGTAGAGCAATTTACATTAATACTGAAGGGCCTCCACCATTCATTGTGCTGCGCAATTGCCATGTGAATAGAATATCAAATATTTAATATTTACAAAGCCTTTATTCTGGCCGAACAGGCACAGATTTTCCATAATGAACTGTATAACTGTACCAAATGTATGACCCGTAACACCTATTACCACTGGGGGCCAATTTTATGCAAAAAGTTTAGCAGTTTTGGACTAAAGTGAGCTTTTATTCCATACAGTATGGCGGCAGGGAGAGAACATTTTGCTATTTTTATTGGGATTTTCTAAAACAAATCTGCAGATAGTGAAGTGATAATAGTTTGGAAAAGCTGTCATATGGTTTTTGAGGCAAGTTATTATGGCACTGTGTGGAACTTTAGAAAAACAGTCCAAAGGGACCTGCATTGGTGGAGAGCCCTGCCAGGCGGTCTGGCAATCTGTGAGTTCTGGGGCTGCTGTAAGGTGCCAGTGACAGTCACTGTTTATCGGGCAGTTTGGCCTCTGTGTACTTGAAATGCCAGGGCCTACTTTGACTCCAAGTCCTGCCCAGAGCCGTGCCTACTGCTTGTGGGATAAAGACAAACCACCCTCCTTCCCCGCTGATAACATAGTCACACGCAGGACTCTTCGCTCTGCCACCACTAAGTATTTCTCTCCCAAACTAGTAGGCAGGGACACATATGGTATATTTCATTCAGTAACATTTGCTGCTGATGAATGGCACCTTCGCTTTGAGATTCTAGCACCTGAGAGAGTACAAGCCAGAGGTGCCGGTGCGCTACGCACAACAATAATACAGAAGGAAGAAGCCGCCCCATGAGCTCCCTGCACTGAGGCGCAGCTCACACGCCCAGAGGTTGTCCCTCCCTGTCACTGCAACTCTTTCTCTCATTTCCTGGGTCACTCCGTTGCTATGGTGACCGCATTGCACCTGAGCCCTGCGCTTGCGTGTTTCCCTGCAGCCCGCTGGCGCAGACCTGGGGGGCCCGAGTGGCAGTAGAACGCTTAGTAAGGGGCACATGACTGTACGGTAATAACCTATTCCTCCCTGGGGACGAGTTACAGGAGGCCTCCCGGCATGCACCGCTTTATTGTGGTCGGTAGCTCAGGGAGATAAGAACGGAGCTGACCGGACTGACTGGCGCGGGCGAAAGGGCACTGGGTGCCGGGACAAGAGAGCATGACTCCCAGCGCCCACTGACTGGCAGAAAGAGACGCCACACACGCACAGAGACGGTATGTATTATAGCTAGTGCACCTGTCCCTGGCTGGCGCTATTCCTGCCCTATATATGCGCATCATTCCTGCACTCTATCTCTCTTGCAGTTGTATAGGGAGGAGCTCTGTGCGTTGGTATAACTGTGCCCTTGCCATGTAATCAGCGCTCCTAGGGCATCATTAAGTGCTAGGGATTTGCCTCCCAATCTCATTGTGATCTCTCTGATCTGCCTTGGGAGAGAGGGAGGGGGGCGCGCTAATGGCTCATCGTCATCGCTGAGTGGGGGCATCGCCAGTGTGCAGGATGGACGTGACCCCCATGGGACGCTAAGGGCGGGTTCCTCTGCTCATGCCCGGGGCTGGGAGCAGCCTGTCTCTGTTCCACTCAGTCAGTAGCCTGCCCGGGGATGGCACGGCAAGCCCCTGTGTGAGGAGCCCATACACATGCTGATGAGGAGCGGTGGGTGAGTGGGTGCAGGCTGCGGCTATGGGGGGAGTCACTGAGATCATACTACACCTCCTTGGTGCTTAGCGCCTCATTAGTACATCGCATCACTATTACAGCACCTAGCGCTGGGAGACACACAATGGTGATTAGTGACCCACACTAAAGTCAGTGTTATCCGCAATGCAGATGGAGTGCAGGGCTGTCCAACCCCTGTCCTCTTATAGTACTACAACTACTGGGTTACTGAGGGGCCATGGGTTGGCCACTAACCTTTGGGCTGGATTTGCTGGCAAATTCACTGGTATCTCAGCTTTGCTGTATGGGGAAGATTTCCTTTAGTGATTGAGGCTAATAAGTGCTTATACAGAGCTCCCTGCTCTCTGTGGGATGTTTGAAGTGGGTTTATTGATAAGCATGGATATTTATATTCCTATTATTAGATACATTATTATTCTTTCCATAGGACTCTGCCACACCTCATATGTAATACAATATGGGCGGTTAGGTCAATTATTGCCCATTGTTGTGCCCTTTGTATGCCTTGTTTGAGTGTTGGGAAGCAAGTGTCCTGATATTAATAAGATGCTGTGTAAGACAGTTTTCTGGTGAAGCCTTTGTATGGAGCCTATTAGCCGTAGTCATTTAATAATTCATGCTTTTATGGAAACAAAGAGAGCGCTGCGTGGCCCATGTGTCATTATGACCTATCCATTCTGTGTGCTCCTGGGAGTATCAATGACATCAACCATCTCCAACTACAGCAGTGCTGTGCCTCCTGCCTCTCTCTCTATGGAATCCTCCAAGGTAGGGTGTTTTCCTTCCCTCCATGCTGAAAAAAGTAGTTACCGGTTCTTTTAAATCTAAACAGTACATGATGCTACTGCTGGAGTGATTGCTAAAATGTTGCTTACAGTGTCCCCACGAGTAGTTCAGCAGGCTCGCCACAGAGCTCGTTGGACGCATTTTCTTCACGCCTTATTGTGTCACTCCCAATGTGGGCAAAAGTTTGCAGAAAATCAGGATGTTATTGAATTTACAGCAGAAATACTATTTTAGGGCCAGTCTGACACATGTGAACCTTATATGAACATGCATTTGTTGACAGTGCTGTGCGTATGTGAAAGTTCCCAACCGTTGCTTGACATTGTATGTAACCTTGTTATCAAGTTATTGTCTGCTTTAATTAGCCATATTGGGCTCATAGAGGCTCACTGCAGTGTCCTTCACTAGGCTTGGTGGCAGGAAGTCACGTGTGCAACAGATACTTTTCCATGATCAATGCTATTGCGAAAAATTGTTTAGTTTTGATACGGTGCAACAATGTTATTATACTCGTATAACTGTCAGGCTTGCTAGTGCCTTTTTTATTTTTACAGTTTAGTTACTGTATCCTTTAAGGCAGAGTTTTCAATAAATATACAGTTATGGGACCTGTTATCCAGAATTCTTGGGAACTGGGTTTTCTGTAAATTCACCATACCTTAAGTCTGCTAAGAAAAACATTTAAACATTAATTAAACCCAATAGGATTGTTTTGTATCAAGTACAAGGTACTATTTTGTTATTACAGAAAAAAAGGAATTTTTTAAAAAAATATAATTATATAAATATTCTGAATATCGAGTTTCCAGATAATTGATCCCATATCTGTATTTATGTTCGTTTAAAAATGTGTTCTGTTATAAATATGTGTACATAGATAATTGTTTTTATAGTAACTTAATATGTCGGCATACATGTTGCTTCCAGGCAGTGAGATAAGACAGCATCACTCTTGTATATTTTGCATTGCTTGCCAACACATTCTAAGGGTGAAGACACACGGAGCTACTTAGTAGCAGCTACTTGTCACGGCTACTAAATGCCAGAAAATCCCCTGCCATACTGAGAATTTCCTCAAACACACGTAGAGACTTATCAGTAAATGATCAGTATTGTCTGTTTTAGTATCCTTGACAAGTAGCTGCTACTAGTAGCTCTGTGTGTCTTCACCGTAACATTGCTTTCTGACAGTTAGTTAATGGTAAGTGCCATCATAGTACTAAAAATATGCAAATTTAGCTTAATGTTTTGAGCATAGTCATCTAAATGCTACAGTTATCACTTGTGCCTCCTAAACAACTGCAATAAGGATCACAACAGGATCCCTGCAGCCTGGATTCTTATCTACCAGATATTAGAGAGGCTGGAATAATCTTACAGCCATGTCATACTTTAAATGTAACTTAGAATGAATTAGAAGAATAGCTTTGATACTTTGATAATAACTGAGACTCATATAACTGCAGCTGGTTACTCTCAGATACATGCTTACACATGCTTTACAGTTTGTATTTGTATTTGCTGTAACATGTGAATACGATGGGAATAGTATATATATTTGCTGGGTAAATAATCTCTCCATTAGTTAAAGCAGACACGGGTGTGGTTTTTACCACTTTACATGTTTTGCTCATATTCCTTTGATTACATGTGCTTTGTCATGTCAGACAGTTGTTCTACTATTAACAGAAGTGCTCAAGGTGAATTGGAATTCTGGCTAGTCATTAGATACAGCAGATCAAGGTGAGGAGCCTTGGAACACAGTGGTGTATGATAGTTATTCATTTAAGTGAGGTAAATCATGAGCTGCAGAGTTAGTTCTTTGCTGTGCTTCAGCAGTGCCCACCTTGCTCTTCTGCTGCCGCATAGGGCACTCGGGGAGTACAAAAACCGCAGTTGTTTGGATGCACCACAGAAGCCACACAAATTGTACTTTGCCTTGCTGCATTAGTATACAACACGTGGAGTAAATGAGTTGCATTTTGTAACACAGTTTACAGCCATTTTGGGATCAGCTTTTGGAGGCATTCAAAGGAGATCAGCATATTGTTAGAAGGATGACAGTACCCCTTTAAGTGACCATTTGTTTCCATTTATTCTCGTATGTGTCATTCAACCAACACTGGCTATAAAAACCTTCTCTTTAAGGCTATCATTGGCCTTAAATATTGACCTTTTGCTTTGAGCCGCCATTTTGTAATGGGCTGTGAGCTCTAACTGTAACAGGAAGGAGTGTGGGAGTAAAAAGCAGAACTCTGTCCATTAATTCACTGATGTGGCCTAACATGTATGTGTGCCTTGGTTTGTTTGTGTGTACTGTGATCCCAGGGGGTGGCACTTAGTACTTAAATAGCAATTTTCTATTTAGTATTACCCAATGGCACATACAGCTAGAAATATATTTTATGAAAATGGTTTATTTAGATAAAGCAGGGTTTGATTATAGAGACATACATTGTTCGGGGGTATAGTTTTCCTTTACAATTCAGTTGGATCAGAATAGAATGTGGCCTTTTATGTGGAAGCACTCTGATGCTCCTGAAGCATGTTTTAAAGAGGAATAAGGCTCTGTTGAAAAGGTACCATACACACCTAGATTGTTATAAATATAACCAAGAGACACAACCATGTATAGATAAAAAATCATATGTAGTTCAATAGTCTGCCCAGCAAGTCCCTTTGTCCCTGAGCCACACAGTCTATAATCCACACACTCCTCTAATGGTGATGAAGACCCCCTCTAGATGATTGGCACACATCATACCTTGCAAACAAAACATAAAATATACTCTATGTATAACATGCAGCTAGGAGCTTACCCCAATTATTGTAACCACCAGGGGTTATTCTGACAAAGGGTGGGTTAACCCCTCCCCAAAACCTTTGCTGGCCACAATAAATGGGGTAAGTTCCCTGCCTTCATGAGTTGCCCACATTCCTCCAGAATTACTATGAGTGGTGACTTACTGGTTATTTGCTTCTTTTGTATTTACCCCTCCTAAATTCCTGTCACAGAGGGAAGCAACATCCTGCTAGGTTATCATTCACTTTTAAGGATTTTAAGGATTCTTAACTATTAGTTTTGGGTTAATATTACTCCCCTTAATATTGATAGTATTTTTTAAAATAACTATTAAATATTTTACCTTGTTAATTATATGGCTGATGACCCTTCTTGTCTTGGTTGTCAAAACTGAATACCAGGACTGGACCCCCTGGGAAGAAAGGTTAAGAAGCCCTGTTATTCTGCAGTGGCACCATCCTTTATTATAAAGGTGTATAAATGGAGTATTCCATTTTGTGTAACACTTTTTCAGACAATATCATTGGTGCAGCTTTGCTCCAGCTCTTTTAGCAAGTAATTAGCATTAGCACTTACTGAGCTGCTATTGGAACTGGGACGTTTGCCGGGTATCAGACATAGGGTAGGCATTGTTACTATTGTTCCATTTCCCCCAATGAGGTTTCTCAGTCACTGTTTGTGCGACCTGATTTGTTTGAGTTTTGCTCAGTTGCCAAGGTATAAGAATGAACTGTGGGCAAATGTCCTACTTCATTTATTCTCAACTGAAACACTACACAGACTTTCCTGAGAAACCAAACACAAAAAGAAAATGAAATAATACCACCTTAAGGAAGGAGTACCCACAAAAGCTGGTGCACCATTTCGATGAATGCTGACAGTCGAGTTGCCAATAACATATCCTTAGTGTCTTTCTCATTTAGTCCAGGCTTGCACCCATGTGTGATAATATGTATGGAATGCAAACCTGTCCTCATAGCTTGGTCCTGCATTTGGAGAATATTGTATCTTCTTTTAATACCTCTATACTTCTTTAAAGAATGTGTCCCATATATATATAATTTAGCATAATGAAAGCATATTTAGTTCTAGGCAACTTTCCAGAATACATTAACTAAAGAAGTTTAAATTATTTCGATAGAATTACCAGGTACCAGTTACAGGCAGTACCTGTTCTTTGCTATTCCCTGCACTTCTAGTCCTGTCTACATATACAGGTATGAAATCTGTTATCCGGAAATCCATTATCCAGAATGCTCCAAATTATGGGAAAGCCATCTTCCATAGACTACATTTTTATCAAATAATTAACAATTTTAAAAATAATTTTCTTTACTAATAAAACAGTACCTTGTATTTGATCCTAACTAAGATATGATTATTCCTTAGGAGGCAGAACAATCCTATTCGGTTTATGTAATGTTTTAATAATTTTTAGCAGAGTTAAGGGATGGAGATCCAAATTACAGAAAGACCCCTTATCTAGAAAATTCCAGCACCAGAGCATTCTGGATAATAGTTCCATACCTGCACCGATAACATAGCAGTAGTCTTCTACTGGCCCTTTCAGCTTGGACTGCCGAATCCATGGTGCCTTTGCTTTCAGGGGGAGTGACTACTGATCCTTGCTTCATTGCAGTAATGATGAGCAGTGAATAGATAGCAAATAACAGACAAGTGTTGGTTTCAACAGCAATTACAAATAATTTGTAATTTGCTGTAATCCCTGTGAGGGGCTGGAGGTGCCTGTTTAGTCATGTACAGACAGAATAATTATATTCAGGAAGGGGTTACTTTCATGTTGTAATGATTTTATGTTATGTGTATGATTATGGACAAAAAGAAACCCTTCTCTTAAAATTTCTCCTATTAAATCCTATATTCATTCAGCTACCCTTTTTCTGTGTCCCATCTGTAACTGTAGTACAGGGCTGTGCAGCTGGAAGCCTGCGGGCCAGATGTGCCCCCAGATATCTGTCTGGCTACCGTACTGCTCAGCTCCTTGCCTAAAGTCTGTGGGTAACATTACCATTTCATTATAATCTGGTCTGCAAACGTTAAGTAAGATGAGTGATGGTGCAGCTATATGGAGCCAGAGCTCACAGTCCCAGAATAATTACAGTATAGATTGCCTGATATCTGTCAGACTCTCTATTACTGCTCCATTTCTCATCTCCCTACCCCAGACTCTGGTTTTTACTGATGCACAAGTGCTGTACTTTTCAGTCATCTAACCTCCCCTCCAGAGCCAATCAGCCCAGCTCTCTGAGGCATCTATAAAACACAATCCTTAGATATATTTTACTAGAATCTTATTTCCTTTCATTTATTCCCACAGTCAGTAGTTTCTCAAGACATTCAAATACTGTGAGAGTGTTAACCCTTTTATTAATCCAGGTGGGTGAAATCTCTCAGGTTTTAATCAGTGATAATGATCCATCTTTAATATGGAACAATAATGGTTATATCCCGTTAGCCACCACTTTCATTTTAACATCAAAGAATGTAATACTCTCTCAGATGATCCCAAGATACATCCTAGGTGCTGCAGTGGAATAAACCTAATAAAATCAAGTTCTTACCTTGTATGGTGCCAAATAAGGAATAAATCAGTTAGAAAGCATCGCCTTCTAGTTGATTTATTCTGATGGGAAATTAATATTTCCTCCATATAGCCCACAAAAAGAATGGCAACGGTGCTACTAGAATTCCCATGGCAGCTCCTGCTATTTTGTTATACAAAATTATCCAGAAAGCTCCAGAATACAGTAATGCCATCTCCTATAGACGCCAATTTAATCAAATAATTAAAATATTACATTATGGTAACTAAGCTGCCCCAGGTACCGAGCATTCTGGATAACAGGTCCCATACCTGTAATGCTGTTTCCCTGATAACATAACAACAACTAGATGATGTAGTATCTGGTAGAGACCTGCACGGGTCTGGTCAGGAAGACCTGTGCCCAACCACAACCTGACCCGCACCTAACACCCAGACAGGAAGTGACGTCACTCTGGAGGTTGATCAACCAGGCAAAGGAAAAAATTGCTTAATCGTCAGGGGTGGGTGGAAGGGCTAAGACCCACAGCTGACCCAGAGACCCCAGGTAGGATGTTCATGGACTGCCATCCCGTTTGGTAGATCAGGTACTTTTTACCCAATCGCTTTGGGGGTTCCCGACCCACTGCAGGTCTCTAGTATCTGGTGTCTAATAAATACTTATCTTCCTAACCTGTAACTCCATCCAATCACAACAGAAGGTTACAATAGCAGTACCTAAAACTATAGGTCTGTATAGGCTGTTGCTCATTCTTCATATTTAGAGTGTAAGCTTTATGGGACAGGAACTTCCTTCCTACCTTGTCTCTTACCACATGGTTATTAATCTCTGTATATTTATACTTATTTATTATAATGTTCGGCCTCCCAGTGTGTACTTTTCTATATTGCACAGTGCTGCGTATCCTAGTAGCACTTGGCGTTGCTATCATCTCTATCACAATGTAGTCTTATTCTTCCTTATTCAGGAATTATCACAGAACAAACTGTTATATTTTTATTTAATTAGGCTATGGAGAAATCAGAGTTACAGGAGATAGTGTTACATTTAATGTCTCTGAAATTATTTTCCCTACTGAACACTATCATATTCCTTACTTTTAAATTCCATCATAGCTGGTTTTACATCTGCCACAATAAAATCTAGACATAAACTGCAGTGAAAAAGACCTTTAGAAGGAGCCTGTGGTGCCATAAACTATCCCTGCTTCAGAGTCAGATTCAGGAGACCTAACCATTAAGGTACTGAAGTACCAGTGCTGCTTTCATATCACTTTATGTGCATGGTTTCAGGATGACAGTGGCAGGGCTTTCCAGCAACTACAAGGTATTGGTCCATTAATACAGAGAATAGGTGAATCAGACCAGGTATGGACTGGGGTTCTAAATAGGCCCTTGGCATTTCGAGTACACAGAGGCCCAAACAGCCCCCCTCCCCAACAGCCCACTATATAGCGACTGTCTATGGCATCTTACAGCAGCCCTTCTGGCATTTGCCAGAATCCAAAGATTGCCAGTCCAGACAAAAAATAAGATTTTTTTTTTTTTTTTTGTTAAAGCCACTCTTGGCGAAATGCCCTTATTGTGGGTTTTCTGAATTATTGGTTTCTGCATAAAAGATCCCCAATCTTTACTGGTTTTATTTTTTTTTCCAATTATGCTGCTTTGTATCTGTAAATGTTTTTTTTTTGTATAGTAATTCTAGTTCTAGTGTTAGAACTTCTCTTCTGCATCAGACACGTCTCACCTACATACAGCTATATATATATTCCTGCCTGGTAACACTGCTGTCAGTGGGGGCAGGCTGTGTTAGCTGGCATTTCTGGCGGTGAAATGTATAAGCCTTAGTGTCACAGAGCTATTTACTAAGATATTTCCCTATTCTCTCTTAGATAACATTGCCATGGCTACTTCTAATCTAGAGAACCAGCTCCATAGTGCCCAGAAGAATCTACTCTTCCTGCAGCAGGAACATGCCAACACGCTGAGAGGCCTGCATACAGAGATCCGCCGCCTACAGCAGCACTGCACAGGTAACTAGGTACTCCCTTCTACAAGCACCTATTGTCACTCTCCCGCTTGCTTTAGCTTTTAAACCTGTTGTGATTCATCTGAAACTCTTATTTATTTTTTTCTTTAGATCTGACATACGAATTGATCCTGAAAAGCCCAGATGAGACAGGTAAGGAATGTCATTCTCACTGTTTTGTGCTTTATCTCATCATTTCTTTCCTAACAAATCTCATCTTTCTGACTTACTCACCACCCATTTTATCCCCCATAATCTAATCATTTTCTCTAATCACAAAGATAGCGTCCTTTGTCTGTGACTATAGCATGACCAAGATGGCATAAAAGATGATATGATGACTAACATTTTATAAATTTGAGCAGAAGGGCACATACATCATATGTGTGTGTATATATGTATACTGAGACTGAAAAGCAGTGGCACTCACAGGACTTAGTGGATTACAGCAAGAAATATATTTATTGGTCCGGTTTAATTTGTCTCAATAGCCCACATATATTCTGACCAAGCTGATAAGTGAAAGTAAAAACAAGCTCTTTTGCTAGCATAAAAAAGAAAGTAACATAAAAGCACAGTGGGCCCAATGCTATGGAACACATAGAAGGCATGGTAAGAATATGTAAATGGATCACTATACAGTTGATGCTCATTTACGCAATTACATATATATGGTTTTTGGTCGCTAATTTCTTTTTCCTCTTCTTTATTTTCCTAGGAAACGGTATGTCAAGAAGCCACGAATTAAGGATAAAATGTGAGGAACTGGAAGCTGAGCTAAAAGTCAAAGAAACTGAGAATAATGAGTTGCTAAAAGATCTGGAACAGAAAAATGCAATGATTATGGTGCTGGAAAACACAATTAAAGAAAGAGAGAAAAAGTATTTGGAAGAACTAAAAGTGAAGAGCCATAAGCTCAACATGCTTTCCAGTGAACTAGAGCAGAGAGCCGGCACCATTGCCTATCTCACCTCCCAGCTACATGCAACCAAGAAAAAGCTGCTGAGTTCTACAAGTGGGACAACTGATATTGCCCCGCCAGGTAGCCCAGTCCTTTCCAGTTACAAGCCGGCCCCTCCTAAAGAGAAACTACCAGAGACTCCAAGACGCAGAATGAAAAAGAGCCTCTCTACTCCTCTCAATGCTGACTTTGCAGAAGTCTACAGGCTAGGAGCAGATGGCAGAAAGATAATGCTGCGAGAGTCTGTGGATGCCATGCCTGACCCAACTCCATTTTTATTGGCCAGGCAGTCTGTAGAAACACAGATGATCAAAGAGAGGCCACTAGTTATCCCTCCTATTCGCTCTGACTCCAGCAGCCCAGCCAAAGAGAAGAAGCAGAAGGCCCACATTGGGGTAGCTCATCGTATCCCCCATGCAACTTCTGTGCAGAGCCAAGTCGTTCCCCAGCCGGAAGTTGAAACCTTAGCAGTGGATCAAGTTAATGGAAGCAAAATAGTAAGGAAGCACTCAGGAACTGACAGAACTATTTAAGGCACATTTAAATGCAATGAGTAACCAGAAATATGCTTTTTATTTACTCTGCGGCCTGACAGAATATAAGGGTAATTTTTTTTATTCTGTACTATTGTAACCTGCATGCCAAATATAAACCAATTCTCAAATGTTAAAATGAAAGGGACTGCCCTTAAGCACCAATTGAAAGTGACTCCTCACTAAGCAAGTGCTGCTGTTACATGTCTCTGTAATGCTTGCTCCCAGTATGTGCGATATCTGGCTGTGCTAGACAAAGCACACTATACACACACAACTACTTCAGTCTAGTCTACTCTAATATTATACAGGCAAGCATCACAGTAAGTGCTTTTCCCTAATTCCTCCTACTCTGTATTTCCCACGCTGCAGTACAATGCCTTCCTCTGGCGGCACTGACAATAATATACATGTATGTGTAAGTAAGTTACATTTAAGACTACTGTTATTTTTTTCTAAGCCTCTCTGTGTTTCTATACACTTTTTGTATGTTTACAGCTTTTCTGTGAAGGTGTAATGTGAATTTACGGCAGGACTAATTTTGGCACTACCATATTTAGTACGGGATGATGTTTTTTAATGCTGTCGCTCCTTAGACATAATCCTACAAGCTGGAATGCTTGCCAAGTCTTGCCACAACTGCATATATCATATTAACAGACCTGTCTGCTTCATGACGCAGCATTTATCCCTCTAGTGGCTTTTGAATAAAGCTGCAGTTCTGTAAGATGCTAATTAGCCTTGATAAGCGATTACAGTGTTTTACTAATTTCTTATCATTCCAAGCAGTTATGATATAAATCATATTGAAGCATAAAGTGCACCTATAATCAGAACAAATGCCCTCAAAGGGTGAAACTATCCACAGTGCTACCAGGGCAGTGGCACTTGGGCTCAGAAGCTTTCAGCAGTCCTTCTGTGGTTTTTGATTGGGTGAGGAATGATAAGGATATGATTAGTGTTTTTGCACTGGGGAATTTTAAGGTCTTTTTAAGGTTTTGCCATTAGTAGAGATACTCATAGTGAAGTCCAACAGCTGTTTGCAGGCTGAACAGCCCTGATATAAGAAATCCCACATTACTTGGGCAAAGTCAGACCTGACGTATGGTCCACTTCAATCCACATTTTGTAGGCATTTTGGTGGCTAGAAGCGGACCCATTCTCATCAGCAGCTTTGGCCTGAGTGCAGCTACATGGGGCAGAGATTGCAGAAGCGTGCATTTTGGGGCCAACACTATGCAGCTGATGATGAGCAGATCCGGTTCTTTCCACCTGCTTACAAAACGCAGATGGAGAAAAGCAGACTGTATGCCATGTCTGAAGGCATGACACTGCAGGGCAACAGTGTGTCTGTCCCAGGCCATATTACTAATCAATGTTTTGCATCACACGAGATACACAACCCCTACTGAAATGTACTTATAGGCACTGTACTTCTGGCTTTTGTTATTTACACTAAGGGTAATTTATCCAGTAGCGATTGATAGGGAAAGCCATTGCTGTTCCTTAGAGAGATAAGGAAAGATTGTAACTTATTGTGTTTGGCTTGAAAGTAAATAATTATGTGCTCATGGTGTCTGCCACCTCATTGAATGTATATATGCAAAAGAAATTCAGTGCACTTAAATAAAACTTAACTTAAGGGTGAATTAAATCATTTACTCAGTACATAAGTAATTATAGTATTGGTATCCTGCTACTATTATTAAATATGCTAGCAATGGTAATTTAATTATTTATGAAGTAAAAGTTAAGTTTTATTTAAATGCACTAAATTTCCTTTTCATATATTCAAAAGAAAGATCCACACCTTTCTACTAAAACCAATGTATTCCAACTGGTGATGCTTTATGTGCTATGCAAACAGGCCCCACAGGCCAACTGGATCCAGAATGACTGCTAGCATAGCACTAAAGGAGCAGCTTTGGAAGTAAATACACAATTATTATCAGTTCAGTGTGCCAGTACAGTGTATTTAAATGTATAGGAAGCAATTTTTAGCGTTACTGACCCTTTAAGTGCAAAACGTTTTTATACTTCATTTGACATTTCCAAAAAGTGTATGCATTAAACAAAGTCATCTTGAATAAAAGCTGTTTTTTTTTTTCTTGAAATGCGGTAGATCTGCCTAGGCATCAGCCTTAAGACGACCATACATTTTAAGGATTTTAACAGAGTTAACATAACCAATTAAGAAATACTGGGCTAGAGTCAATTTTTTGATTCATTTCCAGATTTTCCTATAAAGCCAGATGAAATTTGATGAGAAAAACTTGTCTCACAAAAAGCTTTATTAAAAGCTATGGGGAAATCTGGAACTGAATTTTTTCTCCTCAATTTTAATCTCACCAATCAATTTTCTTGTGATAAACCACTGATTTATTATTTATAAATGATACGTTTGGTTTAAGATATATAAATAAATGAAAGTAAATGTAAAGTGCATAAAGAACCAATAAAATGGACATTATCCCTATAAAAAGAGAAGAAGAACATGGAGTATGGGGGATACAGGCTTCTGCTGCAGTAAGACAATTGCTTTTTGTCGGTACAGCTTATAAATGATGTTTATAAAAATATACTTGGTATTAACTCCTCCCTTGTGATTAATCAGTAACGACAAACTTTGCCCTGTTATTAATTCATGCAGCAATATTAATAAATGAACAAACCATCCATACACTCAGGTACAAGTTAGTGTGATAATGACTTTACTTAATGCACAGGAACAAGTGTGTGATAATGAAAATACAGCATGAGAAAGCTGCTGCTGCTGCATAATCATTCCATTTTGTGTGTGTGTTCCTGTGTGGGAGCTATGTTTCTCAATGTGGATATACACAGGCCCATAAATAATGCTAATTCAGCCCCTACAGTCCAACTTGATAACTTGCTAAATATTGGCCACTTATCTGTCAGGCAGGTTAAACAATCCCATCAGGCTAGGATTATACCAGCTTGTTGATGCTGTCCATCCGAGAAACTCTCCTCAGGCGGCAGCGCCCAGCAAGTTACCGGGGGCAGCAAATAACTTAAGCCGAAATTCTGATTTTTAAAGCAGAATTTCAGCTCCTCTAGTGTAGAGAGCACAATACTCTCTCTGCACTAGCGATGCATGCCCCTCTCTGATGCGAAACAGGTAAGCACGTGGGGGTGGCATCAACTTGTCCGCCTCAGGCGGTTAGGACCCCTGAGGCAGCGCTGGTCCTGACAGGTCTGTCTAGCAACCAATCAGACCTGGTGTGTTGTTGCCAAATCAGGTAAAAGCCACTGGTATGGCACCCTCGCCAAATGAGCAAATACTTTATGTGTATGTGACCCATGATGAGATTAGTTGTCCCAAGATTAATCTCTATCAGTAAATAATTTCTGAATGTGATTTATATTACTGCTGGTAGGAAACTATATGTGTCCCTTCAGCTTTCCTAAGTTCAGGCAACTTTGGCAAGTCAAAGCAACACATATATCCCTTCATGTGTCATTGCCCTAAGACATTTCTGGAGCAGTCATAGACTATCTCTGACTTTTTACAAAGAGTGCACAGTCAAGGCCACACTAGTGTGTGTGCAAACTTCATAGGGGTGCCACTCCCTGGACATCTGACAATGTTCCTGTTCTGACTATGGGATGTGGAGATAACCCCCCCAAAAAAAACCATTGAGATGGTAATGGATGAAAGGTACATGAGTGAATACTGTGTTATGTGGTCAATAATGATCATCTTTTTGTGCTCATTGACTGACTCACATTATTTAGTCATTTACAACAGGAACTTGATTTGCAATTTCAAATATTTTATTTAAATGTTAGCATTCAGCTTGCATACGCAAAATATATTAATCTAGAGTTAAGAAAATATTTCTCTCTAGGTATATCTTTGGGGGTTTTTTTTTCTTTTCTAATCTGAGTTGAGGGTAAGACACACGCCCTGCAGCACCCAATGTGAATTGTGTTTTGTTGTGTAGAGATCAGCTTCAAAAACCAAACCGACTCCCATTGCATTCCTTCTCATCGATGTAGTGTAAACTGGGGTCCTGAAGGTATTCTGTAACACAGAGCATTGCCATTATGCAATAAGCCAAGATCTATTGCTGCAGTCAGATGAACTACACCTACTGCCCCACTCCTTAGCTAACTCCTTCACACACTGTCGCCTAGAATATATTGCATACATGGTATTAATCTACAATAGAAGAAAAGAGTAGTTGTTTTTTCTTTAAGTGCATGTATTACTAGGCAACTAGACATGAAAAATATGAAAATAGGCATTCTTTTTTGTCCCTTTAACACAGGGGTCCCCAACTTTTTTTTGCCTGTGAGCCACATTCAAATGTAAAAAGGGGTTGGGGAGCAACCAAGCATGGAACGCTTCATGGGGGTACCAAATAAGGGCTGTGATTGGTTATTTAGCAGCCTACAGGAAGTTCTGTTTGTTGGTACACCTGGTTTTTATGCAAACTTGCCTCCAAGGAACTTGAAAATAAGGCCGCTGGGCACAATATCCAAGGGGATTGGTAAGCAACATGTGGCCTGTAAGCCACTGGTTGGGGATCACTGCTTTAACCTATCTCAGTTATTCTTTTTGTTGCTTTATTCCATCCTATCACCCTTAACAAAGTGTTAAAAGCAGCATCCCCAGTGTCACCCCAAACCATATAATAAAACATAAGAAAAAATAAATAATAAGATCTCTAAAAGGGAAATAATACTGTTTGTATATGCAGGGCCCCCTGAAGAAATGAATTTTAGAGCAAGGCTCATAATGTGCCCAGAATTTCCATGTTTTGCAATTTGCATTGATACAAATGAGTTGTATCTTTAACATTACATGCTTCAGCAGGAGTACAGTAGAATCCATATATTATGGTTTTCATGGGACCAGAAAAAAGGGTAAAATCAGGGAAATGTGTTCTGCATTATGTTTGTAAAATCAGGGGAAACATAAAATTGGTGTAAGTAAAATTGAGGTTTCACTGTATTGCCACTGAAAAGCAACCTAAGTATTCAAACTAGATAGCACCATAGAGTTATCTGTAATAAAACCTGCTTTAGAAGAATGCAGTGGGGCAGATGGTACAAATACAAATGTACAGGGATGCTAAAACCACCCCATAATCTATGCTCCCCAGTTACACTTAAGTTTACTTACAAGTGAAACATTTTCAAGCACAAGTACAAACAAGTTGGCTGCCCCATCATAAGAATATGCAATAGCATGTATGATAATGTTACCATGAAAGAAGGAAAATGGAGGCAAAAGGCCAAGTAGCAAGTTGCTATTACCTGCAGTTTCAGACGATGGGCTTCAATAGGAATGACTTTTAAAACAGGCAACTCCACCACAAGTACTTTCGGCTTACTTTTAATAAGACATGAATTCGCTATATCCCAGTCAGCTCCTTCCAAGTACAGACCAGAAATAAAGCATCCTTGAAGAAATCACAAAAGAGAGGGATAAAATAAATGTACTCCTGATGGCACTGATATCTGCTTTAATAAAAAAAACATAGGAGCAAATGTATCAAAAATCTTTTAGACGTGTTTCATTATCTAGCTTAATCTTGTGTAATCTCCCTAGGGCAGATTGATACACTAACATAGTAAGTTAGGTTGAAAAAAGACATGTCCTTGAGTTCAATGTATTATGCCTATATATAACCTGTCTTACTTCTAGATGATCCAGTAAAAGGCAACCCCCCCTTTTTTTAGCCATTCCAATTTGCCTACTAGGGCGAAATATATTTCTTCCTGACTCCAAGATGGCAATCGGATCGGACTTATACGAAGAGCTATCTCCCATAACCCTGTTATGGGCCATCCAACCCCTTGTTGAAGCTGTGTAAAATATTGGCTAATGTATCAATCGAGTTTGATCAAATAGTACTCAAATGTGTGCAGAATATTAAGATTCTGCCCATTTGAGAAGTCATATTTGAAAAAAACAATTCCCAAATGATTTTAATGGTATCTAAGTAGATCTGAGGTGGCGAGATGAAACTGCTGATTTGATTCAAGCTCAGTATATCATAAATCTATGGATGAACTGCTATGGATGAACTGCTTACAGTGCCACTACTGTACATTGTCTATTATACCCTGGATGAACACAACCGTCACAGATATCTCTGTATATTAATCATGTCATGAATGCAATTTAAATCACTGCATTGTACTAGTTTCACCTGTATAAAATGGTTCTGCCCTAAATAACTGACGTCAACATTAATATTAATAAATTGCCTAGAAATGCTTATATCTGACTGGCTCTTATGCAAGAACTGTACCTTTGTCTGTATTTCAGTGTCTTAATGTATGTGAATTCTAATATTTATCTACTTTACCCTGCCCGGGCCTTTCAGTAACCTCCTCGGGTGTGCGAAAGCTGGTAACCTGTGTGTACAACGTGGAGCGATCCAGAGGCCAACCATTCTTTCTGCATGTGGCTTGGACAAGAGCAGTGAGGTAGGACTCAGGGATATGAAGTCCTGACAGCCACATGACATTTGGTTCACTCTCATTCACCTACAAAAAAGAGCATTTTATCTTTTTGCCATGATATTAGGTTGTTATAACAGAGGATGATGTCATAAAGTAACACTAGTAGCATCTGATCCAAGAACATTTACTATAGGTAGGAAGTAAAATATCCATAGTACATAATGCCCATGGTAGATGGATTATTGTACTGGTCATTACTACACAGAGGCCAGGTATTATCCCTAATGTGTATTGATTCCATCAATCTTAGGTCTTACCCAGGATGTGTACTGATTAAACCGTCTCCTGAAGTGAATCATCCAATTTCCCAAAGATTTCAGTGTGTCGGGAGCCAATCGTCTCCATATGTTAGGGATCTGCCCATTAAACAGTGCTCGAGCCACTTCATCCAACTCACTGCTCATCCCCACTTCTCCAGCCAAAGCCTGCACGTGGAACAGATCAGTAGAATGCACATTGGAATATAAAGCAGAAAGTGTCCAAAACTGGAATACTCCATAATTACTGAATATATAATTCATGTAACTGATCTGCTAGCTTTTTTTTATTGTTGCTTTGTTCTCTCTGCTCCAAAACATTGACTGGAAGCTTAAAAAGAGTTCAGTGCTGAGCTACATAAATTATACACAATTCTAATGTACAGTAAGAGCTACCCTGAGTATTCTGTATGCATGATCTCTTCAACAACTCAACATGCAATTCTATTAGGGAATTGCTTTTTATAACCTTCGTGAGAAAGCTTTTCCCTTACTTGACCCTCCTTTCTGCGATACTGCAGTGTCCTTAGGGCAACTATTACTAATATCAGTGAATTGAAATCTGGATTGAAGTATTGTGATAAAGCATCCTTTCTGCCTACCAGAATTTCCATACTGAGTTGTTTTAGGTTGGAACAAGATGCGTTATGTGCTTCTTACAAAACACAAGAATACTGAGTGATTTTTTTCACCAGGCATGAATTTACAGCAAATTTCCTCATTTCACCATTGGCAAATTTTTTTGTGAACTTCCGTGAAAATTTACTGCAGAAAAATGCATAGCACGTAAAAAAAATTTGTTGCGCGGCAAAATTGGGCGCAGTCATGTAAAATTGGGTGCAGTCGCGTCTAAAAATTACGCGGTCGCATAAAAAAAATACTTTACATAAACAAGCTCATATGTAAAGCCCTGCTTCATCTAAATAAGCCATTTTCATAAAAATATACTTTTTTAGTAGTATGTGATATTGGGTACTCCTAATTAATGGGCACAGTTTTGCTTCCACGCTACTTCCTGTTACAGTTAGAGCTGCATTATTTCCTGTCAGGTGATCTCTGAGGGAGCACACAGCCCATCACTAAATGGCGGATCAAGGGAAAGGATGTAAAAGGGCAATATTTACTGATATATATATATATTCCAGTTTGGCGAGATTCTTTAATAGGTCACTTAACATAAGTATTCATTCTGGGGGTATAATTTTCCTTTAAAATAACACAATCTACCACTTCGGGAAATCGCTGCGCCGCATATGCCATCCCACCAGCAATTTACATTTTCACCAGTGGGATGGAATTTCGAGGAAATTAGTTGCCCGCGACAAGGGAGATTTGTTGCGGGTGAATAATCTCCCCGTGTGTTACAGCCCTTAAGAGTTTTTAACTATGCTATGTCTGTTGGAAGGCTCTTTTTTGCAACCAATAAAACTGTGCCTGTTTGTTACAGTTGCAGCTCCCTATATAAGAAATATATATAATATAAGAGATATTATTGAGGATATGTTTCTGCTTAACTGTTCTCTCACATGCTCTTTGCCATACTCACCCGCTGAAGTTCCACTAGTGACCTAGACATGCGAATGATGAGTTTGTTAAACCTTTCCAGTTCTTGCAGTAGCACCACTGTGGTGGGGGATATTTCTAAGCCTAAGTTCTTTCTGATTTGATCAAGGTCAAATATTTGAGGCAGTTTGTTTTCAATGTCCTTTGCCACCTGGCCAATGTACTCGTCTCGGCTGATGCCGGTGCTGGATTCACCTGAAGGAATAATGCAGTGGTTAAAAATTGTCTGTATTTTGTGTAATTTCATTTTAAAACTAGAAAGGGAAGTTTGAGAACAAACTTCATATTGGTTTGAAAAACGTGAAGTCACTGAATTAAATCTGATTGGCTGTTGTTGGCTCCACCCAGATTTTCTAATCTTGGACCACAGTTATATAGTAAAAATAGATCAGCCTTATCCATGGTCCTTTCACCCTCTGTGCACTTCTGCCAGCTACAAGTACATCATTTCTAAGGAAATTATGGTTTACAAAATGGTATCTGATCTTCAAAGTCCTTACAGGTCACACGATCAGCCCTGCTCTACAACTACTCTAGAATCTTTTTTACAAGGTAATATCATAATGTAACCCTGTAACTCATATAAACATTAATTAAAATGGATCCTGCCCTTTCCCATACCATTCTCTGAAAGGTCCTCATACACATGCATATGTTTTAATATTTTCCCTCAATTTAATGCAGACACGGGGAAAACTCTAATACCTGTTTGGGGCTGCAGTTCCAGGAGATGGGTCCACATATCTCGTGCTGCTTGTGTGTAGTAACCAATTTCAGCATTGGAGTGAAGGCCAAATACTTCAGGTGTATTAGCAAGCGGGAGTGATTCTATCGCCTCTGTAACACAAAATAATACAATGGTAACAATTTATGATGCAAGCATCTTAGCCTTGTATGCCACTCTAGGGTGCATTTACTAACAATAGGTACATTTGCACCTGGGTATTAACTAATGACAACTAGTCAGTGATAAGCATGTTCAAAGAGGTGAAAATAAAACAAAAAAAGCAAATATTTGATTGGTTGCCATGGATTACCACCCAAACACCAGTCAGCCTCTCTTTCTCTACAAAGATTTGCTACCACCCCTGTACTGATACAATCACTCAAATGAAGACTAATGTGCACCCTTACCAACAAATGCATCCTTTGTAGTCCCCTCTGGAATTCTGTAATCAACTTCTTCATTTTTATAGAAATGAAAGAGCTGGAAGGTGTCAAATATGAAGTCACCGAGGTACTCATCCATGTAGGTGGTAAGAATGCGGCGGTCGAAGCTGTCTATGGCTCTTCCCCCATACATGACCTGCCATTTTACACAGAGCACATATGTTATCCTAAGCATTTGAAAAAGTGACCAATAAATGTCAAATTGATTGTGTGTAAGAACTAAAAATGTCAAAGACTTTAAGTTTCCCACTCAGAACTGAGGGAGAAACAGCTCCAGCTATAGAGCATCATCATGTGATCGGTTCGATTCTGTTACTGTGCTTCATGGCAGTGAGCAAAGTGCACATTTCAGATGCATATTGTCTTTTTTTTACCCATAATGCAGCACCTTTTCCCTAGTAATTCATTGTAATCATGGATGCACTATTGGTAGCAACCACCACAATTGTGTGAAGAGTGCCCATTTTTGCAAATCGGGTGCAATTTGACTAAAATCTACAGTGGGCACTGCGTCACCTCTGGCATGCATCATTAAAATGGCAGCTGTTGGCTCAAGTCTCTTGTTATTGAAGCAACCTGATGTGGGAAGGCAAGAGAAATACTGAATTACCTCTCCAATGAGATACTTAAGGCTGCCCCAAGGTATCTTGGTATCATGTTGCTGGAAGGCTTTTGTCAGATATGTATTTAATATCTCCATACAAACCTGTAAAAAATGTATTTCAACAATTTAAGTCTGTACATAGCAAACTAATTATTGTATTGGGTACAATTGCTCAACTTGCTGAGATAGTAACACAAAATACCACATAACTACCATCTGCACTGAAACACTCCCTGCAGAAGCTGAAGACTGCATGGAATGGCCGCAGCATCAGCTCAGGGGCTCAGTGCCCAGTAGCAATCCCCATAAACCATGTGGTATGCCAAGAAAAAAATATTTATCTACACCATAATCCTTCTCATCTTCTCCTTAAGTATTCCTTTCTGTCAGTCTATGTCTCCTGTTTTAATTATCTCACCAAACATTAGCTAGAGGGCATGAAACAATCATTGGCAAAGATGTTGTTTTATATGTACAAGACACCAGTCCTATCTTCTAGGGAATTTAGAGGTCAAGGATCTAATGTTCTATTCCTATTCTGTTTAGTTATTTGGCAAACAATTGTACCTTGAGAGTCCCAGAGGGAGTTTATATATGGCTGAGCCCCAGATAGGCTAAAATACCAGATTTCATGATCTTATTATTGCTACGGGTTACACAAATCCAGCGAGATTGATGGTTCCATTAGAGTTCTTGGTAATAAGGAGAAGGACGGAAGAACGCTAGCCCTTCAGCCCCTCTCCAGAAGTCAAACACTGGCTGTTTTCCTTAAAGGGGTCCATTTAACTTGTGCTCATTTTGTCGGGATTATGTAAAAAAGATGCATAAACACTGAACTACCAGAATAAATAAATATTTTTTTTTGTCATACATGATTCCTCAGACAAAGTAAACCATGATAACCTGCATCAGATTCACAAGGACCACTCTCCTGGCCCTCTTAGGCTGGCAGAGTCATTCAACCACTCCCTCATTGTGAAGTGATGGATTATGGGACTTGAAGCCCCTCTGCTTTCCAGAGAATCTGTGCATTGCCCACCACAGAAGGCAGAGATACTTAATATTGATAAGTAGGCTATAAGGCTCATTTACTTAGGGTAGGAGTGCCAGCACCATTGCTAGATGTCTGCTGAGCTTTGCACCTGTGTCTAACCAGGTGTTAAACATAGGATTCCCCAGAACCTTAGCCCCCCACAGGTCTCCAATGAAATGCCCTCCTTTATACAAAACTGGGATTTTTGTCTATATATTGCAATATATTCAAGCTGGCCAACCACGTCAAAGTCATTCCTGATCTGGCCTGTCCTACACTCTCTTTCATCTGATTCATTATGAATTCTACTGCTTCATTATACATTTTACACTGGGACTAAGTTTTTGCTTGCTTTCAAGGTTAAAACCCCCAAATTGTTGCCCTTTATTGGCCACTACTGGGATCACCTGACTGTAGCTGGGAAGGATGGGAGCTAAATAATGGAGCAGGCCATTGCTTCTGTATATACTATAGCAACAAAAGTAAAAGAGGTCCTCTGCACTCACCCATTATCAATATATACAGGACATATACAGCAGCTTAGTGCACAGAATGTTTTAATGTCCTATATATTTTAATAATGGGTAAGTGCAGAGGACATTTTGTTTTTGTCTGTATGCAGAGCTGCCCTAATATTTCCAGTGATTGCTTCTAAAATAAGGCGCAAGTCCTAAATAAAAGCCATTTTGCTATTATGCCATGGTAACAATTATCTTGAAAACATTATCCAATTTGACATTTTTTCTGGGGACCAATAAAATCTTGAATTCAGATACATATTCAGTTAGTGGTGAAGGGCCAAAATATTATGGCAACTTACAGCAAAAGGCATATGGGGAAAAAGAAATATGGGGAAAAGTAAGGTACACTCTATTCCACATCAAGGAATTATCATTGTTGTACTTGGATCATACCTGGAAATCAGATTCATTAAAATCATAAGGCACATTCCAACCAATCTTTCCAAATTTCCGTCGTTCCTGCACAACTGCATGGAAAAATGCAAGAACGTACACCAGGGACTTGAATGCAGAGTGCTGACAAGAATCAAGCGCCTCATGTGAGATCTTGAAATAAGTTGCCCTCATGTTCAGCTTTAGCCCATTTGGAGGTTCTGTAACAACCTAGTGTACAATGGAATGAGAAATCCATGAAACGGCAGTTGGTACCACATAAAAAACACATATAAGCAGTATACATAAACAGTCGTCAAACCCAACAGGCCTGGTACCATGGTCCCATTAGGTATACTGTACATCATGCACTTTAAGTAGTAAGTGCTATTCAGAATTGGGTTTGTAGGGTTTACATTGTTTGATCTCATACAATTCTGCTATAAATTAATTAGGTGCCAGTGTCTGTAACAATATAAATATTATTTGTTTCCAACAGTTTTTACATGGGTACACTGCTTGATTATTTGGGCTGTATTAATGCAACTAAATAGGATATAGGACTTAATAAATATGTCAGAGTTCATCTGCAGCCGTCGCGTCCTGTATTCGGCGCCCATAAGCGGTTCTGCACACATCTAGGTGCGTGGTTAGGATTTGCTGTCGCAAGCACGTCAAATATCACACGCGTGCACGTTTTGATGCACACTAGCATGCACGAATTCTGAAGCATGTGCACTCAGTATTAATAGATGCTGAAGCCTGTGTGCTATGCGAGGTGATTGTCTTTAAATGTAAATGATACTGAGTGTTCTGTTGTGATAATTGACTTCTAGGTCCTTGACCTCGGCCTGCTTTTGACTCTTCTTGTGTTTTCTGATCCCTGGTTTACTGATTCCCCAGTTTGACCTTGGCCTTGTCTTTGACCTCCATCCTCCATTCAAGCCTCTGACTACTCTGTCTGATTGCAGTTTAGTGCCTAGTCCCTGAACTGTTGTTACTCCACAGTTTCCTGGCACTCCTGCTATTCCTCAACTCTCCTGCTATTCCACTGCTGGTACTTCAGTAGCTGTATCCGTGCAACCAGTCAGCGGAACCCATGATACCACTCCCTGAACAGTTCCCTGACAGACTGAAGTTTCAGGCATTTCTCAATGATTGTTGCCTTCTTTTTGCCCTAAAGCCACTGAGCAAACAAAGGTTGCATGGAAATCTCGTTGTTACTTGGGAAGCCAAAGACCTGGGCCCATCGTCTACTTGAGACCCAAAGTCCACTTCTGTATGATTTGAATGCCTTCTTCCTTGCTATGGGCCAACTCTATCTCTGCAGCAGGGCAAGTGACCAGTAGAAGACTATTTGACAGAATTCCGCATTTATGCCTCTGAATTGAACTACAAGGCTCTTAAACATCAGTTTCACTTAGAGTTAAGTGGGACCTTGAAGGATGAATTGGCTTGTGTAGGAATACCTGAAAGTTTGGAAGGACTTATTGATCTGGTAATTTAAATTGACCGATGTCTGAGGGAAAGACGAGCTGAGACAGCATGTCCATCTTCCATTCCCTGGGTACTTCCTAAAGCTTTGCTTTTACCACAAGTGCCTGCTACAGCTTCTGCTCCTTTAAGACCTCAGGGAATCTGATGCAGTCTGGTGTTCTAAAGTCCATGAGATCACAAGAAATACACCTAAAATAACTGACTATACTGAATATATAAGGCATTGGTTCAAAAGACAAAGAGCACACTCCATCTACTGAACTTAAAGACAATTTTTTAAAATTTCTATACCTGCTTTGGAACTGGGAAACTTTATTCTTAAGGAAAGGCAAGCATCCTGCCTCAAACACCATTCCTAAAGAGACAGCAAATAGCTGCTCATGGTAGAAGTTTATAGGACCATTTGCTAAGGAAAAAAGGTGTGAAGTACCAAAAACGAATGAAAATAGCCATGTTTGTTGCCTAAATGCAAATTGTGCCCTTTTTCTGTGCCTGTCACTGCCAGGCTCAACTGCTTTTGCCTCCTAGTTGGAGTGCTTAGAGGTGCATGTTTTGCACCCCTTAGTTCTCTTGCACTTTTACATTTAAGAGATGACGTTGAGCAAGAATGACTGTATTTAACGGGCAGCAGCAGAATGACCTAACTTATTTTGGCTCATCAGACCCCAAGATTTATCCACAGAAGAAGAAGGCTTATGCATCTTATTTAGCAAATTATGGGACCAACTAATTTTCAAACTTTAAATAGTGTACCATAGTTTACTGTAATTAGCTGTAAATATTAACTGGATAAGTGAAGCGTTGGGATATCTTATTAGGAGTGATCTCAATAGTGCATGTGTAGTAAGCTGTGAGAACAAGTACCTCTAACATAAAACTTATACCAAGCAAGTCATTAGACTTTGTTTAGCTGTTTGCCGTTTCTACCAGCTGTTAAATAAATCCATCACTAGTACAATCCATGGATTAACATACAAAAAGCCACTTCATAGCTCACATTGGTAAAATGCTACATTGCATCGAGGTACCTTGAGTGATTTCTGCAGTATTCCAATGGGGAATTCTTTGGTAGGATCTGTAGTAAGCCAAAGACGAAAATCTGGGTGAGGTTTCTTTATCATCTCCAATGCTTTCTCCAAATCTTTCAGCCATTTAACCAAAAGGTGGCAGTTCTGTAACATCAGCCATTGGCCTCGAAATACAGCTGTTTCTAAGAGCTGTAGAGCCACCTACAGAAGCAAAGAAACCCCAGATCATTAAGATGTCAAGTAACACTGGTATTTCTACTTTACTGTAAAGCACAGCATATCAAATACAATTCCACCAAAAACTGCTCATTCCATCCAAAGATTGCTGGTAGAAACATGGATATGGCTCATGGGATCCTATGTCTATGATTTAGTTTAATTAAAACACACAGTATATCTATCTATCTATTTAACACATGACTTACCTTCTCTTGCCCCTGCCCCATGGCAAGGAATTTCAGACGGTTACCTCCAAACCCTGACCTTTCTGCCAGCTTCATGAGGTCACTAGCAGGGTCAGAACCTGGGCTTAGGATAAATACAATGGGCGATGTAGGAACACTCTGTTCAAATATAGCTTCAAAGCTTATGACTGGTGGTTGCACATATCTACGAAAAGCAACAAAAAAAGCAGTAAAAGAAAAATCCTTGGAATACACTTTAGATGTCACACGGTAAATAAAATATTAATGACTTTTGGAACTGTGTATTACAAGAACCGTTTATTCCGTCTTAGTATCTGGCAATTACTGTGCTACTTCCCAGCAATGAAATGGTTAACAGACTATAAAATCTAAATAAGGATCTTGCACAAAACATTGTGCTCCTGCTGCTACCACAGTATCTCCCAGTGGAGTTTCATTCTGATAGTCTGGTCAGGCCGGCTCCACTGTAAGTTTTACAGTAATCAGAATTGCATGAATGCAAGAGCATGCAGTCAGATTAAAAATACATTTACCTAGATTTCAGACATTTATAGGTAAATATGCCCAAGAAGTAATGCACTTTATAACATTAAATCTGTTTTTTTTCCAGCATCTCCTATTTATAAAAGTCCTGTTTCAATTCTACACAATGCCAATACTACAACAGCCAATATGCACTCATTCTAGGCATCTCTTTCAACTCATACCAGAAAGGTTTGAGTACTAAAAACTAAGGAAATATATTCACTTAATAACACTACACACTGATCAATACCAGTAGTAGTCAGGGCCAGAACTAGCAGTAGGTAGAAGAGAATATGCCTTTTGAAAATGATTCTTTGCTATTTCAACTACTTTTTTTTCTCAAAAAAAGTTAAAAAGAATTTTAACTAGTTTTTAATCAGTCATGAAATAATAAGGTAACTTACTTCTCTCCCATAGTAACTGTGACATAGTCACTGACAGCTCTGTAAACACGGTCAACTCTAAAACAGCGTAGCAGTAGCAATTTTTGAAAGTCGGAAAGCTTATCATTGTAGCCAAGAGGGTACGGGTACTGCTCCAGAGTATCCAGGTCATACCACTTTAGCATAGAAATATAAGGGTTTTAGTTAGGAAGTTAGGAACCCATTAAAAGAACAGGAGCAACAACAACATGACAATATTTCAGATGCATGTATACAAAATGAATACCCGTACTTGCAATTCACCATCTAATGAAGAAATCATCACATCATCGGATACATTACATTTCTTTTCTCTTGCTGTTTTTTTTTTTACCAAGGTAATACATGGTATCTAAAGTTTAACTGAAAGAAGAAGGAAATAACTTTTTTTAAGATTTCTTTTTTCTGCATGAGCCTTTCTATCAGGGTCAGACTGGGGGGGGGGGGGGGGGGGGGTGTGCAGCCCAAGGGGCCCCTGCTGTAGCCCTACACCCCCCCACAAAGGGGCCTTGCTCCAGATTAAAAAAAAAGCTCCCTAACTTTCAGAGGGGTAGGTGGATGTAGGGGGTATTCCTACGTACCTCCTCTGGCCAACCATTGGCAAATTTTACTAGCACTGAAGGAAGGGCTCAAAGTGCAATAAAAATTGTGGATTGCATCAAATTTGCACTCTTGTCTTCCATTTCATATATGACCTCTAATGTCTCTCAAAATGGCTATGGGTTTTTAAGACCAACAGATCAGATAAAAAATGTCAGCAGCAGCGAGCACACCATTAAGCACACTAAGGGGCACATTTACTAATCCACGAACGTCAGAAAAGCGTCCGAATGCGTTTTTTTCGTACTGATCAGTATTTTGCGACTTTTTCGCGAATTGTCGCAAATTTTTCGAGCGCTCAATACGAAAAAATCGCGACAATTCGCTAGTCGTAATGGTTATGCAAAAGTCGCGACAATTCACGAGAGTCATAATGGCTATGCAAAAGTCGCGACAATTCACGAAAGTCATAATGGCTATGCAAAAGTCGCAACAATTCATGAAAGTCATAATGGCTATGCAAAAGTCGCGACAATTCGCGAAAGTCGTAACGGCTACGAAAAAGTCGCGACAGTGACAAAAAAAATCACAAAAATACAAAAAAGTCGCAAAATGTTAGTTTCCTATCCGATTTTTTCCCATTCGGAATTCGGATTCGTGGATTAGTAAATCAGACCCTAAAGCTTGACTTCTTTTAAAGAAAACATTCTGGCAATTGCAGGATAAAAAATTACTGCTGTGTGGATGGTCAAGAATAATTGTATGAATCTATTTACCTTAGTATAAAAGTGTGTTTGAGCAAAGCATGCTCGGAATGTTTAGCAAGTAGACACAGCACTAGGCACAATGAGTGGCATAGAACTGTGCTTATTTAAATGCCAAACACAAAACACCGCACCTATTTTGCCACATAAGAGGACACTGTGGGTAGTGGCAGGCATCATTAAGCTGTAATTCTAGGAAAGAATGTTGCATTGTGGGTAGAAAATAGCAAGTTCCATAGTAAACAAGCTCTTTTATCTGTCAAAGGAAAGTATGACTTACAGCTTTCCATTCTGCTTCACACCTCTCCACATCACTAGGAAGAGAGCCAAACATGGACGGGAACAGTTCTGATAGTCGTATAATATCCTCCCATCCTTGGTCAGGTATCCAGGAACAAGGTTTCTTTCTCTTGCTTTTCTCCAATGAGATATTACCTATAGGCAGGGGGAAAAACAAGAATGTCCTAAGGCAAGACTCCAAAAATGATCTTTACCGACATAGTAAAAAATTCAAGGGGGATCTGACTTGTACTGGGTACTTCTATCTATCTGTAGGTGCTCCATCTACAACATCTAAACGTTAATGGGAAGGTGATATCCACCATTTAAATGACAATATGTGGGAAGATGTGATGAGTGACCTATACAGTCACTTGATTTCTACTAAAGACCCTTTATATCACTGCACTACCCTTGAAATGGATTGATATATCCAACACTTGCTATATACTGTTCCAAACTAATTACAGGGTATTTAATTCGATTATCCTTTGTATTGTTGTAGGTACTGCTCTATCGCTGTAATACTGGGTCACAGGACCCACTTTGTACTATCATAGCATTGCCTGTTTATTTTGCGTTGTGTTGTTACGAAAACAAACAAATATAACCTTAATAAAATAATAAAAATAATAATATCCATGGTGGTCACTTATCAAAGCGATGCAATAAAATCTAACTCTAAAATAGATATCTAACAGCACACAACTAAAAGGTAAAACTATGTATTTGTTAGGCTTCTAAGTCAAACCCTTTAACAACTTGGAACAATGAAATTATCTATCAACATATGTACTGTATGTTTAAATAAATGCATTTACCAGTAGCTACAATAAGAAATAATTACTTAATTTAATAATGGATACAAAGAATTCTAAAAGCAGTTACTTCCACAAGGGCATACTTTTTGGGTTACAAAATATCCCATGATGCTTAGGCATAATTAAAATGACTGACCCAATGCCCTGATATTACAGAGATCTTAGAGACACAGAGAGCTGGGACACATGCAGTAGCAGGTATGCATAACAAATATAGTTAGGCATGCTAGTGTTGCCTATGGAAAGGAAGCTAAGGTAATGATAGAGCAACTATGGAGAAAAACACATGCTGCTACGAAACAGCTGATTCCAAACAACAAAATAGGGGTGTGTGCAGGCAGTGCCATCATATACATTATGTCCATGAAAGGTATACTGTGCTCAGGCTTTGGTGTTTGTCTAATCATGATGACTTCTACTTCTGCACCAGTAAATGTTTACACTAGAGCAGTCTTAAGATTTAGATGCAATCTTAAAGTCAGGTTTTCTTACCTTTTAAGAAAAAGTCTAATTCCTCCTGTGGGACCCTACCATCAGCCTGTTCTATCTTGACAGTCATATTGAAAGAGAACAACAGTTTATGTTTCTCAAATAAGCCTGAAAGGAGAATATTGTTAGGCTGTGGATATGCATAGACAAAGAAAATTGCATTACAAACATATTAAAAACAGACTGACCTGTACATCCATAGTTGTATACATTGTAAGTCAAGGTATCCATAATGTTTTTCAGTCGTTTCATTAGTATACCATCAGGCAAAGACTTGCGCAGAGAGTGATCAAAAACAGCTAGGAATGATGACAGCGAGTACTGGTACATTGAATTTACCAGTGCCATCTCTGAGAGGACGAAGAACAAGATGGCACCTCGCTTTGCGGCTGGCCGGTAACCGTCCCTTAGCTTATCGATGTCAACTGCTGTTTTTTCAGCTAGTTTGAGTTTTTCAGACACCTTAAATCATTTAAATAAATGTTATTTTTCTGATAATAATAATTTACTTTCTTCTCTGGAAAGCACATCTATTTTATTGCCTTTGTTTCTAAAATGTTATAGGAGAGAGAAAGAATTTATCCATTAGAAAAATGTAATAATATGAAAGAATGCTGGTCACTGGTGTAAGCCCAGAGAGTCCCTTGGCCATAGACAGTGTGAAGCAGATATGCACTATTGACACCATCTTAGGGCCAGCTAATATAAGGGGGCTCTTTGAAATCTTTAAATGCCTGCTACTCCGTTTGTTCAAAGCTTAATAGTAAGACTACAGTATCCCCTTAATCACTTGGGATTCCTTCTCCTCCTATAACCCACTCTGCCCCCTCCCTCAGGAATTTACTTTGACTGTTGGCTACTGAGCATGCTCAGTTCTTTCCAGCTCAGATTACTAAACACACCCTCCAGTCTAACAGCCAATGAAGAGATGGCACTTCTGGTTCCAATAGAAACTCTGTTCTAGCTGTCTGCTTATTTGTTTCTCTGAACCTTGTCTGAACTCAGCTTAACCAGTGCTCAATCAACTCAGAACTTATCAAAGAAAGTTCTGCCTGTGTAAGCCTGCATACTTGACTGAATGGACTTTACAAAGCACATATGCTGTCATTACCACTGATGATGTGTCAATATCAGGGAAATTAGCCACTGGGTGAAAGTTGCTATTTGTTTTAGGAAAATGTGATAGTGCTGGCAAACAGAGGGGATATATGCAGTACAAATGATGCCATTTTGGTGGAGGAGATGTGCTCAACTTATATACATTGCAGGAAAGTGTAGGCTTTGCATGTCCTTTAAAGGGGATCCAAGTGGGACATAATAATTCAGTTAGCTTCCTGAGTACACAGGTCACAATCAAAAGAAAACACAAAAATGTCCCATGTGACCTCCCATCAAGTCACTGACTGACTAATAGGTTAGAAAGATACAAAGGAGGAAGTTGTGTTCTGGCTATTACGTTAGACATCTGCTCACTGAAGCCTTTATAGATTACATTTTTGGCTAACTATATAAAAACATTTATTTTTAATTTGCACAGTCTATCTACTTTTTTTACTATTTTATTTTTACACTCAATAGTTCCTTTAAAGGAGAACTAGCCCTTTAAACATAGTTAAGGGCTTTGTGTGCCCTGAAGCCCAATTCCCCAATGAATTGTTACCTCAGTAGCTTTAGCTTTGGTTTCTTCAAGTGTATGAACCAGTTCTACATTATCCAGCATGTTTCCTGTAGATGTGGCCAGCTCTCGCAACAATGAGTCCTCCAAGTCCTTTAACAATTTTTTATTTTCACTAGTTTCTTGGATGAGATTCTCCCTTTGCTCCTCCAGCTCTCTTCTTTCAAAGCCAACAATTACACTGAGTAACTGATCTTCCAGACCTTTCAGTGTGACTGGCAAGTGCAAAAGGAAAAAATATGCAGAATACTACATGATCAACTTCATTTATGAGCTACAACCAGCTGTGCACGTCATTTGTTATTTACTATATAACAGATATGCACTAAATCTATACATTTTGGATTCACCAAATACCAAATGTCCGACACAAGAGTTGCATCGCACAAGAACAAAAAGTTCTACAGTAGCAAAGTCCAGTGTGTTTCTCAAAATAGGATCACTGATTTCATTACTTAGTATCAAACATCGAGTTGGCCCTCCTTTTTCTCAGTTCTAAGAAAAACCCAAGTGAAAAACAACAAATATACACACAAGAATTTTCTGAAATCTTGAATGGTCATTTTTTATTTTTAAAAACAAGTGAATAGTTGCCTGGAAAAACCCAGCAAGTAAAATATTTTCCAGTTCCGGGTTTATATAAAAAACATTCCAGATTTTCAGCCTCACTGAAAGTAAATGGAACAATGTGGTTTTTGCTTTTTTCTACACAAAAAATGCAACGTGAATATTCGGTCATGTTTTTACCAGTGCGTTTTGTTGCTGCTTATTTTTTCACCTCAACCTTGAAATATTAAAATCCGCCTCTTAGGATTGAAAAAAAAAATCCAAACTCTGCAAAAAGTGCTGGGATTTGGGCAATACCTGGATTTCTTGGATCTCTAGTGTTTAATTAATTGAACAGCTCTCTTGTTTGTGTCTTGGGAAAATTTCTTAGAATATTTGATTTTTGTTACTACATGGATGAGCAGTATATATATATCTTCATGCTGTGCATTGTAGGTCTCGGGACTACTGAAATATATGCCAGATTTGGATCTTTGTATAAGGCTTATGAAGTTACATGGGCATACGTTTTAAGATGTCACTGTTTAGTGTATATTTATATTCAGAACATGGTCTTTGACTCATTTCTATTATTTGCTATCCTGACTGTCTTTCTGCCATGGTATAAAAATAATTTTCCATCTAGGTGAAACTTAACAATGGTTATATAAGTTATCTGAGCACATTTTCCCTGCAGTTTTTCTAGTAATGGAAGAAATCCCATACAGCAACATTATTTCATTCTTACCTGTGTAGTTGATGACCATTGCCTTCCCAAACACAGAAGGTGAATACTTGGGGTTTGAAAGCTTGGTGTTAAGATACAATTTAAAATTAGGGTCATAATCAACCTCCTTGTCCCCTAGAATGATAAACTGACGGCCTTGGGCACCCTTAATATTCTTCTCTAATACATTGTCAATAACAGGGTCTATATATTCATCCACATCTTGAAAGAGAAATGGGAAACCATACTTGATGGCCATTTCTAGTTGTTTTAGAAAATCTGGATCATTAAATGAAGAAATCTGTAAAAATAAAAAACACAGCAAATGTCAGGTATTGTATGGCAAAAACATAATGAGTTTTAGTATAACAAAGATACAAATAAAGAAAATATATACAGACCAAATGATAACCTGTTACAAAGGGCTGCTATAAATATGCTACATGATTAATAATCATTCTAGGGGAAACTTTACTACATAGTTAATAGACCCAGTCATTCATAAATGATAACATGTACAGAGACTTGCACTATCCTACTGTCCTCAAAATGACTTTGGAATGAGAGGGATAGCAAAAGATTTGGTTTTAGCTGCTAAAATTAGACCTTCAAAATAATAAAACAGGCAAAATGCAAATAAAGGATTCCAGTAATGCTGTACTCACCTTAAGATTGTTTTTTTCCTCTTTCCTCTTGATCCAGTTCAGTGCTTGTTGTTGAGGATCTATACACAGAGGGAAGCGACTTGCTCTAGTAGTCAATATTCCATTCTGTATTGAGAGTTCATCAGGGGGCAGCCCTTCAGATCCCCATCTAAACCGAACCCAAATATTTCTTAGTGTCATAAAACCATGAAACAGTACAAGAAGGGTAAGAATAATACATATTGTTAATGAGGAATTTGCACCATTTATAGGCACTGTAGTATTGGTAATATTAGTGGTGCTGCAATCTTTGCTCATTTCATATGAGTGACATTGTGGGGGAAGTCTATAGATTATTTTGAAGAAAGGTCCGCTGTCAGCCTGCTGTTTACTGTTTACTGTTTACTGCTGTTTTCAACTAGCAAAAATACAGTCCAAAATGAATTTTTGGAATCTAAAGTTAAACCCTACACCCTTGTGGGGCAAAATAAAGGTCTGGGGCCTCTACATGCCTACAGAAGTTTGCTAAAGATGAAAGGATGACAACAAGACACAGCAGATGTCACACTAATCTCTTTAGGTGCTATCAGCTTTAGCATCATGCCCACAAAGAATTTAATGTGCAAGAGCTGCTAACCTACAGGGGTCCATTGATGATGCTTGAACCAATCTGATCAGCATAAAAACTAAAGATGTCAAGGCAGAGCTTTCTATTATTAAATATTTCTGGAAGCTTTGGGAGTGCACAGCAGTGACAGAACAGAGAATCAGCTTGATAATGGAGGCTTGCAACAAGCTTTGTCACCTAAACCGAGGCCAAACATGACTGTATTCTACTTTTATTTTGAGCTAAGCTATTACTCATTTAAACATTTCATTCTACTTAAAAGGCATTCCCTTAAAACTGACAAAAGGTAATTTTGTATTAATTTATGGGGATAATCAGTTTTAAGAAATACCAAAGAAAAACTGCCAATATGCACATTCCACCACCACCTCCATGGATTCTTAATCCAATAAACTTTAATACTATCCTTGACCCTACCTTGGACAAGCTCCAAATACAGAATGGAGTAATTACTGGTCATGAATCTATAAAGCTAGATCAACTTGCGACTAGAAGAGCAGCTGAAATATGGAGATGTTTACAACCTAATACAAAGCAATAATACACTCTTGGTTTACTCTATATGGCATAGTTTTTAAGGACTGACATGTCAGATGTGGCTGTTTCTATAACTCTTAATATAAACTATAGGACAAAGACAAGGGCATTTTATTTTTTGGTGTATCTGTCAAGGGCACACATTACTCCCTCAATTACCCTACATAAAGATATTTTGACCCCAGTAACATTACAGAATCCTTAGCTATATGCCTATATGCCTCAGCACCTATGCAATATGGACCAAACCAAAAATATTTTTGAGATAATTATTGCCCCTGTGTTTTAACAGAGCCACTGAGAATTGCAACACTGCATAATTCCAAGACCATCTAATAAACCCTAAAAAACGAGTGATATTTATAGCATGTGTTAAAAATATTATCACTTCTTATATTTTGCTAATTAACGATCGATTCACTTGTCTGAATTAAGATGCAATGTTATTGTCGTTATTTATCTGGCGATGACATTTTTAAGCAATATTTTAAACCATGCTATATATTTATGCGTTATTTCGTAGCACGCACTATTAGCACACACTATTACGCACATAACCATTACTTTCTGAAAACTAGCGTTATGAAAATTACCATTTCCCTGAAAACTCTAGGATGCATCACTCTAGGGCAATCACATACTTGGACCTCTTCTTCACAAGCCAACAAAAATCCGACTGCAAACTCCATCTTGTCTTGCCAAACGCTCACGAACCGCAATGTTTTTTAAATACTGCCTACTCCAAGTAGGTGTTAATATTAGCACAGATTACCACAATATTTCACGCGTTTAACGCTTCATATATGTTCGTGAATCATTAGTATTATTTCTATTCGACAATTAACGCTATGTGATGGAAATAACGCTTTGCGATAATGCGTTTTTTGCACATGCGTTATGAGTAGTAACGCATGCAAAATGACTGATGAATCGGTACTTAATTATCGCACACTTTTTAACACAAAAAACTATGCGTTAAGCATTAACAACCTTTAGTGAATTGGCCCCTATGCCTTCTAGGTATCCAGGATCCCAAAATGCAAACATTTTTAATATGGTTGATGACAAAGGAGCTGTTGTGGCTCATAGATTAATACATTTTAATTAAAAAAAAAACTCTCTCTACTTACTTTGGAATGCTGGATAAGGATAAGTTTAATATCTAAACTGTACAACAACGCTATTTTCCATTGCAAAAGTAAAATGAATAAGTGCAATAAAATTTGACAAGACTAATTTCACCATTATTGTCATCCTTTATTTATTTATTTATTTATTTATTGCCCCAGCAATTTACGCAGCATGTTATACATGAACAGGGTTCTTACTATAATTTAACAAACAAGGGTTACAAAGTAACAATAGGATTAGAGGGCCCTACTCACAAGACCTTACAGTCACAATAAAAATAACAGAAGTTTTCAAAGATAGTATATCTTGTATCCTCTGCCTCTATGTTGCTCAATGCCAGAATTTTTGCTGGTTATCGTTACTTAATTAATATACTTAATCATTTGTTGACTGAATAAATTGTTTACTGATACATAAATCTATTTCTATAATCCTGCATCTCTACTAAATTTACCTGAAACTAAAAATAAACCACGCAAACTTCTTTCACGGTGCACTAGAAGGCAAAATACATATGTGTCTGAGAAAAAAAGAAATTGCTCCAGAGAATATTTTTCTTACCTGCTAATTTCAACATCATCCGTTAGGAGACTTTCAATCCTAAAGGGCTGGCTTAAAGGTATCTCACGAGCTAGGATATCCTGCTGCCATTCTGTATACACCATCTCTTTGCGAAAGTCCCAGTTGAAGGCACCTTCATAGCTCAAAAATGCAGAGCAAAGCAAACAATCTCCAAGTAACTTCACTCTACGAACCTTCAACTCTTCTAAATCATTTGTCCATCTAAGACACAATCAAAATAATAATTCTGTTGATCAACATATTCTACATTATTAGAATATTGTGTCTAGTGCTACATTATTGTATATTTATAATTATTAGTCATTTATAAAGCAGCAGCATATTCCACAGCACTATACACAAACATATAAAAATCATTTGACAGAAAGACTGATGAAATGAGGTTCAAGCCAGCATGTATAAAAGTATGTAACTGTAAAACTTTATGTATCAATTTAAGTTGGAGGCTAGTACAGTTGCTATTAAGTTCATGAAGAGTTTTTATTTGGACACAGTTAGGAACAGCAAGGTGTCATGTTAAAAGGCAAATGTGTTAGAAAATACTTTTCTAAGGGGGCTTGTACATAAGGTGAGTTTTAAGAAAACATCTGAAACTACACAGAGTACTGATAGTTGTTGCAACCAGTTCTCTGTGCACAGTTTTAAAAATAGTGCAGGAAAATAATTTATCACACCCAGCCATGAATAATTAAGTGTATATTTTTAATGTACCTTTTATTCTCAGATCCTAAACCAGAGATGAGTTTATCAGCTGCTATCAGTCGCCGTTCCATAACTTCTGCTTCTTCTTGCAGTTTCTGCTTTTCTGTTATTGCAGCCTCATATTTTTCTCCCAGTGCTTTGAGCTCATTTTGAATCGTGGAAAGCTCAGCCTGTATCTTTTCCAAGTCACGTTTGCTCATGTAATAATTACGTTCAAGTTTTGCCACCTAAATTACATTAATCTGAAATTAGTATTTACAGTGTGATAAAAAAAAGCACAATTTTCTTTAGATTTTATAGAGCACTTGGTTATGTTCATACTTAATAACGGTGTTTCGAGGAATGTAGATACATACATGTAAAAAAGTTACCAGCAGGTAGGGTACATGCAAAAAATGAGGTAATAAAATGATCTATGTGGGTATGATTTTTACATGTTTTGTGATTCTTGCTCCAAAGTCTAGATTTATTTCCTCTGTAACTGCAGCATGTGTACAAATGGCTGCAGGGTTCAAGATATCTATTATAGCAGAGTCTGTTTTCTTATTTATATTCTATTTTCTGCTGGTAGGGTAACATTGCATAATAACTATAATGTGGGCATCCTTTTGTTTGTGATCTTTGTTCACTGGTTATAGGTTATAGAATTTCTGAGGCATATTACATTTTCACTCCGCCTGCAACAACTTTGCCTCAGTAATTTAAAACGCTAATTTACACCATGGAAAAAAAATTGCATAAATGTTGATTTTAAGAAGCAGGCTTACAGGTAATGAGATTGAAAAAGACTGCTTTTCCTCTGAGCGCAATGCTGCCAGAGGTGCTCCTACCATGAGGCCAGTTAGCAGCTTTAACAGAAATGGATTGCTGGGCCCAGGTAAGGAGTAAGTGATCACCATTTTGCAGTTACATAATTATTTAGCCATACCTTTTCTCTTTTCGGCTTGATTTCCTTTGCCACATCACAGTAACCCATTACAGCCTCCACAAACTTTAGCATCCCTAAACCTGCCTTACTAATAGCCTCCATCTCTTCAAATGTTGTATTTAGAGTCTTCAAGAAACCTAAAGAGAAATTAAACTTAGACAACATTGTTGACAAAATTGTTAAGACAAGCAAAAAGGTATAAATGCATTGATTCTGAATAGAAGAGGAAAGTCAATTTCAAAGCAATACATTTTTTAAGTTATTTGGTTATATGTACATAAACATTTTTACTACTATGTGTTGAAGCGGCCACTGCCTCGATGACTGCTTACTGAGTGCCTGCTTCTTCACATATGGTTGTATTTGCTGCCCTAGCTGAAGTCTCAGGGCAGCGTGTCTGGGGCCATGACTCTGGTTGCTCTGTAATAATTTCTATAAATATGCTTTTCAATGTTTTTTCTTTCAACTTGGTTCTAAGGGCCTCATATGTCAACTACAGAGATCTGGCCAAATCCCAAATTCTTTGTAAAATGATCTGGTCAAATACTGAACTGAATCTGAACCCTAATTTGCTTATGCAACCCTAATTTCACAAGATTCTTGTGTATGCTCTTATATAACTCTAATTTGTTGTAGAGTTTCTATAAATGATGTATAATCATGTTTGTATTTAAAGTTCTACTTTTAGTCTTACATTTCTTATAAATGCATATGCCTAGAATAAAGACACCTGTTCTAAATAAGACCATGTAAATTATTTTTATTCTGCTTTTACTTAATGCATGCTTATCTGAGAGCCTGGTGATCTATGTAATGACCTGGTTGCTAGATCTACAACCATAAAAGACCTTCTTTTTGACATTATTATTGCCCTCACACAATGTGGTATACATATTTATGAACTACACAAGATTCCTCTTCATGTAGGTTTGTATTTATGGTTAAGTGATCCATTTCAGGTTTTCAGTGGACTGTCACTCTATCTTATTAAAATTGTTCCTTCCCCTTCTCTAGTGTCATGCAAACATTACTATACCAAATATTCCTTTGAGGAGGATGGCTCAGTTAACATAGGAAATATGGTAACGCAAATATGAACCTTAATATGAGAAGGTATGCCTTTTTCTTACAGCATTCTATATCTATTACTTTTTACTTGTACTGGAAAATATCATAAACAATTATTTTCTGTTTGTATAGTGAAGTACGTTTCTTGGTAATCATGTGACTGCTTTTATATCTTTGCTTTCATAAAACAAAACAGCTTCCCTTTACAACTGAGCAATAATCCCACAGGATCATAGAAGTATCAAATATTTGGTATGCTTGAAAGACAAATGATTCCCGTCCTTACATTTACATGGCCACACAATGGATAAGCCATAATTAGAATAAGTAGAGTGGTGGGAGGGGTAACTTGAAGCAAAGGAAGAAAACAATTGATTGAAGCTGCAGGCCTGAGATTTCTGGAAGATGTTCTATTAATAACTTACTCTGTTCAGTCATCTGTTGTTTTGTCTGCAGCACAAAAATGTGGTAGTGTTCTTTTTAAGTCTATAGAAAATATCTGCCTCACACAAAAATGAAGATGAGCAGCGATGCAACTAACCCAAAGTGACAAAGCAAGTCTTATAATGAATTTCAAAGAAGCAAAGGCCAAAAATGAAATGTAAAGATCCTTGAGAACAGAAATCTCTTCTTATTCCAAGTGAATTATTTAGGAAATGTTAAAAAAAGATGTTACCTCTGACAGCTTTTACTTGATGCTGGGTTATTGCATCAAAATCTATTTCCATGAGAGATTTCAGGAAGCTGGGGTCAGACATCATTCCCTTTGCACTCTTCCAGCTTATCTCCTTGTAACCTCTCATTACTAGGATGCACTCACAAACAACCTGAACTGCTCGTGGGGGTTTGGCAAAAGACCTAGAAAAAACAAAAACAATTATTAAGGGAAGAAATTGTGATTTAATATGAAACTATATTACAGCAAACAAATCAAGATTTGCAAAGCACATGCATCAGTAATTATTAGAACAAATCATTCCAGTCATGCCAAGGAATGCAGAATATATAATGCAAATGCTGAAAGTAACAGATGTACACATCAAGCACTGTAAATAAAACAACAGCAATTTCCCTCCAAAATTGCATTAGTGAGTGACTATGCTTACCATGCTGGTGCATAACACATATACCAAAAAATGTTTGCTATCTCTTTAAATTACACATAATACTTGTAAAGACACTCATGTACAACAAAACCCAAATCAAAAAGATTTCCATTTCCAAAGGCCAAATAATGTACTTACAACTTCCTTTGCAAAGCATAAAGGTAGGAGGAAGGATTTACTTCATATAGTTTCAATATATGGCAATTACATGAGGAGAAACATTACATTTAAAAGTTAAAGGGACATTAAAACTAAGGTCATAAAAAACAAGAAAAGTTCAGGTGTCTTTGGAAAACAAAGCCCCACGTATGTTTTGCCATTGGCAATTAACTTTATCAGTGATGGGAAAGTATTCATGGGAGATTTGTCGCCCGCGGTAGGTCAGATTTAACAGCGTGCAACAAATCTCCCGTTGTGCCATTCCCCTAATGTTAACAGAAGAAACAAATGAAAATATAAATACACCCCTGAGGTGCAAGCCCTAACAGCAAAACTAGGGCACTGTGATCTTTCACAGGCCACTGCAGGGACTGATTGTTACCTAATCTCTGTCACATCCGACTTGTCCAGTTTCTGTAGTTCAAGTTTGGCTGCTTCTAATATGGGCAGAGCTTCTGCCAAGGCACTTTCTGCCTCTTGCTTCTCTACTGCGATAACTTTATTTTGTTCTTCTATTTCTGCAGCTTTCTCCTCAGCAAGCTTCCTTTTTTCCTCAGCTGCAATAAAAGAGGCATAGGTTTAATACAATTTATTCCCAAAGGGATTAATACAGTGAGACAGAAAACCATGTGAATTTTATTAAAATAAATTGATTACAGAAATCCCAACATATTATTCTATTTCCAGGTTTTATACAAAACAAAGCAACAGATTCAGTGTGATTCAAGCCTAACCTAACCTGTTTACATTAAGATATAAAAAATGCACAATGTGGGTCAAATGTACTTAAACCGAATGGTTGATAAAACAGCTCAGATATAGGCTATTAGTAAATGACTGACGGCACATTTCAGATCCCAAAAGTTTAATAAACTGATAAAGAATGTAGACAACAAAAAAGAACCAAAAAATGTCATCACACGTGCCTTTTTCTACATGATGATGTTTGCCTATAGTTAGAAACCAAATGAAGCTTACTGTAGAACTCATTTATAGACAGTGGGGCAAGGTGCAAAAAACAGGTGCAGGTTCTGTTGTTGCTGGTTGTTGCTCTCCAGAGCACAGTGTTGCCTCTACTCTGAAGTGCTGTATTCATGTGGGGTGGAGGGAGGCATGCTGGTAACCTCCTCTCCCCTAACTGTGAGCAACTGCTCATAGTTTGGGGAACTTTCCTAAAGTGATTTTACATAGTAGGAAGAAAGACATTAATAGGGGGCCTGCACTGCATTTTCTTTGACATTCTCTTGCCATTTAAACACCACAAGAAAGTCATACATATAGCCTCAACATTCAGACAGGCACAAGTTTTAAATTGCATCCACGCAGTTATCTATAGCAATCAAATATTGTCACTTGTTTTGCAGCTTGAAGTACTCTGATCAAAATGAATTGCTGATTGGTTGCGATCGGTATCTGCACTAGTGCAATTAAGAGATTTATAATTTAGTCCTGTAATGTCCTAAAGCAGGGCTCTATAGTATTTTAGCAACAGCTATATAAGGTTTAGCTGTCTTGGGATTCTGGTTGTAGCTGAAAAGCAACATGCATTTCTCTTACATAAAATGAAACATTCCTTTACCTATTCCCTTTTTATTTATAATGCATGAAAATTGGCTTTCACAGTCAGCAGAACACTTTGACCTTCAATGAAGATAGCCATAAAAGCATATAACATTTATTATTATTGAATTATACTTTCATAAATAAGGAAAAAGTACTCTCCACTTGTGGACATATCTATCTGTAAGCCTGATAAAATACATTACTTACTTGGCTAAGAAGTAAAATCTTCAGCACTGGTTTAGAAAATGTAAGTGGTACTAAATCTTCATTTTAGTTCCCTGGCACCTGCATGCTGCGCATAGTTTCCAATTTATTCCTCTAATCCCTATCTCAGTGCAGAATGTTATCAGATCACCTATACCACTTAAACCACTGGAAGTACAGCATGCACAGTTTACACTATATGGCAAAAGAAGTACATGGTACTTTTTGTCTGTGTACTTACTAACCTATTGTTGTATTGGTTGAGATCTCATCCAAAAGAGCTTCACATGCAGAGGACTTCTCAGCTAAGACCACTTTCTGCTCTGCCAACTTAACGTTCAACTCGGCCAGCTGAACAGTGGCTTCTTTCAGTTTGTCCAGACCCCCTTCTAGACGCTTGCATTGTGCTATTATAATAGAGAATTTGTAAATGTAATATTTGCACCTACAGTATATCATTGAACACAAATAGAATAATTGATGATGGCAAAATTACTGCAGTATACAGTAGTAAAGTGTTGTGTTTCTAACAGTACAATCCAAACAAATTTTTAAAACTCTCAACAGTACCATTTTTATGTGTCCCTTTACTAAATTATCTTCATTCCCTTTACTTCTGGGAAACCATAACATACCCAAGTTATATTGGTTCTTCTCTTCTAATAGCCTTGAGTAAGTGTTGATGAAGTCAAGGTAATTTTTTGGAGTGACATAATTGCTGCGCCTTAGTTTCTGCTGAAACTTTTTGCTGAATTTGCCAACAGAATCATGCACCATAACAACATGGCCAGTGACAGGTTCTGAATGTTGTGATGGGATCAGTGAATTGTCTCCTAAAATGCACACAGTTTACAAACAAATTAGGCATAAAACTGGTTTTATAATGACCACACTAAATTCTTATAGACGTCTTTTTGTACTTTTTTAATTTTCTCATGAGTTAAATGTGCTGATAGGTGGCTACGGGCAGATTTAACTCACAAAAAGTCTTCTCAAAATTGAGTTTCAGACTTTTACGTTTTCATGGAATAAATCACAATGATTGTTTTTCATCACAAATCTAACTGGGCACATTGTTTAGCTTGACTACAAATAGAAATAGACTATTTAAAAAACTTCAAACTGAGTTAGATACCCTCAAATTATATTAGAATATTTACTAAATAGAGTTAAACAAGCTAAATTCAAGTAATACGAAAGCAAATACAGAGATAAAGATATGAAAAGGCATATCACAGAATATCTTATAGGAGTAAAAACCCCTTTCTCACTATAACCACTAATAAATGAATACTATATTTATTTATGACATTTGTAAAACTGAGATGTGGTTTGTGAACTGAAACAGAACTTTTTTTTTAAATAAATAATTTATAGAACCTACCATAGGCAATATTTTGCAATAGACTGTACTTACCCAAAAATGAATTGGCAACTGCATATAAAGCTTGGGGTGGCCAAGGCAAAAACCAGTCTATACCAGTGTTATTAACCAAACCTTGAAGAAACAGAAAGTTTGAATGAGATCTGAGTGCGCATGTGGAAGCCCCCACCCACTCCCCGAGTGCGCATAGCATACATTTAAACTCCCTTACGGAGCAGTGGGGAGAGGTCCCCATTGCTCCGTATGGGAGCAAAATTCAAAAACTTGCGGCGGGGCAGCATGCTGCCCCTAAATTTCTGCCGCCCTAGGCCCAGGCCTTTGTGGCCTCTCCACAAATCCGGGCCTGAGTAGATCTGCTCATTTGGCGACCACACAATCTTACCAATTATGGCCACCCTTACAGTACAGTACCATAAGATAAGAATTTAGTTAAGGCAAAATATTTAAAAAAAAATATCCTGGCATTTCAGGTATCCATAGTAACATGATTTTTACTGTCACAAAGTACATACCTTCTCAATACTTATATGAAAAGGCAATACAGGTATGGGAAACCAATTATACAGAAAGCTCTGCATTATAAAAAGGCAATCTCTCATAGACTCTATTTTAACCAAATAACCCCAGGTCCTACGCATTCTGGATAACAGGATTTACCTGTACAGGCAAAATAACCACAAACAGATTGTTGTAGTGGTTTCCATAGCCACATTTAAATGACAAATTTAACATGAAAAGCTTACCTGGAAAATTCCTGCATCTTGTCCTCAAAGTGTCACCAACTGGGGACATTCCAAGTACAATGTGAAGATTGTTTGCACTTTTGTTTACAAAGAACTGCCAAATGCTTTCTTTGGCAGGACCAACACCATGTTTGGTAGCCTCATCCCTAATCTGGCTAAGAACTGATTCCTTTTCATCATCTGGGAAAAGAGCTGGCACCATTCCTAAAACAGAAAGCTCAAAATGTTACTTTGAATATAGTCAGTTAGTTTGTGTCAAAGGTACATGGCATTTGTTTTGTGTATGGTCATAGCTGAGATACTTCATGACTCAACCTTTTAGAAGAAGATTCTGTAAAACAAGGAATACAGAAATGTTTATAAAAATGTTTTAAAGCCTCAGTACTGTTGTTGTTATACAATGTTTTACTGTTAAGGTCCCCATTGTAATGTATTACAGAACACTGAAACTCTTGCATTTATGTTTGGAAATATCATGAACATTTAACCATATTAAGGTTTTCTAATAATGCAGGTATAGTCATGCAATTTGCATTAAGCAGGTCTTTATGAAAACAAGATATTCCAAGTAGTTACTGCAGTGAAATTCACCTGAGGTTAGCATATTGTTGATAAGTTCCAGAAAACCTTCTTCAGCCACATGAGCATCTGTGAACAGGAAAATCATCTTTTTATTCTCCAAGCCAAGCTTTATGTAAAGGTTCCTCAGATCTTCACGGAAACTGTTCTCCCCATAGCCTCGACTGAGAACAATTTCAAACACCTAGTGAAGAACAAAATTGTTATCAGTGTTATAGTCTTCCTAATAGATACACGTTTGAAAGCTTTAGTGGCACTAACCTCATATCCTGCAGCATATGCAGCCAGCCTAGCAAGAGACTGCTTTCCAGAACCCCCAACACCAACCAGCAATGCGTGACCTCGGTCCATCCTGATAATACGGTGAATACGTGTTAAATGTTCAAGTGCATCATCAAAAAGAACAAGGTTCATTTTGGTTTTACTTTCATTGTACTCCTCAAGGATTTCCTAAAAATAAAATTCACCGTGGTAACTATACATATAACTATAGCAAAATATAAAGACCAAAAGTAACAGTTGTACAAAAAATATTAATATAAAACTTTTACCAATAAAAACGAAAAATGCCCAGGACAAACAACCTAATTGTCCTTCATTAAAACCTGACCTGATTAAAGGAGAAGGAAAGGCGAATAAAGAGTTAATCTCAAGCTGCAGGCATACCTTCAGTTCTCTCTATAGTGCCCGTAAGTCTCCCTATATCTCTCCTGTTCAGATGATCAGAAGTCTCATAGGAAAAAAACGCTGAGCTCTGTAAAGAAAGTTCCCATAATGCCTCGCTCCTGCACCAAGACCAGTGTACATGCTCAGTTTGTAAGACTATGAGGAAGCTTGCTGCTGATTGGCTCAGATTCACATTCCTAAGGGGTGGGAGGGAGTCCTTAGCATTCTTGAGGGAGGGGGGAGCAGGAGAGGGGAGAGGGGGAGAACTGTGTGTCTCTGGCACAGGAAAACAAAGAGACAACGAATCCTGTTTCTTTTGATAGAGGACTCAGTGCAGCGTTTCTGTGAGTGCTTATGGCTGAATTTACACGGACCTTTCTGATAAAGCTTACTTAGTTTTTACCTTTCCTTCTCCTTTAAGACAAATTCATATACTGCAAATTTAAGCAGTACAGAAAACAAGTTGATATAATTTATATATGAGATTCCTTATACTGAGGCATAATGGATTCCAAATGTTAGTCACCTGAAAGAGAGCTTTAGCAGCTTCATAGTCTTGAATGTCTTCATATACTCGTGGCTCTCCTTCGCTCATTCCTGTTCTATAGTCACCAAATAGAATGGGGTCTCTCGTGGCATGTTCCAGGGAAGCCTGGAAGTGTTCCTCAATTAAATGCTTTATGTGGCCTTGTACCTTTATATTAGAGCAAAATTAAAATTCATGACGTTTCAATTATTTCAAACTGATCAGCTACAATACATCCAAACAGTAGTAAAGTTCAAATATTATTAAAGAAATTCTAGTAAATCCACTACAATAATGGCAGCATATGGCTCCTTGTGTTAAAACTGTAATGGAGTTAGTATCTGGTTATCTACTAGGATAACCACATTTTTATGCTTTTCTAAACCTACCTGACTAATTTAGTTGCTCTCTACTGATTCTGTAAAGAAATGAATACATGCTGCCTTATCACTGCCCTTTGCTTGTCCTGCTACTACACCTTTGCACTAGTCACCTACACTTTTGCCGAGTTAATTCCTATTACCTTTCTAAGAAGTAAATGGGCATCATTTCATAAACATTAGCTACTAGCTTGCTGACCTACTTTTTTTTTCTAAACTTCACTTACCACAAGCTTATCTTCTTCATTGACAAGTCTGTCATGGAAGACTCTTAGGTTCTCATTCCTCCATACTCGCACCATCTGTGCCACTGTCTGAAATCTGGAATAAAATTTGTAACTCACATCACATTCAAATGAAATTTGTATGGCTGTTAAGAAATCTGTAGGTGTCTGTAGTGAGTGTATGAAACATTTATTTACCTTTCAGGAGTAGTAAGGACCAGGCCATTGTAGACACGTGATAGGTCACGAAGATTAAATATGTAATGGAACTTTGAGGGAGTTGGGGGTAAGTCACGAACTATCATTTTATAAAGCTCTAGGGTACAGAAAGTAAGCTTGTCACAGATTGCCTGCACCTCCTCGTTAAATAGCTGTAGAAGACAAAATTATTATTGATTAATAATTCAGAGATCTAAAAGGATTGCTTTAAATGATGCATTCACTTTCCTGGCTCTAAGGTTTTTCCTAGCCACTGACAGTAAAAGTCTATACTTAGACATTTGCAAAAGAATCAGTAAAGCAGAAAATGCCTTTTAAAAAGGTCTAGTGCATATCTTTACCCTGTATAGTATGGCATTATTTAGGGCTGTCCAACTGTCCCACGGGCAAGAAGTGACCTTCTAATGTATTTTTGCTGCTCACTTCCTGACTAACCACTCCATAGAATGCTGTATATAACATCACCATTTTATATTGTTTGGCCCATAAACTTGCAGTATTTCAGCTCACTGGCCCACTACATGGCAAAAGTTGTACAGTACTGGTTTTGAATATTATGCAATGACAATGGCATGTCTTGTATATGTAATAATAGTTTTTTCTGCATTTCACTGTAGACTGCTGTCATGCATTATGGGAAAAATGATTTTAATTATTTTATTTGTTATTCCTCATCTGGTTAGAATATTATAAATCTTCTAATGGTCATTTAGGTAAACGAGTATTTTGCATTGCCTTTGCATGCTTATACATCCACAATAATGTTTTCAGATATATAATCACATATTAATCACATATATATAGACTAAACTTACTGCAGTGTGTCCTTTTAAAATAGAGGAATAAATCAGACTCAGTGACTCTTCTGAAGGAAAGAGGACATTAAATACGCTGAAAAGAGAAATGAATCTTGTGTCCACTTCATTACGGCCCCCACCAGCTTTGCCCATTGCAGCTATGAATCCAAGGTCACGAAGGTACTTGCAATTCAGCTCTTTGCCACGATCATACATGCCACCCTTCTCAAGTAACAACTTCAGTAGAGCTATGGGTTGCTGGGTACCATATTCATCCACCTAAACATATAAATATTAAAAAATTAGGAAAACAATATTACCAAATGAAATATATTTAATTATATACAATTATATATAGTGTTAAACTTTACTAAAATGGAACTAATATGATGCAAAAAGTTTCTAATGGCACAAGAAAATGCTTTAATGCAAGATATACTCTAACCTTTGGCATGTTCATGTCATCCATGAAAACCAATAAACGTTTTCCCATTGGAGGTCCATAATTATCCTTGGTACGTTTCTCTACATTTGCCTCTAGATTTCTTTGGATATCCATGGATGTAGTTCGAGATGAGAAATTAATGCTCAAAAGCATCTAGAACAAAATGAAAACTGAATAGCACTGAATGCTTTAGATGGCAGCTAAAGACACATTTATTCCATTTTGAGATTTGAATAGATATGAATAAATGGTTGAGATTTCAATGTTTTCTAAAAAATTAGAATTATTTGCTTATTATGGAGTCTATGAGAGACAGCCTTCCTGTAATTCAGAGTTTTCTGGATAACAGGTTTCCAAATAAGGGATCCCATATCTGTATACATTTCAAAACAAAGATATTTAAGTAGTCTATGAAAATGTTACAAACCGTGGCATCAGTGTTAAGGTTTCTCAGGAGATTAAGTGTAGTTGCTGTCTTAGAGGTCCCAGATTCGCCAACAAGAACAACCGGCCTTTTAATTTTTACCATTTGCTCCAAAAGCCATGTAGTGCGAGTAGTGTCCACAGTAGGAACTGAAAATCAGATTGGATAACTAATTATGCCAATAAAAGGAACATTTGTGTATAAAATATGTGTGGGTACAGACCATACATATCCCAGTTTTTAATAGCCAGAGTTTCTTTGTTAGGTCTGTCATAACAGGATTCTGGGAAGAAATTCCTTAAGGCTCCTAGAAAAGTCCATTCACATGGGCTTTGCCCCATTTACATGGGTTTATCCTATAGGCTAAAGCTCACCCACTGGGTTTAAAGCAGAAGCCAGGATAATAGCTGACCAGATTCCCAACTACAGACCGGTTTCGCCCTTTTTGGGGCTCATCAGTGTAGCGCAGGGTTTTCTGATCAAGTTAGGTAGAGCCAGGAGTGGGGATACACGAACAAGCTAAAGGGATTGAGGAGACCGCCTCATACGTATGCAAATGTCATAACAGGATTCTGGGAAGAACTTTTGTTAGGTCTGGAAGAAGCAAACAAACCTGCACCCTAGAAAGTGACGTGGATTGGAAAACAACTTTCACCAATCAACTATAAAATGAGACTAAATCAGTATGTGATTGTAGCACCATGTCCTTATCTATAGTATTTATAGACGAGGAAGAAAATAGAAAGTGGAAACTTATATAGTGCACATTTGCAAACCAATATATAGTGCACATTTGTAAAATTAATTTTTTCAACTGCAGGTGAAGAGAAGCAGGTCAGGTTGCCCTGTTTTAACGGTATTTACGAAATGTTCCTGGATTTCTATAACTAAAGTATCCAGCATTGTGAGTTTGTCTGCTGTAAATTGTAGTAAAGCACTAAAAATAACAAATCAGAGGACGTTCTGCACATGAAATAGTTGACAGACACCAATCACATGAAAGTGACTTCCCGGAAAAGTACTGTAGGTCCCCCAAGGATATCATCAGATAGACAATACATGTGTAGATTTTATCATTATCTGAGGGGAATTTTCTAACCTGTCTGATCGACTAAATGATCGGTCACGAAAATTATCGGGGCGATATTTCCGAAATGCAGTTTCATACAATATTAGAGGTGAGTGTATGGCCAGCTTTAGAGAGTAAGTGTGTTACAGACACATGTGTGGGTCTAGCTGACTGGACCTGTATCTGACTGATTGAGAATTAAATCAGTTTTGCGTATGCAAGACTCTTAACTAATCTTACATATGTGGGGCTATGGATACATGCCAAGCTCTGTCTGCTAACTACAGGGAGACAGCAGAGACAGCATCAGTTAAAACTAACATACACAGTGCACTTTATACCTCAGTCACATAATACTTGCATTTGGGCTCTAGCTACAGCTCAGGAACACATTACTTTGTTTATGCAATTTAAGTGTATGCAAACATGCAAATGATTTTGCACCTAGCATTAAGTCGTTTTTTGCATTTTTACTCCTAATATGGATTGCACATACAAATATTATACCCTTTTCACTGCTCTTAATCAATCATTACTGAGTTTGTAACTTACCCAAAATATCAATAAATTTCTCTTCAGGCTTATGAATATATTTAGGAACCAGTTTGCTCCAAGGTATCCACTTCTTTTTCTCTCCATCAAAATGAAAGTCATAAATGGTGGGCTGCTGATCTGCATTGTGTAAAGAAAATGCACGAACCTTTAATTATATGAATATATAATGCAAATCACTCTCTTTACAGTACTGCTGCTAATTCAGATTTCATTCATTCCTATATCACTACAAAGCATCATCAATCACTTCTTTGCTATGTAAGTGAAGACTGAAGAATTTACCATTCATTAACCATTTTAAGAATACTTACTTTTTTTATTATTACCATACAACCTACAAACTACCTACAGGATTTATAAATCTTAAAGCACAATGCACCATAACCAAATTATAGCCAAATTAGCTGCTGATGTTTTTGTGTGATATGCTTTTCAAGGGTAACTGCAACTGTTTGGCTAATTTGGAGGCACACCACAGTAGCAATAGGCAAACCTTAAGCACTATCAATACTTCAAGACTAACATGTCTGCAAAGGCCTTCTTTAATTGAGAAAGCCCTATATCATATGGATAATTCCCCCTAAAGCCATATGGTTGTTAAATAACATAATTTCTAAATATACATATATATATATATATACACATAAATATACAGGGTTGGATTGACAGCACTCGCAGGCTCTTTTCACAGATTATTCACGCAGTCATCATAAATAAATGTGAGGCTTTATTTTGTCCGACGTTTCAGCTCCCAGCTGGAGCTTTCATCAGGGACATAAATATAGAAATACATATATTATCATTTATGTTACCTCCTGAAAATAGCAAAATAAATATTCTTTTAATACTCATACTACATTTTAAGAGTACATAGAACTAAGATCAGTCCATAAAGATACTAACATGGAAGTTCTCCAGGTCCAGCCAAAATACTTTCATCGTAGGCAGCTGACATGGATGCCAAACGTTTAATATACTCGTCAAATTTAATCCTCCCAGTTTCAAGTAATGTTGCTCCCAAAGACCAGTACATGGCTTCTATAAAGTAGCATTCCAGAACATCTGCATCATCAACTTCTTTTTCAAGTAATGCATCCAACATAGTAGACAACTGTGTCACCTGTAAAAGGTACAAAATACTAGTGAATGATTTGTAGTGTATATGCATACAGTGACATAATGATTTAACTTACTTTTGGGCTGTTTATTGTCCCTTCATATTGTCCACCCTAATTATGTTAATAACAGTCTAAATTTTTTGACACATATTATTTATATGTTTTCTTTCAGATTTGCCTTTGTTTGATAACACACCTGTAAAATGTATTTTACTTGGACATCATACCAAAATCTTTTTGTGGTTTAGTGTTGGTTGGAATACAGTTCCATAACTGTGACATCTGACTCCAACAAGGAATTTGGTCTGGACTCCTAGGTGAAAAGCCCATGTTTCAACAGCTTTGGAATCAAATTCAAAATAATAACCACTGTAAACAATTTTTCTTTTGACATTGATACCAAACCTTGCTGCCAATTTACATTAATCATTTTAAGTTTTACATCTAAAATCAACACCCACATTAGTCCTAAACTGAATAAAAATGCACCTTCAATTTTCTATGAAACATAATAACTCAGATAGCTAAAGAGCAATGTTCCCTCTAATTTCTTCTTGACTGTGTGTGCAAAATATTTCTTTTGTGTACACTATTTAAAACCTTGTGCTCACTTTAAAAAACTAGTGTTCGCAGCACAAAATTATATGTTTTTACACAAAATTCTTTGCACTGGTCACAAAATTTGTTTGCACAGCTTGGAGGAAACATTGCTAAACAGCACTGTAAGGTGATGAAAGTAGTATAGCTTCCCCTTTGCAAATTTTATATATATATATATATATACATACATTTATAAATGGTGAGGATGTGCTCTGCATAAAAATTTGAAATTATGTACCCCATATTGTAAAATATAAGGATATTATAAGTCACAGAATAGTTTCATGGCCATATAAGAGCAGAATGCCAAAGGCCAAGTGCTTTTATACAGGTCATAACATTCCAAGGTGACTTCTAATATCTTCTTATATTTTGATATTTTACAACAGGGCGTACATTATTTATTATAATACACAGGCATCCATGAGTCATGTGGCAGAAACGACATCACCAAGCCCCAATTATAACTGCTGATATCACTAAGGCCCGCTTTTAAGGATATCATTTACAGGATATTCATGGCTCTTGTGTATAATAAGAAAAATGTGAACATCCAGTAATAACCAGCCATAAGCTTAAACTGCAACAGTATCTTTTATAAATATTTAGTCAAAAAATGTTTTTGAAAATCCCAATCAAACTACAACTGCTGATATAACTGAAGTAGAGTCTTTGTTTCAGAACTGCAGAATATGGTTATGTCGCCACTGTATGAATAAAGGATAACACTAAACACATGGTTAGAGAAGCCACAAACAAAGCAAGGTCTCTGTGTCTCACTAGAAAAAAAGTCCTACCATATTAAGATCTGTCTGAGGAACAATTGTCTTTAGTTTCTCTCCTTGTTTTCCATCAGTGATTCCTTCAACAATCATCTCAATGCAGTGGGGTACATATTTTTCAAACAGTTTGCTTAATACACTTTGCTCCTGCTAAAAAATATTAATATAAAGAATGACAATTTTAGAAATTACATGGAGTAAATCAAAATTTAATAATGTAACATGCAACAAGCAAGAGCTAAAACAGTATAACATAGTCAAAGAAACAGAGTCAGAACAATGTAACGGTTCTACCTTGCTCTGTCTATTATTCACCCATTTCTGCCAATAAGGCATATATTTTAGATTCTTAGGATCCACAAAGACCATACCACAGCGGGAAACAGTGGCAGGTGATGCATACTGAAGATCTCCAACCTAAATAAATAACAGGGAACATTGATTATAGAGCCAAGTATCATATGCTGCTTGTCAGCAGTAGAAATCAATAGGGCATGAAAACAGGTCTATACCTCAAACAATAATGCACAGTGTGGTTGAAGTCTAATGCGCTCCCCATTTGCCAAGGTCAATAACTTGTTGTCATCCATTACTGAATTCATATTTTCAACCCAAAGAGCATCAACATCTCCATCAAACAAAATATATCTGTAAAAATCAAATTACTTGCTTTATAAATGTGTTAATATTATTATAATTATATTGTCTGTTTATTTATTTTATTTTTATACAAGACATATTAAACCAATGTTTCAATAAAAACCAATTGGCCACTTACAAATACAGCAAATAAATGCAGATTTACAGAAGAGGTCCACATAGTAGTACATATGCTAAATTTGTATATATTTGCTTATGTTTAGAAATAGAAATGTATTATATTTAAATGTAAGAAATGTTTCTGATTCTCTCATGCAAGCTAAAGTTCCAACAAACTATGCTGAACATATACAGACCAAAGGATTACTCTGAGCTTAAACTCACCTTCTCTCTTTTTTCTCTGTTGGTTTGTTGATTTCCCTGAAGATATTTGAAAGAACTCCATCTGTCCAGTCTCTGGTTGCAGGATCCAAAATCCCATACAGCTCAATAACACTCATGGCTTTGGGATTAAGTGTGTACAACTTGGTAACAAGGCCAAGCCTGGCGAGGACACAATTTTAAAACTGCTTTTAGTTTGTACACTGGAATACTGACACATTGGGGCCGATTTACTAATCCACGAACGGATCGAAAGTGTCCGAATGCATTTTTTTCGTTGCGACTTTTTCGTAGCTGTCGCGGAAAAAATCGCAAAGGTTTGCCCGCCGTTTACTAGTGCTCAATATGAAAAGGTCGGGACAATTCTCGCAAGTCGTAACGGCTACGAAAAAGTTGCGACAATTTGCGCAAGTCGTAACGGATACGAAAAAGACGCGACAGCGACTAAAAAGTCGCAACAATGTTCGTTTCCAATCCAATTTTTTCCCATTTAGGATTCGGATTCGTGGATTAGTAAATCAGCCCCATTGTGTTGCATGCAAATTACATGTGACTGCTTTTCTAAAAGCAAAAGGTCACTAGAACCAAGTTTGCAAAATAAGTGTGAGTGACTTATAAATAAAACCAGAACATGAAGTTAGAAGTCAAAAACCTGATTGGTATCTAAAGAGAGTACTGTATATGATTACAGATGCAGTGATGGAATAGCATTCAAGCAAATGTGGTGGAAGTTAAATAATTTAAACAATATTTAAAGGCTTACAACAAAAACATAATAAAGGATAAGATAATAAGGAAACACCATATGGTACAACACTCATCTGGTAGCAGGCCCAAATGATGTGAGTGGGTCAAAACCCACTTTGGTTTCTTGTTACAAAATAATGACTGATAAAAAGATTATGAAATGTAATAAAAAGATCCTATATAGTATTTAGCAGTTTCTTATTTCATTCTCTTTTGTGACTTTTAACGTATGTATGTATGTTATTTATATCAATTTAATTTTATTAAACTGATATTGTTGTATAGCACACTCTCTACAGTATTCAGCAGGAGAAGAGTGTATAAAGTTATTATGTGATTATGGTGTAGTTATGGGTCCCTTGAAATCTGAAAACCCTTATCCTGTTCTAATTATTTTATAACTTGGAGGCTGAACCAAGCATTTTATGTTTTCTCAAATAGATGTAAGTTTTTTACATAATACTTACTTTGTCTGTGCCAAGCATAAGGTATTAATTACTACAGACTTTCCTCCTCCTGTTGGTCCAACTACCATAGTGGTGTGGCGAGTAAGCATGGTCTCATACATCTGAACAACTTTATCCACCTGTAAACCAAATATTATAAGAAGGGAAGTGAAAAGGAAAAAAGAAAGGAATTATGTATCTTTGCTTTGACATGCGTGTACCTGGGTTGGTAGAAGAATATAGTTATTTTCCTGAAGAGCTTCTTCAACAGCATCATTAAAATCAGGGTAGCGAACACGAGGGCAATCCAGTCCAGGAAATAAGTCAGAGATCAAGCCAAGAAATAGTGGGACGTCTTCAAACACAAATTTAGGCAGATTCATATCTCTTAGAGCTCTCATCAAAACAACATCCTGTAATTCAATAACAGCTGTTTATAACAAATAACACAATATTAAATAGTTAATAGAGATACAGGGGATGGCCAGACATGCATATCTTTGCCTAATTTGACCACCAACATGCTGCATATATATATATATATATTAATTGGAGCCTACTTAAAAATATATATGTTGCCAATAAGTATGCAAACAAATGTGGTGACACTCCAAATCTATGAAGTTGCAAATTAAAATAGACATAAGGGATCTGATTCACTAAAGGGCGATAAAAATTATTGCACGCTTTTTTGTGTTAAAAAACGCAAAATAATTTGCGCGCGATTCACCATAGTATTATCGCGTGCGAAAAATCGCCATTTTCGCATGCGGTATTTCTTGCACTAGTTTTACCGTTTTGCGTTAATTTCCGCTCTGAAAAGAATACGATTGCATGATTCACTATAACTTTTGCGCGCTAAATATCGCATTCGGCTATGCGAAAATTAACACCTACTACAGGCAGGCGAAAAATTATACAAAAGTACAGTAAATGATTTCTTGCAATAAAATATGGACTTACAGTATTAATTATTCAAGTATGTGTTTCCCCTAGAGTGACGCAGCTGCCAGCTTGCAGCGAAATGTTCATTTTTAACACAGTAATTTTCTGCAAGTATTGGCGTGTATGGCTAACATGGCTAACATAACTATTTCTATTTGGCTACAAGTGATGAAATGTTTCGCCAGGCATGGATTCGCAGCGAAGTTTTGGACGTGCGTTGAATTTTTTTGCGGCGGATTTTTTCATGCGTTTTGCAAAACAATCCGCCAATGGCAAAACGCATGTGTCAAACGCAAGTGTCAAAAAATAATAGTCACAGCACAGTCACATTTTTTTGCCCGCACAACATTTTTGCCGTTTCGTGGATCTTTCGAAAGATTTGCTAATTTTTCACTAAAGATAACCAGAACACATTTGCTCATCACTAGTGGCTACTATTTATAAGCATCTACTATTTATATGATACCATTTATATGTGGCTAATATTTATATACATCATTTATATGCGGCAACAATTTTTATACACTATTTCTATGCTACCATTCATATGCGGCGATTATTCGCGTAATTTAGCGCATGTACCGGCAAATACCACATTGAAATAGTCTTTCCGCGAGTTAAATAACGCATGCAATATCGCGCGTAAAAAAGCGCGAGTATGCTTATCGTGCGAAAATTCGCCAAAATTAAGACGCGGTAAAAATTTTAGCGCACAATAAAAATAGCGCACGTTTTATCACCCTTTAGTGAATCAGGCCCAAGGATGGAAAAACATACCAGAACTTTTTTTAAATTTGAAAGTGAATGCATATTAAAAATCACACACCATATATTTTAAGCACTGTTTCAGTCCCCATTTCTCAAGATGAGTGCAAGTATGCAAACCACAGCATATATACTGTATATATATATATATATATATATATATATATATATATACAGGTCCTTCTCAAAAAATTTGCATATTGTGATAAAGTTCATTATTTTCTGTAATGTACTGATAAACATTAGACTTTGATATATTTTAGATTCATTACACACAACTGAAGTAGTTCAAGCCTTTTATTGTTTTAATATTGCTGATTGTGGCATACAGCTCATGAAAACCCAAAATTCCTATCTCAAAAAATTAGCATATCATGAAAAGGTTCTCTAAACGAGCTATTAACCTAATCATCTGAATCAACTAATTAACTCTAAACACCTGCAAAAGATTCCTGAGGCTTTTAAAAACTCCCAGCCTGGTTCATTACTCAAAACCGCAATCATGGGTAAGACTGCCGACCTGACTGCTGTCCAGAAGGCCATCATTGACACCCTCAAGCAAGAGGGTAAGACCTCAGTGGGAAGTCTGTGGGAAGGAAAAAGTGTGGCAGAAAACGCCGCGCAGCGAGAAGAGGTGACCGGGCCCTGAGGAAGATTGTGGAGAAGGACCGATTCCAGACCTTGGGGGACCTGCAGAAGCAGTGGACTGAAATGGCGTGTGCAGGAAATGGGCTACAGGTGCCGCATTCCCCAGGTCAAGCCACTTTTGAACCAGAAACAGTGGCAGAAGCGCCTGACCTGGGCTACAGAGAAGCAGCACTGGACTGTTGCTCAGTGGTCCAAAGTACTTTTTCGGATGAAAGCAAATTTTGCATGTCATTCGGAAATCAAGGTGCCAGAGTCTGGAGGAAGACTGGGGAGAGGGAAATGCCAAAATGCCTGAAGTCCAGTGTCAAGTACCCACAGTCAGTGATGGTCTGGGGTGCCATGTCAGCTGCTGGTGTTGGTCCACTGTGTTTTATCAAGGGCAGGGTCAATGCAGCTAGCTATCAGGAGATTTTGGAGCACTTCATGCTTCCATCTGCTGAAAAGCTTTATGGAGATGAAGATTTCATTTTTCAGCATGACCTGGCACCTGCTCACAGTGCCAAAACCACTGGTAAATGGTTTACTGACCATGGTATTACTGTGCTCAATTGGCCTGCCAACTCTCCTGACCTGAACCCCTTAGAGAATCTGTGGGATATTGTGAAGAGAAAGTTGAGACCCAACACTCCGCTATCGAAGCATCCTGGGCCTCCATAACACCTCAGCAGTGCCACAGGCTGATTGCTCCATGCCACGCCACATTGAAGCAGTCATTTCTGCAAAAGGATTCCCAACCAAGTATTGAGTGCATAACTGAACATAATTATTTGAAGGTTGACTTTTTTTGTATTAAAAACACTTTTCTTTTATTGGGCGGATGAAATATGCTAATTTTTTGAGATAGGAATTTTGGGTTTTCATGAGCTGTATGCCACAATCATCAATATTAAAACAATAAAAGGCTTGAACTACTTCAGTTGTGTGTAATGAATCTAAAATATATGAAAGTCTAATGTTTATCAGTACATTACAGAAAATAATCAACTTTATCACAATATGCTAATTTTATGAGAAGGACCTGTATATATACATACATACTTCCCACAAGGACTTCAGAATTACTGTATAAAATTCTGGTGAACAGACTCAATGTTAATCTACAGCACACTATGCAGTGGATAAGAAAATGTACACAGCCCCAATGACCTTAACACTAAAGGACCAAAATTTTGAGCTTTTACAATAATTAAAGGAGAAAGAAAGGTAAAAACTAAGTAAGCTTTATCAGAAAGGTATATGTAAATACAGCCATAAGCACTCACAGAAACGCTGCACTGACTTCTCTGAAAAAAGATTAGTTGTGTCTGTAATTCCTCTGCCAGAGACATGCAGCTTTCAGCTTTCCCCTCCCTGCTGCTCCCCCCTCCCTCAAGAATGCTAAGAACTCACTCCCCCCCCCCCCTTAGCAATGTGGATCTGAAGGAAGCTTTGGTCTGCACGTCTGTGCAGGAGTGAGGCATTATGGGAACTTTCTTTACACAGCTCAGCGTTTTTTCTTTCTGTTTGGCTTCTGATCTTCTGAGCAGGTGAAATATGGGGAGACTTAAGGGCACTATTGAGACAACTGAAGATATGCCTGCAGCTTGAGATTAACTCTTTACTAGCCTTTCCTTCTCCTTTAAATAGCATACGAAAAACAGCATTTGAACTGAGTCTACCAAACAAATATACCTCATTTAGATCTGGTGAGCCCCTTTTCAGTTCCCCTGCCATCACCAAAACAGATTTTAAGGCACGAAGACCAAAATCATAATGATGCTGCTTGGACAGCTGCTCCCGTGCCAACTTATACAACACTGTCATCTTTTTTGCCAAGTTCTGAAAAGAAAGAAATATGTAATCCACTAAATGTACATTGCAGGTTCTCATGGTTTGACTTTTGGAATATTTACCCTGTGAAGTTGCTAAGATTTAAAGGAGAACTAAAGCCCAACTAAAGAAGTAGGCTAGATATATTGTGCATTACGTTTTGGGCTTCTGTACCAGCCCAAGGCAACCCCAGCCCTATAGCAGGGAAGATCTGTGACTCCAAATTCTTATTTATTATTATTATAATTTCTATAGCGCCATCAATTCACGAGTGCTTTACAGAATAAAGAGATACAAAAGACAGAACGGTAAACATGTACATATAGATGGTTAGAAATATGCCCCCAGTAGCTCCCAATCTTTTTTTCTGCTGATTCACTACACATGTTCTGTGCTGCTGTCAGTTACTAAGCTTAGGGACCGACTCACAATATACTGTATATATAGAATAGAAATGTAACAATATAAGGCTGATTTGTAAATAATTCAGATTATTAATACATGGAAGCTCAAAAACCAGTGTAATTAGCATCAGACTTGAATAATCAGCACCTGTAGCATCAGTTTATATGACAGGCAAATCAAATTTGCTGCTTGATAATTTGCAACAACCCCTAAGTTTAGCTTCTCAACAGCTGCCCAGACTCTCAGACACTTTCTAAGATGGGGAGCTGCTGTGACAAGTTTGAAGTCCTGGATCATTACTGCAATGAAGAAGCTAAAACTTTAGTCTGGTGCAGTAAGTGCAGTACAAACAAAATATGGCATTTTTAGCCATATGCATTTTTAGGGTTTAGTCCTCCTTTAACTCCACTGTATAAAGCTTAAATCTCAGAAAAAAAATACATAATAATTAAACATACCTTTGCCTGAAGAAATCCTTCTGAGAAGAGCATGATTTCACAGATTTGCTGGAGGTCTGGCACAATCACAACCACTGGCCTGAAGAGAGCCTTAACTGATTCTGGCAGCTCTGTGCGTCCAGCATAGCCAGGATTCATTGTAATAAAGATTCCCATTCTAGCATCCAATGCAATCTCCTGCCCCTCAAACTGAAAGAAAAGAAAGATTAAGACTGAATGGTAGATTTATAAACCACTGTTCATTTTAACAGATCAGAAATGATGGTTCAGTGGTAATTAGGACCCTCTTAATCCTGGAATATAATTACAAAGCAAATAGCATATAAACACATCTGACTGAAGCTGACTGATTAATCTAATACATTGCACAGTAAATTCCTCTACATAAAGTACCAAAAAAACAGCAATGCATTCTCTCATGCAGCTCAGAAAACATCACAGAAAAACCTTAGGTGCATACCAGTATTAGTTATCTCCAGTATATATACTGACCTGAAACCTCTTTAAGTGATGTATTAAGGCATTTCGAATGGTCTGTATTTGAGAAGAGATCACTGAAAGAACAGATGCATCTATTCGATTGAATTCATCAAAGCAGCCCCATGCACCACACTGAGCAAGGCCAGAAAAGATTTTCCCAACAGCCTACAAAACAAAACAAAATGTCAACACTTAAATGAATTATTAGCATCTATGCATGTCCATTAACAAATGGCTAAGCTGACACTGTATCAAACAATTATACATTATACTATATTAGGGAGAGAATTTTGACACTGAAATGTAACCATTTATTAAGTGTAGATTGTAAATAAAAATACATCTAAAACAGGTTTCAACTGTGTGTTCTCTTATATAGCACTATGCTTTTACATGCACTGTAAAGGGTTTTACAGAGAGGAAAGCGCACTATGGCTTATATGTATATTGTAGTATCCTTTCTGCTATACAGCAAGAATATTTCCAGATGTAGGGAGTTCCATTACCAGCGTGGGTATTTTTGGCATGAGGTGAAAAACATTACAGATATAAATTACCTACGAATCACCAACATAACTACACATTGCCCTTTTACATCTTTAACCTTGAGCCACCATTTTTTGATGGTCCATGTGCTCCCTCAGAGATCACCTAACAGGAAGCCATGTGGGAGTAAAAGACACAGCTCTGTCCATTCATTAGCTGATGTAACCTAGCATTTAAGTGTGAATGTTATGAGCTAGGGGGCAGCCCTTAGTACTTAAACTGCCAATTTCTTTTTAGGATTATCCATTGGCACATACTACTAGAAAAGTATACTTTTATGAAAATGGTTTATTTAGATGAAGCAGTGTTTTGCATATGTGCTGTTATGCAATATATTTTTATAGAGACCTGCAATGCTGCAAAAAAGTGCTGGGATTTGTCAAAACTGCAAACTGAATCATTGATTCAGTACATCACAAGATACCACAAAGAACTATTACAATAATTATAGCTTTTAGTGGTTTCAGCCTTTGACCAGAAATATATACTGTTACGTGAACAAGTACAATTCCAAAATGTTCATGCCTGCGAATGAAGTAGGTATGAAGTAACTGGTTCATTTAAATTGTAATACAAAATCAGGGACAAAGCTGACATAGTGCTGCTATTCGCCTTCTGCTAAGTACGAGAATAATAAGTATGCCATCTTTGGAAGACAGATTCTTAGAAACTGAGCTTTGATTTGGGATTAAATGTCTTTTACGAAAAAAATATTTTCTTTACTTAGTACAATCCGAGATACCAAATCTGGGCCATACCAGACATTCCATAGTGGCTAAATGCTGAACTGAGACAAAGAAGAACTATGGATATCAGAGATGATAGATCAGTCCCTTACTTTATAATCCATGCCTTCCCCACAGTTGGTTACCACACACAGCAATCCAAGGGCTTTGGCTAGATCTTTGGTTGTCTCGGTCTTCCCAGTACCTGCTGGGCCTGCAGGGGCTCCTCCTAGATACATAGACAATGCCTAAAATTTGAAATATTATGAGAGTAAGTAAAACACTTTGTTTTATGAAATTAGCTTTTGAAAAATGGTTAGTATTGTGCATCATGTCATTGTAAAGGAATATCCAACTTTTCCACCAGCCAATTGGATTTTTCCCTTCAAAATGCTCATAGGTGGCTCTATAAGGAAGTAATTCTATTTGCTTTTAATGTACCTGTGTTAGGGTTAGATATATCCGATCAGTCAGAGGGGTTATCACCAATCTCCCGTTTAGCCCCATATACTCATATCCATAGGCAAATGTCCCAGTACATTGCCGAACATTCAATTCATCAGGCTCTCTGTCCCAATAAAAACGAAGCTGACTTTCCCATTCAAATTCCCTGGCATCCATAATACTAACAAAGAAAAAGACTTGCATCATTAGTAACAATCGTAGCGATCACAAACTGTGAATATTAATTGTAACAACAACTTACCTGTCTCTCACAAATATGTCCACAATGTCTCTTGCATGGACGTCAATGATTAGAACTGTGTTGTACTTTTTCCTGTCATTTTTGCTTAATGGCTTTGTTATTCGGGTAACCAGCTCATCAATCTGCTGGTGCATTTTCTTGGCATAATTTTTCAAGGCTTGTTTCTCGCCTTTCTTTACCTTCCTGAAAACGTCCTCAACTTCCCAAGTCCACCACACTTGGTTACCAGCCAAGACAACCATTCCTTGGTACAAAAGCATCCAATCTACTCTGTAAAACAGAAGAATCATACTTGTGAACATCATGGCGATTCTTTGTTAAGTTATGAAGCAGCACTATATAAATTAATCTCAGAAGGAAACCACAAAATAGATACTATGGTGCAGTATCCTTAAATAATTGTAATAAAGTGCAATATATTGTGCCGTGTTAATTAAAGGTAAATATACATCAACAAATTTTGCTGAGTCCATGGTATCTTCAAGTATTCACAAAATATTCATAATATAATAGTGCAGATGTATTTATTGGGTATACTCATAGAATAACAGGAAATTAAGAACATTGTACAATTAAAACAGATATACTTCCACTGCTCCTGATCCTTAATGTGTTTCACTTGGACTTACTCACACTCTGATTTTAAAAAAACGTTAGTTTAATTCACGTATGGTAAACTTACTGCAACAGCTTCTCCAATTGGCTGAGCCTGTGAATGTTCTTTGAATGTTAAATTAAATCTGGAAGTCACCAACAGTGAGATGAATAAATAATCTAAATTCCTTTTACTTACCATTGCTTAAACATAGAAATGTCCCTTGTTCGAGTCATATGTATTATCTATTAGCATTGGGGAGAGCAGCTCCCTCTGATTTCCAGACTTAATTGAACATGCAGTCGGGAGAAGCCACATATGTGGATCAAACTTATGTTTTTTAAGGTTAAAGTGAGGGTGAGAATGCAGATATTTATTGCTAAGAAGCATGACTGTCCACTCAATAGTTTTAAAGAAGAATTATACACCCCGGCCTATAAAAGCCCCCTTAACTAGCACTGCCCTTACCCCCCCCCCCCCCCCACCATATAGTTTCTAACTTTTAAAAATATCAGAAAAATCTTGAAAATATCTAAAAGTAAAATTAAAAAATCAACTTTTCCTCAAAATTGCTTAGTAAATGTGCCCCTAAATCTCGCAGTACACAATACAGGAGTGGAAACCAACAAATGAGAATATGGAGAAATATGCAAATTTGTTTTTACTTAAAAAAAATCTAACTGCAGTTGACTTGGCCTCATATGGTTTTGTTTGCCTTCCGATGATTGGTTGACAGTCTAGAGTTCCCAATTTAGTGTAATTGCTTTCATATAAGATTAATGGTAATAAAGATAATTAATTTGCTATAGGATACCCTATAATTGAAGTGCCCCTCCACTGGAGAATATGCTGTACCTGCTTTTGTCTTCACAGTATCTAAAAATTGCCTCCTTTGTAATAAGCCGGTTTGTTCTCCTCATTTCCTGCAGAACAGTTGTCATCCAATCCTCTACACGCCCTTCTGCTGCTACAACCTGTCTGAATGGCATCACTTCTCCTTCAGCTGAAACCATGGCCGTTGCTTTCATTTCTCCATTATCGCCCTCTTGAAATTTCAGTGATGCAATATTATCATACATCTAAAACAATGGCGGAGGGTTGGCAAGAATAAGCACTGACTTATGTACCAGCAGCTTTGCAAGCATTACTATACAAATAAGATATTTTAATTTTTTATATACTGTAGCTATTCAAAATACTAACACATACCTTCCAACATTTGAAAAATGTAAAGAGGGACAAACAAAAAGAAATTGTTTGACCATGCCTGTTTTTGCGACCACACCCTCGAAATACCACTCCCATTTTACAAAGTTTGGCAGGTTATTTTGAACACATTTCTTGGGGTTTTGGGGTCTTGTTTCATGTGTTAATAAAGGTGAAATTTCCCTTTAAACTGCAAGTTTCAGTTCCCCCAAGAGACTTGTTTAGCTTATTAGTTACAATTGTATTTAAGTGCAGGTATAGCTTGTTAACTTTTCTGGGCTCTACCAAATGTATAATTATTTAATTAAGTTTGAGAAACTTTGTATCTTTTTTAGCATTCAGTGCAGGAGATCAAATGGAAATGAGGGACTTTTCAGTAAAAATCTGGGACTGCGGGAGTTGTTAAAATTTTTAATATATTAAGCCATCAGCACTTTTAAAATACAAATAAATAGGTTTTTATTAAGTAGAAGTGATTTCATGTAATTGCATAATTACCTTAATGATGTGTTCTTGTACACAGGTGGGGTCACTACTGCCCAATATACTGAGCAGCTCATCATCTGATATGAAAAAGAATCGTGGAAAAGCATTTCTCTTAGAGTCCAGATAATCATTTAAGCTTTTCTGGCACCTCTCTAAGCCTTCGCTTAAGTTTTGCAAATCACTGAGGCGGTTAGACGCTTGACAACATCGCTTTATCACAGGGTCTTTAACAGTTTCTGACATTATCTATGGAAACAAAAGGTAGGATATTGTATAGTTAGTGAGAAAAATACATGTTTTTAATACCTCTAGAGTTTTGCCAGATATATCTGCACAAACATAATATTGACAGACATATGAAATACTGTAGGTCCATAATCAAAACGTTAGTTGTTTTAATGAAATATACAAATTTACATGCACGGTGCACCAAGTCGACATAGTGTTAGTGTTAATTTAAAGTAATATGATGCAAGCAAAGGAAATTCTGCAATAGCCAGTGGGTTCAGGTGGTCAAAGGCATTTTGAATAATGCAGTTCTCTGTAGTATTTACATAGACTATTTTTATTTAAAGTAGAAGGAAACTCTAATATAATAAGGGTTCCAAATCGTTACGCACCACTACGAAACACTGAAATCCCTTGGACAATTGTTTTTCTTTCAAAAGCAGTGACTTACCACCAACCTTAACCTCCCCCCCTTTAATAACATTGTTAAGTTTCATTTTTTTTCTCCTTTAATATTAAGGCCCATTGCCTTGACAGGAAACTTCAGCAACTTCTGTGAATCGCGATGCCACGTATGCCATCCCACCCGGTGGGATGGCATTGCAATGAGATTAGTCGCCCGCGACAACGAAGATTTGTTGCAGCACGACTAATCTCCCCTTGTATCACGGCCCTAAGTATATAAGTAAATATACAAGAAAAAATGTGTTAGTGAGTCTACTTAGAGTATTTAGGAAATGTATTACATATATACTTTTTTCAGTAAAATATGAGAAATACTTACCCTTTTAAAAATCCTGTCAATATTGTCAAATTTTTTGGCTTCATCTGGCAGTTGTGATCTGATATCCCCTCCAATAAATATGCTTTCCAGATACATCCATTTCCGCTGCACAACCATCCATACCTAGAGCACAGAGAAGACTTTATCACTGAGAACTTTACAAAGGAAACTAGATTTTTATTGCGCTGATAATTTACCTCAATGACTTCTCCAATTAAAGAAAGAGTTTTCTCCCACTGTTGCACCGTGTTCAGAAAAGGTCCAACAAACCGACTCCCTGAAATGCTTTGTAGGTTCATAGCATTATCATCCAGAATTTGAAGAATTTCATCAACAGTTCCCAATATACTTCCACGGTCCTGAGTGCCTTTTATATATCTTTGTACTGTAAATTTCATATTTTCCCATGTGTCTAAAATTTCTTTAACACCCTATTTTATTAACAAAAGAGTAAATAAAAAGAAATAAGATCTAGTTTAGAAAACTATTACAGTAAAAGAGATAAGTTGTATAAATTTGCAAAATACTGTTCAACTCTTTTTTCTCTTTTTTTCAGACATGCAAAACAGAGACCTCAATACCTATACCCCCTTGCTCCATTTCTGAAATAAAAGAATGATAAGCAAAAATGCTAAATAAATATAGTTTAAAGATATAAATTGCCATGTATACATGATTTGCTTGTATTTCATTTACAGTGAAAAAATTCCCATTGACTTCAATGCATTTTGCTAATTTCACTAAGCACTCAAACGACTTTCATAAAGATACTAAAGGTTTTTTCATTAGGTTGACATTTTGCTTCCATTTATAAAAGACATGTGTTTTTCATCATTGAAAGTCTCTTAAGTTCTACATATAGCATGACAGTACCGCACTCAAATAAATTACAAAACAGCACAGTTGTGCTCGAAATATCAGGATCCTATCCCATAGATTTGGCATGTCCACTTTAAAGTGGACCTGTCACCCATACATAAAAAGCTGTATAATAAAAGCCCTTTTCAAATTAAACATGTAACCCAAAGTCATTTTTTTATTAACACATCTTTACCCATTATATAAGCATAAGTCCCATCTGTCAATCATATATTGCCTGACCCACCTCTATGCCTTAGGCATAGGGGTGGGGCAGACAGTTACTTTCACTTTCAATTCAGAACTTCTTAGAAGTCACTGCACTCCTCACTTTCCCCCTCCCTTCTCACCATCTAATTTTGGAACCAGTGCATGGATATGGGTATCAGGTCCCCCCATACTGGCACAGAAAAAAGATTTTGGCAGGATGCACAGCTTGCCTTAATAACAGTGCCTGCCTGTTTTCTGCAATTGTGAATTCCAGTGTTGAAGGAAATAAGTTTAAAATAATTTATATAGTGTAAGTGAAGTTTATTTTGCTTGAAAAACACAATAGAAAAAAAATTGTACTTATTTCTTAGGGTGACAGGTCCCCTTTAAGTTACACACCAAAAGCATACAGTATTACCTGGGTGCCATTGCAGATATGTATGTTTATATATTTTACTGTGATATGTATGTACATATATATATATATACACACACACAATCATAGATATTTTTGTGCACTAACCATAACATAATATAGTAGGTTTGATGCCCTGTGAAGAAACAGAATTGTTGCTGGTGGATAGCTTTGCTTTAATACAACTGCATGTATGTGATGCAGGCATATGTGATATTAAAAAGACCATTACACATGTATTTACAATATGTTCTCTGAAATATAAGCAAGCTATACCTTCTCAATACTCAGCTCTTTAACAGCTGATGCTACAATGTCACTGATAGCATCTGCATATTTGTGAAGCTCCATGGCAAACATATTCTCCAAGGTAAATGTCTCTGGGTTCATTTCAAAGTCTGTCCCTGTTTTGGTCATAAGTTCTTTCCAATGCCTAAAAGCACAAAACTAATAATTTACTGCCAAGTCATTAAAGGCAATACAAATCAATAACAATTATTAATTTGGAACAAACCTGTCTCTTAGAGCTTCATTCTTGAGATCAAGAAGTAAAGGGATGGATTCTTTGAACTCTTTCATTTTGGATTCTAAATAAAAAGCCACTGGCAAGCTACGGATATCTTTGGATAGCTTCCTGAAAGCCTTAAGGAAACCGTCAATTCCATCCAGCAAGATCTGGACATTTAAATTTGCCCATAAAGTCTGTGACCATTCTTCCTTGGCTTGCTAAAATAAAACATAAATGGGGGAATGTAATATATGTTGCCAACAGAAAAACAATTACAATGGGACCAAATTTTGGCTTTGTGACAAATATTGTGTTTGCGTTACAGAAAAATACTGTTTGTGAACACTTTGCATGTCTTATGACAGAAGGTTTGCGATTGTAAATTTTTTCGTTTGCACAAGTGTGGTGTGTATGTAATAAAACTTCTTAACCTATTTTTGCACAGAAGTAAACAGCACTAAACATTTGAAAATATGCCATTTTTGTGGCACAACTGAACTGGGTGGCGATAACAAAAGAGGGGGTGCACTGGCAGAATTAGATGCAGAACTCGCCCACAACCTCGGTGGTTAATTTGACCTTTGTTCTTCATGAATGAAACTGCAAAAGTATCATTTGACAAACCTTTTGTGCATTATATATTTCATATATTTGCTGCAAGCCCTTCATTTCCTTCTGGATTTGTATGAGTTCTGGGTACATTGTGATAGGAAGATCAAACAGCTTTTCTGCATTGGCTAATTCCTGGCGGTCCTTTTCATATTTTGCCAGTTCTTTTTCAAATGCGCTGAGGACCTGTAATCCTGTTAAATGCCAGAAAGAAGGAATTAGACATTTTATTAGACTCAAAAATCCAAAGTCCAAAAGTAATAATGAGTACAAATTGCTAATATTTTCAATTTTTGAAAAGTCTGGGATGGAACGCTAATTATTTTTTTAGATTCTCAATTTTCCTGCAATTTACCAAAGATTTTTTACATTTCCCTCAGAGTTTTTCCTCCAAAATATTTTTGCATGCTCAATCACTGAAACTGGAAAATTTTAGTAATTTTTCTAGTTTTCTATAAACATATTGTCATGTCTCCAGCACAGCTTCCATCATTTTTGCTGTTTATTGTACTCATTAGCAGTGAACTCCCTCTGCTGACTGTTTGCTGCAAATGCAAGTATTAATTTCCTGTGTGACCTATGACCTCATGGAACCACCACACTTCCTGCCATGTGATGTCTGCAATGCTTTGTGGGAGTACAGACTCCATTTTGTAGATCATGCTGCACAAGAAGCACACACTACCCATCTTCTCCCCATGGTAGCATCGCTGGTAAGGATTATGGTCATAAACCCTGGACTGAGCCACCATTAAAAAGCTGCCAGCTCCTCAGAGACACTGTGGCATATAATCAGATCCAGAAATGTTTGTATGTTGCAGTTGTTTTGTGTTAGTGTATTCCCCATATACTCATTGTGCTTTATCTCCTTTGTATTACAGTTTTCACACATTTATTTCCACAATCACCCAGTAAAGTTCAACAGATTTACCCTTTGCCTCTTTATTGGAGTGTGGGAAGGTTTAGCTGTATGTCAAGCTACATACTACCTCAAGGTAACACGTGGTGAGGACAGAACACATATATATATACAAAAAGTTTGCAAATACTTTTCACTTTGGAATAAAATATAAAATATTCTTACTGCACAATACAAATATGGTATTTATTGACTATTACCTTTGTCAAGGTTATCTCCAACTGCCCCAGGTCCTTCAGTTTGAAACAATTCTGCAAAATTGGATAACTTCTTCTTATAATCCTCAATCTGGTCTTTTGTAATCTAGAAAGCAGCAGTCAGCAATAAAGTTAGTTAAATGTCACATAAGGAGACAATTCTAAATTATTCTTTGGAACTGTGTAGAGTCACATCTCCAGCACACCTACACAACTGTAACTAGAAACCATAGCAATCTCAGTTTTTTCCAGGTATCCACAACCTGAAGTGATTAGAGATGAGCCCATAAGTTCTCCAGCTACAATTTTTGAGGTATTCTTCTAGAGTAAAGAGGTACAAACTCCCTTGCCCATTTCTAAACAGTACCTGAACCTCCTGTAGAGATCTCCAAGCCCCCAACCAAACCAATGGAGTTCCCATGAACTGCATCCTTGACCTTTACCGTCTTGGCCCTTGAACTGTGCAAACTCATGGCTGACAATCTGATTACAGAGTTTGGGCACTGTATGTGATGCAGATAATTATGGCAGAAGCAAGGGGGAAACATAACTTTTGCAGGGGGGGTATTCCCCTTATCTAGTTTAACCAAATTCCATTTGTTATACAGTATGTTACTATTTACTTATCACATATATGCTAGATGTCTTCCACCACCCATCATGTATCACATAATGCATTTCACTAACTTCAAGTAATGCTATCATTGTCAGTCTGTGATTGATTTGTAAGTTTTTAGTTAAGTAATAACCATTAATTAAATTAGGTCTATTAGTATGAATATTTATGTGGAGAAGTGGAAACAAAAATATTATTCTGAAAGCTGAACTGTGTACTGGCAAAGACAATGGTTTGTGATATGCATATTATACAGAACAGAGAATGTTTTCTTAACCTCTCTTAGTAGTATGTGCAAAATTTGGACTTAAAATCAATACAAAGCTCCTGACAAACTGTGACTTGAAACTGTGGCAATTTGAAGCACTGGTAAAACCAAAACTACCTGTGTAAATGAATTTTTGACTTTTCCAAGGCTGTGGTCCACAAGTTTTGATTCTTGAAAAAGTTCTTCCCAGATCTGTGGAATCCTGTCTGCTAAATACTTCTCTTCTTCCTCAAACTGAAAAAAAGAATTACATAAGAATCACTAGAATATGCCCTGAAGCCTGAACCAGATCGTTATGTTATTCCCAGGGGATGGCTCAACCAGGACAGGGGGCTATAAGTTATTATTTTAATTCGGAGTGGTAGGGGGAAGAGAGCCTGCAATTGCCCCAGGCAGGGTACCCGCAGAGTCAAGGTATATTGGATTTTCCAGCCTAAACCTAATCGCTTTGCAAGTATTCTGCATGTACCCAACCTGGACTCTGCATCAGAACACATAATAATCTAATTTTAAGTATATAAAACCTGGTTCAACACCCAAGATCCTTCTCTGAACAAACACAAACTCACAAAAATCTGACATACAGTGCATGTACATAACAGTAAATGAACTGTGCATAAACCAAGACGTATATTATGTGCTGTCAGAATCCAATGTGGCCACACTCTACAGAGTAAAAAAGAATCTAACAAGACACCCACCATCCTTACTTATATACCTACATCCAGCCCTTCTTCTCCTCTAATATTACTGGCAGGGAAGGCACGAGTATATAAATAAGCATCAGCTGTGCTTACCTCAATATTATACATTGACAAGGTCCTATACCTCTCCTGGATATCTCGATATCTCATTTCAACTGTTAGAGATATGTCTCTTATATTTGCTATGGTTCCAAGCACAAATTTGAGATCTTCAAGTGTTTCTGGAGTAGTCTTTAACTGTGCAGACAAGCTCTACAAAAAAAAATGTTCCATGAGAGAATTTTACTAAATATTTATCATCCTGATGCAAACACAGAAGTATAAATGTGTAGTTACGCTGCTCTTGTTCTTTAAAAAAAAAAAAAGAATTGTGATATGCATATCATTGTACTCTTCCTGTCTGTAAACTTATAGGCCAGCAAATATGTGCATTTAAAACACAGTACAGAGTATATTTAAAAGACATATAAAAACATTGGCTGAACTCAACTCCAATAATTTCCAAATAGATTAAATCCAAATAAAAAATATCACCTTATGTTATATACTTGAAATCTAACAAAATAAGTAACAGCAAATAGATATCTATGTTTATTTACTCGGCCTATAATTAACCCTGATTAACTTGTTTTGTACGGACAGAAAGCTAAAATGTGTAATATGCAAGTGAATGTAAATAAATGTTAACCTACATCTATGGCTTCACAGAAGGTGCATATGAAATACTTAACCAAAGAAATATATACGTACTTCAAGTTCATCTTTAAGCTTGTAGAGTTCTTCTCGTGCAGATTCATTGAGAAGATGTCCCAGAGAGTTAACCCAAGCTCTAGCATTCTCTTGCACAGTGTAAGCCAAAGGTCCCAGGTACAGCCTAATACACTGAACATCTTTTATTAAAGGTTGCTGGGTCACCTCTAGGGATATCTTACTGTAGAACTGCAGTTTCTCATCATATGCAACACAGGAGGGTCTTCTGGCAGCAAACTTCTCCATGACAATAGCTTTATCTAGCTTCCACAAAGGTCGGTATCTTTTCCATCGATTCAAGTATTTTGTAAGAGAGGTGAGAATACGGTGCATATTTTGGTTGATAATCCGAGCTTGCTCTGTAATCTGATGGTTTAGGTATATGTCATTGTAAAAACTGATGATGACTACCTCATCATCTTCTGTCTTTTGGGGAGGGCACTGTATGCAGGTCCCATTCATCCAGCGAACAAACCTCTGAAACAAAGTAAAATGTTATGAGAAAAAACAGGGTCAGTGCACTAAAATAAAATCAGAGTTTAGCATCTTAGTCTTATTTATTTCTTTTTTATTTCCCTTCAGTCATGCTTTACCACCCAATATTCACTGTAAAATGTTCAGACCTACATTATGCGCTCTTTACTATTTTTATTTCATGACTGACACACTTAGCAATAGTAACCACTTAATTAACAATATCGTACTTGGGTTAAATAAACTTTTCCTGATGTAGCCCTAATTTTACCTTAGTGGTTTCCATACATCCCTTGTAACACTGTGCAGTCAGTTTGTAGATTTCATTGCCATTTGGCTGAAGGATTATTTCTGGTGCCGACAAAATAGTTTCAACTTGAAAGAGTGGCACATCTCCAAGGATGGCAGTGTTAAAAACCTGGAAGTTTCTGTATCAAATAAAAAAAAAGCACAGCAGTCAGGCAGTTTAGTTCACTTAGCAAGCATTGCACTCTCTTAAGTCCTAGCTTTTTCTCAAGGACATTAGGCAGAATTAGTAGTAAAAAAAACGTTTCTATGTATATTTTATTCAGTTTGACACTGCAGAGATAGTGTTGATGTTTGCCAGTTTAGATATCACCACAATTCATAAATGAGGGCACTTGCTACACAGATGAAATATGAAAAATAAATTATATGTTGCCACTCCATTTAAAAAAGTAGAGCTGTGTAGTGTCACTACAGTGTATAAACAGAATTCCAATATAATGTACTGCCGCCCTGCACTGGTACAACTGGTGTGTTTGCCTCAGAAACACTACTACAGTTTATATAAATAAGCTGCTGTGAAACCATGGGTGCAGCCATTCAAGCTGGAAAAAAAGGAGAAAAGGGCACAGGTTACATAGCCGATAACAGATAAACCACTATTGTGTTGCACAGAGCTTATCGGTTATCTGCTGAGTAACCTGTGCCCTTTCTCCTTTTTTCCAGCTTGAATGGTCGCCCCCATGGCTACACAGCAGGGTATTTATACAAACTGTAGTAGTGTTACTGTAGCAAGCACACAACTTGTACCAGTGCATGGCAACAGTACAATATATTTCCACTTTAAAAAAACTTTAATTTTTTGGTGTTACTGCTCCTTTAAATAAATACACTTGATATAATTTTCTTTAAGAGGATGCCTAATACAGCTTACCCAGATAGAGATAACCTTTACAGAAGTACTTAACAGTCCTTTATTCATATCAGATTGAATTGAAAAAATACTAGCAAGCAGTACTAAAGATCCCCTTACCTGGACTAGCTATACCTTATGTTTAATTCCCAAAAGTCTGTTTACTCTGTATGTTAAATTAACTGCTTCCCAGTACATTCCCTGTTCCATGCAAAGAAACTGGTGCCCATTAATTATAAGCAGGAATCTTGACTAAAAGACAGCTGACTCTTCAAAAGATAATCTTCTGAATTTCAGCTTATTCAACAGAGAATAAACTCTAGGGATCAGTAGGCATAGTTAACAATGATTCCTTACTACACTCTTTCTTTATGCACCTTAGCTGGTGTTTAATGGTAAAATAAATTACTTTTAACACAATGGCTAAGTATTATCACCAATGGAAAAGGAACAGGAACCATAAATCAATCTTTTCGCTTTTTCATAACTAAAGGACATATTTATAAAATCTTTGATTGAATCAATCAAAGCAGACAGCTCATAATCAATATTTAACACTGCCCCTTTTAAATATTCTGAGGTATTAAATCCCATTGTTTTAATAGTTTTAATACAGGCTATAAATGTAATGGACTGTTTAGAAATATTGCTTTATTCATAATTATAATAAATAAATCTGTCCATATAACTTAAAAATGGGTAGAGGACCCTGTACATAAAAGTCACAGAAAACAAAAATACTTCATACCTCAGAACCATCTTTGTCAGGCTGTTGTAGATCCTTTTTTCCCAGTGTGCATAATATTGGGACATTTTAGGGTGCTTTCCTGTATTTGTATTTACCACTAATCCTTCTATTTTTGTTAGCAGCTGCCCAATGGTAGAATACTTTCGTTCCAAAATGTCCACATCTTTTGCTCGCTCAATGTCAATGTACTCAAAGAATTCTTTCACTCCTACATATGCATTAACAGGTCCAATTTATAAAAAAAAAAAAAAAAAGAAAGGCGGGGAGGGGAAAAGACTTGTAAATATTTTGTGGAAACAAATATAATGGCTGTCTAATAATACAAACCATAACGGACACATTTCATAGTATAAACTATGTTTTCCTATTATATATTACAAGAGCTTTGCTGCTGTCTGTTTTAAATATACAGCAAAGATAAATATTTATGTAGAATGATGTCCTTATTCTTTACATTAGCTATGTATTTAGCCCTTTTGGAAGGAAAATGTATAATAAAAATAATATGGCTTGTTGTCTTAGGATATAGATGATGAAAAAATCATACCTGAAAGATCAGTTCCTGTTGTTTTCGCCATAAATTTAAAGAGGTTTGCTGACTCAATAGCTGACAACTTTAAATCAATGTCTTTTGCATTCTTTTGAATTTTGTTCACCAGTGATTCAAACTTTGAGATTGCTTGGTTGCAACGTGTGATGTAGTCACCAATGCCTTAAAGAAAAGTTGTAGGTTTTAGTACACATGTGTTTTATTTTAGACTGTATTTAAAGAACACAAAAATGTAACTTTTATAAAAAGATATGTATATACCTGTTGATATGTATGCACACATGCCAGACAATAAACAAATACAGGAATAGAAAGGCAGTCACAGGAAAATGTATCTCTGTTGGTGAATCTGGACCTCTGTGTTCAAGTCAGTCTTCACCTGCATTTAGTGCTAAGGATAACTGTCCAGTGAAGCTTACTGTCTAATTTCCCTATTACAGTCATGTTTACACACATACCAATGAACAGTAATAAGTGTATGTGTGGGAACTGTGGAAAAAAAACAGAGAACCTGGAGGAAACCTTTGCTAATAGTATAGGCACACTGGCTGAAATCAAATTCAAGATTGCAGTTTTGTAACTAGGGTCTTGTAAGAAAACACAATACTTAACATATATATTTTAATAAAATGTAATCTTCTGCTTGAAAATTGTGACGGGTGAAAGAAAAGTACTACTTATCCAACCAATGTGCCCTTTAAGTACACTGTCATATGAATCATCTTGGTGCTGTAAAACTGATAAAATGCTGAAACAAAAGATTCCATAGTACCTAATGAGTTCCAGTTTAGTCTTCTATATCCAGAACGAAACACTTTCCAAACGTCACGGATGTGTTCATCCAGTAGTTGGATTTCCGCTTCACTCAGAGAGCCCATAAGTTTCTCATAAGCGGCTATCATATGTTTCATGTCATCAGTGTACCTACAAAAGTAAAACATTATAGCCACAGTTCAAACCACCAGACAGATGTACTTTTCTCCCTAGTACACCTGGTGACTGCACAATCTGTACAGCTAATTATTATAAAATTATTAAAATTATAATATAAACTGCAAAAAATATTCAAAAAGTCTAGTATTGATATTGTGAGGAAAGCAGAACAGCTGCAAGTTGCTGGTTTAGAGGAAAATATATTGTATATATATTAGGAAATATTATATATATAGAAAAAAATAAATATATCCTGTCACTAGAAGCTTTTTGCCCTCCCTTGGTGTAAAACTGTATAAATGAACTGCTGCAACCTGCTAATACAGAATACTACACTCCAAATCTTCCACAAAAAGACAAAATCATTGACAGGATGCCTGAGAAATTTGATGCAGTAGCTTATAGCGACCAATAAGTAATCACCTTTTGACCATCCTAGTGCAGTTAGTAATGAAAGCAATTGTGTGACTGGCTGAAGTTTGATATTAGGCAGTGAAACACATACTTCTGTGGTGTCAGATCACTCATCACAATTTTGGCAAAAATGTTTTATTATTAAACAGAAAATGCATTCGTTATTGCACCTTAAAAACTTGTCTTCTTGTAAAGCAACATTTCTTGGCAACTCTCCAACAGAAAATCCCATCTGTTCCATGTGCTTTGTTTCTGTGATAATTTCCCACAATTCTGGTGCAAAGTTTACAGAAAAATGAAAATCTGTATCTCCATTATCAGCCTCGTTCTGATCTGCATTCTGAAAATGTAATAAAAAAGAGAAGTTAAAACAAATCTATAATTCTGTTCATTTATATTGGTAGTAAATAAAATATGTCTAACACGTTAGGAAAAAATATTTTATAAAACAGAGAAAAACATTTCAAATAAAACCATATATAACAGGTAATAATTATTTGAAAAATTAGAATTAAATCTGTATATATAATTAAATGAGGTGCCCACATATCACAATACAGTAGAACTGGCATTTTACATTTTTTCAGGGGACCAAGAAAAAATAGTGCAAATTCCGGGAAAATGTAAAATCAGGGAAATGTGGTAAAAAAGTACTCTAAGAATATTAGCACAGGAGCCAGTTTCACAGTATTTACTGTGCTAATGACAAAGGTTAAGCAGTTCAGCATTAATGTTGCACTTTGGGGGGAAGCATGTGCCAGCGCACTTGTGTTCACATGGGGCCCCCTATAAATAACCTGTGCGGGGCCCCAATTTTTCTTACCGCATGATACCATGACTGCTGAAGGAACAATTTTATTCACTAATGTAAAAGAGCAGACAGTGGTTAGTCCAGTGAATAAATAACTTTATAAGCATTATATCCCATATTATGACCTTACCAGTTCTGAGAAAGGTGTATTCCCTGAAATAATAAGACCAGAAGAATACATTTTAACAAGCAAACTTCTTTTTAACAATGAAGGCAAATTCTGGTCTGTGTTCTCCTTCCACATTTCATATTTTTTATCTTCATATTCCTTCATTTTTCTGGCTACTTCTAAATACTTTGCTTTTGCCTGGAACAAAAAACCATAATGTTATGAAGATAAATGTATGCCCATACAAATTCTCAAGGCAATCTTCCCCCAAGTAAAAATGTGATAATTATTATTTTTCCATAGCATTAAAAATTACCTAAAACAAAACAGTTGCCAATAAATTTTCCAATCCAATGCGCATGTCTGAGTGCAAGACAGCATTAGGGTAATTAAAATAGTGGCCCAGCGCTATGCTGGTTTTTTTTTTCCTTTGGGCTGATGCAATTTTCTTCCTAAAAGGAGCACCAGTCCAGAAAAAACAATGATTGGACTCACTGGGAGGGGATTCTGTCATATTGGAATAGCCCTGATGCATTTGGCTTTTCTTTTACTTTAACTGAACCTTAAAAAGGAACATCCATTACTACATTCTGTTGCATCATATTGATTTAGTTTATATAAAATTCAAATTAAAATGTTTAACCCCAAAATGAATTTTGCCCCAAGAGTGAGGACCAGTGGTATTATGTAGCATTGCCTAAATATACAAAAATAGTCTCAGATGACATTTGCTGTCCAGATTTTATCCATCTGTTGATAAACAAATATTTAAAAGTCATGAAAATTCCATCAGATAAAGTACAAAAACAAATTACTTACTGCTTTCCCTCGTTCACAAGACAGCATCTCCTCCATTTCTAGAAATCTGACTATAGTATGCTTTATGCGGTAGAAAAGGGATCTTTCCCAGTATATTGAGCCAGCCACAGGGGGGTGGTTCTTGTACAATGGGGGGTTATCAAGATGCTTAAGAAATAGGCTGTTCACTATATCAACCTAAGTGAAAAGAACAATATTTTTATTTAAATATATAACTTTTGTATACATTTTCCTTCAAATTAATGATAAAAAATACACTAAAATTTGTGCAAATAAAATCACTTCACAGTCAAATACATTGCAGAATAGATTTTACATTTTCTTTATTCAATATCTGGTACATTGCAAAGTTGCTTGAAATTATGTTTACTTTTCAAAAAAGCTCAAGTTGTATTTGGATGGAATTTCCCTTTAGGAGACACAAAGGAGAACTGAACTGCTATACTGTTTCAAAAGTCTGATCCAGAAAGAGATAAATAATATTTTAAAGTAGTCTAAACATTATGTTGCCGTACCTCTTTAGCATACTGTTCCAAAATATCATTAAATTTCATCATCATCTGCTTGTTTATGGCTTCCCTGGACCGAATATGCTTAAATTTCAACAGCATGTCAAATGCTGCTTCAGCTGATCGAAGGGTTTTAAATGATTCATCAATGAAGTTGATGGCCTCTCCTTCGATTGCCTTTATTTTACAAAAGGAAACAAAAAGAAAAAAAGCGTTTTAGCAAATAATATCCTGCACATATGTTGCAGAGAAGGTATTTACCTCCCTTTATTATAATACCATTTAGAGAGAGAAATATATCACCTAACCACCTCAACTAAACCTCCTTATCTTTTTTTGTTGTAATTCCTAAATTAGTATAGGTATGCCAAGCAGCACTGAAGTCATTTTTTAAAAGATAAAGGGATATTAATCCTGCTTTGTCTAGCAGTATGTTTTTAAAACATACACTACTTTAGACATATGTCAAATACATACACAGTAAAAACACTGGGAGGACAAAAACAGATCCATCCCCTATGTGTAACAATAGAAATGAATAAGATCTCCCTGTCAATTAATACACTGGGCAGATTTTGCCCTGAAAATCCATCCCGTGTGCAGTGACAGGTGGCTCTCATTCATTCCTGTCACATTGCATTCAGAAGTGGGATAGATTGGCCTTTTCTTACACCAGAATAGAAAACACACATGTGAAATAAGCCATATACTAAACAGACATTGTTTTCAAGTACAAATAAGTAATTTTTATACTGAACGCAGTGTCACTTTATGTCCTATAGAAAAGGATGCATTTCAGGATATTTTCATGCTCCCAATTTCAGCACAGCTAAAAATGTCAAAAATCACCCCTGCTGCCTCCCATAGTGTTAAATGTCTCAATGCACCAACTCAGTGCTAACACTTTAGACATTGCACTTTTAGCATAATTAAGGTTAACAGGCAGAACAAAATCCACCCCATGTGCCACAAATCTAAAGCAAAATATGCAATATGCAAATTGAAAATCTGCAAATTGTTTCAGTATGTGCACCAATGCTAATAAAGCATATTTCCCATCTGAAGCAGAATTACATTTTGGACCCCTTATCCAGAAACCCATTATTCTGAAAGTTCCAAATTACAGAAAGGCCATCTCCCATGGACTCCATTTTAATCAAATAATTCACCTTTTTAAAAATGGTTTACTTTTTCTCTGTAATAATAAAACAGTACCTTGTACTTGATCCCAACTAAGATATAATTAATCCTTATTGGAGGAAAAACAATCCTATTGGGTTTAATTACTGTTTAAATATTTTTTTTTATAGACTTAGGGGCACATTTACTAAGACGCGAATCAGAACCGAATTGGAAAAATTCCGATTTGAAAACGAACATTTTGCGACTTTTTCGTATTTTTTGCGATTTTTTTTCGGCATCTTTACGACTTTTCGGAAATTGTCGCGACTTTTTCGTTACCAATACGATTTGCGCGAAACAACGCGAGTTTTTCGTAGCCATTCCGAAAGTTGCACAAAATCTGGCGATTTTTTCGTAGCGTTAAAACTTGCGCGAAAAGTTGCGCCTTTTTCGTAGCGTTAAAACTTAAAAGGTGCGACGTTTCGCGCAAGTTTTAACGCTACGAAAAAAATCGCAACTTTTTGCGCAAGTTTTAACGCTACGAAAAATCGCAAGATTTTGCGCAACTTTCGGAATGGCTACGAAAAACAATTTTCCGAAAAAATTGCAAAATACCGATCATTACGAAAAAAACGCAATCGGACGCATTCGGCCCGTTCGTGGGTTAGTAAATGTGCCCCCTAAGGTAGGAGATCTGAATTATGGAAATACCCCTTATCCAGAAAACCCCAGGTCCTGAGCATTCTGGATAATGGGCCCCATACCTGTATATAAAATGCAAATGGATTTTAGATAAATATTAAATATATACTATAATAACATAAATACATTCTAATTATGCTATATAATGTAATGATAAAATAGTTCAAAGGCACGCTTTCTTTTGTAGCAGAGAGGAAATAATTTACATGGATGGCAAACATTTATCAGCTCTTAACATACATGTACTTCATTTTTAAAGTCTTCCATAACCATTTTCCACTGCTGTGAATTTTTTATGTTGAAAGGATCAAAGCTTAAATTTTCCATTGGCCTAACAAGCCCATCCACTCTCCGCAAAACATCATCAATGCGCTTGGGATCTCCAGTGACAGCTTTCAGTTCAGGGCCAAAAATGTTGCAAAACTCTTCAAGAACCTGTTTGAAATATTACACAATAAATATTAATGTAGTCTCTACTTTTGTCCTAGAAATGTAATTTTGTTTGGTAACACTAAGAAATTTTAGCAATTACCGTGCAAAGTGCAAATGTTAATATCCCAGTTGCCTAGACAGAGCTCTACAAAGCTCAGAAATTTCATAGATTGTTATTCTGAGATGCAATGTAATGTAGTTGGTGTATTGTTTCTGTGTAAAACGTAAAAGGTTTAGGCCTTTTTCAACAAATGTGAAAAATTAAAGTAAAATTACCTGCAAAATATTGTATAAGTCCTGGCATATAGAAGACAAATAGTCAGTTTTTTCAAACAACCGTTTTCTGTCGAATTCCCATCTTTGGTCTCTGCCTGATGCTTCAATTTTGGCACGAACTTCAAAGTAAGAGCTTTTCCATAACTCCAGTGTGTGTTTGGCATCCTGTGACTTGTTTTTTGCAGCTTCCTTATTCTCTCTGTCAATAATTTAAGAACCATTTCAATGAACAGTGTCGAAAATATATACAATTTTTTTTAAGCATGTGAAGGAAAACAATTACCCAACAATTGCTAGTGGGCTAGCAAAGCAAATTATGCTTGTATGTTGTTTTTACACGTTTTTTTAACACAAAATCTACAAAAAAAACTTAAAAAGGGCAAGGGTGGACTACAGTGTTATATAGTTAGTATGTCTCCTTGCAGATGACACTGCACCAAAATATGAAATTAATGAACAAGCTCTATACATTCATGTAAGGAATGGAGAAGTTATGGAAAAATCACTGAGGATTAGTTCGGCACCCTTTCCCTGTAACTATAATCACCAACCTTTTGCACTACCACCATGTGCTTCATAGTTCCAAGGAATCACAGCTGTGCTTCCCTGGGTTGGCACATGCACTGCATGGAATCCTTAGATTTCTGTACTGTGCAGGCATCCACCTTGATATATAACACTTTTATACTCTAAATCAGGGATCCCCAACAAAACAATAAAACTGAACCATGGCTTACCTGAACAAGGACCGTATGTTCAAAACTCTGCAAACCCTCTCTGCTATTTCCCAGGCAATTCTTTCCATTAATGGTACCATTCTTTCATCTTTATTGTAATGTCGAGAGATAATCCATACCATTCTTAGTGCATTCATCATTGATGGAACTGTATCCAAAACAACACTGAATCCTGTTCCATGAGCTAAGTTCTAAACAGAGAAAGTAATCAATAGTACTAGGCCCTAAACGTTGAGGACATTTAGTTTCTTACGCATTAAAACTTGCCTATTGTAGGCTGCTGGAATTAAAATTGCATACAGGGGTAAGGACATGAACTCGATAGACTAAAGCAACAATGTATATAGTGACTCCAGCTTGGTGAGTCTTTGTCATACCCCATATTACCAAATATCACAGCTGCAGCAGTAATGGGGGGTTATGTCACTGCAGCAGTCATTGGAGTCCACTGCTGAGTAACAAGGATAGGGAGCTAGAGAATAGAAGAATGACACTTTTTTAAATGATAACAAGAAGTTCTGTACAATCCAAGACTATGTAAGTATCATTTTAAAGCCAACAGTACTACATTTGTAGGGAATGCTATAACATTATCAGAAAGTAAATGTTCCAAATTTAACTGGAGGATATCTAAGTTAAATAAGTAACTACATAATAGAATATAGGATTATATCAAAATAAATACATGCACATATCAGTCTACAATTTAAGAAACATTTAAGTTATTCATAATTGTATGTAAGACTTATGTCTTATTCACTGAAGAGAAAGATATGACTGTATTAATTTAATGTTCTATGCTGTTCAAAAGCTAAAGAAAGCACCATCACCATTCAAAAGGAGTTACCTTAAAATGGCGCTCCAGTGTTGAGAGGAATCGAACATTATCAGCAGCTTCAACATGGTATTTAGCTAATTCATTGACTGTTAACTCCAGATTCTGAACAACACCAGGATCAGCAATAGACAAGACACTCAATATTTTCTTCACAAGAGGAAGTTTCAGCTGCTCACTCAGCGCACTCAAGGTGGCATTTCGTTCACGCCAGAAATCTATTTCTGCAAGAGGACCATTACCCTGCAACAAAAGTTAAACATGTTGATTAGGTTTTTTTTATTATTTTTGTGGGCCCCATGACCCACTCACATGAAAACACAAAAGTATGATGTCAAATAAGTATAACGGACTATATGGTTCAGTCCCTATCTGTCTTAAATCACAGAGACTATGATCCCAGTTGATATTAACCTTGGCTTAATATTTTAGCTGTTTTCAGTGTGTTTGGGGTATCATATAAGCATATCTGATGTACAACAATGGATATGTACAACTATGAACAACTATGTACATTTAAATTACTTGAAAGCAAATATGTCTATTGTCATATTCTGTCTTCATTAAAAAAGAATACCTGAGGCTTTTTTTGAAGCTGTTCTTCTAGAGCTACAGATATTTGTGTCTGCCAATTCATCACACACTGCTCAAGTTTTTCAACTATTACTTGATCCAAGGCCAACTGGGTGGATTCGATGTCTAGAGTCAAATCTGGCATTTCTAATCGAATTTCTCCTGAAATAAACAAAATATAAAAACATGACCATTTTATTTCAGCTTATTGCTAAGTACAATGTTAATTTAAATGAAATCTAAATCTGTTTTATCATCACTTCAATAAAATTAATTTTTAGAAAATGTATTCATGCTACATCGAGAAATTAAATTTTCATAAATTGTTTATGAAACAAGATTCATTTGTGCTAAATAGGACTTTTAGGAATTTTATCGCTCAGAATTCAAAGAGGCTCTGTTTAGCTACTTGCCCTCCAGCTGCTGGATTGTTTGCTGAATATGGTTCAGAAACTTTTGCATATTCATTAGGAACTCATCTCTAATCATCTGGATACTTCTGAACTCAAGGCCTGTTTCTGCATGCCTGTTAGCTTCTGGACCATTACTTTCCGTATCTAATCCCGACTGTCGTACTTGTTCCAACTGTAAGGAGCCATTGTCATTTTTATGATGATTGTAAGAAAGAAGAGGCATGAAAACCTAAAATAAAAAAAATAAACAATATAAATTATGTAAAAAAGCAGCATTTCACAGAAATTATGGTATAGGACTATATTATCTGTAATAAAACATACAAATTTATGGTAAAAAAAATTAAAGCAAGAGGGTCCCTTAACTGTTTCATAGGCAACTGTTTCCTATTAAATGTAATTGCTTCTTTTAGTAGGTACTAAATTTTACTCCTGATTGTGGGAAAATGTCAGGGAATTAAATGCAAAGAATTAAAAAAACGGTGACTGTGCACATGACATTTGTTTAAAACTTACAGTGTATATTGTACTATATATATATATATATATATATATATATACATATATATATATATATATACACGCATGTGTGTGTGTGTGTACACAGAGTAACAAAGATTAAGAGGCACACGTCTTTAGTTTTATATAGCAAGCAATTCCAATAAAATACTGAGGAAGTCAGGAACTAGTATATATATACACATATTTACTCCTGATTGTGGGAAAATGTCAGGGAATTAAATGCAAAGAATTAAAAAAACGGTGACTGTGCACATGACATTTGTTTAAAACTTACAGTGTATATTGTACTATATATATATATATATATATATATATATATATATATATACATATATATATATATATATATATATACACGCATGTGTGTGTGTGTGTACACAGAGTAACAAAGATTAAGAGGCACACGTCTTTAGTTTTATATAGCAAGCAATTCCAATAAAATACTGAGGAAGTCAGGAACTAGTATATATATATACACATATACACACCTGTGAAAAGGTATAACTCACATAATACACAGGAAATAATAAAACATATTATTATTATTAACATTTATTTATAAAGCGCCAACATATTCCGCAGCACTGTACAATAAGTGGGTTTCATAAATTGGACATACAGAGCAATATATAAAGCAATCAATAATCGATACAAGAGGTGAAGAGAGCCCTGCCCAAAAAACCTTACAATCAACATCATAAAACAAGATATCTGTAATATTCCCATATTTACTTAAAGAGCAACAGAAGATTAATTGTACGCACTGGATACAAGTGCTAGAGCACTAAGAGGCACAAAATCACACCCCAGTATGCACTTGAACCTAGGGCATACCTCTGCTTTGCACCTTGCATTGTTAGTGGGTGCAAGGCAGTCCTGTCCTTACTGCCTGTTTCAGTACCTAGCATGCAGAGCTGTATGATGCATATGTTGGTGGGCAAGAAGGGAAAGCCATGTACCTTCCTTGAACCCTGATAAACAGAGCCCAATAACTTGCACCTTGCACCCTTAGAATGGGCAAGGTGCAAAAGTTCAAAAAACATAGTGGTTTGTGCCCACTGCTTAACTTTTGAACCCTGCACTTTTAAGTATATATATATATATATATATATATATATATATATATATATCCAAAAAAGACCAGCAACACCGAGTTATGTTCCAAAAACAATCAATTGTGTATTAAAAACGCAGAGATATAGCAGAGATCATAATGGTGCACTTGGGTGCAAGAGCCATATAAACTAAAATATTGCAGGAGTAATGCCAGCACACACAGGGTTTCATACAAATGTATATAAAATGATATTTATTGAGAAAAAAAGAGCAAAATAAACATAGCAAGCCTCAACGTTTCAGTCCCCACTGGGACTTTCATCAGGAGGCAAAAACTGAAGCACCTGCCTCCTAATGAAAGTCCCAGTGGGGAGTGAAACGTTGAGGCTTGCTATGTTTATTTTGCTCTTTTTTTCTCAATAAATATCATTTTATATACATTTGTATGAAACCCTGTGCGTGGTGGCAGCATTACTCCTGCAATATATATATATATATATATATATATATATATATATATATATATATATATATACACATGAGATAAGGTATGGGTCACTTTTGTTACCTGTGAAAAGATCTGCTTAAGCATAAGCAAAGAATTCCCATTTAGTATACCATACTCCAAGAACATTGGTAGCACATCATTGGCCTCTTGCAGGTCATTTGGCTCTGGAATAGTTTCTGTTGGCCACAAAAGAAAAACAATAATGTTTAGAAGAATAGAAGGATCTTCCTTTCTTCACACTAACCTTACACCATGCCCTTTATAAAATTATAGTATGCAAATATTTTATACAACACTGTTAAAATGAAAAGTTTGCCATAGGGTGGACTGTAAGCACAGGGCTCCTGTAAGGGGATGGGTTAGGGTGAGAGAGGGGCAGTCTATTTGCCAAATGCAGATAGCACTGTATTCATGGAGGGAACGCTGCCTTCTGAAGCACAGAGACCTGCAAAGTCTGCGGCAGGTTACAAAATGCATGAAATATGGTGGATTGTGCCCATTATTTACACTTTGCACCCTGCACTACTTTAAGTGCAAGACCCCCCTTGACTAAATAAAGACAAGTCCAACACCAACTAATGCAATAAAGTAGATAACTTTTCATCACAATGAAGAGAAAATGTTTATCACACATCATTGTTACCTTGGGTATTTCTAAGAAAATACAAAGCAATGGAGTCTACAAACTCTTCAGGGATGCAGTTGCATGAAACATACAGGACAGTACGATACACTTTCTTTTTGAAGATTTTCTGAAATAGTTAAAATGTCAGAATGGTTAATGACACAAAAAAATAATCAGAGACTTCTTACAACTATTTTCAAGGGTCTACGAAGAACTTCTTTAGAACTGCTCACTTACCGTCATAGGAACAGGTACAAACACTTCTGGAGATTCTTCGTTAAATGATCCTGTTCCTGTTTCCAGGAGGATGGATGATTCTTCCTTATCAATAGTTTTTTCATCTCTTTCATTCACAGATGCCTTAGTATCTGGAGAAGAGGTCAGCTCTTTTTCTACAACTTAAACAAGAAAACTGGAGTCATACAGTTTATATGTTTGAGGCTGTCATGCATCTGTGCAATCCAACATCAAGGATTGATTAGAAAGTCAAAATAACCAGATTATTACTTAAATATAATAATGCTGTTGGGCCATCTGGGTGTATATTAGTATTGTTACATGCTAGTGCAATTATTTTAAGCTGCAGGAGCAGTGTTGCTTCTTTCTGCCACTCTGGGCTGAGGAAAAGCACAATCCTTCCAAAGGCTGGAGAACAAATTAAAACAATGTTCCAGCCTATTGAATGATCAGGCTCTAATCCAGTGTGACTGACACATGACACAACTAACCCTCTGCTCTAAGGCCCCTTAGACATTTTGTAGTACTGTTTGACTGGAAATGGTTAGTATAGTCAGATCACTTTTAAAACATAATGTTCATAATTGCTAAAGGATGCTGAAAGGACTTACTTGCATCAGATGATAAAAGAGAGACTGTATCCACGGGTTCTTTTTGGTCTTCTGTTTCCTGGTTTATGGTTGTATCATTAATGTCTTCAGTATATGGTACTTGACTATGCTTTTGAAGTTCATCTGGTTCTAGAATAAGAAATTGCAAAAGGCATTGCTTATAATATGCATCATACAGAAGGAGTGCAGGGTTTGTGTGTGTTTGTGTTGTTTGTGTCAGGCAGGAAGTAACTTGTGTTTCCATGTTGAAGCCTTGTAAAACACAAGGTGTCTCAAGAAATCAAGCTGTTTATCTGTTACTACATAACATTAGTGTTTGGGCCCTTTATGTGACAAGTAGGGATGTAGCGAACCTCAAAAAAAAAGTTTGCGAACCCATTCGCGAACTTACGCCAAAAAGTTTGAATATTCGCGAACTTCCCGAACCCCATAGACTTCAATGGGAAGGCGAACTTTAAAACCTAGAAAAGCCATTTCTGGCCAGAAAACTGATTTTAAAGTTGTTTAAAGGGTGCCACGACCTGGACAGTGGCATGCAGGAGGGGGATCAAGGGCAAAAATGTTTCTGAGAAATACTTTGTTGACACAGCGTTGCGTAAAACCGCAAAGGCAGCTGGCAGACCTAGCGGAAATACGCAGCGTTTTTTGCTATTTCGCACTATTAGCACCATGGAAATGGGATTTGCTGAAAAACGCCATGTGTGGCTTGTGCTGCGTTTTTAGGCCGAGAAAAAACGCAGCGGAAAAACGCCACGCGAACCCAAATTACGAACATACGCAAAAAGTTCGCAAACTTGCGAACACCCGATGTTCGCGCGAATTAGTTCGCCGGTGAACAGTTCGCTACATCTCTAGTGACAAGTGCAATAGGGTTTTATTAAGCACTACAAGGACCCATACCATTACCTTGCCTACTTGGGAGGGCCTGATATTCCTGCATAAAAAAAATTCCTGTCTAATCCCCCCAGGAATAAAATTCACTGGGCTCCTACAGCAATCCTGGCTCTTCTTGCTGCAGATACCCTATACTGAAACCCCATATGGTAGGGCGACCAGATACCTTGAAAATTCAGGGGGACATATCTAAGAAATCCAGCCAGCAGGGCTGAGCTGATTGCAGTTTCATTTAAATGCCTTATTTGCAGCCCTGCAACATGTATTTATAAAACATGTTTCTAAATTCTCAAGTGATCTGGTCACCCATATATGGATAATATAATATGGATGCCCATATTAGTGTATGCAGCAGGGCCACAACAAGAAATGTTCTTCTCAGGGGTTCTGTACAACGTTGACATACTAGTATCTTGGTGCAGATATTGGTTTTTTAAGAAGGAATTAAGTGCTGGGTGGCCAACCTGTGGCTTGACAGATAAGAGTTTGCTGGCTACTCACAGCTATATGGGTTGCCCAGTCCCACAATACACACAGAGGAACTGTTTGCCATTGTATAACAGACAGGCATTCGGACAAGGGGAAGCTTAAGGTGTTCCTCACCTAGAGCGATCTCCACCTCCACCTCGTCCTCCTTGAGGGTCTTAAAGAACAGCATCGCTGAGGACCCTTCTTCTGACGAAGTTTCATTAAGGAACCGCAGCAATTTGGCTTCGTGCTCTCCATCGTTCCTACTGAGCAGTTCCTCGAAGCATTCAGGGTCGGAGAGGCTAAATGCGCCGTACACCCGGTCCCGGATCCATTCTATACGCGGGTCGTCCAGTGCCATGTTCCCTGCATTAGTAGTTCACTCGCTAGTTCTATGTTACCATAGCAGCGCCACGCTGCCGGAACTACATACTGATGCTGTATATCAAAGCGCACAGGTTGTGCAGTACCTTCAAGGGAGCTACATTGTTGCCTTGTGCGAAGGGCGATTTTTTGTTTATATGTACTGGTAGATTTAGTCGACGTGTAATGAAAAAATATTTTTTTCAAGGTCAAGGGAAAAAAGTAATTAGTGGTTTGAGTGTGGGAGAGGTATATTTCAGTGTCTGTCAACACACCAACGTAGTAACCTGAATAACCTTAAAGGGTTCACCTTTATATAAGTTTCAGGTAGAGAGTGATATTCTGATACACTTTGCAATTGGTGTTGATGTCTTATTTGTGGGTTTTAAATTACAATATTCAGATTTTTGTTGAGCAGCGCTCCAGTTTTTCTGTAGCCATCTGATTGCTAGGCTCCAAATTACCCTAGCAACCAGGCAGTGATCTGAATAAAAGACTGGAATATGGTAGAGGCCCTAAATAAAAACATAGTAAAAATAAATAATCAAATTCTAGGCTCACAGAGCAATAGTTTTTATGGTTATGGGGTCAGCGTCCCCAATTTGAAAGCTGAGAAGAGAAAGACAAAAAACTATAACAAATAAAAAATGCAGGTCAATTAAAAAGTTGCTAAGATTGTGCCTTTCTATAGCATACTAAAAGTTAAGAGTTTTATGTCTCAAGAGTACTCTTTTATTAGCTAAAATATAAAGATATAAGTCATAGAGAAGTTCCATGTACAGGTCATGGAACTCTGAGGTGACATAATTAGGGATAATTAGGGACAAGATTCGGCCTTTCTCAGCAGCATTTGGCAGAATCCACCTGCCCAGCTGAACCGAATCCAAATCCTTTAACCCTTTAAGTGCCAGCCGAATTCGTCATTTCAGTTCCCCCCAGTGCCAGACGTTTTGTGAACATTCTGTGCTCTCTCAATGTAGGGGCTTTTACTGGGGGCAGGGTTAAGTTTAGGTAGGCAAACTATATATTGTTTTTTTCAGGAGAACCTGAGCTTTCCAAATCTACCTGAGTTTTTGTGTATTTCCACTTCTGGAACAAGATTTAGAGCTTGAAATAAAAAAAAAAAAAGAAAAAATGCTATTTTTCATGATATAAGGATTTCTACCAGAAACACATTTTATTTTATGGACAAAAATTCAACTGATTTGGAAAGCCTCATGTCTCCCGAACGTGCCAATACCTGATATGTATAGTTTTATTGAGATTTCTGACTTCTATAGATCAAAAACTCCCAGCAGTAAATTACTAAATTTTCAAAGCATTACAGCAGAATACGGCACACTTTACATTCCAAAGCCAAAAATCCTGGAACATTAGGTTTACCCCAGGAAACCATACATTTTTGAAAACTACACATTCTGACGAATCCGAAATGGGTAACTATGTCTTCCAACTCCTAAGTACCAAACGGCAATGCTTTACTGAATTTAGCATTTTCTATAAAAAAATTATGAAAATTCTAAAAAATCACCTCAAATCTTCCATTTTCAAGCACCTTATCTCCCACATAACATTAGGTACGAAGAAAACACACCCTAAATATGAAAGCCAGGGGTCCACTGAACAGTTTGATGCCCATTGTGCATAGGATCACCAATGTATCTGGAATTTAGAGACCCCAAAAGGAAGTTAGTACATACAAATTGCCCAGGAGATCTCTTTAGCTACTGAAAATTCAACACATTTACTGCATTTTCTGTGGGGTAAAAACACAAAAAAATACATTGACCCCCCAAAATCATATATTTTTGGAAAGTACACATTCGGACGAATTCAAAATTGGTACCCATGTCTTTCTACTCCAAACAACTGAGTCGCAATTCTTTCCCAAAATTGCCAGTTTTGATGAAATACCTAAAAATCACATCAAATCTTCCACTTTCAAGCACCTTATCTCCCACATAACATTAGGTACCAAAAGAACACACCCTAAATATGAAAGCCAAGGGTCCGCTGAACAGTTTGATGCCCATTGTGCATAGGAACACCAATGTATCTGGCATTTAGAGACCCCATAAGGAAGGTAGTGCATACAAATTGCCCAGGAGATCTCTTTAGCTACTGAAAATTCAACACGTTTACTACATTTTCTGTGGGGTAAAAACACAAAAAAAATACATTGACCCCCCAAAACCATATATTTTTGGAAAGTACACATTCGGGCGAATTCAAAATTGGTACCCATGTCTTTCTACTCCAAACTACAGAGTCGCAGTGCTTTCCCAAAATTGCTAGTTTTGGTGAAATACCTGAAAAACACATCAAATCTTCCACTTTCAAGCACCTTATCTCCCACATAACATTAGCTACCAAGAAAACACACCCTAAATATGAAAGCCAAGGGTCCGCTGAACAGTTTGATGCCCATTGTGCATAGGATCAGCACTGTATCTGGCATTTAGAGACCCCATAAGGACGTCAGTGCATAGAGATTGCCCCAGAGGTCTCTTTAGCTACTGAAAATTCAACACGTTAACTGCATTTTCTGTGGGGTAAAAACACAAAAAATACATTGACCCCCCAAAACCATATATTTTTGGAAAGTACACATTCGGGCAAATTCAAAATTGGTACCCATGTCTTTCTACTCCAAACTACAGAGTCGCAGTGCTTTCCCAAAATTGCTAGTTTTGGTGAAATACCTGAAAAACACATCAAATCTTCCACTTTCAAGCACCTTATCTCCCACATAACATTAGGTACCAAGAAAACACACCCTAAATATGAAAGCCAAGGGTCCGCTGAACAGTTTGATGCCCATTGTGCATAGGATCAGCACTGTATCTGGCATTTAGAGACCCCATAAGGACGTCAGTGCATAGAGATTGCCCCAGAGGTCTCTTTAGCTACTGAAAATTCAACACGTTAACTGCATTTTCTGTGGGGTAAAAACACAAAAAAATACATTGACCCCCCAAAACCATATATTTTTGGAAAGTACACATTCGGGCGAATTCAAAATTGGTACCCATGTCTTTCTACTCCAAACTACAGAGTCGCAGTGCTTTCCCTAAATTGCTAATTTTGGTGAAATACCTGAAAATCACATCAAATCTTCCACTTTCAAGCACCATATCTCCCACATAACATTAGGTACCAAGAAAACACACCCTAAATATGAAAGCCAAGGGTCCGCTGAACAGTTTGATGCCCATTGTGCATAGGATCAGCACTGTATCTGGCATTTAGAGACCCCATAAGGATGTCAGTGCATAGAGGTTGCCCCAGAGGTCTCTTTAGCTACTGAAAATTCAACACGTTTACTGCATTTTCTATGGGGTAAAAACACAAAAAAATACATTGACCCCCCAAAAGCATATATTTTTGGAAAGTACACATTCGGCGAATTCAAAATTGGTACCCATGTCTTTCTACTCCAAACTACAGAGTCGCGGTGCTTTCCCAAAATTGCTAGTTTTGGTGAAATACCTGAAAAACACATCAAATCTTCCACTTTCAAGCACCTTATCTCCCACATAACATTAGCTACCAAGAAAACACACCCGAAATATGAAAGCCTAGGGTCCGCTGAACAGTTTGATGCCCATTGTGCATAGGATCAGCACTGTATCTGGCATTTAGAGACCCCATAAGGACGTCAGTGCATAGAGATTGCCCCAGAGGTCTCTTTAGCTACTGAAAATTCAACACGTTTACTGCATTTTCTGTGGGGTAAAAACACAAAAAAATACATTGACCCCCCAAAACCATATATTTTTGGAAAGTACACATTCGGGCGAATTCAAAATTGGTACCCATGTCTTTCTACTCCAAACTACAGAGTCGCGGTGCTTTCCCAAAATTGCTAGTTTTGGTGAAATACCTGAAAAACACATCAAATCTTCCACTTTCAAGCACCTTATCTCCCACATAACATTAGGTACCAAGAAAACACACCCGAAATATGAAAGCCTAGGGTCCGCTGAACAGTTTGATGCCCATTGTGCATAGGATCAGCACTGTATCTGGCATTTAGAGACCCCATAAGGACGTCAGTGCATAGAGATTGCCCCAGAGGTCTCTTTAGCTACTGAAAATTCAACACGTTTACTGCATTTTCTGTGGGGTAAAAACACAAAAAAATACATTGACCCCCCAAAACCATATATTTTTGGAAAGTACACATTCGGGCGAATTCAAAATTGGTACCCATGTCTTTCTACTCCAAACTACAGAGTCGCGGTGCTTTCCCAAAATTGCTAGTTTTGGTGAAATACCTGAAAAACACATCAAATCTTCCACTTTCAAGCACCTTATCTCCCACATAACATTAGCTACCAAGAAAACACACCCTAAATATGAAAGCCAAGGGTCCGCTGAACAGTTTGATGCCCATTGTGCATAGGATCAGCACTGTATCTGGCATTTAGAGACCCCATAAGGACGTCAGTGCATAGAGATTGCCCCAGAGGTCTCTTTAGCTACTGAAAATTCAACACGTTAACTGCATTTTCTGTGGGGTAAAAACACAAAAAATACATTGACCCCCCAAAACCATATATTTTTGGAAAGTACACATTCGGGCAAATTCAAAATTGGTACCCATGTCTTTCTACTCCAAACTACAGAGTCGCAGTGCTTTCCCAAAATTGCTAGTTTTGGTGAAATACCTGAAAAACACATCAAATCTTCCACTTTCAAGCACCTTATCTCCCACATAACATTAGGTACCAAGAAAACACACCCTAAATATGAAAGCCAAGGGTCCGCTGAACAGTTTGATGCCCATTGTGCATAGGATCAGCACTGTATCTGGCATTTAGAGACCCCATAAGGACGTCAGTGCATAGAGATTGCCCCAGAGGTCTCTTTAGCTACTGAAAATTCAACACGTTAACTGCATTTTCTGTGGGGTAAAAACACAAAAAAATACATTGACCCCCCAAAACCATATATTTTTGGAAAGTACACATTCGGGCGAATTCAAAATTGGTACCCATGTCTTTCTACTCCAAACTACAGAGTCGCAGTGCTTTCCCTAAATTGCTAATTTTGGTGAAATACCTGAAAATCACATCAAATCTTCCACTTTCAAGCACCATATCTCCCACATAACATTAGGTACCAAGAAAACACACCCTAAATATGAAAACCAAGGGTCCGCTGAACAGTTTGATGCCCATTGTGCATAGGATCACCGATGTATCTGGCATTTAGAGACCCCAAAAGGAAGTTAGTGCATACAAAGTGTATACACTGCAATATAAGCTACCGGCATGTGCATTATGCGGCATAAGACCCCCTAACAGTAAGGAGACCCTAGAAAACTATACATTTTCCGAAAGTACACAATCTGACAAAACAAAAATGGGTAAATACATCTTTCTACTGCAAACTACCAAACTACAAAGCTATGCTAAACAGAACGATTTTTTTGACATTACTGAAAATTGTCACAAAGCTTGCATTTTACCCCATTATGTACCCCCACATTTTGTACCGTATCAACATGAAACATTCTAAATATGAACACCAGGGGTCTACTGAACAGTTTGATGCCCTATATGCATAGATTTACCAAACTATGTGGGGTACAGGGGCACCCAAGTAAAAATAGTGCATATGAATTTTCACATAAGATGCTTCGGCTCATGCAGTTTTTGCACCCGGTATGTGTATTATGTGCCATACGACCACCTAACAGTAAGGAGACCCTAGAAAACCATATATTTTCCGAAAGTACACATTCTGACAAAACAAAAATGGGTAAATACATCTTTCTACTACAAACTACCAAACTACAAAGCTATGCTAAACAGAACGGTTTTTATGACATTTCTGAAAATTGTCACAAAGCTTGCATTTTACCCCATTATGTACCCCCACATTTTGTACCGTATCAACATAAAACATTCTAAATATGAACGCCAGGGGTCTACTGAATAGTTTGATGCCCTATATGCATAGATTTACCAAACTATGTGGGGTACAGGGGCACCCAAGTAAAAATAGTGCATATGAATTTTCACATAAGATGCTTCGGCTCATGCAGTTTTTGCACCCGGTATGTGTATTATGTGCCATACGACCACCTAACAGTAAGGAGACCCTAGAAAACCATATATTTTCCGAAAGTACACATTCTGACAAAACAAAAATGGGTAAAAACATCTTTCTACTACAAACTACCAAACTACAAAGCTATGCTAAACAGAACGGTTTTTATGACATTTCTGAAAATTGTCACAAAGCTTGCATTTTACCCCATTATTTACCCCCACATTTTGTACCGTATCAACATAAAACATTCTAAATATGAACGCCAGGGGTCTACTGAACAGTTTGATGCCCGATATGCATAGATTTACCAAACTATGTGGGGTACAGGGGCACCCAAGTAAAAATAGTGCATATGAATTTTCACATAAGATGCTTCGGCTCATGCAGTTTTTGCACCCGGTATGTGTATTATGTGCCATACGACCACCTAACAGTAAGGAGACCCTAGAAAACCATATATTTTCCGAAAGTACACATTCTGACAAAACAAAAATGGGTAAAAACATCTTTCTACTACAAACTACCAAACTACAAAGCTATGCTAAACAGAACGGTTTTTATGACATTTCTGAAAATTGTCACAAAGCTTGCATTTTACCCCATTATTTACCCCCACATTTTGTACCGTATCAACATAAAACATTCTAAATATGAACGCCAGGGGTCTACTGAACAGTTTGATGCCCTATATGCATAGATTTACCAAACTATGTGGGGTACAGGGGCACCCAAGTAAAAATAGTGCATATGAATTTTCACATAAGATGCTTCGGCTCATGCAGTTTTTGCACCCGGTATGTGTATTATGTGCCATACGACCACCTAACAGTAAGGAGACCCTAGAAAACCATATATTTTCCGAAAGTACACATTCTGACAAAACAAAAATGGGTAAATACATCTTTCTACTACAAACTACCAAACTACAAAGCTATGCTAAACAGAACGGTTTTTATGACATTTCTGAAAATTGTCACAAAGCTTGCATTTTACCCCATTATGTACCCCCACATTTTGTACCGTATCAACATAAAACATTCTAAATATGAACGCCAGGGGTCTACTGAATAGTTTGATGCCCTATATGCATAGATTTACCAAACTATGTGGGGTACAGGGGCACCCAAGTAAAAATAGTGCATATGAATTTTCACATAAGATGCTTCGGCTCATGCAGTTTTTGCACCCGGTATGTGTATTATGTGCCATACGACCACCTAACAGTAAGGAGAACCTAGAAAACAATATCTTTTCCGAAAGTACACATTCTGACAAAACAAAAATGGGTAAATACATCTTTCTACTACAAACTACCAAACTACAAAGCTATGCTAAACAGAACGGTTTTTATGACATTTCTGAAAATTGTCACAAAGCTTGCATTTTACCCCATTATGTACCCCCACATTTTGTACCGTATCAACATAAAACATTCTAAATATGAACGCCAGGGGTCTACTGAACAGTTTGATGCCCTATATGCATAGATTTACCAAACTATGTGGGGTACAGGGGCACCCAAGTAAAAATAGTGCATATGAATTTTCACATAAGATGCTTCGGCTCATGCAGTTTTTGCACCCGGTATGTGTATTATGTGCCATACGACCACCTAACAGTAAGGAGACCCTAGAAAACCATATATTTTCCGAAAGTACACATTCTGACAAAACAAAAATGGGTAAATACATCTTTCTACTACAAACTACCAAATTACAAAGCTATGCTAAACAGAACTGTTTTTGTGACATTTCTGAAAATCGTCACAAAGCTTGCATGTTGCCCCATTATGTACCCCACATTTAGTAACGTACCAACATAAAACACTCTAAGTATGAACGCCACTAGTCTACTGAACAGTTTGATGCCCGATATGAATAGATTTACCAAACTATGTGGTGTACAGAGGATGCCAAATTGAAATACAGCAGACAAAATGTCCATGTGCAAAGACAAGTAACAAAGAACAATGTAAAAAGCAATACAATTGATAAAGATAAAAAAAAATCACTAAAATCATTTTTTTTTTTTTGCCTAATAATATCTGCGGGCAGAATAACAGTTTGAGTATTTTGGCTAGAGCAAATAAGTTTTACAGACAAAGTCAAGCAAACAACAACTATGCATAACTGAAAATGCTATAAAATGGCTAAACATGCAGTAAAATACCCAAAAATCCACCAAAATCACAGAAAATGTAGTAGAAACACCAAAATAATACACAAAAGGTATTGCGCAGTGCGGTTAGCGAATACACTATCCGCAATGGCAATAAAACATTTTTTTCAGGCAAGAATAAAAACGATGCGATTAGAAAAAAAAAAATAATTATAAAATTACATAAGTGTGTAAGTGTGTGTGTACATGTGTGTAAAATGTGTTTTGTGTGCATGTGTGCGAGTGTGCAACCAAGTGTGAGTTTTCTCTAAGTGCTGTAAGTGATAAATGTTTGAAAACCTCCCAAAAATGCATGTGTGTGTGTGTAAGTGTGAGTATAAGTGTGTATTAGTGTAATAAATGTGTGATTGTGTGTTTGTGTGTGTATTTGCCACTTACTTGAGGTCTAGGTGAGGATCTGGAGGAGAAAAACGATCTGGCACACCAGCAGCATCAGCTCATGTGAGGGGGCGGGGCAGGAAGCAGGGGGGCCAGAGGGGGAAGCTGCGGAAGGGAGAGGAGCTGCACACAAAGCCACGAGGATGGCAGGTGAGTCCCATGGGGCCCCTGGGCGATCGCTACCCAGGGGCCACTCGTTCCCCACCTCTGACTATTGTCTGGAGGCTGGGGAACGAGTGGGGAGCGAAGGAATGGCTTGAAAAGCCATTCCTCCGCTCCCAAAACCGGAAGTGCAGCAGGACGTAGAATCTACGTTCTGTGGCACTTTGGTCCTTTGATACACAGGACGTAGATTCTACGTCCTGTGGCACTAAAAAGGTTAAATAAAAATCACATGACTTTTTGTTACGTAAACATGCAAGTTGAACATTTTTAACTTCCATAGCCTCATAGCCTTCATATTTTTAACAAGGAATACTTTATTTATTATATAACACCAGTTTCATTGAGTAATGTCAAAGAACCATTTATAGGGATATAATTTACAGCATAATAATGGCACTTGTGTATTTTTATATATACATGTACAGTTAGGTCCATAAATATTTGGACAGTGACAACTTTTTTCTAATTTTGGTTCTGTACATTACCACAATTAATTTTAAATGAAACAACTCAGATGTAGTTGAAGTGCATACTTTCAGCTTTAATTCAGTGGGGTGAACAAAACAATTGCATAAAAATGTGAGGCAACTAAAACACAATCCCTTCTTTTCAAGGGGTCAAAAGTAATAGGAAAATTGACTCAAATGCTATTTCATGGCAGGTGTTGGCAAGTCTGTCGGTATGTCATTATCAATTTAGCAGATAAAAGGCCTGGAGTTGATTTGAGGTGTGGTGCTTACATGTGGAAGATTTTGCTGTGAACGGACAACATGCGGTCAAAGGAGCTCTCCATGCAGGTGAAAGAAGCCATCCTTAAGCTGCTGAGAAATTGCTACAATAATATTAGGAGTGGCAAAATCTAGCTTGGTACATCCTGAGAAAGAAAGCAAGCACTGGTGAACTCAGCAATGCTGAAAACAACAGTGGTGGATGATCGTAGAGTCATTTCCATGGTGAAGAGAAACCCCTTCTCAACAGCCAACCAAGTGGACAACACTCTCCAGGGGGTAGGCGTATCGATATCCAAGTCTACCATAAAGAGAAGACTGCATGAAAGTAAATACAGAGGGTGCACTGCTAGGTGCAAGCTTCTCATAAGCTTTAAGAATAGAAAGGCTAGATTGGACTTTGCCAAAGAACATCTAAAAAAGCCAGCACAGTTCTGGAAAATCATTCTTTGGACAGATGAAACCAAGATCAACCTAAACCAGAATGATGGCAAGAAAAATGTATGGAGAAGGCATGGAACAGCTCAGTATCCAAAGCATACCACATAATCTGTAAAACATGGTGGAAGCGGTGTGATGGCTTGGGCATGCATGGCTGCCAGTGGCACTGGGACACAGCCAAATGAATTCTGAGGCACTCAGAATCATACTGTCTGCTCAAATCCAGCTAAATGCAGTCAAATTGATTGATACAGATGGCCAATGACACAAAACACACAGCCATAGCAACCCAGGAGTTTATTAAAGCAAAGTCAGGCACCCGATCTTAACCCAAATAGAGCATGCATTTCACTTGAAGACAAAACTTCAGACAGAAAGGCCCACAAAGAAACAGCACCTGAAAGTCGCTGCAGTAAAGGCCTGGCAGAGCATTAAAAAGCAGGAAACCCAACATCTGGTGATGTCCATGAGTTCAAGACTTCAGGCTGTCATTGCCAGCAAAGGGGTTTCAACAAAGTATTAGAAATGAACATTTTATTTCCAGTTATTTGATTTGTCCAATTACTTTTGAGCCGCTGAAATGAAGGGACTGTGTTGAAAAAAAAAATGCTTTAGTGGCCTCACATTTTTATGCAATTGTTTTGTTTACCCCACTGAATTAAAGCTGAAAGTCTGCACTTCAACTGCATTGGAGTTGTTTCATTAAAGCTACTGTACTACTAAGCTACTGTACCCAATGATTTCTTGAACACAATCACACACATTTCCAATTACACCTTTGCCATGGTTGCCATTGCAGTATCCTGGTACAGTTTATTAGTGTACACGCTTATGCTGGATATGCAGACAGGGCTGTTTTAATAAATAAGCAAAAGGGGCATTTGCCCAGGGCCCACTAGGATAGGGAGCCCACTAGCACACGTTTCCTCTGGGAAATTTTCCTGCTCCCAGGGCCGCTTCAGGTCTACTTCAGTAAGCGCTGATCATTTCCTCATTGCCTGCCTTGCTATATTGAACTTCACATGCTTCCATTACATTCTACTACAAATTTCTTGGGGAAGTGTTGGTCCACCGATTAAATTTTGCCAAGGCCTCAGGTGGTATCTAAAAAGTGTCTCAGTATGCAGAGCTCTTCTGATGAATAGTACCTCGGTGATGTAAGTCCTTTTTAATTCCGTCCCTTCAGCTTTGACAGGATTGTGAATCCTGCTGACTCCATGGTTAAAGATTCTGTAATACAATTGTTGGTCTGCTTCCTAGTGGTATTGTATTTAAGATACAGTTGAAAGCAAATGTTTGGGCTCCCTTGCTAAATTGCATATTTAGTTGCAATTGTTAATTCACTGTTACATTTTATGTCACTGACATAGGAACAAAGAAAATAGTTATTGTAGCATGTGCAAAAAAATTTCAGTTCTTGTAGGTATTTTTGTGCCCTCTCTCGCTTACAAAATCAACTAAACATGTTATTTAGCAAAGGTTGCCCAAACTTTTTAATTCAACTGTATTTACTTTCTCTGTTATCTAACAGGCCACCTGATAATTGACACGGGTGTCAATTTCATTTTTAAAGTCACTGGACTTAAGTTTACCTTCATCAAACACACAGGAAATGAGAGGAGTAATTCTGGTCTTAAAATCCTTAGGACATTTTATTCAGGGGAAACCATTGAAGCTAAGAATGGACAATTTCGCTACCTGAAAAGAAGGTACCAACAGCTCTTAAATGATGGAAGAGTTGTCACCAATCATGGAATGTGCTAGGACAATCTATAGGATTTAACTGCAGTCTTCCTGCCAGGAAGAACAATGAGTTTTCCATCAAATAGGCAGAAAATGGGGGCACATAAATGTCAACAGGCTCCAGAAGGGCTTAACTATTAATACACTCTGCTGTACCATAAACACTAACATACAGAATCATATACTTTATGGGAGAGGGACATGTGTTTCTAGTGTCCTGTCTAAAGGATTAAAATCTTATAGCTCCTGCGATCCACATAGAAAATTACATTTTGGGCATGCCCAAGTCACCTGATACCCCACAATGAAAGCAAATTGCAAAAGGGCCACAAACATTTGTAAATCATTTAATACATCATGAAATTTAAGCAAACATTTTTGATTACAAAAAACTCCCATACAATTAAAACGTACAATTTCCAGTGGAATGTAATCTTTGGGTTAAATAACATTAATGGCAAATTTTAGAAAGAGAATTATTAAAGGTCCACTAAAATATTATTTGGCTCAGTACAGAGGAATACTGGTGCTGGCATTGATTTTTTATTTTTTTTTTTCTTGAGTTAAAGGTACCTGCAAACACAGTGAGATCTTCCTGCTATGAATTTTTTTAGGGAAAAGATTTGTAACCAGTCTTGTGCAAATCCGAAACTTGTAAGTTGAGTCAATAATGTCTTCATAGGAGTCAGGAAATTCCCCATTAGGAAAATATAAATAATAAATGAAAATACACAGTGGCCCTTCAAAGGTTTACAACATTATCTCCTTGAATAATATTGCTAAGCAACATACAAGTATAGGATCTATTATCTGGAATGTTTGGAATCTAGAGTATTCCAGCTATGGAATCTTCCATAATTTAGATCACCATACCTTAAGTCTGCTTAAAATAATTTAAACATAGAAAAACCAGAGAAAAAGGAAATAATTAGATTAGATTTGCTTAAAATTGGCTCTATGGGAGATAGCTTTTCTGTAATTTGGAGCTTTTTGGATAATGGGTTTCTGGATAAAGAATCCCATACCTGTATAAATTTAATGTATATTATGATGCATTGGTTTTCATGAGAGTTCTAAAAAGAATGGGCACTTGGTGCAATGCAGTACCTGTACAAAACTAGTAAACAAGTAATGAAATGTATTCCTAAAAATCCATTGAATTTTATACTATATAAGACTTTCCTCAGTGAGCAATAAAAATTTGTCTCAAACTTGTTTATATCATTAACATTCTAAAAATTCAGTTGGTATAAATGTTTTGTAAGACAAAAGAACAAAACTCACAAACAAATGTAACAAACTAGTCACACGCTTGTCATTTCAGCAGGCTTTTTTCCTCCCCTCCCCCATGTCAGTCCATGTGACAGTTTATTCCACTCTTATTCTAAGAAAATAGCATCAACTGTTCAGAAACAAATTATTTCTTCACTCATGGGACTACCTTGTATTTGGACATTTATATTACATATGAGTGCCACCCAGGTCCTGAACTAGGGGTAGGCAGAAGAGACACCTGCCTAGGGTGCAACGATTGGGGGAGCGACCTGTAGGAACCTCTCCTGCCCACCCCTTCCCCAAGCTACTTCTCTTGCCCCCACCGGTTGGCAATGACACCCTCCCCCGCAACGGCGCATGCGCGCACATACGTCGGGGGGTGTAGGGGCGAGGTGGCTGACTGGGTTGCCTAGGGCGCCCGGTAGGCTTGGGACACCCCTGGTGCCACCTTACCTAAAATGAAAATCCAAGTGGGGGGGAGTGACACTGGGGGCAGGGATGGTAACATCATGGGGCTGTATGATGTTGCTTAGGGGGCAAATATGTGATGTCAGGGAGCAGGGGCTATGATATGGTGGCTGGCAATTGCCTGACTCGCACATCATTCAGCACAGAGTCCTGTCCGGATCTCCAAAGTCAGAAATCCAGAAAGTTTTAAACTAGACAGTGTGTGCTAAAATTGGGCTGCCTGGTTCAAAAGAGGACAGATGGTAACCCTATGTATACAGTGTACTGCCAGTTGAAAATACTATATTATATCACAGAGCATTTACTGTGAATCAATAAAATGAATATGGGAAGCTACTAGGGGTATAATCGGAGGCACAAATCTTAACTACTAAACAGATACTCCAGAATCCCAATACATAAGTATTTCAAGCCACCTTCTTTGTTAAACGTTGGTTCTCCTGTAATTAGATCATAGATTAACTAGATAAACTAGATTTATTTTGTTTAAACAGATACCCGTGTGTTAGTCCACTAAATGTTTTGCAACATATGTCTGGGACATATGGAGACACAGAATGCTGGGAAATAAATGTGGAAACTTTTTTCTTCTTAGTATGTGGAATTAAAGGTACATCATTTTTACAAATGTATAGTTTTTAAATGGAAAAACGCACTTTTTTCCAATTGGTTTTTAAATGTTTAAACATTTTTCTAAAAAAAAAATGTAGGTTTTAAAAATGACTTTTTTTTTTTTTTTCATTTTCCCTCTTGTATTTCCCAGTAGCAGCTCATTATGCCAGATTATGGACTCTCTAAACTGTTTCAGTTTGATACATTAGATAATATGCTGCCACTTGCCTGACAAATTATTATGAGAGACAGGAAAATTAAAACATTCACTTTTAAAACTTAAAAACCTTTATAAAAAATGGTAAGAAACAGAGAAAGCGCTTTTGAAATTTGAAAATATGTGGCACACTATTTGAAAATGATAGCAGTTAGATATCAAACAGACTTCCACAGTGTGCCCTGCCCTGAAGACAATGTGACAAACATTTCCTCCCCTCCCCCATGTCAGTCCATGTGACAGTTTATTCCACTCTTATTCTAAGATAATAGCATCAACTGTTCAGAAACAAATTATTTCTTCAATCTGCAGATGGGACTACCTTGTATTTGGACATTTATATTACATATGAGTGCCACCCAGGTCCTGAACTAGGGGTAGGCAGAAGAGGCACCTGCCTAGGGCGGTTCCTTATGGTTTTAACCAATTTCAACACTCACCAAAGCTAAAATACCAACTTCATAGCAGTAGAATGAAACCTTAAAATGCAAAGATGTAACAAAACTGAACAGAAGGCTTTAGGCTGTGCTTTGAAATAAAAACTGTACAATGTTCTACCCAATATGGGATGTTCTTCACATGATATTTCATGTATAAGTCTTAAGGTGCACATAAACATGCTGTAGAAGGTGTTCTCAGTTGATATGAGAGATGTGCTTGAAGGAGAATGGGTTAAATTTGTACCCTGCACCAGTGTAAAACTTGTTCTGAAATTCAACCCTGTTAAAAGAAAAAAATAACATGTATTAATAAATATACGATTAACAAAATAATGCATCAGCCAGAAATATGCTATATGAATTTAAAAGATCTCTCCTTTGTAATTTATTACCTAGTGGCATGTTTGAGAGAGATACATTTTTCCCACTAAGCTAACAGTGTTACAGGCAACAGCTCCCTTTGTTGTATTTTATAGCAGTTTGTTTCCCAGAGGAAAGAATGTTAGAATATTAAAACAGATCATTTTTACATACATATGTTGTACTCTATTAGAGGGCACACAGACATTCTGTTGCACAATCCCTACAGGACCCTGAAATAGTGGTGGAGTGGGACTACCATACAGCAAACCCTGCAGTCCAGTTCTCCAAGTCTCCAATTAAGAGGTGTGCAAGATGGTAGTTATTTAAGTTAACTTTTTAGTTTAGTTAAAGGTAAACTATGCCCCCAGTTGTATACTTGACCAACAGATAAGATATATTTTTATAGAGACCAACATTGTTTAGGGGTTATGATTTCCCTTTAAAGGAGAAAGAAAGGTAAAAACTAAGTAAGCTTTATCAGAATGGTCTATGTAAATACAGCCATAAGCACTCACAGAAACGCTGCACTGACTTCTCTTTCAAAAGATTTCTTGTGTCTGCAATTCATGTGCCAGAGACATGCAGCTTTCAGCTTTCTGCTCTCTCCTGCTCCCCCCTCCCTCAAGAATGCTAAGAACTCACTCTCCCCCCTTAGGAATATGGATCTGAGCCAATTAGCAGGAAGCCGACTCTTAGGGGGAGATTTACTAATCCACGAATCCCGAAAGGGAAAAAATCGTATTGGAAATGAAAATTTCCATGGCCGTCGCCATTTTTTCATATTTGTCGCGACTTCTTCATCGCCAACACGACTTTATCGTATTTTGCGCGACTATTTAGTCGCTGTCTCGATTTTTTCGTATTGAGCAGTTGTAAACGGCGGAAATACCAATCCGATTTTTTCGCAACGGCAACGAAAAAGTTGTGGAAAATATACGAAAAAGTCACAGAACATACGAAAAAGTCGCTACAGGTAAATCATCTGTAAACCCCCCCCCCCCATTTTTCCCAAAATCCAGATTAGCTATAGCATGTTACCTTTTTCCTGATTACATCTCCAACAACCATTAAAAAGCTTTGGATAGAGTTTTGCAATTTTTGTAGAGGCTCTATACCATAATGTAATCTTTTTCTAAACTATCACTACAAATTTAGATCAAATACTCCAGAGACTTTTATTTTCAATTACTTTTTATTATATATATTTTTTTATATTTTTTATTTATACTTCTGGTTTCCAGAAGTTTCCAGAATGTTTACTTTTGGCAACATTTACCTACTTTGTAACTTGGACAATGCAGATTGAGTAATAAAATTCAACTTACCAATGTAATCGGAGTGCATGCAAAAAGGCAGATAAGCCCTCCATGACCAGAAGTATAGCAATTGTTAGGAAAGCAAATACTGCAAAGAGTGGTATCAACACAAAGACCCCAACGCTGGGTTCTACATTGAGACCCTTCCTCATGATCATTCCCCAGAGTACTTCTGACAACTCTAGAAAGTAATTATGAATGTAAATTAAGGATCTGTAGCATTCTGATCATGTGGAGACAAAAGAATAAGAATAAACCTGCAATTACATTAGAATCAAATTCATAGCAAAAATAATAGCTGCATTTACCGTATTTTTCGGACCATAAGACGCACTTTTTTTCCCCCAGAAGTGGGGGGAAAAAGTCCCTGCGTCTTATGGTCCAAATATAGCCTACAGATATACTTTAAAAAAAGGTTTTTTACTTGCCCGTGTGGTCTCTGTGCAGGGCCCTCCTCTATATACCGGCGCTTAGCTCTGGCGCTGTGCGCATGCACAACGCATGCGTTGTGCATGCGCACAGCGCCAGAGCTAAGCGCCGGTATATAGAGGAGGGCCCTGCACAGAGACCACACGGGCAAGTAAAAAACCTTTTTTTAAAGTATATCTGTAGGCTATATCAAACTAAGGCAGCCAGAGGGACAGAGGCGCTGTGGTGCGGCGCGGAAAACCATCCTGAGGCCTGAGCAGGTAGGCTGCTTTTACAGGAAATGGGGGCAATTCTTGATTGCTGCTGCTGGTACAGATGGGGGCAATATGTTGGGTGCTGCTGGTACAGGTGGGGGGCAATATGTTGGGAGCTGCTGGTACAGGTTGGGTTTTAATGCACATAAAATATTTTAGGACACTATTTGTTTCAGAATCTTTTTTTCTTCATTTCCCTTCTCTAAAAACTGGTGCGTCTTATGGTCCGGTGCGTCTTATGGTCCGAAAAATACGGTATTTGTTTTCACAGATGCTTGAAAAGGTCAATAGTTGATTCTGCCAATCCTTCTTTACCTGAGGTTCATTTCATAAGGTGCTGTCAGTCCCCATCTAATGGTATTTTTGCAACTGTCTGACAGATATCTGCAACATTTTCTGCAAAATATTGGTATGGCAGGTCTTTGGGACAGGCCTACAAATGAGCAGCTGTTACACTATAGCATAAACATTTAGGGGAAGTCACCACATTACTCAAATGCATAAAGGTTGTAGATCTTACCAAGGCACATGACATGAAAGTTTATCATCAAGTTGGGCTCAACCTGCATTAATCTCTGACAGTTAAGACTCAACAAGAAGTGCATGTACAAGGTACAAAAACATGGCATTGGTTATTTACACACAGTGCAGCATTCTTTCCCTCAACACCAGTGTAGCTGAAGGGACCAGCAATTAACACAGCAGTGCTAATCAGATCTATCAGCTGGTAGAGTTAGCACAAGTTGTGAACCTTTCTTTTTATTGCATTATTTCTGGTGCAGCAGGGCACTGATATGTCATCAATTTGCAAATCAATAGATTTAAATGAGCCTTATTGACTTACTGCTCCAGGCAAATAGTTTTATTGGTTTTTAAGAAAACAAAAATGAATCCCTGTAAAAATGTTACAGGTTGCAACTTACGTGCATGAGCTAAGCTTAGTGCCCAGAGACGAAGGTATGAAGCAGTATTGGAGATGCATCCCAGGCAGTATTCAATGGTGTGGATGGCCTGACTCATGAACACATCAGCAAAATCAAACTATTTAAAAAAACAAAACAAAATACAGTGATCAATAAATAAAGGTAATTTATTACAACAATCTTAACCGCTGTCTTGGGGGGGGCAGGGAACAAGGTGGCCTGGAACGCAGGATCTGCTTAACAGAAATCCGCCCTCCCCAGTCAATTTCCAAAGGAAAAATATGAAGAATAAGCATCCTCTCCACCTGCTTGCGTGCATGCCTGCCTGCCTGCCAGGTGCAGTGAGGGTACAAACATGGGAGCACGCAAGAGCAGTGAAGTCAAAATTGTTGAAAGCTGTCTTGCCACTACTAAGTTTCCAAGCCAGTGGTCTGCTTCGGACAGATTGGAGTCAAGGAGCCTTTTATTTATGATCACCATCCAGCCAGTGTTGGCAAATCTAACTATTCTTTCTTGCGCTAATCAAACAGTCTTTTTGCTGCCTTATAATAATTTATAACCTCACTTCTTGCTCTATTCTGCCTTTACCCTTACCAGGGTGCCATCAGTACTTCATACCACCCAACCGTCCCGCTTTTTGCGGGACAGTCCCGGATTTTACAGCGCATCCCGCTGTCCCGGATAGTTCAAGGAATGTCCCGCATTTCCGGGACAGCGGGATGCGCTGACTCCTTCTTCTTCGGCTCTAACTTCTCCTGCGGCGGTGACAGGCCCTTTTATAAGGTTGCGCCCCGTGCGTACGTGTGACGTCAGTGCGCACGGGGCGCAACCTTATAAAAAGGCCTGTCACCGCCGCAGGAGAAGTTAGAGCCGAAGAAGAAGCGGCGTGTGTAGGGGGCTACTGTCAACGGGGGCTACTGTCAACGGGGGCTACTGTCAACGCGGGCTACTGTCAACGGGTGCAATTGGGGGCACTGTCAACGGGGGCAATTGGGGGCTCTGTCTATAGGGGCACTGTGTATGGGGGCTACTGTCAACGGGGGCAATTGGGGGCTCTGTGTATGGCGGCTCTGTCTATGGGGGTACTGTCAATGGGGGCAATTAAGGGCACTGTGTATGGGGGCTACTGTCAATGGGGGCAATTGGGAGCTCTGTGAATGGGGGCTCTGTCTATGGGGGTACTGTCAACAGGGGCAATTGGGGGCTCTGTCTATGGGGGCACTGTGTATGGGGGGTACTGTCAACGGGGGCAATTGGGGGCTCTGTGTATGGGGGTACTGTCAACGGGGCAATTGGGGGCTCTGTCTATAGGGGCACTGTGTATGGGGGCTACTGTCAATGGGGCAATTGGGGGCTCTGTCTATGGGGGCACTGTGTATGGGGGCTACTGTCAACGGGGGCAATTGGGGGCTCTGTCTATGGGGGCACTGTGTGTGGGGGGGTACTGCCAATTGGGCCATTGGGGGCACTGTGGGGGGGTAAAACTGGTACATAGTTATAACTCACATATAACTGACTGCCTTCTCTCTATATTTGTATTTTATATGTAGGAGTTGCTATACTGTTTTCCTTAGGTAGTACAGTATGAGGGTATAGCACATTTTGCATCTGATCCCACCATTTCAACTATATAAAAGGAGTATTTTGTGAAAAAACTGAGGTGTGGCAATTAGGGTGTGGCTACAAAAGTGGGCGTGGCCAAAAATTGCCGCGCTACACGCGCTAAATCTTTTTGTCCCTCTTTTTATTTTTCGAATATTGGGAGGTATGGTACTTTCAGTGCTCCAGTGTGCCATTCTCTTTTCCATCCGTACCCTCAGTGGTCCACTGTGCCATTGTCTCTCTTCTAGTTACACTCTATGTTCCAGTGTGCAATGTTCTCTCTCATCTGTACCCTCAGTGGTCCAGTGTACCATTCTAAATACTCTCAGTGCTCTAGTGTGTCATTCTCTTTCCTATCTGTACCCTCGGTGGTCGAGTGTGCCTTTCTGCCTTTACCCTTGCCGGTGTGCCATCAGTACTTTCAGTGCTCCAGTATGCCATTCTCTTTTACATCTTTACCCTCAGTGGTCCACTGTGCCATTCTCTCTCTTCTAATTACCCTCTATGCTCCAGTGTGCAATGTTCTCTCTCATCTGTACCCTCAGTGGTCCAGTGTGCCATTCTCTCTCTAATTACCCTCTATGCTTCAGTGTGTGATTTTCTCTCTCTTCTGTACCCTCAGTGGTCCAGTGTGCCATTCTCTTTCTCATCTGTACACTCAGTGGTCAAGTGTGCCCTTCTCTCTCCTCGAAATACCCTCAATGGTTGAGTATGCTCTTCTCTCTCCTCTGAATACCCTCAGCGGTTGAGTGTGCCACTCTCTCTCTTCTAAATACTATTAAAGCTCCAGTGTGCCATTCTCTCTCCTCTAAATACCTTCAGTGCTCCAGTGCCCCAGGCTATAAAAAAACTACACCCCAGATTTTTAAGTTGTTGTTAGAAAACATGCAGTGCCAGATTTCACATTGATTTTAATATTATATATCAATTCAATAGCATATATATATATATATATATATATATATATATATATAATCATTATTAATAATCAATATTATGTTTGTGCTACTATTCGCATACTTTTGTGTGGCTCGCCAACAGTTTTTACATTTGAATGTGGCTTCCGGGGTACAAAAGGTTGGGGAGCCCTAACCTAGAGAAATGGAGCTTTAAGTAAACTTACCTTTTCCTTATCTCTATCCCTTTGAACTTCATGGCTGCTGTTGATTTCTCCTTCTTCCAGATCATGTGATCTCACTAGAGAAATCTCTTCCTCACTTCCTCGACGTACTAAGGTGTAACCTTTCTATAGATCACAGAACAAAATGTGTATGCAGTTAGGAAGAATTCTATTTAAAATAGATAAATAGCAATACACACAGTCAACAGCAAAAACCTCCAAAATAATAAACATCTTGCAGATCCTGCTATTAGTGATATTGTAAGGAAATAACATATGGGGCCCTATGTGAAGCTAACACACTTTGCACTACAGAATGACTGCCTGGAAATTCTTAATGTAGTGCAGGGTTTTCTGAGAATTACTTGTGTTTATTTGCATACATATGAGACGGTTTTATCAATGCTTTTGATTTATCTGTAGATCCAAACCCCTGGCTCTACCGAAGCTGATCAAAAAACCCTGCCCTACACTGATAAGCCCCAAGAAGAGCAAAACCAGTGTGTAGCTGGGAATCTGATCAGCTATTATTCTGGCTTCTGCTTTAAAAACCCAGTGGGCGAGCTTTAGGCCTATTGGATAAACCCATGTAAAAGGGATTTTCTCAGATTTCTTTGGGGTTAGTTCCTTGTGTTTATTTGTATACATATAAGGCAGGCTCCTCAACCCTTATAAAATATAAATATAAAAATTAAAAAAATAATTAAAAGATGAAGTACAGGTATGGGATCTTTTATCCAGAATGCTTGGGACCTTGGGTCTTCCGGATAAGGGACCTTTCAGTAGTTTGGATCTCCATGGCTTTATGTTTACTAAAAAATAATTTAAACATTAAATAAACCCAATAGGATTGTTTTACATCCAATCAGGATTAATTATATCTTAGTTGGGATCAAGTACAAGGTACTGTTTTATTATTACAGAGAAATAATCATTTGTTTAAAATGAAGTCTATGGGAGATGGCCTTTCCTTAATTCGGAACTTTCTGGATAACGGGATTCCAGATAACGGATCCTATACCTGTACCTCTTTAATTAACAAATTCTACAAAAGAATCAGAATAAAGTATAAATGCATATGCATATGAGGCCTTACAGGCCCTTAACAGACAATTGATGGTAAATTACTATTTAGGCAGACAGAGGCAGTACATACTCTGTAATTTCGGAGTGTCTGTCCGCCATGATGTTGCCAGTAGAGATAGAGAGGTTTCCCAAACAGAAGTACAGGTACACAAAGAGTGACCAAAACTATGAGGAATATCTGGATTCCAACCTAAGGGAAGGGGAAAAAAAACTGTTAAGAAAGAGCCTCACAAAAACAAACATGTTTTGTTGAATTCTCTGATTCAAGAATGGTGGCACTTTGACCACCACTGCAAAAGTGACGAACATCAACAGCCAAAACTTGTGTGTCTGCCAGTTACCACTCCTGATAGGACTGAACATAAAAGCGCTTTACTGAATGCACAGGATGTGGTGACGGGTGGACCTTGGTGACAAAATGTCTGTCACCACTTCTTATTCAATGCAATAAGAGTAGATGAGAGGCTGACAGAAGCCTATTGTCCACCACACGGCAGCAGCGGACAAAATCCCAGTGTGCCATAAACCCCATAACTTTTAGTTTTGTGCAGGCTTTAAGAAGAAAGACAAATGGGTAACAAAATATATCACAGCTTTTAAATACTTTTTGGTAACAGTCAACTGCTAAGGCAATAAATTTAATATAATTCCATTGTAAAGCCCCAATAACAAGTCAAATCTATTGCTGAAAACACTTATATTATTATTATTATTATTATATATTATATTAATATATTTTAATTCCAGTTTTATTTAGGGTGTCTCTCTTTCCCCACTTTGGTCATGTTTTCAATTATGTCAGACAAAACCATTGTAAACACCCTATCCACTTCATAATCACTTAAAAACTGACCTGCCCAGTGAAGAGAGCGGGAATTTGGTCATTTTTAGAAAACATGAACATGTTTATAAAGTGAAGGAGGATACTGGGAGCATTCCTGGAGTCTGCTGCTGAATACGCCAGCCACTTGTACAAAATCATGAAGACGAGGTAGCCAAAGATGCAAATCATAAAAAGTAGTTCAGGAATGAAGACCAGAAAAATACAGAACCTCTTCTTGAAATGCCTAAAAGCAAAGAGAAAAAAAGCAAATAAAATGTGATGGTAACCATCATCCATATGTAGCACTGACTGTGTTGAAGCACAATGCAACAGAAACAAAATAAATGAATTGACTGCTTGACAAAGGATGAATTAAAAATCATTAGCTTCAATTATTTTTGAAAGCGGATTATTTCTTCTTGGAGTGTAAGAGTATTTGATAAAGAAACAAATAATTTTGGGAAGGGGCGGTGACACAAAATTTACCCAGGAGAGGCAAAATCATCAGGCAAAAAGTGACCTGTTACAGAGATGCTCTGTAATGTGGTGGACTGGGGGTTCATTGGCGTGCCATTGAAAACTGTGGTCTATTGGGAGGACCCTTCTCATGTCACTGAATGCTCACTGTACATGCATCATATAATGATAGGAGTGCAGTGGTGCGGGGTCATAAACCAGGTAACTCTCTGAAGATAAGTATGCTGTTTGTCTAGACTAAGACTGTATACAGGTGTTAAGGTAATGCCAGTTTGTAGGAAATTAACTTAATTAACGGAAACAAATAATAGAGATTTAATTTTCTTTAGGTGGAGAAGAAAAAAAAAATATTTATATCTAACTAGAAACAGCAAAAGCAGTAATTGCCCCTTTGGAAAAACTATATACTTTATACACAGATATATCTCAGCAAGAGTCTGCTAGAATACCAATATCACATACAATCTTTTTATCATACAGTGGCCACAACCAACCTTTGGTGGCCACATAATGAATATCCAAGGGTTGCTAGCTATGTGACAGCAAAATTCAGCACCTAAAAAAAGTTTTTCTTTGTTACAAAGCTTACGAATATTCCTAAGCATTTTTCGGCACAAAACCACACGAGATTAGTAAACTTAAGCAAGTTTTCCTTTATGACTGCCTAAGAACCAAAGATTGGGAAATCATAAATGGGACCCTCAGTGTCTCACATACACAATCAAACACACAGAAAGAGATCTAGTCTCTCTCTCAAACTGAAGCCATTTTCTAGTCAGTAAATACAAGTAAGGCTCAGAAATGATACAGTATTATAAATATTAGGCAGAAGCCAGCCAGACTGATTTGCAGTGTTATCAGGAGAAAAGAAAAGACTGAGATCTCAAACACTAACTGAGACTTTAAACACCAGTTTGGCAGCCTGGACACTTGTTCTTGCCCTGTTAAAGGGGGAAAAACACAATAACACCCCATCCTGTGGTTGTCTATAAGTTGGGCTTCTGCTAAAATGACAGCATGTGGAGATGACTGATGCTCTGCTAAAGAATTGTTGATATAGCAGTGAAAATCTAAGGTATATCTAAGTGTTACATTGTCAAAGAAGCTATACTTACATATAGTTAAAGGCACTCAAAACAACTCCAAATGTCATATGAATAACTCCAAGGATAACAGACATCTTCATTTTGAAGGAGTTTAGGAAAGAGAGGCGATTGGTTGATAAACTCCAAATCTACAAACAGAAAGAAAGTTGGGTATTCAACTGGAAAAAAGGTTCATAACATTTCTGGATTTGTAATATAGATATGGTTGGTTCATATGCAAAAGTAATAAACTAATTTGTAAACAATAATTACTGATATGATGTTCTAGTCTTTAAAACCTGTGCAAACCTAAAAATAAAACAGCAATAAAAAGGACCACCTTTTTTTTTTTTTTTTTAATTTTTAAGCGAAACTCAGGAAGTTCTGAAAGGTGAAGGCTATCTGCCTGTCACTAGATGCAGCCCTCTAAAGCAGTGCTGTCCATCTGGCGCCCCCCCCCCATTTATCAATGGGTGAACTCTAACTTTCACCCATAGATAAATAGGCTTTTAGAAAACCCAAAGAAACGAATATAAAGTAAGTGAGTTTTTCCACGGTAAATTCACATTATGATAAATCTGCCCCTATGTATCCGAGTACTCACTGGATCAATGCCAACGGGATAAACACCTGTAAGCACTCCTGTTACATTGGGATTCAGTGTTAGAAACTTATTGGATAAATCCTGTGTCCTGGCAAAAGAAAACAGCGTTACTTTACTTTACAAACAAGAAAACATTAATCTGCAGTCACTCGATCATTTAGTGTTCTGTATTTTTAAGAGATTAACTCCACTTACATAAGTAATGGAAAGAAAAGTACTGAAGGCACAACCAGCTTTGCACCTATATAACAGGTTACTCTCTAAATCTTATTATCTATATCATAAAATTATAATTTTACAAAATGTATGCATGGTATTTTTATGAGCTTGTATTGACAAATGTATTCAATTATAAAATCTTAAACTATTTTTATGATTGCATTTTACTTATCTACATACACCCCCTAGGATTAGCTACACAATTCAAGAGATTAACAATTATTTGTATGAAAAAGAAATTTATTAACGGTTTATCTTAAAGTGCAGGATTGGAGAGGATTTATCAAACTAAGGGCTGTTTATTACTACATGTTAAGGGCTCAATAGTTTTTTGGGTTTTTTTGGTGGTTAAGAGAGTCAGGGGGTTAAGGAAACTGTGTGGGAGGGGCCCTGGCAATTATTTACAGCTTTGGCACAGTTAGTGATCATAGCTCAAGTTCACAAACAAGCTTAGATATTAGAACAATAAAAATTAAGGGGTGTCTTGAAAACATAACTCTAAGCAACTTACCAATTATATTATACATTTTTGGTGGTTTTAAAGTGTGTTATTTTAACTGTGGCTGAAAGCAAAATTAGTGAATCTGTTCTCTGGCTTTTTAAACAATATAGCAGAATTCAGTTTTTCTATATGCATGTTACTAAGCTTATTTCTATGACATTGTTTCAGAAGTCAGATCCAGAGTAAGAGTGCATAACAGAAACAAAGCAGCTGACAAACCAGTTATACTTAAGAGAGGTAAACTGGTTATACTTAAGACAGGCTCAGTAACCCTTAGCAATCAAACATTTGCTTTCTTACTGCACTATCAGACCTAACTGTAGTTTGGTTACCTCTCATGAGTACCCCCCTCCTGTATAAAGCAATGCTAAAATTGTGCTACTTGTTAAAACTTTGTAGTGAATAAATTGTTAGCACAAATCGTGTTACTCACCTCCAAACGTTTGATGAAAACATGGCTGAAACATTCCAGCTTGAGCCAAAGATATTCATTGACTTGGAAAAACAGTCATTGTAAATTAGCCCAGTGTAAATGGAAAAAAGCCCCATCAGCAAGATGATGTAGCGGCCTTCAAAAAAGGTCTTCATGATCTATTTGTGAAAAGGATGTGGTAAAGGGATTGGAATTATCTAGCCTATTCCACTTCAGAATAAGATGAAAGCATACCCCATCACAGACATATGCATGTTAAACTGGTAATAAGCTTTGTAGCACAAGCAGTGCAATTTAATGATTTTTATCACTTACACTTTCACACATCTTATCAAAAAATCAATTAGGAAAAAAAGTAGATACATTTTTTGTTTAGCTATATTGTAAATTTACTGTCTTACCTCGTCTTGACTACGTGCCAGTTTAGGACTCTTTTCAAACACAACCATACAGAGTGCAAAGAGAGACATCAATATCCCATGCCCAAAGTCTCCAAACATCACAGCAAACAGGAAAGGAAAGGTAATGATAGTGTATGGAGCTGTATTGGAGTAAATACATTTGTTAAACATCTTAATGTGCACACTATGCACAGCAATTTATATTGGCGTATTTGCTGGAAGATTTACTAAATATACAACAGATCAAAATATCCCAAGGATGCAAAACAACACACCTGGATTCATTTCTCTGTAGTTTCCAACTCCATAAGCATCTACAATGTTTTGAAATCCTGAAGTGAACTTGTTAGTACGGATTAAAGTTGGTGGGGTGTCATTGCTAGGTATGCGGTTTATAAATGAAGGAACAGACACACCACTCTTTCTCTGAAGAAAACAAAACAAAAAAAAAAACAGTAATATTGCCTCTGTCATTGCAAAATAAATGCCACACCAGAGACGGGCCAAGCCGACCAGGCGCCCAAAGCAATCAGGTCAGCTGCCTCGCCCCTGTACCTTCCCCTCACGTGTGCTTTGGCGTACATGCGCCGTTCGGGGGGGGGGGGTGTGATGCGATGGGTCATTGCCCCCACCGTGTAATGAAAAGCCACGGGGGCAATGGCAAAGGAGCATGGACTAGGGGTAGGCAAGAGAAGTTGCTACCTGGTGCCCCCCCAATCGTTGTGCCCTAGCCAGCTGCCTCTTCTGCCTACCCCTTGTTCCAGCCCTGTTCCACACAATTGTCTCAAAGATGTTTTGATGATGAATGTACAGGTACAGCATCAGTTATGCAGAAACCCTTAATCCAGAAAGCTCTGGTAAGGACATTTCCCATAAGACTGCATTTTAATCAAATAATTTAACATTTTAAACATTATTTCCTTTTTTTCTATAAGAAGAAAACAATGCCTTGCAAATGTGTCCTGAAAAAAAAAAGAATCATACATTTAATGTAAATTGGGTTTCTCTTGTTAGGTCTAAAGCTTTTTTTTATTCAATCAGACTAGTTTACATACATCCTAGTATGTATTTTGCTTCATAGCAATATGTACCCACACATATGTTTAACCTTTACAGAAATGTTCAGTAGAACAGCAAAGCCATCTTACCGAGCCTTCCTCAAGTGCTCTTCTAACGTTTGGCAGGTCAGCTACTGGACACCAGACCTCAGCAATTAGGCATTTATTGGTGACATCAAATCGACAGAAGTTTAGAACATGATAAATTGCTTTCATTTTTTTAATCTGTATAACCCATTTGTATACAGATTCTGATGCTTTAAATAGAACCTGTTTGAGGTAGTCATCTGTTTGAGAAATAACCTGCAATATAAGGGTAAATGTAAGCAGCACATGCAAGCTAGAAGCAGCAACATACATTTATACAAAGGCTGCTAAAATGACTAGGTTTTAACATTAACATCTTAAAGGAAGAGGAAAGCTATAATTACTGGGGGGGTGTAATACTTCTGAAATAAAGTTGTGATTCACTAATTCTCTTCTCAGCACCTGTCTCTCTTCATTCTGTCTTCATGCAGGAGTCAGGAGCTAGGTCTAATAATGCCTTGGGGGTGCTTAGTTTGCCTAGATGTAGTATTAGAGCTCACTCTTTTAAAAGCTTCAGAAATCCTGTCTCTTTATTCACGGGATCTGTGCCAGAGTCAGTTATATTGTGTGTGCTGAAATCAGTTATTTGAGTTAGCTCTAATACATCTGCTAGGAAAGCCGCCACCCCCCCCTAACAGATATATTAGACCTGTCAGTTTTTCTCACAGATAGGCAGAAGGGAAATAAATGAATTTCACTGGTGCCAAGATGAACAGGGAAATTCTTGCATATAACCTGGCAATGTCCTCAAATCTAGAACATTTGATGAGACGTTACATCATACTTGTCAAACCTTACTGCCTTTGCTATTTCCATATATCTTAACTACTTTCCTCCTATTATAAGCATTATTCCTCTTGGATGTCTAGCAAAAATATATGTATCTAAGTAAACAGAGCCCTGTCAGCAGTCAAACACAACTGCTCAGGGTTGTAAAGCTAAATTCCACAAATTAAAATAGATTTACATGGACTACCTTTTAATGAATGAATATGGACAGTTGATTAAATGTAAACATGGTCTAATTAATTTACCTGTTTTTCCAAGGTACCCCAGAACCAACCCACCCTTTACCACCCTTTCTTTTTTTATCTTTTGCACTTCAACTCTCACTATTTCCTTATCATATGAAAATAAGTACATAATAAGAATTACTATACATGTCTTGTAGCGTAAGATGGTGGAAATAAATGTTTTGCTTACCTTATGCAAATCCTGAATACGTGTATTTAACTCAGACAGTAAATTTCTTCTCTCCTCAGCAGAGTTTGTATATGGATATAAATGGCAGTCATAACTAAAGGAAATTAAAGCAGAACATATTCAAAAATCCAAATTGCTTGATAGTACTGAAGAATACATTCCTGGTTGGTTACCAAAAATGTAATGGAAGCTGGATGAGACAACATTGTGAATAACATAACATTATCCATCTGATAACACATTGCTCCAAGACACCAGCATGACATTACTCTATTAAGTAATTGCAGCAGAACAACTGTTCAGTGTTTAAATGACCAATGCCCTACTAATATCTCATGTGCCACAAGCCTTTCTCCTCTAGCGTATTTCAGCTTACATGTAGATGCTTAAAGGAGAAAAAAAGGTAAAAACTAAGTAAGCTTTATAAGAAAGATCTATGTAAATACAGCCATAAGCACTTACAGAACTGCTACTCTGAGTCCTCTCTCCTGCTCCCATTTCTGCTGTGTAATCTGAGTTTAGAGCTGTTCCAGGAGCAGCATGGAGGCAGGGAAGTGAAGTAAGACCAAGCAGTTGCTATTTTAAACAAACAGAGGGAGCTTCTATGGCTGTTTACTCAGGTATGGTAAAGCATTCTGCAGAATAAATATAGCATTCTAGCTTACACTATTGTGACTGATCTATTGGCAATAAAATGTCAAAATGTCTTTCCTTCTCCTTTAAAAGTGGCCCTGCTGCTTCCTATTAACTACATTACAAGTCACCAGACACAAAGATCCTGCAAGGAAGAATAAAAAAACTGTACCACTGCGCTTGATAGACTGAATCAACATTTCCTGAATTCTTTAAGAAATCTAAGAATCTAGACTATAAACAGTCCTATAAAATAATAATGTTTGCTGGATTATAGGCAACTCCTTCCCAGAATACTTCCTTTTATTCATATTTTTACTTACCACTCACAGATTTTTTTCACCTTCTGCCCAATCTGGTCTCCCCAGTAAGAAACTACAAACACAAACCATCTTGTTGGTTCTTCCTAAAATGAAAAAGGCAAATAAGCATGTCATGAAACTTCAGGTAAATCTCAGTGGATGACAAAGACTGTCCTAGACTACAATAAAAAAAAAACAAATCAAAAAGTTTGAGTGGTTACCTTCATTAATTACCCATGGAGTTTCCTTTTTCCAGTTCTCACATTAAGAACCATTAACAAACAAAAATGTTTACATTTTTGAGGCTCTTACTCACAAGGAGAAATCCTCCAAGCCCTAACTATAACAGTTAAATACAAAAACTTATAAATGATGATTTATGGATTTGCAGTTATGGTCTCATTATTTGTCTTTTCATCAGGGATTAATCATGGAGGCCAGCTGTCAACTTGATATCCACGGTTTTCCATGACAAACATCCTTTATTGTGGAAACTGCATGTTCAGATATGCTTTGCCTGAAAAATCTGGTAAAAGCAATCTACAAGGGGGCGTGGCCAGCATGAGATCCGGGTAGGACGCATAGTCCCGAGCTCCGTCAGGGGACTCAAATATACTGACATTACCCTGCAGCGATAACTTCCCCCAAGGGACCGCCGACACGGGGATAATCTCCCTACAGTTCCAGGCAACACAAACCTTGCGGATGGGCCGGAACAAAACCGCCGCGAGAAAGACACGGACCCGCTCTGCTGCTGACACCATGTCATAAGATGGCGCCGAACCGAATGAGACGCGCAACGCTACCTCGCCCGGGACATACAAAAGTGAGGCAGTCGCTCGCAGGCTGGAACAATATGCGAGGGCCCCACTACCCCAACGCTCCCCCAATGGCAGAACACACACCTCACCTGCCCCAGCAACAAACGCAGGCACCACAGAGGCCCCATCTGTGACGCATGGGCCTACAGCACCAACTCAAAATGCGCACTCCTCTGAACCTACACTAACAGAGGTGCTTAATACCATAACTGGCAACCACACGGTGCTAATAACTAGAATTGATGAACTCAAAACTGAATTCGCAATCCTAAAACATGATGTGCAGAAAATCAGGGAGCGAACGGGAGAAGCAGAGCGCAGAATAGGAGAGCTAGAGGACAACATGAATCCTTTACCTGGTCGCATCACAAACACAGAAACACAAATACAAGCCCTGGAAGCAAAGGCTGATGATCTCGAAAACCGGCTGAGGCGGAATAATATCCGTATACTAGGCATTCCAGAAAGAGCTGAAGGGTCAGCACCTGAAAAATTCGTAGAGCAATGGCTGACCAATACCTTCGGTCAAACGGCCTTCTCTGCAGCATTTACAGTAGAACGGACACACAGAATCCCTGGCAGACCACCTCCCCCGGGTGCCCCAGCAAGACCACTGATCGCACGACTACTTAATTACCGCGACAGAGACGCGGCACTGGCAGAAGCAAGGAAAGCTGGAGACATCACTTTTGAAAATCAAAAAGTCTCAATTTATCCAGACTTCTCAGCTGAAGTAAGGAAAACGAGAGCAAAATTTACAGAGGTCAAGCAACAGCTCCGGCAAAGAAGAATTCCATACGCAATGATTTTCCCAGCCTGTCTTAGAATAACAGACAACGGGAAAACACACTTTTTCAACACACCAGAGGAAACAACTGCTTGGCTGGAAACATGTCCGCGCAACTCTCCAAATCGTGATCCGCAGTAACATGGAGCCCAGATCACCGGACAGGCTTCAGCACCTAAGACACTACAACTGTAAGTTACCATAAATGTCTTACCAACCACAACTCTGACATGCAATCCACTATTCATCATTGAACCGGCTCCAATGACCCCGGCGGGACCAATACTGTCATAGTATAAAACATGCAGGACTTGGACATTACACCCCAAACTCGGAGCAAAAGGTACAGACTCATAGTAAACTTACCCACAAGTCTCAGGCCAATCAACCCCCACATATCTTAAAGTTCAGTGTTCGGGATGTAAACTCACTCATGGTTATATTTTATGCAATAGAGTGGGTGGGGAGGGAAGGGAGGGGAATAAGTTTTGTTCTTTTGGGTTTTATTTGTTATAATGCAGTGTCTGAATTTCATCTAATCAATATGCTTCCTAACCAACAACACAACGGATGCCCTAGCGGCACATATATAAGAAATGTTAAATTATGGCTATAGCCAAAATAGTGTCGTGGAATGTGAGAGGTATGGGGAATGCTATAAAGAGGAGGCTGGTATTTGATTTTTTAAAATCAAAATGCTCCAAGAGACTCACCTGACAGGCAACAAAACCTTAGCCCTAAAAAGGGCATGGATAGGCCCCACGTATCACTCCATACACTCAAATTACTCTAGAGGTGTCTCAATCCTAATTAGCAAATCCTGCCCATTTACAACCAAGAAAATAATCCTGGATGGAGAAGGGAAATTTGTTATACTGCACGGTGCAATAAATGGGAAAATAATCACTTTAGCAAATATTATACATCCCACCCCCCTTTCAAGATGAGACTCTATATGCTATAATGGGGAAAATTATGTCTCTCCCCGCAGCACCAATTCTGTTAATGGGAGACTTTAATGCCATAACGGATGCGAACTTAGATAAACTATCTGCACCAAAATCTACCAATCAGGCCTTTGTCAGGTGGGTCTCTACATATGGTTTGAAGCAGGAATCTAGCACTGGGAAGCACAGAAATTAACAAACAGGTACAAAGGGTAGAGATACTGACTAGAGGTATATCTGACCACTCCCCGATATTACTAACACTGACTACCTCACCTAAACCAGCAGATAGAATCTGGCGTTTAAGCCCATACTGGGGCAATCATGAAGCCATGGCAGAAAACATCCAAAACTGTATTGACACCTACTTAGCAATCAATGAACAGGATACCCCCCCGGACACTACTTGGGATGCATTGAAAGCGTACATAAGAGGGGAGTTTATAAGTAGTATAAAGGCACATAACCTAAATACAGAAGCAGAAATTTCCCATAAGTCCCAACTAGTGAAAGAATCGGAGGCAATATATGTATCTGATCCCACAGATAACAATAAACAGAAATGGCAACAATGTCAAGAAACTCTCAATATAGCCCAATTAGAACTAACCAAAAAACATATACTGTTCCAAAAGGCAAATATATTCGAACATGGGGACAAAACAGGAAAACTACTTGCAAAGATATCCAAGGATGATACCATTAGCGTCTCCATATCAGCAATAAAATTATCAAATGGTCAAATCACCTCTTCCCCTGTAGAAATAAACCAGGCCTTTAAAGACTTCTACTCAGAACTATATACAACCAAACTTCAGGCAACCCCAGAAAATCTTCAACTATATTTAGACTCCCTACAGCTCCCCTCAATCCCACCAATAGCAAATCAACAGATCGCACAGGACATTACACCGTCAGAAATAGAACAAGCTATAGCAGCCTTGCCCTCGGGGAAAATGCCAGGCTTAGATGGCATACCAGGCGAATGGTACAAACGACATGCCAAAAAACTAGCACCCACACTGGCCCAATTATACAATGGGATACAAAATGGAAACGCACTACCGCAATCGATGAGGGAAACTTTGATAGTTCTCATACTTAAACCAGGAAAGGACCCACTGTTATGCTCCTCCTATAGGCCCATTTCACTAATAAACGTAGATGCCAAAATTCTAGCAAAGGTGCTAGCTAATAGACTAACCAAATATATTACAGGCCTAATATCTCCAGACCAGACAGGCTTTATGCCAGGAAGGTCAACTGACACCAACATCCGAAGACTTTTCACAAATTTATCGATAATGGTGGGGAAAGGATAGTGGTCTCCCTAGATAATGAAAAGGCCTTCGACTCCGTGGAGTGGAACGATCTATGGGCCACACTCAAAACAATGAGAATACCCCCCACATTCATAGCCTGGATCCAGGCATTATATACCTCTCCAATAGCCAAAGTTCGCACCAATGCTACCTTATCCAATTTTTTTCCAGTAAGTAGGGGCACTAGACAGGGATGCCCCTTATCACCCCTACTCTTTGCCCTTGCAATGGAACCACTGGCATCCCGTCTTAAATTAACACAAGAGGTTGAAGGGCTCAAACTAGGCAACCTAACAGAAACAGTATCCATGTACGCAGATGACACCCTTTTATATCTATATGATGTCGGCTTTAGACATCATAAATGATCATACCTCTTTTTCCGGCCTAAGAATAAACTGGACCAAATCAGTTATCCTCCCAATAGATACTCTTCCCAACCCGCCCAACCAAACGAACCAGCTAAAATGGGTAAATTCATTTAAGTACCTAGGGGTATGGATCCATGGAGACCTCACAAAATACACAGAACTAAATATCAATCCGATTATGAGATACCTAGAAAACAAAATAGATGCATGGAAGCGCCTACCCCTTAACCTAATGGGAAGAATAAACCTGTTTAAAATGGTAGTCATCCCTAAGCTAACATATATTTACAGGCAATCCCCCATAACAATTCCCCAAACAACCTTTCGCAAACTTAAAAGTCTAATGGTATCACTCTTCTGGAATGGGGAACAACCCCGAATATCCCTACAGACACTACAACTCCCAACCACTGGGGGGGGGGGGACTAGCAGCTCCAAATCCATATATGTACTACCTAGCCTCACAGCTAGTTACGGCATGGAGATGGACCTCACCATCTTCGACTAATGCAGCCACATTGCTTGAAGCACAGATTATGGGGTCACAGGAGAATTTACAAAACCTGTTATATAGGGGTATAAACTCCACCAAAAAAGCCACTCAACCAATGAGAGCCACGGTTAACGCATGGAAGAAGGTATCACAAACCTCTCCGATAGCACAACCACACTGCTCACAGTATACCCCCATATGGCATAACCCTAACTTGGAGCAATTTCAAACAATACCTGACCCTAAATTGTGGACCCGCTACAACATTAAATACATATCGGATATAATGCCAAAGGGTACACTACTCACCTTCCAAGAATTGAAACAATCCTTTTCACTACCCAACAACATGCTTTTTAGATACTTACAATTACGCCATGCCACAGGAACGCAATTTGGAGGTCAAACAGTGGATATAACCCCAAAAAACATTGAGACGCTAACTCATATAGAAGACCTTAAAAAACCTCTCTCAGTATTCTATGTACAATTGATGAGGGCAAGTAGCACAAATCTTACCAAGCTATATGAGAAGTGGCAAAGAGACATTCCACAGCTCACCCCCGACCAATGGGAGGACATACTAAAGTCAACATTTGAAGGGATCATTAGTAGTAGAGACAGACTAACACAGCTGAAGTACCTCCACCGTACCTATATGACACCTCAAAGATTGTATAAAATGCATCCAGACCTAGGACAAGAATGTCCCAGATGCAGTCACTCCCCGGCAGATTTCCTACACATGGTGTGGAGCTGTCCATGGTCACAACGGTTTTGGGGGAAAGTAGCAAACGTTATAAAGGACAGAACAAATCTTGTACTTCAGCTAGACCCAACAATAACCCTATTAAACCAAGTTGAGGATCTATCACCCGAAAGGGCGGAAAGAACACTACTTCAAATACTATGTATGTATGCCAAGAAAACGATTGCCCTATATTGGAAGTCGCCAGATGGCCCCAGAGTGGCAGCATGGGATCTATGATTGATAAGGCTATACCCCTATACAAGCTAACTTACATAAGGAGGGGGTGCCCTCAAAAATTTGATAAAATATGGTCATCATGGATAGACACAGAACCCTTCTAAACATTGGAGGTTGGGGAAGACCCCACGTCCAAATCCCCCCTCAGATAGCCCTCATACATAGATACAAGGGAAAAGGAAAAAGTATTTAACTGTAGGCATAAGTCAATGCATTGCCTGTAAATGGCGACAAAAATGTGGAACCACCCGAATCCCTGCTGTGCATACATCAGATATGCAATATAATTTGTAAATATATTGTATTAAATTCCATGGGCTCTATATGCAAATATAACGGATTTATTTGCCCTGTTTTCTAACATTATAAGAACTAGTAATCATCATTTACAAAGAATACTACTTTATTTGGGATACTGTCTCCAGTTCTATTTTTCTCTTTTTTCTCATTTATTTACCTACTCTGTATATTTTTTTTCTTGTTAATTAGGGAAAAAGACCCTTGTTCCTCTAGCATATATATCTATTACTAGGTAAAACAATGCATATAATTTTAACCTTTTTAAAATATGCTGCAAACATATTGGCTTATTTTACAGTTCCATGAACAATTCTATTTTACCATTTTGTGTAGGCAATAAAAAAAATAAAAACATATTCTTATTTGTTTCGATAAAAAACGTACCGTGTCTGGATGCAGAAGATACTCATCCAGTTCTTGGTATGTTAAAACAGTGTATCCTTTGCACACTCTCCACAGCATTTTCTCAAAGGATTCCAGCTTTGCACGGTGAACTAAGCCAGAAACAAACCTAAAAAGTCAAACAAATGGGTCATAATGGGCATAATGGGTCATAATTGATTGTGTGTGTATGATACATGTGCATTCGTGTTAACACTCACCCCAGTTTTGCCCCAAGTCTCTGCATGCAGGTATAGTCAATTAAAGATTCCTTTTCAAGTGCAGGAAATTCCTCATAAGTGCTGTGTGCAGAAGTTTCATGCTACAACGAAAATACCAATACCAAGAAAAATCATTTAAGTATTCAGAGTAAGTAGAGGGTATTTAAGAAATTAAAGTATTCATAATTCTATGCCCTTGTATTTTTATCTTGATTTATTAAGCATGAGTATTCATTAACAAAATGTGGTGTTCTCAACTAATACTTGGTATTTGTGGGTGCTGCAGTCTAACACTAATGCTGGTTGGGCTCCTGTATACAGCCTTAACACATGGCTAGGGAGCAAGAATGTGTAGTTTAACAATGAAAACGATATCTCCACCTTATCAGATACTTGCATCATCAAGCATTACATTCAAAATACACAGACAGTAGTCACTACAACGCCAGAAAGGCACCAGCAAGAAAACAAGAGACTGAGAAAGGACGATTCAAGTATGACATTCAAATACCTCATTGGATCTGTGTACTAAATAGTTTGTGACTCTCAGCATGTATGTATACTCAATCATTTCTAAAAGGTTCTTCTGCAGCTTCTCCTTGTTCTTATTCACTTCCCTCAGCTCCACTTCCAGTTTTTGCAGTTGTTCCTAAATAACAGAAATTTGGAAAGAAATCAAATCATAGTTCACATGCAATTGCTAATTTATATTCTTACACATGGCACAAGTTATAGAAATATACTTTTAATGCTTTGTATGCAGCAGAATATATAGTAATGACATGGAAATATCAGCATGACAGCACCACAGAGTCTATGTTTATGAGTTACAAGTGAATCTATTAAAAAACACACATTGCCACAGCCTGCATTGCTCCCAAGGGTTAAAAACATCTTTTGCAAAAAAAAAAAAAAAAAAATCTAGATTTTCAGGTTAAGGACACATTAACCAAAGATCAATGTAATGGAGCAAACGCTTTGCAGCTTTCTTTAGGGCTGTCTTAAATGGAGACCCACAGGCCATATTTTGCCCGCATGTGATTTTCTGGCACCTGAATAAGTAGTACAGTGGATAATCACTCCTACTACATGGAAAAAGCTAAACAGCGCTGCCATAAGAACGCCTGCAAAGGCAAAGTGGAGTTGTAATATTTTTCACTCTATACAAGATTAATTATTCTTTCAAAAATTCAAAACTGATTAGGCTAGATTCACATCCAATGTTCCCGGTGCTTGGAAAATTCCACCATTCCATTACCTGGATATCAAGCACATGCTTTGGAAGGGGGGCCTCAGGCGTCAATGATTCCTCAGGGACTGGTATATTTGCTTTTTGAATTTCTTGCATCAAATATCCTAAAAGAGACAGATTGCCAAACAGTTTTACTGCATTACTAACTGAGAGATCATTATGCACAGAAGAATTTGAAGAATCATTTGTGAAAATATATAAAAATATAATATTTGACTGAGTCAAGTGAGGTCCCATTATCTAAATCTCATAAAGCTATACTGGCACCTGCATGCAGTATATATTCTTTAAAAATTACTTTAGCTGTTTTCCTGGTGATGATATATGTGCTACATCATCAGAAAGAAAATTAACAGCCTGCCCATGATGGAGCACATATGTTTGCAGGTTAAAGGTTAATCTAATGCAAAATTGCATTGCCTAACACTGAATATTTACTGGGTGCCCTTAACTGTAATATCACTAGCAGGTAAGGGGTAGGAAGATATAAACCTTAAAACTCCTAAATGTAACAATGTGTCTACAGTCACCTATAGTATAGCACATATGCATGCAAAAGTAAAATGTATTGCTCCCTTAAATACAGAAGAACCCTAATTTTTTGTCTATACATTTATTTAAAGGAAAACGATACCCCCCAAACAATGTAACTCTCTATAAAACTATATCCCATAAACAAGCTTATATGTAAACTGCAGTTTCATCTAAATAAACCATTTTCATAAAAATATACTTTTTTAGTAGTAGGTGGTATTGAGTACTCATAAATAGAAAATTCCCCTCCTGGGATCATAGGATTCAGTGCACACATACAAGCCAAAGCACACATACATGCTAGGCCACTTCAGCCAATTAATGGACAGAGTTCTGCCTTTTGCTTCCACAGTACTTCCTGTTACAGTTAGAGCTGCATTATTTCTGGTCATGTGATCTCTGAGGGAGCACACAGCCCATCACTAAATGGTGGGCCACAATAAAGGATGTGAATGGGCAACTGATATATATATATTCCCGTTTGGTAAGATTTAATAGTTTATATAAGGTTAAGTGACCTATCTGTTTGATAAGTATTCATTCTCAGGTTATAGTTTCCTTTAAAAGAGAAGGAAAGGCAAAGTCACTTGGGGGTGCCAAAGTGCGCTGCGCTACAGGTACCCCGGGCTGGTGCTGTTTTCTCCGAACAGGGGCACCAGTCCGGGGTACAAGGTAAGCAATTTAAGTCACTTGGGGGTGCCTAACATTTTGGCACCCCCAAGTGACTTAGCCTTTCCTTGTCCTTTAAGTTTTCTTAGAACTGACCCTGGCTTCCTGGTCCCATCTGTTCCACTTCCTGTTGGCTGAATTCACTGGATATGCAGAGAGCAACCGATGATGTTTTTCTCCAATGCTGATTAAAGACTCCCCATTAGTATGTCCCAGGTTAGACTATATTGTCACTGCAGATGTATGCATGCATCTATGTATATTTATTTATATAGTGCCAAAAATGTACACAGTACGTTACAGGGCATAAACTCAAACAGGGGTATGGTTTTATGGATTAGACAGTGAGAACAAAACTGTTGTCAGTTGGAATAAGGTCTTTGGCCCAAGACGCTTATAACCTATTAGTTGTGATGTTACATTACTGCTCCAATTTTCTAGATATTAACATTGTGTGTATAAATTAATATTGGGTACTATGAAAGTGAGTGAGCCCTGGGACACCCTTCCTCAGGGTACCCAGACACCAGAAAATAAGTATGTATAAACTCCATGTCTGTTGTTGTCTCTACTTCTTGATCCCAACCAACTGTACCCTTTTGCAATTCTGGACCATGACCAACTGCATATCCTGTGGCCCTTCTTCCCAAAGGTGTCACACACATACTTTTTACAATAACACACATTTTAAGGGTGTTGGGACTTCGCATATACACACACAAACTGGCTCTTTTTTATTACTGTATTTAGTGTTTGCCTAAATGATTTATTGCTTTATCTGACTAGAGTTAGTGGCATAAAAAGATTTATTTGGTATTGTCATGCTAGGGAAACAAAGGGCTTTCCAAATCTATTTCTCAGTACTATAATCTAACCCCCCCCCCCCCCCAAAAAAATGTTGAAATAGAAATGTGAAAGATCACAGGACATTTAAAAATTATTTGGCAGTGAATGCAAATGAAGTGGCAATTCTGCTGACAGTAAAAGGGTTTAAAACACAGAAGTTCAGCATTTTTATGCAATTCCATTCCCATGTGCTTCAATCTTTACAGGGAGCAAGATTTTCCACGAGCAACAATATGCCTTATGTGCCATTGACCTTATTAGTGCCATTGCCGATACAAGCTTTTATAGAGCAATGCTGGGGATGCCAAAGGCGTGAGTATTGCAATAAAGAAGTTGCAGCAACCAGGACTCATACACAATTATCTCACAAAAATCTGCACAGCCCACATTCTCCAACAGCAATCACGTGTCTGTTTTAAATTAACTATAATGTAATGTCACCAGTAAGTGAAGCCATTGTTATAACATGCTATGCCAGTGAATATAACAAGAACAAAATTTTACATGCCATATTAAAATGAATCTATCATAAGTAAACTCTAAAAACTGATTGATACTTTTTATCCATTAAAATCAATACTATAATAATAATCCTGCAATCTCTGAATCAAGCAACAGTTATTTTGCTCCAAGTATGTAAATCTGACTGGATCTAAAGAGGTTTTTTTTTTGTAAAAAATAAATCCGCTTGGTCAGTCTTCTATTTCAGAGAAACAAGAATATTAAGTGTCCATTGAACACAGAAGTTATTTTTCTGAGGTTTATTTAGCAACAAATTATCCATGTAAATTGAATTTACTGGAGAACTGGGAAGCAACGAATGACAACTATGAACTGCTGTTTAAAACAGAGTGGCTTATGCTCAAGATTAACATTCAGAATGTGTGTAGGCATTTATAATATAATTATTTCCAAGAAGTTGGAAAAGAAAAAACTATATTCTAATTAGAGTCATGTTTTCTCCAAAGAAACATCAGGGTGATTTTTATTAAGGCCCACACTGAAATGCACAATATACTTTATACTTAAAGAGACAGTAACAACCAAGCTTCGTTATGAAACAGCATACAAAATCTGTTTCTGAAAACTCTTTTAATCCTCAAGTCTTGGTATGGTATTTTTAGATTTGTAGGTGTTTGTTACATACCTAGTATTCTCTCCATTTCTTCACACTTCTTTACTTCACCAACAAACTTTCTCTGAAAGGCGCTTACCTGTGGGTTTAACTATTTTAAAAACAAAAAGATTATTATGTCATCACAAAAGCAATATTTTGGCATCACTATGATTCACACTTATGCACAATAATAAAACACAGGTTTATTGCTTCATATGTCTAGCAAGACTATAATGAAGTATGCATATCCTTCAAGCACTGCAATATATAAGGTGAAATGCTGGAGGTAACTTTTGCATTGGTACTCCAAATGAAAGTAGAAAGGTGTCTGAAATCCTGAAGTAATAAAAAGTAAAAAAAAATTGTATAAGTACTAAAAACCACAGGAGTTTAAAGTAAATTGACATGTTTCCTATAAAATACAGAAAAACTAGTTGTGCCCCCAAGCTAGGAGGGAGGGAAATGGACCAAGAAAAATAAGTGACATAAGGTCTTCCCCAGAGCCCCATCTGCAGCCGCAAGATTTAAGGCAGTGCACATGGAAAAAGAGGGATGAGAACTATTTGCTTCTTTGGAACTTTTAAGTCAGGGGTCTCAAACTCGCGGCCCACGGGCCATTTGCGGCCCTCGGGCCATTTGCGGCCCTCGCTACAATATTTTGTGGCCCGCACCAACGCCTTCTCAAAAGTAATGAATGGATCGCAATTTTATTGCGATTCAAGGGATTATGCAAGGCACGGCGGGCGGGAGCTGCTGATTGTGGAAATGACGTTATGCCATCATAACAGTTATTATGGGAAGACGTCTGTTCTGTGTGCACAATTAGCTACTAAGGAGCTAATTGTGCACACAGAACATCTTCCCATAATAACTGTTATGATGGCATAATGTCATTTCCGCAATCAACAGCTCCCGCCCGCCGTGCCTTGCCTTGCATCATCCCTTGAAAGCCAATTTTTTGTGAAATTCCTTATGCGGCCCAGCCTCATCCTGACTTTGCCACCTGCGGCCCCCAGGTAAATTGAGTTTGAGCCCCCTGTTTTAAGTGAAACTCGGTTTTCTTTAGGGTTGTAACAATCTACTGATTAAATAAAAGGCTTCTGATCAAACATGTCATTACCAGAATTTATAAACTGAAGACATAATTTTCCATTCTCACTGTATTTGCCATGAGTCTTCATACCAAGCTACTGGTGTTATCAAACTAAACAGTAAGTACACTATACATCAAAGTTGTTGCACCCCATATAGAAGATATCCCTGTTGTTAACATTATTATTTAATGTTTAAATGATTTTTAGCAGACTTAAGGTCTAGTCATCCAAATTACAGAAAGACCCCTTTTCTGGAAAACCCCAGGTCCCAAGCATTCTGCATGACAGATCCTATACCTGTACTATAATGGGTTTTGCTTTTGATTTGTGATTGTGGGTAATTTAAGCATAATGAAAAAAATAATAAAGCTTACTAGATGAGAAATCTATACATGCTCAGGTACTGTCCAACTTCAACTACCACCATCCAATCAGACAGACTACAGTTACAGTTGAAATACTGGGAAGAATGTTGAAGACACCTTAAATATATCTTCAGAATGCAGGCAGTGGTATTTTTATGAACAGATCAATTCATACAGGTAAGTTTAATAAAGCCTCATAAATAAATGTTAGATATGTATCATACTAAAAGTCTACATCGCTATGGGCTTATTTCAGCCAGACATCCACTGAAAGAAACACTACATTTCTACTGTACATCCATTTGAGTCCATTGGCTCTCAGAAAGCTGAAACACAGGAGCCACCTGAATTTTTTGTCTTTGTAGGGATGTGAAATAATCATGGTTCCCTATAATATAGAAAGTCCCTGTGAGGGCAGCTGATGGGGGGGGGGGGTGGACTATTTACCTTTTTTTAGCACAGACCTCCCTCGTAGTTCAACTATTGGCCAGAAGTGTCGTGTGCCTTTAAAAAAAGACAGACACCATGTGGTTTTGCCTTTTTGCACCCCATTTGCTGGAGGAGAGCGATGATACTAAAAGTGAGGGTAGGCCTCAGTAGAAGTAGTGTAAGGATATATTTTGTTACAATGTGTAATAGGGCTACCCTCAAGCAGGCGAATGTCAACAAAAGGAAGAAAAAGTTTATGCTTTCTGAAGCTGACATTAGGGCAAGGTTCCTCACACTGCCTATATATGTTGTAGATCTCCCAGCTGATTAAAAGAAGGGGTCTGTCATTTCTGGGGGACACATCAATCAAAGTTGATACCAGATGACAGGTGAAATGGCAAGCCACCAGTCTTTGTGAGCACAGGACAAATGTCCCTTCTGTCCTTTTATTAAAACAGCCCTGCATTATCATTTTCCATAGCGCTCTACACATGCTGTACCTCTCACCCCATGTTTTAAAGTCAGAATAGTGACAGCCGTTGTTTTCATACAAACTATTTTCAGGCCGTTATGGATTAATAGCCATTCTGGATTGTTCCTTGTTACGCCCCTGTGCCCTAAGTACTGTGGTACGCAGCTAAGTAGCCGGTCTGACAGCCGCATAATCTGACGCAGCACCTGCTAGGGCTACAGTACAAGCGATGCGCTTAATACTCACGTCTCTAAACTCAGCCAGACCCATTTCCCCCAACTCGCTGACACAGTCATACGCAGAGCCGGACTGCAGGAAAAGCTGGGCCAAGCACATAGCCTCACTCCGAAAAAACGAGCCCATTCTGAAACTGTAGCAGAGGTAAATGAAAAGTTTCTGTTATTAAAGTTCCACTAGTTGACTTGAAATATTCCTCATCAAAACTCGCTTTTTTTAAGGCTCTCGGAGTTTTAAATCTTCGCACTACATACTCTCGCTATTTCCAGTGTCTTTCCACGTCGCTTCCTATCCGGCTCTATTCACTGTGGGACACAGCTCCGCACTTCCGTGTTCCCTACACTTCGCCTATGGCCGCCCACGTGGTACAGAAAGTAACCAATAAATAAGCGCTTTGCTGATCACGCCTTGTCATTTTTCGCTCTGAGGGAAACCTTCAAATCAACTTGTAAGTATGCTGTAGATCGTGTTATTCTGACACAGTTCGCATTGTTACGTTATTATTTAATGTTTGTGCTGGTTGTCAGTTTATATTTTTTAGCTTTCCAGTTTGGGATTTCTATAACTATGTGGTCTCTAGGGTTCCGCTTACCCTAGCAACAGGTTGAGAAGTTGGAATACAATATGGATAGCAGAGGGATTATATTAAAGAAATAACAATGACTACCCGTTTTCTAAGCAATGTAGAATTTAAACATTGTTTTTAAAAAAGTGTCAATAACAATAAAAATGTAATGTCACATAGCAAAGAGAATCTGTTTTTTCATTGTTAGGGTTAGTGATGTAACAAACCAGAGAACTCTTTAAAATTGCAGTGTAAAAAAAAAACTATTAGAACTATACCATAAAATGAAAAAATATGTTACATGCTTTGGACAATAACAATTAAAATTTTGAAGTCCCAAGCCTATTTTAACATCATCAAGACAAATTAATCCATTCTGTAATGTATTTTAAGCAAAAGTGATACATTGTATCCTCTGGACACAAGGACTGAGCTGAAACATTGATCAATGGCCAATGGGGTGAATATGCTGTAAGAGACAATAGCCACAGCTTCTATATGTTGAACGCTTATGACAAACTATCAAACATAGACATTGAATAAAAGAAAAACCTAGCCACTTTGTTAACTTACATTAAAAGACAAGTCAACCCCAAAAATATTTTTTTGCCCAATAAAAGAAAACTTAATTATAAGCAACTTTGCAATAAACATTAATTAGATATTTGTAATAGTTTTTTTTTAGTTATTTGTATATATAATTGCTATTAAAAGCAGTGTCTGCCAGCCCTTTTTTATTCTCTGCCCTGGTGGCTCTGGTGTTTGAAACAATGTATCACAAGGCAGCAGACTTTACAGACCTGACTTGCTGAAGTAACAACCAGGAGTTCAGCAAATGCTGCTCTCTACAGCAATTACATTTACAAATAACTTTTAAAGCACTAATGTTTTTTTAACAAACTGATATTGGAAAGTTGCGACTTTTTCGTAAAATGTTGCGACTTTTTCGTAGCCATTATGACTTGCGCGAATTGTTGCAACTTTTTCGTAGCCGTCGCGAAAAAATCGGAAAGGTTTGCCCACCGTTTACTAGCGCTCAATACGAAAAAGTCACGACAATTCGCGCAAGACGTAACGGCTACGAAAAAGTCACGAAATTCACGCAAGTCAGAAGAGCTACGAAAAAGTCGCAACAATTCACGAAAAAGATGCGACGGCGACGAGAAAGTCGCAAAAAATACGAAAAAGACGCGAAATGTTCGTTTTCAATCCGATTTTTTCCCATTCGGGATTCGGATTCGTGGATTAGTAAATCAGCCCCCAAATGTTTATGTAATCAGTTTTGGTACCATCTTTCCAGTTTAATATGACTGCCTAATTCTATATCAGGCATATGTATGCTTTTCTAGTATATAGACTATCACCTCCCAATTTCAAATGTGCCTGTAGACATTTTACACATTTGGAAACAGAGGAATGTCAGAGGAAATTACATAGGTTCAAATGCTTAAGGGCAAAGACACATGGAACTACTAGTAGCTGCTACTTGTAGTGGCTACTAAAATAGACAATGCTGATCATTTACTGATAACAGTCTCAACATGTGTTTTGGCAGAGGCAATTCTTATTATTGTCTATGGCAGGGTATTTAGTTTAGTAGCCATGAAAAAGTAACTGCTACTAGTAGCTCCGTGTGCCAGAGCCCTAAGTAATTCTAGCAAGATTACGCCTTTGCCCTCTTCACCTCTTGAATCAGTTATTGATTGTTTTGTATGTGATTCTGTATGTTCAGTGTATGCAGCCATTAATTGTACAGTGCTGTGAAATATGTTGGGTTTATAAACATGTTAATAATAAAAATAATAATTCTGCTTTTTATTGTTGTATTAATGTTTTCCACTGACTAGCTTAAGTGCAGAATACCAAGACCACCTACTGTTTTTTATTAGGAGGTATTGCGTTGTTTTCTCTTATGTGTATTAAAGTATGAAAATAAATATTAAGCACTGAAGAACAAATAAAGTTAGTGCTTTTAGAACATGGGAAAAGTTACAACTTTACACTTATAATCGAGGTTACCATACTAAATTAAGGTCTACAGTTTCAAACTTTTAATTCATCTGAAGTTAAAAAATCAATTGGAACATTCTTCAATACTTAATTGAGCCAGTGCAGTTGCCCATATCAACGAATCAATTTACATAGTTATATAGTTACATAGGGTTGAAACAAGACCAGTGTCCATCAAGTTCAACCCATCCAAGTAAACCCAGCACACCTAACCCACACCTACCAATCTATACACTCACATACATAAACTATAAATACAACCACTAATACTAACTGTAGATATTAGTATCACAATAGCCTTGGATAGTCTGATTGATCAAGAACTCATCCAGGCCCCTCTTAAAGGCATTAACAGAATCTGCCATTACCACATCACTAGGAAGGGCATTCCACAACCTCACTGCCCTCACCGTGAAAAACCACCTACGCTGCTTCAAATGGAAGCTCCGTTCCTCTAATCTAAAGGGGTGACCTCTGGTGCGTTGATTGTTTTTATGGGAAAAAAGAACATCCCCCAACTGCCTATAATCCCCTCTAATGTACTTGTACAGAGTAATCATGTCCCCTCGCAAGCGCCTCTTTTCCAGAGAAAACAACCCCAACCTCGACAGTCTCACCTCATAGTTTAAATCTTCCATCCCCTTAACCAGTTTAGTTGCACGTCTCTGCACTCTCTCCAGCTCATTAATATCCCTCTTAAGGACTGGAGCCCAAAACTGCACTGCATACTCAAGGTGAGGCCTTACCAGGGACCTATAAAGGGGCAAAATTATGTTCTCATCCCTTGAGTCAATGCCCTTTTTTATACAAGACAGCACTTTATTTGCTTTAGTAGCCACAGAATGACACTGCCTGGCATTAGACAACTTGTTATCAACAAAAACCCCTAGATCCTTCTCCATTAAGGATACCCCCAACACACTACCATTCAGTAGATAGTTTGCGTTTATATTATTTCTACCAAAGTGCATAACTTTGCACTTATCAACATTGAACCTCATTTTCCAGTTTGCTGCCCAGTTTTCCAATTTTGTCAAATCGCTCTGCAAAGCAGCAGCATCCTGCATGGAACTTATAGTTTTGCACAATTTTGTGTCATCAGCAAAAATAGAAACAGTACTGTCTATGCCCACCTCCAGGTCATTAATAAACAAGTTAAAAAGCAAAGGACCAAGGACTGACCCCTGCGGTACTCCACTAACCACACTGGTCCAATTAGAAAATGTTCCATTTACAACCACTCTTTGTACTCTATCCTTCAGCCAGTTCTCTATCCAATTACAAATATTATGTTCTAGGCCAATATTCCTTAATTTGATCATTAACCTTCTGTGAGGTACTGTATCAAACGCTTTAGCAAAGTCCAAGTAGATGACATCAACTGCCATTCCAGCATCAAGGTTCCTACTCACCTCCTCATAAAAGGCGACTAAATTAGTCTGGCAAGATCTGTTACGCATAAAACCATGCTGGCACAAACTAATAGTATTGTGAACTGCAATGTATTCAAGTACCCTATCCCTTATTACCCCTTCCAAAAGTTTTCCTACTACTGATGTCAGACTAACAGGCCTATAGTTTTCAGGCTGAGAACGGGATCCCTTTTTAAATAATGACATTAGCAATCCGCCAGTCTCTCGGCACCATGCCAGACCTCAATGAATCCTGAAAAATTAAGTGAAGAGGTTTGGCAATCACAGCACTCAGCTCATTTAATACCCTGGGATGAATCCCATCCGGCCCTAGACCTTTGTTTACCTTTACATGTTCAAGTCTCTTTTGAATTTCCTCCCGAGTGACCCATGCGTCAGTAGCTAAATTACTAGAACTGGGCATATTACAAGGGAAGCCTTCATTATCTGGCTCCTCAGATGTATAGACAGATGAAAAATAAGAGTTCAAAATTTCAGCTTTTTCCCCGTTCTCATCAACCAACTTACCCCCCCTGTGATAATAAAGTTCCCACTCCTTCTTGCTTCATTTTTTTACTATTCACATAATTAAAAAATAATTTTGGATTCTTTTTACTCCTAGCTGCAATATCCCTTTCCATTTCTATTTTAGCTTGCTTGATAGCTTTTTTGCATGCTTTATTTGCTTCCTTGTACCTGATGAAAGTTTCTGCTGTCCCAGCTAACTTGAATGCCCTAAAAGCACGTTTTTTCTTACCAACCTCGACAATAACACTTTTATTCAGCCATAAAGGTTTTGCTTTGCGATGCCTCTCCTTGCTTACAAGGGGGATATACTGTTGTGTATACCTACAAAGCAATGTTTTAAAGATGTTCCATTTTCATTCTGTGTCTAACCCCATGAAAAGCCTTTCCCAGTTGACACATTGCAGAGATGCCCTTATACTGGCAAAGTCTGCACGTCTAAAATCGAGCGTTTTAGTTACTCCCTTATAGAGCTGTCTCTGCAGCATTATCTCAAAGGAGACCATGTTGTGATCACTGTTCCCCAAATGCTCACCCACACAAATGTTAAGAGATGAGTTCATTATTATTAGATATCACCAGGTCCAAAATAGAGTCATTCCTAGTGGGTTCTTGATCCGCCTGAAATAAAAAGTTGTCATTTAGCATATTTACAAACCTACTAGCTTTTTCTGACTTAGCCACCCCATTACTCCAGTCAATGTCCGGATAATTAAAGTCCCCCATAATAACAACTTGACCCAGTTTTGAAGCCTCCTCCATTTGCAACAATAGCTGGGCCTCATCCCCCTCATCTATACGGGGTGGTTTATAGCATACACCAATGATCATTTTCTTTGTGACCTTCAGCCCTACTGAAATTTCTACCCAAAGAGATTCAACGTTTTCATTGGTAATGTCTTTATTACATGGCTTTAAATCTGAATTTACATAAAGACAAACCCCTCCACCCTTTTTAATCTCTCTGTCCCTCCTAAAAAGTGTATAACCATTTAAATTCGCAGCCCAGTCGCATTTATCATCCCACCAGGTCTCAGTGATACCTATTAAATCATAATTTTCAATACATGCAATAGCTTGCAGCTCCCCTAATTTACCCGACAAGCTACGCGCATTAGCCAGCATGCAGCGGAGATGATTACTTCTCCCTCTGATGTTTACATTAGCTAAAGGAGAATTAGAGCTAAGGCAATTATGAGACTGCTTTCCTTGTAACGGAAGCTCCTTATCTGATAAACTATATGCCCCCCTCACTCCTCCCCCACAATTTGATTTGATTTTGTACTGGTAGTACTCAGTATCAGAATCAGATATCAATACTTCTCATTCTTCAATCCAAATTAGTCTGCTTATAAACCTTCTCGTTGTAGGTTCTTTAGTTGACCTTCACATTCCAGGAGTTTGAATTTATCTTAGTTCTGACTGTCAATATTCCTTATAAGGCTGTTTTTCTGCACATTTAAAGATAATCAGATAATCACTTGGCTGCTTAATGTGGACGTGCAGGACATTCAAGGAGAAAACCCTCTATTTATGTGTGTGTTAATAATAGTTATAATGAGAAAAAACCCTGGGTCTAAGCTCTAACCTAAGTACACAGAAGAAAGTTCTTCGTTTGGCAGCCACATCATGTATATATATCCACTTCTTACTGAAAAGTCCCTCCTTTCCCTTTGATTTCCTGCACTGAAGCTAAAAAAGATACAAATTTAATTAAATTAGTAGTTTTTGGCAGAGAGCCCAGAAAGGTAAAAAGCCCCCCTGCACTTGAGATACAATTGTAACTAATAAGCTAAACAGGTCTCTTAAGGCAGGGGTCCCCAACCACCGGGCCGGGGACAGTGCCGGGCCGTGGGCTGTGCTGAACCGGGCCACCTCTGGTCCCAATTACCTGTGATCCCAACTCTCTGATGTATTACACAGCCATGACACCAGCTATGCGAAGCCCAGGTAGCTTTCTACTGATTGCGACAAGTCCCAAAGTACTTAAAGCTCCATACTAAGCAGCAGGGGATGTCACCACTTAGATGGGAGTAAGAAGAGCAAGGGAGCTGGGCACATCTAGTTGCAGGGAAACAAGCTCAGGTCTCCCACTGATTTTGTATTATGATGAGCTGTATTGTATTTTATAATGTAATAATAATAAAAATAAAGTGCATAATATAAAATTTAATAATTACATTTACATTATATATGTAATAATTAAATTATATGCTATGCACTATTTGCACCACCCCCACCCCTGGTCCTTGGAAACATTGTCTTGCTTGAAACCAGTCCGTGGTGCAAAAAAGGTTGGGGACCACTGTCTTAGGGGAACTGAGACATGCAGCAAAACTGTAATTACACATAAAACAGGACTCCAAAACCCCTTCAAACCTTCAAACTTTAAATAAGCTGCCAAATTTAGTCAAATGGGAGTTTGAAGGTTTTAGAGCCCACAGGTGGTGCCAAGCAGGAATACTCAATTTATTAGGGGAACTGATAGAAAGTGATTCTATTTATGGTTTTCGGAACCATCATCTGAAAAGAGCAGATAACACAGAATGTTTCCTGCTTCAAGTACTTAATATAAGCTTTTAGACCAGTCTGCATGGAGTTCCATATGTCAGCTGTTTCTGGAAAGATTGAAGTCATTCTCAAATTCCTAAAGGTCCCCATACACGGGCCGATTATAGCTGCCGATTCGGCAGCTTATCGGCCCGTGTAGGGGCAGAACCGAGGGGCCTGGCCGACCGATATCTGGCCTGAAATTGGGCAGATATAGATCGGCCAGGTTAGTCGGATCGGGGACCGCATCGGCTCGTTGATGCGGTCCCCGAACCGACTGCCCCAGGGCCAAACAATCGAATTCGCCTCCATGCCTCCCCCATATCGCCCACCCGTAGGTGGGGATATCAGGTGAAGATCTGCTCGCTTGGCGATGGCGATCTGCCGTGTATGGCTAGCTTAAGAGTATAAGCAATTCCAAATGTTTTGGTTGGGGTATTAGCATTTCTTGCAATATTTGGGTTTCAGTAGCAGAACTATAAACACCATGCTCTAAACCAAAAAGGCAATAAAAGCATCTCAGCAATAGACAAGCACCTTACCAGAAGACACCACTGCCTCCATGGCAGCTGAACAGTATATGAAAGCCCTCTTTATTATGTTGGGTTGAAAACCCCAACATACTGTTCTTCAACTTTGGCTTATTCTTCTACTTCTTCTTCTTCTTAGCACCCCCCATTTTCTAAATGCTACTCCTACAGTTTTAGGGGTACAATACCCAAACTCCCCACACATCTTCGCCCTATAGTGGAGCAGGTTGCTTGTGCTTTTCTAAGCGATTGCGCCCCCCGTCTTTTTGTGGTGCCACTCCGAACCCCCCAATTTTCCCATTGACAGGGAAGATTTTCAAACTGCTGCCACACTTACAGCTTTGAAGCTACACCCCCCAAACTTGCATAACATAATCATGGGGTCACCCCGAATGAAGCAGCAACATTTGTTGGATGACCCCCAAAGTGGGAGGGGCCAACAACAGCCAATCAAATTTTAATCATTGACTTTAATGGGGAAATTGAAACTGCTGCCAATCTTACAGCTTTGAGGCTACACTCCCCAAACTTGAATCACATAGTCATGGGCTCAGCCTGAATGAAAATAGGATGATTATTGGATGCCCAAAAGTGGGCGGAGCTGTGAACCGCCAATCAGATTTTACCTATTGATTTGGCGGAAATTCAACCTGCTGCCATTCTCACAGTAATAACGTTGGGGTCCCCAAACTTTTTACACTTGGTCGCTAGGGGACTGCAGTTTAAGTTTTGAAAAGTGGGCGGAGCCACCAACAGCCAATCGAATTTCACCTATTGATTTTTATTGGTTTGATGCCAGATTTTCCAAACTTTGCACAGTCACTGGGTGACTACGCATTCAGGTTTTTTTTTTTTTTTAAACCTGCAAATTGGGAGGGGCCAACAGTATCCAATCATATTGTACCCATTAACTTTTATGGGGAAATTGAAACTGCTGCCAAACTTACAGCTTTGAGGCTACACTCCCCAAACTTGAATCACATAGTCATGGCGTCAGCCTGAATGAAAATATGATGATTGTTGGATGCCAAAAAGTGGGCGGCACTGCCAATCAGATTTTACCTATTGACTTGTGGAAATCCAACCTGCTGCCATTCTCACAGTAATAACACCGGGGTCCCCAAACTTTGCAGAGTTAGGCACCAGGTAACTGTGGTTCAAGGTAAGAAAAAGTGGGTTGAGCCACCAACGGCCAATCAGAGTTTACCTATTGACTTTCAAGGGGGAAATTTAAAATGCTGCCATTCTCAGACTATTAATGCCAGGGTGCCCACTGTTTGTCACTGGGTGACTTCGACTCAAGGCTAGAAAAAGTGGGCGGAACCACCAATCACAATTCACCTATTGACTTTTATTGGTTTAAATTTTAATTGCTGCCGTTCTTTAACTATTAATCCTAGGGTCCCTAAACTTTGCAGAGTTAGTCACTGGGTAACTGCAGTTCCAGGTTAGAAAAAGGGGGTGGAGCCAATCAGATGTCGTTGACTTTCAGTGGGGAAATTTAAGTTGCTGCCATTCAGACACTATTAAAACCAGGGTCCCTAAACTTTGCACAGTGGTTTTTACTGTCTAACTGTGGTCCAAGTTTTGAGAAAGTGGGCAGAGCCCATTCAGTGACTTCATGTTTTTCAACCCAACATGAAGTTTGTTCTCAAACTTCCCTTTCTGGTTTTATATTATGATTTTTCAGAGTCACAGTTCTTCTTTGTTTCCACCAGTTCCTGTCCGAAACAATAGGGGTGGCTATACCGTGTATGGTTCCTCATATGGTACCCATCTGGAGCTGAACGGTCAGATACCACACAGGTCACCTTATCTGTTATTGTTTAATATAGAAGTACCACAAGTCGAGTGTTTTTTACATTTGACTTATATTTGAGAAATATGAAACAATTTTCTTAGAACTTGCTCTATTATTGTTTGGTAATACTTATACTGTAGTTTTGTTATGGATACTGCTTGTTTGCTGTGTGCAGCTATTTGAACTCAACATTTATGAACCAACTTAACAGCTATAAAGGGCTTGGAAAGGCAGGAAGAAACACTTTCAACCAGATTAACCAGTTCCTACTGGCCTGAGTTGGAAGCTGTGAGTTTAATGGCTCATAGTAACCACACATAGTAACATACTAATTTAAGTTGAAAAAAGATAAACATCCATCGAGTTAAAAATGAAACCCGGTTCTCACTGTAGAAACGGTGAGTTAAGTTTCATCCTTTATCAAGGTTTACTCCCTTTACACGGACTTCTTGTTCACTCTTGGGCAAATCTAAGGGGCTGATTTACTTACCCACGAACGGGTCGAATGGAGTCCGATTGCGTTTTTTTCGTAATGATCGGTACTTTGCGATTTTTTCGTATGTTTTGCGATTTTTTCGGATTCTTTACGAATTTTTCGGATCCAATACGATTTTTGCGTAAAAACGCGAGTTTTCCTATCCATTCCGAAAGTTGCGTAAAAAGTTGCGCATTTTGCGTAGCGTTAAAACTTACGCGAAAAGTTGCGCATTTTTCGCGTAAGTTTTAACGCTACGCAAAATGCGCAACTTTTTACGCAACTTTCGTAATGGATACGAAAAACTCGCGTTTTTACGCAAAAATCGTATTGGATCCGAAAAATTCGTACAGAATCCGAAAAAATCGCAAAACATACGAAAAAGTCGCAAAATATTCGTTTTCAAGTCGGAACTTTTCCAATTCGGGTCGGATTCGTGGGTTAGTAAATCAGCCCCTATGTGTTGGATCCGGGGCATTCGCACCCGGATCACTCGCCAATAAGGGTGAGTTTACTTGTATTTACTTATATAAGGATGCCTGTACATATGTGCTATTCGTATGAAGACTTCTCCTGGAAAAGTTATACTTAAACGTTGGACTCGGGGCATATGCACCTGAGTCATATGACTTTAAGGGTGAGCGTGTTTCTAGCTTTTCCTGTATCCGCCGTCTGCTCTTTTGCTATTTGTACTGTGTGTTATCTATGTGGCACCTGGTAGAGATTTTATACTAAAACACCGGACTCAGGGCATACGCACCTGAGTCATATTACTCACATGGTGAGTCGCTTTATGAACCTATGGTTAAACCTCTATACTGCCATAGTTTACTGCTGTTACCATTAAGCGATTGACTCAGGGCAATTAGCACCTGGGTCATTTGAACTACCGGGTGAGCTCCAGCAAAACACATATGTCCGTTAATATACAAACTTTGTGCACATTGAATGGCTGACATTTTGAGTATCTTTACCCATTTGCTTTAACGAAGGACTCAGGGCTTGAGCACCTGAGTCAAACTCACTATTTGGTGAGAACTCATTTAAGTAGTGGTCTATATAAATTATTGGGCTATTTATCTATTTATATTCTCTTCTCCATCTATTTAAATGAGAGAAGCTTTTCAGACATTTAACTTATATTTCCTTAGCCTTTCTATATATGTATAGGGATATTTACTTTTTTATATTTATATGTGCACGATTTATATTTACTTGGTTTATTTAACTAGAAATAGCCATTGTTCTGCATAGTTACACTGATATTTTTTACATATACTTCTATATATATTATATGACTTTAAAAATTGAATTAGCTTATTTTTTGTAGCATTCTTTGCTGTTTGTTTCCTTTACCTTGAACTCTTCACTTGTTCTATCTTTGAAGTATTAGCTTTACTCTACTTAAGAATACTTAGCTTGGTTTATCTGACTTTTATTAAATAATCTGGTCTACATAGTCTATTGACTGAGGTCCACTCTAATCCTTGGTTTTGCAGTCTTATCTATAGACAAAATTTAAATATGGAAACAGATATTAGACTACGTAAAATTGAAAAGATTTTTTCTCAACCATGTACGGATTCCACCTCCAATGTACATGAATATTTTTCATCCCTAGAGACATTATCAGTCAAAGAACTGCGGTTGTGGTGGGAGATAGCCACTTTTGAGAAATATGTTGCCCTTGAAATGATCCCTAGGGGCTTAAGGATTAAGAAATTTCCAACCTCAATTACTGATGATATACAATTTATGGAACAGTGGAATAGAATACTTTCAGATTGTTCCTTAAGACTTATGAATTTATTGATAAATAAAAAACAGCAGTTATATGACAAATTAAAAGTAGACATCTTAGAGTTGAAACAAGCCAATACACATCTTGTGAATATGACAGAATATACCAAATTATTGGATAACTTAAATACAAAATTGGATAACATAGAAACAGATATTATGGACAGCAAAACCAACAAATTTAGACGTGACAAAAAGGATTATGATATGAATTTAATATACAATTGGTCACAATACCGCTATAGACAAAGGAAGTCTCCTTTTAAGGGAAAAAGACAATTTACACGCAAACCCATTCTTAAAACTTATAGAGATAAGAAGGTTAGTTTTTCAGGGACTGACTTTGATAGTATGTACAGCAATGGAGAATCAGATCCTGGTGCTTGCTCTCTTTCACCTTTGTCTCCTCAGGTAGTCAGAGACCCTAAAAAGAGAAATATCTTCCTCGATGATGCATCCAGACAAAAAAGTTTTCCACATACAAAAAAACGATCAAGACTTCAGATCGAAATGGAGAAACAAAAAGACATCTCGAACAAACGAATCAGAAGAGGAAGAAAACACTCCCAGGACCTCGAAATACCCACTGAGGAACAAAGAGAGAAGAAGATACTAAATCTTTCGAGGAGAACTTTGAGCACCATTGAGAAAACTGTTCTGGAGAAGGGTCTTACCTTTTGTCCAACGAAGAACTTTGACCTTTTTGACACTATAACAGATGTTAATCGATTTGTACGTAAGCTTTTGCTAAAAAAACATTTTTATTCAGAGGACTCTGCCAGTAGACTATCATATAATATGACCACTAGTGATGTAGTTTTTTCAATCACACACTTCGTGTTTTAAAGAAATCACTTCAATCCTTCACTTAGAAAGCTTACAAAGAGAGAGTGACCCAAAGGTAGGAAGGGTGGGTGTTAATCCAATACTTGCTAAAGAGAAATTTAAATCTAAATCTAATTATTATCCAGTTCACCTAAGAGACCATTTGGTTAATTCATTTCAGAAAAATATTGAATTAGAACTTACTTTATTACATGAAAAGATAAGAAAAGATAACAAATTTCGACATGTAAATAACTTATCACTTACAGAAAGAAAGGCTTTAAAAGATTTAGAAAAGGATAACACCATTGTCATACGTAGGGCTGACAAGGGTGGCCTTATTGTAATTCTTAACAAAGAAGATTATTTAAGTGAAGCTCAGAGACAACTCTCTGATAGCTCTACTTATAAAATCTTGGAAAAAAATCCTTTGCCCCATTTTGAAATAGAGTTGGATGCTCTCTTATTAGAAGCCTTAGACTTTAAAATCATAGATGATAAGCTATTTTCTTTTCTGAAACCAGATAAACCTAAGGTAGCAATTTTTCCCTATTTACCTAAGACCCATAAAAAAGAGAGACCTCCACCAGGTAGACCTATTATAGCAGGTATTGGTTCTTTAGGTGAAAACTTATGCGAATATATAGATTTTTACCTACAACCTCTAGTTCTAAGATTACCAAGCTACCTAAAAGATAGTAGTCATTTAATACATACTTTGGAAAGTTTTCATTGGATACATGGCACCCACAAATGGGCTTCAATAGATGTCGTTTCCCTTTACTCTTGTATCCCTCATTCTTTAGGTTTAGAAGCTATTCGGTATCACTTGATTCACTTTAGCACATATGAGGAAAATTTAATAGCATTTATTCTTCGAGCCATACAATTTTTATTGACACATAATTTTTTCCTGTTTGATAAAAAATATTACCTCCAAAGTCAAGGTACGGCGATGGGGGCTAAATTCGCCCCATCATATGCCAACCTTTTCTTAGGATGGTGGGAGGATAGACACATTTTCAATGATAACAATTTTCATGAATATATTCAATATTACGGTCGTTTTATTGACGATATAGTAATTATATGGTCAGGCACTTTTGAAAAATTTAAAGATTTTCTTACTCACCTTAATACTAATGCTTATAACTTGCAGTTCACATTTGAAATTAATGATGACCATTTAAATTATCTCGATATTAAATTATCTGCTAATAATCACAAAATTACAACCACTATTTTTCGCAAACAATGCTCTGCGAATACTATTTTAAATGCCAAATCCAGCCACCCTAAGCACTTAATTTATAATATACCGTATAGTCAATTTCTTCGATTAAAAAGAATCTGTTCTAATGAAAGGGATTTTATAGATAAATCTAGGGATCTGTACAAGAGATTTAGTGAAAGAGGATATACTTTAGACATTTTGAATGCTGCATATAAACGAGCAGCTCTTGCTGATAGAAAAAATCTTTTTAAGAAATATACAACACAAAAAGATTCAGCGACTTTAGCTAATAATGTATCCAGTAAAAGAGGAATGATTCCTACAGAATCTAAAGAAATATCCACTATCTTGTATACTTACCTATAGCCCGCAGTTTAACATAATTAAAAATATCATAGACAATAATCTAGTTATTTTAAAAACCGATCCAGTATTTAGATCCATATTAACTAATGGTCCAAAATTTGTATCGAGAAGAACAGAAACATTAGGGAATAGATTATCCCCAAGCATGGTGCAGACTAATCAACTCGAAAAAACTTGGTTAGCTAAAAATGGCAGCTACAAATGTGGATCTAATAGATGTATTACATGTAACTTTGTTAATAAAACTGATATGTTTTCATCAACTATCACTCAGAAGGTATATTCTATTAGACACTACATAAATTGTAACACAAAGTTTGTCATTTATTAGCAGGAAATTAAAAGAAAGGATCTGTGAACATGTTTTGAACATTACAGATAAAAAATCATATACATCAGTAGCTAAACACTTTGAAGAATGCTCTAGTAGATCTTTATGTAACCTCTCTGTTACGGGCATTGATAGAGTTACCCCTAGTCCAAGAGGAGGTAGCATAACTAATGTATTAATAAAAAAAGAGACGAAATGGATTTTATCTTAACACCAGACAACCTAATGGTCTTAACTTTGATTATGACGTATCCTGTTATGTCTGATCAACATTTCCCACTGATTACATCTCTGTACCACATTTGTATCTAATTCTGTGATTTATCTAAGAATTATTGATAAACAATCTGTTTTTCTTTTTATAATTATCAAATTTGTACTTATATATATATTTAACTTGTCTAAACAGCATTTAGCTACATAAACAAAAGGGTACTGACATTTTAAAGATTAATTTATATTTTTCTTATACTTGTCTTTTGCATGGTGCAAAGAAACTCTGCTTATACTTTTAAATAGCCCTTTTCTACTTTTATATACTAATTCAATGATTGATTTTGTTATAAAACCTTTTCTGTTTGATCACATGTATATTTTCCTCAGATTGACTTGTATATTCATGTCTGATTGTCATCTAACCATTCTGGTTCTGGATTGGTTGATCATGTTTTACATCAGCTAATTAAGTTTGAATAACCATTGGCTCCTTTGGTCTTAAATACTTTGTCTGTGTTAATTCTCATTTAGCCTATGATTAAGTACCAGGAGGTACGAAACGCGTAAGGCTCTCTGTATCATGTGTTAAATAAAAGGTTTTGGATTTTACTTTTACTTTTCATGAACAATCGCTTTTCATTTTTCTGACCATACCGGAGTGCCTGCCTCTGCTTTATATTTGAGATGTAAAAATGAAACCTGCCTAACTGATTCAGAGGAAGGCAAAAACCCAGTCTGAAGCCTCTCCAGTGGGGGGAAAATCCTTCCTGACTCCAAAACGGCAATCAGACCAGTCCCTGGATCAGCTTTGTAGTAATTTTGTAGTTAGTAATTTTGTATTTTCTCACTTGCTCAAAAGGCATCCAATTCTATATACTGTATCTGTCAGTACAATCAATTCAGAGAATTTCAGAATTTCACAGCTCTCACTATAAAAAAAAACTCAGATTGAGGCCTTTACACCCAGTTTGGCTGCATTAAGAGCTTCATCACATCTGCCACCTGAAAAAGTAAACACTTGGTATGAACACTGTTGGCTCCCACTTTCTGGTCACTCTGCTCTATACAGGGCTCTAAGGTGCTGTATACTACAGCGATCACAAAAATAGAGTAGAGGCTCCCAAACCTACTATGGTGCTCTTACAAACCCCTCTAGATTTTTTTTCACATCCATTTAGAATGTAATGTCTCCAAATAAAATTGTTGAGGTGTTAGCCTAGATGGCAGGTGGTCTACAGTGAGAAGATGGAACACAACTCTATCCATTCCCGAGCACATATCTGCAGATGGAGTTTTTCATTTTCCCAAACAGTTTTTTACAGCTTGTAAGCCAGTACAATATATAGACCACTTTGTTTCTTAAACAGATTTTTCAAACATTAGGAAAAGAATGGTCTTGTGGATGTAGAGAATAGATGACTGCACTTAAAAATGCCTTCACTTCATTGAGAGACTAAAGGACCTCAGGATATGAGAGAAAAGTAGATGAAGTGATAACCATATGTTTTACAGGGTTAATATCTAGTAAAAGTTTGGATTTTAGCAGTGTCACTGTAAGCTAGGTAAAGTATACAGTTCTTTTCCAGTGGCAGAGATGTATTTTTTAATTTGCAGTCTGGAGAAGCTGGCTCTGTTGAATTATGTGTAATGCAAAATTACAATCAATTATTTATCATAGTTAAAATGTTGCTGGAAAGCAGGATTTATTCTATGTTAAATAGTACAATAACAGCATCTGTGCTTGTGGTCTTTTCTCCTTAGTAATATCTTGTTAAATGTGGGTTTGCTGATGACCTTATCATTATATCAAGCTAAAATTATACACAGTAATACACAGCTCCTAATAAAACCATTTAATTGAACAGAATTTTTACTGATATGCTCTTATATTTCAATATGTACAAAAGTATACATGCAATACAAAGGAAATTGTAGAAACAGTAAAAAAATGCATCTACGTATTTATATTTACATTCCCAAACAAAAATAGAGAATTTTCTTTGAAATATATACAACATAAAATATATAACAGATTTAATTAGAATGTATTATTATTCCAGGCCTTTCGGATTCTATTCCATGGTCCACCCAAAACTGATGACACTATAAAGAAGAAAACCAGTATCATTCCCTTTGCAAGGGTCAGATAATGTGGCTCCCCTGAAATAAAAAAAAAAAAAAAACACACATTAGTAATTCCAAGTTCATAAACATGAAAGGCCTGTTTTACAATAAATACATCCTAAACGGTTCCATAAAGCACCTCATAATAATGTAATCTTTAGTTTTACTTAAATTCAGAGGAATCTGTTCAAAAGATGAAAGTAATATATTCATTTAGCAAAAAATTTTATTGTAAAAAATCTGCCTTTCTTCTTTGACTGTGCATTTTATGATTTGCTCTTGTTTTTGAGAACAACAAAAATGGAACAGGTTCAATCGAAAAATTCAGACCATCCCATTAAATACTTTGTATCTTTGTATACCTGGCTAGGGCCTAAGTATTTTGAACATAAGGTGCTGGGTTAGACCCAGAGCAGCACTGTTGTCTTATGTGCAATGCAATCATAGTGCTGCTGTATTCATGTTTTTTTAAGAAAGGAACTGGTCATCTTTCTGAGGGGACATAGCAAGATGACAGAGGGCTGTGTGTGTTTACAGCAGAACATAGAAAAATTTCTTCCACAGGTAGTTTATGGCATGTTTGTGAATTTGATACATAAAGAATCTTCCAGTGTGAGCTGAAAAGGTAACAGTAATAAGCGCACCTGTATAATACTGTGTCATTGGGTATGCAAGCTGTTGCCAGCAAACTTCATTCTTCTCACAGTCATAGTCTGTTGCGTTCAATTGAAACCTTTAAAAACAACGTATTTTAGCAAATGTCACTCAAACGTCCAATCCACAAAACAAACATAATTATAAATGTAAAATATAAACATTTATTGCATATGAATTATAAGGTATACTGTACATCACTAAGCCTTTATATAACCATGAAACTGGGTCATTCGCAGCTGGTGGTGTATAATTCCTTAAAGTATGATAATCTACTCTATAACTGATAAAAATAAATATATGCATACATTAAATTATGTTTACCTAGTAATCATGGCAGGAGGCTGTGCAGGGACACTGATGAACTGAACTGAAGTGCTCACTGGAAGGGACAGTGTGCAGTTGGAGATGCAATCTACAGTCACTGTGGAAAAGCTTAAAAAAAAAAAAAGCCATATTTTACATAAACATTAAAATCAAAAGACATTTACCACAATTCAATGTATTTTCATTTGATTCAGCTAATGGCCACAAAACATAACATAAAACAATTAAAAAATATTCTACAATTAATAAATACTACAGACAAGAAAGCAATTGTATAATGTGACATAAATAAATGAACAAATACAGGCAATTTCACTGTCTTGTGTCTCACTGACCTTATTGGGGTAATAGGGGAATAAGAGGATGCAGCATGTTTATCAGCTCTGTTGTGTTCAGTATCTGTTGTGTAAGCAAGGTCCCCACTTAGGGTAAAGCACATGTGGTGATTAGTAGCTGTGACTTTTTAAAAAGTTGCAGCGACTAATCGTTTAGCGCAGACTTCTATAGTAACTTATGTCAAGAAAGTCGCCACAATTAGTCATCGTGACTTTGAAAGTCACGGTGATTAATCGCCCCATGTGTCTTTGCCCTAAGCCTTTTGTGTTCAATGTAGAAACATATTAAAGGGGTTGTTCACCTTTACAATGACTTTAGTATGATGTAGAGAACATTATTCTGATACAATTTGCAGTTGGTCTTAGTTTTTTTTTTAGTTTTTCAATTATTTCGCTTTTTGTTTAGCAGCTCTCCAGTTTGGAATTTCAGCAGCTTTTCATCTGGTTGCAATGGTTGAATTTAACCTAGCAGCCACGCAGTGATTTGAAAGTGAGACAGAAATATCAATAGAAGAGGGGCCTAAATAAAAAGGAACAATAACAATAAAATTGTAGCCTCACAGAGCAACAGCTTTTTGGCTTCTGGAGTCAGTGACCCCCATTTGAAAGCTGGAAAGAGTCAGAAGATGAAGGCAAATCGTTCAAAAACTATACAGTTTATACAGTTAGTTTGGTTAAACTGTGTTAACTAGAATTCTCCAAGGCAAATTACCTTATTTTGGCTGCAAGAATCTCTTCCTGAAAAATTCCTTCTACTGCGCCAATCACAGCTGTCATGATTTGGATATTCATATTAGCTGGAACATTTAAACAGGTTAAACTTTCAGCACCACAATTTCCAATACATGTTATGTTGGGCTCTTCATCTATGCAGAAACAAACAAAAAAAAACACTTATAAAACATTGCAAGATAAAAATATAATGGGCATTTATAGTTTAAACTGAGTGGGGCAATTAAGTATATTTTGAGCATGCTGCCCAACCGTCTGAACGTGTATGGTACCTATGGCCAGAATATTGCCCTCTCTAAGCATCAACTGTTTGTAACGTGAGTGTTTTTTTTAATTATTAAATTAATTCTGTTGAATCAGACCAGAACTTCAAGGGCCACCTTTTCAAAGGAAGTCTGCTTAGTACATGAAAATATCTATGTTGGGAAAGACTTAAAATCTCTCTCTTTGATGGCTTTAAGAAACTCTGGAAAGTTTTCCCAGTTATGGAGAGGGAGATTTATGGACCTATTTTGCTAAATAACCTTAGTAACTTAATACTATACCCCCTGACTGTCATAATATGACCCAAATGGCTGCTTACTAAAGGCTAAACCTGTGGGTTGAGCCATTAATACCTTCACACATAAAAATAAGTCATACACCACTTATATGTGAGCTTCGGTAGAGTGAATTATTTTCTATGTAAACAGTGTAAATTAGAAATACAACATACACCATAAAAATCATGACAGTATGCCTTTACGTCACAAAAAGTATACAACCTGTATGCACCCACACTGTGCATAACAGAAAAACTGGGTACAAAAAAAGGCTATGAAGCAGAAATTAACTGCTCAACAAAATGTATTGCCATATAAATAAGCCATAAAATTTGCTAGTTTTATTGTATACAGCAGGCTTCTTTAACCCCTATGTCATATTTAAATGTTATGACTCACTGTAATTTAAAGTGTAAAGGACCTTCATGGCAGGAAAACAAAAATGATCAGGAGAAATTTCAGTTGCACCCAATCCAAGCTTCACTTATATCTTTAGATATAATAATTTTTTAGACACTTTCCTTCAACACATTTTGGTGAAATTGCCTTAAGCTGGCCATACACGGGCAGATCCGCTCGCTTGGCGATGTAGCCAAGCGAGCGGATCTTCACCCGATATCCCCACCTACGGGTGGGCGATATCGGGGAGGCATGTAGGCGAATTCGATCGTTTGGCCCTGGGGCCAAACGATCGAATTCTACACGTGCCAATGATGCAGTCGGTTCGGGGACCACATCTACAAGCCCATGCGGTCCCCGATCCGACTGGATTTTTTAACCTGGCCGATCGATATCTGGCCAATTTCAGGCCAGATATCGGTCGGCCAGGCCCCTCGGTTCTGCCCCTACACGGGCCGATAAGCTGCTGAATCGGTCCAAGGGGCCGATGTCGGCAGCTATAATCGGCCCGTGTATGGGGACCTTTATACCCAGTGGTTGGTACAACATATTAGTCATTCATTTTGCAGTTACGTGACAATTGCATAAATTCTTTGTGTTGTGGTGGTCTGCTCATCTGCCTCATGTGCTTAATTAACATAAATAGCTGAAGGGTGCAGAGCTATAACGGATTAAAAGAATTGTGTATTTTCATAATTTCTGTTATACACTGCTGGCACAGCAAGCAAGAGTGGATACATTTCAGATTTTTAACGTTTATCAGAAGCGCACGTCATGATAGTAACAACATGAGTATCAAATTCAGTGGAAAAGCCTCCAAGTTTCTAACAGCTATTTATAAGGTAATGAGTAGCATCAGAGACACTATCTTGTGCAATCAGCAGACCACAACTTCTCAGTGGCTCTTTGTTGCCACTAGAAAGATACAGGAACACAAAGTGAGTTTCAGCTGGTAAAGCTTAAAAATTCACGCAGGAGTTTATTTATCAATATAGCAAGTCTGTGCCTAAACAGTAACACATAGCAACCAATCGAAATTGTTGCTTTTATTGTTCTACCCTGCAGCTGGTAAAAAAAAAAAAAAAAAACCTAACTACTGACTGGTTGTTATGGTGCTATGGGTTCCTGCCCAGGTGCAAATTTGCCTAGTGTTGATAAAGGAGCCCCACTGAGATCAAAATGCTCAAAATTGGTTATCAGTTATATCTTGAAAGCTCACATATTAAGGGTCAGACTAGCCAAAGTTAATTTCAATTAGCATATCCTTATTTTCACCATAGGCCTACATTATAACAAATACCATTTGGCACTATATCTATATCTACACATTTTGGCATGTCATACAGTTCTACTTACAAAATATCTGTACCCATTCACCCAGGTCATTGGTTTTAGAGTTGCCTCTCATTGCTATGAAATCAGCTGGAACCAAGGCTCTTAGATGAGTAATTACTGTGTTTCTGTAGAAAGAGGTAAAAATGAAATGCAGATGAAAGAATAATATATGTCAAGGATTGCACATTGTTAAAAAAGAAATAAAGTGAAAGAAAGTGAAAGGTACAAATTATCATCCCAGTAAAAACAGCATATACAGCATATATCTAACAATAGTTATTCCCAAATCATCAAATCAAAGTCCTTAATCAATTTAGATCTTGAAGTATATCCAAAAGTTTCTTTTAAAATCCATTTAGCAGCAAGCCCAAGTAATTGATTATAGAAATTGTGTGCAAGATCAGAAGTCTAGATGAAGCAATAATAAATATGCCCTGGTGTATTGTTTTCTTCCAATATAATAAAATATCACTGGAAATTACAGTTAAAGCACTGTTTCCTTTATATTGTTGGTCATATTCATTGGAATTCAATTGCTCTATAACTGTTATATATTAAATGAAGAACAAAAGACTGACCTTAGCTGTGTGCAGTTTAATTCATTCAAATTCAGAAGGCACCCAGAAAATGAATTTTGCCCAAACAAAACTGGTGTGGTGGAGGAACATATATTATTGCTAACTGAAAAAGACACATAAAAACAAACAAAAATGCAAAGTTATCTAAACCAGATCAAAACAAGCATGGTTGTCTTGGTCAGCATGATTATCTTTCTTGGTTGCCAGGTTCAGTGTATTTATAAAACCATATATAATATATATTTTTTTTTTTTGTAATCGAACCTGTCGTACTTTAATGAATGTACCCCTAAGTGTCATTTAGACATCTGGTCTTTGAAAACAGTTCTGTGTGTTGCATACTTACCAGGTTTCCAAAGATTAATCTCTGTTCTAATGACTGGTGTTGAGCTTCCATTTGCTGCTATTACAGGCTTGCCTACTTGGTATCCTACATGATAATTTGGTTAAAGTTATTTAAAAGCTCTATTACATAATGTTAGCTGTATATTACAACATAGAACAAAACAGATATGAAGAAAAGCAATGAATAACTAACCACAAACAATCTTCCTGACTACCTGGCCTGTAAAATGATTCTTAAGAAGGATCCTTGTGACTGGCATTATTGATGCACAGCTCTAGCTTTTAGGTGACCAAGTGGCAGACGTGATCCCAGCCTAAGATTTTAACTTGTTAGTCAATCTGAAATGGTGATGTCTAAATGATTCTACAGAGTGTGGCGGCTTTACACCACCACTATAATTAAGTGCTATAACTTCAAACATTTTCTAAATACATATACAAACAAATGATGTTAACCACAAAATGGTGTTAAGAAGCAATGCAATAAAAGCAGTAGCTTTTTATTTTTTTAAACGTATAAAAGAAGAAACATAAGTAAGAAACATATACACATAGGGAAATGTATATTTCACCTGGATTTCCAGAGAGACTGGCTGATGATCTGCTTCCATTAAGAAAAGTTGCAGTGAATCTTTGTGTCAGTTGTGCTCCTGAAAGCAAAAGATGGCATTTTATTATATTATGGTAGGTATTCTAAGTTGAGAAGAAGTTTATCACTGTAAGATGATATTACCTGCAAGACAATAATTTGCAAGTTATACTGCTTTTCCTTAGAAATAAAAGGATAAACATGACTGTCTCATATACTGTCCAGTCAGGAGTATGTGTGGCTAACAGTTTATTATGTGGCAGACACCAAAAGATATTTTGAAAGAATAATTGGTCACTTATAGGGTAACTTTCATTAATGATTAAAAAAGAACTAGTCTGACACAGAATTAGACTAAAAACTGTGCACTTTCTGTTTGCTTACTATACCAGCCAAGAGGTACAGCACCCCAGAGCAGTAAAAATCTGTTTCCCACTGAATACTGTCATTCACAGTACACTTTACTGCTGAGCTGCAAGTTGGAGTGATATCACCCTCCCCCCTCTCCCCCCCAGCAGCCGATCAGCAGAACAATGGGAAGGGAGCGCTCCCAGTAGATATCAGAATATCCCTCAATAGTAAGTCTCCTGGGACTCCTCCATTTACATGGGAGTAAGAGAAACAATAGGTTATCTGAAAGCAGTTCTAATGTGGAAACTCAGAATCAGGCACAATGCACTGAGATGGCTGCCAACACACCAATATTTATTACAGCTAAAAAAAATACATTTGTTGGTTCAAGAATAACATTTTAAATAGTAGAGTCAATTATTTGCTATGTAAACAGTGTAATTTACAAATAAAAAGTACATCATAAAAATCATGACAGGATGCCTTTAAACATGTAAAGGTGGCCATACACGGGCCCATTCTAGCTGCTGATAATGGTCCTTTAGACCTATTCGGCAGCTTATTTGCCCATGTATGGGCACGAACGATGGGCCTGCCCGACTGACATCTGGCCTGAAATCATCCAGATCTCGATCGGCAGGTTTGATTTTTCCATCGGATCGGGGACCGCATCAGCCAAACGACCGAATTAGCGCAATATTGCCCACCCGAAGGTGGGGATATCGGGTGAAGATCCACTTGCTTGGCGACCTCCTTACAGTGTATGGCCACCTTAACTCCATATTTTTCTCATTTCCTAATTGGGATTAGGAAAGAGGCAGTACAGTTCTTAAGTAAGTGAAAGATATCTGCTGGAAGCATTAAACCATGACCCTGAAGTCTTGCAATTTAGTTTTACTTCGCTCTTTAAATATTAAAACAGTAAATAGAACAGCAAAAAGTACTATACTAATAAATGCCATAGGCCGTGGGGAATTCGATTTTATAGAAGCAGAAGAACAGTAAAACATTGGCTTTGCAGAGATATAGCTGGAAACTAGTGGCATGTACTGATAGAACCACTCCCATTCTGAATTTAAACTGAGCATTACAAAAACCTAAAATATACAGAATAGTTGTGCTAATGATTCCATATAAAACATTATTCTGTTAAAGGAAAACTATACCCCAGAACAATGTTGATCTCTATAAATATATATCACATAAAACAGCTGTAAAACCTGCTTCATCTAATTAAATAATTTTCATAAAAATATACTTTACATACATTAAGTAGTATGGAGTGTGACATTGGGTAGTCTCAAAACTCTCTTAAAGGAACAGTAACACTAAAAAAAATATAAAGGATTGGTTCACCTTTAGGTTAACTTTTTCAATTGGTCTTCATTTTTTATTCTTTATAGTTTCTGAATTATTTGCTTTTCTGTTCTGACTCTTTTCAGCATTCAAATGGGGGTCTGATCCCTGCAGCCAAAAAACTATTGCTCTTTAAGGCTAAAGTTTTATTTGACGGTTACTTTTTATTACTTATTTTTCTATTCAGGCCCTGTCTAATTCTTATTTCTGTTTCTCTTTCAAATCACTGCTTGGTTACTAGGTACAATTGGACCCTAGCAACTAGATAGCTGCTGAAATTCCAAATGGAGCACTGCTGAACTAAAAGCTAAATAATTTAAAAAAAAAAAAAAAAAAAATGAAGACCAATTGCAAACTGTCTCAGAATAGCACTCTATACATATATATTAAACCCTTTAAGTAAAAATTAATTCTGCACTAATACTAGCTCTCTCCTGCACAATGTTTGTTATTTTTAAATGCTTTACTGCAAGAACCAGAAGTCAGTTGTTAAGGCTGTATAGAGGATTTTTCATCCTGTCCAACTGATCTATTTCAGCACACAGGTCAGCTATAAATTAAAGGACCACAGAAAACGAGCGCAGTGTTCACTTCTCGCAGCTCTTACAGACATAAATTACACAGCCGCCAACAACTGACTTCCGGTTGGAGTTGGAAGGAGATATTGAGCGCCGCATATTGGATCCTGAACAGTGAATGTCACCTTATTGCCTTTTTTGGTAGACCGGAAGCAGAGCTTTACCACAGTATTTTTAATAATGCATTTAAAATACTAAACTTTGTGCAGGCTAGAGCAAGAATTAGTGCATGGTAGAATGGATTTTTTACTTACATTTTTATAGTGTTACAGTTCCTTTAAAAGATATATTCTTTTTGGGTGAGGAGGAGATTTTACAAGATGTGGCAAGTAAAGTTGCAAATTACAAAAAGAATTTTATCTTTTATTATGTTACTAAAGTACAAGTAATAAAATTACCTTGATTAGTTAAGTTCACTTGGGCCATTAGAACAGTAACATTTATTAATATTAGATAATTGGCCTGCCAATAGAATGTGTAGTCTGCAGACAAAATGACATTTCCACAAGGAATAGGCTGGGGCAGGGCAGGTCCTGTAGTAAAGGAAAAAGTGTATCATTAGCAACAAGAGAAAACTGTTTTTAATTCCATCGTATTAAGCTTAATAGTGTTTCTATTCCATCTATGCTATTAAAAGCTAGACACTATGACACAAGTCAAGTTATATTGCCATGTATTTATTATTAACGAATGTACACCACCAGAATAATTTCTCATTGTTGAGGCCAAGGACAGAATCAAACTTAATACAAACTTTAAGGTCATTGTGAGCTTTGTGCCTAACACAAATATGCCAGGTTCGTAAAAATTAACACAACTGCATGTGCATTTTGCTACAAATTAGACCCAATTGCACAAGTTCATCTAGAGTCATTTACAGTATCTACTGTACAAATGACACCTGCATCCAATTATTTAGGTGCGAGTGTTTTGAGCCTATTGATGCTCGGTGCAAATGGAACGCTGAACACAGGGCTGTTACTTGGCCTGTGTATAACCGTAGGCATCTGCAATTACAGGTATGGGATCCCTTATCCGGAAACCCGTTATCCAGAAAGCTCCGAATTACGGAAAGCCTGTCTCCCATAGACTCCATTTTAATCAAATAATTCAGAATTTTAAAACTGATTTCCTTTTTCTCTGTAGTAGTAAAACAGTACATTGCAACTGATCCCAACTAAGATATAAATAATCCTTATTGGATGCAAAACAATCCTATTGGGTTTAATTAATTTTTTTTTTTTGACTCAAAGTTTATTGAGTGTTTGAGCAAAGTTACATCTTGCACAGAAAGTAGTAAACATTTTTAGATATATAACAGTAAAAAATTACAAAACATATCTTTAGTCATGTACATTTATGGAAGGTTTTAGTTCGCTTATTTCAATATAATCTAGATAGTGTTACATTGTGTTGGGTTGGAGGCAAATATATCTTAGAATTGAGTAGGCTTTCATGTGTTTGATATCGTTGTGGATTGGGCATTGCGCCAGGGATCCCAAATTAAGGCTTGTTTGTTTTTGCATTCCGGTGTGGCATCTATCATTTTTTCCATTGTTTCTCTGTAGTTGACTTGTTGGATTAGGTGTTGAAGGTTCGGGGTGGCCGGTTGTTTCCAGAGTTTTGCGATGAGAGAGAGTGCTGTATTGAAAATGTGAAATAAAAGTTTTTTGTTTGGAGCTGATATGTCCGGTGGGTATAATTGTAGCAAAGCTATTTGAGGTTGTAGAGGTAGATTCCATCCCAATTTTTGTTTGATGAGGTTAAAGACCTCTATCCAGAAGGGCTTTACTGCTGGACATTGCCAGCACATGTGCAGAAGTGTTCCTTGTTGGCCGCATTGTCTCCAGCATAGAGTGGGATATTGTGGGTTGATTTGGCTTATTCTTTTAGGTGTCAAGTACCATCTGTGTGTTATTTTTGTGTGCACTTCTATATGGTTTGTGCAGTTGGTTGCTCCTTTGTATGCTGCTAATATTTCCTGCCATTGTTCCGTGGTGATATGAAGTTGCAGTTCGTTCTCCCATTTTTGCATGTATGGGAATTTGTGTCCTTCTGGTAGTTGCATTTGTTGCTTGTAACATTCTGATAGAGTAGCTTTTCCGTTCCATTCTTTATTGCATAAATGTTCCATCATTGATTTCTGTTTGCAGGTTTTGTATTCCTTAGAGGTGGTCTTGAGAAAATGTAGCAGCTGTAGATAAGTGTATCTTTGGTTTTGTGATAGGTTGTATTTTTCCATTAAGTCCTCAAATTTTTGTAAGGTAGTTATAGAGTAAAGGTGGCGTATTGTGGTTATTCCTTTTGTAATCCATTCTTGGAGGTTTATGTTTGGTATCACGTATTTTAATGCTGCAAGTGGCATTGTTGTTGCCGGAAATGCGTTAAAATTATATTTGTTTGCCAGTTTGTCCCATATTTTTATTGAAAGTTTTGTTGTAGGCAGCAGGTTTGGCATAGCCGGCCTAAATTGTTTAGGGAGCCAAAAGAGTTGAATTAAGTTTCCATCTGGTGCAAGACTTGTTTCATGGTCCACCCATTTTTTATTTCCTGGAGGAGAATGCAGTCTTATTACAGTTTCTAACAGTGATGCCAAGTAGTATGCCTTAACATTTGGGATCCCTAGGCCTCCAAGTTTTCTAGAGAATTGAGAGCAGGCAAAGGCTATTCTTGGAGGTTTGTGTTGCCATACATATTTGTTAACAGTACGTTGCAGAGCTTCTAGGTATTGGGTAGGAAGTGCTATATGAAGTGTTCTAAACAGATATAAAATCTTAGGAAGGATGTTCATTTTGATCGATATAATTCTGCCTAACCAAGATATAGGTGCCCCCTTCCATCTAGTACATTCAGTTTCTACCATTTTCAACAGTGGTTGATAGTTTAATCTGTATATAGTCTCTGGATCTTTGGGGAGTTTTACACCTAGATAAGTGATATATGATTCTTTCCACTCAAATTTAAAGTTTTCTCTAAGTTGCTGTAGGATGTTTTCTGGGATGTTTATGGGGAGTGCTTGTGTTTTAGTATCGTTGATTTTGTACCATGAAATTTGCTGGAATTCGCGTAGCGTACAAAGGAGATTGGGGAGAGTTATTGTTGGGTTGGTAAGTGTTAATATTATGTCATCTGCAAAAAGTCCAATCTTGTGTTGTTCTGAGAGGGTGTTTAGGCCTTTAATGTCGGGGTTGTTCCTTATCTTTTGGGCTAGTGGTTCTACCATCATTGCAAAAATTAGGGGTGAGAGTGGGCATCCCTGCCTTGTACCGTTAGTGAGTGAGAAGGCGTCCGATAGGGTCCCTGATGTTTGCACTCTTGCTGTCGGTTGGGAGTATAGAGGTGTTATTGCTCTAAGGAATTTGTCTCCTATTCTAAAATGTTTCAATGTTTCTTGCATATATGTCCAGTTTACCCTATCGAACGCCTTTTCTGCATCCAGTGATAACAATAGTGTTGGTGTTTTAGTTTGTTTTATGGTGTGGAGTAAGTTGTGGAATTTGCGAGTGTTATCTGACCCTTGTCTTTGTAGTACGAAGCCTACCTGATCTGTGTTCAGTAGAAATGGTAATACTTTGTTTAGTCTATCGGCTAATAATTTTGAGTATATTTTGAGGTCGGTATTTAAGAGTGTTATTGGACGAAAGTTTGCACAATTGTCAGTTGATTTTCCGGGTTTAGGGATGGTGACTATATTTGCTTGGAGGTATTCCGGGTTGACTACCCCAGTGTCCATGATATTTTGAAAGAGTGTAAGCATATGTGGATATAACTGTTTTGCAAATATCTTGTAGTAATTATTAGTGAATCCATCTGGGCCTGGGGCTTTTCCTTTCTTTAATTTTTTGATGACTATTTTTATTTCTTCTTCAGTTATTGGTTGCTGTAGTAGTTCTAGCTGTGTTTGAGATGGGTGGGGGAGTTGTATTTCTTTCAGATAATCTTTAATGTGATCAACTGTTGGTTTAGGGGTGTCGTTATTTGTGGCTAGATTATATAGTGTGGTGTAATATTTGGCAAATTCGTTTGCTATTTGTTTGGGGTCTATTACTTTCCCTTGGGGTGTGGATATATATTGTACTCTTGTTTGTGCTTGGGTTTAATTAATTTTTTATTGATTTTTTAGTAGACTTAAGGTATGGAGATCCAAATTACGGAAAGACCCCTTATCCGGAATACCCTTAGTCCCGAGCATTCTGGATAATGGGTCCTATACCTGTACAAACAGACACACAGAGTGGATTTCGGACACGCATGTTCTGCACCTAAATCTGCTCCATAAGTCAACATAAAGCCCAGCCCAGTGCCTGAGAATCTAGACACCAGAGCGACTAAAGCTGGACACACGTGGCGATTTTCGATCTTTCGTGCGACCACCAGTCGCACAAAAGGTCGTTCCAATCCTCCACTGATGTTCAGGGCTGAATCATCAGATATGGAGGTAGAAACAATAGGATTTCTACCTCCTTCTGCCGATTGAGCCCCGAAGGTAGATTTTGCTCAGGTGCCTTCCAGGCGCCCGATCAAAATCTTTTAACCCGCCGAACAGCTCGCCGAGATGCCATACACGCACGAATATCGTACGAAACGAGGTTTCGTACAATATTATCAGTACGTGTATGGCCAGCTTAAGGAGAGTAGTAGGGCTTTTTCTTGAAAATAGCTTTACGGTTGCTTTCACCTGATCATTAATGAGCTGTAATGGAATGTAGAGCCAAATTAAGAGGCTCTTTGAAATATTTGTGTAAAAAAGGCTTTGTATAAAACTTTCAGAAAAATTAGAAAAAAAATTAAATATGCTACAAATGAAGCTATATTTCGTACCTATTAAATTATTTAATACTATACCTGTGTATGTAAGATACTGGTCCAAGCTAATGTTTTGATCTTGCGCATTGGTAAATACAATACCTAAATGGTAAGAAAAAACCATCACAATAGTTTAGTACCAAAAATATTAACAATTTTTTTAGCACTAGATGAACCAGATTGTCTCACCTCCAATGGCTGACTGATTTAAATCAGGGTTCAAAATACTTGAACATGTAGACAGAGTAGTAACACACGTAGCATTGAAATCCTGCAGGTAAGCCACAGGTGCATTATTCTCACACCCCCCAATGGTTGATTGCTGGAACAACAAAAAGAACACTAAGCAAGGCTTCAAATGAATTCTAAGACAACAGTTAAATAAAATCATACATTGGGTGAATTGAAGAAGAGAAAAGAGATTTGTTTCAAATACTATTGCCCTGCACTGATAAAACTGGTGTGTTTGCATAAGAACTAAAGTTTATATAAACTAAGCTGCTGCTTAGCCATGGGGGCAGCCAGTGTAGCTGGAAAAGGGGAGAAAGGGCACAGGTTACATAGCAAATAACAAATAAGCCCTGTAAAACTCCATGGTATTTTACAGAGCTTTCCATTATCTGCTATGTAACCTAAGCCTAAGCCATATTTTCATTTGAATAGCCCCATGGCCATACAGCAGACTTGCTTATATAAACTACAGTAGAGTTTCTGAACACAAAACTTTTACCACTGCAGGGCAAGAGTACATAATATTTTAATTACTTTGATAGACTTTGTGTTACTGTTCCTTTATGACAAGTAAGCTACAAAGAATAAAAATACAAACGATGGTGTAATATATAAGAAGCTGGGTATCGTAAAAATTAAAAAAAATGTGCATAGAAAATATATTGGATTGATATAAAGGGTCTGTGGTATACACCGAGACCTCATTCTTTTCATAGTAGCACTCTTTTAGATTTCTTTTCTACTGCCAGAAAACAGAATATAAGCAAGGGTGGGGTTATAAAGAGTACAACATGAAAGTCCGTTTATATTGTTTAAACGAAATGATTTAAAAGTATCTCCATGGCAGTAAGTTAAGAGTACAAGGAGGGACATGAAATCATTTTACTTATATACATGTATGTAATAGTTGCTAGTCAAAATATAATGTAGTGTATTGAACAAAGTACTACATTCACTGTAATGAGAATTATCCAGCTGAAGTATACATGGCAACCCCTAGTTTAAATGATAACTGGAGGTAAACACAGAAGGAACAATGTGTAAGTATTATACATTTTTGTTTATATTATTTACTCTCTATTTAATCAGTCAATAAACTAGAGATTGACCTCACTTATAAAAAGGGTGTATTCTTCTTTAGCCTTGGTTCATGATCAAAAATCTGAATATCGTACCTGTGGGATTGTGAAATACTGATTATTTCCAGTGGGGTTCATTATAGCATCTCCTTGTTTATAAAAGCCAGATATTGCTGATGGAACTGATGGGGAAACCAGACTGAAAGACACAGACTGGATAGAGGGCCTGTAAGACCAACAAATAAATGAAAGCACACAACTCAATTTCAAAACAAATTAACAAAAAAGCACTGGATGAACTTACCCCTCCAACTATTCATCACTAGAAAAGACTAGTCAACGCACAATGAATTAATTGAATTCTATATATCAGACAGATCCCACTGGCTAAGATCTTAATTAGCAAAAGATACAATGTAAAATATATGAGCACTGCTACTTCACACTGAAGAGGCTGAGGTGCAGCTAAGCTTCATGTCTGTCAAGTGGCAGTTAAAAGGAGGTGATACGGCAGAGAAAGACTGGCTATGTGAGAAACAAGCAGGAGATGGTGACAGGGTCCATTACGAAGGTGGGAGTGTCCATGGACAAAAAAGCATAAGCCAGTAGGCAGGCCGGGGCAAACATAGTAAGTGAAAAATCTGAGCAGTACCAAGGGAAAAACAAAAGCTAAAAGGGGCTTTTCTACCTACAAATACTTTTTTTCCAGTTCAGGTGGTTTCAGACAGTACACCAAAAATAAGACTTTTTCCAATTTCTTTTTATTTTTGAGCATTTTTTAATACTAAAGTTTAAACTTAAATGTTCCATTCTCTGGTGTTTCTGACTAGCAGCTTAGTAAGCCAGGTGCAGACTGGTAAAATGTAATGCATTATATATATATATATATATATATATATTTCTAAGCAGAATCTTTGGAATGTTTACAAATATTGTATTAATAACAATAGGCAACTTAATAAAATGCAGGGATTATACTTAGCATGACCAAAGATAAGAAATGTATCAAGAAATGTATTAAATTATAACAGTTTAAAAAGTTATTGGCACCCATGTTTTTAAAACAGTTAAAAAATAGTGCTACAACTGCTAATGTACAATGCTAAGAAAAAAACATGCTTAAATGGAACAGAGCCACTGCACCTACATTAGAGGAATGGTAGGACGCTATTAATAAGGCCCTGCCGTACTACAAAGCCACCTACTTTTCCAGAGGTTGTACGGACAAATTCATAAATATATGTTTATTGTGGATTCTCAATCCAGACACCAAAAGCCCTCCTGCTCTATAACGTGCACCTGATTCACTGATATAATGACAGTTGTGTAGTTCTACCATACATCATATCTCCCCTCCATCCCTTCTTCTATTTTCCTCTTTTTACTTTATTCTTTGCTCTTACTTGTCTACTGTTTCGTTAAATTTAAGAAATCAATATATAAATATTTTAAAAAATAAACCTTATTTCTAATAAAATCAACTGAAAGTACATTTTAAACTTAAACAAGCTCTTTGGGCAAATAACGAGCTACATCACACATGCCAGCAGAGAGAAGCAGAGTACCAGGGGCTAGAGCAGGAGGCAAACCAAGCAGCAGGCCAGGTCATACACAGTAGCAGAGACAATTACAGTACTAAGGACTTGAGCAGGAGGCAAACTTGGAACAAGCCAAGGTTTGATAACTAAATTACTGGTACACCCTAAAGGTGGCATACACGTACCAATTACAAAACAAAGTTTTGTGTGATAATATCAGTGTGTGTATGAGCTTTACTCCCTAGTCTAAAATTACTGGAATGACCTAGCTCTACAGTAGCTGTAACTGACAGGCTGAGAAGGTACAGTAAAGTTGGCAAAATAGTCAGGTTTAGGAACTTCAAGTAAAAACTAGAAAGGGAAGTTTGAGAACAAACTTCATGTTGGGTTGAAAAACATGAAGTCACTGAATGGGCTCTGCCCACTTTCTCTGACCATGGACCACAGTTATACAGTAAAAGCCACTGTGCAAAGTTTGGGGACCCTGGTTTTAATAGTGTCTGAATGGCAGCAACTTAAATTTCCCCACTGAAAGTCAACGACATCTGATTGGCGGTTGGTGGCTCCACTCCCTTTTTCTAACCTGCAGTTACCCAGTGACTAACTCTGCGAAGTTTAGGGACCCTAGGATTAATAGTTAAAGAACGGCAGCAATTACACCAATAAAAGTCAATAGGTGAATTGTGATTGGTGGTTCCGCCCCCTTTTTCTAACCTTGAGTGGAAGTCACCCAGTGACAAACAGTGGGCACCCTGGCATAAATAGTGTGAGAATGACAGCATTTTAAATTTAAACCAATAAAATTTAATGGATGAAATCTGATTGGCTGTTAGTGGCCCAACCTACTTTTCCTATTTTTGAACTGCAGTCCCCCAGTGACCAACTTTGCAAATTTTGGGGACTCAGGCATTCATTGTGAGGCTGACAGCATTTTACACTTCACCATCGAAAGTAAATAGGTGAAATGTTATTGGCTGTTGGTGGCTCCGCCCACTTTTTTCTAACTTTGAATGGAAAATACCCAGTGACTAACTCTGGAAACTTTAACAACCCTGGAATTAATATTTAAATAATGGCATCAGTTTAAATATAAACCAAGGAAATCTAATGGGTGGAAATGGATTGGCTGTTGGTGGCTCCTCCCACTTGTTTGGGAACCCTGACATAAATAGTGTGAGCAAAGCAACATTTTAAATATAAACCAAAAAAATTCAATAGGTAAAGTCTGATTGGCTGTTGGTGGCTCCACCCACTTTTTAAAACCTAAAAATGCAGTTCCCTAGTGACCCTGGTGTTAATACTGTGAGAATGGCAGCAGGTTGAATTTCCCATTGAAAATCAATAGGTAAAATCTGATTGGCTGTTGTTGCCTGCACCCACTTTTTCTAACTCTGAACTGCAGTTACCAGGTGACTAGCTTGGAGGTTTGGAGACCTTAGTATTAATATTAAAAGAATGGCCGCAGTTTAAATTTAAACATATTAAGTCTATAGGTGAAATCTAATTGGTTGTTGTTGGCCCCACCCACTTTTCTAAACTTGGAACATAGTCACCTAGTGACAAACTGTGCAAAGTTTGGGGACCCTGACATTAAACATGTGAGAATGGCAGCAGTTAAAATTTTCCCACTGAAAACAATGAAAGAAATGTGATTGGCTTTTAGCGGCCCCGCCCACTTTTTCTAACCTTGGGTACAAAGTCACGCAGTGACTGACTATGCAAAGTTTGTGAACTCTGGCGTCAAACCAATAAAATTCAAAAGGTGAAATCTGATTGGCTGTTGGTGGCCCCGCCCACTTTTTCAAAACCAATACTGTAGTCCTCTAGTGACCAACTGTGAAAAGTTTGGGGACCCTGGCGTTAATACTGTGAGAATGGCAGCAGGTTGAATTTCCCCATTTAGAGTCAATAGGAAAAATCTGATTGGCTGTTGGTGGCTCCACCCACTTACAATAATACAAAAAACCTTAAATGCGTAGTCACCCAGTGTCTGACTATGCAAAGTTTGGGAAGCCTGGCAACAAACCAATAAAAATCAATAGGTGAAATCTGATTGATTGTTGGTGGCTCCGCCCACTTTTCAAAACTAAAATTGCAGTCCCCTAGTGACCAACTGTGAAAAGTTTGGGGACCCTGGTGTTAATTCTGTGAGAATGGCAGCAGGTTGAATTTCCCCATTGAAAGTCAATAGGTAAACTCTGATTGGCTGTTGGTGGCTCCGCCCACTTTTTCTTACCTTTAATGCGTAGTCACCCAGTGACTGACTGTGCAAAGTTTGGAAAATCTAGCATCAAACCAATAAAAATCAATAGGTGAAATCTAATTGGTTGTTGTTGGCCCCACCCACTTTTCTAAACTTGGAACATAGCCACCTAGTGACAAACTGTGCAAAGTTTGGGGACCCTGACATTAAACATGTGAGAATGACAGCAGGTTGAATTTCCCCATTTAGAGTCAATAGGTAAAATCTGATTGGCTGTTGGTGGCTCCACCCACTTACAAAAATACAAAAAACCTTAAATGCGTAGTCACCCAGTGTCTAAATATGCAAAGTTTGGAAAGCCTGGCAACAAACCAATAAAAATCAATAGGTGAAATCTGATTGGTTGTTGGTGGCTCCGCCCACTTTTCAAAACTAAAATTGCAGTCCCCTAGTGACCAACTGTGAAAAGTTTGGGGACCCTGGTGTTAATTCTGTGAGAATGGCAGCAGATTGAATTTCCCCATTGAAAGTCAATAGGTGAACTCTGATTGGCTGTTAGTGGCTCCGCCCACTTTTTCTTACCTTGAACCACAGTTACCTGGTACCTAACTCTGCAAAGTTTGGGACCCCGGGGTTATTACTGTGAGACTGGCAGCAGGTTGGATTTCTGCCAAGTCAATAGGTAAAATCTGATTGGCTGTTCACAGCTCCGCCCACTTTTGGGCATCCAACAATCATCATATTTTCATTCAGGCTGACCCCATGACTGTGTGATTCAAGTTTGGGGAGTGTGGCCTCAAAGCTGTAAGATTGGCAGCAGTTTCAATTTCCCCATTAAAGTCAATGATTAAAATTTGATTGGCTGTTGTTGGCCCCTCCCACTTTGAGGTCATCCAACAAATGTTGCTGCTTCATTCGGGGTGACCCCATGATTATGTTATTCAAGTTTGGGGGGTGTAGCTTCAAAGCTGTAAGTGTGGCAGCAGTTTGAAAATCTTCCCTGTCAAAGTCAATGGGAAAATTGGGGGGTTCGGAGTGGCGCCACAAAAAGACGGGGGGGCGCAATCGCTTAGAAAAGCACAAGCAACCTGCTCCGCTATAGGGTGAGGAAGTGTGGGGAGTTTGGGTGTTGTACCCCTAAAACTGTAGGAGGAGTAGCGTTTAGAAAATGGGGGGCTCTTGAATTTCAAGAGTAGTTTTTCAGGGTTAGTGGCACTTTAAAGTTTTGAATAAAAGCTGTTCATCATTTCCAAAATACATTTGTTACACTTACGCTATTGACCCTTGGTAGAAATAGCCCAGAAACGGAGAATTGTTAAGAGAGGACTGGACACACAGAAATGGATACCAGTCAGGCGATCTGTTGATTGTCTGGACACTGCAAAGCTGATCAAAAGGTGGAGTAACATTTCCCCCAAAAATACCAGTATAACAGAATCCATTAAACAGCCCAGTCATGTTGGAGTTGCAGTCCTTGAAAAGAATAATAGTACATTCTGATTACAACCTGCTGCACATGGTAATTATTAAGAACCTTCTATCCAAACACAATTAGCAGGCACAAGAAGCAGCCAAGATTTACATTTTAAAACAGTTGTACTAAATAAAAACCACGATAATCAGATCTCTAATTGTTTACATTTTATAATTCCTTCTGTATCAAAAATTTCCTTTAAGATTTATCCATCCCTTTACTTCTAATCATGCTGAGAAGTACTATACAGAAAAGTAAGAGAGAACTAAGAGAGTACGAAAATTGTAGACAACCTAATGCCAGCTTTAGACTTGTGTTTCCATATGACAACAAAAAACTGCAAAATATGTTACCGTATCACAACAACAGCGAACATCACAAACCCCGGCTGTTAGATTGCAAGGACAGGGTCCAAGTGGCTGGTAGGCCTGGACTGGTATTAATGTTGCATTGCCTGAAAAGATAAAGGAGGTAATCCTTATAAAAACTGAGTCTGAAAAAACACAAGGCATGTTTCATCAAATTTGACATTTTGCACTTTGGTAAATAGACCCCATAATGAGATGGATCCCTCTTAATGTTTTGCTCTCCTTTATCAGTTTTGTTTCCCTCCTGAGTGCCAGGTTAGGGTCAGACCAAAGACATGCTAAAGGAATGTCAGCAAAATTATAACTTATAGCCCCCTGTTGCACAAGTGAGTTTGGAACTCTGATTCTTGAGAATCTGTATAATTTCCTTCTTTTGGAAATGTCTATTTGGTTTGTGGGTATATCTTGTGGACCACCACCTAAAAGAAAGAAATCTTGAAGGCAATGGAACACAAGGCAGTTTGGTCATTACTAAAGTTGTGATTTGGTCTGGTATTGCCCAGAAACGTTTAGGTCCATGTGATACATGACTCAAGTTTCCCATACAACAGAAAAGACTTTACATTTAATGATTGTGTTTGTACATCAGCAAACTAACATGACTAAACACACTAGGGGGCACATTTACTAATCCACGAAGGTCCGAAAAGCGTCCGAATGCGTTTTTTTTGTAATGATCGGTACTTTGCGACTTTTTCGCGAATTGTCGCGACTTTTTCGAGCTCTCAATACGAAAGTTGCGATAATTCGCGAAAGTCGTAATGGCTATGAAAAAGTCGCGACAATTCACGAAAGTTATAATGGCAATGAAAAAGTCGCGACAATTCTCCAAAGGCATAATGGCAATGAAAAAGTCGCAACAATTCTCCAAAGGCATAATGGCAATGAAAAAGTCGCAACAATTCTCCAAAGGCATAATGGCAATGAAAAAGTCGCTACAATTCTCCAAAGGCATAATGGCAATGAAAAAGTCGCTACAATTCTCCAAAGGCATAATGGCAATGAAAAAGTCGCTACAATTCTCCAAAGGCATAATGGCAATGAAAAAGTCGCTACAATTCTCCAAAGGCATAATGGCAATGGAAAAGTCGCGACAATTCACGAAATTTGCTATGGCTATGAAAAAGTTGCGACAATTCGCGCAAGTCGTACCGGTTACGAAAAAGTTGCGACAATTTACGGGAAAGTCGTAAAGGCGCCGAAAAAATCGCAAAAATACGAAAAAGTCGCAAAATGTTCGTTTTCCAATCGGAATTTTTCCAATTCGGATTCGAATTCGTGTCTTAGTAAATCAGCCCCTAGGTGTCACTGCCCTAAATGTAGCTTGCACAACCTAATTTTCCCCATCAGGCATAAGCATCAAGTTAGGATCTCTGCATAAGCACATTTCTTACTAACACATACAGAGTATACTGATGCTTTACAAGATATCAAGAAAGAATCAATTGCTTACCAGAAATGGTCCCAGAGAAAGTTGTATTACTATAGATTTCTGCTTCAACAAGCAATGTGGCAATAGAAGTATTATTCACACAAGCAGAAATTTGAAGAGTCTGCACAAAGCAAGGCACATCGGTGCAGCAATTAGTCACATTCTGGGTGCAAGGTGTCTGATTCAAACTGAGGGTGAACACATAGGCATTCTGTAATCAAAGTTAAACATTTACAGATTACTACATGTGGTAATTTATATCTTATTTGCCCTAGATTTCTGTTTATCTACCTTTCAATGCTGCTAAGACACTGAGTTTTCTTTTCTTTTGTTTTTTTTTAACCTTTTTTGGTACCACTACAGAAGTGCCCTGGACCAGAGCATTTTTCTGCAAACAAGAGAACCGGCCTGGTGTGGTGGCTAACATTTGGTACGCCCTGGAGCAGGGGTCCTCAAACTACGGCCCACGGGCCGGATAGAGCCCCCCAAAGGTCATTTACCCAGCCCCTGCGGGTCATCAGCACTGGCCAGTGAGACACGGTTACCAGACGCGCTGGGGCCAAGGATCACGCTGAGGCAGACAGGTAGTAGCCAGGGGTGAGGAAGGATGCAGTGGGGGAGGGCCATAGTTTGTGCACTAACTATAGTCTGGCCCCCCGGTGAACTGTCTCTTTAAATGGGATTGTAGTGACCCACCATTAACTGAATGGAGACTGATTTTTGGGTCCTAAACCACAGGTTCTGCTGGTCAGATATATATCTGCATGATCATTCCCAGGAAAGTCCTAGATTTTTAAACAGGATGATGTACTATTATACCCAGAAATCAAATTTGTAACTGCTATAGTAACTTAAAAAGATTGCTTAAACCATAATAAAATGTCTTCCCATTATAAAACCATTTCCAGCAAAAAATATGGATAAAAAAATGGATATATGGATATAAATTAGCTTCTAATAGCAATACATTCACAGCACTTCAAGGGACCACAAACATGTTATTAGAAAGAGAGTTTCAGTACAATAACATAAAAAAAAATAAAAGATATACAATTATAATAAATATTTACTGGAAACATATTAAAAACGTTATTCTTTCTGATAAAGTTTTAGAAATGCTTACCACATTTTGCAAAGGAACCAGAGATGTTACCCAGGTCTCTGTGCTGTTTTGTCCATCACAACGTGGAGCTGGTATTACATCTAAGATGAAAACAGCATACAAAATGAACAGGGGTCTTGCTGCAACTCACAAAACAGCAAAATAATATGCATTATGGTGTTGCAGGGCCGTGTTTCTTTTTTCCCCCAGGGCACAGCTATATTTTCTCTGGCCTAGGAAACATATCAATTGGGTTCACTGGGGGTGAAAACAAATTGACAATATTGGGGCCCAATAGAGAAGTACCCTGAACTACTTATGGCTGACCTATGTTCTGTGGGGAATAATAAAAAATATTGTTATAATGATTTCCAGAAAATAGAGTACCTGTATTATTAATCACAGTTATAGACACACCAATAGGTGAAGGATTTGCCACATTTGTAAGAAACGATGTTGCACTATGTCCACGTAAGATGATTCTGGAAGGGTAAAAAGCTATAAAAAGAGGGAGAAACATTTAAAATCAAAGTAATGTTTTATTCACACATATAACCTTTTTCATTCGTGCCACAAGTAACTAGTGGCACATATAGATCACCGTTTGTTTCACCATTCCCGAGGGCTGCTGAGACTTTCTTTCTTTCTGCTTATACAAGAATGTCATATTTTTATTTCTAAGCACTGAAACTCAAAATATGATTATTCTTAGCAGAGTGATTTCACATGATGTTAATGGGCCTTAAAGAAAATGTATTTTAGGGCCCCCAAAAATCTTCAGTATGGGTAGTTATTTTTACAAAATTGTCATGAAATGGCTCAGTAATGACACTGTGAAGTCCCCTGACAATCATTCACATCATAAAACCAAAGCGTTCCAAGAACTGATCTCAAGAGTCCAAGTCCGTGGCACTATTGGGCAAGTATTTGGCAAATGGTAAAAAAAAATAAAAATCTAAATAATTTTACAAGCCACTTTTGACTTCAAATTTCCCACTGTCACAGCAGCTGGAATCTCCCTTGCCTATGCAATAAACCCATCACCATCTTACTTTGCGCCAATGTCGTTGTCATCACGGCAGCACATATTAGAAAGAACAGACAAGGGGCCCGCGGGTTCGACATTATCCACTGAATGCTTCAACAATAGCGCCCGAACGCGTTGCTAGGACGCCATGTCCAAACTCACGTAGAGTACAGTAACTATGACAAGCCTGGCCAATGCGCCGCCAGCACACAGTCACGTGTATGTAAACCTTTATTGCGCGACGGCTGTTTTGATGAATGCTGGGAATTGTAGTCACAAAAGGCACAATCATTTTCTGTGTAGAACAGTGAATTTGATTGGGTATTTAGTTTTGTCAGATCTCTTTCGCTTTTGGTGGAATTGAAACAGTGAGCTAAATAACTCATTAGTAAGGTTTGAGCTGTAGGGAAAGAACTCTAGTGAGTGAGTCTATTTACTAGCTAATAGGCCATTCATTTCAGACTGAGGGTTCAATGCTCCTAGCTTTAAAACTAAGGGATTGGGATCAGGGCAAACTCCACTGTCCCTCAATGAATTAACTAATATAACAATTTATAAAAGTACTACATTAACTTTTCAGCAGTGGAATGTCTAGTTATTTAGCCCCACAACATGATAGTTGAGTCCCTAACATGGGGAACAAGAAATTAAACCTATAAATTTAGCTGCTTATTAGGCCGTCCCACTGTGCCACTATAGTTACAGGGTCTGTTTCCTCTATAGTTACACCCGTGCTTAAAATGATAACTGGCCACCAAAGTTTCTGATAGTGGCTCTGGAATCAGGTTACCAGGGATGGCAAAAAGTAGCCTCTGGCTACAGGTACCAGTGAATCTATGGCCTTGAGTTTAGCTTGTGTGGTGTCCAGGGCCATAACCAGGGGTAGGCAGAAGAGACACCTGCCTAGGGCGCAACTATGGGGGGGCACCAGGCAGGTACCTCTTCTGCCTACCCCTACAATCCACGCCACCACTTGACACATGTGCATTCACCTTCTCCTACACAACCCTCTCTTAATAATACAGTCAGACAAATTCTAACTGAAACACTTATTTTCTGTCCAAGTTATTCCACTGAACTGTGGCTTTTATATCTGTAACCTCGTTATAAGCTAAGAGCATCCCTGACCAAATTATGAAAGAGGTGTGATGGTCCTGATTGCTTACATATAAAGTCTGATGGGTGGGAGACAGAGAACTACAATTCACAGACTTACCTACAGACATATTTTGCAGAATGTTTGCAACTGTGTGAGTTGCAACTCAGTGTGGCTGCAATTCAGTGTTGCTGCTTATCACAAATTTGGGACTAGTCTGCAAAATTTTAGCATGGGGTGTGGGAGTGTTCTGTACACTTGAAACACTAACAGTGCCTTTTCTGCCATAACACAAGCTGGGATCAGGCTACACTTTACACACAGTGGTTGAACTATAAGATTTGTTCTTCCTCCAGAAATTCAGTGTGGAGAGATATTGTTCTGTGTACACTTGCAAGTCAAACACTACAGGTAAGTGTGATGGTCTACATTGGGTCTGTTGCCTAAGCACCTCTGAGTACTAACACATTTTTTTTGCAAGCAAATAGAACCACTGTTAGAAAACTAACACTTAGGTTTCAGTGAGGCCTTCATCTGACACTAGCAACTTGCAGCCTTGTTTCTTGTGACATACTGGGGGTCATTTATCAACACTGGGGAAATTTGCCCATGGACAGTAACCTATGGCAACCAATGAAATTGTTGCATTCATTGTTCTACCTGCAGCTGGCTAAAAAAAGCCACTCACTAATTGGTTGCTATGGGCTACTGCCCATGGGCACATTTGCCCAGTGTTTATAAATGAGTCCCACTGTATGTACTTCCCTTTTTTCTTATTTTTTATTGCCAAAGGAACTGCCTTCTAACCTGTGTATCATTTTCCTGTATTATACTCTCTCAAGAAAACAAACTTTCACTGGTATGTTATCTGTACACACAGGAGTGAGTATTATATGTATTGTGTTGCTAGAATTAGGCTTTGTTATCTTTATGAATAATCATAAATGTGCATGATGTGCTAGCTATAGATTTCTTATTCCAACTGCTTAAAGGAGAAGGAAAAGCTAAGTCACTTGGGGGTGCCAAAATGTTAGGCACCCCCAAGTGACTTAAGTTCACACATTGGCAGTGCACTCCAGGTCAGCATAAAAAAGCCGCAACAGGTGATATTAAAATCGATCAACCTTTATTTGCACATCTAAAAAACACAGCTTGAGGTCTTATGCGTTTCGTGACAGCGCACTTCCTCAGAGACCCCCAAGTGACTTGAATCGCTTACCCCGTACCCCAGGCTGGTGCCCCTGTACAGAGAGAACAGCACCAGCCCGGGGTACCTGCATCGCTTCCTCCTTCCTTCTTCGCCGCGCGCGCATGCGCAGTAGAGTGAAAAGCCGAACTTTAACAGAGAAGTGGTCTTTTTCACTCTACTGCTCATGCGCCTGACTCACAGTCAAGGCTGAACGGAGCAGGAAGTAGGAAGCGCATCGCCCCAGGTGCCCCGGGCTGGTGCGGTTTTCTCCTAATAGGGGCACCAGCCCAGGGTACGAGGTAAGCGATTCAAGTCACTTGGGGGTACTTAACATTTTAGAACCCCCAAGTGACTTAGCCTTTCCTTCTCCTTTAAATGGAGTGTATACTTTCCTTTCTAACATGAGTTCAGTGAATAGAGCTTGTGCTAAACATACTTTTTCTGTTGTTTTAATTAGGAAATATGTATGCTTTTTGTTATATTTTGCACTAAACAAGGGACAAATATGACAGTGAAAGTAAAGCCATATTCTACTTCCTGGTTCTTTTGAGAACAATCAAAACAAATGGTCAGTCCACTGAGAAACCCTCTGTATAATAAGCTGGTCCTTATTTAACAGCCTAACAGGTTGTAGCTAGGGGTAGGAAGTGGTTTGTTTGTACAGAGGCTTCTCAGTGGCCTGCTGATATGTTTTTATTGTGTTTATACAAACCAAGAAGTAGAGTGTGACTATACTCTAAGTTTTAGATTTGGCCCTGTTTAGGGCACAATAAAACAAACATAGTTATTTTAATTATGTTCCGCACATACATGTTGCAATAATGTTGAAAAAGGTTGCATACTGCTCTTTAAAGCTAATATTGTATTTTGCATTGCATGAAATGTAGCTAATTTAAGATAAAGATTTACTAGAATGAACATGATGTTGCTTATAATTTAAATGCAGTGTCGGACTCGCCCACAGGGATAACAGGAAAACTACCGGTGGGCCCAGGTGTAAGGTGGGCCCTCTTGCTTCTAACTATTTGGCTCAGTTAGACTGGCCCACCAGGATGCCAGGAGAACTCCCTGGTCAGCCTATATAAGAGATTCAGTGAGGAAAGGAGGAATAATAGTTTAGAAAATGGGCCCATGGTCCAAAGTTTTCTGGTGGGCCCCTGGCATCACAGGGAAAATGGCCATGGGTACATAGTCACACTTACTGTGAACTAGGATGTACTAAAGCAAGGATCCCCAACCTTTTACACCCATGAGCCCATTCAAATGGCAAAAGTGTTGGGGAGCAACGCAACACCTGGTGGTGCCCATAGGAGCTATAATTGGCTATTTAATAGCCCCTATGTGCACTGGGAGCCTACAGAAGGCTGTTTTGCATTATACTGGGTTTTAACCAAAACTTGCCCCCAAGCCAGGTATTCAAAAATAGGCACCTGCTTTGAGGCCACTGGGAGCAACATCCAAAGGGTTGGTGACAAATATGTTGCTCACGAGCCTCTGGTTGGGGATCACTATACTAAAGGATGGTTTATTTTCCTTGTTGAAATAACTGATTGTTCATTTCCCTTGAAGAACTCATCTCCTGCAGAGCTATCAGTTACACAAATGCAACGTCATTGAACAGTGAAACCAGTTATAGGTCTTTCTAGCTATAGGTATATGCAATGCACTACTGCCCACACCCCCGCGGTGTTGTATGAAAAAGGCCATTGATTCATTACAATATACATTCACCAGTTTAACACAATCGTAGCAAGTAGCATTCTTTCTGACTTGATCTTGTGTGTCTTTCAGAGACATATTGTCTTCCTGTCTGAGCTCATCAATTATTATTGCTGGGTTTTATATCATGTGAAATTAGATATATAACATTAATACTAGGGCATATTTGGAACAGATTTGTTACTGTGCATTTAAATATTAATGTTATCTGGGTTCTGTTATTTTTTTTTTTGCTATTTTCATATAGTACAAAAAAAATTAGGTTCAAACTTGAATCTCTGTAACAGTTAGTAAGTAAAGAACAGAATAAATTGTAAGATGACATTAAATTGGCATTAAATTGGCATTAAATCATTGTTAAAATGATGGCTCAATTACAAAATCCTTATTCTGTGTTTTTTTTAATTATCACTTAAAATATATCCAGAAAACCCATTATCCAGAAGCTCTGAATAAAGGCCATCTCCCATAGACTCCATTTTTTCTCAAAAAAAAAAAATTTTCTCTGTACTAATACTAATATAGCAGTACCTTGTACTTGATCCCAACGGTAAATTACAATTAATCCTTATTGGAGGCAAAACAATCCTAGTGGGTTTATTTAATCTTTAAATGATGTTTTAGCTGATTTAAGGTGGCCAAGTAGACCATAATATGATATATAAATATAAGACTTTGGGAGCCCAGACACAGACTTGGACACAGACAATATATAATACGGTGGATATTTGCAGACCAGAGAGAGGGGGCACAACACCCGGGGGGGGGGAGCAGGGGGGCTTGCACCCAGATTAATCTTGGCACATATTACTTTACTTGGGATGCCACATTTATGAATTTGCAGTATTGTTTAAGTGTTGGGGTCCCCTAATTAACCTTTGCCTTTCATTCTCTGTTAAAACTTATTTAATGAATTCCTCCCCAGTGATATAAGGAAAAAAAAAATGCATTGTTAATGCTGTTTTTTCTTTTAAAAAAAAAACACAAAAAAAACTGTTACAGATATCAAGAGGAACTAGTTTAATCTATCACTCATTTAATGATAACTATTAACAGTCTCTGTGAAGTCGAGATCATGAGAAAACACTGATTAATATTTAGCAGAGATGTACTGAGCTCATGAGAGTATCATGTTCATCCCTTGATGCTCGGCTGCTGGGAAAGCTTCAGACAGCAGAGCCTTCAGTGAATGCTGTAACCGTGAGACCTCCATATGCATATGCTCTGCTTCAGTGGATTTAATTGATTGCTCCACCACCCAATGACTGGGTAAATGTTTGGCCTGAAAATGGGAAAGCCAAATCTAAGAAGAGTTTCCTGGGTGGTAATACACAATTCAAGGGCTATAAACCAGCCTAGATAGAGTTTCTCACACCCCCACAGGAATAAGCAAATCATCAGCCCTCCTTTTCAGAAGTCCTTGTGGGCTGGGAGGCTGCTAGCCAGATCAACCAAAAGCACGTGGAATAGTCACTTCTGCTTGCATTTGATTATCTCTTGCAAGTGTCCTAAGTATGGATTGTAATCCTGGGGTCTCACTGTCATTTTTGTATAAAAACGACCCATTTTATTCTCTTTGCCTGTCTGATTTAATGAGAGCTCCCCAGGGTGTGAGCAACCAGTTTCTGAAAGAGCAAAGGAATCTAACTGAGGTAAGTGCTCTTTGTAATACTGTATAAATGTAATATATACTGCAATACCTACTGAGAAGTTATGGGTTATGGGTTAAGCAAAAATTCCATTTCATAGTAAAGGGGAAATGTAGTGAGTTAATATATTTTTATAGTGACTACATTCTGCTTAGGCAGAAGCACATTATACTGACTTACACTGGTTTTGGAAACAATACATGCTTTGTGTGCTTTCTCTTATTGTGTGAAACCAGGGTGCTCCTATATCTAAGAGAAGCTCTAGGGGACTTTGTCTTAGAATTCATTTATTATGTTGACGATGGTATTATCATACAATTTGCAGTTTGTTTTTTTTAATTCTTTGATTATTTTTTTTTCAGTTTTGTTTGGTTATGCAGTTCTCTGAAATAGAAATTAAACTGGTTGCTTGTTTCTACCAACCAGGCATAGGTTGGAAGCAAGGCTGCAGAAGAGAAAGGAAGTTTATGTAAAAAAGTATGAAATCACTGTTCCCAAAGACCGATGTCTACATATATAAAAAAAGTTTGTTTATAAATAAGCTTATGCTTTACTCTCTTCTCATCACACCAACCAGTATGGGAGCTGTATCATATGTTAATAAATACAAAAATATTATTTCTAGTATAAATAAATTTAAAGCAACTGGACTTGTTTGGTAATCATTGAAGACGTTTCACTACTCATCCGAGCAGCTTCTTCAGTTGAACTGAAGAAGCTGCTCGGATGAGTAGTGAAACGTCTTCAATGATTAAAATAAAATTTATTTATACTAGATATACCATGACCTGGATGAATGAAAATCTTCATAGACAAAAATATTATTTGTTGTGCGGAATTGTTTGTTACATTCTACTGCATTATTTTAGAAAACTAAATTTTTAATCTTACTTAAGTTTTTCCATAGATCTTTTTGGGATCATATAAAAAAACTCCTGGTCGCAAGTGTGTAAGGAAAATAGGTGATACAAAGTTTGTAAGGGTTGTAAGAGCAAGTCCCTCCATACACGGTAAGATTTGCTCATTTGGCGAGGTCGCCAATCACGCAAATCTTTTGTGCAAAATACCCACCTTGGATGGGCAATATCATGCTAGGGCCAAACGATTGCATTACAATGAAGGGGATACAAAAAGTTGGAGTGAGGACTGCATCAGTGAGCCGATGTGGTCCTTGATCCAACAGGAGGAGCACCCCAGCCCTGTCTTGACAGGGCCCTGATTCAGCCTGCACCTCCTGCTGCTAAATGCCTTCCCTGCCCCTTTTGAATCTAGCATGGCCTAATGTAGGCCTTACTAGATTCAAAGTGCAGTGCGCAGGTCTCTGGGTTTCAAATCAGAGCGCGGAGGCCTATTTACAGAATGCCCCTGGCTGATTGCAGTTTCTTTTTGCACTTTGCACTCTGGGTGGAGCATTGTGAATGCTTCCTTTTGTGTGCAGCATTACCTACATACACAAGGTTTTCCCACAGAATTAAACTGGAACATTTCCACACCTAAAAATTTACATACAGTTTTTATTAATTTTATGAACCACAAATAGTAATGTTGTTGGCATATTTAATTTATCAGATACAAGTGATTTGTGCATGAATGTTTGAGGTGCAGACTAATTGGAATTGAAAAATTACTGAGAGAACCTTGGCAAAGTATGCATCATACACTAATAACACTAATAATAACACATATTAAAGGAACAGTAACACCAAAAAATGAAAGTGTATAAAAGTAACTAAAATATAATGTGCTGCTGCCCTGCACTGGTAAAAGTTGTGTGTTTATTTCAGAAAGTCTACTATAATTTATATAAATAAGCTGCTATGTAGCCATGGGGGCAGCCATTCAAAGGAGAAAAGGCACAGGCACATAGCAGATAACAGATAAAACACTATTGTATTCTACAGAACTTGTCTGTTATCTGCTATGTAACCTGTGCCTTTTCTCCTTTTTTCCAGCTTGAATGGCTGCCCCCGGGGCTACACAGCAGCTTTTTATATAAATTATAGTAGTGTTACTGTAGCAAACACACCAGTTTTACCAGTGCAGGGCAACAGTGCATTATATTTTTATTACTTTAAAGCTCTTTCATTTTTTGGTGTTACCGTTCCTTTAATTGACACAGAGGACAAACAGCCATTTTTGTGAACATCAGGACAAAATTTTGATGCAAAATCCTGGAAACCATAATGTAAAATCAGGGAAAAGCACCCATTGATTGCATTATAAAATTGTGGGACCATGAAAACTTAATAATTGGGGTATGTAAAATTGAGATTTCACCATAGTTTAATATGGTGTAGCCCAAGTAAACTAACAAGAAGCTCATGCTGAATCAAGCACCCCCAAACAAATCACTTTCCAGGTCCAGCAGTATTCAGTTTCCTGTTTGCTTTGCTTTGTTTTACTGTAATATGCAAAAGTTACCTTTGTTTAACCCAGGCTAAAAACAACATTTCCTGTTTATAAATTACAATCAGTCAGTTTTACAGCTATAATTTGCATCCTGTTTCTGAAAGTTTGTGCAACATATCATACAATAAAAATATATGTACATAAGTATGTACAGCACCCTTTTAGACCTCAGATTAAAACAGAAATAGCCCCATAAAAACATTATATGATTCACGTAGCACCCATGCAGCTCCCAATATACTGTGCCATAAGCCAAAGTGTCCTCAGTACAGAAGAAAACTCAAAGTGACCTAAAAAGTGCCCTAAGAACCCACGTTTTCCTCAATAAAATGCCATAAATGAAACATCTCACAGTAAAATGCCTCTATAGATCACGGCCATAGCCCACAATACTGCTTAGCTCTCTGTTTCCCTATAATAGCGCTGCCATAGTGCTTAAGGAGTGCGCCACTAATTGCTTTATTGGTGAAATACCCCAATAAAATTCATTGATACTACAAATCTAAGTAAAGTGCCCCAATAAAGTAATTAGCACCTTAAATAGTGGGCAGAGGTCCTTCTCCAATCAAAGACCCTCCTGACATGCTACCTCCCACCTTTTCCTTTAAGACAGTAAGCTCTATTGAGCAGCAGAGCCCTCTTAACTTATGTATGCAAATTACATGTTCAGTGCACCCAAGTATTGCACATCCCTGTGAAATATGTTGACATTTTGTAAATATGTGTTAATAACAATAATAATTACTTAGCACTTGGCATTCACAGGGGCAGTTGTGCATCATTTGCTAACCCAGTGCTTACAGTTCCACATTCATTAGAGAACACTGTAGGAACCAGTTAGTTGACCTGACTGTATGTTTTTGGAGTGTGAGTGTAATGTGAATAATCAGAGTTAATGCATGCAGATACAGGTACAACACACAATCACCTTGCTTATAGTACCCAGAACAAATAGACGCCAGGATCAGCTGCAAGGCAGCAGCATTAACCTTTAAGCCACCATGGGTGCAATTAGCTCATTCTTCTTCACTAATTAAGAGTCCCTGGCTTCTAACTATATAACCTTTTCTCAGCACTTGCCTGCTGACATGTCTTTGGCAGCAACTTAAGGGAAAGGTCAAAGTATGTGCTGATGTATGGCATATAGCAATGCTGTCCAACTTCTGTGGGACCGAGGGATGGAATTTTTCTGGCCTACATGGTGGAGGATCAATAATGGGAGCCAGTTTTGACCACTCCCCTTTTTTAAACCGCACCCACTTCAAACTACACCCATGTTATCACAAGAGCTTTTAAGACCATACCCACATTAATGGGTAGCACAGCAAAAACCCAAATGGTTGGTGCTCACTGTAGGGATATCACCCTTCCCTTATATGTAAAAGAATTATATTATGTCATATTAGGGCATACCCTTAAATCCATAGGCCTCCTCCTCCTCTGTGGATAACACAGCAACCCCCAGCATATAAATACACACCTTAGGGACCATATAATGACTATTTTCCAATGCTTTTATTGGGAAAGACACAAAACCATACTTACCATTAGACAATGTGCACCCTGTGATGTGAATATAGTGCAGGTTTTTTTCTATTATATTTTCCAATGCTAACAAACTTGCACACATGCAGCATAGGGCAGGCAGAGTATGGCAAACACAGGCAGCTTAGGGCAGTCAGAGTACGGCACACACAGGCAGCTTAGGGCAGTCAGAGTACAGCACACACAGGCAACATAGGGCAGGCAAAGTATGGCACACACAGGTAGCATAGGGCAGGCAAAGTATGGCACACAGGCAGCATAGGGCAGTCAGAGAATGGCACATACAGGCAGGCAAAGTATGGCACACACAGGCAGCATAGGGCAGGCAGACTATGGCACACACAGGCAGCATAGGGCAGGCAGAGTATGGGACACACAGGCAGCATAGGGCAGGCAGAGTATGGGACACACAGGCAACATACAGTGACACAATGCTAGCACTAGTACAGTACAGTACAGTACAGTACTAGTACAGTTGAGCCTGAGGTGTGAACAATGCAGGGGGTGAACAATTCAGCAATTAAAATGTGTGAAGAGTATGGGGGATTAAACAATACAGGGGTTTACAGCCTGAATATGAGGTGTGAACCATGCAGAGGGCCAGTTAATATAAGTACTCATACAATTTAAAGCTTACACAAAGGTAAGCAGCCAGACAGGTGGGGGGCCACAAAGAGGAGTGGGGCCAGTTGGACAGCCCTGGCATATAGGAGCTGGCTGCTGAAACAATAATCTATATGCAGCCAGACATTACTGTAATGTTGTTGCAATCCAGGCTAACAATATTTTGGTCAATTTTGTTTATATTGGAACTGGAGTTTCTGCTTCTTTACACTATAATTGGAATGTCTTCTGTTGGATGATTAGGCTTGAATAAATAATGTATTTATTGTGCATTAAAAGTGTATGTATATCTGTACTAAATATCTTTCTATTTATGATCAAGTCATTAAAGAGGATAGATCGTTGTCAAATGAGCAGATTAGGACAACTGAATGAAGAAAAGAAACAGTTTGCTCTGCTGATGAAGAGAAGACTGACCCCTAAAAGCAGCAGCAGGCTTATTTCTCTGGCAGGAGAAAGGGACTCCATAAGGAGCTTCTCAGCAAAGACTTTTAGAGACCTGACATCTGCAAAAAACAGCATAGAAAGCTTTGAAACTGTGTCAACTGTGTCCAGTTACAGGACTGATTCTACAGCCTCGAAAAGCTCTAATTCTGAGGGGAAGAAATGGAGAAATCATACAAGTCACCTCCCTGTGAGTTTTTATATTTGTAAAATCATAAATAATGTGTGCGTGTGTGGTACAATGCCATATAGCAAATACAATTGTTTATTCAAAAAGATCTGTTCCTTTAAGAATTTATATAAACTAATGAGCATAACTAATTTAAGGACATCCATACCAAGACAAAAGTATACCGACACATGAATACTAATAGCTTCAGGTAGGATAGAGTGCTGTACTGATCAGCCAGGATGCCAGGGAAAAGCAAAGTGGGCTCAGATGTCTGGGTTCCTCCAGTTGCAGGCTCGGATAGCAGGTTATCACAGTTACACATAGTATTATATACTAAGGTTTAGCCGTAAAGTGCTTTTGTTTAGGCTTTGCAGCTATTGACAGTGCCCACGTAGAACAATGAATTAGCAAACTAAGCATTCATTCAGGGGCTGCATTGACAATGTTTGCTGAAGAAGGATGTCTGCTTTAGGCTGAATGTACTGGGTGCAAATTGTGACTCACACTATTTGGAAATCTGGGACCCGTAATAATGACCCCATATAACTACGGACTTGAATTACAGCCCTCCGCTAGGTTCCCTATAATATTTCTAAAATGTTTTTTTGTGAGCAACATAAAATATTATTGAATTTAATATACACACATAAGAATCTCTGTGAGATTCACTATGTCATTGCTGTAAAGGAAATGTTGGTATGCACCTTGGCACCTAATACCAAAGCTTTCCATGAATGATATCTGTACTATAGCCATTAAGTTGTATTTTAAATCTTACATTACCACTTTCTGTGCAAGACCAAGGCAGACAGGTTACTGGAATGAGTTACAACTGGTAGCGCTGGTAACACATCAGGGGTAGTCAGAAAGGATATTTCTGATGTTTGGAGAGAATTCTGATGGTGTTTTTTGCCTTTCAATCAACTAACTTGAGGAAAATATAGAGATTTCACTTCTTAGGCCCAACAAAAGGATCACTTAAGAATAAGGGTCCCTTCCACTCACCGTAATCTCCTTTCCAATGGAGAAAATACAGTACAGTCCACTGCTTATAGGCAATGGTATAGTTCCGTTATAATGAACATGTATACATTCTTACAACAATGCAAAATGTTTGTAGGTTTTGATTTTTTAGAAAAACAAGGGTGGTGCCATATGTAGAGATTTGTGTTCTTTTACAGCTAAGCATTCTGTTGTTAGTGCGTAGATCATCTTACATTAGCTAAATAACTGATTATTCATAGAAACAATGCATGATTTATACAAATAGCGCATTTCTCCTTTAACATTTTTGCATTCAGCCTGTAAAGATGAACTATGTAAGGGTATATAGCAGCGAATATAGGGTATGGCCCCAGTACACAATCACAAGTGTCATTTTGTGCACTATTGTGTGACAGTTTACCAAACAGCACTTATTTCTTCACCAAACAGTTCTTATATGAGACAATTCTAAAAAATGCCCAGAACATACCCAGCACAGCAATTTTTGTTCTACCACAGCTGACCTAAATCACCAGTCTAAAATTTGTAGTGAGTAAGTTGCCTCAACTAAGTAATTAAAGGTGGCTTTTTAGTAGAAAATTAAGGCAATTGCTATCCAGTGCAGTGTGACTGGAAATACTAACTGTTTTTCTGTTTTATCCAGGTGCGCAGGGAGTACAGTAGCACTATACTACAGGAAAAGAGATGTCAGTATGGAGAGACTGCCCAACTCCTCGTAAGAAGTGAGAGCTGCTTCCCTCGCCTGGGATCAGAAAACATCAGTAAAGCCGCCTTCCTTACTACCAGGGGAAATTCATGATGTCTACTTATTTACTTTGTATCAGTATGAAACAAATCAGACACATAGGCAACCCCAAAGTTACTTATGGAAGAGAGAGAACAGTTTAACCAACTGTGTCTATGAGTAGTGTGCAAATTTATTTAGTGTCACCTGCTTGTCTTGTACAGGTCAGAATGATCACACAAGGTATTCTCAGATGATTCTCTGGAAAAATACAGAATTCTGAGCAATTTCACAAAATGTCCTGTTCTATTGGGGGAAGGGGTTGTTGGCAATTTATTTGAGGTTCTTAATAAAGGGGTAATAATTTTCCTTTTATTGTGTCATTTAATGTCCTAGCTATTTGTGCTATCTGGTTTGTGGGGGTTATTTTTTTTTATTACTAATCTTTTTATTCAGGCCTTCCTCCATTCATCTTTCAGTCTGTCACTGAAATGACTGGCTGGTTGCTAAGGTAAATTTTCAAGGCAAATTATTAGAAAACATAAAAAAATAAAAAAACAAAGACCAAATTCCAACCAAATTCCAAATTGCCTCCAAATATCACTGTCAATGTTAATTTAAAGGTAAACTCTCCCATCACGCTCAGGCTAACAGGAAGTATAAAAGTGCAAAACGGCCAGTACAACCAATCAGCCTATATCATGCCCAGTCCTTAGGTCATTGGTTGGCCTGGGTCTTTTTTTAGGCTTATAAACTTTTTTGTGAAGTGCTAACAATGGTAAAGTGAGACAAGTGCACAGATGTTCATGCAGTTTGAATATAAATAAAAAATATGTTGCATAGTTTGCAGTAACCTCTGACTCTTGGCCCACAGCAAAATCTTTTTAGGGTCCCTAGACATTGTGGGACAGGTTTTGTATACATATACTTGTACAGCTGTCTGCCAGAGTTATTGTATTATCCGCACTAGTCCTTTTCTTTATACATACTTTTTCTGTGCTTATTTAGAGGTATTATGTAAAAATATCTGGGTGGTAATACAATGTATGTATGAATCAGTCCATATTAATGTTGATTACCTATAAATAAAGGAAATCAATAATTTCACATCACATTCTAATAAAAAATGTTTTCTATCTCCACCTTTATGGGGGACTTGCACCTCTTCCAGTACTAGCCAGACATTAATATGAACTGAATAATACTTTACACTTAAAGGAACAGTAACACCAAAAAAATGAAAGAGCTTTAAAGTAATAAAAATATAATGCACTGTTGCCCTGCACTGGTAAAACTGGTGTGTTTGCTACAGTAACACTACTATAATTTATATAATAAGCTGCTGTGTAGCCATGGGGGCAGCCATTCAAGCTGGAAAAAAGGAGAAAAGGCACAGGTTACATAGCAGATAACAGATAAGTTCTGTAGAATACAATAGTGTTTTATCTGTTATCTGCTATGTGCCTGTGCCTTTTCTCCTTTGAATGGCTGCCTCCATGGCTACATAGCAGCTTATTTATATCAATTATAGTAGACTTTCTGAAGTAAACACACTACTTTTACCAGTGCAGGGCAGCAGCACATTATATTTTAGTTACTTTTATACACTTTCATTTTTTGGTGTTACTGTTCCTTTAAAAAATGTTGCACTGTGCACAGGGGATCCTTAGGTTAGTGCCACACAGGGCTGATTCTTAAATCAGTCAATCCACTGGCCTACACTTACTTCTGCGTCTGCACTGACAGGCACTGCGTTGACCTGGGTGCATACACATGCAGCAGACACGAAAACTTGACTGTATGGCTATTGTCACACTAGGCACAAGAGTGCTGATTGGAGTTTTCTCTGCTGTTTTTTCACTTGTGTTTTCAAGCCAAAATCTGCCCCATATGATCACTTGGAAACTGATTTCATTCCTGTCAGCGGGCACAGACCACAAGGATTTTTTTATAACATGGCTAATAGGTTATTTCAAGTATCAGCTAGAAAACTGCAAGTTAAAGGGGCTCCGGGTTTCCATCTGCGGGCATCTTTCTGGTTCAATGACTAGTTATGGTGTCTATTAGCTATTTAATGTTAACTGTTCTCAGGGGTTCTTTTACAAACACTGGGCAAATTTGCATGTGGACAGTAAACCAAAGCAAATAGTGATCTGTTCTTTTTTCAGCCAGCTGCAGGTCGAACAGTGAAAGCAAAGCCAGTACAGGTATAGGACCTGTTATCCAGAATGCTCGGGACCTGGGGTTTTCTGGATAAGGGATCTTTCCATAATTTGGATCTCCATAACTTAAGTCTGCTAAAAATCATTTAAATATTAAGTAAACCCAATAGGCTTGTTTTGCCTCCAATAAGGATTAATTATATCTTAGTTGAGATCAAGCACAAGGTACTTGTTTTAAAATTACAGAAAAATAGGAAATAATTTTGAAAAATTAGAATTATTTGCTTATAATGGAGTCTATGGGAGATAATTCCGTAATTCGGAACTTTTTGGATGATGGGTTTCCGGATAAGGGATCCCATACCTGTATGTAGAAATGATCCCCAATTTGTTGTAGTGCTAATGGTCTGTAAAATATAGCAAGCATAACCCTGTGCAAATCAGAGAGAGTTCTCAAACAGAACACATTTTTATTTATAAAAATAGTAAACATGAATATACCACAATTTGTTTTTCAAATTTTAAAAACATTACTTAGGGAACAGATGTATTCTTATTTAAACCCATAAAATCACAGAGATCCAGGTTTCTAAATAATTAGGTCTAACCAGAAAGAATTTGTTCTAGAGTTCCTTCTCAGTGAAATGTCCCTTCACCAGACATTTCCCCTGAACATGTAAGGAAAATATCTCATTATATGTAGAGGTTAGCTGGCACTGAAAAAATATTCTACCCATAATATAAAGTCTCATTTTACTAGTACTATGTAAAAGTGGTGGTGTTGTCACTGAATGTTGGCTGACAGGCAGCAGGTATCATAGATTCACTAGTTATATCCTCAGAAGAAGTAATACCTAAATGCAGTTAAGGGTGGCTCAGGGATGACGTGGAAGAGTGAGTATATCTGGACTCTACTATTATACCACAGGAGATTTTACCTCCATATCCCTTTACCTATATATATTGGGTAATTTGGTGTAACAAGTAAATTCTGACAAAGAATTTTACACACGTCTATTCATTCACTACTGTGACCTGGCCTATGTCTAAATATAGAAATGAATACGAAAGTTAAGTAATAAGAAAATCTGGCTTCTCATTTAGCTTGCCTTCTGCTTGCTTTTGCCACTTGTAACAAGGAAGCATGTAAAGGGGTACTTCATCCTAAATTAACTTAGAATTTTTTAATTATTTAGATTTGTACTCAGCATTTACCCTAGACTGTGGTGAGAATGAGAGAATGGAATATGAATAGGAGAGGGCCTAAATAGAAAGATAAGTAATACAAACAAAAAAATTGTATGCTCACAGAGCAAGTTTTTTTTTTGCTGCTGGCTTCAGTGAATTCTCTTTGAACTCTGGAAAGAGGCAGCTGAGTAAGTCAAACAATAAAAAATATATAAAAAATGAAACCAATTAATAATCTTAATCTGGTTAGGTACCTGCAGAAAATGTATGTATTGGGTCAGTGTATGTGGCAGTTGGCAGACCTACAGGTTATGTTTCCAAACACAGGCTTCTTTGCCTCTCTCCAGCTTGCTAGCAAATGGCATCACTTGTTACTTATGATGGCATCTTAGCTGTGTAATAGGGTTGGTGGCAAATAATTGGTCTGAGCGGGTAAAACACAAGAAAGCTCTTCTGAAGACCACTGGAATTGCTTTTGAAATGCATGCAAAGTGGCAGATTCCAACAGTTTCTGTTGAATTCACACTCATTTTTTTGTTGTCACGTATCATTCTCAGAATGGAAGCTACCATCTTTTGTTGTTACAGAGTGAAATACTAAGAAAAAAAACAATGTCCTTCAGATGAATCATGTAATATATACACACAAAAATGTTTTATATTCTAAATCATAGGTTTTAATTTCTTTTTCTTGGCTTTCATTACAGGAGGCAAAGAGATCTTAAAGGCAGTTCTAGAGAAAATAAAAAACATATATATTAACAAATAAAACATATAGGAACAAATGAAAAACAATTTCTAGAAATTAAATAAGAAAATACAAAAATAAAGAACTGAATGCCATGGTGGCTTATTTGGTGACGAATAAATAACGTGCTAATTAAAGTGATACTGACACTAAAAACTACTCTTCAAAATATTAATGTACATTAAAAGTTACTTATAGGTCAATCTACATCATACTGTGTCAGTGTAACACTGATTCATTGTTAAGCTGGGGTCCCAAACCGGTGCTTCTTTCTAAAACACCCACTGGCACTTTGCAATAAAGCATGGCCATATTTTTTTTATTTTCCTAGTCAGCCGGCTCATGTATGGTTGTAACTGTAAGCTCTTTTGAGGAGGGCCCTCTTTTGTATCAGTAATTGGTTGTATTCTTGTCTTTGTTGTACAGAATCTTTATGTTTAATATATACACCCTTTATTGTACTGCTCTGTGTAAAATGTTGGCGCTTTAGAAATACATAATAGTAATAATAATATAATGATATTACAGAGGAACACTGGTGTGGGGCCAAAGTTAGCAATTAAATGAATTTGGGTTTTATCCATTTAATCTATAGACAGTGTGGCAATTATTTTACATCTATGCCATTTTTTAGAGACAAAAGACACCAAATCACTAATAAGAGTAAAGAAAAATATGCATTACTTACTCGCAAGTGGTGCAGATAGGACTAAAATTACAGAATACTGAAAGAATAAAAAAAAACTGCTGTTATGCATACAGACAAAATTAGGGTAAAATACTGTGGAATATAAATATTACCAGAAAACATTCAATTTATTGCAGATTAGTGTAAACATAGTAATAACTTTTCATGTTCCTTGGACAAAGTCAAACTGGAAGATATTTTAGTGTTTTGTAGCTGAGACTTTTGCCTGAAAAGTACAAGTACAAAAAAAAATTGCTTTCAATTAAGGGCATCTGCCTTTTATATAGCATATTTGCATGACTCTGAAAAGGCCATTTATTCAGGATGCTAGAGTACACATCTCATAATTTTGGCAATTTGTCCTCAATGAGGAGAGCAAAGACAACTGCTGGCAACTTCCAGGCAAAATACTAACAAATATATAAGATAGCGTTAAACAGGAACAGTTAAATACACAGTTAGCGGACTGTCACTTAAGGGCTCTGGCACACGGGGGAGATTAGTCGGCCGCGATTAACTCCCCGAGTTGCCTACCCCTGCCATCCCACCGGCGAACATGTAAGTCGCCGGCGGGATGGCAGACGCGGCAGCGCGATTTCGCGCAAATCGCCGAAAAAGACTCGCGAGGAGTTTTATCGCGGGCGACTAATCTCCCCCGTGTGCCAGAGCCCTAAGTGTGACTAAGTAAATATTTGATTAGGTGAGTCAAAAGTGTGGCGTTTTTACTAAACAATAGGAGGACTATTGGGGAGTATGCTTTTAAAATTTTGACTTGCATTCTCCTTTAAGAGCTTTTCTGTGCCTACACCTGTAACCACTATGTCGGCCAAGGTGCAGGCACAAGGAGCAGATTTTGGCACTAAAACACATACAAGTATGAGTATCGCCGAAATCTGTTCTATGTGCCTGCGCCCTGGCTGACACAGCAGTTACAGGTGCAGACAGAGAAGAGCACTGATTCTCGTCCTGCCTTTATCCCCAGAAATATGCACTGTTTACGCTTAGGTAAAAAAATGGGTAGAAAAAGCCTCATTTCAAATATTCTACAACAAATATTATATTGTCAATAAAATACAGCAAATTTCCATTGTTTTTAATAGACACTGCACTATGTGTCTTGAAATTCTTACTTGATAAGCACACAGAGCACACATAGCCAATTTCAATCAGGTTTCGATGGCAAAAGCACGCAGCTCTGTAATCAACATGAACAGGAGGAAGTAGATTAAGATGGGACCTCTGATCTGGATCAGGAAGAAACACCCACTGTAACAGAAAGATCATCCACAAATGTAAGTTTAAAATACAGATTAGGCATGTATAAAGAACAAAGGTTTGGTTGGAAAATGGAAAACATGCTGTAGTATCTTTACATGGACATTTTAGTATCAATGAAAATAAGTTTTGTAATTCTTAAAGGTAAACAAATAAAAAAAAATTCTCACCAACAAATACTGCAACAAAGAGTTGGCCTGTGGTAGCTTTAGATAAATTCCTCCAGTAATGTCACAAGCCTGTTAAAACACAGAATGAGATAAGACAGATATGAACTAATTGTGTCATTTATTACAACTGCTGTTTTGTTTTGTTTTTTGCTATACGATGTTTATGCAAGACACAAATTAAATGGGATCTAAACCCAAAATGATTAGACGGAAAGTAACTAACTGGTCCTTGGAGCACTTTTGCAGTTTACAATAATTTTCTGTTTTTGTGGTTTCTGAAACAGTAGCAAGTTTAGACAGATAATACCAGTGGCTTTCAACCCAACAGCTCTCTTTGAAAAACAGAGTGTCAGCGGCTATGTCTATGTACTTTCCATACACTTTCTCAGAGCTGTTGAGCCAAAAGCCTGTTTTTTGCTGTGTAAAACTGGTAATAATTTAGAATTAGCTACAAATAGAAAGTAAACGTAAACTGCAAAAGTTTATATAAAATAATTTTTTTGGCTAAAGATCGCATGTAACACTTGAGGTAGTTATTTACAAATGTGCCATTTTGAAAAATTCATATTAATTCTGACAGTGGTTGCAAGAGTGTATGGCCAGGTATTTAGAAAATGTCTCCCCTATGCAATAAGCTTCATGCTTCCTTTTTAACACCACAAAGCTGACCAATTTCTGGTTGTTCACTGAAAAAAAACTTGATAATCTCTAATAGTAACATGTGAAAAGCCAATGGATTTCACATTTTAGCTATTTTAGGATACATAAGAGTATGTTTTAAAGCTTTCATACCTGCTGTAGAAGTCCAGAATCAGAGTCTAAGACACAGGCATCAATGAGAATGCTCTGAAAAACAAAAACCACCGTATGTAAGGGGTAGCATCCAACAGCAGTTAGCAGGACTGGAAAGATAAAAGGTAAATACCTGCTTCTGTGCTGCAAATATCACATTCATAAAATTCATATACTGCAAAGCACTGTCTTCTGCAGCTTTGATTACCTAATACGTGGAAGCAATACAAAGAACATTACACCATTCTTTTAAAGGAGACACATAGCATAACTGAAAATTCCCCCAATCTAGTAGGCAATAATGAATAATATAATAATATATTTAATAATATAAATAATGTAATATATAACCAGTGTTTCACAATTTTTCACAATTTTTTATTGGAGCTTCCTAGACATCAGCTACAGTTCTTGTCCATGTTTCAAATGAGGAGTGGGCATAACCTAACGGTTCCTGGCCGAAGCACAGAAGGAGGAAGGTAGCCAATCACAGCCCTGCAGTCACACAAGAGAAGATAGTCTTTCCTATTAGGTAAGCCTAGCTGCTGATTAGTTCCTTTCCTACTGTGCAGTGTGCTGAGTGCAGCTGGCTGCCCTGCACAGCCTGGGAAAGGAGGCAGCAAGAAATTAAATAGATGGGCAGGACTATGTCTCCTTTAATTAAAACTGACTGTCTAGGAATCTAGAACATTATTACACAGGTAAAGAAATTCTGCGACCTTACCAAAATCCTGGACTTCACCTCCTGCCCTGCTGTAAGTTGAAAGAACATTACTTTATACAAAGGAAAAATTGTGTTTATCAACGTTCATAAAAATAAAGTAAAACAGTCATTAAAACTGCAGGCAGCAAATATGCGACCGCTTATTCACACTGCAACACTATGCACTATGTATGAGTTCTCTTGGTGCATTCAGATTGTATAACAATATTGCCATCAATATTTGATGCCTGACTTACTGTTAAACCTGTTAAGTGTTCAGTAATCCTTTTCTGGGAGGGGATGCAGGAATCCTCCTTTACATGCAAAGGTGTCCTGCAGTGCAATGCATGGCAACTCAAGTGTTGCTTGTTCTCAGTTTGATCAGAACATTTCATTTTGTATGTATTACATAGTAATGTCTGCTCCCGTAAGTAGAGATTCGATTAATAGAAAATGACTTGCATTGCAATATGTTGGAATGCAGGAAACTCTACTGCTTGCCCTAAGACATGTAGATCTATGTATGCACTCTTACAGTCATTACAATGATTGGCCTGGGAATAAGATTTTCCTTAACAGGCAGACAAAGGGGGTATGTTTTTTCTCCCTACAAATTGCCAAAGAATGCTAAAAATGGACATATTAACCAAAACACCGTATGGACAGAAAGAAGAGTTGCATATACATACCTTTTGTATCTTTGGCTATTTTGTTAATATCTAGATAAGGTCTGTGATCAGGAAAAAATCATGAATCAATGAAAGGGAATAAGGAAACAAGAATATTGTTACAGATATTAAAAAATATAGTCCTTACTTATATATATATATATAGTGGAGGAAATAATTATTTGACCCCTCACTGATTTTGTAAGTTTGTCCAATGAACAGTATCATTTCAATGGTAGGTTTATTTTAACAGTGGCAGATAGCACATCAAAAGGAAAATCGAAAAAATAACTTTAAATAAAAGATAGCAACTGATTTGCATTTCATTGAGTGAAATAAGTTTTTGAACCCCTACCAACCATTAAGAGTTCTGGCTCCCACAGAGTGGTTAGACACTTCTACTCAATTAGACAACCTCATTAAGGACACCTGTCTTAACTAGTCACCTGTATAAAAGACACCTGTCCACAGAATCAATCAATCAAGTAGACTCCAAACTCTCCAACATGGGAAAGACCAAAGAGCTGTCCAAGGATGTCAGAGACAAAATTGTAGACCTGCACAAGGCTGGAATGGGCTACAAAACCATTAGCAAGAAGCTGGGAGAGAAGGTGACAACTGTTGGTGCGATTGTTCGAAAATGGAAGGAGCACAAAATGACCATCAATCGACCTCGCTCTGGGGCTCCACGCAAGATCTCACCTCGTGGGGTGTCAATGATTCTGAGAAAGGTGAAAAAGCATCCTAGAACTACACGGGAGGAGTTAGTTAATGACCTCAAATTATCAGGGACCACAGTCACCAAGAAAACCATTGGAAACACATTACACCGCAATGGATTAAAATCCTGCAGGGCTCGCAAGGTCCCCCTGCTCAAGAAGGCACATGTGCAGGCCCGTCTGAAGTTTGCCAATGAACACCTGAATGATTCTGTGAGTGACTGGGAGAAGGTGCTGTGGTCTGATGAGACCAAAATAGAGCTCTTTGGCATTAACTCAACTCGCTGTGTTTGGAGGAAGAAAAATGCCCCAAAACACCGTCCCCACCGTCAAGCATGGGGGTGGAAACATTTTGCTTTGGGGGTGTTTTTCTGCTAAGGGCACAGGACAACTTATTCGCATTAACGGGAAAATGGACGGAGCCATGTATTGTGAAATCCTGAACGACAACCTCCTTCCCTCTGCCAGGAAACTGAAAATGGGTCGTGGATGGGTGTTCCAGCACGACAATGACCCAAAACATACAGCAAAGGCAACAAAGGAGTGGCTCAAGAAGAAGCACATTAAGGTCATGGAGTGGCCTAGTCAGTCTCCGGACCTTAATCCAATAGAAAACCTATGGAGGGAGCTCAAGCTCAGAGTTGCACAGAGACAGCCTCGAAACCTTAGGGATTTAGAGATGATCTGCAAAGAGGAGTGGACCAACATTCCTCCTAAAATGTGCGCAAACTTGGTCATCAATTACAAGAAACGTTTGACCTCTGTGCTTGCAAACAAGGGTTTTTCCACTAAGTATTAAGTCTTTTTTTGTTAGAGGGTTCAAAAACTTATTTCACTCAATGAAATGCAAATCAGTTGCTATCTTTTATTTAAAGTTATTTTTTCGATTTTCCTTTTGATGTGCTATCTGCCACTGTTAAAATAAACCTACCATTGAAATGATACTGTTCTGAGACTTTTCATTTCTTTGTTATTGGACAAACTTACAAAATCAGTGAGGGGTCAAATAATTATTTCCTCCACTGTATATATATATATATATATATATATATATATATATATATATATATATATATATTGCGCACACACACAAGAACAAACTAGAGAAAGCGGGTCACTAAACCAAGTATAGCAGACAAAGAACTCTTTTGTTTCTATTTTGAAAATGCAAAACCAAATCCTGGTACATTTTATAAGTCTGTAGGGTTCACTGTACAGATTCTCTTTTCCTATTATTTCCTATTAACTGTTCTGATGTAAATACATTAAACATGGTGCAGCACTCATATCTCTATATATATATTTTTATATATTGCTTTTAAATTGAATTCTGCCTACACAATGTATACTGAGTGCAAACTCATATTAAAATGTTTACAACCTTTGAGGCTATAATAAAAATACTTTTGTTATGAGAATAAAATGGATCAGCTTTTAAAGAGGATAAAAAGAAATCTGTTTTTCAAAAGAACAGATTTTTTTATATTTTGAAATTTCATGTGGCCATATTTTTCATTTCCCAGAGTGCCATAGCCATGTGACCTGTGCCCTGATAAACTTCAGTCACACTTTACTGCTGAGCTGCAAGTTGAAGTGATAGTGGGACCAGTCCCATACCAGTCAGTTGAACTGAAGAAGCTGCTCGGATGAGTAGTGAAACGTCTTCAATGATTACTTAACAAGTCCAGTTGCTTTAGATTTATTTATACTGGACATACCATGTCCTGGATGAATGAAAATCTTCATAGACACACATATACATATTATATATATATATATATATATATATATATATATATATATATATAATATACAGTCGTCCCACACTTGTATAACTTAAAGGATACAACAGAGAGCTTTTGCCAAGGATCCAGCTAACACAGTCTCAGTTTGCTGTCCGTTTATTTGCCCTGCTGTATGGAAAGGACAATGACGTTGAAGTCATACAAAAAAACAAATATATATATATAGTCCCAAAATCGGCACTCACCAAAACAAAAAAGTATAAACCGGGTGCTAACCACAACTTAACATATCCTCCTTAAGAAAGCACTCACGGTATTTGGGAAAAAAAGAAAATATTTATTTACACAAAAACGTCTACGCGTTTCGATCCATATAGGACCGTCATCAGGACAAAGACAGGAAGTGAGGTGCGTGTTTAAATATAGATACTATCCAATCGGTGTATCCATATAAGTAAACTAATGTTAACCCATGATGTGCTCATAAAAAACCACAGTATATCAATATTATAACCAGTAAATAGGTGCATTTAAATATAAAAGACTCCTCAATGTGTAACCAACATGTCTATTACGTTTAAAACAATCAGTAAGTGTTTATATCCTTGTTATAGATATATATGTATATCCTTTTTATAAATATATCACCATTAAAAGGTGAAATAAAAACGTATACAAAAAATGTTCAAATTAACCTCAAATTAATAGAAGTGTTAGTGCACTGAACTGCTTAGTATATAATAACACTTAGATCAAGGCTAAATATGGCAAACAAAGTGTTAAAGAACCATCACATAACAAAGTGGTATATAAATCTCACGTGTTAAAAATGTGATTTAAAACACATGCAAAGGTTTTTTTTAAAAAATATAAAGCGTTAAAACCATAGATTAAAAAGGAGACCGGTGTTATGGGACCCAAAGTTGTCACTTAAGGCTCAATACATCACTTAACAGTCCCATTTCACAGATTATCATTATACTACAGGACCTATAGGTATAGCACCTAACCACCTCCCTTTATTCAATTGTAAAGGCATGGGCAGCACATTATCAAATCTATCAGGCCCTATTACTGTCTAGCAATTCACAGGGACAAGAAAGTAAATACATAAAAAAGCACATTAAGTGCCTTCTCCCCAGTAGAATAATATGTCAGGATCCAATACTGTATTATATAGATATTCAAGAATTGATTTGCCCTAGACCGTGTAGTATCCCCAACAAACATCATATATCAATATACATTGCCGTAGTGTGTAAATATTTAAGACCTAATTAACCCAGGCAGTATAATATCCCTAATAAGCAATATCATGAAATAGGACAATAATAATCCCGTTCAATTGCAAACTCTCACATGTTGCCATATCTTAAGAAAAAATATGAACTCGATTGTCTCATAAGAAGCAGGAGAGTGAAAACATCTCATTCAAACCACGTGGGGCAATGGTATCCAATCTTCGAATCCATTGGGCTTCTCTCTGTAACAAAAGTTTGGATCTATCACCCCCACGTATCAAAGGAGGGATGTGATCAATCAGCATCGCTCGCAACATTGGCAATGAGTGTTTATGCTGCACAAAATGTCTTGCCAATGGGCTATCAGAATTTCCGGATGCCAAGGCTGCACGTATCACAGACCTATGATTGTTCATCCGTGTACGGAACATGGTGATGCATTTTCCTATATAGTAGAGGCCACAAGGGCACATAATACAATATATAACGTATTCAGATGTACAGCAAAGCCTGTATCGGATAATAAACCTCTTCCCAGTGTGTGGGTGGGCAAACGTGGGCCCTGTAATCAGGCATGGGTAAGCTTGGATGCTTTAGATGTGGCAATTGTAAGACCTGTGGATGCCTGATTACAGGGCCCACGTTTGCCCACCCACACACTGGGAAGAGGTTTATTATCCGATACAGGCTTTGCTGTACATCTGAATACGTTATATATTGTATTATGTGCCCTTGTGGCCTCTACTATATAGGAAAATGCATCACCATGTTCCGTACACGGATGAACAATCATAGGTCTGTGATACGTGCAGCCTTGGCATCCGGAAATTCTGATAGCCCATTGGCAAGACATTTTGTGCAGCATAAACACTCATTGCCAATGTTGCGAGCGATGCTGATTGATCACATCCCTCCTTTGATACGTGGGGGTGATAGATCCAAACTTTTGTTACAGAGAGAAGCCCAATGGATTCGAAGATTGGATACCATTGCCCCACGTGGTTTGAATGAGATGTTTTCACTCTCCTGCTTCTTATGAGACAATCGAGTTCATATTTTTTCTTAAGATATGGCAACATGTGAGAGTTTGCAATTGAACGGGATTATTATTGTCCTATTTCATGATATTGCTTATTAGGGATATTATACTGCCTGGGTTAATTAGGTCTTAAATATTTACACACTACGGCAATGTATATTGATATATGATGTTTGTTGGGGATACTACACGGTCTAGGGCAAATCAATTCTTGAATATCTATATAATACAGTATTGGATCCTGACATATTATTCTACTGGGGAGAAGGCACTTAATGTGCTTTTTTATGTATTTACTTTCTTGTCCCTGTGAATTGCTAGACAGTAATAGGGCCTGATAGATTTGATAATGTGCTGCCCATGCCTTTACAATTGAATAAAGGGAGGTGGTTAGGTGCTATACCTATAGGTCCTGTAGTATAATGATAATCTGTGAAATGGGACTGTTAAGTGATGTATTGAGCCTTAAGTGACAACTTTGGGTCCCATAACACTGGTCTCCTTTTTAATCTATGGTTTTAACGCTTTATATTTTTTAAAAAAAACCTTTGCATGTGTTTTAAATCACATTTTTAACACTGAGATTTATATACCACTTTGTTATGTGATGGTTCTTTAACACTTTGTTTGCCATATTTAGCCTTGATCTTAGTGTTATTATATACTAAGCAGTTCAGTGCACTAACACTTCTATTAATTTGAGGTTAATTTGAACATTTTTTGTATACGTTTTTATTTCACCTTTTAATGGTGATATATTTATAAAAAGGATATACATATATATCTATAACAAGGATATAAACACTTACTGATTGTTTTAAACGTAATAGACATGTTGGTTACACATTGAGGAGTCTTTTATATTTAAATGCACCTATTTACTGGTTATAATATTGATATACTGTGGTTTTTTATGAGCACATCATGGGTTAACATTAGTTTACTTATATGGATACACCGATTGGATAGTATCTATATTTAAACACGCACCTCACTTCCTGTCTTTGTCCTGATGACGGTCCTATATGGATCGAAACGCGTAGACGTTTTTGTGTAAATAAATATTTTCTTTTTTTCCCAAATACCGTGAGTGCTTTCTTAAGGAGGATATATATATATATATATATATATATGCCATTATCTGTCTGTCTGTCTAGACCTGGAAGTCGCACAGGATCTTAGCCCCGTTATTTTCTACAACACCGTATGTGTGTTGTGTGTGAGTGTTGAGTGTGAACTGAGACTCAAAGTAGGCCCTGGCATTTCAAGTACCTCAACAGCCCACTAAATAGTGACTGTCTGGCATCTTACAGCAGCCCCTCTGGCATTTGTTAGAATACACAATTTGCCATCCGGGCCTATATATTTATATCTAACTATCTTCTAAATACTGATGCATTACAGTAGATCACACTGCAGATAACTCTAAAGGCATGTGGCTGTGGTAAAACACACTGCAACAATCACCATTCCTACCACTAGTTCTGCCCAGAGTTGACAATGAGCAATAAGGAATCAGTTATAGATGGATACTTATATGAAAGGTAAAGGCTCTTAGATACTCTCAGACACAGCTTGGAAATAAATAACACATTATACAACTTTATTTGACTTAATAATCTAATTTTACTACTCTGTAAACTGAATCTCTAATAAAGCAAACTGACATTCTGGAATAACTAATACATGTTGGTAACAGTCCCAGTTACTTAGAAAAGGATGAATATTTTAAATTTTCTTACTTTTGGTCATGAGATCCTTAATATCATCCGCAATCATTTCATTTGCAGCAGTCAGTAATTCATATTTCCCATCTTTGCTCCCTGATGCATTAGATTCAAGGATGGATGCTTCTGCAGAAAGGTCACCACATTTCCACTGCTTACCCGGGAACAGAAGTCGACTAAGGAGGAGTAACACAAATAGCAAGTGTCTAATAAATGTTCCCATGTAACAGGTCATATCTTTCCCATAAAATATTTGGGGTGGCGTACTGACATGGCTTTTACAGGTACAAAGAACTGAACTGTTTTTCAGTTCAGCAACTGTAAGCAGCCAACACTGTTGTGGTCCATCTGACATAAAACTCTCTGCTCAAGAACGCTATGATCAGATTTAACAGAAAGCTAATCCTTTATAGGGGTACACCTCTATCATTGTATGTGGTAAGGTTATTCTGAAGGTTATTCTTAATGAGGTTGGGAGTTTGCCTTAAGCTGTGCACTTTGTTATTACTGCAAGCTAAATAGCCTTTCAGTGTTAGTATTCTTCATAGGGAATTATAGGTCGCTGTCATGCTGCATGCCTCAGCTGTTTCATTAACTATATATAGAAGATTGCAACAGACATACTAACTGTCCCATTACACAGGGGTTCTGAAGAACTATATTAAAATTTGCAGAGGACACCTTGGCATCCCCACAGATATGCTCACCGTCTCTTGGGCATTGCAGATATCCCTTATATGTACGCCCACACCAGACTTACCTACAACTATTTTACTATGCTAAAAAGGCCGTTTTTTGCACTGGCAGCAGACATCTGCATTGATGACACCTTACCATATCAGAAACGAACATATATTGCCAGAGACTGCCCCAATAAATTTCATGCCATCTGGGTTGCTTGGTAAATGCTCTAGCTCTACTAATTAACTTAATGCCTGCATACACTGTGGTACTAATGCTATTTACTTGCCACACCTTTTCTTACCTTCCTGCTTTCTTTCTTTTCCGTTTCTCAAACTATTGCGTAAAAGTTTGGGAAAATAATAACTTTTAAAAAAAGGGACCTATGTGTTGCTGTAGGCATAGTAAGGCCCAATGGTGTGGGTGGCAGTACACTTTCATATAAGTTAAACCAAGTGCAGAAATAACATAAGAGGAGATGAGGACAAAGGCAGTTAATTGTTTTTGCACTTGATTTACTAGTTATGAAGGAGTTGTTACCTGTGGTGCAACTTGTGGCCAATGGGTCCGCCTGCCACTCACACAAATGAGTGTTATTCTCCCTTTTAACTATTATTGATATTGGTACAGATAAAAGCTCTGTTTACCTCTCTTGAATATGACTGGCAATGACAGCAAGCTTGTTATTACGGCCCATAAATAGATGGGAATTCCCCATCACTATTACTGCATCAATGCATTTTGGAAGTGTTACCTGCCGAAAATAAAACATAAAAATGGTTATAACAAGCCTGCATATTAGCATATTTTTAAACACAGTTACATTGGGCTAACATGCCTGACAATTACATAATAAGCTGGATGTAATTTAAAGGCAACACAGAAGGAACTGATAGGATTGGATACAGAGAAATAGAATTGTATGTGATTGCCAAGCAATTAGACTGAGATGAATGGTCATGTGATTGTTGTTATGATACTGATCTGAAGCTGCTGCAACACTGCAAGACATTTGCAGTTGAATAGTCTGCTGTACATGGAGTACTTAACAACCAAATAAATTATTTTTTAGTGTGTGGGTAGTAAGCTCAACTTTTAACAGGACGGCTAACCTACCAGGACCACTTGTAAAATGCAATGTGTCTGGTTCATAAATGACTTTTTCTTTACCTCTGAATGATTAAGTGCCTGCTGACCCCACCAAATAGGATTCACATCAACAACAACAACCAAAAGATTCACGTCATCATCTGCAGGAAAGAAGGAATTTTTGAAATGCCTATTCTAGCAATAGGATGGGTGTCAGTTCTCTATTATCTTTAAAAATTCTACAAAGCATTTATATGCATTATGGTAAATCACTACCATCAACTGAATAATATATGCCTTTACAAATTCCTTTCAAATGTGTAACTATATTGAAGTTTAACAGTTCTCAAGAAACTTATTCCCTGCAGTCTGCACTTGACGCTGCTGGTTCATTCAATATATTTTTCTACCAAACTGGAATCTTTTAGGGCTGGTATCTACTAAAAGTTGGCAAGACCCATGATTCAGCATGGGATTCTATTGTATGAGAGCAACAGAGTTAGTTGGAACCATTGTGGGAAGCAGCTAACATTGATAAAGCACAGATGCCTATAGACTAGAAGTTATACAGGTAAATCTTTAATGTTATAAGCTATATAACATATGATAGTATAATTTACAGTAGCATATTCATTTAAGATGCCAGCATTATTAGCATGTAATAACATTTTTATACATATAGTGCAAACACACTTTATTATCATTTATCCTGCAAAATTCACAATTCAGGGTACAGCTACAATGGAGACATCTGTGGACCTACAATACAGGCAATATCTTAATGGCAGTTAGGGTTGGGAAGGCAATTTTACACAATGCTGGGGCAACACAAGATTTAAATAAATCCATGAGAAGGGGTAAGTGAAATGTCCGCTTGGTACAGGCAAATTTGCCTGTGTTCCATTTTAGGTTATAACATTTATCATTTTCATGCACATACTTTTATGCAGTGCGGCATTTGACATTTACTGAATAAGGTCCGTCACACTGGATGATGGCATTACCCTATATTTGGCAATCATATAGGAGTAGCACTGTATGTTGGCAAAGGTTTGTCATCTGCTATGCTACACAGACTTGTTTCAGAGAATAAGGAGTTGTTTGCGGCAGATTATTAACTGATTGCTCAGTTAATAAAAACTAGTGGGGGATCCAGTGGGGAACTGATTGATGTAGAAATAAAAATTGAACTAGGTTTCTAAAGTGTTTATAAAAAAGGCTGTAAAAGATGTTGTATTAGGGACCAGTACCCACTTGTTATGCCACTGGCCTAGACTGGCAATATGGATATTCTGGCAAATGCCAGTGGGGCAGCTGTTAGGTGCTATAGACTTGTGCTTTATTTTGGGCCAGTGGGTCTGCCTAGGCCACCAGTCCACCTGCATTAAATAGCTTATAATAAGTTGATATATGAATTGCATGCAGTTTCCAAATGATTCCTGAATGTGTCACTGAGCTGTAGGTCCGTTGTGCGCCTGTCAGCATGGGACATTTCCATAGCTACCCTGTAAGTAGTATTCTGTACTAACCGGAAGTGGCAATGGTATTATGGTGCGTATTTCTGGGTTTATATAGCGCAGGGCTTTATTATCATCCTGCACTTTTCACAATGCGCCCAAGCTCTGAATTGTTCTGAAGAACCCCAACACCAAGCATAGCCTGGCAGCCTCTCAGGCGGCACCCCCACACCGCACAGCCGCATTCATAAAATCCACAACACCCAGGTAACTCACCAGAAGCCATAGCAACTCTTCTTCTCAGAATGAAACAGCCATTGCACTGTCGCACTCCAATGACGTCGTCCGCGTAAGGGCGTCTTCTGTCAGCTCGCCATGCCGAGATTAACTCTGTCCTTGCCAGATGATAGCAGGCCGGCGTGGAGAAGCTTTTGGGTTGTAGGGTAGTAGCGACTTTTTCTTTCAGAGAACGCAGGCGGAACCATGAATGAAGAAGGTGAGGACTGGGGTCCGGGGTCCCGCAGCATATACACAAGCCGAGCGCCCCAGCAGTCAGGCTCACGGAGCGGGGGGTCAGGCCATGCTATATGGAATTCAGCGATAAAGTTATCTCCAAGCTGTGGGCTTCCAGCTGCCATTGGGATCTACCAACCTGCTGGTAAAAGCTCCACCGATGCAGGGTGGACACGCTACAGATACATTGCCGAAATATATCAAATATATAATATATGGCCCAATTACCAATGGAAGCAGCTGGCATGGTATAACAGTCTCTGTTGTGAAGGAGCCCTCATATTGTCAGCTCTTATGTTAACCCTATTGTCCCTGTGACATTATCATATCCCACAGCTACAGACAATGTTGCTTTATAAATAAACTATTACATGATATGGGCCATTCTCACTTAGTGCAGTATTTACTGCTGGTTCCCTGGCCCTGGCTTGGGTATATGGGATAATATAGAAAACAGCAGTAGAAATAAAGGGAAAGTGATGGAAGAGCAGTCGGAGCAAGGTTACATTCATTGGAATTTTGACTGTAGAGCCTCTTAAACAAACATGCAGGGAAGCTGTATAGTGTGAATATTTGCTTTTTATGTTTCAATTTTTTACCTCATAAGTCTAGATAGTATAGATATAGTATAGTATCGTAATATAGATACACATTAAGAGGAAAGAGTAGGGAACTCACACAGACGCCTACTATTACCCCAAATTGCTTCCTCAGTGCCTGGTTAAAACTCAAATATTAAAAGAGACTAAAAGGTTTGTAAAAAAAATGCCTGACATGCATTTAGCCAGAGATTTATTAAAGGCGAAACGCGCGTCAGGCAGTTTTCTAAAATCTCTTGAATATTGGGAGTGTGTAATAATTGGAATTTTGTCAAATTTGCACAAGACTTCTATAGGGTGTTTGTTCTTGTATCTTGTTGTAGTTCAACTACTAGTTCCTAGTTAGGTATTTGGGCCTTGGAAATTGGAATCATTTAAGTTTTCCTCTTCTGTAATATTGATATAAAGACAACTTTAATCACAGCACTTGTCACTTTAATCAAATTGGGGGACTGTAATAAGAAATACTATTGCATTAATATAACAAAAAGCACTAGTATTTTGTTTAGAAAAGTAAATTGAATAGACCTTGAAAGGTTGTCTTCTCTTTCTTCTTAATTTGTTATAGTTCGACTACACCCTCGCAAGGTAATCTGGTTCTTGGAATTTAAATAGATAATTCTGAGTAGGTAAAAACTTTTTACCTTATCAAAATATAGATACAGTAATTACATAGGGTAAGTTCATGGCATTTTACCTTTATAGAGCAGTGATCCCCAACCAGTGACTTGTGAAAATGTTGCTCCCCAACCCCTTGAATGTTGCTCTCAGTGCCCCCAAACCAGGTTTTTTTTCTTCAATTCCTGACTTGGGGGCAAGTTTTGGTTGAATAAAAACAAGATTTACTACCAGATAAAGCCCCTGTAAGCTGACAGTGTGCATAGAGGCTGCCTAATAGCCAATCTTAGCCCTTATTTGGCACCTCCATGAACTTTTATGGTGCTTGTGCTGCTCTCAAAGTCTTTTTACATTTGACTGTGGCTCACGAGTAAGAAAGGTTGGGGATCCCTGTTATAGAGTAATCCATAGTAATACTACTCTTAATCTGTCTGGTGATGATTGAGCAATGGAACCATATGTCTATTTGGTTGCTGTAGTTACTGCAGTGTTGCAAGACTGAAGTTGTGACTGTGAATTTCTACCATGCTGCTGAACCCCCATTTAAGGCTTATGGCACATTGAGTTGGTTTGTAAATACATTGTTCCTGAAACACTAAGAACTGCGGCTTGTGTGTCCCACAGGGGTGTTGGTTCATTCCCAGGGAACCAGGAGCACATGTCCAGTACTTCACATTCCTAACCAATTCTGTAAAATGTGTAAGCAGAAAATTCAATAAAAAGTAAGAGACTGATAAAGGAATGTGCATTATTTGGCCCCAGTGAGTCTGAGTTTCATTGTCCTGTATATCACTTTGTAACCTTTTAATTATTTCTCACTCTTGCTGCTTTACACTTTATCCCATGTAGAAATTGTACAGTATTTCAAATGTCAACTGCAAGAAGACACCGATGTTGCTACTGCTGTTGCTGCAATAAGAACCCTGCTAGAGTTTTTGAAGAGGGATACAGGTAAGGTACCAGTCATTTGAAAAACAGTTTTATTCACATAATCTTGACATATAAAATATAGATACACATGCTCAGTAACAAATACCACAGACAACATATGTGCATGCTGTGTACTGATTTAATCTATTACCACTAGCACAGTCATTCATTGCACGTCCTAGGCCTGGAACCATGTAGGTGCCTTGTATGTAGTATGCACTGAGCCTTGAGGGCTGTTCTGATGGAAAATAAGTGTGGAGACTGAGTTGCTTTATCTTACATGGTATAGGGGTTTTGAGAAATATAAGGGGGCCTTCACCCAAAAATGTTTTGTTTGTTTTTTTGCATAATTAATGAAAGGGTAAATCTAAGTATGCTTCCAAAATACATTTCTTTCAAATTTTACATGATTTTACAATTGTAAAAATGTTTGTTATTTTAGCAGTCTCTGTCTGGCTGTTTTTCTCTGTCCCTCTGGTTTTTACTCCTGAAACAATGTAACTTGAAAGACATTGTGCTCATGTTACATTGTTTCAAGAGGTAGAACCAGAAGGACAACAAGAAGTGATAAACATTGTTGTAAATTGCAACTACCTTTGAAACTATTAAAAATGTTTAATTTATAGTAAAGTTGCTTAGGAATACATTATCTTTTACTATGCAAAAAAGTTAAATAGAGTTAAGTTACCCTTTAAAATAACCTTTGTTTATCAAAGATTTGTTTTGTTTTTTTTTTTAAATGCTTTTAACATATGTTTTGTGGCAACGCCACAAAGTTATAGTCACAATCTGCAGCAGTTGCACTAAAATGTACTCCTCCTTTGCAGGTGAAACCATACAGGGTCTGATTGGGAGTCTGAAAGATGCCACTGGCACCCTCTCTAAAGTGGATTCATCAGTTTCTGTTTCTTCAGGGGGAGAATTGTTTTTGAGATTCATAACACTGACTTCTAATCTGGAGCATTCTGTAAGTTACACCCCTATGAACATGACAGGCACACTTTATCCCGTTTCGCTTTCTAGACTTCTTTTTATCTTGGCTGACTACTAACAAAGGATGATGTATATAGTATAACCATTATTATACTTGATGAAAATTAGAGGCTCCTCCTAATCATTGTGACACTAGATAGCAAATACAAATTAGCCTTTGGATAAAAAGTAGTAATCACCTAAAAGGGCATTATTATAAAAAAAAAAAAAATCCTTAAAAGTTAATATTTTTTTCTTCCTTTGTCTTTGGGGAGGCACAAGAAATTTCAAGTAAATTCAATTCTTTAATATAACATAAATGATTTGTGTATACCTTTATTAAGACTAATGCCAGACAGGGCTGATTCTCAGCCTCCAAATAAACACAGGACAAGAATCAATCCGTACACTGGCATCGGCCTCTCCCTGTGCCTGCACCCAGAGCCATTGCAGGAGCATTGCAGCACTCTGATGACTTTGTCTAGCCCTTAGCTGAATTTTTTGCTTTTCCATCAGGATTACGACAAGTGCAAAAAAATGATGAGTGAAAGAGGAGAACTTTTTCTTAAGAGGATCTCGATGTCCAGGAACAAGATCACAACGCTTTGCTGTCCATTTATAAAAGATGGAGCTGTGAGTAGGCAAACTTAACTGATATTTATTCAGCAAGTTACCGGGCCTGAGCCTATTATTAGCTTGATAAACAAAAAGAGATCGTATACATCTAAAAACACTGTGGTTAAAATAAGCAAATTAAATAGAAAATAAATAGTTTAAATGTAAAAACATCCATATTTTCTCATTTTTGCCATTATAAAGTACTAATTCAGTTTGCTTTGAACAAACCAACCCCCACCCTTTTCTAAAACAGCAGCTTTTGAGCAGCTCATTATCAGTGGCTTTTCAGTGGACTGGTCATTAGTTTTATCAGTTCCTTTGGGACCAGAAGTTACAGGAAGTACTAAAGTGAAACTGGCGTCATGTTCTTGTTTAGTGCCAGAAATTACAGAAACCATTTTTGCCTGTTTAAATAAATAAATAAATGGTCAGCATAAGCACTATTTATTCAGCTAATGTTGATAAGTGGTGTATACTGTTCCTTTAAGAAGTGAGAGAATATTAAAATTGCCAGTGCTTGTTCTTACTTACAGAAATAGTATTGTAAATGAGCAGCATGTAGTAAGGCCAGGTAAGTTGTATGGATATCTAGCAATGGAAGGCAAAGGCTATAACAAAACACTGCATTGGAAACGCCACATTATTGTTGTACTGTAATACAAATCCATTTAAGTGAACCTCAATCTGGGGTTTACTTGCCCTTGATTTGTACAATAAATGACAACACCAGTCTTAAAGAAATCTTATTTAAGTAATTTGTTTGTTTGTTGTTTAATATCATCAATATGTGTCTCCTTAATGCTTCACAGAAAATATTAACACATGCTTACTCTAAAGTGGTCCTGAAAGTCCTGGAAGAGGCTGCTGCAAATAAGAATTTTAGTGTCTATGTCACAGAATCTCAGCCAGACCTCTCTGGGTAAGTGGGAGGCTACTGTAAACATCTTTAAAACATTGCCCAGAACTGCTACCAATCAAAAAAATAGAGAAGTGGGTCAAATTGATATATAAACCCTTCTATTGTACAGCACAGAAAAGTGCTGTGCTTTATAAATGTGTTTTATTACTAATAATCTCATCAGGATCATTAGATGTAGCTTTTTGTCTATGACCTCCTGTGTAACTTTTTTTTTTTTTTTCTTTAGTAAAATCATGGTAGAGGCTTTGCGGAATCGGAATGTTCCAGTAACGCTGATCCTGGATGCTGCTGTTGGGTAAGTTTAAAGCTAATTGAAGGTACCTGAATAAATGAAGGGATGTGGAAACTATATATTAGAAAATATATATATATTTTTCCCCCCCACCAGCTATATCATGGAAAAAGTGGACCTGGTTATCGTAGGGGCTGAAGGAGTAGTAGAGAGTGGTGGAATCATTAATAAGGTAATGTTATACAACTGAGCTCAATTGCTAAAGCTGGAGCCTCATTTTTATTTTAACATCCAGTAATAATGCGATCAGTGAACTAATGGCCAAAGGCTTTATTGATTATAGCATATCTGTTCAGACTAAAGGTCAACTAAAGCTGTTCATAAATATTGTAAAATAAATAAACAAAAAATAATAAAACAAATTAACAAAGAAATAAAAAAGCTGTTCGAAAAGCTGACTACTAGACTTTGTTACTTTGAAATTTAGTTGGCCTTTAAATACATGCAACAAAGAGTCATGTAATTATGGTTATATATTGTAATTGTGGTTTTATGTTTTCATTCTTATAGATCGGCACAAATCAAATGGCAGTATGTGCAAAGGCGCAAAATAAACCATTTTATGTTGTGGCAGAAAGTTTTAAGTTTGTCCGACTTTTCCCTCTCAATCAGCGGGATGTTCCAGACAAGTTTAAGGTAATATTTTTTTTAAATATTCATAATGCCTTGAGTATGGACATATTGGCTGGGCATCTTTTAATATTTGTTATCCCCCCAGATGGCTGCCATTGTGCATTGCCAGAGGCCCCTCTTCCCTAACTTTGGCTTTGGACTAAATTACCACATGTAAACTTTGTCTCTACCCTACCCTCTTCAGGTCAGCAAATGTATAATACACAACAGAAGTGTAAAAGTACCTTGTCATAGATTCTGTTTCCTTATCATTTATGTTTCACTGAAGATAGATGAGGTTCTGCAACTTGCAACCTGATCACTGAAATGAAGCTTAAAATATTTAGACATCTGTGGTTTTATGCAATCTCATATGCATAGATCATGCCAAAGGTTATTTTGCCATATGCTATTGTAATTTGAGATTTATAGGGTTATTAACATTGTCTTTTCTCTTTAGTACAAAGCAGACACTCAGCAGCAGAACAAGGACCTTCTGGAAGAGCATCCCTGGATTGACTACACCTCCCCCTCCCTGATCACCCTGCTTTTTACAGACTTAGGAGTCCTAACCCCATCTGCTATTAGTGATGAACTCATCAAACTGTATTTGTAATTTTATAAGTGCTCTTAAACTGGTAAAACACAAGCCTATGTTGTTGTGAATCATTGGTTTTTACTGTATTCAGTGCATAAGGAGGCACTGTACATCTTAATACATCTTTGCTCAACTTTTCCTCACTTGCTGTAGAAAGAAATAATGAGCTTATGCTACAGCCTTTTAAAGAAGTTGTTCATAATACAGAAGGTGTATCTCTGGACTAGGAATATGCTTTACTAGCTTCTCTTCTGCAAACAGTAACTCGGCAGAACAGGAAGTTGGACACAATTTTTTTGTAGTGCAAAAAAAACCCTATAAATATTTCTTAAAAGAATATGCAATAACTATGTTTGCCACAAGCCCTATTCGTCACACACACATATGTTGGAAAAGGGGGCATAATACCCCTTAAGGCTGATGCCACACGAGGCGTAGGGCTGAAATTTTCTTTGCATTCTCTCGCGTTTTCATGCGTATATCGGCTACATGTGCCTGCACCCGAGCGTATTCCATTCATTCGGGTGCAGGCACAAGTAGCAGGCATAGGGCTGAATTTTCGCCAAGCGTTTTTCCGTTTGCCGAAAATTTCAGCCCTACGCCTCGTGTGGCATCAGTCTAAACTGTGTAATGATTTTTAGGTAAATGAACTTGGGCGGATTCCCTTGCATCTCTGTGGTCCTATGCAATCTTAAGTTAGCCATACAGGCCAAGATTTGCATATTTGGCAAGGTGCGAGGTAAACAATCAAAACAGAGCCCAGTACACGCCTGTTGGGAGAAGACTAATTCAATAAGATCCATGTGGTATTTTCTAACAAATATAAAGAGATTGATCTGTGGAAAATTACCAACACCTCTCACTCTGATATGTCAGATTTGTGACAATCGATAAATTAAACTTTTTAATTCTACATCTAAAATAACGTATGTCTAAAAGAAAAATGTTATTAAAAACAGAGGGAAGAGGCAAGATAGGACACTAATCGCTATCACGCATAAACATGGTGTATCAGGAGGCCACTTCAGGGAATTGTGACAATGGGCTGACTCCTATTAGTATGTCAAAAAAAGCAGGTATGATGTGTTAATCAGATCACTATTTCTTCCAAACACCTCCCTCCCGTTACAATAGCGTGCTTGCAAAGTTTGGCGCAGATTGTACTCCTTAGTCCCCGATCACACACCCTTCAACACCTGCCCCCCATGTACATTCTAAATGAAGATTGGGTTCATGACTCCTATCAGCCTGCCTCACTACAGCTTAAAGCACCTGACGAGCGTTTTGCTCGGTCTACCCAAGATTTATCAAAGGCAATTAAGGATTTCATCCCATTTTTGCCGCAATTTCCTTAAGTGGCCTCCTGGTACATCATGAGTGAGAGGTGTTGGTAATTTTCCACAAATCAATCTTTATATTGGTTAGAAAATACCACATGGGTATAATAATAATTTTCTTTTAGCCATATGTTATGTTTTACTTAATTATCGATCGTCACAAATCTGACCTATCAGAGTGAGTGGTGCAACTATAGATCGCTTGTGGTAACTTTCCACAAATCAATCCCTTTATTGTGTATGAGACCAGTATCTGATTGGTTAGAAAATACCAATTTAATATAGATAGGAGCACCTTCCACTTGTATGGAGAGTATTCTGCAGGGAGTGTGCAGAATCAATAAGAGTTATGGGTTTCATGGTTTTGGCCTTGTTTGACTTGTTTCAACTGTGCCATGTATGTACATTAACAACTTCAAGCATGGATCAAGTGCAAAAATAAACTTCGCTTAAGCACAAAGAGACAAACAAAGAAGCAGCATATCTTGGTCACAACAAGGTATCGCTGTCAATGTGCAACCCACTAAACTGTCCTATTTAGGCAAAAAAAAGAAGTAAAATAACTAAATACAAGGCTCCCAGTTTCTGGGGATTAAAAATACATAAAAAAAAATATCTGAGATAAGATAAAATGTGTATTTCTTATTAAACAAAATGAAATCAGTCAAGGACTTCAGGAAATACATGGTACATGTATCTTATGTACAAACATGTCTATTGTTGTGCTTTAGCTGGGTGGGCAAGTGATCAGCTTTTGTGTACAGTACAGATTGATTTCTGTCACTGTCTGAATAAGCACAAGATCAGTCTGAGTTGTCAGATCCATCTTCATCTTCACTCTTTTCTCCAGCTGCTGTCAGCTGCTTCTCAAACTCCTCTTCAGTAATTTTCCCCTTTTTCAATCTCTTCAATAATCTAGTGTCATGGAGCAATTCATCCACATCATCTTCGTCTATATCGGATCCCTAGAAAAAAAAAAATATATGTGAATTTGGTGCATCCATAGTCATGATTGAGGGGTTTTTTCTCTTTAAATGTATATGAAGCTTTTTTGTGTGTTAACACTTTAAGGCTAAAACCCCACAACTGGAAAGATGAAAATGCAGGAAATCGCTTATAGATATTTTGTTCTGGAATATGTATTGCATATGAGAAACAGTGAACCACTAAACATCAAAACACCGCTAAATATCTCACGGCTAACCTCTTCTTGTTTCCGTTTCTGCGCTACTTTCTTTTTCTTGTCCTTCCTGGCTTTCTGTTTTGACCATGCCTTGTTCTTTGCAAAATTTCTCCTGCCTTCACTCTCCAGTTTTTCTCTTCGCTCTTTCAGCATTTTCTGCCTCTGTTTTTCTCTGTTCTTATCTTTGTATGGAATGGAGTCTGTATCAATTGTGGTGGAAACAAAGTCTGAGAAATTCTTCCCTCTCAATTCTGGCATCCGGGGCATTCTCAGCAGGCCAAATCCTCGGGCGAGATTAGAGAAATCCAAATCTGAAAGTCAAAATAAGATGAATTAGGACTAAATTTTCCATGGGAAAAATTCTGCCTAAAGTGTACTTATAGCTAGAAAAAGATTTTAGAACAGTGTGATCATGTTTGCTTTGTGTAAAGGACTTCTGAAGTGATTGCAGGGATACAATATTACATGTCTGCACTATAATTCAAAACAGGCCCTGGCATTTCAAGTACACAGAGGCCCAAAAAATCCCCCACCAGCCCAATAAATAGTCACTGTCTATGGCATCTTACAGCAGCCCCTCTAGTATTTGCCGGTGTCCATAGATTGCCAGTTTGGGCCTGCTATATTAATTAAAGATAATCTGGTTGTCTGATATATGCAGGAGCTGTCAAACTTCATTTCTGCGTCCAGTGCAAGGCAATTGATCAGATAGAATTGGATTTGGCTATGGCTGGACAATTTACAATATGTATATGTATCGGAAGCATTTATAATTTCAATTCAATTCTTCGAATCCAGTGACAAAAACATTCTAATGAGGGCTGCTGGCAAATCAAATTCAGCAAGTGGGACCGAAAAGTTCAGACCGCTGTTACGTATAAATCTACAGGTCCGTAGCATGGCTAGAATCAGAATGGTATTTAAAGAACCAATTAAGGATTTAGAAACCAGAGGGATGGGTTAACGATCACTGTCTCACCTCTTCCTTATCGCATAGTTTTTAAGCTTAACACCTGTCCCTATCGCTAACCCCTAGCTAAAAAACAGCAGAGTAGCGCAGCAGCGTACATTCACGACATCTTAGCAACCAAAGACACTTCAGGACTCACCACCAACACGGACCCTGCTTGCGCATGTGCAGTTGAGGCCTATTTCCTGCTACCGCCAACTGCGCATGCGCAAGCAGGGTTCATAACGGCGCAGAGACCCAAAGTGTCTTCAGTTGCTAAGAAGATGTTGGCCAGGTACGCTACGTTGCTGTTTTAGCTAGGGGTTAGCAACAGGGGCAGTTGTTAAGCTTAAAAACTATGTGATAAGGGATAGGTTAGGCGAGTCAAGGCAGTGATAGTTAAGGGGGCTTTTAGCGCCCGGGGGTATAGTTCTCCTTTAAGGAAAGGGTATAATGTTTAATAAGAAAGTTGTAAAATAAAAACATTAAAAGGTTAGTGATATCTCCGTCTGTATCTTTGGTTACTAAATAAATGTTATAGATTACACAAGATACCTTTAACCCTGAAGATTAAGTTGCACTCATGCTTAGCATAAGCTTGCACATAGGACACGAATGCTTTCATCCCCTTCTCAAACACAGCGCGATCAGACTCTGCCATGGATTTCAATTTAGGAAGAAGATCCACAGCACTTATTAGCTCTGTCATTTCTTGCAGTGGGCACTTACAGAAAAAAAAACAAACAAGTCTTATTTTACTAAGAAAAGTATTGTCAAGCAACACCATTTGTCGGAGGTTACCAAGATTGTTGGTAAGTTAGTTAAATGATGACACATGGGGGTTGTGAAGTACATTGTAAGATGAGAAAAGGTTTGATTCACTAGCTCTTTTCTATTCTGAAGCTTGTAATCTTTATTAGCCATTACATTTGATTACTATAAGTAAAATTGTTTATTTTGGGTAAAAACAATAAAGCTGCATACACACAGACAGTGCACATGGAATTTACAATTCAGAACTCTGACCAAACACATTTTAGGTGGAATCTTTGGCCAAGGTAAATTATAAAATGAAACATCACTGAAGACCCTGTCTCTATAGAATTGAGCTTGGAATCTGCAGCCAAGTTCACATCTTGGCAGGGCTCCTTTTGATAAAGAAATCATTAAAAATATATGTTGCCACAATTTTCATCATTTTCAGATTTTCTAGAATAGGTGGCCTTCTCATTTAAGGTTTTAGGTAACTATATCAATCTTCTGCATCCTGAATGGAATTTCATTGCTCCCCATAGAAGTACTGCGGTAGGAGAGTAGGTTCCCAATAGTAGCTAGTCACATGCCATTACTGTGCATACAGTTCCTCAAGTATTAACTGAAACAATAATTGATGGAAAAGCATGTAACAAAGAAGCACTAACTGATTAAGAGGGATTTGCCCATATAAAGAGCCATGATTGATCACTCTGGCTCCCAAGAAAGTACTGAGAACTCACTTTGCTGCTGTCTTGTTTTAGGTTCTTGTTTTAATAAGATTTAGATTGAAAAGTCCCCAGTGAAAAAATAACATTACTGCTGTTCTGGATGGAGACACAGATAAGATCCAGTTGCCCTAGGAGAAGTTAAGGAGCTGCAGTTCCCAGTAGAGAGCAGACTGTAGTGTGGAATCACATCTGAGAGAAGTGGTACTTGAAAATAGCCAGACCTGAAAGGATTGAACTAGTCCCACCCAGCACAAGAATGTACCTGACTGCCTAGCAATGGGATTATTGCATATCCATGCTAACAAGGTTTGTCACCTACCCCACCTTGGTTGTATAGTGTACAACTAAAAAATAAACTCTGCAATCCTAGCACTTTGGGCTGTTCACACCATCTTATAAAAGAAGAATGAAGGAGGGCTACTTGAGTGAACTATGAATGAACCCAAGTTCTTTCATTTTTAAAAGTGTGCTATATCCTGTTGGATGGAAAGTGGACAGGGGTCTTGTGTAAACTGACTTGCAAACACAAAAAGACATTTAATTTTACTTTTAATGCTAAACATGGCTGATGGTCACATGCAATGACAGCAATCTATACAGAACATAATAACTATAAACCCTGATAGGTTTAAACCATAACCACAATGTTGTATTTAAAGTGCCAGAAATAAGTTACCTTTTGGTTTATTGAAAGAAAACTGACATATGATTCTTCCATGGGAAGCAGAAACACGAGTGCACTGCCGTGATGACCAATCCGGGCTGTACGTCCACATCGGTGAACAAAGGCACTGGAATAGAAGGGTGGTATTACGAACTGCCGGCAGTGCTGTAACCTGCCTCACTCATATACTCTAGTACTGACCAAAGCAAAACATCAGTACATTATTGGGTGTGTATATACTTTACTATTTCGCTCAGAACTTTCAGCCAACAGTGAAAAATTACATTGCACCAATAAAACGTTACATTTTTTAACATTATACATATACTACTGTACAGTGACCCTATTAACACATTTTAAATCTAAGACCAAACAATTTTGTCTCAACAAAAGATGACATACCTGGCACTACTTGGGGGATCATACTGCACAACCCAGTTTACTTCAGGAATGTCTATACCGCGTGCCATCACATCTGTACAAACTAATATACCACTATATGAGGGAGAAAAAAAAATTGAAAACATTTAAGACAAAGGTCAAAGAGAAAAATGAATGTAACATTGTATTTTTTTCCTGTACAACAGGGGTCAATCAACTGTTAAACTGATATTCCTAACAAAAAATAATATCTGATAGTTGTAGGAAATACAGGGAGCTTTTCTGCTTCAAAAGCAAACAATTCACTCACCTGTTAAGTTTCCTGAACTCTGTAAAAATCCTGTTGCGCTTGTGCTTCATTTTTCCATGAATACACATCACTTTCACATTTTTTAAAAGCGCTTCTAATGCTTTTCCATAATATTCCACGCAGGCACACGTACTATAATAAAAAAGTCAGAAATACATAAACAGGTACAGCAATGGGTCAAGTGGTTAAATCCTTAACTAAAAGTGAAAACTCACCTAAAAAATACCAGGTGCTTTTCTTGTTTCCTTTGCTGCAGGAAAGCCACCAACTTGTTGAATTTTTCATCTGCTTTGCAGATCTACATAAGTAACATATATTTTGGTATTAAAGCTACAGTAGGTATAATTTTCTGTGTCTGGCAAATTGATCTCTTAAAAATATAAATCTCGAGTTTATTGTAAAAACATGGGCAACAAGTTGAAGGTCCTCACCATATAGTAATTCTGGAGACGTATCGGTGTTTTCTGTGTACAGGTTGCTGATACTCCCTTCTCCTTCACAGCGATACGGACAGGATTCCTAAGTCCAGCTCTTACCAGGTTCTCTAACTCTTGAGTTTGTGTTGCTGAGAACAGACCAGTTCTTCTCTGTTTGGGCAAGAACCCTAAGATGGTATTTATGCTGAAATTACAATATATAACAGATCATGAATAACAAGGTGCAGGAGAAATTAAGACTTACTACCACTTACTACCACTACCTCCAGCAAACACTCTGACAGGCACAGGAGGAAAGTCGGTGAAGAATTTGAAACTACAGATATTTATCCTGCATCCAGTAGTGCCTATCTTTAACATAGTCATCTGCACTGACAGATTAGGCTGCCTTGGGACAATGGAAAAGTTTTACTTTTTAAAGCCTGGAGAAGTGAATAAAACAATACAAATTACTTTAAGGAAAAAAGGTAAAACTGTAAAATCTGTAAAGCACATTGTAAATTAATGGCACTATATCAATAATAAACACAACAAGACTTTTAATTAATGTCACTGCCAGTGGTCTTTCCCTTTTTCCTTGCTAAAACGCTGCATTAATGAAAATGAAAATCTCTTGCAAAGTGATCTTTACAAAGGAGGCAGGAAGAGAGATTTCGTGCTTAATTCAAAGATCACCACTAGTGCAATAACAAGCAATACAGTTAACAATTACTCTGCAGAACAAAAGAGCTTTAAATTGCTGAGAAAAACTAAAAACATTTTTCGTTTGAAAATTAGCCTGCCGGTAATTATGTTGTGAAGAGGGAAAGCTTGAAAAAAAAAAAAAAAAAAGTACTGTAAAAGTAATGTGTGGAGAGCTGGCGCCCAATTAAAATAACATTTTTTACATTAATTTAAAAGTAAAAAAAGGATTGGACAAAAAAAACAAACCTTATTGACCTGAACAGTTAAATTACTTGTTTTTGAACCTACCTTGCTTCAAATCCCATATCCAAAAGTCTATCTGCTTCATCCAAAATAAGAACATCAAGGGTTTTCACATAGCTGACTAAATCCAGTCCATCAGCCTGTCTCCGGAACATATCCTCCAGTCGTCCCGGTGTAGCCACAATAATGTTTCCACTGACAGGAACAAGAATTAATGCAAGATGATAAATAAATCTGTTCTGCATGGCGATGACAGAGTTAAACCACTGCTTCTCAGCTGTGAGGTTCACTTGCAGTTCTGGGGAGGCACTAGTGGTTTAACTTAAGAGTTAATTTTCCCTCATTGCACTGGAAAAACTGCTTAATTTCCATTTCTTGGAGCAATGACATGCAGGTTACACAGTATGCCCATGTGCCATCACTGACTCCTAACTGTTGCCCGCATTCTTTGTCTGGCAAATAAGAATCCTAGCACGCATCCCACTGCTAAGGAGATGCTAGGTTCCTAAGCTGCTCTTTCTTTATTTTTGCTATTCAGTAAAAATGTAGAGTGTGTCAGTGTATTCAACAGTACACCAAACTGACACACTCCAATGAGAACAGAATATAATATGTGCTTTATTATCTGTCAGTGTGTAAGCTTAAAGCAATGTTTATTTACAAATATGTACACTCTGTTTAAGCCTCAGTTATATACTTACAATGAGCATTTGCACATTCATCATTTCCAATCAACATTCCAGCCTAAATTTCATTAATGTATTCACTAGTCTCTTTCCCTTGTACATTCTTCTACAAGCTATGCCCCCTCCAGAACTATATTGATTTTTTTTTAATCTCTTCTTAAAAAGGTAATTTAGCTTTCCCCCCATCACATAGAGAAAAAAATGGTTTGCTCTTAAATAAAGTCACCTACCCATGTTCTTTAAATTTCATTACATCATCCACAGGGTTACTTCCCCCAATAAGGAGAATCTGGCTGTATGAATAGCAGATATAAAAGGTAATTATTATATACATTTCAAAAAGTGTTTAAGACTTCAGAAACATGTTTCCTCAAACCAACTGCAAAAAACTCCAAAATATGACAGATGTAACTTTTATGTTAAAGCAGGACACTCAAATTGAAGATGGATATACTTCATACCCACCATTAAAAATAAAGTTCCTGTATGTCACATTTACAGAAAAAAAGTATTTATTCATATCACTTACTTAATTTATCTTAATATAATATATACTTTTAAATCTGGGGGTAAAAGGTGTGTATTAGGCTCTGTGTCCCATGGTAAAGCAAATTTGATGTCAGGATAGGAACTGTAACAATCAGAACACAAGAACATCCCAACTCAAAACTCAAAACAGGTGGGTTTAACTATATTTAAAAGAATAGCTTATTCTTAGCAACAATTCAAATCAGTTTTAATTTTTGTTATAGTTTAATTGTTTATTAAATTATTTGCCTCTCTCTTCTAACCAGCTTTTAACTGGGGGGTCACTGACCCCAGCAGTCAAAAAACTATTGCTGTGAGGCTACAATGTTACCATTTCTTTGTAACTTTTTATTACTTTTCTTTTAATTTAGTCCCTCTTTATTCAAATTCCTGTCCCTCCTTCAAACCACTGCCTGGTTGTTAGGTTACATTGGACCCTAGCAACCAGACAGCTGCTGAAATTCCAAACTGGAGAGCTGCTGAACAAAAAGCTAAATATTTCTAAAACCGCAAATAAAAGAAAATGAAGACCTATTGCAAATAGTCTTAAAATAGCACTTTCTACATCATACTAAAATGTAATTTAAAAATGAACAACACCTTTTCAATGCCATAATTAAAAACTGTGTGTTAAACAGTATGCATACTCTTATAAAAAGAAACACAAAAAAAACCTACCTAAATTGTGGAAAATGCTTTGTGAAGTATGAGAGCACCTCGTCAATCTGCACTGCAAGTTCACGTGTTGGGGTTATGATTATAGCACCAACCTAAAAATGCAATTGAGATTTCTTTTATATTGCACATGGCTAAACGCTACCCTGAGCTGACAAAAAAAAAACCTTTACAGGTATAGGACCCATTATCCAGAATGCACAGGACTAAGGGTATTCCAGATAAGGGGTCTTTCCGTAATTTGGATCTCCATACCTTAAGTCTACTAAAAAAATCAATAAACATTTTTTAAACCTAATAGGATTATTTTGCATCCAATGAAGATTATTTATATCTTAGTTGGGGTCAAGTACAAGGTACTGTTTTATTATAACAGAGAAAAAGGAAATCAGTTTTAAAATTCTCAATTATTTGATTATAATTGAGTCTATGGGAGACAGGCTTTCTGTAATTCGGAGCTTTCTGGATAATGGGTTTCCAGATAAGGGATCCCATACCTGTACTACAAAATAATTTAGAGAGAGACAACTCAGATGTCCATTGACATTTTTTGTGTTGTCTATAGTAACTGGAGTCATGGTCAGGGTAAAAGGAACCAAAATTATGAGAACCACATTCACCTATATCCTGCACACAAGATCCAGTCAGGGTGATCTGGCCCATTAACAAGATACTTGTGCTTGGCAGTGAGTTTTGGCTCTGTCAATGTAACCGCAAAATAACTCCTGATGTAAGTGTTTGGTTACAAGGTATGTAAACCCCAAATAAAATGTTGCCTAATGAAAAAAATGAAATTCCAAGCAACTTTCCAATACTCATTGAACACAATTAATGGGTTTCCGGATAAGGGATCCCATACCTGTACTACTGTACATAAAATTTCTCACCATTTTCAGATAAGTCCATAAATAATAATTTTCCAGAAGATTGGTGAAAGAATTTATGGATACTGTATTCTGAAATACACTGTTCTTCTGCAATACTTCCATATACGAACCTGATTTTTCTTTAGCTTTTCTTCTCTTTTCAGCAAAATTTCCAAAAGTGGAATGACAAATGCCAGTGTTTTCCCACTTCCAGTTATCTGCAAGTTATAAATAACTTTAATATAAATATATTACCAATAAGTGACCACCATGACAAAGGTTTTGGTTTTTTTTCACAAGCAGTATATAGGTGCCATAGACTCACCGCTTCTGCAGCAATATCTTTGTTGTTCATAAACAAGGGGATTGTTGCCGACTAGAAAGACATAAAAGTTCAGTAGGATACACTTTAAAACAAAAACAATTTTCACATAATGCAACTACAATATGTAATGAATAATTTAACAATCAATAAGTCAAAATGGATGCTTGGAGGTACAAGCAGAAGAATAATGCTACTCAGTAAATAACAAAATAAAACTACAGTATAAACCTGAACAAATTTTGCCAAAGCTACAAAAAAAGAAAATATGGTATAATATTAGTAATTTCACATGATTAAACAGGGATATTGTGGGAATCAAAAGTACTGAAACAAAAATATCAGATGGCAGAGACAAGCACTAATGAACCAAAACATAGATTGTTTACAAATAAATAGCATTTGAAAATTGCAAGGAAAGTTTCTAAAATAATTTTTAAATAAAATTTGATAACCAGTGGCAACAAATATTAGCGACAGGCCCCTATAAAAAAAACCATAATGCCTATACCTAACATAATTAGGTTATGTAATAAAAGGCACTCATCTTTCCAGGAGCAGTAACCCATAGCAATCATCAGCAGGTAGCAAACCCATAGCAACCATCAGCAGGTAGCATTTTCTTGTCACCTGTTTAAAGGCAAATATCTTTTTGGTTGCTATGGGTTACTGCTCCTGGGCAAACTTAGTGCCTTTTATAACATATGAGGGATACAATACAAAACAAAATGTCCTGCAAACTATATATTTCCAAGGTATACACACAGCTGTAAATGGGAGGCATGCTTTGCATTACAAGCTGCTAGGATCCCACATGATGCTATGAGATAGCAGGGGCCACGGTTTAGCACTGCGATCAGTGAACATGACTCTAAATATACCAGAGATTTAACACTGAATGAAAACTGTAAGGGCTCTATAGAAGACGCATAGGCCATTTACTGAACACATAAACTCGTAGTTAGAAAGTAAACAATGTCCATCTTGTCATGTGCACCTTCCCCAAAGAGCCTACCCTCCCAGCTAAAGGAAACGTTCCGTGGATTCGTACCTGCACCGGAGTCATATGAGTGAACTTTAACTCACTCAGGGTCTGTCTGATACTGCTATTTAGTTTATGGGATAGACTATCCCATGTCCCTTCAGTAACATTCTCCATCTTCCGCAACTAAAGCAGCCACACGTGCTTCCTGTCCAGTGCAACTCGTCCCCACTGCAACAAGCATAGCAAAGAGAAGGTTCCGGTGTTCTCTCCCCCACCCCCTCCCGTTTGGGGCATTTCTGTAAAGTTGCAGAGTGAGTGTATTTCTGACGTGTCTGTGACAGGTTTATTGCGAGCACAAACTCCCGCCCCCAGGTTTTTGGTACTGAAAGCCCTGGGCTTGTGTGTGCCAGTTCTTAAAGAGCCCTCGCCTCTCCTCTAATCAATGATCTTCAACAAGGGAGTCCGTCCTACAACACCAGGGGGCTCCAAAGTCGTAAATGATAAGGTTGATCTATGTTACAATGTTTCTATTACGATCATGTAATAATAATTTTTTAAGGGGTAAATCACTTTAGGTTAAATTTTAGTGTGTTATAGAATAGTCATTTCTTGGAAACCTTTTCAACTAACCTTCATTTTATTTTGTATAGTTTTTGAATTGTTTGTCTTCTGACTCTTTCCAGCTTTCTAATTGGGGTCCCTGACCCTGGCAGTCAAAAAACTATTGTTATCGTTATTTTTTATTACTTATATTTTTATTCAAGCCCTCTCCTATTCATACTCCAGTCTCTCAATCAAACTACTGCCTGGTTGCTAGGATAATTTAGACCCTAGCAACCAGATAGAGCGCCTAGCAACCAGGCAGTAGTTTGATCCCAGCACGAAATTCCAAACCAGAGAGTTGAACAAGGTAAATAATTCAAAACCCCACAAATAATAATAAATAAAGACCACTTGCAAATTCACTCTCTGCATAATACTAAAAGTTTATTTTATGGTGAACAACCCCTTTAAAGCATGCCTTCCAACTGTCCCAATTTTCCCAGGACAGTCTGATTTTAACAGCTCAGCCCACAGTCCCAGATTCTTACTGAAAAGTCCCTCATTTCCTTTTGATCTTCTGCACCAAATGCTAAAAAAGATACAAAGTTTCTCAAACTTAATTAAATAAGTAGCTTTTGGCAGAGAGCCCAGAAAGTTAACAAGCCACACCCCAGAAATGTGTTCAAACTTTAATTAACCTGCCAAATTTTGTAAAATGAGAGTGGTATTTGGGGGTGTGGTCGCAAAAAAGGGTCATTTCTTTTTGCCCTGCTTTACATATTCCAAACGTTGGGAGGTATGCTTTAAAATAGTATCTTTCAAATATGAATACATATAATATTTTATAGCAACAGGACATAATTTTGGGATTGCTGAATAAAAACTGTGTGTAAATCCTTTTAGGGCATGTTGTTTTTTTTAAGGGGACCTGTCAACCTAAAAATAATTTCAGTTTATTTTCTATTGTGCTAGTCTGGAAAAATTAACTTTACTTGCACTATATACATTTTATAACAGGTATGGATGTTTTAATTTTTTAAAAAAGGGGGTTTAATTTGAAAAGGATTTTATTATACAGTTTTTGTTATTTCTTGTACTAAACAGGGGAAAGTCTAAAAAGATAAAAAGTAATCTAAATTAATACTGCTGCCATATTTGTGCAGAAGTAGACCGTTAGCATTAGAAGCTATAACTGACAGGCTGACCAAAGACAGGTTGGCAAAACTGTCAGATTTAGGAACTTCCAGTAACAATCACATATAAAGCAGCCCCCTCAGTGAAATATGATCAATATGACCAATAGGGAACTTTTTGTGTTTATTAATATGTTAAAGAGTATTTTCAGTATCACTTTAAACTCTATAGGGCAGGCATCTCCTTCCTCTTGTCGCTTTGACAATTAGCTCTTAATCTTTAATGTAAATTGTTCTGCTACACATAAGTAGCAACATATAAAAATGTACAAGTTGGGATGTGATTTGCTTTCAATTTATGTCTTTATTATTATTTATTATTATTAACATTTATTTATAAAGCACCAACATATTCCGCAGCGCTGTACAATATGTGGGTTTCATACATTGGACATACAGAGTAACATATAATGCAATCAATAACCGATACAAGAGGTGAAGAGAGCCCTGCCCAAAAGAGCTTACAATCTACAAGGAGAAAGGGTTGAGACACAGGGTGTGCAAAAAAAACAAACAGAACCATAAATATGACCTATTAAAGAGATAATGTATTTTTTTTTATTTAAAAAAACAGTTCTGTTATCCTGCACTAATGAATGTGCTTGCTCCAAAAATGCTATAACAGCCATGGCTACTGTAAAGCCATACAAGCTAAATTAGGGCAAAAAGGCTCATGCCTACATAGCAGATAACAGACAAGCTGTGTAGAATACCATGGGTTTAGTTCTTACACTGAAAGAGAAACAGAGGTCTAAGGCCAATCATGGCTCTCTACAAGACTACAGACTAAAAACCTTTCTCATATAAAACAGGACATTTGTAGAGAAAAATTGTTTATTTGTAGGTGCTAGACAAATGAATACAACCTTTTAATGCAAATAAAATATTTTTACAGCTGTACTACTCTTGCTTGAGGGGTTGCCCAGGCTTAAGATGGTAAACAGTGTAACTAGGTCTCTCTTATCTGCAGATTTTAAGTCTATGAAAGCAAGATGCTATAAGGCATACTTTACATGCCAAGAGCCTTTGATGAAGCAATGCAAGGAACAAAATGAGCATCAGGCTTGTGCTATAGTGTGTGTAAACTTTTTGTGACATGAGGAAAGAACCACATTTGAGTGTTAATATAGTATCCTGTGACTATTGAGGCTATTGCCCATTCAGTGATACTAAGTGATTGATAGAGATTGTTGTCAGTTGTTATAAGCATACTGGGTGCAATTGGGACAGTCAGTTTCGTTTAACCTGCCTTATTTTTGTTGGCTAAGTTAACGGATACAGAAACATCTTCTTTCGTTCATTTGCCACTTACCTGTTAATATGAATAGCCAGGGTAATACATTTTAAATTTCTGTCCCTGTGACAGTCTGCATCAATGGGTTGGAAGATGTGCTATTTTTTTCCTCCCTCTGTGGTTTTTTTTCTGCCCTACAAACTCTTTCCCCTTGATGCCCAGAGACTTTGCAGCAATGCAATTTACCAAGGACCATAGCAGCTTTTTTCTGCACTTCATTTAATGCACGCTCCAACTACTACCAGAATACAGTGTCTTGAAATAAAAATATACGAGGGACCATGAATAGTATAAAGACTAATAATGTAAAAAATTCAGGGACACGTCTAGAAAACCCAACTAGAAGGGCTGCAATTATTTCAATTAAACACAATCAAAGCAGCCCTGCAACATGCCTTTTAAAAAGTCCCTATACAAATGCATTGACTTTACAGTGCTATAGAGTAGCGGTCCCTAACTTTTTTTGTACCACTGACCTTTTTCAAGCAAGACAGTGGATAGTGGATTTAATTATTAAATATAATGTAATTATTACATTTTATATTATGCATTTCTATTATTATTATTACATTATAAAATATAATACAACTCACCATAATCCAAAATCACAGGGGGACCCGAGCTTGTTTCCATGCAACTAGACGAGCCCAGCCTTCTTGCTCCCACCTAAGTGGTGACATTTCCCAATGCTTAGTATGGAGGATTAAAGAACAAGGTATTTTGGTATTAAAGTATTTTGGTCCTTGTCATGATCAGTAGAAAGCTTTCTGGGCTTTGCATTACTGTTGTCATTGTTGTGTAACACCCCCTGATCACAGGTATTGGGGATGTTTTCATTGTCTTTGAAGCTATTATAGATTGCAGCCGGCACCAGAGGTTCAGCATAGCCAGGGCCCGGCCCGGTGGTTGGGGAGCCCTGCTATATGGTAGGCCCTTTAAAGGAGAAGGAAAGCCTAAGTCACTTGGGGGTACCAAAATGTTAGGCATCCCCAAGTGACTTTAATTGCTTACCTTGTACCCCGGGCTGGTGTCCCTGTTAAGAGAGAACCGCAGCGGGTACCGAAATGTTAGGCACCCCCCAAGTGACTTAGCCTTTCCTTCTCCTTTAAGAGCGGATTTCTCAGTATACATTATTTTTTAAAGGGCCCCGCGGTGTAAGGCCCTGCAATACTTTGCAAGTGAGCACATCTATCAAGAACAGTAGTTGCTCTTTTGTTAGACATAGGGTTCTCAAAGACACAGATTCAGATTCATCATTAAAGCTGATTTAATATGTATAGTCTATTTTATTAGGGATGTAAAATGGTGATTTATAGGAGAAGAAGATGGTCAGTCTAGTCTAGGCAAATATCCAAAGAAATTCCAGCAGAGATAAAGTTGCAAAAGAATATTTCCTTCCATTCAATAAATTTGAAGTCCGGGATGTTCTTCTCATGTGAATAGCTATGTGGCCAGATAGTCAGGAAAGATCGCCTTGTCGACAGGCAAAGGCTTAAACGGAAGTATTCATTATTTTTAACCATAAAATAGCTATGCAAAATCTGAGACAGTAATGTCATATTAACATTCAAACAAACACAATCATAACAAATCACAAGCCAATTTAGATGCATTGTATAATAAGCTGCTCAACACACCCTCCAAGAATGCACTGCTTAAGATACATTGATGATATAGCATAATTCTACAAGTTAGGCTTATGCTACATGCAGCATTACTAAAGATTACTATGAAGGCAGGAAATTTAGACCGGATTCATGGGATTTGGTACAGCCTAGACCCTTTAGGAGAAATTGCCACAAAGAAACCCTAAACAATGGTTTAGATTCAGGCATTTAACAAAGGTTGTATGCCTGCTCAGTTTCCTGTGAGTGAAATATCCCCAGATCTTTTAGACTGTAAGCTTGTTTGCCCAGGGTCCTCCTTACCTCCTGTATTGGTTGCTTTGTATGTAAATCTGTATGTTTACTGTATACACCTGTTTATTGTACAGCACTGAAGAATTTGTTGGCACTTTTTAAATAGATGTTAATAATAATACCTGGGTGGTATCCATAGTGCTAGAACATTACCATTTTAAATGTATCACATGTACCCTTAAAATTAGTCCTCCAAGCAACCTACAAGTTATGTTTCAGTATATAATAACCATGTTCACATAACCTTGCATAAGAGAAAATACCTTGATAGATAACATTAGTAAAAGATCTGCTGAGCTGAGAACCTCATTTACAATGTCTTGTTCATACTACATACTTACACTGCATGGGAAAATTTAAAGGAAAACTATACCCCCCCCCCCCCCCGAACAATGCAGGACTCTAATGTTACAAAAAACAGCTCATATGTAAAATCCTGCTTCATTTAAAGAAACCAATTTCAGAAAAATATACTTTTTTTAGTAGTGTGTGCCACTGGGTAATTAGTGGGACAGTACTGCAAGTGCATACAGAGATTATACAGAGATTTTTTTCCCGCTGCAACCTACCAAAGTCTTTGGAAAGAATTATCACAAAACTTCAGTAGAAATATTTATCTTCTAATTATATCCTGTAATAATGTAAAATGGAGTTCATAATAAGCAAACGCCAATACAAAAAAAACAAACAATTCACTTTTTTTTATAGAATGTGTTTATTTTTCATTGAACTTGGGTAATATTTAGACAAGCATCTTCCTTTAAAATGTACACCTTAAAAGTCAATTTACATCTGATGTTCAAACAATGACTGGCTGCAAACAGTCTTAAAAATGAATTCTATTCTTCTAAAGACTGCTGCATTTATAGGCTGTGCCCAAGGCTGAAAGTGTTCTTTTATACATGAAAACCAGTAGGAAAACTTCTTAACTTAATTGTACAAAACAGTTGTTACTGGTAAGGATGTTTTCTGTGTAGAGAAAAAGAAAAGAAAAAAAAAATACAACCCACTTACATCATTTACTATGTAATCTTGATTTGCACCCACACCGGAACCCCTTTTTTTTTGTTTTTAAGACCCACTATTTAATGAAAAATAGGGATGAAAGGTAACCTGGCTCTGCACAAAAAATGGCAAATCCATGACATAAAAGAATAAAAAGTATTGAAGACAAAAGGTGCTAGTATAAATTGCAAAAGCAAAGCAAAAGATGCCATAAGGTAATTCTATTCATGTCTCCCAGATATCCCAAGAAAACTGTAATTATCCTTCATCCAAACACTGCACAAAATGGCCTAAACATATAGCACTGAAACTCGCCCCTAGTACTTATGTACGACAAAATTAACACATACAAATAAAAATGTAATCCAGTGGACAAGGCAGACAAATGTAGCTCTATAAGCACTCTATAATTAAAGATTTGTTTCTAGCTAATTAAGCCTTTGATTGGACCACAGAAGGCTTTAAGCATAAGTTAAGATAACTTATATTGGATCAACTGAAGGTATCCTGCAAACACCTCCAGTTTGTTTTTTATTTTATGGGCCACTGAAGCCTTTTAGAAATCATGTAGAATTAGCTAATGACAGAGGTATAAGATTATTTCTCATCGTTCTTTGACCCATTTATGAGAATGGAGGATGCTTCCCTCGCTTAGTCTGGATGCAACATGCCACCTCTCACCAACTACATCAGGTAGTAGTAGGTTACCAGATGATTCAGGAGAGAGAATAGCAAAAATGTTTACCATTACTGTGTGAAAGGAACCAGCAATGTTTTACAATGTGGATGTCTTGACTGAAAAAAAGATTACAAAAATACCTTTTATTGTCTGTGTCCAGCTCACTGCACATGGTCACATTATTTTAAACAAAATACACATTTTCCACATATAAGTTCAGTTGGTGGAACTTTTTATTTAAACTGTAAAAAGTTGCCTAGTTCCAAATTACTTTTCATTACATTTCTTAATCTAAATTATGAACACTTGTTTTTCTGCTTTCCTCCATAAAACGTCACTGTATAGGCCAGCTTGCAGGAGTTACACCTTATATATATATTCTCATTTTGGACGGGCACCACAGTACAGCAAGTTAGAATCCCCTCTTAAATGTCCTTTTATTAAAATAAAAAAAAAAAACACATTTTCTTGGCAAGTATATTTACAGTTTACCCTTTCTACAGATGATCAGAAGCAAAATGAAAGGGAGAAAAAAAAAATAAAAATCCATTTTTTTGAGAGACTAAACTTAAGAGATTTGTGACCATGTAGTTGGTGGTTTGAAAAAACACAAAAACTGTGTCTTCTCAGCAAGGACAATAAAACAAAGGAAAGGCAAAAACAAAATTTGCTTTTTCTTAAACTACTCGTCGCACTTCAAAAAATCTCTTTAGATAATAGATCTGTCCCAGTGTCATAGCAACAAGTACAAGGGCTTCAAAAAATGACCAAAGCACCACTCTGCTGTTTGTGTTGTCGTTAACTGTTGAGAAAAGATAAAAAAAAAAAGTAATTTAAACATGTTCAACACAATATATAATACAATCATTAAACATGCATAATGACTCAATTTGCTCCTGCCACCTGCATGACCTGATGTCCTGAGATAACCACTTATTTGGCAGTACAACCACTTCACTTCCACAATTTCTTGCCACACCTCACTTTAGGGTAATGTCCTACAGGGAGTTAAGTTGCCCGCGATAAATCTCTGCTACAGCGGGCGACTAATCTCCCCAAAAAGTCTTTCCACCAACAATAAAGTAATAAGCTACAGTAGCAGAAATCTATCACTGGTGACAAATCTCCATGTGGAACAGATTTCTTATGGACCTTATCAGCAACCCAACTACCACTGCTGCAATAGTGAACTAAGGCTTTACAGCTGTACTGTGGAAAAAAGCATTATCCCCATATCTTTTGGAAATGACAGTGATAACAAAGTTAAAGACAGTATGACAGGTCATATGGACAGATTAAAATATCTCACCAGACAGTGGATAAAATAACATTTTTAAGGAAATAAAAAAGGGACGGGGGGCTACAGGTAAGGAACCTGTTATCCAGCTGCCCATTATCAAGAAAGCTTTGAATTACAGAAAGAACAACCGCAGACTCCATTTTAATCAAATTAGTTTTTAAAATGATTTCCTTTTTTTCTCTGTAATAATAAAACATTATCTTGTACTTGGTCCTAACTAAGACATAATGAATCCTTATTGGAGGCAAAACAATCCTACTGGGTTTAATGTTTAAATTATTATTTAGTAGACTTAAAAGGTATGGAGATTTAAATTCCGTAAAGACCTCTTATCCAGAAAACCCCTCTGGATAACAGGTCCCATACCTGTACAAGTATACCTAGTGGGAGATGAAACCTATCTTGGGTCTTATGAGGCAACACGCTCAGCAGCATGCTTTTTAAAGCTATATTGATGCCTTCCTATGAAATGGTTAGAAATGTCACTCATTAGGGCTGTGACACACAGGGAGATTAGTCGCCCGTGACAAATCTTCCTTGTCGCGGGCAACTAATCTCCCCGAAATGTCATCCCACCGGCAAAAATGTAAATCACCAGTGGGATGGCTTACGCGGCACCGCGATTTCCCGAAAACGCTGAAGTTTCCTCTCAAGGCAACTTCTGCGATTTCGGAGACAAGGGAGATTTTTTGTGGGCGACTAATCTCCCCGTGTGTCACAGCCCTAAAGTGAGCCAGTTGCTTCAGTCAGAATAGGCAGGAGACAGCATAACCCTCTACTTTTCATTTGTACTCTAGCCTGTGAAAGGATAACACAGCACCGAAGCCCAGCATGACGAAAGGAAGCAGCCCTACAGCACTCTCTCCCCATATTAACAGTAGGTACAGCTGAGATGGGGACAACATTGGGGGCACTTTTTTTATAGAAAAATATTGCCAATTTTTAGTAATTCTGATATGTTCCTATTAAAATTGGTAGGAACAAAAGGAAACAAATGAAAGTAAAAAAAAAAATTAAAAGAAGCCTAATTAGTAAGGCAATTGGCTCAGGTTTATATATTCACATCCACCAGTAGGAGAAGGTGCTCCTATCTCACCCTAAATTTTAAAACCACAAAAAACGTGGAAGAACGGAAAGTGGCCTTGTTAAGAATTGAATGCTAGTCTACGAACATATTCGATTTGCAAACCCCTTTCTCTGCCACCCAGTTTTGTAACAGTATTACAGGTTACTCACTTGCTCTGTGTATTCTCTCTCGCACCTCCATGTATTCCTGTTCATGCTTCACAGCAGTCATAGCAACAGCCAGTTCATTGATCATTTCTTCTAGCTTGTTCTGATGTGCTAAAGGAAATTAATGGCACTACAGTTAGAACAAAATTAAGACAGTAATATACCACCCTAATGTTCCCTGAAAGGGATGAAAAAGTATAGTGCCCATGCATGTCAGATGTGGGTGGCTTGGCTGATATCAAACATATCACCCAACCATCATGGCATGCATAAGAGATCAGGGTTCAGTTTCGCCTGAAGATCTGACAAAACTGAAAATGTTAGCTGTTGATGCATTGTGTCTATTGTACAATGGCCTTAAAGGGGTTGTTCACCTGGAAATTAAATTAGTCTTTCAGTTATTTAGTTTTTTGTTCAGCAGTTTTCCAGTTTAGAATTTCAGCAGCTATCTGGTTGCTGGGGTCTAGCTTACTCTAGGAACAAGGCAGTGGTTTAAATGAGAGACTGTAATATGAATAAAAACTGTAGCTTCACTGAGCAATAGTTGTTTGGCTGATGGGATCAGTGACCCCCATGTGAAAACTGGAAAGACAGAGAAGGTGGCAAATAATTCAAAAACTGTAAAAAAATAAATAATGAAGACCAATTTCAAAGTAGTTAAGAATATTACATTCTATAACATACTTAAAGGTAAAGCACCTCTTTAAAACAGAAGACCAGACGCAGCCTCCTACATTTAAAAATAAGAGTAAAAACGCAACATGTTTCCATTGTACAAAACCTTAAATTATGTTTTCAGTGCCATCTTATTTATTTCACAAAATACATTGAAACACCTTAGCATATGCTCTGAAATGTTATAGGTAAAATAAACTATGCCCTGTGTATGGAGAAAACAATCAGGATCCATTCAGTAGAAGAACTATGCAGTGAGTTAAAAAAAATTGTGTTACAAGTACAATTTAACAAATTCATTATGAATAGATTATACCACAGGTATACCAAGGTTTAAGCTAATGTTTAAGAAATGAAACTCCATGCCCATGGACCAGACTTGCAGGTCAAGAAGTAAGCTTTACTAAGTTATCATAAAACAGCTATGCCTTCGTGGCATTTTTGCAGCTTACAATACTTCCAAACACCATGCCACAAGTACTTATGAATGCATAAACACAAACGTTAGACTGGTTAGTGAAGTCACCAACTAAATTATCCTAGTCTCTCAAAACATATCATTGACATGCCAAAACAGCAAAAAGGATTAGGAAAACAGATGTATGGAGTGTTATTCTCTATGCAAAATATCCAGCAAAAGCTATGTTGCCTGCAGTAAACCTACCATCCCATGATTCACCAATACCTAAAAGAAGTGCAAGATATTAGAAGTGCAAAGATAAAAAAACAGTGCATGTGTTTAAAAAACAAAACAAAACACTATAGAGAAGTCTGCCAGATCATACAGCAAGCCTAAAGAGACCTGTTGTACGAAGGCCAAATCAATGAGCCGATAATGTTTTCTCCTGGCAGGATTTCCAAACCTGTCTGATAGAAACCTTGCCAATGTCTACACTGATATCTCTCAGCCAATTTTTCCCAAGGGACTCATACATGGGCCAAATTTAAGCAAACAGGTGCACCAGTCCAGGGTATCAGGTAAGCAATTATCATAACTGGGGGTGCCTAAGATTTGGAACCCTCCAGTAATGATACCTTTCCTTCTTCTTAAAATGATATCTTAGAAGGTCAACAGGAAAATTTGGAAAAGATACAGTATAAAAATATTAATAATGTTAAATGTTTCACCTTTCAACTACCTTACTACACAACATTTAGAGTAGAGGCAGGAAAAAAAAAAGCACTGGTTACTGGTGTTTTTTTTTTTCTTACAGTGTGTTAAGAAAAAAAAAAAAAAAAAACACCAGTAACAAAATAAGAGTATCAATGGCCACCTCATAAAAAGTATGATGTCCGCTACATACATACACATATATATATGCCATTATTTTTAATGGCTAACCAAAATTTAATCAGAGTCAAGTATAACAATTTAATTAATTAGCAAAAATGAAGTGTGTGTTTTCAGGAAAAAGCAATCAACAGCCAGCATAACTGTTCAGGCACTTGAGGCTGCAGCTGTTGGAATCTCACTCTTCCCACACCAGCCGTACCGGTAAAATCTGACAGTGCCACCTGGAGTACATGGAGAATGACACCGCTTCTAAAGATATGCTTTGCCTAGCATGACACACTCAGAGAAGTAAAAGCAGATGTGATGTAAGGGTGAGAGAGAAACAAATTAAACAAGTCTAATAAAGTGCTTCTGCGGCCACATAACAAACAGCTACCTGACATACCATATAACTTCCCTGAAAATACACAATACTGCCATGCACTAGAATAATGCCCACCTTCTGTTTCCATGTCTTGACCTTTAGGAGCTTCTCCTATATCAATAGTAAACATTACAATCTTAGGAGTCATTGTGGACATCCTATTGCTAAAGCAGAATTTGTACGTTCCATCCATGTGGGCAGCAAAGGTGTACTTTCCACTGGACTCTCGGTCTCCTTTATGTATGCCTTTGTTGTCTGGACCTGTAATCTGAAGGGGGAAAAGTATTAACTTTAGTAAATTCCAGAAACTCAGAAAAAGCCTGTTACCCTGCATAACATACAAAACTAGAAAAATAAAGGTAAAATTTTAACAGATGAGTCTCCTAGTATTTCAACAATGTGACGGCCTCCTACGATCCCTGAAAGCAACCAATCTGCTAATATCTTATAAAACTACCAAGTATGCAATATTGTGTTAATGAAAGCAGGCTTGAGATTCTAGTCAAAGGCCAGTATATTGACATATAGATAGATAGGAGCTGGTGTATCATTACAACTCCCTACAACCCTAAGCAGTCATAATCTATTGAAGGAGTATGGGGAGTATAGTTCATTTATTTCCACTAGGCTAAAACACATATTTGGGGGAGGACATTAAAGCAAGCAATGAAAGATAACTGATTTTATTATGATACTAACGTAACACTGATAGAAAATGAATTCATTTAGAGATGATTCTCTCTAAATCTAGTTGCATGTGCATTAATCTATTCCCTTGGTATCAGCGATCTTGCAAGAGCTGTTCCTGGGATGATTTCACATAATCCATTTAGACGTTTCTGACATAGTTACACTCACAAAGCCTGGCTCCACAGAGTGACGGCCCAACCTTACCTCTACGTCGATGTCCAGAAATCCTCCCTCAGCAACCTCAAAAATAAGGCCCATCTTGGTACCCGACGTGACCTGCTCGAAAAAGCATTCTTCCGCATGAGCGTCTATGCTGACAAAATAGCCAGACGCCGTGGCGGAAAAGAAGCAGAGGAGGGCTACGAGTTCAGAAAGCGTGAACATGATGACAAGAAACACAGAAGTCGGCGGTCTGGGATCTGGGCCTCGCTCCGAAAGAGGCGTCACCTCTCCAGGCTGCCGGGGTGCGAGCTACGACTGCCACGTAACGCCTGTACGGCGGCCTGACAGGAACAAGGCCACATCCGGGTAACAGTCTCTGAGGGAGACCTGGCAACACTGGAGCGCACGTTACACGCAGCCTGTACATAAGGAAACGCGGTAGCCATTTATGTTGAGGGCAAATTCTAATCTTATTCAAAAAGGTCAAAGCAAATGGACTGGCACTGTGAAAATATTATGCGCGTTTTTTTAGTTCAGAGTGTTTAAATATCAGGTTAGGATTAATTCCAATTAACAGAAGGAAGTTTCCCTATGGCTCATAATCGTAGGTCTTGCGAACTTCTTTGCCTGGGAAACCCATGAAGTTAAGGTTGTGCGCGGCTTTTGTCTCATTTTTATTTTGAATTAACCAAGAAAACGTATATTATATCTGTATGTATGTAACTATAAATAATTCCTACAGAACATAAATAGATATAGTATGTAGGGATCTCCAAAATTTGGCCCCTAGGATGGTTACCCCCCCCCCCCCCCCCCCGGTTAGACCCCAAGGGTGGGTAGTACCTAAATAGTGCAACACCTTGGGTGGTTGGCACTTAAATAGTTAACAGGGAGTTAGCTTCCCTGCAGTTCAGGGTTATGGCCACAGGGTGGTACACTTAGTATATAAGGCTGTGCAGCCATGTGCTGCCAGGTCTTCCTGCCTGGGACCCCTCTGGCTAGAGCAGGGGTGGGCAAACTTTTTGGCTCACAGGCCACATTTACTCACCCCCTGGCCAGGGCGGGCAGGGCCAGGCCAGCGTTACGCCCCCTTCGTCTCTTTAATTCCGGCCCGCCAATGACACCAAGTCTCATGTGATGAGACTTGGCGGCGGCGGCGGGCCGGATTAAAAAGGCCAAGGGGCCGGATGTGGCCCGCGGGCCGTAGTTTGCCCACCCCTCGGCTAGAGGCTAGTGACAGGCCAGGGTCTAGTGAGAGAGTTAATTGTTATAGGCCGCTCTAGGAGTGGAAGACAGGTTATTTAGCTGGGCAGCTTGGCCCCAACAGGAGCTTTTATGAGATTAAGATCTCCCAGTACTCATTGCTGGAGTCAGGGAACTAAGTGGAAGGAATAGGAGGTTTGCCTAATCCAAAGGATAATAATAAGGTAATAACCGGGGTGAGGTCTCAAGGGGGTGTCCGCTTGGCGGGAGTACCGGGAAGTGCCCTAGAGAGGGGCTTCTGGCGTGAAGTACCGGAGGGAATCCCAAGGAGGGTCGCCTGGCAGGGGTATTGCTGGTATCTCAAGGAGAGAGGGCCTCTTAAGGAAAGAAAGTGTTCCCTGATTGTTCTGTGACTTCTGCAACGCCTGTCTGTCAAGCTACAATAAAAGATATCACTTGGTTCATCATAATACCGGAGTGCAGTGTCTTACTATCAGGAGGATCCACTCTGCCTGGTAAGAATCTACCCAGGGAGGGGGCAAGGTGCCAGGAGGGCTGGGAGTCCCCAAGCAGAAGTATAATATCAAGTTCTCAGGAAGGGAGTTACAGTTCAGTCTGTCCCTATACTGGGTGGAGGCACGCCAAATAATACAGCAACATCTGTTCCCCATAGTAAGCGGGGCTCAGGATCCTGTTAGCGCCACTAGATCTCAGCAAGTAGCAGCACATTCTCTAAAGTGGGCTACATTTGGAGGCACTGCTGAGAGCTGAGACAGAAAAGAAGTGCAGCAAGGCCATACCAGTGTTTTGGGCCTAGTGTGAATTTGGAAGCCTGACCTCCGTCTGGGTTAAATTTTGGGCCCCCTGCATCCTTATCCAAAGGAGGGATAGTTGGCGCGAAAGAGAGCAAGGAGTAGCTCTGGGCCAATCAGATTTGCAGACCCGTGGCGCCAAACAACCCATGAAGTCACGCGGATTCTCGTGTGAGGAGGAGGGGACAGGGCTTCACTGATTGTTAGAGCCGCCCCTGGAGCGAACAGCCAACCGCCTCGCTGAGAAAGTGCGCCAAAGAGAGTGGGCGCGACTACGGCCGGTGACGTCACCGCGGCCATTTTGGGGATCGGCAGAACACGTGGAGCAGAGCTAGAGAGAGGAGCTGTCTTCGCATCCAGAGAGAAGAGTTAGAATGCCTAACCTCAGCAAACCATTACCATCTGGGTCCGGGTCCCCAGCCCTACCCAGAGCATCGGGGAAAGCGGCGGTGCGAATGGAGGACACCCGCCGAAGATTTATTTGGTCTGGCAGTTTCGCCGAAATGAGGGTGAGCGAGACCCTGCATTGGATGGTGCCTCTGTGTGGGGGTTGCGAGGCCGAATCGTTTGGCTCCCTAAAACACCCTGGGGCCCAATGCCCATCGTGTGACCTGCCTTATTGGAGCGGCCCGTTCGGGGCAGGTCCCAGGGGCCAGCAGGTACTGGAGATCGAGGCCGTGAATGAGGCCTATGCGGCCATCACCCTCAGTGATGAGGAGGAGGACCCGCAGGAATGCCCTACTGTACCCCCGAGTTCTACCCAGGAGGGGGATTCTGCCGGTCAGGAGGCTGAACCGGAAGGGGCCAGCGCTCCCGCCACTGCTGATCTGGCGGTGGTAGCTGCGGCCAAGGTGGTGAGTACCCAGGGGACCCTGAGTTACTCTTGGGCTGGGCCCGATGTACTCGCTGGGGGGGACGCTACCCGGGCTACCTTCCCCAGGGGCCGGAAGAACCGGCGGGGGCCCAGGCGGGGCAGCTACTAAGGTGTGAGGGACCAGGAATGGGAAGAATTCATGGGGCCCCCATCGCCAGTGCCATCAGAGACCGGGCTGGATGAGGTCCTTGCCCCGCCCTCTTACCTGCAGTCCCTCAGAGATGCTACTGTGGAGCGGGCACCCACCCCTCACCACCGAGAAGGGGCCTACTCTTCCAGTGAATACACCCCAGGGGGTGATGACTCCAGGGAGGAGGCCGCAGGGGGCATGAGGCCCATGTTCACCTCTCCATCTAGTTTTGTAGCCCCTCCTAAAATCAGCCCAGAGGAGGAGAAGCAATTTTGGGTGCTGCCAGGAAAGGCAGTCTGTGTCCCGCATACAGAGAGTCCTTAATTTCAGGGTACATATGCTCTGGGGCTACTATATGCCCTATGCCCCTCTGTGGGTCTATGAGAGAATGGAGCATATGATGGAGAAGTGGGTAGTCAATGAAATCCAAAAGAAGGAAAAGATGCCCCCCAACATCTTGACCAGCCCTGATAGAGCAAAGCGCAGACAGGCCTGGAGGCATGTGAGGTCCAGGGAGAAGGAGTGGTGGTGGGGCCGCACCATCCTAAAACACGCGGTGCAAAGTTGCGGCAAACACAACCCTAAACCCAGGTTCTTTAGCATCTGCTGTATGGAATCTGGAAACTCTAAGGGCTCTGGCACACGGGGAGATTAGTTGCCTCGCGGGGCTTTTTCGGTGATTTCCCAAAATCGCGTGTGCCATCCCACCGGCAACTTACACTTTCGCCGGTGGGATGGCAGGTGATGGCAACTCGGGGAGATTAGTCGCCCGTGAACAGGGAGATTTGTCGCGGGCGACTTTTCACAATGGTGCATCTTTATTCTGCTTGGTCAGTATTTGAACCTGCATATATTGCTCTACATTTGCTTCTGAGTATCAAACTGCATATATCTGTGGATCAATTGTCATGGACAATAAACTCCTGTTTGAGTTTGCTGCAAAAGAATTCCTTATTTTTAATTTTACATTTACTTTATTACTTTTGGCAGTGGGAGGTGTAGTTCATAAACACAGCCACCTCAATATAGCAGGTCAACTACCAATTTCTAAAATCAAACAAAAACACATAGGGGCGCATTCCCATAGTGAGCAACAAATCTTTATCTGTGCCATAATCCTAAAGTGAATGTACAGTATTGGCAGTTTTGCCCATTTTTCCACAGCACAGTTTCTCTACCAGCAGTGCTATTAGCCCAAAGCAGAGCAGTGACAGCAGCATATTAAGGTACTATCAGTTCAGGCAGCTGAATCCATTAGGAGAGGTGTCAGAGATCTGGTATTTTATTACCTTCCCACTATTCTGCTGATCTGCTGGGGGGGGGGGGGGAAGTGAAGGGGGAATGACATCACTCCAACTTGCAGTGCAGCAGGGCTGTGGCAGACAGGGAGACTAGTCGCCCGCGACTAACCTCCCCGAAATGCCATCCCACCGGCGAAAATGTAAATGATGATATGCAGTGCCGCGATTTCCCGAAATCGACTAATCTCCTGTGTGCCATAGCCCTAAAGGGAGACTGACGTTTATCAGAGCACATGCTTAAGGGCACTTGAGAAAGTAAGAAAATGGCTAGCCCCACACATCAAATTTTAAAACAAAAAATAAGTTAACCTTTGTATAACAAATCTTTAAAATTATTCTATCTATGCCCCAAAATCACATACTTTACTTTCAGCATTTACTCTAACCTCTTTCACGCCACACACACACAAATCTGCAGCACAGATCCTCTATTTCTTGCACCAGCATAAAGCCCTGCCCCTTTTAGTTTTCTGAGGCCATCTCCACCGACTGTCTTGTTAGTCGAAGAGGTCATTACTGTGCCTGCCAAAAAAAGTCCTGCTAGCAGAAAAGGTCCTGGTGAGCATGTGCAGCACTTTATTTTTAATTTTGCTAGCTCAAGCCTGTCAGTAATGCAGAGGCAAGTCTGCCTGGTGATGTTACACATGGAAAGGAGAATACAGATGCCAAAAATGCTAAATACACCAGATCTTATTTACTGTATTCATCATGTATATTGTAAATGTTTAAGTTTTAGGTATTGATACTATCATACTTTTTATTTCCAACGTTGCTATATACTGGTGTTTCTAACAATCCTGCCTATAGGTGTAGGTATAGGTGTGCTTAGGGGGGAGGGAGGGGCCCTTCCATGAATGGCGTTTGTTATTGTTTTATGGGTTAGGGCTTTTTAACATTTGCTTGCTGTATTGGCAAATAAAGATTGCTATTTTATTATGTGTAACCTCTAATGTGTTCATTACCTCTGTGGTCATTAAGTCCCTTGTTTATTTAAGATTTATATTTTATTGTGTACTTTTTACTTCTAAATTATACTGTTTACATAGCAAATAATTCTTTCTACGATTAAAAATGTTATTCTTGAACCAATTCATGTATTTGTTTTTAGTTGTAATATTGGTGCCTGAGTCTGAGCTTTCAGAAAAAAACAGCGCTACACAATTGCTGGTAAAGGAAAAGTAGGCTTGAACTCTGAAAACTTCTTCATTCAAACAATAGCAGAAACCCAATCATCTCTATACTAGGGAAGCAGTTGTTAATAAAAAGACTCGCAAGTCTTTTTCGGCGATTTTGGGAAATCGCGCCGCCGCGTGTGCCATCCCGCCAGCGACTTACATGTTGGCTAAATCACTAGGTGAAATTAAAAAGTTTTTTCACCTGAGATGTATAATATACCTATCACCCTTGCTCTAGTCATAAATTAACCCTTTCCCTCTAAAAAAAAAAAGCTAATTTTGCTTTTATATATTTTTTGTTGTTTCTTAATTTCTTACTTTTGCCATTGTTTTGTTAGTTAGTTACAGTGGGGCCCTCATGAGACTGCAAAGCTGGGAAACAAAATAATGTTGTGTTTCAGAGCCAGCCTAGTATAAGGGCATATCTGAAAATCTGCCATCTGTACCCACTGCATCTCACTGCTTTTCACTGTATATAATGTGCTGCTTGCTTACTAACAGTCTGGTGGCTGGTTGAAGCAACTTTTTTTTCAAATCAACAAAAAAAAGGATAAGTAGAAAATCTAATGTGGGGAAAAAGAAAAGGTAGGCTGTGCCGTGGTTTGTGCATCCCAACAGATTTGCCAGATTGTGTGAAGAAGATGGGAGTGTGAACTCTGGACTTGTGGTTCTAGATGGGGCTGATCTCTCTAACAGCCAGGAGACCAGTTTCTCTAGTAGTTACATAGTTACATAGTTACATAGGGTTGAAAAAAGACCAGTGTCAAAGTAGTGATGGGGAGGAGGGCAGTGCTAAGCCTAAACAGATTGTGGTTATAGGGGATTCAATTATTAGAAACATTGATAGGGTAATCTGTCGTCCGAATCACTACAATGGAACGGTTTGTGTCACCCTGGTGCCAGGGTTCGGCATGTGGTTGATCGGGTTGACAAATTATTGTGGGATTAGCAGGGGGTCATGGGGGAGGAGTGAGGGGCCATACAGTTTACCAGAGAAGGAGCTTCCATTGTTACAAAGGATACAGCCTAATATTCACCTTAGCTCTATCTCTCTGTTACCTAATGTAAATATAAGAGGGAAGCTTATCAGTTAAATTAGGAGCGCTGTAGGCTATTGCATGTACTGAAAATTATGATTTAATTGGTATCATTGAGACCTGGTGGGATGAAACATGCGACTGGGCTGTGAATTTAAATGGTTACACCCTTTTTAGGAGAGACAGAGGGATTAAAAAGGGTGGAGGGGTTTGTCTTTATGTAAAGTCAGATTTAAAGCCATATGCTAAAGAAATTACCAGGGACAGTGTAGAATAACTTTGGGGAGAAATTTCAGCAGGGCTAAAGGTTACAAAGAAAATTAGCATTGGTGTATGCTATAAACCACCCCGTATAAGTGAGGAGGATGAGGCCCAGCTACTATTGCAAATGAAGGAGGATTCACAACTAGGTCAAGTTATTATTATGGGGGACTTTAATTATCCAGACATTGACTGGAGTAATGGGGTGGCTAAGTCAGAAAAAGCTAGTAGGTTTGTAAATATGCTAAATAACAACTTCAGGTTTCAGGTTCAAAAACCTACCAGGAATTACTCTATTTTGGACCTATCTATTAATACTGAACTCATCTCTAAGATTTGTGTGGGTGAGCATTTGGGGAACAGTGATCATAACATGGTCTCCTTTGAGATAATGTTGCAGAGACAGCTCTATAAGGGATTAACTAAAACTCTCAATTTTAGACATGCAGACTTTGCCGGTATAAGGGTATCTCTGCAATGTATCAACTGGGAAGGGCTTTTCACGGGGTTAGACACAGAAGGAAAATGGAATATCTTTAAAACATTGCTTAGCAAGTATACAGGTCAGTATATTCCCCTTGTAAGCAAGGAGAGGCATTGCAAAGCAAAATCTTTATGGCTGGTTGGTAAGAAAAATGTGCTTTTAAAGCAGGAGTCCTTAAACTTTTTAAGCAGGGGACCAGGGGACCAGTTTCTGTGTCCTCGCATCAGATCATAGTGGGGGCCGGGTAAATTCAGGTTAGCATTCAGGTTAGCTGGGACAGCAGAAACTTTCATCAGGTACAAGGAAGCTTATATCAGGCAAGCTAAAAATAGAGATGGAAGGGATTTTGCAGCTAGGAGTAAAAGAAATCCAAATTATTTTTTAAATATGTAAATAGTTAAAAAATGAAGCAAGAAGGGGTGGGAACCTAATTATCACAGGGGAGTCAGTTGGTTGATGAGAACAGGGAAAAAGCAGAAATTTTGAACTCTTATTTTTCATTTGTCTATACAACTAAGGAGCCAGCTAATGAATGCTTCCTTTTTAATAGACCCATTTCTAGTAATATAACTACTGATGCATGGGTCACTCAGGAGGAAATTCAAAAGAGACTTGAACATGTAAAGGTAAACAAAGGTCCAGGACCGGATGGGATTCATCCCAGGGTATTAAACAAGCTTACCGCTGTGATTGCCAAACCTCTTCACTTAATTTTTCAGGATTTATTGTGGTCTGGCATGGTGCCGAGAGACTGGCGGATTGCTAATGTGGTGCCTTTATTTTAAAAAAAGTATTCCGTTCTCAGCCTGAAATCTATAGGCCTGTTGTCTGACATCTGTAGTTGAAAAGCTTTTGGAAGGGATAATAAGGGATAGGAATACATTGCAAATCACAATGCTATAAGTTTGTGCCAGCATGGTTTTATGTGTAACAGATCTTGCCAGACTACTTTTGCACAGTATCCCTAGAAGTCAGAGGGAACTGCACCAGGTAGTTTGGAGGTTCATATTTACACCAGCAGCGAATCCATTCACATTTGCTTAAAGTCAGTCTATGTATGGCCCAAACAAAAATGTCACCCTTTTTTGTATAAATGTTCAGTGTAGCAAATAATTGTGTTCCACACTTATTTGCTACACTGAATATTTCTAGAACTATATCTGAATATGAACACTCACATATGTGTAACCTTGTTGCAAAGTAAAGGATAACCCTGACCAAACGTTCAGATGGGGGACTCAAACCAGTCCGAAAACTACGGGACTAAAGTATCCAAGCACAGCCAAATGATCAGTGAATGAGTTAATCGGGATAACAGGGAAGACATGCGCAGTAGCGCCCTCTGCTGTCATCTAGCCACAGGGTTTGTTGGTCGCTGTGAGAGTTGCTCGCTGGCTTTCCTGCGCTGCTTAGGCGGCCTGGGGAAGCTCCAGTCCCAGGGATAATGGAACCAGTACGTGTTATATGAGATCTCCCACATTAGGCTCACAGCAGCAGCAACAGCAGAAGGAGATCGCCCTTCCCCCGGCTGTCCTGCGGGAGAAGGCTGTTCCAAGGCCAGGAAGGAGGGAGTTGTTGCGGAACAGACATGGAGGGGATCTCAGCCCTGGAAAAGAATGTGGCCGAGCTGACAGTTATGGATGTCTATGACATCGCTTCTGCAGTGGGACAGGAGTTCGAGAGGGTCATTGACCAATATGGCTGCGAAGTTATCGGCAGGCTTATGCCCAAAGTGGTACGGGTGCTGGAAATTCTGGAGGTTCTGGTCAGTAGGAACCACATCAACCCAGAGATGGAAGAACTGAGACTGGAACTGGACAGACTGAGGCTGGAACGAATGGACAGGATAGAAAAGGAAAAGAAGCACCAGAAGGTGAGAGGGAAATATGCCTGAGAATGTAACTTTGTTTTGTTTTGGAGGGCTCACTGGCAACCATAGGGTTAACACTCTGCAATGCGCAGCATCTGGCACTCAGGGAAAAAAAAGTAAAATAAAGACTTTAGTATCATTTAGTATATAGAGGATTTACATACAGGGCTCCTACATTATCCCTTTATTGTTATGTTAAACAAACACTGCACTTTGCAGAATGTATTAAATGGTAACATCACCCAAAACAGATTTTTGAATAACAAAAGCAACTTCCAACATACATAAACTGGTTACATACAAAATATGTTGCAGAACATCTAGTAAGTAGGATTTGTAGTTCAGGGTAACAGTTTGGGTATAATCCCTGGTCTCTTCTCTATCATTTGGGCTCAAAAAATTTAACTGCAAGTAACCTGTACTGGTAAAGTCGCATTTTTTTAGTGTTAAGATTATTATTATTACCAACATGTATTTATAAAGAACCAAGAAATTATGCAGCACTGTACAATATGTAGCTGTATACATTAAATACAAATTATGTAGAAATAACAACCAATAACCTTTACCAGAGGTAGAGATCTACCTCCTAAAGAGCTCAAGATGAAAACATATTGCTGTCCAAAGTCACTAATGTCCCAAAAACAACTTTTGAATACCTTTCTTATTTGTTATTATAGTCTTGTACTGACAACGTGACTGGATATGCAAATGTCATTCTGAATATAAGTATATATCTAGAGACTTGACTGCTCAGCTATAAATATGTTAAACAAATACTTAAGTGCTTACCAAAGAAGTAAAATATATACTTTACTTTTTTGTGCTCTGATTTAAATACCCAGTGATTATTAGTTCAGATACACATAAGTGTATCATCATCAGTGTTTAATTTCTTCTCTCTTTCACAACTCATCTCCTTTTTGAGATGGGTTAATTTAGTTGGGCTTATGTAGAAAAACTACTACATTTTCCAAAGACAAACATGATTGCACAGATTGAAAGGAATCGTGCAACTCAGTTCAGGATTAAATAGTCAATAAATCTGCAGTATGGATAAATTTGTTATTAACCTTTATTAACTTAGATTGGGGCAGGGACCTCCTTCCTACTGTGTCTCATACCACATGGCACTCCCTGTGCATTTATATATATTTATTTTATTTATTTATTATAACACTTGTCCTCCCTGTGTGTAATTTTGTATTTTGTAAGATTGTACAGTGCTGCGTACCCTTGTGGTGCTTTATAAATAAAGTTATACATACATACATTTATATAACACCAGTTATGTAGTGGTATGATTGCTACTTGGTAGCCGCTATGTGGACTGGCAGTCTACAGGAGGGTCTGTCAGTACACCTGGTATTTATGCAAACAATACTTGCCTTCAAGCCAGGAATTCAAAAAGAAGCACCTGCTTTGAGGCCACTTGGAACAACATCTAAAGGTGGCCATACACGCACCGATATTATCGTACGAAACCTCGTTTCGTACGATAATCGGTGCGTGTATGGCATGTCAGTGAGCCGACCGATATCGCAGGTAGCTGCTGATATCGGTCGACTCGCCGATCGGCCAGGTTAGAAAATTTTGATCGGGCGCCATAGAAGGCGCCTGACCAAAATTCTCCCTTCAGAGCTGAATCGGCAGAAGGAGGTAGAAATCCTATTGTTTCTACCTCCTTACCTGCCGATTCAGCCCTGAATGGTGTGTGGCGGATCTTACGATGTTTCGTGCGACCGATGGTCGTACGAAACATCGTCGGATCGCCACGTGTATGGCCACCTTAAAGGGTTGGGGAGCAACATGTTGCTCATGAGCCATTGCTTGGGCATCACTGGTCTTGGACACTGTGTGCAGACTGGGGTGTCCCGGGCCCACAGCCTGGGGCCACCCATCCCAGTCTGGAGCTGCTACACCCCCCTTCACCCCACCGTGTACCGCACTTCCACCTTGCAGCTTCAATGGAAGGGGGAGCACGCAGTGGCAGGGAGTGGGCTTGGGTTGACGAGGGCCCACTGAGTTTTTTCCCGGTGCCCCACCGGACCAGTCTGACCCTGACCCCACACAGGCCCAATATAAAGCACAGGTGTTGGTTAGCAGTTAGCTCCTTTGACATTTATCAGATTTCCCAGATTGACAGTCATGGTCTGATTTATAAAGATAACGGTATTCAAAAAATTGGGATATCACATCCTACAAGTTGGATATAGTTGCACGTCTAAAAATAGTGGAACTAATATAAATTATGTGTTTTTATCAGAGCAGATAAAAACTGATAAAGTTTGATAGCCTGTATTTTTAACATGGACTGACTTACTGACTAGATAAAAATGAGTGTTTCAATCAGGATTTTCTTCATTTGGATACATGTATGGCCAGTTAGGTCCTGGTTTACACAGGTGACCTGTTGGACATAAAAACAATGTAGTTACCATTTTTCGCTAGGAGTAAAGGCACATGTATGTTACTCTGTTTCTGTTGTGATTATAACAAAGTTTCTTCCTTCTTCGCTTTCTATGCATTCAGTTTAGTTTGATCTCAGTTGTTCTTCTTGGTCTTTGTGAAAGTCTTTTTAGAAATGAAATCATCATATTTTTTTCTATTTTCTGTACTGTGATGAACTGTTATTTGTATGTGATTGGTACCTTTTGCTCACAGTTATCAAATGGTAGAACAGATTCCTCCATAGGAATCTATTTAGCCTGCTACAACAAGTCAGCTATAATGTGCTCATTTAACATGCCCCAACCTTGTATTCAACTTGTAATTATACATCTTTATTGCCAGTAGCAGTGAATTAAGTCATACAATGTTAGTCATATAATTGTATGTATAAACCATATTAATCTAAGTCAGGTTTATATAAACCTTATTTTTTAAATTGCTCTTGCAGTGAATTGTCCTACACTTTATGTATAAAGCTTAGCTTGTGGAAATATAACTTATTATTATTAAACCATATACCCTAATTTAGTTCTGATTGCTTGGGAATATGTAGGAAATTGTTGAAAATCCACATTTGAAGCTAATACTACCAGGAGACATTTCATTAATTGAATTGGGGATACTTTCTACCCAGCTTTAATTTATAATAATATTTTACTTTATCTGTAGTCCCATAGGTGTGAGTTTTACTAACTGCCTGAACTAACCACCTCACTTTCATTTTAATTTTTATTTAAAGATTTATTATTATGGAAGGTGGTTCATATAATGGGGATAAGAGACCAGTATTTGAAACGTATGAAGTATGCACTGTATACAGATTTACAGATTTTAAGTCTTTGGTTCTGCATCTCCTATTCCCACACAGTTTTTCATTTAGGTATGCAGTGTTCTCCCTAGAAAAAAAAAAACACTGGAAACTTCACTGCATGAGCTAGAAGTAATGTGCCTGGCCAAAAAAGCCTGGGGAGAACACTGGGTCTGTGACTTTAACTAATGGAGTCCATTATTTGTAAGAGGCACTGGTTCTCCTGCAATTTATATAAGCATATTTCTGTTCGGCTGGCAGTTTTTGAAGCAGATTTATGGGGTAATGTAATAAATGGTCTTACATTTGCTACTTGCTTTGTAACTCATAGCAACCAATCAACAGGTAACATGTACTGGTCAGCTGTTTGAAAACTAACATCTGACTGGTTGCTTTTGGTTACTAGATGTGGGCAAATGTAAGACATTTTAATGTATTACCCCGATAGGCAGTTTGGGAATTTAGAATCATTTTTTAAATTAAGAAAGATCCATCAACTAGGTTTAAAGGTGATTTATCATACCGATTGTGTATATTTTGTTTTACGATTATTTGTTATTTATAGCATTACACGTTTGTGCTGCCTTTTACAGAAAGTATACATCACTCTCAGGAATTGACCCCAGCTCTGCAAAGCAGAAGTGCTCACTCGCTGAGCCACCGTGCTGCTGTGTCTTTATTTATTTCATTATTTATTTTTCAGTCTGCGTGTATTTATTTCATGCATAGAGACACCTAAGGCTAATGTCCAGCGGAGTGAATTAGTCACCAGCGATAATCTTCTGCTTCCACGGGCAACTAACCACTCAATAATGCCTTTCCACTGGCAACAATAGGAATCACAGGTGGAAAGGCCTAAGCATCACTTCACCTATCTAAAGTCACACAAAGTTGCCTGCAGGATGAAACTTAGCACAACTTCGGAAAAGTCACGCATCGGCCTTTCCATCAGCAACTCATTTTTTTCCGGTGGAAAGGCATTTAGGAGCGGTTAGTCGCCTGCGGCAGCAGAAATCTGTTGCGGGTGACTAAATCGCTCTGTCAGGCATTAGCCTAAACAGTTTTAATGCTGGGCAGGCAGCTCATAGCAAATAACCTTCAACAAAGTGAAGCTTACATTAATATCAAAATGATAAAATACATGAATATGGATATTAAAAGTATGTTTTGTTTTTGCTTTTTATATTTTTAACCTTATGTTTGAAAAAAAAAAAAAATAATAATAATTTTTAGCTGCCAGTAGAAATTCCCCTTACTGAAATCTTTTAAGGGCTGTGTCACACTAGGTACTTTCTCCTGCTGGCGTATGTAAATTTCCAGAGAAAATGCCAATCTGCTGCCTTTCACCACAACATCGGGGTGCACTTATAGACATTACATCTGCCTTTCAGTTCTCACATAGGGCAGATTATAAAACAGCTCTTAAGCACTTGTGTAATGCTGTTATTGAAATCATTCAACACATATGCTAATTTAGGAACTAAAGGGGTTATGTAATAAAAGGCATTACACTTCCCCAGTAGTAGCACCAATCAGCAGGTAGAATTTTCTGGTCATCTGTTTAAAAGCAAACATCTTATTGGTTGCAATGGGTTACTGCTACTGGGCAAATCTAGTGCCTTTTATTACATAATGGGGGTTAGTGTTTTATCAAAATACATGAATTACAGAAAGGGGCATATTTATTATGCTGTGTAAAAAAGAGCGAGAAAATTCGCCACACATCGCAAGGCTTAGCTGTGTAAAAATGGCGTAAAAACGGCATCAAATTTGCGTAAATTTTTTACGCGTTTTTTCTTCCACCAGAACTTATGGAAAATAGCGGCGTAATATCCGGCGTTCAGGCGGCGATCTTTTCCATTCATTTTACACAGCTTTTTACTCCGTTTACACAGCATAATAAATACGCCCCAAAGTGTTCTGCGTATGTAAATCTTTGTGTACTATTTATGTGCTTGGTTTCTACCTATCAAAAATCCACAATTCAGCAGTGCACTCCAGGTAGTATAAAAGCCGCAACAGTTAAAGTTTAAAAGTGCACATTATCACATCTCTATTAAACAGCTTGAGGTCTAACGCATTTTTTGTCAGCGCACTTCCTCAGAGACCTGGTTTCTACCTATCACACTGCTCAAACGGGTATTTAATAAATAATGTGTTTACAGTCTATTTCTATATATTATAACTATACATATTATATAGTATAGAAGACTCATTCATACCTTATAGAAGTTACTTTGTAACATGTACACTGCCATCAGTGTACATGCTACAAAGTATCTTCTATAAGGTGTGAATGAGTGACACATATAACTATGCAGCATTTGTGATTTCTTTACTGTAATTGTTTTATGTTTCTCATGTTTTATATGTAACTCATACTACGTGAGAGTTAAGGGGATGCCTCTTTATTGCATGGAAATAGACAGAGTAATCTTTTTTTTAATTTTGCAGGAGCTTGAGCTGGTGGAAGACGTGTGGCGTGGAGAAGCACAGGATCTTCTGAATCAGATAGCCCAGCTTCAGGAAGAAAACAAACAGCTTGTATCTAACCTGTCCCAAAAGGATATCAATCTCACTGAGGAGGAGTTTCAGAAACATGAAGGTAAATGCAATTACAGATCATATTCTAGTTACCCCGGTCCTATAGTTAACAAGTAATCTGTTGTGTGTTGATTTTCTAAAGTTGTTTCACTGAGTTAATCAGATTTTTATTTTAATATCTTAAGGTTCATAGCCCCCAAACATAACACAACAAAGAATGTTAAATAAGGCTGTAAATAAATGGGTTTATTTCTTTATTGCGGTCTTCCAATCAGTGTTCTTTTCAGGGTCATGTACTATTATAATCTGTGTTACAGTGTTTAATTAAAGCCATGCTATTTTGGTATCCAGAGAGTAATGCCACTGCCTGTCACTTTATCTCCCCGGAATAGAACAAGCTGCACTCTGGATAGAGAAGCATCTTCAGCTGATGGTGAATCAGGCCTTCCTGACTCTGTCATTGGCTTGATCATTTCCATTCATACAGCATGGATTTGTTTCCATTCAGTCAGTGGGAGGTTTATTTGTTGTGGGAAGTTTATGAGATGTAATGCTTCCTGGGGAGAGGCCTACAGGCATAATACATATTTAATGTGACTATAGTGCAATAATGAAAATTCTTTATCAACAGCTCACTCCCATACTAGGACACCCAGCACTGTCTTAGTGATAATGGGCAGGAAAAGTCAGGCACTCACCAAGTTATTCCTTTCTTATACGCAAAAGCATAAGAACTTAAAATCCCAAAGGCACATTATATGAGACATATTCATGCTGTAATCCAAGAGTGGCCCTCAAAGCCAAGGAGAGATGCCCCATGTTTTCTATTGTATTTAAAAAATTACTATATTCTCATCACCTTCCAGGGCTCCGTCACAACCCAGACCCTTCCTCTGCCACCATCACGGTGTCTTCTTCCACTATTGTTGTGCCACTGTAAATACTATTTTTCTTACTGACTTTGCTTATTATTGCTGCATTTGGTCTTGGGGAGAGTAAAGCTGGCCATACCCGCACCAATATAATCATACAAAACATAGTTTCATAAGATTTTCATACTGTGTCTGGGCTCCAAATTATAGTCCTGATCGTTTTTGCACCATGGAGATTGGTCGTTTAGTGAATATTACAGGTTAGAAAATTTCAGTTGGATAAAAATAAAATCTGTGCATGTATTTTGTATCTGACGATATCCTGGGGGGATCTACAGTGCATTTCCAGGAAGTCACTCTCATCTGATTAGTGTCTGACAAATATTTCCTGCTCAGAACATCCTCCAATTTGTTATTTTTAGGGCTTTACGCTACAATTTCTGTCTGAATGTTAGTTTTAGATCATTGCATTTAAATAAACGATTGATATCCAAACGTTCGTTGGAAGAAGATATACTGTATATACATATGAAAACAAGGGGCTCAGTACATATGGGGTATTACCAATTTTAAGTTAAATTAAATTTAAAAAAGGAGGGGAACTTATTTTTAACACCATGTAAAGCAGGGATCCCCAACCTTTTTTACCCGTGAGCCACATTTAAGTGTAAAAAGACTTGGGGAGCAACACAAGCATGAAACGTGTACCTGGGGGTGCCAAATAAGAACTGTTATTGGCTATTTGGCATCCCCTATGTGGACTGCCAGCCTATAGGAGGCTCTGTTTGGCATTACACCTGGTTTTGATGCCTCCAAAACTTGCCCCCAAGCCAAGAATTCAAAAATAAGCCCCTGCTTTGAGGCCACTGGGAGCAACATCCAAGGGGTTGGGGAGCAACATGTTGCTCACGAGCCACTGGTTGGGGATCACTGATGTAAAGCCTTTTAAATATGAAGTGATTTAAGAATTGTTTTACTGCCTAAGAATATGTATTTAATGTAAAGAGATAAAAGCTTTTGCTTTTAATTTCCTGTCCCATGTGTGGTCCATTGTGTGAGCCAGTTATACATTTGAAGTACATACCACCAGTACATTACTGAATGCGACTTTAAGTAGAGAGTGGCCTTAAAAAATATATATAAAATATGGTGTAAAATTTTGTTTTGTACCTGTATGTTCATAAACACATACTGGCACCTTACTACCCAGATTCTATCTACCTGATTGTAACTTATTTGAAATATGAGTAAATTAATAGTTATAAATGGTTTTCTAAATGAAAACCAGAATTTTTATGAAACATCAAATAGAAATTCCTAGCTATAGGATCTTCCATTGAATTTTAAAGAATGAAATCAAACTAGACAGCTAAATCAATTTAATCTGTAGGCCAGTTCTATCTATTTTATCAAAACGTATATTAACATTGTCCAAATCTTCCAGGGATTTGTATTGCAGACACCTAAAAGAAGGGTTGGCCAGATGAATTAAATTCTATTGTAGGCTATAGGCGTTCATTTTGTAACATTTTTTTCCAGATTTCATCTCTGTTGATGCAGAAACCAATATTGATTGAATCTACTTTTCTGGAAATATAAACATGTTTTCCAGGAAGATTAGTAACTTGATCAATAACAAATTCATTCCATTGGCCGTGGGTTAACTTTGTTTTATAAATCCTAAGAATAATTACGGATCGATCAGCAGAAATTATTTAATAATAACTTGCATATTGTTTTGAGGCACAAACAGACTTTATATTTTGATGATAGTGTCTCTGTGAAATATAACTGGAAGAAACGTTTAATTTTTTTCAGTTCTACACTTCTTTTTTCAGTGCTTCAAATATATTCCATATAAAATAACCCTGTATTTTAACTATTTTAGGAATGTCTGAAAGAGAAAGACAAGTTATGAAGAAGTTAAAGGAGGTGGTAGATAAACAAAGGGATGAAATAAGGGCTAAAGATCGTGAGCTTGTGCTTAAAAATGAGGATGTGGAAGCTGTAAGTACTGAACTTTCATGGCAGGCTCTGTTAACTTTTTACCTGAATGTTATTAAAAAGAGAAGCTTGTGACCCCACATGCATTACTATGAACTCTAACTACCCACAGATTTGTGTGCCTGTGTCGCTTGGCATATAGGGAGCAAAACATACTGTTAAGGTGGAAACTTCATAGAAATACATAGACATAATTTTTAGACCTATTTAGAGCCTATTTAGAATTCATTTAGTCCAAAATGGATGTTAAATTGTGAGAATAACTGATTTGGACCAAACCTGGATAATCAAATCCTCCCAAACCATGTCCTTTTCCACATAATCTTGTTTCAGGTGTGTGTAGGGTTACAGCATGGTGGTATTCTACCAGCCTGGCTGGTAGAAATGATGCTCGATGACAATGTTTTTAATGGGAAAGAAAGATAAAAAGAATTGCAAAGTCAGTATTTTTTTCTATAAAAGGCATAAAACAAAAGGGTGTGTAAGGAGATTTATATGTTACTATAGGTACCATATATAATACAGTATGTTCCTGGCTCATCTAGAATTAAACAGTGACCCAAGTAATATATCTTCTTCACTAGAAAACTTTAAATGTGTCTCTGAAAACTTTAAATGTGTCTCTCTCTCTCTCTCTCTCTCTCTCTCTCTCTCTCTCTCTCTCTCTCTCTCTCTCTCTCTCTCTCTCTCTCTCTCTCTCTCTCTCTCTCTCTCTCTCTCTCTCTCTCTCTCTCTCTCTCTCTCTCTCTCTCTATATATATAATATATATATATATATATATATATAACATATACTTTTCCTAACTTACTTCAGTTACAGCAGCAACAGAGCCGTCTAATGAAAATTAATCATGATCTGCGGCATCGCGTAACTGTTGTAGAAGCTCAGGGTAAGGCTCTGATTGAACAAAAGGTGGAACTGGAAGCATATTTGCAAACAAAGGAACAGGAAGCAGCCAGTATGAGACTAGAGATTGGTAAACTGAGGGACAAACTGAAAGGAGAGCAGCATACAAATGGAGAGGAGATAAAGGTAAGAGGCTTCTATGGTATGTGCCCTAAAAATGACATGCATAGTGATACATTGAATTATTGGTGGCTTTTTAAAGGGTCGAAACAGAGATATAAAGGTACAAGTGACAAAGTAGCATATACTAAACAAAGCATGTTCTTTTGAACTAGATGGGCAGCTAATCATTTATTTATTTCTCAATGTGGAACTCACTCCTTAATCCTTAAGGTTGCCCCCGGTAACAGAGATTTAACATGAGCGACTATTCTTCCCGTGGGACATTACCCTTAGGAAGAGGAAGTCTCGCGGTTTAGACTGTCAAAAAAACCTTTACAATTATCAGTAGCGAAATATGAATTGTGTAGCTTCTATGATAAATACTACAAAGCATTGTTATACTTGCTTCTTGATTCAACGTGGAGATCCGAGGCTGTGCCTGTTTATTACTGGCTGCATAATCTGTGTGACATCTGCTTCCAAACATGTACTTCATGGGCCTGAAGTGTGGCTTGCATACTAAAAATAAGTGTTGCTACATAGTTTCCCCAATGGAGACACCACCAACTTGAGCATACAACTATACAGGGGAACTCACCAGGTCCAGACTGGGATTTAGAATAGGCACTGACAATTCAAGACAGTGGCCAAACAGCCCCCCACCAGCCCACTAAATAGGGTATATATCTATGGCATCTTACAACAGCCCCTCTGGAATGCCAGAGTCCACAAATTGCCTGGGCTTGGAACTGACCATAAACATGTAACAATAGTGTTTCAATTCAAATCCCAATGCTTTTTTAGGATTTTGCCCAAATCTGAAAATACATTTTAATTTTTGCTTCATTTTGATTTTAACCTTTCATTGAGGATTTTATCTTTGTTCAAATTAAAAAATGATATATTTGGTATATTCCTGCTGAGGATTCACATGGATTTAGCAGAAGGGGGTGATGCATAGATCAGGGCAGATCTTTGATTGCATTGGACTGGCTAATGTGAAAGAGCAGCTATATGAATGTGAAGCAAGGAACACACAAATCTTGAAGATTAGTGTGGCCACATTTACCTCTGGACTGTAGATTTTATCTGACACTCAATACTTTGTAACTCCTGATAAACAGTAATTATATTAATTCAGTCATTTGTAATTCCATTGAAAGTAGAAAATGTGATATACCTGTATGTACAGACAGAGTGTTGTTTTCCTCTCTCCAGACAGAAACTCTAAATGAAGAGAGTATCTTAGAAACAGAAAAATTGTCTCTGGATCTTAAAGATTCCAACAGGCCCAGGTTTACCTTACAAGAGCTGAGAGACGTCTTACATGAGAGAAATGAGCTAAAAGCCAAAGTCTTTATGTTGCAGGAGGAACTTGCTTATTATAAAAGGTAAACTAACAACTATGTTAGGTAATAAAGAGCATAAAGCAGTGATTAAGTGAATGCCAGGGTGGTGCTGTGGCTGTGTTGCAGATGTGTGCAGCCAAAAAGCCTTGGGTAGAAAAGCAACCTGTTTGACAGCTAATGGGAAGCATGGAGAGAGTTAGTGCGACACAGTTGAGCAAGGGAGGGCTAAGTGCTAATAGGAAAAAATAACATGTAACAATAAAACCTGCAAATATCTGATGTACATTAAAAGCAACAAAAAATAATTGTTTCTGCAAAATACTAAAGGAAGTGTATCCTCAGCATTTCCAGGAGGGCATTTTAAGGGCGTGAAAATACAGAGCTACTTAGTACCCAGCCATAGACAATACTGAGAATTGCCTTTGCTAAAACACACAGAGACAGTTATCAGTAAATGATCAGCATTGTCTATTTTTGTAGCCATGACAAGTAGCTGCTGCTAGTAGCTGTTTCCTCTCGAGGCAACTTCCGCAATTTCAGGGAAATCGTGCCGGCTCGTATTCCATCCCACCGGTGATTTACATTTTCGCCGGTGGGATGGCATTTCGGGGAGATTTGTCGCCCGCGAACAGGGAGATTTGTCACCCGCGAACAGGGAGATTTGTCAAGGGCGACTAATCTCCCCGTGTGCCAGAGCCCTTAAGGTATAACTGAGAAGCTGAATAAAGCACCTGAATGTGAATAGTATTCATTGAACATGGATATGCCCCCAAAAATGTACACACAGGACAGCTGCCGTTGCATTTAGAGATTCACAAACTTGATTATTGGTATGGAAGGATGGGAAAGGAATGGGTGAAGGTGAACGCAGAAAAGAAAAAAAATGGGGCATATTAATTGAAGACTAGAGAAAGCAGAGCACAAATCTTGGGATGGAAATTGCAGAAATGAGCTTTAATGTAAAGGAAATAATAAAAGGTGATGTAAAGATTAGGAGAAAATAGGAGAAAAGTAGAGCAGAACAGAAAGGGAGAGAATAAAAGAAAAATGGTTTAGAGTGAAGCCTGATTTGTTACTCTTTGTGTCTATGCTGACAAGATCCCTTGTGGTTACAGAGAAAATGTTCAGACTATTTGGTGGGCAGTCATGGTATTTTAAGTGCAGCCCAGTAAATAACCATGCTTAATTGCATTGGAACGAACAGTCACCTTATCATCCCAAAAATATTAGGACCTGTTTAGCACAATATTATTATCCTGTAATAGCACAGGTTCTCTGATAGTAACATAGTAAGTTGGGTTGAAAAAAGACATACGTCCATCAAGTTCAACCATAATGCCTATACCAAACCTGCCTAACTACAAGTTGATCCAGAGGAAGGCAAAAAAACCCCATCTGAAACCTCTCTAATTTGCCTCAGAGGGGAAAAAATTCCTTCCTGACTCCAAGATGGCAATCGGACCAGTCCCTGGATCAACTTGTACTAAGAGCTATCTCCCATAACCGTGTATTCCCTCACTTGCTAAGAATCCATCCAGCCCCTTCTTAAAGCTATATAACGTATCAGCCAGTACGACTGATTCGGGGAGGGAATTCCACAACTTCACAGCTCTCACTGTAAAAAATCCTTTCCGAATATTTAAATGGAACCTCCCTTCTTCTAAACGGAGTGGGTGCCCTCGTGTCCGTTGGAAGGACCTACTGGTAAATAAAACATTAGAGAGGTTATTATATGATCCCCTTATATATTTATACATAGTTATCATGTCACCTCTTAAGCGCCTCTTCTCCAGTGTAAACAGACCCAACTTGGCCAGTCTTTCTTCATAACTGAGACTTTCCATACCCTTTACCAGCTTAGTTGCCCTTCTCTGGACCCTCTCTAACTCAATAATGTCCCGTTTGAGCACTGGAGACCAAAACTGAACAGCATATTCTAGATGGGGCCTTACCAGTGCTCTGTAAAGGGGAAGAATAACCCCCTCCTCCCGTGAATCTATACCCCTTTTAATACAGCTCAAAACCTTGTTTGCCCTTGCAGCTGCTGCCTGGCATTGCTTGCTACAGCCAAGTTTATTATCTACAAGGACTCCAAGGTCCTTCTCCATTATGGATTTGCCTAGTGCAGTCCCATTAAGGGTATACGGGGCTTGCATATTTTTACATCCCAGGTGCATGACCTTACATTTATCCACATTAAATCTCATCTGCCACTTAGCTGCCCAGATTGCCAGTTGGTCAAGATCCTGCTGCAGGGATGTCACATCCTGGATAGAATTGACTGGTCTGCAGAGTTTTGTGTCATCTGCAAACACTGATACATTACTCATAATACCCTCCCCTAAGTCATTTATGAACAAATTAAACAAAAGTGGACCCAGTACAGAACCCTGAGGGACCCCACTGAGAACCTTATTCCAAGTAGAGAATGTACCATTAACAACCACCCTCTGTACCCGATCCTGTAGCCAGTTTTCTATCCATGTGCAAACGACTTCACTAAGACCAATAGACCTTAGCTTAGAAAGCAGTCGTTTGTGGGGAACGGTATCAAATGCTTTGGCAAAATCCAAATAGATTATATCTACTGAATCCCCACTGTCCAGCTTCTTACTTACCTCATCATAAAAAGCAATTAAATTGGTCTGACATGACCTGTCCTTCATAAAGCCATGCTGATTACTGCTCATAATGCCATTCTCCACTACATAATTTTGAATGTGATCCCTTAACAAGCCTTCAAATAACTTGCCCACCACGGATGTCAAACTTACAGGCCTATAATTGCCAGGCTGAGATCTTACTCCCTTTTTAAATATGGGAGTGACATTCACCTTCTTCCAATCACTAGGTACCATACCTGATGAGAGCGAGTCTGAGAATATCAGAAACAAGGGCCACTGCAATTCTGCCCCTAGCTCTCTCAGTACCCGTGGGTGTATTCCATCTGGCCCCGGTGCCTTGTTTACATTTATCGTGTGTAACCCTTTAAGCACCATATCCTGTGCCAACCACTGTGTAGTTGGAGCTGAGGCAACAGTGAAGCTATTGGGTGAGACTTGGCCCACTGGCTCCTCTACTGTATACACAGAAGAAAATAACTGGTTAAGCACATCTGCCTTTTCTGTATCCGCTGTAACCATATTGTTATTATAACTCAATGGGGCCACACCCTCAACCTGCATCTTTTTACTATTAATATACTTAAAAAACTTTTTGGGGTTAGTCTTGGCCTCGGCCGCGATGCGCTCCTCATTTTCTATCTTTGCCTTCCGGATTGCTGTTTTACAACACTTGTTATAGTGTTTATATTCATTAAACGCAGCTACTGTCCCCTCTGACTTATATTTCTTAAAAGCTTTCCTTTTTTTCCCTATTAACTTCTTTACCTCAGAGTTAAGCCACATAGGGTGATTCTTAACACTTCTACTTTTTCTTATTAATGGAATGAATTGAGAACAGTAATGATTTAATATCATTTTAAATGACAACCATTTCTGCTCTGTATTTTTATCAGAAAACATAATGCCCCAATCTATGCCCTGAAGCGCAGCCCTTAAGGAGCTAAAATTTGCCTTCCTAAAATTCAGTGTCTTTGTTGCCCCCGTGTAAATTTGTTTCCTGCACCAAACATCAAATAAAATAACATTATGGTCACTATTACCCAGGGGTTCAACCACTTGCACATTTGCTATACGTTCTGGGTCATTAGAGATCACTAGATCTAGTATAGCATTGTTCCTGGTTGGCTCCTCAACAACCTGTGACATAAAGTTGTCGTGCAGCAAGTTTATAAACTTGTTCCCATTTACTGTCCTGGCAGTACTATTGCCCCAGTCAATATCAGGGTAATTAAAATCCCCCATTATTATCACTTGCCCCAAACTAGCAGCCTTTTCTATTTGCAACAGGAGCTGGGCCTCCTCCTCTTCGCTTACATTAGGGGGTCTATAGCATACCCCTACAATTAGTTTGGTAGATTCTTTACTATCTGTGAGAAGCTCAACCCATAAGGATTCAGCTCCCTCTGTTCCCCCCATAACTTCCTCCTTAATATTTGCTTTTAAGTCGTGCTTAATGAACAGACACACTCCTCCTCCTTTTCTATTGCCCCTGTCCCTCCGAAACAATGTATACCCCCCAATATTAACTGCCCAGTCATGAGACTCATTCAACCAAGTTTCAGCAACACCAATCACATCATATTTCCGCTCCAACGCCAGTACTTCCAGCTCTCCCATTTTACCAGTCAGACTCCTTGCATTGGTAAACATACATTTAATACTGGTTCCGGCGTGAGAATGACGTGTAAACAACTTATGGGCCTCCCTGCCATTATCAGTATCCCGAAGCAAGTCTCCTTCCCCAATTTCCCTTACTATGCCCACTACCTCATCTATCCTGTCTACCACAGAATTTCCCGCTGCACCCTCCCCCCCCACTCCTAGTTTAAAATCTCCTCCAACCCTCTAGCCATCTTTTCCCCCAAAGCAGCTGCCCCATCATCATTGAGGTGCAGCCCATCCCTGGCAAAGAGCCTGTAGCCGATTGAGAAATCAGCCCAGTTCTGGAGAAACCCAAAGCCCTCCTCCCTGTCATCAGAGGGGACATGGTGGCTGTGAATCTGTAGATGAAAGACAGGGATGAGCTGGGGAGGCACGCCAGTGGGGGTGGCCGACTGATCAGTGGCGGAGAGGCCCCTAGGCATAGACATTTAGGTGTACCACGCGCAAAAGAAGTTAATTGTCAGCTTTAACCCGCCCAACCCAGTTAAACCCATAGGTACTACAGGTTTCAGGACATCTCACTTACTGCTAATTAGATTGCTAACAGGGATGGATGAGCCAATTAGTTATAAACAAAAACAAGTTATAACAAAATGTAAGAGACAAGTGTGTGTGTGTGTGTATGTATACAACACTGGGATGTTTTGCTTTATGTGACTGGAAAGTGTCTTTCCTTTTTTAGTGAAGAAGCAGACGAAGAACATAAACTGCCACAATCTTCACCTGTGATTGATTCTAAAGCACCCATCCCTCAGGAGTCTGGCATCAAACGACTGTAAGTATCATAGCTATGTCCTTATTGACCTTGTTGCATAATATCAGTATGGATTTTTAGAATATATCTAAATGAAAAATTGACAGTCTTTTACGTCTTGCCACATTACCAAATGGATTAGCTCTGCTTTACATTAACTCTCATGTGTTAAAGTAACATGTTTTAGGTGCCAGTTCCAGTTGCAAATAATATGTAGAGCCAAGCTATATGCTTTAGGGATTCATCGAATCCAGGATTCTGTTCGGTATTCTGCCTTTTTTGGCAGGATCCTAAAAATCGTGAGACTTTTAGCGCGATGAGATTTATCCCTTCCTTGTTAGCATATACTGATTCGGTTCGGTATTTGGCCAAATCCTTTATGAAGGGTTCGGCAGAATCGAAAAAAGTGGATTTGGTGCATCCCTAATTTGCTTATAGGACAAGTTTAGTGCAACTCACTGAAAGTGGCAATTTCTAAGCACCCCTTATTGAATATATTCGTTAAATTTAGACCCCGTGCTGGTCCACCATCCTGGATTTCTATTTCCTGAGCACTATGCCAACATCTTTCCTTATGTCCCAGCACTCCCATGAACCATGTGCATGCTTTGTAGAGTAAAAGTCTAATGTTAAAATATTCTGATTTTTAACCTACTGGTGTACTAATGTTCTTTTAAAAAGTGTGGATGTATTTATACTCTGTGTAAAAAAAATAAATTATTTTGGTGCAGCCATTTGCTGCATTTAATATTTTATAGTTGTGTTCTAAGGATTTAGAAGGGCTGCAAAAAATTGCATTTAGCCAAAACACTGATTTGCATAGCTGTTTAAATGAAGGGTTAGTGGGAGCATGCTTATTAGCAAGCAGAAATAGTCAGTCACAATGCATATATGCATCCTCTCTTACTGCAGGGTCAGTAACTACAGTATAATAAAGATCTGCTCATTCTAAATACACTTACGTTATACATAAGAGCTCTTCCAGCTGGATAAAATGAGGGGTTTCAAACATCAGTATTTTATGTGTAACACAATTTAGAACTGGTGGCACTTTGATGTATTATTACTATCTAATATATTTTATATAGTGCTGACACATTTAAACAATGCTTTACAGAATGTTTATTATTCACATCAGTCCTTGCCCCAGTGGAATGTACACTGTAAGGTCACTATTGCATTCGCACACACTAGGGTCATTTGAATCAGGAGCTTGTTACCTGCCAGTGTGTTTTGGAGTGAGGGAAGAAATCGAAGTACCTATACTCTGGAGGAAGCCTACACAGACACAGGAAGACCATTATTCTGTAAAGTCAAAAGCTGTAAGCTATAGCTAAAAGTAATGTAAATTGCTCAAAGTGCACTCTGAATAAGTTTAGATTTGGGTTTAGATACCCTTAAAAAGAGCAATAAACCTTTATATTCTGCATAAGCCAACTATATATGTATTACCCTTCATTACTACTCTGTTTAGATACCGTTTCCTTTGAAAAGGCCTCTCAGCTAAAATATTCAAAACTTTTGATCATGTGCAATAAAGTTAGCAAACTGTCACCATTAACTTTTCATGTGAAATCCAGTGAGAAACACTTTTTTCAGCATAATAATAGTAAATTAATGTACTCCCATTTTTTAGCCCTAAACATTGGCTTTAATAACCACCATAAATTGAGATTTTTCCTATTTTTTAGTGTTGAGTACCACCCAGCATACAGTTATATGCTCATTTTCTTATCATGGCTTGTGTGTCTCCTGTCCATGATGGTGTATTCCAGGTAACAGGGTCTTTTTCTGTTTCAAGATTTTAATCTTCAGTGAGCATGGACTTGCCAGTGCATGGATGATATGTTCCTTTCCCTTTTATCGTATATGCCCCTAACAGTCACCCTGCTCATCCCTGTGTTGTACATCTGTGCAGTATATCTGTGTGTCAGTCAGTCAGAACTATTTGCAAGATCAGATTAGGGAAAATCAGCCTAGGGAAAATAATCGAATTACAACGGCAGGCATAGGCGCAGTCGGGCCGAGGGCCACATTAACGAGCCGGTGGGCCCTACTCAACAGAAAATCAAACCGTTCCGATCAAGATTTGCCCAATTTTAGGCAAGGCGTTGGTCAGGTTAGGCCCGTCAGGAGTGCCAATATATGGGAAGATAAGATGCTGAATCGGTCTTAAAGGAACAGTAACACCAAAAAATGAAAGTGTATGAATAAAAGTGTATAAAAGTAACTAAAATATAATGTGCTGCTGCCCTGCACAGGTAAAAGTTGTGTGTTTACTTCAGAAAGTCTACTATAATTTATATAAATAAGCTGCTATGTAGCCATGGAGGCAGCCATTCAAAGGAGAAAAGGCACAGGCACATAGCAGATAACACACTATTGTACTCTACAGAACTTATCTGTTATCTGCTATGTAACCTGTGCCTTTTCTCCTTTTTTCCAGCTTGAATGGCTGCCCCCGTGGCTACACAGCAGCTTATTATATAAATTATAGTAGTGTTACTGTAGCAAACACCCCAGCTGTACCAGCAGGGCAACAGTGGCTACCAGTACCGGACCAAGCGCTGGGTGCCCTAAGCAGCCTGGTCAGCCCCCTTGTCCCCAAGCTGTCCCCTCCAGGGCCGGATTTCTACTTGGGGCGCCCCCCCACCCCCGCCGCGAAAACTTGCCCTTTCGCGAACAAGCCCCCCCCATGACCGCTAATGCGCATGCGCAAGCGCCTAACTTAGAACTCCCATACGGAGCAGTGGGGAGATGTCCCCATTGCTCCGTATGGGAGCAAAATGTTAAAATTTGCTTGCGACGGGGCGGCATGCCGCCCCTGTGTATGTGCCGCCCTAGGCCCGGGCCTTTGTGGCCTCGCCACAAATCCGGGCCTGGTCCCCTCCCCCATGCATACAAGCACAAATGAATGGGTGCACCCATGCGTGCTGGCACCACACTGGGCGGGGGAGGTAAAATGAGCAGTGGGAAAACAAGGGCCCGGACTAGGGGCAGGCAACAGGAGAGTTATGTGCTTGCCCACCCCACAGTTTTGCCCTATGCACATGTTTCTTCTGCCTACCCCTAGTTCCAGCCCAGCGGCTACAAATCTCCCCTAAAATGCCTTGTTGTAGACTAAAACTGAGATCACTGCTAGTAAAACATATTACTTGCAGCAATCTGGCATAAATGGGGGAACATTCCAAAGGTAGTTAATATTAGTCTATGGCAAGGCATTTCTGGGGAGAAATTTGCTGGATACAAATCTCCCCATGTGTCATTGCCCTATGCTAGTGACCAATACATTAGGGTTTTGATGTAATTAGTAAGGTGGAAAATGGTAAAAGAACAAAACAAAAGATAAGAAGGGAGTACAAACTGTGGGTGTGCTACTTGTACTTCTTGAACATATTTTTAGCTGTAATATTGATGTGTAGGCAGCCATCTCAGTGCATTGTGCCTGATTCTGTGGGGGAAAGGGAGGGGGGTTGGTATCACTCCAACTTGCAGCGCAGTAGTAAAGTGTGACTGAAGTTTATCAGAGCACAAGTCACATGGCTATGGTACCCTGGGAAATGAAAAATAAAAAAAAAATATGTTTGCACTTTTAAAAAAGGATTTCAGTGCAGGATTATGCTGGAGAAGCTCTATTCACTGATGCATTTTTATGACAGTATTCCTTTAAACTAGGGATGCACTGAAACCACTTTTTTGGGTAATTAGCATGTCCTAATTTATGCTTATTAGGATTCGGTTTCAGCTGAAACCGAATCCTTGAAAAAAAAAAAAAAAAGGGGATTCGGAGCATCCCTACTTTAAACACCTTAGGTAAGGTATTATTTTACACTAATAATTCTGCTTAAAAATTACAGAATATATGGTTATTTATGGTGGAGTAAAAACCCTATAAATATTAAATTAAAAGGAAAGGCATCATCATTGGGGGGTGTCAATTATGCCCCATATCCCCAGTGATTATAATCACTTACCTGAGACCCTGGGCTGTTGTTTCTGTTAGCAGAAAACTGTACTGGCCCTTGATACTACAGTAGGAGCGCCATGTCACCATCTTCTTTTTCTTTATGGATCATTTGTCTATCTCTAGTAAAAATGTGCATGTGCAGTAGATTGAAAAACTGCATGCACACCCAGCATTTCTTTGGGAGGAGGAGAACTTGGGGGTGCCTTACAAATTGGCAATCTCCTATTCTCTGTGATTATGCCTTTCCATCTTCTTTAAACCAGGAAACTGTGTACCTAATTTTTTGGGCTTCTTTATTAGGCAAGAGGTACAGAGCACTGTGTTAGTGAGGATATCCAACCCCAAGTTATATTTAATAGTCCCCGTACTGGTTACATCTTTATGCATGTGCGAGGAAATATTGGGAGCTAGAGTGGAGAACTTTGGAGGTAGATCTCATCCAGCTGGCACAACAGCCCCATTAACTGGGGTATAGGATGTTCTTGTGGCACCTTATTTGATATACACGGTTGTATTAAAAAAAATGGACTTCATTAAAAATTGTGATGTGATTTGTCCTAAAAAGATAAAGATATGATAAAGAAATTTAACAATATATTAGTATACCCAGAATCAGATGAAAAGCTCTAATATGCTGGAACACCATTCTATGTTTCTATATGTATAATATAAATGTATAATAAATACACACATACATATTATAAATATATTTTTAACTGGTTTGATTTCTATTTTGTGTATTTTTTGTTTAATCAGGATCTTTACAGCAATAATGCCTATGGTAGCAGCTGGGTTGATTCCAGATGATCCCACTTTGCAGCCAATCAGCAGGCTTATCTCTATTGTAGGATTTTTTTTCTGTCTGTTACACTGGGTGCTGTTTTTGCATGTATATGGTGTGTTCCCATATGATCAGCTTGTGGCATTCTGATTGGCTGATTGTGGGATTGTGGAATGACAAGGCTGGCCAACCTGCTGCCAATCAGAATGACCATATCAATCATTCTATCTGAGAGCAATACACACTTTTTTATAGATACTGTGTTATGGGGTTACTTTTATTCAGTTAGTGACCACAAAAAATATTCTCTTTCTATTGAATATCCACTGGGTGTTTCATACATAATTATCTACTTTGGGAGAAGAAAGAGATGGTTATTCCTACACTTCTAACACTTTGTGTGAAATTACCCCACACAGTAACACTTTCTACAGTCAGACTGGAAGATGTTTTAAATTAGTTCATTTTTTATAACAAAACTAAAGACAATAGAAGTTATCATTATAATTAAAAATGTACTAAATTGTATATGTTTCAATGGGCATATGCAGAGCATAGCAATATATTGTTCTTATGTATCATAACTTCTGTATCTTTTTGCTGGGTTCAATAACAGTTCTGTTCCGGAAAAAATGTATCCTCTCAGATACTAAATAAGTCTTTTCCCTATTGCCACACATTTTGCAAGCCACTAATCAATAGATTTTTGTGCATCCAGAGAATGTCTTTATATGTGTGATCACATGATTGCTTACTAACATGGAATTTTGGGACAGATTTATTTCCAAGTATAAACCACAATGAGTAAATCTGGAATTGAATCTGAAGAAAGTTTTGCTCATCTTAATGAATCCTTCCCAGTATGGAATGTAGTTCTAATGCATCTGGTTTGTGACAAATGGGACATTTAGTTTCCTGGCCTCCACTCTCTAATATAAATATAAATCAAAATGTTATTGATTAAGCATAACTATAGTATTATGTTTGCACTTTGGTTGGTTGGTAGCTCACAAACTGTGTTAATACCCAACACATGTATCAGCTACTAACTCTGGGTGTCTATGTGTCTTTGCCATCAATGGGAAGCAACCTGCTATGGTCAATTTGATCACTGCTTCATGTACTAATCATCAGAACAACCAGTGCCCTTAAAAAGCCTATCATGACATGTCAATAGAACAGTGTTTTATCTACCATTCAATATAATAAAATCTATCCTTGCACACAGTGTTAATGAATGAACAAGTTTATAAGGCTTGGAATCTCGTTTAAAAAATACAGTATATAAGCAGTTTAAAATGGTGCTTTCTGCAAATGCTTTATACAGGTATGGGATTTGTTATCCAGAATGCTTCAGACCTGGGTTTTCTGGATAAGGGGCCTTAGTCTACTAAACATTAAATAAACCCAACAGGACTGTTTTGCCTCCAATGAGGATTAATTATATCTTAGTTAATATAAAGTACAAGATACTGTTTTATTATTATTATTATTATTATTATTTATTTTTGTGATTTGCCTAAAATAAAGTCTATAGTAGATGGCCTTTCCATAATTCTGAGCTTTCAGAATTATGAGTTTCTGGATAATGGATCCTATACCTGTATAAAGCCTAGCTTTACAGAACTCAGTATATTCCCTATGTAACAGTAAGGATGTGTGACACTTTATTTTTTTTTGTCTCCTCAGGTTTAGCTTTTTCTCAAGAGATAAAAAGCGTATGCCGATGATGCAAAAGAATGTCCACTTTCAGGAATCCTTTGGACAATGGACAGAGTATAACAGGGATGATGTTTATACAGAACAAGGACAAGAAGCATTACAGCACATGTGACATATTTTGCTTTGCCTTATATGCCTAAAAAACACATTTCACAATGGGACAATGACAAATCCACTAGGTCACCGGGTCTTTTTGTTTGTCAGGGAAAATAAGTGAAATTCTTAAAACACAGGGAAACAAAGCTGCTTGTAATCATAAGTGCAAGAGGCGATCAGGTTCCAGGTTGTCAGTAATCCATGTCTTTCAGAAGAACAAAGCAATAGAAAACAAGTTCCATTTGTAGGTATTTGTTGTAATCCTTAAAAATTCTAACAAAAAACAGGCCACCTGCTTATAGTTATGTTAAAAAATAAAAATCCAGCCATTGGCCAAAATCAGGAGCCTCCAGTTTGGCTCTTGTGAGACTCTACAACTAGTGGGAGTTTAAATTGTCCATACAGGATGATAGCAATCAAAGGCTCATGCTGGTCCGCAAGAATAACACATTTGCTCATCTTTACTGACTAAAAAGTCAGTAAAGTATAAAATGTATCCAGTTTCTGTAACTAAAAAAAATATAAGGAATCCCCAGTCTGATGCCAACATTACATTTTTTAATGTTTAATGTTACCATTAACCTCAGTTAATGTAATTATATAAATAACTGCAATGTTGGAAACCCTTGAGAATAAGGGTGAATGCACACTGCACACACAGCTACTAGTAGCAGCTACTTTTTCATGGCTACTAAACTCCAGAAAATACCCTGCCATAGATAATACTGAGAATTGCCTCTGCTAAAACACACGTAGAGACAATGATCAGCATTGTCTATTTTTGTAGCCACGATTAGTAGCTGCTACTAGTAGCTCTATGTGTCCTTGCCCTTAAATATGGGGGACAAAAATGATAAATTCTGCCAGTTTTACAGTATAATTGGTCGTTCACGCAAAAACCTTGTGGCAACCAGAAATATGTTTAATTATTCCTCGTTGGGTTGTGACTAGTGTGGTATAGCGAGCTATAAAGTCTGTGGCCCATGTAACATATATTCTCTGGCTTATTTTAGCTGGTATGAGAAATGCCTAAATTTGTTAGCCCAAAAATACATGTTTTGGACTGATGGTAAAGGCACCACAGGGGTGTTTTTTGGGTTTCTCTGCCAACAGAAAGGACAACAGCTATGAGTGCCATTACCCTAACAAGAGAAGTATTTTTGCTAATACAATCTCAACCAACACTTTTACCATAGGTTCCCAAATTGTGGACCTCTGAAGTCCAAAGTTGTATATGTTGTGGAACAGCCTGAAGGCCAGTTAGGGAGATATTTTTGATAACAATATATTTGCTGTCCTAAATTTCCACTGAAATACATCAGGGTTACAGGAAAAGTGCTGTAGACACAACACTGCCCCATAATGATCTGCGGTAGAAACAATATAAAATAAAGATCCTCTACGATTGTCTTAGAATAGAATTAGGTACATCATACAACAATTTCATTTTTAAAGGGAAATACCTCTTTACAAGAATTGAGCTACTGAGCGGTTGTTAAAAAACTTAATGTTATGATATCTGGATTTATAAGTGAAACTGCACTGCATTATTTACTGGAATTATCAAAAGGGAAATTTTTTGATCACAGTATCACTTTAAAGTTATAGTGAATTTGGATGAGTATTATGGTAGGTTAAGGCCAGATGGACCATTATACCCATAACAGAAAGAGGATGCAAACATTTGCAACACTTTTATTTATAACAATAGTTTCCAAACTATATTATTATTATGACACCATATAACTGTACTAGATCAGTGCAACAGTGATTGTATTATCTAAAATGGGATCTGCGCCCAGCTTTTATAAAATATATGAAATTCATTGTCTTGACCCATAGGAGGATACCTACATTTGCAAGTGTGTATATAAATACATGCAGGCATGCATATTTATATTTTTTAGGTGTATATTATTTGAAATATATTCTCATGATTCTCAGAAGGGTTTCATTTTATGGGAGCTGTGCTCACCAAGAGAAACACAAAAGTCTTCTACCTACAACTAAAATTTCATTCTTGCATTAAAATGTTGCAATATTACAGAGTGCAGTGCTCATGAACTTGTCGTTACAGGTATGGGACCTGTTATCCAGAATGGTTGGGACCTGGGGTTTTCCGAATAAGGGATCTTTCCATAATTTGGATCTCCATAACTTAAGTCTGCTAAAAATCATTTAAATACTGAATAAAACCAATAGGCTTGTTTTGCCTCCAGTAAGGATTAATTATATCTTAGTTGGGATCAAGTACAAGGTACTGTTTTATTATTACAGAGAAAATGGAAATTATTTTTAAAAATTTGAATTATTTGCTTATAATGGAGTCTATGGGAGATGTCCTTTCCGTAATTCAGAACTTTCTGGATAAGGGGTTTCCGGATAAGAGATCCCATATCTGTACTTGGTTCTTGTGAGACAACAAACATAAACTTATTCAATTTCCTAAATATCCCACTTGTGGAGTTAGCACATATTATCATTTAGGAGGTCTGCAGAGTCCATGGCCCCACATACGTGGCAAAGAATTGAGGCTGTATTCCCTTCATATTCGATAAAAGTCAACCTAGTTTGGAAGGATAAATTATTTTGTTTTGTTTTATTTAGAAATGAATATAGCTTAGTTTATGCGTTTCATCCTAAATCCGATTTTCAAAAAATAATATTTCCTGGTCAGTCAAGTCAAATTTGTATAAGCACGTATTGTTCTAATGAGCTAGATTTCTCTGAAACTGTGATCACCATTGCCTCAGGGGAGGCATTTCAGTTTGACCTCAGTTGAATTTGCAAATTGCAACACTTTGATTAGATGAGCAGAGCCTGTTTAGGTGAAGTCCCTGCTGCTCCTGTGTGATGGCCAATTAAAGTGTTGTTGGAGATCTCAGGAGAGCAATACAGTATGTGTGAGGTGAAATATTTAGAAATGTGTGAAGCAACAGTGTATTTATTTTGTATTTCAGAAAAAGGCATTTTTAAGATTTCTGTGACTCAGAAGAAAGGGTCAGACTAAAAGCTTACTCTGTCACTTTAACCAAAAGAAATCTACCAAAAGTGCACAGCCGGGTCCCCTAATGGCCATAGCAAAGCAGCTCCCAGAGGAGCAAGGCTTGGCACAGATACATACTGAGGATGCAACTTTTAGTTCTCTCATGGGGTACACGTATGGCCAATACTGAGAATGAATGTGTGACTGCAGAGCTGCCTGTTACAGTGAGCAAGTGGCTTCCACATATACACAGTAGCTGAGTGCTATGTACATTCTCCCTGGTATTGTTATCTTACTTAGATAGCTCTAGTAAGAAGCTAAGGTAATGCAGTGCAACTTAGATACCACTATCACACTTGACACAGTTCTACACTCCCAGCCATCTGAATCTGGTACATTTCTCAGCAGCAGCATTATGAGTCCCTATTGTGCATGCTCCCTGACTTCAAGATCTGCCAGCAACTAATGTATCAAAATGTAGCAGCGTCTCTTCAATAGACCTGAGAAAAGCATTAAAGCAACTTTGAGCTGCTATTGAACACAGGGGTGAGAAAAAGAAATTGCTTTGTGTTGTGTTTCCAGTAAGCACACATCACTGAATTGATAACAAAGGTACCTAGCAATGTATATTCTTTTACTGCCAAACAAACTGGAGCTGTAAAGGCATTATGGTAGAGAAAAGAAAGTTCTCTCTTTAAATAATACTAGTCTCAGTTTGAAAGAACATTAGTTATTTTAAACTGAGACTTTTTGGGTTGAGCTGGTGGAGAACAACCCCTATAACCTTTCTCTAACAGCTACCAGTAGTTTAACAGGTTTACTAAACATGTTATAGTGTCAGCTGTCTGCAGGCTCTGTATTTTGTGTGTTCTTTATATGACAGGTCTTCCATGTGCTTACGGGCCAAAGGAAAATACTCTTAGTCATAACTATTATGTATTAAAGGAATTTCCATTAAAAAAAAAAAACTGGTCTCTCTAAAATGAGACCAGTAATTAGAATGGAGCAGAGCCATTACTAAAATAACATTCTATTTTATTATTTATCTTTTTCAGCCATGTTAAAATGAAGGTTTCATGGCAAATTCTATAAACCCCATATTAATTTGAATCTGGATTCTTCAGTATTCTCACGAAGCACCTTAAAATAAGCACTGAATGTACAGGAGCCCTGTTCTAAGTGCCTGGTGCATGCAAATATGCAAGGTGCCTTTTGTTTGCCATATTGATTTTAAAGTATTAAGATTATGGATTGTGCATTAAAAAAAATAAATTTTGATTAACTGACAGTTGTTGTCATGGTTATTTCCAGTTTTCTTTTGTCTGTCTGTGCATCTAGCTACAGATTTATCATTAATTCCACCATGGACCAGGGCTACTACATGATGCATATATCTTACCACCAGCGATTAACATTAATCCTAGTAGGAAAGTTATTGGAATGTTTTGTCAGCTTTGGAGGCAATAAGGTTTGGGATACAAAATATCTGCCATCAGCCTAAGGGGAACATAACCTGTGTTTATGAAGTGCTTACTTCCAATATGTTTAAAATTGGTCTTTAAAACACACATATATATTATTCTACACCAAAAGTTTTATATATCTCCATCTTGGGGTTAGATGACCATTCAATAAATGAGGATGCCGTATATGCATTTACAAATATTGTAAACTGTCTGCACTTTTGAAAATTTTGCATTACCTCTGCAAAGGTGTTTTCTTAAAATACCTTAAAGCATGTGGGCTGATCTATACACCGATGTCAGCCATATCTGGGATTTGATGAGATTTTTTGCTCATGGGATTTTTCGTAGCCTGCTCAATTAATATCTATACACGCCCAGGCACATCAAAGTCACATTTTAAGTAGCCCAAAAATGCTGTGTTAAAAAGATAGTTTACTGAAAGAGAACACAGATGCATTTTAGGGCAGATGTGACCTGACAAGGACTTGCAAGATACATGCAGTGTTAGTTTATAACAAGAGGTATCATAAGCTGTAGTACAGTATAACCCCTTTTAACATGCATACAATGAATATACTGCTGAGCATAGATTTTTGGGGATTAAAACAATAGGCAAAAAAGTTGGTTTTTTTATTTCTTGAGTTTAACAGGAAAACTGAAGCTACGCCATGCTTGGTCCTTTGCGAGGCAGATACATAGATTAACAGTACACCAGTATCCAGCATGGTTGGTATAATTACAACTTTTGCTTTTACTTAAAAACCTGCTGTGATATGAATAAATTCATCCTGCTGCAGAAGGGATGCTATATGCTACCCTTCCCACTATCCGTTAAAAGCTGCTTTATATATTTACTGTCCATCTATTATCACAAAGGCAGCAACTAAACAGTCACAGTCTGAAGATCCCTTGTAAACCAAAACACAAATCACAACACAGAGCCTTGAATAATGTCAGTTCAAGACCTGGGATGTAATAAAAGCAGTCGAGGACAATATGTGGCATCTTAGTGATGTCTGAAGATGGCCATACACGCATTGATATAATCGTACAAAATAGAGAATGTGGGCTCCAAAATATCGTCCCACGAATTTTCATACAATGGTTATAGGTCATTTAACTGATTACACAGGTTAGAAAATTTCGGTTGCATAACAATAAAATCCGCCTTGAGAAGAAACTTCCGCGATTTCAGTGAAATCGCGCTGCCGTGTATGCCATCCCACCGGCGATTTACATTTTCGCCGGTGGGATGGCAATCCGGGGAGATTAGTCGCTCGTGAACAGGGAGATTTGTTGTGGGCGACTAATCTCCCCGTGTGCCAGAGCCCTTAGATGGAAACATGCGTCTTGTCCTGTTTAACCATTAAAGATGTTCACTTTGCTCAACCAAATCTTATCTACGAGTGAATACTTGCTAGAAATGCAAATAAATCAAGTAACAGTAAAGTGCAACAGCTTACTTTGCTAATCAGAGAAGTGAGCATTCTTACAACTAGTAGTGCTGGATGTGATCCCTAGGGGGAGTTAATTCTCTGAGCTGCAGCAGGTCACCTGATAACATGCTGCCATCATGAGCTTGTGCTCTGCCCTTCCTTGCTTCTGATTGACTGTTGCGTTTAGGAGAAATTCAGGCGTGACTAGGATCTAGTTTTTTCTGCTCTGACTACATGTTCTGACTTTATGACGCGGCAGTCTGCAGTGGAGGCACAAAAGAGGGTCGGTGACCCCTTCTGTTGAGCACTGCCAATACAACTACAATATCAGCAGTGCAGCAATTTCATAGGTGAATTCAATGCAAGCAATGTTTATAAAAAAGCTATACATGCATGCAAAAAAAAGTGCTAAATATAAAGCACGATTTCTAAATGCAACTGCTAGAAAGGTGAGTATCCCCTTTAATTTACTTTAAATTGTCTGGTAAATCTTAACTATCAAGATTCATGCAAAATATATAAGCAGGAATAACATGCTAGCATAACCTTATCAGTATCCGATAACTGAATATGGAAAAAGTTTGCTTCCCTGAAAAGCTTACAATCTGTTATTAATGAGAAGGATTTCTTTTTGGGTGGATAAAAGGATAAAGAATAAGCACACTGATTTCATATATTGTACTTAAGGTCATTCTTAAAGGAGAATGCAAGTCAAAATTTAAAAAGCATACTGCCCAATAGTCCTCCTATTGTTTAGTAAAAACGCCACACTTTTGGCTCACCTAATCAAATATTTACTCAGTCACACTTACTTCACATTTTCTATCTGTTTTCTTGAACAGGCAGCCATCTTTAAAAAGGTATTCTCCCTTCCTTTCCCTCCTTGCTTCATACTGCACGTGTTTCAAGACTTTACTAAACTTTACTTTATGAATAGCGATAAGTAAATCTGCCCTGTTTCCATCTTTTTTTTACATACATGGCAATTTTTGATGCACAAGCAATTTCTTTCTCACTCCAAATACATTAAAGTTAATGGCCGTTTTCTCTCTGTGAACTTTTTTTGTGGCTAATTGCTCCACTGTTTTGGTGAATCCATGTCTGACGAAAAAATTTGCTCATCGCTATTTAGGAACCTTGTGTTGTTTCATATATAATAACCCAGCAACATTTTATATAACGGAAATTGTGTGAGAAATTTGTATTATTTTATCTATAATGTTAAATGCTACTTAAGCCTAAAGGTGGCCATAAACGTTCAGATTTTAGTCTTCTTCCGAAGAATGCTCAGATATTTAAATGCGACAATCTAAAAACTAACATTCAGACTGAAGTTGTGGGTTAAAACCCTACAATATTCTGAACTTGAAATAGCTGGCAGACACCAATCGTATGAAAGAGACTTCCTGGAAATGCATGGTAGGCCCCCCAAGGATATTGTCAGATACACAATACATGTGCAGATGTTATTGTAATCAGACCAAAATTTTCTAACCTGTCTGATCTACTAAATGACTGATCCTCATGGTACGAAAACTAATGGGACGATAATTTGAGGCCCACACACAGTCTGAAGATCATACAAAACTGTAAGAATTTTTCTAACAAATTAATCATGAAAACAGCCTATTTTGTGTTTGGGAGATAAGGGGTTTCCTAAAAGAATGAGTTATAGACAGTTTGCTTCTTATAATAATCAATGGGCCCTATACCTCTGTACCGGCTGTGTTCAAATTAGGCTCAGCACACAATTACTGCCATGCAATGTAATTTCATGTGCTTTTGAGTTTAGAACTAGTACCTGCCCTTGTGAATAGTTAGCAGATGCAATGCCTTTCATTCAATAGAGGACACCTTGCATCAACCATGTGTAACTTAATCTAGTTATGAGCCACAGGTCTGTGCCCATCGAGGTTGGCACCATCACTGAATGCAGATAAAAATAGGTCTTGGCCTGTATTTGTGCCCAGAATTGGACTGCCTTGCAATGCTTAAACAGATCAATTATAATGGTAACAATTATAATGTTAACAATTACCACCGAAGAAGTAGTCATTGGTAAATTACTATTAGTGTCAGTCTTTTTGGCCTACTGAAGAGAGACTGATGAATATGAAAATGCTTATGTGATTTAAACACAATGTTCTTTTACCCTGCAAAATGTTTGTTTTAAGCCACAGGAAAAAGTGGTGTAGGCAGGCGGGGTGAAGCTGGGAGGTATGCTTTCGTGTTTTTAGGACCAATCTCCACTCCATGTAACAACACTCGGTGTGCCTGCCATAGCAGCTACATGGAGCCGAGGTTGAAAACTGATCTGCTTCTCTTCATCTGTCTATAAAACGCAGGCGGAGAGAAGTGGATGGTATGCCACGCGTGACTGTGGCCTTAGAGACACTACAATAGTTTACATTAAGGAAGTATCCATGGGGGCAGTAGTCAAGCAGAATGGGGCAAAAGGGCACATTTTAACACAACACAATACATATAAGCTGTGTAGAATACAATGGGTTTATTTGTTGCACAGGAAGATAAAAGGGTCAAATGTCATTTATGGCTAGACAGAAATGTAGACTAAAAACCCCTCAGCCCCTACATAAAATAGCCAAGAAGAATTATATGTAGGTGCTAGACCAACAGATATAAATTTTAAGTGTAAGTAAATTCTTACTTTTTAATGTTAATGCTCCTTCAAAGGAAAAAAATAGCTGTAATAATTACAAATCTGTGGTAGTCATAGTCACATGCAGCTTTTCCATACTCAGCTGCGGCCATAATGCTAAGGAAACCAACAGGAAACTTTGCTTTTTATTCTCTTGCTACCGGTTATGCTCATTATTTGTGTTTTTTGTAATTTCTCTCTCTGCTTTTCTCCCTTTTGCTGTCTTTTCTATTTCTGTCTTTATCATTTCTTGTCCGCTCTCTGCTTCTTTCTCTCTTGGTATGCTCTGAATTGTGTTCTTTGTCATCCTTTGTATAAGGCCTCTCTTTATCCTGTCGCCTTATTCCCCTATCCCTTCCATAATCTCTTCTCTGCTCTCTCCAATCATGAGACCTGTCTTTGGAACGAGATCTTGGCCTCCTCTCTCCACGTCCTTCGGAGTTAAACGGATGGGGAAATATTGGCAAATTGATAGGCTTTCTAAAAGGCCTGTCACGGCCACCAAATCTTAGCTGTCCAGATTCCTTCTTACCCCCAAATCCTCCTCCAAGCCTGCGAGGAACCCATCCTTTAAGATTTCTTTCCAGTTCAAAGTCCACAAATATTTCTCTTTGATCAATCACAAGCTTGTTTGCATCTCTGTGTGCTTTCATTATTGCATTTTCTTGCTTGTACTCAATGAATGCATAGCCTTTTGAGAAGCCAGTTATAAAATCCCTCACCAATCGAATTCTTTTGATGTCTCCATAACGAGAAAATACTTCCTTTAGTTTTTCCTCTGTAGTCTGCTGGCTTAATCTGGCTACATAGAGAGTTAGGTGTGGGTCTCCAATAACACCTTTGTTTGGGACATAACGGGCCAATATAGCCCTAAGCACAGCACGATCATGGGGCTCTTCATCAGTACCATCAATACTCCCTGCTTTGAGAGGGTCATAATCCTTTGCTATTGGTGTCCATTCATTCATTTTCTTTGAAATAAAAGAAGGAGTGATCATCACAATGTGTAAAACAGGCAGCGAAGTTATTAATGTACCTCCCCAACTTCACTTCAGTTATGAAAAATATTTGTGAACTAGAGGGCTACAGTTTGGACATTTTACGCTGTTGTTATGATTATCATATACTAACAACAAATGAGTTGCCAACATCTGAGGAGAAATGTCACAATTAACTAGCTATGCTCCATTTGATAAATCTACCAAAACATAGGCAGAATGTGCCAAACCAACCATATATGACATGCTAAATGGGGCATGATAAGAACAATAAATATAACGATCCGACCTTTACAACCCGGTTGCCAGAAAGCATATGCCGAATGACTTATTAACAATAAATTGTGACGTATTCAGAAAACAAACAAAAATCCATAGCAGTAAGGCATTAGATTTACACTTACCGGTACCAAACAAACCTAGAGCTAAGGCCGCGATAATTGGATAACCTACAACGAGGCTTGAACCGCATAATATCCGGCGCGAAAGACTTCCGTATTCTAATACGAATGAGCGTTGTAAAGAATGTTGTTTCCTAGGCAACGGCCATCAAGGTCCCTTGGGCTGTCCTCAAAGTTGAGGCGAATGAAAAAGGAAGTGACAGAGTTGAGGAAAGCTAAACCTGTTTCTTTACAGCGCTTCGTCGGTCCTGTAAGGTACGAATCTTATCTTTCAGGCACAATACACTGGCTCCGGTGTTCTGCCGTAGTTCGTAAGTATACGAACTAAAGTTATATATTAGCTGTGTGTTTGTGTAAAAAATTGCTGTACTGGTATTGCTTCACCTTGGTGCGCAGTTAATAGTAAGTAGGGCGAAAAGCAGAGAGTTTGTTCTACTAAAGGTGGGACTAATGCATTACAGTGGCTCTGCATTGCGGTCCAACTCTTTCCATGTAATGGACCAGTAGGTGGACAAACTGCATGTTTGTGGGCCAAATACCATCAAATTGATGAAGTCATAACCAACAGTCTGTGGAGCCCATAAACATGCAAAGGGACATCTTGGAGGGCCACATCTGGCCCATAGGCCATCAGTTGGACAGCCCTGCAGTACAGGGATTAGTATTATAAGCAAGAATCAAAATATGCTTCCACATTTTTTTACAGTTGCTTGGGTCCCATTGTTACTTTGTAAGCATATTTTATGCGTATACAACACATAAGAGCTTGAAGTGGCAAAATAGCCTCTTGATTTAAACACGTACAATAAATTGGGTTTGTGCTGAACTTAATAGTTGTCTATTGTTTGAATTGAGAAATATCTGTGGTTTTTATTACTTCTGAAACTTAAGGTGGCAAAGACTGAATCTAAAGCCAGTTTTACTTTTCAACTTCTAGGCTGATGTGAGCAATTGTGGCAGGAAAGGAAGTCATTAACTAAATAGTCCACAGAGAAGCCCTCTGTGTAATGATCTCCAGCTTGTCTGACACACACTGCAGCTGGGAGAAGGAGGGTTTTGTTTATACCAAGCTCACAATCTCTGTTTAAACAAACTATGCTCATTACAGAGATAGAAAGTAAAGGTAAAAAGCAAAACAATGATCCATACAGGCCATCTACACAGGGCAGTTTAGAGCACATTGTCATTTCCTCCACTGATGGACACAACATCACGTGACATAGCCCTGCGTTATATAAATGAAGATGCAGGAAAAGGTGATGTACCGTGTTAGCCAGTCAAAAAATGTTTACAGGGTAACCCTTTTGAAATAAAAAATAACAAAAGTGGTATAAAGGTGATACCTTTATTGGCTAACTAAGATAATCATAGCAAGCTTTCAGAACATTTTAGTTCCTTTTTCAAGCTGCTATAAATGAAGAAAAATGCATTTCTTTATTGAATTAAAAAATAGACAGAACACATTTTCAACACAAGCCCTATTTCTTGTACTCATCTTGAAGGAAGGTTTATAAAGACATATTCTGCCCCTTTAAAATTTACAGAGCAATATATGCTCTTGATGTTTTATCCTTTGATGTAAAAGCATGACATTTTTAAGACTATATTTTGCTGATGATGCATCTCCCATATACAAAGCCATGCTTTGCTACCTACCGATTTCCATATCCTCCACATACAGATGTTGAAATATTGCAGTTTGGGGTGGTCCACTCTACTGCTGATTGATGGATATTGGTTTAAATCTTTTGAACTGTACTAACTAATGTACTAACTGGCTGACTAGAGTAAGATTAATTATTATGTGGCATCTTTGTCTATTTTCTGGATATATATTCAAATAATATGATTTCCTCACTAACTAGCTTTAGGGTAGTTTTTGCTGAGTTTATTGTAAAAATAAAAAAATGGCCATCATATTAGACAGTTTTAATGTAAATTAAATAAAACAATGCAAATAAAACAATTTTAAATTACAATTTTAAAATAAACTTAACATCTCTGTAAAATTTCAATAGGATTCTTAAAAAAAAAACAGTATGCTATCGTGATGTCATCTTAGCAGTTCATTTAGTCCAGTGGCCATTTCCATTCTTGTATTGGCCATCTTTGTCAGTGCTCCAAATTGGACATGGGTACAAGCCAGATGATATTATATTATGATATATATATATTAGAACATTTTTGTTTGTTGAACACAAAAATCATAATGTACTGAGGAAAATTGAATATTATATACTGTATTTTATGCCTATGCTTTTTCATTTTTGATGTAGCTTGTTTCTGTGAGGAGAAAGCTACTGTACATTAGCTTTACAGGGGATATATAGCATAAATTTTTACAATGCACTAAACCATGTAAAAAACTGTAAAATAGAAGGAAGTGCTTTTATTTTAATACCTTTGGGTTCAAATATGTCCATAACAGATTGAAAACTGTGCTCTACAGAGACCTTATGCCAGCTTCCGGTTTAGACTCTTCAGTATAGGGCTCAGAGCAGCCAGGCCAGATAGACTTCAATGATACCACCTCACCTACTTAAAGTGAAGTGAATATTCATAGAGTGGGCAGGGCTTAGCGATGTCACAGACAGTCTGTTCCTGCTCTACTAGCTCCTCCCCCCCAGCAGCACAAGCAGAGAGACACAGAAGGAGGGAGGGGTTTTCCCTGCTGCTGCTGAGTAAAGCCTGTCAGTCAGTGCTGTGACCACTTCCTGTGGGAGACTGAAGGACACTCCCATGTCTCATTTTGCTCTGGCTTCAGACTTAAGTGGTTGTCTCTGCAGCTCTCATATAATGGCAGTTTTAGGAGGTAAAATGCTTTTAAAACATCTTTCTTTCTGCATCATTTCACATTTTGAGGGAGGATGAATATTATAACTGAATATGAACTTTATATAAAATGTCTCCTTTAAGGCAGCAAATTGTTGCTCTCTTATTAATTTGCATATTTTAATGCTATTTAAGAAAACTGTATATCTTGTTTGAAACCCAGTTTTATGTGCACACTTGTATTTATATTAAATGTTCCTGTGTTAACATTTTGTGTTGTGTATTACAGGAGAGGTGGACTGGTGGAGAGAAGTCATGGAGACTGAGCAGGATGAGGTGGCTCAAGATGAGCTGGGTCCTGAAATAGCTTTGGATAAGGACCCATTTCAGTTGACAGTGGAGGATGTGTATGATATCTCTCACATAGTAGGGCAGGATCTGTTGAAAATCAGCAGAGAGGCCCGTGGAGTGTCTAGCCTTGTGTCTGATCTGCAATTCAAAATAGTCAGGGTGCTGGAAATGTTGGAGGCACTGGTGAACCAATCCAGCCTTTCTGCAGAGGAACTGAAAATGGAAAGGGATAATCTAAAGGCTGAAGTGGAGAGACTTCTTAAGGATGGACCTCAGGTAAAGTGGGTTAGTGTGCAAGTGACAGAATACTATCAGTCAGTCAAAAATAATCCATCCATCATCAATCATACTGGTGGTATAACTATCTTTATTAGCAGGGGGATGCAGTTGAACCCAGTCTCACCACGGGGCCCATAGGGCAAGATGTTTTACAAGATTGCACTGGAAAAGTTTTTGTGTGTGGCCTGGTTCAAGTTTGTTTCACAGGCTATGGAGCTGAAGCTACTTTATCATACTGTATAAAATGTGTAAAATTGCACCCCCCAAATGAAAAGGACTTCTAGTTTTGGTTTCCATCTAAGATACACCATGCTATTGTCTTGTACTGTGTAGCAAAGGGAAAATTAATAGAAATATAGAAACTCACAGATTCTGTTCATTTGTCATTTTAATAGGCTACATTTATATTTTCTTTAATTATAGCATTACTAGTAAGTATGAGTTATATTGGGGCACCTCACATAAATGGCAAACATGCCTTTTGTCTGTCAGTCTGTCACTGTCAGGTGAATGTTGTTTAGAAACCTAGCTGCAGTCATAGGGGAATAATGCAGCGCACCTGCAGGTACTTAAATTCATGTGGTGCATAAGGCTGATGCCACACGTGGCGTTTTTACGCTGCGTATTTTCTAATTCTCTCGGCGCCTGAAAAACGCACAATATCATCATCCATAGAAATAACTTGAAAAGACTCGAAGCAAACCACACAATGCGTAAATACGCTAGAAAACGCCTTACCACAGATTTTTCAAGCGTTTACCGAAATACACCAGTATTTGCACAGCAAGCTATTCCTATGTATACACAAAGGCAGCTGCCAGACCTAGCTGAAATACGCAGCGTTTTTTACTATTTCACACTATTAGCACCATGGAAACGTGATTTGCTACGTCACCAGTACTAGGCTGAAAAACGCCATAGTCGGGGGCTGTGTGGCTTGTGCAGCGTTTTTAGGTTGAGAAAATACGCAGCGTAAAAACGCCACGTGTGGCATCAGCCTTAATGCCCTTAAATCTTGTTTGGCCTCTGCCTGGTGGTAAGGTTCTTCTTTTGTTCCACAGAGTGTAATTTACTGTAACAAGTTTGCTTATTTTGTGTTCCAAGAAGGTCATGCTAACTGTTTTTACCTATTCAAATAGATGGGCGTTGGACCAGATAAAATGGTTATAGACCTCACAGACCCAAATCGGCCTCGTTTCACACTGCAGGAGCTCAGAGATGTATTACAAGAACGTAATAAACTGAAAGTTAAACTTCTGGTTGCTCAAGATGAGTTGCAGTGCTATAAAAGGTATGTCAACACCCATTTTTGTTTTTTCTGTTGCTCACAAATAGATGCAGTTTTCCTAAATAGTGAGGAGCAAATCTGTCCCATTTTGCATTGCAGAAAAATTGCAGCAAAAATTTGCAAAACGCATTGTAAGCAATGGGTGTTTTTTTCATGACTACCACTCGACTTTTTTTTTTACTGCACAGCTTTTTTTTGCAGCCATTGGAGTCAATGGGCATTTTATTTCTTGTGATTAAACCTGGCGAAAAATTTCGCTTGTTACTATTGCTAAATATTCTGTGATATTCTGTTGAAATTACATTCAGTCTTAATTATTGATCTTCTTGTGGTTTTTGAACTATTTACATTTTGTTATTTCTTTAGTACTTACTTTGAATGTAAATATTTTAAAAGCCACAAAAAAAGTATAACATGTTCTATAACATTATATCTTCATATAAATATATGAATATATTACTTGTTTGAGTTACATCTAGTTATTGCTGTTAAAGTTTATGTTAGTCTAAAAATATAACTGTTAGAATTGCATAGTGTCAGATGCCAGGCGGTGTGGACAATGGAGGTATGTGGTGCTGCAAGTTGCAGCCTTCAATCCAATAGCAAAGTACTAGAAGGATTAGGCTAGAGACAGTCAAGATCAGTCATGGATGAAAAGAAGCAGCAAATCGGCATCAAACAAGGTCAAACAAGGTCAAGGACAAGTTACAAATTTTGCTCCTGGGCTGTGTGTGTCTATGCAAGGTCACAGTGATTCTGAAGCAGGACAGCGAGGTCATTTCATCTGTGCTACTGCTGAAATGATTATGTGTGCAAAGTGTTGTGTCACTGCTGCAACTCCAACCAACACAAGTGGCTTCCGCCGATTGTAGGTCCCATTTTGTTTAATTATTGGGTGCAATCCTAATCTGATTATAGAGCAGCACGATGGGAAAGCCCGTTTCACTTTTCAGATAATTGATAAACCACCTTATTCAGTTAGAAAGGGAGATATGGAAAGGAGGCTTTTAAAAAAAGAAGCCTTTTGGATTTTTAATCTAAACTCCCTGGATACTAAGGGGGGTATGAACAGGGAATGGGAACTTTCCTGTTTCTATTGAAATACATTCATATATATACATATTTCCGGTTCCTGGGTACTAGACTTATAAGCTATGAGGGCTTTATATTATCGACTTTCTGATTTTATGTAACTGTTTTTTGGCTATGTTTTGTTAAACTGGTGGGATGTCAATGGGTTAATGATTTTGATGAGTTTTGTTTTAATGTGGGGAGGGAAAGGGTTACTTGGTATCTATGTATAATGGGGTGTGGCCGCTGTGGTTATATAATCCCTCCCCAACATGGACTGTAGGGGCTTCTGAGGAAGTAGTGGGAGGCTACGAAACGCGTTAAGTGCTAGGTCCTTGCAGGAGATGTATTCAAGGTTTTACTAAGATGGAATAAAGATTTTTTGATTTTTAATCAGTGGTGCTCCGCTATATGTATTTTTTGGTAAATAATTTTTTTAACAGACTTAGGTAGGAGATCCGAATTACAGAAAGACCCCTTATCCGGAAAACCCCAGGTCCCGTGCATTCTAGATAATGGGTCAAATACCTGTAGTGCTTTATAAATAGATAAAGTTATACATACATACAACAATTAGGTCACTTTTGCTCATTTGAAACATAACTCATCATGATAAATTCCAAGTTTAAAAATATTTATTAGTAACCATATTAATTCATTTTTTTGTAATTATTTATCATGATGTGTTACCAGTGGCCAGAGATGGCTCTAGGTTATTTGAAACCCACTCGTGTGGGAATATACAGTGGAGGAAATAATTATTTGACCCCTCACTGATTTTGTAAGTTTGTCCAATGACAAAGAAATGAAAAGTCTCAGAACAGTATTATTTCAATGGAAGGTTTATTTTAACAGTGGCAGATAGCACATCAAAAGGAAAATCGAAAAAATAACTTTAAATAAAAGATAGCAACTGATTTGCATTTCATTGAGTGAAATAAGTTTTTGAACCCCTACCAACCATTAAGAGTTCTGGCTCCCACAGAGTGGTTAGACACTTCTACTCAATTAGTCAACCTCATTAAGGACACCTGTCTTAACTAGTCACCTGTATAAAAGACACCTGTCCACAGAATCAATCAATCAAGCAGACTCCAAACTCTCCAACATGGGAAAGACCAAAGAGCTGTCCAAGGATGTCAGAGACAAAATTGTAGACCTGCACAAGGCTGGAATGGGCTACAAAACCATTAGCAAGAAGCTGGGAGAGAAGGTGACAACTGTTGGTGCGATTGTTCGAAAATGGAAGGAGCACAAAATGACCATCAATCGACCTCGCTCTAGGGCTCCACGCAAGATCTCACCTCGTGGGGTGTCAATGATTCTGAGAAAGGTGAAAAAGCATCCTAGAACTACACGGGAGGAGTTAGTTAATGACCTCAAATTAGCAGGGACCACAGTCACCAAGAAAACCATTGGAAACACATTACACTGCAATGGATTAAAATCCTTCAGGGCTCGCAAGGTCCCCCTGCTCAAGAAGGCACATGTGCAGGCCCGTCTGAAGTTTGCCAATGAACACCTGAATGATTCTGTGAGTGACTGGGAGAAGGTGCTGTGGTCTGATGAGACCAAAATAGAGCTCTTTGGCATTAACTCAACTCGCTGTGTTTGGAGGAAGAAAAATGCTGCCTATGACCCCCAAAACACCGTCCCCACCGTCAAGCATGGGGGTGGAAACATTTTGCTTTGGGGGTGTTTTTCTGCTAAGGGCATAGGACAACTTATTCGCATTAACGGGAAAATGGACGGAGCCATGTATCGTGAAATCCTGAACGACAACCTCCTTCCCTCTGCCAGGAAACTGAAAATGGGTCGTGGATGGGTGTTCCAGCACGACAATGACCCAAAACATACAGAAAAGGCAACAAAGGAGTGGCTCAAGAAGAAGCACATTAAGGTCATGGAGTGGCCTAGTCAGTCTCCGGACCTTAATCCAATAGAAAACCTATGGAGGGAGCTCAAGCTCAGAGTTGCACAGAGACAGCCTCGAAACCTTAGGGATTTAGAGATGATCTGCAAAGAGGAGTGGGACCAACATTCCTCCTAAAATGTGCGCAAACTTGGTCATCAATTACAAGAAACGTTTGACCTCTGTGCTTGCAAACAAGGGTTTTTCCACTAAGTATTAAGTCTTTTTTTGTTAGAGGGTTCAAAAACTTATTTCACTCAATGAAATGCAAATCAGTTGCTATCTTTTATTTAAAGTTATTTTTTCGATTTTCCTTTTGATGTGCTATCTGCCACTGTTAAAATAAACCTTCCATTGAAATAATACTGTTCTGAGACTTTTCATTTCTTTGTCATTGGACAAACTTACAAAATCAGTGAGGGGTCAAATAATTATTTCCTCCACTGTATGTTGCTAATGGCATCACCGTGCCATCATTAGTCAAAAGTGGACATAATGGTCCCTTGCCAATGTTAGTAGTTTTATAGCCACTGCAGATGTCACTGCATAAGAGGGCTTTTGGAAGAATATGTAAAACAAGTATTATTTACAGCTGACAGATCTTAAAATGTGCTTGCTTGACTAACTAGGCATGTATATTGTATGTCATTTCTCAGAGAAATAACCTTACAATTCCTTTTTTTTTTAGCTGACTTGCTTAAGAATCATGTCTGGTAATGCTTGGGAGATAATGTGAAATAACTATTCAACTTGACTGATAGTGTCCTTTCTTTCAGTGGAATTATTCCTTCACCTGATGATCAGATTGTAACCTTAGAAAATGAATCTATGATTACATGCTCACCAAGAGAGAATGAAAGCAAAGAGAAATCAACTGTTAAAAGCTTGTAAGTATCCCTCCTGTCTGCAGATGTCTAAACTATATAAAATATTGGTTACTATTATTAGCAGAGAAGCAACACATTTTTAACAGACATATAAACTGCATATAGCAGTTAAGTTGCATATAGCTGTACATGTACACTCACACTGAATACATCTGTTTAAGGGGTGGTTCACCTTTATTACAGTTTTGGAAATATAAATAGATACAGTCATTTAAACCATATTTGCAATTTGGTTTAATTAACCCTTTCACTGCCAGCCGTTTTGAACTTCTACTGCCAGACAGTTTTTGGACATTTTGCACCGTTTCACTTTAGGGGCCTTTCCTCGGGGGGACTTTTAGTTTACCCAGGAAAACAATATATTTTTTTGGGGGGACAACCTAAGCTTTTAAAATGTGTTAGAATTTTTGTGTAATTCCAATTCTGTAAAAAGATATAGGCTTCTAAATGTCTAAAAAATATTTTCCATAATATAAACACATACACCAAAAACAAAAATTAGTTTATGCATAAAAATACAACTGATTTGGAAAGTCCCATGTCTCCTGAACGTGCCAATACCAAATATATATAGTTTTATGGAGATTTCTCACTTGTATAGGTCAAGAACTCCCAGCAGTACATTACCAAATTTCCAAAGCACTGGTCCAGAATTCTGCATACTTTAGATTTCAAGGCAAAAAATTCCACTAACAGAAGGTTTATCCCAGAAAATTATACATTTTTAGAAAGAACAGATTCTGGGGAATCCATAATAGGAAGAACTGTCTGTCTAATCCAAACTACCAAGTTGCAATGCTTTCCTAAAGTTATAGTTTTTTATCAAAATTTGTGAATTTTTTAAAAAATCGCTTCAAAGCTTCCAGACTATAGTATCTTATCTCCTACAGGTCATAAAGTAACCAGATAAAACACCCTAAATATGAATACCAGGGGTCCTCTGAACAGTTTGATACACAATATGCATAGGTTTAGCTAAGTATGTGACATGTAGGGGCCCTAATGTGAACATACCCCCATATGTACTGTCATTTCTGTCATTTTAACTTCTGCAAAATCAACACATTTACATCATTTTATGTAGAATAAAGCTACAAAAAGTACGCTCACACCAGAAAGCCATATATTTGTGGAAAGTACACATTCCCCTGAATTCAAAATGGGTACCCATGTCTTTCTACTCCAAAGTACCAAGCTGCAAAGCTTTCCACATATCATTAGGTTCCAAAATAAAACACCCTGAATTTGAATGCCAGGGGTCCACTGAACAGTTTGATGCCAAATATGTATAGGTTTACCTAAGTATGTGGCATGTAGGGGCCCCAATGTGAACATACCCCCATATGTACTGTCATTTCAGCTCCTGCAAAATCAACACATTTACTTGCTTTATGTGGGATAATGCTACAAAATAGTAAGCTCACCACAGGAAGCTATATATTTTTGGAAAGTACACATTCCCCTGAATCTAAAATAGGTACCCATTTCTTTTTACTCCAAAGTACCAAGCCACAAAGCTTTCCTAAGTTTGACGATTTTTATGACATTTCCAAAAATCACCTTAAAACTTCCACTATGCAGCATATTATTTTCTACAGGTAATTATGTACCAAGATAAAACACCCTAAATATGAACCCCAGAGGTCTACTGAACAGTTTGATGCCCACTGTACATAGGTTTATCAAAGCACATGGCACTTAGAGACCCCAAAATATACCTTGTGCACACTAATTTCATGGCTTACCTTTACCTAATTCATAAACACATGGCAGTTTTATGAGGGGTAGAAGTGTTGGGTAACCCCTAAAAACCACATATTTTGGAAAGTACACATTCTGACAAATCCAACATGGGTAAAAAAGAAAGGAAAATAGTGCATAGGAATTTTCTCAGCTGCCAACTCAATTTCTGCAAAAAAAAGCCCAAATGAGCGTGTATTATGTGCCGTAAGACCCCCTAACTGTACAGAAAAACCAAGAAAACCATATATTTTTGGAAAGTACACATTCTGACAAATCCAACATTGGTAAAGAGTCCTTTCTACACCAAAGTACCAATCTGCAAAGCTTTCTTAAAGTTAGTGGTTTTTATGATATTTCAGAAAATCGCATTAAAATGTTGCAATTTGCCACATTTATCTCACACAATTTCTTGCGTACAAAGGCAAATCACCCCAAATAGGAACACCTAAGGTCTACTGAACAGATTGATGCCCAATATGCATAGATATACCAAAGTTTGTGGTATGTACTGACCCCAAAATGAAAATAGCACATAAGGATTTCTCGCCTGCCAACTCAGCTTTTGCGCACAGAGCCCCCTGTCAGTGTATTATGTGCAGTAACACCCCCTAACAATACACAGACCCCAGAAAACCATATATTTTTGGAAAGTACACATTCTGATAAATTCAAAATAGCTAAAGTTATTTTTCTACACCAAAGTACCACATGGCAAAGCTATGCTAAAAAACAGATTAGGAACACTAATACAGGGATAAAAATGCAATAAAACCACAAAAATTGTGTAAATTGATGAAACAACAAAATAAGTCACACAACAGCGTAATTAGTGGTTAGAATATCTGATCCAATAGTCATGCTGCCAAAATAATTTTTTTAGGGAAAAAAACTAAAGACAAAGGGGTAAAAAAAAATTAAAAAAAATTGTGTATACATGTGACAGTATAGTGACAGTGTGTAAGTGTGTATATAAGTATGCTAAAGTGTGCTAAAGAGTGCTAGAGTGTGCAAAATGGGAAAAAAAAAAAAAAAAAAAAAACCTGTGCTAAATTGTGTGTAAATGTGTGTAAGTGTGTGTATTAGATAATTAAAAAGCTCTTACCATTAGAAGGTTGCAGTGGATCGCAGGGATCACAGGCAGGGGTCCTCTCTGTAGCCCTCGCAGCACAGGAAGTGCGTGGGCGGCGCTGGGGGGGGTCAAGGAGCAGGGGAAGACAGAGCATAAGCAGCAGACGCGATGCGATCGCGTCTGCTGCTTATAGGTCCATGCTGCGATGCGATCGCATCGCTGGACCGACTTGCCAGCCCCCTTGGCTCATTGCCGAGGGGGTTGGGGGCACAGCTAACTCTCTGCACCGGCGGCAAAAGCCACCGGTGCAGAGAGAATAGCGTTAGTACCAATAACGTAGGTATTATTGGCAGGGAAAGGGTTAAAACAAAACTGATTGTTTTCAAAATAGCTATCTGTAGTGCTGCATAGATCTCTAGGTCTCTCTTCTCTGCCCAACACCCTGGCTGTATAAGGTCCTGTCCACATCATTCTGATGTTACAAGTGGTGCGCTAAGAGTTGAGAAAGTGCAGGCATAGATCTCTACTGCACATGTTCAATTCATTTGCATATCTGTGATCTGATTGGCTCACAGTAACAAGCATTTTTGGAAATAGATTTAAATGACTGTATCTATATATTTCCAAACTTTAACAAAGATGAGCCACCCCTTTAAATGTCTTTCTTTTAGTATAATGTTTAAGATAAAAATCATTTATTAGTGCACACTTCAAAACATATTTATTTAATTTTTGCTGTAGTGCTTCTTGGTACCATGACATTCCGTATTGTTCTAAAATATTTTCTGCCCAGTTAATGGCATACTGAATGTTTCATTTAACTCCATTCTTGTTAAGGAGAGAATTGTTAGGCAAAACTCTCTTCTCAGGCAGTCGCCACTTAATAAGACAAACTAAGGTTGTCAAACCTGCAGTATTACATTAACCCAAAGATTGTACTGCACAAGGGCTCTTAGAGATCCATCAGGCCTATGGTGCCTGTCCACTTGGCACTTGTAGCAAAGAATGAATATAGGTATAGGTGGATCTGTTATCAATAATGCTTGCTACCTGTTGTTGTAACATAAACAGTTAAACATTAAGTAAAAAGGATTGCTTTACCATGGGGTCAGTTACAATCAACAAGGTTGCAATTACAAGGTACTGTTTTATTATTACAGAGAAGGAGGAAATAAAATAATAATAAAATTTTTTTTTAATTATTTACTTGATGTGGATTTTTATGGTAAATGGCCTTCCCATAATTTGAAGCTTACTGGATACTGAGTTTCTGGACAAGATATTCAACACCAGTACCAAAATACATGCAAAGAGGGTAGCATTGTTCTCTGCAGATAGGTGCTCTTGTATAAAGTGCCAGAGTCAAATCAATGAGAAAACATTTTTAAGGTTTGTTACATGCAAACGTAAGGAGGCCATACACGTAGCAGTAACAATCTTTTGTGCGACCCACCCTCCCCTGACATTCAGGGCTGAATCGTCAGATGTGGAGGTAGAAACAATAGACATTCTACCTCCAACATAGATTTTGCTTGGGGCCGAACGACGAGATGACCAATATCCGCAGGCTTTGTGATATTGGTCGCCTCACGCACCATACACGCACCGAATATCATACGAAACGAGGTTTCATACGATAATATCAGTGTGTATGGCCGGCTTTATGGGCGAGAATGAATTTGAGGAGAAAAGACTTTTCATGTAGTAACAGCGAGATAAGATTTTCTCATTGAATTACATCTGGTATAATGAAAAAATCTGGAATTAAATTAGGAGATAAGCTTTTCTCATCAGACTGAATCTGGCTTAAAGTATCTACAAAATAAAAATAGACATTTAAAAGGGGAAACTCACCTTTACATTAAATTGTGTAAATATACACTATTTTTGTGTAACTGCCATTTTTCATTTCTTCCAAACAGGTTTTCTTTTAAACAAGGGAAGCAAACATGAAACTGGATTTATTGCATTTTTTGTCGTTTTACAGAATGTTGTTATTGTGTATATCTTTGCAATCATTTTTCATATGTGAAATTATTACTGGTTCATGTAAGAATATTGACTTGCATTCCATTTAAGAGAATTGCTTTAATTGTTCTAAACCAGGACTTCCCAGCTACAGACCTCAGTAGTTTTAAGTTTCCTATTCTCCATTCCATCATTTCAAATAACGCATTTTTTTATAGGAATGGGATTTTTCTGTAATTCAAATCACTTACCATATGTCTGCCAAATATCATTTATAAGGGTTGTCTTGCCTCTAATTTATATAGTTATCATTAAGTTCAAGCTTCTGTTCTATTATTACAGATAAAAAGGAAATCATTTTTAGAATTATTTGCTTAATATGAAGCCTATGGGAGCTGGCCTTCCCATTAATCAGAAGCCATTTGGATTATATGGTCCCTGGTTAAGGGATCCCATACCTGTAAAATATTATAGTTTGGTAATATAACACACTGGGGAAAGTTGAAAGATTGGAATGCCAATGTAAGCAACCAAGCACTGAGGGGAGGGGAAATGGGAGAAAAGAATGGACCAACTTTGTATTAATTCCCTTTGTTTGAAGAGAGATGTTGGACAGGCAGGTATCCATATACTTTTGCCTGTATAATACATATGAATGAATGTAATGCCAGTGTTTCCTGCCATGCTTAATTAATTTTATTTTACACATCCTTTATAAAATTATATAGGTATGCATGGAAACTTTATCATTAAACCTTTGTTACTGAGCATGTATGTGTAGCCCTCTTACTGAATCTGGCCTGAGAGCTTACATGTACTGTATGATTATGTTCCACTTTTATATGGATACTTTACAATGCTAATACATTTTTTTTTTTAATTTGAACGTGTAAAAATTAATTAAAATATACCATTCAAGTCTTGTCTATACTTTATTACTGCACCACAACTATCAAGGAAATGAGCTTAACATCTTACCTCCACATAATAAATCATACCCAGTGCAATTGCAATGCAGTGTTTTAGAACTATAGGTTCTCTTAAAATGCAGCTGTCATGCCTAATTTTTTTTTCTCACTGGAGCAAAGGACTGGGAAAATTTGTACTGTCACTACAGCTATTTTGGGGGGAGGAAATTAGAGGTAATAGGTGCCATTAAGAACTAGCAATATCTAAAAGCGAGCTTGTGGCATCACAACTCTAGCATAAAATCAATGTAGGGTTCCCTAATACATATCTCTTTGCTAAGCTCACATTTATAGTAAATCACCCTCCTCTTTCTTGTTCCTCTTGGCATTTGCTTTTTCATTTTTTGTTTAACCATGTAGTTCCAGTCAAATTTTGCACTGCCAGAGCTGTACCCACAAGAGTACAATACTGAATTTTAAAAGCACCACTACATAAGAAAGCACTTTAGATTGCAAAGCTCAAAAACCGTGGTTTACTTCTGGAAACCATATATTCTGGCAAAATACACTGACAAATTTATTATGTTGTTCTAATACAAAACTTTGCTAAATTAGCATTTATGATATTTTTGAAAATGTACTCAAAATGTAGTTACTGCATTTTACCTTATATCTATAGGTACACAGATAAAAGATCATAAATATAAATGCCATGGGGATTCCAAACAGTTTGTTGCCCTATGTGTTTATGTGTAGGATTACCAAACACTGTGGCTTGTAGAAACTCCCAAAATAAAAGTGATATAGTGCATCCAGTACTTTTCATGGCGGATACTTCAGAAAACAAGGCAGGTATCTGATCTGGTTATAGAAAGGGGCACAATACACATGCTCAAGACAAGGTTAAAACAGGAACACTAGTATATAGGATTCTTGTATTGACTCCCAAGCCTGATGTTGAAGACTGTACCCAGTTCCTCTGTAAAACCAAGTTGGAGAGATTTTAAAGGGGAAATATGAAAATTTAAGCTTCTTCAAACTTTCTACATACAATTCTGGACCATGTCTGAAAGTTCCTCTTTACTATGCTCTCAGCATCTGTCTCTTCTTATGCAAGAGTTGGCGTTATATTATGATATTATATTATCAGATCTAATCTTTTACTGTAGATTTAACTCTTAGAGCCCCCCCCCCCCCCCTTTCCTAGCAGGTGTTTAAGAGCTAACTCAAATAACTGATTCCAGAATAGTCCTAACAAAATAACTGAATTTTGGCACAAATCTTGCATGTAGAGTCAATTATTTTGAGAGAGTGAGCTTCAATACATCATATAGGCGAAGCCTACATGAGTGAAGACCGACAGAGAGGGGGATAGCAAAAAGCAATGGTAAATGGTACAGAATGTAATTGGTTATATTTAGGAAATGTCTTATTTAACTATGATAAAGCTTGTATTCATTTTTTGTAGCCCACCTTTGTTGTAAAGCTAATGTCACACAATCTTACAGCAGCCACATAACTAAAGTATTGCATATTATGAGAAAGCTAATTTTGATATTCAAGATATTTTAGCCTTAGGATAAAAAAAAAAAAAAAAAAAAAAACCCTCAGAAACCGCAGCCTTTACAAAAGGTGACTAGAAGCATACTTTTCCCACACCCCATTCTAATGTCATAATTAACAATGATAACACACGGTTAGGCAGGTTACATATGAGCATTAAGGTTGAACTTGGACGCATGTGTTTTTTTTTTTTTTTTTAGCCTAACTTACTAGTTACATCTGCAGACTGAAAAAGAAATTACCTTGGCATGGGTATAAACAATCGTTATGGCATGAAAATGACATTAAAATGTGTAAGTTACAGATATTTACAACAATAAAATCAGATTTAGTAATAAATATTTTTTTTTATTCCACAGTCTTTTTTCTTTCAGTATAAAAAGATATATTGTGATGTATTTTACACCTACTGCATTAAAATTCTTCTAGAGCAATGATCTATTACAGTAACAGCCTGCATAATATTTTTTGCAGCAAACCCAGAGAATCCGTGCAGATATGTCATACATTAATTCTCATGTTAAGCCCTATCAAAGTAAAATTTATACTAAAAGGGTTCTGCCTGTGTCAGTTACTGTTTAAGCACCAGCCCACAGAAGTTTGTTATATAAAATGTGGCCAAGCTTGGCTTCCATAACCAAACCTGGGGGTACACTTGGAAGCTTAGTATGGCATTTTTCCTCTATTTACACAATCATTTTTAGAATCTTCTTACATTCATCCCCCTTCAAAACAGAGTGGAGAGGTCAGCTGCTGGTAACCAAGAAAAAAAGTTACTAAAAAAACAAAAAAAACTCATCTCTCATCACAAAGCACTTATGTTGCCAGCTAAGGGATATTATAACGGTCTCTCTATAGCAGGGGTCCCCAACCGCCTCCTAGCCACAAGAGAAGAGATCCTGTCCTGCATCTTCATAATCTTAATGTTGGGCATTGCATGGCTGCAAATAAGGATTTATGGGTAAGAAAAGTTAATGCATGACGCATGTAGTTACTTCTCTGATGTAACACTTTTTAACCCCTACAGAGAAATCATATAGAAAGCAAGAATGAAGTGTTTTTACTGGCTCAGCTTCTTATGTGAAATTCATGGTTTTTTTTTTTTTTTTTGCTTCCCCCCCCCCTTAATAGCAAGGATGATAAATGCCAAGCCTGTATTTACTATGGTTATGTTACAGAAAGAGCATTTGCAAATCCTAATCCATTCACTCTTCTGCAATAAGAAGTTTTAGAACACATTATGTAACCAGATTCCTCCTCTCCCTATGCATACACATTTAAAAGAGGGGGGGGGACACACCTGCATGCTTTGGAAGCACTAAATTACTTCTATGCAAACATACAAAAACCAAATATAAAACTTTTGGTAAAGACATAATGCATTTAAATCCATATCACGCGCTTATATACTAAATGTAAAAGGGAATTTAAAAAACCAAAAGCAGATCAAAGTCAAATTGTAAAATCAGTTGTGTCCATCTGCAGGTCAGTTTTTAAGCCAAGGATGTGCCTCTAAGGAAGATTTTCTTCTATCCCCATAGTCATACAGCAATTCCTCTCCAACGTTGATATCCCGCGATGCAACGAGTATAAGGTGAGGTACATTGTTGATGTTGTGCAGTTTGGTGTGACAGTTCCCAGATTTGCTGTGGTTGATCAGCCTTCCTAAACGGCCAGTTTCTCTTGTAGCATCGATGCTTAAAACCGAGAGAATGAAAGATTAGTGCTGGAGAGATTCACAGCCTGTCCTGCACACCTGTCCTACAGTGCGAGTCTAACTTTTGCTTAGGAAAAATGGAAATGTACAGGAAGATGGGAGAGATTACTTAAATACATTGAAATGCATTTTTTAAAAAGGACAGATTTTTTTAGATTTAATTTTAAAATTTATTCTTCATTTCCCAGGGTGCTACAGTCTGACCTGTGCTCCTGATAAACTTCAGTCACACTTTACTGCTGCACTGCAAGCTGATGTGATAACACCCACCCTTCCCCCCACCCCAGGCTCCGATCAATGGGAACACAGCAAGATAGCTACCAGACACCCATATTGTTGCTCCCATGCCCCTCCTAGTAAAAGATACCAGAATAGCCCTTAATAGTAAAAAATCCAAGTCCTCCAGTTACATAGAGGAGAAACCAGGGACCCCCCTCACCCCTTTGTGATTAGCGTTTTTTTTCCACACCGGGGATGGGGGGCATCACTAGTGCAGAGAGCGCAATATAGAGTTCTCTGCACTAGAGGATCAGAAATTTAGAAATTGGAATTCCGTTTTAAGTTACCAGAAGCTGCTTTTTGCCACCCCTAGTATGTTCAGGGGCACTGTTGCCTAAGGCGAGTTTCTCAGCTCACCTCTTTGCAGCAGTGACCCTGGGAGAAAATAAAAGAGTTCACAAATACACATTTAAGATATCAAGATATTTACCAGTAGGTTTTGTTCAAGTACTGAAAATAGTACATATAGCAGCCAGTATTTGAATCCTGTGCGTAAGTTGCCTCTCGCCTTTTAGCATCCGTGATCTCTATTAGATCTCCATGGTATTCTACAACAAACTCTCCTCGCTGGAAGTCCCGAGTTGCAATTACACCTCGACCTTTCCCAGTAATCATGTCCATCTGTGCAAACAGGAATGACATAAGGACATTAGAGCATCCCCTAATTAAAATACAGTCATTAAAGGGGACATTATACACCTAGAAAATCCAAGTTGGATTTAATTTGCTAAAATGAACATAATAAATAGGAAATGTGTTTGAACAACATTCTGCTTATTTTAATTTTAAAAAAAAAAATTAAAAAAAAAAAAAGTGAATAAGAAGTTAAAAGTTGAGATTTTTACTGAATGTACCCACCACTCCTTTATAAATAGGCAATTTGTTCAAACCAACATCTCTACCTTTGAACAAACAAGCCTCTCCCTTCTGTAAATAGCTGCCTTTGAGCATCTCATTATCAGGGGCTTCTCTGGACTGGTAGCTAGTATTCGGTCACCACCTCATCACAAAGAACTTTAGTATTACCAGTTTCTCTGAAGTCTGGTTTAGTGTCAGAAATAACAGAAGCCACAGATATTTCTAAATTAAAACTAAATGTATATCTTCCGCACACACCCAATTTATCAAACTCATGTTGAAAAAAAAAAAAAGTGTACAGTTTACCTTTAAACATCAGTTACCAGATTAAGATTTCTTGCAAATCTTCTTCACAGTAAAAAGTGCTGATTTATGGGTTGTTATTTTCAAGTTTCACTTGAAAAGTGAAAGGAAAAGGTCAAAACTAAGTAAGCTTTATCAGAAAGGTCTATGTAAGCCATAAGCACTCATAGAAAAGCTGCACTAAGTCCTCTATCAAACGAAACACAGGATTTCTTGTCTCATTTTTTTGTAAACTTGTTCTTAGGGTATCCAACATCCTCTCAGAAAAAATCCTTCATTCCCAGGGCAAGAGTCTGCACAGTCCTCTCCCCTCTTCAATAAGAATTCATAAAACTTACTCCTCCCTCCCTTAGAAATGTGTAATCTGAGCTGTAACAACTAGAGCTACAGCAGGAAGCTATGAAGACAAAGCTAAAATGGCAGCTACAATCTTAAAACAAACGGAGGGAGCTTCTCAGGTATAGGCCTTAGGCATAGAGGCGGGGCAGACAATAACTTTAGCTTTCCATTCAGCACTTCCTAGATGTCACTGCACATCTCACTTTCCCTCCCCCTCCTCATCTAATTGTGTAGCCAGTGCATGGGCCAGGGCATCTGGCCCCCCATTCTGGCACATACACAAGATTTTGGCATGATACAAAGCATGCCTTAATAACAGTGCCCACAAAATGGTGTGTGCCTGCTTGCTTTGATTGAGTAATTCCGAGACGGAAGGAAACAAGATTTATATTATTTATATAGAGTAAGTAAAGTTTATTTTGCTCAACTAACAATATAGAAAAAAAATTGGACTTATTTCTTAGGGTGACAGGTCCGCTTTAAAATATGTTAAAAACCTTGTACAGTACCTTCATCCCTTCTTCTTTGCCAGTCTGAATAAGTTCGTCTATTCTCTTCTTCTCCTCTGACTGCAAGAAAAAAAAAGCAGGCATCAATGTATTGCAACAAGTATACAGTATACAGGTGTATGATGCAGTGTATTCCTTTGAATGCAGATTCCGGCCACAGGTAGTTTAAGATTTATGATGCAGTAATCTACAAACCTCTGTTTGTAAAAAAACAAAAACACACAAACATAATATATTTATGGACCTGAAAATTTATTAGAGAACTACAACTGCCATATTGACTGCAGTTTTAGTTCTACAACAGTTGGGGGACCGAGTAACAAGGGAAGCAAGATGCTTTTTCAACGGCACAACTGAATGTAGAGGAGATGTAATAAGCAGCATTCTGTCTGCATACTTATGGGTATGGTTACTATAGGAAAGAAGAGTGGTTCACTCATGCAAGCAAATATTATGACTGCTGCACATGGTTGCAGGTGATGGTTCTCAAGGTACCCATGTGCCATAGCCCTAATACTTGCTACTTACAGAAAGCAATCATTTTCATATCAATCTTCCCAAAGTGGATATTGTTTCAATACAATATGTGGATCACCTTTTATTGCATACCTTTTTAAAAAATGTGATTTATTCTATTAAAATTGAGTCTATGGGAGAGGACCTTCCTCTCTGGATCTGGATAACAGATCACATACCTTGAGGTTACACTGCTTCAGTAACACTGCTTCAGTATAAAGGCAATTTAATGTTAAATATGTAATTGGTGTTTCAGTACAAAGTGATGGTTTGCCTGTGGTCCATCCCCCACCCCTGCTTAATCATTCCTTGGCTATTTGTACCTCAAGCTCTGTTTTACTCTTCCTGCAGCTTCTTCTCACAGGGTAATAATCAGTAAGTTTTCTGTTTGGGGATTTCTTCCTCTGAGCCCTGTGAAGATAAAAAGGAAATGTTTTGTACTGGTTTAACAATTAAACACACATCTATTTGCTGTGGATGGTGTGTCTGTTTAGGTAGTTAACCGTGCCATTAAAATTTAGTCAAGAAATTTCAAGCTTAGCAGCATTCATTCACACCATTAAAATAAATATACACCTGCTGCTGCTTATGAACCCTTCTTACACATGAAGCGTGATGCTTTCCATGCATGAAGGATCAACCACAGGGCGAAGAAACGCCCATGTGTAAGGGCCTAATACAACTTAAGTTGTTCACACTTATTATGCATCTTATTTTCTTGCTCACTGCACCTGGTCCCCAACACCCTTATGCTGTCCCAGAGCAGACTTTATTGATGCATGGTGAATATGGTGCTTGCAGTAGGGCAATAGTATGGCCACTTATTTAAAGTATCAGTAACATGAAATTATGGCAATACCTAATTCTAGCTCCAGCTACAATTATACTTACAAACTAATAACAGGGCAATAGGGTGACAGGCAGCTTGCATTCCTGTGTGCACTGAACTAGAAGTTAGCTTTTCACCAGAGGTCACCTAAGCTTTTTATCAACATCTGTTTAAATTTGTGCTCACAACATAACCCCAAAAGCTATCCAAAGGAAAAGAAACATACATTTGCAAAGGCTGATAAACAGCTTAGGTGCCAAAGGTCCTCCGGTGCAAAGCTAACTTTTGGTTCAGCTTTTTTTTTTTTTTTTAATCAAAAGCCAAATACATGGTTTCTATTATCATTGACTCTGAAAAACAAACAATAAAAGATAAATTTAGAGAATTTTCATGTTTTATCACACTTCTAGTTCCTTACCAGACACTTAATGCCCTCTATGTACAGTGCTCCCGGCACACCTTCATCAAATATATTCATAACTTACTTCCTTCTTAGAGGTTTGTCTTTAACCATCTTCTGATGGTTCAGCTTGTCTGCAGGTGGCAATGCTATGTTTCTTCGGACATCAGTCTGTTCTTGTTTAGGATCAAGAAACTCTCCTATAGAATTGCATTCAGTCTCTCTTTGCTCACTGGGTTTCACTGACAGTTCTGTCCCTGAAGATATTCGCTTTTTCTCAACTAAAAGCAAAAATAAACAGGGGCAATTTAATGAAAACATGCAAACCATGACAGAACCAGAAACTGGTTCAGGATAAAGCCCTAGTGATCATGGCACAATCCAAAGGTACTTATTTACTGGTACTGTAGATTTCATGGTGTGTGCCATGTAAAGGGTTAAATGTAAATGCAATTAAAAAATTCATTTATACATAAAAGGCCTTGCAAATGTGTTGGTTGACAGGTCAGTTAAATAGGTAATATTTAGTGTACAATATTAACAGTTGCAAAGCATTTACAGTCTTGTTTACTTTATCAACCAGGCAGTGGTTTGAATGAAATATAAATAGGAGAGGTACTCAATTAAAAGATAAAGAATAAGTAATAGTAATGATAAAATGGTAACCTCACAGAGCAATAGTTTTTGGCTGCTGGGGCCAGTGACCCCCCATTTAAAAGGTTGGAAAAGACATAGGGGTTGATTCACTAAATTGCGTTAAAACGAGTGCTATTTATAGCATGCATTAAAAATGTTATTAACTTAATTTTATTTACTTAACGCACGATTCACTAAAAGGATACTTGCGTTAATTTAGATGCGATGCTGTTTGCGTCATTTAAGTCACGAAGACTATTTTCGTGCGGTATTTGACACAACGCGCAAAAAAAAAAAAAAAAACCACATGCCATATTAGCCATACACACCATTACTTTCGGAAAACTACTGTTCTGAAAATGACCATTTCCCTGCAAACTGGAGGCTGCATCACTCTAGGGTAGGGGTGTCAAACTCAAAACACACTTAGGTCGCGGGCCAAACAGGATAAACATTTATTGAACACTAAAATTCAGTTGTCTTTGCGCTTATATCATTTTATCAGAGCTTGACACCGGGCATCTTTTTTTGGCAACAAGCAGCCATATTATTGCCCCATGTACCTGTGCCAGCAGCCATCATATTGCCCCCCCCCCCCCATCTGTCCCTGTGGCAGCAGCACCCAACACTATATATTACCCAATTTGGCCCCAGTTTGTACCTATGCCAGCAGGCAGCAGCCAAAAAATCATATATTGGCTCCAAATCATCTTTACCTGTGCCAGCAGCAAGCGCCAGAACTCCCTGGTTTCTCCTGCTTATATTTTCTCTCCACATTGTGACGCGCCAGCTCTGTCTCTGCCGTCTGAATGACGGTGTATGCGCGCGCCAACCCCTACTGCGCATGTGTCACAGCGCCAGTGCAATTAGAAGAGAGCGCGTCAGTATATAAAAGGTACTTGCCGGCAAAGAGAGGGGTGGAGGAGCGCTCTTAAGCACAAATTAAGTTGCATAACACATGCGAGAGGGGATTGGGAAGGGTAGTTTTAAAGAAGGCTGCCAAGGAAATTAGTTTAAATCTGAAGCGCTGCATTATGGGATATGTCGTTTATTGTGTGGCACTTCATATCGCCGGGCCATTACAAATAATAATAAAATGATTATAAAAATGTATTTGCTAATCTGCACTATACATGTAATTCCAATATGCGACATATCTGCATTTTGGCAGGTAGCTGACCCTCTGCAGGACTATCGCACAGTATTAATTACATTAATGTACCAAGGGAATTGCCATTATGCAAAAGATCAATATGCTGCAGTGAGTGAATATTCTGAATCAGAAATAAGACTGCACACTACAGTACCAATTCTGCATAGCAATTTTAAGGAGAGGGCCACATGTTTAAAGCTAGCATTAATGGCAACAGAACACTCCTATAAATGCAGGTGGTGCCAACTCTGCTTTACACAGTTCTGTAGAAAAAATAAATTAAAAAAAACATGTCTTTGTTGTAGCTTTAATTCCTTTACTGTACACCACCCTTAAGCTACATTTTCAGATGAAGAAAAGTGTTGGAAACATACCCTCTGCTTTTTTGCGAGTCTCTGTTAAAGGTTTCCCTGGACACTTGCTCTCATGGTGCGCTACAGAGTTTTCTTCTTGCAAGGGAGGGCGGGCACTGGGAGATTTAGTTGGGCTCATAAAGGAGTAGATTTTGGGCTGCCCTAAATGAGCCACTTCCTGCAAAACAGTATTTAAAGATTATTACATATAACTGGTAGACTGAAAACATACATAATGCTCAATTAAATACAGGAACATTTATGTTATCTAAACATTGCAAAACCAGAGATATTATATTGTCTATAATGTTTATCTATGCAAGGTTTGTCCCATTTTTAAACCAGATCTAGAGAGGCGATAAATCCAATAAATGATGGCTATTAAAGAGCCACAGCTCAACTGGCCCATCTAGTTTGGTTACAGACACACCCAAAAAAAAAAAAAAAAAAACGACAAGAAACGCCCAAGTACAACATCACTTTCCCATAATCCTGTTTACCTTTTACACATACATAAGTTTTTATGTTATTGCTTTATAAATTAAGGAACCTGTTGATTACATATTATAAATGTTGCGCGGCTATTTTGTTTTATTCAAACATTACTTAATTATTTCTTTTTATTTATATAATACCTCTTTATGCTGCAACTGTATGAACCAGCATCTGATGGCCATACAAGAGTTATTTATGGTACCCAGCCTTCCTTTATGCATACAAGTTATTTTTTGTGCCAAGAACTGTACAGGATGGCCTAAATAACCTCCTTTAGGTGCTTAGCAGACTATCTTGTGGGTTATTAGTGCAGAAACTATAGTTGGCTAACCTGTTTGTTGCTCCTAATGAGCGATAGCTTGCCTAGCAACAGGAGGACGTTGCAAACGATCAAAACAAGAGACTCAGAAATGTCACATTACAAAAAAAAGTGTTATACCCTTGTTAGAGGTCCCAAATAATAGAGGACTTGTGGACAAGAATATGAAATCCAGTCAGTCATTTTTTCCTCTATGGATTACCGGTATTCTACTGGAAAGGACCAGTAACATCAAACTGAAACTTTGTAGTTTATATTCAATCATTGGGCACCTACAAAAACTATTCTTTACACCAATTGCCCTCTCTCATATGAGAACAATTTTCAGTCTGTAGTTGTATAGAAAGCCATGAATGGCATTTGACCTCTGTATCTTCCTGTGTAAGGCTAATGCCGCACGGGGCTAATTCTCGGCCTGCGGATTAATGTGCCAAAATGCATGCATGTATTTTGCCAACAAAACCTGCAAAAATGCATCAGTTTGTTTGGCTAGCTTATGGGCTTTGTCAGCAGTGGCATTATGTCAAGTCACCCACCCAGTGGGCATCTTTCTGGGGCTGCTCTTGCCTAAGTAGTTCCAATAGTGCCGTCCCCAACCCCCCACCCAAAACTTTAGCATCAGAGTGTCCAGACAGGGACATATTGCTATTGCGCTCTCTGCTCTAGCAGAACCTAATTTTTTTTTTTTTAAAAGTTACCACAGACGCCTTTTTACTGCCGCTTGGAACTGGCTGCTCACTGCCACTTGAGGCAAGGTTCTCGCCTTGACTCATGGCAGGAACATATCCATCCCCCCTTCCTTCCCTTGGTCACCCACCTGCTTGTTTTGGGCGGTTGAAGGAGAAGATGTGCACAAGGCGGGGGGAGAAGGCAGATGGCCCCCTGTGCCCCCACAATTGCACTGTCTTTACTACTTTATGGTAGTTATGCTGAGAGAGATAGATAGAGATAGATATATATATATATATATATATATAGATATATATATATATATATATATATATATATATATATATATATATATATATATATATATATATATATCTCTCTATCTCTATCTCAGGGCCACATTTTCATGGGGGGGATGCATTAGCAGTACAAGGCAGGTGGGTATTTGTAGTGATGGAGATCAGGATAGGACCCATTAGGAGTTCCTAAACAGAAGTATAGTTGCACCTAACACACCCCTCACATGGTCTAGAAAACAAAATACCAATCCCCATAGAGCTGGAACAGGGCTATGCGATATTGTTGCAGCTACAAAACAGCGCTACGGCTCGTCTGGTCTTACAGAATCCCGTGGGAACACCGGCTGCCTGGAGTCAAGAATATTTAATAAGCACACTGACCCCGTTTATTTTGGGATGATTTTCATTGGTGCCTCCGGTCCTGCCGGTATCTGGGACGTCCCCGCTTCTTCCGTCGCCGGGTTTGGACATTTTCTTCCCTAGGAAAAAGACAAGGGCTTGTTTGTTTGGGTAGGGAGCAGCGGGGCGGCTCAGCGCATTGTGACAGCCGCTTGAGAACACGGCGCCGCCATCTTTAAAGGGACTAGGGGTGGAGAGGCAGAGGCAGCTGACTTGCTTGAGTTTGCTCAGAGAACATGAGGCCACTAATAGTTTCGGTACATCGGAGCCAGGGCTGGGCTACCAATCGCCCCTGGGCCAGAGAAAGCTTCAAATCGGTCTCTGTGCTAATGGCAACCGTACGCAGAACGTGTATGTGGACCAGCCCTACTCTGTGCCAACCCAGCACTGTCCGTTCCGCCATACGTCACCTTACCCAGCGAGGCAGGGGGACTCCGAGACGGAAAGAACCCGGGCAGGGCTGCAAGCACACTCATTCTGCCGGCTAAAGGCCCACGGTCACATTATAGTTGAATAAATAAACCCACCATATTCCACCACAAATTCACAGCCATTGTTTAATATTTGTACAAATCCCAGTACTTTTTGCAAAAGTTGGTTGTCACTTTAAAAGAGGCCACAGGGGTGTAAGCAGACCCTGTGCATGCAGGGGGGGGGGGGGGGGGGGGTAGGAGTGTAGGGGAACCAGTAAGGCACTAGATAATGAGCAGTTTAAATATATATTGATAGAACTTGTTAATTTACCAATGTTTTGGGCCCTAAAAAAATGAGTTTGCTGTGGGGCTCAGTAACCTCTAGTTCCACCACTGGGAGGCCATGAGCAGTCTGATCAGGTATGCTCTCCCAACAGACATACAAGAGGCCATATGTGGTGTGGCTGACTTATTATTGTGATTGTTAGGGTAAATAGTTCTAATGTTCACAACAGCAAGAACCCAAAAGCAGCTACTTCTGCCAATGTACCATGCACTGGCTGCTATACACATACCAATAATCACATTGCATGAAATCTTTGCTTTGTATGATAATATTGGTACATATATGGCCGACTTGATTGATCATTAATGGTACTGGCACATGGGGAATTTAGTCTGCACTATTCATTTTTACTACCACATGAAACTACTCTCCACAGAACACAGGACTTTGGAGGCAACTTCAGAAAAACAAAGGCACATTGGGGTTTAGAATTATGGGGATTCAGTATTTGGCCAAATTATTTAAAAAAAAAAAAAAGGTTTGGTGCATCCTTAGATTAGAGTATTCTAATGAAGATTAAGCACAGTTGAGGTGTGAACCAAGAGCAAATGGCCAAACAGATCAGCAGCTGAATATATATTTGCGTTAGTGGAGACTGACAGATATAAGGGACTGGGCAAATGGGTTTTGCCAACACAATTACATAGTTATTTTTCAGTGTTTTACTGGTATTCGGCTGTTGTTGTTTAGGAACTACATTATCCTAAAAGGTTTATATTCACATTAAAATATTAACAGTATATAATTATTTTTAGATCAAGTTATTAATTTCTATAGTGAAGTAATGGAGATTTTGATGCCATAACAAAATCATAGTTTTAGACAATCATTTTTTTCCATCCATGGACAAAGCATAATTATTTGTGAGGCCATGGTGTTCTATTTCACCTCCTGATACAAAGACAATAGGCTAAAGTCACACACAGTTGTTTATCTGCCTCCAGCTAATACAGCTGATTCACTACCATCATCTACAGCTGAACTGACAGGCATGGTTTTAGACTGTGCGTAAACACATGCAAGAGAATGCATTTCTACACCAAAATCCACTCCATGTGTCAGCAAAGAGGCCAATGATGTGCCTATCTACATCACGGAGTGGATCATTAGTTTCTCTGCCTATGTTTCCAAGCAGGCAGAGAAACAGACAGGTGTGGCATTAGCCTTATAGGGGACTATATTATCATACAAATGGGTCTATTGGGAGCCATCCCCCTGTGGACAGAAGGGTGGGGAAGCCAAGGGTTAAGATCAAATTAAATGGTCATCAACTCCAAAGGACAACATTTTACCTAATAAAAAGAAAACGTAGCTTTCCAATATTTATTCATAAAAAGGGTCACTTATTTGTAACTGCAATTAAAAGCATCTGTTTGCCCATTGAACCTAATGGTTCCGACTTTTGAAACAAATGAGCAGCAGCCAGCAGATTAAAGGAACAGTAACATCAAAAAATTAAAGTGTTTTAAAGCAATTAAAATATAATGTGCTGTTGCTCTGCAAAAAATTGTGTTTTTGCTACAGAAAAGCTACTATATAAATAAGCTGCTGTGTAGCCATGGGGGCAGCCATTCAAGCTGGAAAAAAGGAGAAAAGGCTGTTATCTGCTAAGTAATCTGTGCCTTTTCTCCTTTGAATGGCTGCCCCCATGGCTACACAGCAGCTAACTTATATAAACTATAGTAGTCTTTCGGAGGCAAACACACCAGTTGTAGCAATGCAGGGCAACAGTACATTACTTTTATGCACTTTCATTTTTTGGTGTTACTGTTCCTTTAACAGACTTGTTTCGGTGGAAGAGAAGTGACCTTTCTAGGTTTTCATGTAGCAGTGAATAGCAGTGACATGATCAGAAGCTACCGGGATCCATAGCAGTCATGTAAGGGTTCTCCAAAAGTTTAGGATGATATTTTCAGTGCCTTCTGCCTCCTACCCCCTGCTGCAGGGCAGAATATTAGTGTGCCCCCACTAGTTGCTTTCCTTGCACTAAAACGCCTTACTTTTCCGGCTGTTGGGTTGAACACATAGTCGCACCTACAGACCGGCTACCTACACAAACTATTAAGACATTGCGGAGCATTGATTCCCGATAGCGAACCAAATATCTTCTTAGTATGACCCAAGATTACTAACGATGCACATGCAATCTAGCCATGTTTGTTTCACTACTAACTACATACTACTAAACGTTTCATTAATTAAAATACACAAATGTACCTCTTCCCATGATGCCTTGGTGTTCGATTATCCCTGCTCGCCTCGAAATCCAACAGTATAAATAGCAAAACGCAGAAGGAATATGTAGTATGCACGCCACTGCATTAGGTTTAAAGCCCCACGAAACACATTTTAAGAAAGAAGCTTAAACCCGCACGTATCCGCCCATCTCTTCCACAATTGGCTTACATTGCTGTCCATCGAAACAACCCTTTTATGGCATTGGTGTAACACCAAGCGTATTGCAACGCCCAACACAATGGCCACGACCCTCTAGTTTCGCGTGTGCTTTTTTGAAAATTGTATTACCCTGTGTCTGATTGGACCCGGTGGGAACGATGTTGCAATCTCATTGGTCAGTATGACTGTGCAGGAGTTCTGGGTGTAAACTGAATGGCATTTGGTAATGTTCGGAGTTTTTCAGGTGTGCAGAACAGAGGAGAACAATAATTACAATTTTGCGTGCGTATGTTGTGTTTATCAGACAGTATTTGGGGCTTCCATCCCAAGGACTGTCTATAAAGTTACAACGCCTTGGGGGCATTTAAAAAGGTGCACGATAACGCTGCAGCGATAAATACGGTGAGCAGCGCAAAAGACGATCTGTAGACTGCGTAGTAGCCTACAAAATCTGATCTCCATTAATTGTAACTTAAAGTCGGATCAGATAAAGTTGGTCTGTGTGTTTTGTTCCTGCATTCAGTGTTTCCTTCCGATAGGCGTGTAGCGTTCCATTGTAATCCTTTCATGTACTTACCCATCAGTTTTTTGTTTTAGTTCCAATATATACAGTATTTTAACCCATGCAACTACATCAGACCTAGGAGTAGGATGCGTTTTGACAATCGGACACCATCCTACAAACTTTCCATGGAGTTTATAACTATTTACAATTGGTTTTGATTGTTATGTTTTTAAAGGTTTGTGAATGATTAAGCTTTCTGTTCAGTAGCTCTCCAGTTTGAAATTTAAACAGTTGTGTGTTTGTTAGGTTTACCCTAGCAATCAAGCAGTGGTTTCAGTGAGAGACTGGAAGATAAATAGGACGGACAGGGCCTCAATAGAATGAGAAGCAACAAAAAATAACAATACAATTCTAGCCTAACAGAGCAATAGTTATTTGGCTGCTGGGGTCAGTGACCTCCATGGGAGAGCTGAAAAGAGGCAGAATAAAAAGAAAAATAAGACCAACTGAAAAGGTGTAAAAAATAAAATATTCTATAACATGCTTAAAACAAATAACCCCTTTAAGAATTCTTAGAAAATAATGTGTTGTGCTTTATTGATACTAGCATTCCATGTGTGTTCTAGCCCTAACCTGACATAGTTACCAGCAGCCATAATAGTGACACTAGATTCTTATGATTGTTTTTAGTACATATAATTTGTTTCAGACCTTCTATTGATTTTCCAGTCTGTCATTCAAACCATTTGCCTGGTTGTGAGGGTGAGTGGGACCAGAGAATAGTTACAGTTTAAATCTGAATATCTGCATTGGCCTTTAAAAAAAGGTTAACTGCTGCATATCCATCATTTTAAGTTTTTCAGCGTAAAGCTTTATATTGGTAACCTCCCAGACAATGATTTCACCCTCTCCATGTGCATTACAAAAGATTAAAGGGAAACCACCCCCAAAAGTTATTTTGCAGAATGAAAGAATATATAGTTCTAAGCTATTTTACAATATACATTAATTAAAAAAAATGTATTGTGTCTTGTGTTCTTTGGGGGCATTTACGAGGGGAGGCAAAAAAAACCAATGAGTGGCAACTGTCAGGAAGTCATTCAGATTCTTCTATGTCTAACACCCATCTTTCCAAGTAGAATAACTACTGATTGTTGATGTCTGGGTTTCTAGGTACATTGATGTGGCCATACACTTCCAGATCCACTTGTTAAGTGAAGGTGGCAAACAAGTGGATCTGGCTGATCCATTCCTTGGCCCTATTACAGAAATTCATTGGAAAAGGGCTGCATCAACATGCCATTACATTCCTCATCCTACAGGATTTTCAAACCGAATTAATATAAGGCCAGTTACTTTGCCCCTCTTCTGCCTTTAGATGTTGATATTTATAGACTTACAGTATGCCTGCTTTCCTTGCCCCTTTGGTGACAGCAGAGGTGCTCAGGTCTATAAACACTATATTCTCAGCGGGTAGGGTCTGCACTGGGTCGACATTTGTTGATCTGCACATCACCTCCATGCTTACATCAGGGGCCCCATCAGTGGTTACATTAGATTAGATCAGGGTTACATTTAAAAAGGGTGGGATGTGAGTGGATCAGAGACATGGCTAGTTAAGCTTCATGAAAACGTTATTAATAGGGTAGAATGATAAAAATACAGGAAGGCCAATATTATTTTCCAGAAAAGTGTAATCTGGTCACAGTGTAATCTGGACACAGATACAGTAAGGGTTTGTCCGATTCATAATTTTGTAGGCAGTTTTTTGTATAAGAATAAATAATTGGCCCTGAATCCATATTTCTTAGTATTTTCCTTTGGGTACTATATGGTAAGTTTTGGTAAAATATAATAACTTTATTCCTTCTTTGTTATTCATAAATTTTCATTGAGAACATAAGTGATATGGATTGAACATATAAACAAAAGAAACAAAATTGGGACTGAGTAAGATTTGAGCTCAATATTATCACATGTACAGTATAGGTAACAGCATTTGCAGAGGTTAAAATTTATGATCTCCAGGGAGCTCCTTATGAGAATATTGTCCCCTGTGGATGAATGTCACTTTTTGGAGAGGGAGCATAGCATTTATTAATTTCTTCCAGTAGCCAAACACTGGGGTCCATTCATTAAACCACAAATTTTGGGAGGTTAAAATCACGATTGGAAAATATTTGGAGTAACCACGATAATTTCTGATGTGCGTAAATGTCACAATTTTTTTTTCTCGGTTATATGAAAATATTGTGGTTGCGTTGCGAAAGTCACGAAATTTTCCAATTCGAACGTTCGTAAATGGTGCAAAAACCTTTCTGGCTTTGAAACCTTCAATGTATGATTTTGGAAGCCTTCCATAGAACTCAGTGGCACTCTACAGATCCAATCTGGCCAAAAGATAGTCACAATACCAAAGCTTGAATGAATTCCGAAATGGGCGTAGTCGTTGCGAAAAATACAACTTTTTCATCGAAGTTAACGAAAACCACAAAAACCATCGTAGAATATTAACAAAATTATTGTGGACGAAAATTCTATAAATTGGAAAAAAAAAATTGTGGTTTCATGAATGGACCCCAATGTGTTCTTGGGGCCACACTTGTTATGGTCCAACACCCACAATGCTGAAGTGCTCTGCTAACTTTTTAGTACTTAGTATGGTGCTTCATGATTACAGATGGCAGTCCTGTGGGTGCAAATTTGCCCAGCATTCATAAATGAGCCCCGCTGTGCCGATGGTACATTTGAATTATTCCTTTTGTACAGGCCAGCGACTTGAACAATCTAAACTGAAAAAATAGAAGAATAGCTACAGCTCCTTTAAACATCCTCGTATGCTTATGTACTGTGTACTTGCAGACCATGATGTACTGGCAGGTGAACTTTTTAAACTTTCCAGATTGATGAATCGACCAATATCTATAGAACATAGGTATTTGCTGAAAACATCTGGAATACAAAAAACTGTACAAAACTATTTTATTGACCACTGTATAGCAGAGTACAATTTATGCTAAAATAAGTCAGGTTTTAATACTTGTGCACAATTTACCTACCTGAAGGTGAAGATATTATTTAGTTATTTGGAAGCTAATATTTATGATACATCAGCACCAATAAGAATGCAGATAGTATACTTCAAGGTGTGTTCTCTGAAGGTCATGGAATATTTTTTATTAAAAAATGTCAGCAATAATATCTTTAGTTAGGGATTTGGCAAGAGGAAGAGCTTCAAATAAAACTACAGTCTCATTTAAAGGAAAATGGGTTCCCCCCAATAATTGTAATTACTTTCCTTATACCCCCTGCCAATGCTCTGTTAGCAGAAAACTGCACTGACCCGGGTTACATTTCAAAGAGTACCATGGAGCAATCCTCTTCTTCGACTTCTTCTTTATTAAATGCCCAGTGCATGCACATTAGAGTAAAAAAGCTGTTTTTTTGTTAAAGTTTAGTTTTTCATTCTACTGAACAATATGCATCCAGATGGAGAAGGAAAGATTGCCTTCTGGTGTTCACTGAAAAGTACCCTAGGCCAGTGCAGTTATCATCTAACAGGAGCACAGACCGGGGTATTAGATACTTAATTTTAATAACGAGTGGGCTTACATTTGGCACCTCTCAGTGATTTAGACTTTCCTTCCCTTTCAGGAAGATATTTTTTACCATGGGTCAGATTTTCGCTTCTGCCCAGTTCACCAAGGTTCTAGTCATACTGTGAATCAAGGTCCCCATACACTGGCAGATCACCAAGGTTCTAGTCATACTGTGAATCAAGGTCCCCATACACTCGCTTGGCGATGTCGCCAAGCGAGCGGATCTTCTCCTGATATCCCCCACCTACGGGTGGGCGATATCGGGAGAATCCAGGGTAATTTGATCGTTTGGCCCTGGGGCCAAACGATCGAATTATAATGATGGGCATAGGCAAAGTCGGTCCAGGGACTGCATCAATGAGCCAATTCGGTCCCCGATCCGACTAGATTTTCTAACCTGCCCGATCGAGATCTGCCCGATTTCAGGCCAAATATCGGTCGGGCAGCCCCGTCGGGAGTGCCCATACACGGGCCAATTAGCTGCCAAATTGGTCCAAGGGACTGATATCGGAAGCTACTATCGGCCCGTGTATGGGGCAAGAGGCAACTGGAGAAGGACAGCACACAGCCTTCTCTCTGTTCTCCCTTTGTATCTCTTCTTCAAGTCTTGCTGCACTGTGAGTTAGGGGTAATTATGTTATTGCTTGATTGTATTATTACGTTAATAATAATAATAAATTGTACTGTTGTGACTTACTTGCAAAAGAGGCAGGAGTTGGTCAGTAGTGAATAATGAGTTGGGGGGCTTGTTTTTCTGATCTTTTGTGCAGAATGTGAATCCATATGGGTAATGACATTAGGGTTGCCAACTGGTCTATATTTGATTAGCCCAACTAATAAAAATGATAATTGATGCCAGGGTTAAATGAGAACAAGGTATTGGAAGGTTGGCATTTTTCCAGAAAAGATGGCAGCGTTATTCAAAATAAAGCCACAGGGTGAACTAGTTCTATTAATCCATAGAAACCAATCAGAAGTTAGCTTTCAGGAAGGTGTCTTTTATGTATATGATCTTTAGCAAAAAAAATCAGCAGCTTTATATAGTTTCATAATTTGCACTTGAGTGATTTATGACAAAACTTTATTAATAAAGGTCAAAAGATAAATGTATCTTTGTGACATTGGTGTGCCCAGGGTAAAGACCACATTGGAGGTCTATACAGTTTTCATCAAGAAATTTGTGGCAGTACCAGCGTTGCCCAATGTAAGGCACACACATTCCCATGTATTAGAGCTGCCTGGTGGTATAATTATCGTGTAACTTCCGGGATACGCTCCATGCGCTCACATTGCGCCTACTCGCCTTCTGACCTTCTCAATATGGTAGCTTCCAAAGGATGTCCCCTTTTCCCCAAAACGCCCATCAACATCACTTCCGAAAAAGGAGGTGCTACTGTGGGTCACGTGACTGTCAACCGCCTCCCGCTCCTCGTAACCGAAAAAACAATAATAATGAAATGTAGAAAAACAAACACAGATAGATGGACGGATATGGTTTGTGCATTGGAAGAAGGGATAAGTCGAAGGATACATAGGCGAACGAACGGTGAACCTACTGGACGGAGTTCTTGGGGGTAAACAGGCCAAGGCCTTTGCGCGTCACGTGGTACTGCACTGTGGTGTTTCCCCGGTAAAGATGGCGGCGGTGAGGTAGAAAGCGTCGGGTTTGAGGAAACATCAGTACTTCCCCACTGACAGAGAGGTTGACACGAAGAAGAATACGGAGTTGAGTTGTAAGTGTGAATATACTTGGGATAATAACAAAGGACAGGGGGGCGACAGGTATCACAAAAGCGAAAATAACGAGCATACTGTTTACTGCCGGACTGCCGAAAGGACCCGGTAAGGCCCCAGCGAGCCTTCCAGCGGTGGCTGCGATATCATGTATCGCATATTACTGTCCCTCCATGAGACTCGAAACGTTGCGGCCCAGGTTTCATTTGCGCAAACGTCTGTTGGAGAGACGTTGTCCCCGATACACGTGTATCATAAGTCACTGGCCAGCAGTTGGCACACACAGGGCCTGGCACTTGCCTTTGCTCTATCCCACTATTAGCAGTTGGATTGTATCATATAAAACTGCATGAAGTGGAGCTACGTTTCCGCACTGTCCTTCGATTTACAGTGTGTCGCGTCGCCGGCCGATGCAGATCGGTGCCAACGGGAGAGCCGTAGGGTGTATACAGTTATATCGTTAGAAACATGCCCTGGGGCCATAGCTACCACATCACTGCCCTTGGGAAGCGCGGTGTCACTTGAGCTGTGTAATATTCGCTTCTACTCTGTGTGCTGGGACCTGTAGTTCCACAGTTTCTCAAGGGGCGTGTTTAAAAGATTCCAAAGCTGATTTGACTTTTTTTTTATTGTGTAAAGATTTTTTAGTTTAAACGCGCTTGGCTGTGATAGCAGCCTGAATATATTGCTTGTCCTGTAATCCTCTGACATTACATTAGTCATCTTGGCCCAACCCGGAAGTTTATGTTCTTATAGCACGTGGTAAGGAGGAAGGTTGAGGAGAATCGTGGTCATCACCTTTCTTCTGTTACTTTTTTTCCGAAAATAGTTCTTCTAAGGTGATCTTTATTGTCTGGTTGGGCTGATAATCCTTTGCATTATTTTGTAAATGATTTGAGAAGATGAAGGTGCTTAATGTACTAGAAGCCATAAATACAGTTATAGGCTTTATACCTCTTTTGTAGATATGTTATTTGCTCATTCTTATATATCTAATAACATTTAATCACTGTCATTTCAAGTCAGTTTTTTGGATTTTACTTACCGACCCAGTAATTGGGTCGGGTTGAATTATGCATCTTGTTTAATCACTATAGTGTGGAGAAAGTTTACTCTATTAAATGAAACAAAACTATCTGATCTGACTGAATCCAGACCCCTGGACTATTTACAACCCACCCTAATAAACCTTAATTACTTTCACTATCTTCACAAGTTATCTCTATCTATCTGTAACTTCCTAATTTATTGCTTGTAAACACTTCTATCAGTATAAATGTTGTGCCATTTCAGTTCATTTGTATTTTGCCTGATGAAGGGGCCTTAGAGCTCTGAAAGCTTGCAATGTATTTTTATTGTTAGCCAATATAGGTATCATTTCTACAATACTCTTGTATTTGTGTTTTGTTGTTTTTTTTTATTACTGTATTAAATGGAACCTATTTTTGGGTCACTTCACAGCCGTGTGTTAAGAATATAGGTTACACTAATTTTATTTGAATATTGTGAAGACTATTAAAGACTATTTAATGGAATACTCTAACTTGTTGACAGAACCTATACATATATTTATATATAATATTACTTTTAAAAGCCTGTGAGGGTTTCAGACTGTTTGATAGAGCTGACCTTGCAGTTGTAAAGAGAGCACATCAGTCATACAGCAACCTGTTCATTATATCCTAAAAAAATAAATAAAATATATATATGTAATACAAATGTAAAATGTAAATATTTATGCACGTGGGCTGTTGTAAGCCTTAAATTTATTATTTGCATTTTGAAGAGTCTGAATACGTGGTTTGTTTTGGTGATGCCAGACTCTGGCTTTTCCAGTTTTGCTTGAAGGCACAAGTTATTTAGTAACTACTTGTTTTAGGTCACCACAGCGCAACATTGCTTCTGTGAAATTTGGCTACATTTTTTTTCTGACTTTTAGACCCAGTAATATTTCTGTAACATGTAAGCTTAAAAAGTAAACTATTTTAAATCTATATTTGAGGTACAATTTTTTATGCCTTTTTTTTGCTTTTTTTAAGATGATGGATCCAGGCCAAGATTTATTGCTTGCTGCTCTGAGTGAAAGTGGTATAAGTGCCAATGACCTTTTTGATGGAGATTCCTTAGATATTGGCCTTATTGCCCCAACACCATTGCCAGCCATTCAGCAGGTAAGTGTGTATCTGTCTGTGTGTAGAGTGAACAGCAATAACACTTTATCAGTGTACTGCTTTGAGAGATTGGTACTGGGAATTTCGTGGTTTGAAAAGGATAGTTTGTGAGGCAGGGCATAAATTCTAGATAAGGGAACAACCCAGAGTAATGTTGATCTCTGCCTTTCTATTTAGGTGTCCATACATAATTTGGTATTGTACAGTATCTGACTGATTGGTTTGCAGGCTGAATGGATGGATACTGTATGAGGTGCCATATGCAGGATAGCAGTCTTTCCATTATTCCTATGCTTTAGGAGACAGTCTGAATGATTTTAAAAGCAGGAAGTGTTCCTCATCTGCAGATGAATGGCAGATATGGTGCATTGGCAGACTGGAGTTTAGACAAGCCATCTAGGTGTGTTTCATTTTATATTAAAAGTGTTTAAATTGTACTTTTTTTTTTTTTTTTTATTATCTTTTAGGCTGTGTCAATTAGTGGATCAGGAATCAGCAAGGAAAATGAGGCATCTGTTTTAAAGCAAGAACCATTGGCTACATCTGCCTCTGCTTTATTGAATGTCAGGGTGAGAATTATATTTTTTGAAAATGTTAAATGGTGCTTTCAAATAAATGTTTACATTTTTGGTAAATATTGTGTAGTTTCTTAAGTTAGAATCAAGGTTTTTTGCATTCTGGTGCAATGTTTACTTCAAAAGTTATACCTATAACCCAGTGGAAGAGAGTGCCTATAAGATCGTGATTCCGGTCAAAAAGTAGTACTGTGAGTAATGTTCTTTGGCACTTAGACAAAAATGCCCAGATCTAATCCTTATTAATAATGTCTTTTGAACCAAACTAGAACACATAAGAAATTAGAAAATCTAGGCTGCAGAAGGCTGTTGGGAACAGGCAACCTACAAAAGTTTTTGGGATGATTTCCCATGCTCATCCCATGGGCATTGCTAGGTGGGTCTAGTACAGCAATTAGTAACTTCCTTACTGGGTTGAAAGTATGTGAGGTGTACAGAATACACAAGATAGTTACTGCTTGTGTATTCAGCATCATGTATTTCTGCAGTTTTTGACTGTATGTAATATTTACTAGTTTTATACATCTGAAACAGTTCAAGGACTGCTGCTTGGTAAAACATCAAAGTGGACTACTAGGGCACTTAAAACATTAAAGTGGGTGTCCCAAAAACATATATATTTTATGTATGTTTTTAGTGTTTATGCACCTTTTCTACAAACTCAATTATGTCATAAAGGGTTTATTAAAGTCACTTGGGGGTGCCTAACATTTTGGCACCCCCAAGTGACTTAGCCTTTTCTTGTCCTTTAACTGACCTATAGGAGAACTGACTTGTGATATTGTCACATGGGTCAGAATCAGGAGTTGGTGCAGGTAACAAAGGAATAAGCAAACGCTATTTTAATATGCAAGATTACAAATCCTTAAGTATACCTGTATATAAAGTTTGGCTTGCGGCACATACATGCTCAGTAATGGTCTAATCAATGTGTTCTGATCAATTTGAGTATTCATGAGTCACACATGCACACACAACATGCATGTTAAGTTGATGCATTTGCATACACACACACACAATTTATTCTGTTGGAATTCAGTAATTTAGTGCCGGTGGGCTATAGAGAGAGGGACAGTGTACTGAAATGGACAGGGTCGGGTTTAAAAGCATTTGTTAACGGAAAGAAACATCCAGAGACAGAATAAAAGGGAGTGACTGGGAGGAAAGTTGACAGACTACTGGAATCTGTGCAGAGAGTGTAGGAAAAAATCTGAAAGTTTGGAAAAAGCAGCATAGATAAATTTCAATACACTATAAACTTATAGGAAGTCAAAAGGCTTTTGGGATGGCTTTGGAAGATGGGTACAATGCTGCATGAGGGTATATAGAGAAAACTGGCATTGAAACCGAAAACAAGGTAAAAGAATGGCATTCGGGTGAGTACTTTGTTTAGGAATGGGACACATGCATTGTAGTTTTAAACAGAATGGCTCTTTGGGGACACTGTTGGAAGAAGGAAGAGTGACAAAAGGGCTGAGGCAGGGAACAAGAGCTAAAGGTGGACGGCACAGTGGGAGGGGGATAAAGGTTAAGAGTATGGTACGTTGAAAGGGGACTAGAGGTGAAGAGTGGGCATGTATACAAGGGGCTAAATTTGCAGAGAATGGTAAATCGGAAGAGGGCAAGTTTAAAGGGAATGATAAATGGAAAAGGAGAAATTAAAGCGGACCTGTCACCTTAAGAAATAATTTCAAATTGTTTTCTATTGTGTTTGGCAAGCAAAATAAACTTCACTTACACTATATAAATTATGTTAATCTTATTTTCTTCAGCCTTGGAATTCACAATTGCAGCAAGCAGGCAGGGGCCATTTTGTGGACACTGTTATCAAAGCAGGCATTGCATCCTGCCAAAATCTTGTTTCTGTGCCAGAATGGGGGACCTGATGCCCATGTCTATGCACTGGTTACACAATTAGATGGGGAGGAGGGAGGGGGAATGTGAGGAGTTCAGCAACATCTAAGAGGTTCTGAATTGAAAGTGAAAGTAACTATCTGCCCCACCTCTATGCCTAAGGCATAGAGGCGGGGCAGGCATTATATGATTGACAGCTGGGATTTTAAAATGCTTATATAATGGGTTTGGATGTGGTAATAAAAAAATGAATTTGGGTTTCATGTTTAATTTGAAAAGGATTTTTTTTATACAGCTTTTTATGTCTGGGTGACAGGTCCTCTTTAATAGAAAACATGGGTAAAGGATGAAAAAGGAACAGAATTTTATATATTTGAGTAGACAAAATGAAAATGGCTCATGGTGATATGGAGAAAGAGGGGAGATAATGGCATGTGTGGAGGAAACAATGTTATGTGGTAGAAGATGAATTGAGAAGAGAATTGCATGGTGGGGGGGGGTGGTAATGGCAAACGGTAGAGGAAGGAATGAAGGAGCCAGTTGTACATGGGACTTGCTATGGTAGTGCCTGGTATTTGTTGCCTGCAATAGATCTGTGCTGCTGTGAGTGACAAGTCTCTCAAATGCTTTCCAACCAGTAGTAATGTATATCACTGATGGGAAACTATATACGTTGCTTAATTTTTCCAAAGTCACCCGAAAAAAAAAAAGCAAGTGATGCATAAGTTTTTCCACCGGTGATTTATATTATTGCTGGTGGGAAAGAATTTTCAGGCAATTTGTTGCCCACATTAGATCAGATTTATCTAGGTGACTATTCTTTCCTTGTGCTATCACCCTTAGATGATTGGAAATTTTGTCAGTTTTAATATACAAACAGACAAAGGTATAATGTCCGTTGGGTAAATATTTCTGCACATGGGGGGTTTATTTAAATATTAAAACTGACAAGGAGTATCCACAATTGCCCCTCACGGGCACTATGTTTGCTAGTAACTTTTTGAAGTATTGAACATGTTTGATGCATTTTGTAAAGTTTATTAGAATTAATTATTCAGTCCCCACTGATGGAGGAGATCAAGATGCTTGTGCTGGCTCCATCCAGCAGTTCCCACAGGAGAAGGGGCAGCCTTCTGACCGATTCTGAAGGCTGTCAGGCAGAGAAAGGCTACCTGACCAGTGATACACTTAAGTTATTAAATAAACAATAGATAGGGGAATTTTTATGAATGTAAGTTTTGCAATTAAAATTTTTAGTACTATTTTTCTGCTATAAAGTATTATAATATAATATATATTCTGCTATAAAGTATTTCTGCTATAAAGTATTTTAAGGAGTTTATATACACAAGACAATTTATGATTAATTGTTAGATGACATCTAAAGCAGAAAGTCAAGATAAAATTGTGTTAGTTGTTTATTAAAGGAGAACTAAAGCTTAATAAAACATTAGTAATGCTCAACATTATACATATAGTATTTTAGGGTTCTGTACCAGCTAAAAATAGCCTTTTGGCAGTAAAACTCTGAAGATGCCCCCAGTAGCATCTCTTCTTTTACTGATTCACTGCACATTCTCCAGTTATCTGAGCTTAGTGACCCACTCACAAAATACTGTGTGTATATAGAATATAGAAGTCCCAAAGCTAATTATGATAGTAATTAACTCAAATGCACATCACATGGCTGCATAGAAACCATTGCAGCGTGCATCAGAATTTAATAATGCCCTGTGGCATCAGCTTCTATGACAGACTATTCTACGTTTATGCTTGATGATTTAAGACAGCCCCTGAACAGCTGCCCAGAACACTGTGTATGTGTGTGTCACTGGCACCCTAACAAAATCCAAGATGGTGAGGACCTGTATGCAGTACTTCAGTGTAAAAATGAAAATGGACAAATAGATAGACTGCGCAAAATAAAAAAAATGTTTTCAGTATAGTAATATCTATAAAGGCTGAAGTGAGTGGATGTCATAACATAATGGGCAGAACACTACTTCCTGCTTTCAGCTCTCTAAGCTGTTAGCAATCAGTAGCCAATCAGTGAGTTGAGGGTTTTCTTTTGAATCAGACCTGTGTGCTCACAAACTAACTGAACAGTTATGTCCCATGTGCCCCCCACCCCCCAACGTCACTGACTAAGAGTTTAGAAAGTGGAAAGCAGGAAGTAGAGTTGTAGACATCTGCTCACTCCAGCATTTATAGATTACATTTTTGCTTAGTTATATTACAAATTTCTTATTTTGCGCAGTCTATCTATTTTACTCAGTTTCGTTTTTACACTGAACTGTTCCTTTAAGGTTAAAGCAGAAAAAGAGGAAGTTAACCTTTTTAATATATTCAGACATTTATTTTCTGTGACAGAAGGCAGTTTGTCATTTTTATTCTACATTTTTAATTTTATTTTGTAAATCCTATTCTAAACTCGTGAATTTCTTTTTAACCTAGCCTCCATCAACAACAACATTTGTACTTAATCAAATTAATCAATTACCGACACTGGGTAACACAATCGTAATGACAAAGAACACACCTGTAACCACAACTCGACAGACAATTACGGTAACCAAAATCCTGCAAACCAATTCTACAACAAGACCATCCACAGCTGCACCTGTTGTACAGACTACAGTGGCTGCTGTGCCATCTAAAGATCAAATACAACTGAAAGACCTGCTTAAAACTAGCAGCTTGAATAAACTAATGAAACTGAAGCCACCTTCAAACATAGCACAGCCTGTTGCGACAGCTGCTAGTAAGTATTTAAAAAAAAAAAAAGTGTGGTTTCATCATATTTATTGGAAAATATGGGTATAATTAAGGTTTGGTATGTATGCACAACTATAAATGCTAATATAACGCATTTTATAAATGTGTCTAATGATGTGTTAATAATCAGAACACACTGTGGTATCTCTACCTTTGTTAGTATATTTAACATGCTAGACTTCCAGCTGACACCCAGAATATATGCATAATTAACAAAGTGCGCATATGATCAGATGCATTGTGTGGGTCGTTTGACCCATTTACATAGATGCATATGGGTGCAGTATTTTGAAGTGGGCTGTGGTCTCCATACTTAACATTTGATGGCCACACCCAACAGCCCATTCCAATACAGTCTCTGTAACATAGTGATTCTCAAAGGTAATTTATAAACATGATATAATAATCCTCTACATATTTGAATACATATTTTTCAAATATTTATCGGAGTAAAGATCCACTATAATGCCCAGTAGGTACACTATGGGGTCCAGAGAGACAGGGGAATCTATTATATCATGTATGAATTTAGTTGTTTATTCCCAGAAGTTAACGAAGACCAGGGAGGTCCAGGTTTAATATTAGGAGTGAAGGAGATCAGAGTGACTTCTTGCACATCATCATGTGGGTGCCCTGGTGGAAATGTCTTAGGGGCACATTTACTAACCCACGAATGGGCCGAATGCGTCCGATTGCGTTTTTTTGTAATGATCGGTATTTTGCGATTTTTTCGGAAATTATCGCGACTTTTTCGTTACCAATACGATTTGTGCAAAAAAACGCGAGTTTTTCGTAGCCATTCCGAAAGTTGCACAAAATCTGGCGATTTTTTTCGTAGCGTTAAAACTTGCGCGAAAAGTCGCAATTTTTTTCGTAGAGTTAAAACTTGCGCGAAACGTTGCGCCTTTTAAGTTTTAACGCTACGAAAAAATCGGCAGATTTTGCTCAACTTTCAGAATGGCTACGAAAAACTCGCGTTTTTTCGCGCAAGTTGTAATGGCTACTAAAAACTCGCGTTTTTTTCGCGCAAATCGTATTGGTAACGAAAAAGTCGCGATAATTCCCGAAAAGTCGTAAAGGCGCCGAAAAAATCGCAAAAAATACGAAAAAGTCGCAAAATGTTCGTTTTCCAATCGGAATTTTTCGAATTCGTGTCTTAGTAAATCAGCCCCTTAGTGTCAAAAGGGTGTGATAAGCTCTATTCAGAATATAAATGTGGATAGTTCACTCCATTGCATATGAGGAGGCAAGTCTAGGAAACTTAAAGCATTTAAGAGGTTATTTAATGAGACACTGTTTGCCCAGTTGCAGTAACCAATTATCAGAAGCAATTTACTGATCACCTGTTTAAAAGCAAACGTATTGGTTGGTAAGGCTTACTGCTCCTGGGAAAGCTTAATGCCTTTTATTACATATGGGGGTTAGTGTATTCATACTTGATTCTAGTAGTATAGGTACTAGGTGCAAGAATAGGATAGCCATTGTGCTGTGAATACAGGACCACATGGTTCTGGTTTAATTGCCTGATATTCCTTTAGGGGGTTATGTATAAAAGTCACTAAGTTTGCCTAGGAGTAGTAACCCATAAAAAACAATCAGCAGGAAGCCTTTACTGATTGCCTGTTTAAAAATGTTTGTTTGCTATGGGTTTCTGCTTCTGGGCAAACCCATATTGGTTGTGACTGCGCCTGGGCAGGGTTATGGGGTTATGTTTTCCCACACAAGAGCCAAATAATTGTCAAAAATTTTGATAAAGGTAAAAAATCAAAAAGCAGAAAAACAAGTTTATTAATTTTTAATACTATAGGATCAAGTCACAACAATACAGAACTGTTTAAATTTTTTAAGCAATATTAAAGGAAATTGTTTCAAAGATTGATAATCTCATAAATGTATCCCCCTAGGCTGCTTTTTTTTTTTGCTTTACACAGAGCTACAATTCTAAACTGTATTCTGTTATAGCAATCTGTGGCTAAGCATTACTTTCTTTTGTGTAATTTTTCTTTTCTGGCCAGTATGCTAGAAACTTTTGCCAGGTTCAGTGTAAATCATTCATGGATGTTCTGTACTTACAAACATTTCAGTAGATGCTATACATGTCAAATTTTTTTGCAGAGTTTCTAATATTATCTCCAAAGGTAGTATGCCCAACCAAATCAGGTAAGGGTGGACATTAATATTCTGTATATTCTGGGATTTGCGTGCACAGTTGAAATGCAGTTTTTAGACCACTTGCTTACATTGGTGATGTGCACACCCACTTGGTTTCACTTTCCTTTTCCCTTCATTACTTAAGGGAATAAAATGTTTCCATTTTTGCTTTCAGCTCATTTATGTGAATCTTCAGCTGGGTAATAACCACCGGCTCATGGACTTGTGATAGTTCTTGAAATGCTCTGTAGTACATTGCTGCCCCTTACTGCAATAGAGTAGTAGGTGTTAAAGGTGGTAAACAGTAAATCCATGTAAATCACTATGCTGTTAGCAAAGATGAATCAAACATCTCATGTTTAACTGTCCTTTAAAGGAGAAGGAAAGGTAAAAACTAAGTAAACTTTATCAGAAAGGTCTATGTAAATACAGCCATAAGCACTCACAGAAAACCTCTGTCAAAAGATTTGTTGTCTCTGTTTTCCTGTGCCAGAGACATGCAGCTCTCCTGTTCCCCCCCCCCTTAGGAATGTGTGATCTGAGCCAATCAGCAGGAAGCTTCCTCATAGTCTAACTAACTGGGCATGTACACTGGTCTTGGTGCAGGAGCGAGGCATTATGGGAACTTTCTTTACAGAGCTCAGCGTTTTTTTTTCCTATGAGGCTTCTGATCATCTGAACGGGAGAAATATGGGGAGACTTAAGGGGGCACTAGTGAAAGAACTAAAAGTATGCCTGCAGCTTTAGATTAACTCTTTTATTAGCCTTTCCTCCTCCTTAAACAGTCATTAAAGATATGGGCCACAAGCCAATAGAAAACAAGTTTTGTGTTAATGGTGATAAAGGTTTACAGGGTGTTGACTTTTTTTTTTTTTTTTTTTACCACATTATTACTAATAGCTTTTTTAAAGGATGATTGTTTTCTTTTATAGCTGACCTACCCAATGGAGCAAAGAAAGATATTTCTAAGGAGGTAACAAGGATATGGATCAATGAGGATATCAAAATGAGAAGTTTCTCCCCTACTAATGTAAGTAGAAACTCTTGTATTAATTTTTGTTATGCTTCTCTGTTTGCCAGAAAATGTTGTGTGTGTTGATAAATAGTGACAAGGTTTTGAAGAATGAGCGAGAGTTTTGGTAAAGTTGATATGAATTAAACCTCTTGTCTGATCATATCTCTTTATAGGAGTATATTAAATGTAAATACAGAAGTGTTTATACTATGGAATTCTGCATTATGGAGTTTAATTAAGCTTATACTGTGTTTAATGATGCATCGATGCACAAAGCTCCAGATCATGCTGTGCAACTGTAGTTGTTTTAAAGTCACTATACTAGCATTCATTTTGACTTAAAAAAAAAATATGCATAGTAAACAAGTATTCTAGACATAATGCTGCTGGGACAGCTCAGGAATTTTTCAGCCCATGTGTATGTCATAGGTCCAGGGATGCTCCTGCCCTGAGCCAAGACGAGAAGCTTGCCTTTGGAGATAGGCAGATAGTACCAGGAGTGGCAAAAAGCCTTTTTTTTTTTTTTTTTCCATTTTCCATCTCTTGTAGTGCAGAGAGCGCAATAGCACTTTCTGCACAAGCAATGCGGCCCCCCTTGACTCGCTCCACTACAGAATAGGTAAGATCAGAGCGGTTGAGGACAGGCAGCATCAGGACCCCAGCGGAAGTAGCCCTAGAAATGCTGCTGCATAGGTCAAAGAAACCATTTGAAAAATAAGAGATTGAGAGAAGCACCAGGGAATGATACAAAGCTGCAGAAATGAGTGTTAAATTTTTGAGTACCCTCGTACATTTCAGAATCCTATTTAATGATTTAACAGAAAGTCCCAGTTAAAGAAGATGAAGAACCTGAAGAGGAAGATGAAGATGAAATGGGGCATGCAGAGACTTATGCTGAGTACATGCCCATAAAATGTAAGCTTGCTAGTACATTTATCTTTGTTTGGAATACAAAAAGCTTGGATTTTGACCTACTTGCAAAACATATAATTTATGCATACTGTGCTTTCCGTTTAATGTTTTGCAACATTTTATGATCGTCCTAAAATTAATCTTGGCATGTATGCCAGACATGCTTCAGAATTTTGTGCATAACATACATTAAGCAAATTGACAGATTGATAATGAGTGCTCCAAATGATAGTGGTATATGTTATGATTTTAAAGGGGGAACTATTGCAAAAATTAAAATGTAATATGCCCTTCATTCCATGGAAATAAGAAACTTTTTAAATCCGTTATAAATTCTTTTAACGTTTCTGAAATAGCCAATTTAACCATCAGTATATCCCTCTCTCAACAATAGACTCTTATTGACAGTGGGATCAAATACATTAGTGTCTGCTGCCCTTGCCTAGACAGTGTATTAGAGCTGACTGTGTTGAAAATAACCATCGCAGACACAAAGCTGCATGTAGGGACAGATTGCAAAGTGGGGATAATGAAAAGTATCTTATAAATTCTTTAGCATTGCTAAAATAATTACATTTTCTATTAGATCATTTTCGCAATAGTTCACCTTTAAAGGAGAAGAAAGTCATGTTGGCATTTTACTGCCAATAGATTCAACACATTAGTGCCACCTAGAACACTAAATTTATTCAGCAGACAGCTTTACTATACTGGAATAAAGAGCCTAAGAAGCTCCCTCTGATAGCAGCTGCCATTTTAGCTTGGCCTTGGTAGCTTCCTGCTGCAGTTATAGCCATTGGAAGCTTCGATCACACATTCCTAAGGGTGGGGGAAATTAGTTCTTATGCATTCTTATGGAAGAGGGAGAGGAGAGAACTGAGCAGGCTCATGCCCCAAGCCTGAAGGAGCCCTAGAAGAGAGGAAGTCAGATACCCTAAGAACATGTTTGCAAAAAAGGAGACAAGAAATCCTGTCTTTCTTTTGATAGAGGACTCAAGGCATCTTTTCTACTTATGGCTGTATTTACATAGACCTTTCTGATAAAGCTTACTTAGTTTTTACCTTTCCTTCTCCTTTAACGAGAGAACCAAGGGAGAACATAAACTGTGGATTAAGTTCCTACCCTGCCCAGACTCTAAAGCTAATCATGCACCTGTAGATTTTTAAAATATGTTTTTGTTATAGGACAACCAAGCTTATCCTGAAGCAATCGTTAAACAGAACGATTTAAAAAAAAAAAAAAAAAAAAAACTATTTCAAGCAATATTGTCTAGGAATAACTGTGGGTAGTTGCCTGCTTGGTCCTGCAACCAATTGGACAATTGACAAATGTCATTGTTAACATTGAAAATTTTCTAACCTGCCTGATCGATTTTCTGACCGATGTACGATCATTCAGTGCACAGTAACCTTAAAGGACAAGGAAGGGTTAAGCCACTTGGGGGTGCCAAAATGTACCTTGTACCCCAGGCTGGTGCCCCTGTTAGGAGAAAACAGCACCAGCCCGGGGTACCTGTAGCGAGCGCTTCCTCCTTCCTGCTTCGTTTTGCCGGGACCCCACGACAGGCGCATGTACAGTAGAGTGAAAAGCCGACTTCTCTGTTAAAGTTCGGCTTTTCACTCTACTGCGCATGCGCGCGAAGCAGGAAGGAGGAAGCGCTGCAGCTACCCCGGGCTGGTACTATTCTCTCCGAACAGGGGCACCAGCCTGGGGTAAAAGGTAGGCGATTTAAGTCACTTGGGGGTGCCTAACATTTTGGCACCCCCAAGTGACTTTGCCTTTCCTTGTCCTTTAAGATAATTTGACAGTTTTGTCAGATTGCACTGAAATTGGTCGTTAAGGAAGGAATGATCATTGCATGTGTAGCCATCTTTAGCCTTTAGTTGTGAACTACTTATCCCAGCGTTCCTCATCATTAAACAGTTGTGACTGCTGGCAGTTGTAGTTCCCAAATCCTGCAATTCTAGACACATCACTGCGGTTGGCTAATGCAAACAAACTTTCTCGTACAAGCACAGCCAGGATATGTACTGATCATATCCTTGCTAAAGACCAGTTTAACTTGTTCATGCTTATTAGTGTATTGCAAGGTTTCTGGTCAGCAAATTTTCCATTGTTTCCACACAATTATTATTTTAGAGAGTTCATAAAATGTGACCAATGCTTCACCCTCTGTGTATACAAAAAACAATGTTCATGAAGAGAAAATGTAAAAGTTTACGTATTTTTGTTTAGATTTAATTTAATTTAGCCTGTTTAGAACCACTTACTGGTTTTCATCTTCTCCAGTAGCAGCTAGTGTGCACACATTTCTTGTGAATGTTTGAGACACATATTCATTCATGAGGTGAACTGAGGAAGCTTTCGTAGTGAATGCAGTTGATCATAATTTTAGGCTTGTAGTTAGGTACATTGGAAATCAAATAGCATAGTTAATACATTTTACATGATAAAGGACTTACAGAGCTCACTGAATCAGGGGGAGATATCATATTAACCCAAAAAATAGGCTTTAAGAGCATAAAATGTCCATTGGCTCAACATTGAGCCAGGGGCCCAAATTTGGCAGGACACCACCCAGCCTCATAAGTGAGTCTTATAGTGGAGAGTAAATTATTAACTAAGTTGACCCATTGCCTAATTGCAGGAGCATTATTTCTCATCCAGTGGATCAGTACATTTAATTTTTGTAGATAGCAACACTGCGTAATATTTTGGTGCTTTATAAATACATTTTAATATAAGAATTTTTATCTTACATAGGACATTAAATTAATTGCTGGGTTTCTGAAAAATAGTTCCCCTGTTAATAGTACTCAGTTACAACAAAATTTTAGGCTGTTCACATCTTGATAGATCTATATACTGTAAATAACATCTGACTGCATAGATTTTATTTTTAAAATATAATTTACATTTTATTCTTTTAGTAAAGGTTGGGCTTCGTCATCCTGACCCTGTTGTAGAAACCAGCTCTCTGTCTAGTGTGACGCCTCCAGATGTTTGGTTTCAGACCACTATACCAGAGGAAACTATTGATAATGGCTGGCTGTCTGCTCTTCAGTTAGAAGCTGTAACCTATGCTGCTCAGGTTTGTTTCCTCTCCTTTCCTTGCATTCCTTATTTATAACTATAATACTTAAATAAAGTTACTGTTGAGGAATGTTTAATGGTATTAAGAATTGATGATGTGATAATGGCAGATTGAAAAAAAAAAAAAAGTTTAATATATGGAAAATACCAGTGTAAAATATCTATGTATCTGCTGATGCTGTTTTTTTTAATTGAGATCTTTATACATACATACATACATAAATGTCATTACAGTTTCCACTGTTTAGCTTTGATCTATTGATTGGAACAGCCAACAAAAACAATAAATATTCATAGAAATATATATACATACATACATAGAAACATAGTGTATGGCATACATAGAAACATGGGTGTATGGGATACATAAAGGTTAACATCCTTGGGTATAGTAATTATTTATGTGAAAAAACAGGCAGTGTTTTCTATCAATTTTGTACATGGTGTATTTGTATTTTTATATCATTATGCTTTTTCTTATAGCAACATGAAACTTTCTTGCCTAACGGGGAAAGAGCTGGTTTTTTGATTGGTGATGGTGCAGGAGTTGGCAAAGGAAGAACTATAGCTGGAATCATATTTGAAAATTATTTACTCAGTAGGAAAAGGTCCTTATGGTGAGAAATTTGTTTTGTTTTAACGCAACAATTTATTTTATCTGACATGTAAAACAAAATTTAAAGATTTGTTTATAATAAACTAACTTAAGTGGGAGGGAAAGAGTGGAGATAAATGTAGCAATCCTGTACCTACCGTAAGTGTAATCTAACCTCTTAACTGTTTAACAGGTTTAGTGTCTCAAATGACTTAAAATATGATGCTGAACGAGATCTGAGAGACATTGGGGCTAAGAATATTCAGGTTCATTCTCTTAACAAGGTAATGTGCTTGTCCATCATATTTGAAAATTAGCCTTGCAGATAAAATAAAAAATTATTGTAACATTTTACAACCAGTTTCTTCCCGGGGGGTCTCATACATCAATGGACTATCGTTCCCTTTGCAGGGAAACTTGGATGTATATAGGATATAAAGTGGTTTCACAGGGTGGAAAAATTCCCTTCAATTTCCTTTTTTTCCCCATAAAAGGTCAATATTTAAGACCTCTCATCTTTGACATATAGTCAAATAGTCGAATAGTTGATTATACTGGGAAGGGTGGTTTGGTTGAGACTTCTGTCTCCCATGCAGCTTCTTTTTTTTTCCTTGCCTATTTGTCCAGAATCATCCCAACTTAGGCAACAGTCACATGTAGCGTACAATCCTCTTCTCATGTCTGACTCTTCAGAATCTATTCTTGTTAGCCATTTTCATAAGGAGAACAGCTCACATGCATCTCTATTTGTGGTCCTTTACTAGGACAAAGTCATTTTTAGGCCATTTCTAGCGTTTTTTTCCTAAAGCAGGTTTATCAGTGAGGACTTCTTGGCACCTTCCCTGTTGGTATTTTATATTTCTGGTCTTGGATTTATCTTATATAAGTAGTGACAATTAGCACAGCTTTCTTCCTCTGTTCAGTTTTTTATTCTCCCTCTCAAGGGTTCAGACAGATGGAGTGATTAGTCTCTGCAACTTTTTAAAGCTGCAATCATAGTAACTAAATATCCTGTCACGCTGACTAACCTTTGTTCAAATATATATGCCACCACGTTCGAAATGTACAGTGCGGTACAAGTTGCCACAACTTTTTAGCGTGACTATAAGTTGCCGCGACTGGACTAATCACTTCATCATTGCACTGACTAATCACTTCATCTGTCCTCACCCTATAAGTGTCTTATAAATTACAATGTGTATAAATAAAGACTGATTATATCAGTCTGCAGCATTGGCAATTCAGGCATTAAGTTAATATTTTTTTAACTTCAGGCATTTATTAGTTTGGTTTCACAGTGTCAATATATACAATGCATAGGTAACAGTATTGCAGTATTAGTTACACATTAATGATTAATATTTAATAGGTTTTTCAGTGTAATAAATACTTTTACACACATTTGTTGCAGAAATTATTCTTATCATAATCATTTTTCTTCCCCTCTGCAGTTCAAGTATGGTAAAATATCCTCTAAGCATAATGGCAGTGTAAAGAAAGGAGTCATATTTGCTACCTATTCTTCCCTTATTGGTGAAAGCCAGTCTGGTGGAAAATATAAAACCCGCTTAAAGCAGCTTCTGCATTGGTGTGGAGAAGACTTTGATGGTGTTGTATCCTTTTAACTAAAGGCAGAAATGTTATTGGTATTGTTCATTTAGATTGTAAGCTAGGCTAGGCAGGGTCCTTTGGTATAGGCTATTTGCATGAGTGCAGAGGGCTGTCAGAACCTGATAATGAAGATCATTAATTCAAAATATAATTTTTCATTTGTAAAAACCTGAATTTGTAACTCTAATATGTTAGCCAGCCTATAATATCAACTAATGGAAAATCTTAACAGTATGCTTCCTAAAGTAGAATTGGAATGTGGACAGATATCCCTAACACATGCTATTTGGAAGCATGTGCCACAAAAATCATTCATTAGCTTCAGAGTACATTTTCATGCAGCATTCTTTATCTTTAGATAATAATAACATTTTTAATTTTAGCTTGATTCTTGTTTGCCATTAATGCTCCTTAATTTACTAAACCTCAGATTGTGTTTGATGAGTGTCATAAAGCTAAAAATTTGTGCCCCGTTGGTTCTTCCAAACCTACAAAGACCGGTTTAGCAGTGTTAGAACTTCAAAACAAGCTGCCAAAAGCTAGGGTCGTATATGCTAGTGCCACAGGTAGGTGCAGCCTTTGTGTTTTTTACTGTTCATAAAATTGTGTTTCCATGTTAGCTATGCATTCTAAAAGAATTTTTTTTTAGGTGCCTCTGAGCCAAGAAATATGGCTTATATGAGTCGACTTGGAATTTGGGGTGAGGGAACTCCTTTCAGAGAATTCAATGATTTTATCCAAGCTGTTGAAAGAAGGTATTTGTTTTTCTTTTTTTTTTTTAAATGTTAATATTTACAAAGTTTTTTTGTTTGATTACAATGAGAAAAAGCAAACCATAAGTAGATTTCCTTCTTTGACCTTTTAAATAAGATGATTTGCAACAAATATCAGAGCACTGTAATCATACATACTTCTCTGATTTCAAATGCTGCCCCAAGATACATTTTATACTTGTTTGTGAAGGAAAGGGTAATGTTGTGGGATGTGCCAATATGTTGGGCACTCCCCCAGCTTATTCACTAACCTTTTTGAAGTTTTTAAATCTTTTTGAAAAAATTGTAGCAGCATGGCACTCCTCAGACTGGTGCAGTTTTTCAGTTTCAGTAGATTTTCATTGTAGTTTTGTTATTTCAAACCAATACAACATAGCATTTTTATTGAATATATTCAGATTTTTCATGATCAAGAAATCTCTAATGATGAGATCTACAATATATTGTTGTACATATACTTTTTTTTAGCAGTTGAAGCAGAGATATAGCAACATAAGGTTTATTAGAGGAAGGAGGAAAACTGAATAGTAACATATGGGGATATATTGCTGTGTTTTTAATTTTGGTCCTTTTAGTTGTACTCGTCAATAATTCTTTTATTTTTTATTTTATAGAGGTGTGGGTGCAATGGAGATAGTTGCCATGGATATGAAACTAAGAGGAATGTATATTGCAAGACAGCTGAGCTTCACCGGAGTCACATTTAAGATTGAAGAGGTTCCTCTCGGCCACGATTATGTAAAAATGTACAATAAATCTGTCAAATTGGTAAGCAATTTTGTCTTGTTGTCTAGTGTACCGACAAACTTTTTTTTTTTAAGTGCCTTTTATTAAAGAATAACTTAAGCTTAAGCATCTTTTGGGTTTTATGCAACGACATTGTTTATTTCTTTAAAAAAATTCATTAAGAGTATCCTTCCAGTATGAAAAGCTTTCTGTTTGGATATACCTAATGAATCCTGGCACAATAGATGTACTTTGCCAGTATTACATTTAAACAGAAAAATATTTTTAAATCTTAAGTAAACTCTTGCTGCCAAAAACAGAATCTATTTGCTTTTTTTAATTTTTATTTATATTAGACCAGGACTTTCCTGTAGAAGGTCACATTAAGTGACTGAAATGTTGCATTAGATCAGTAAACCACATTGTTATTGAGATATGCATGTATCCATTACACTTTGGCCTATTAGTTTTGTTTAAGGTGTTTAGTTACATAAAGTATTTGGTACTTTTTTTTTTTTTTTTACATATTTTGAGTGCCATTATCTTATCATTTTTGTGCTCTAATTAACTAGTGGGTGTTAGCCAGAGAGAGGTTCCAGCAGGCAGCAGATCTCATAGATGCAGAACAGCGAATGAAGAAATCCATGTGGGGTCAGTTTTGGTCTGCCCATCAGAGATTTTTTAAATATCTCTGTATAGCATCCAAAGTCCGAAGAGTTGTTCAGCTTGCAAGAGAAGAAATAAAAAATGGCAAGGTAAGTTTTGAATGTAAAAAAAAAAGCGTTGTAATATATATGCAAATTTTTTTGGTTACCTTTTAAAATCCATAGAGTTTATTACAACCGGGTTTGAGGTTATAACTAATAATGGTCACGGTAGTTGTAGTTATTGGTGGTGTTAAAAGTCAGTCCCTATCCAGAGATGTCCGAAACCATCTGTTATGATTGATGTTAGGGTGAGCTGGTTGACTTGCTGGTGAGGTATGAGTTAACAAGCACTGGCTGTGCAGCCTATCAGCATTGGACATAGGTTTTATAAACTCCTGGAGTACGCTCATCTTTGTCCGTTCAATTTGGTCTCAAGTGTGGTTAGTAGTGATGTGTGGGCCGGCCCGGGACCCGCAGGCGGGTTCTCAGCACATCATCTGCGGGTTGCGTGCGGGTTCGGGTTGAGCTCTTCTGCTCGCCCTCCCCTAATCACTAATGCAGCAGCTCTGTGTAACAGCACAAATCTGCACATATGTTTGCTGACTTTTTTAGTTCATACTGTAATCTTAGTTTTTGTAAATATATGTATATATGTATGTTTCTATTTACAAACTACAGCATTTTAGCCCACACCAATTTTCCACTTATTATACCTGTTCTGCAGGATTTAGTAAGCCCCCGCCTTTTTTGGGAAATAATTTTTTGTATTTATCTTTCACACTGTAAATTGGAATATGTAAAACTTGATTAGAAAATGTTCATGTTTCTACCTAGTGTGTTGTAATTGGCTTGCAATCTACTGGAGAGGCGAGAACTTTGGAAGCTTTGGAGGAAGGAGGTGGGGAACTAAATGACTTTGTCTCTACAGCAAGGTAAGTTTGCAGAGCTTTAAATGAAACAAAGTAATACTGGCATAGGAAAACATGTAATTTACAAAATGCATCAGTTATTGCACTCTGCCAGAAGAATCCTGCAGTATTTACAGTAAAACCTTTAATTTTACATGCCCTGATTTTAAGTTTTCCTGAATTTACATAGTTTTTTGTGGATCCAACAATTTATAATGCATTTTAATGGGTGCTTTTCCCCTGATTTTACATAATGGTTTTCCCCGATATTACCTAAAAATTTTTGTCCTAATGTTTCCGTAAATGGCAATTTGTCCTCTTTGAATGGTATTCATGGATAAGAGGTTAATACAGATACATAGTTTGCCATGATTTTGCCTGTAAATAGTAAATTCCAATTAGTCTACATCTCGTACAACAAGCACCAATCGCTTATTGCTTTAGGTTGTGCATCTGATTGTTAGAGAGGTCTGGCACTCCCCCTATTCCCACCCCCCCATGGATTTTTTCCAAGCTGCACCCAGGCAAGGTTAATGAAGATATAAGCTCCCCAAGTATGGGATCCCTGATCCGGAAACCCCTTATCCAGAAAGTTCAGAATTACGGAAAGGTCATCTCCCATAGACTCCATTATACTTTGTATTTATCTATCAACCCCCCTGCTTGTATTAATGTATTTTACTGTACAGTGCTGCGTACATAAGTAGCGCTTTGTAAATGGATATACATCCATAAGCAAATAATTCTAATTTTTAAAAATGTTTTCCTTTTTTCCCTGTAATAATAAAACAAGTTTAATATACATTTATATATCCTTAACACCTTTAACTTATCATGACACTAGCTAAGGGTATTCTGTAACCTGGCTACTTGCTATGTTTTAAACTATAAATTTTTTTGCACTGTGAAACAATGCTGTGAAATAATATATCCTTATAAGTGGCGTTTCTGTGGTCAACAATATTAATAGGTTATTTCACTTATGTGCCTTTTATTGGTAATTCCAGTACCACTGACATGAAAGGGAGAAAAAGGAAATAGGTCAAAAAGAATCATTTAGTTGGGACTCCATGAGAAATGCCACTGCAAAATATTAAAACATTCTGGATGAGACACAGGAAACAGGTTTCAGGATGATCGGTACTAACTGGTCACCATAAAGCAGAATGTCAGTGCAGAATCTTTTCCAGAGGTATCCCGGAAAGGATTTGGGATTTTACCGGGATACCTCTGGAAAAGATTTCTCCACTGACATTCTGCTTTATGGTGACCACAGTTAGTACCTGTCATCCTGAAACCTGTTTCCTGTGTCTCATCCAGAATGTTTTAATATTTTGCAGTGGCATTTCTCATGGAGTCCCAACTAAATGATTCTTTTTGACCTATTTCCTTTTTCTCCCTAATAAGATAATTCCTTGTACTTCAGTTAGATTAGATCTATTTTAAATCCATGTTGATATCAATATAATCTGTGTTTTTGGATGATAGCAGTCATACCTCTAAAATATTGTACTAGGAGTTCTGTTTTATAAAGCACTTGTGAAAATGCTAAATGCTTTTGTTTTTTTTTTTTTGTTTTTTATGTCTGTGTATTCTTTCATGACTACAGAGGAGTTCTGCAATCTCTGATTGAGAAGCATTTTCCTGCTCCTGATCGAAAAAAACTCTTCAGCTTACTTGGAATAGACTTATCAGCACAAAGCAATAATAATTCCCCTAGGGATAGTCCAAGCAAAGACAGCAAAGTGAAGAAAAGGAAAGGTGAGACTGTCAGTGTTTTGCACCTCAATACTTAATTATGCAATCTTAATATCCCAAATATTTTGCATAGATATCTGTATAGAGTCTGAAAGCAGCATAGAGTAAATTGGAAAGTATTTTGGGTGTGTTTAACAGTTTAAACATAAACACAAGTAGCTGTCCTGTGGTATGTACTAAGGCTGTTGTATTGATTAAAATGCACGCAAGCATGGAGTAGCTTCAGTTTCCCTGGTAGCCCTGTTTAGTTAAAGAAAGAACAAAAACCTGTGTAAGGCTGTGTAATGCCCATTAAAATAACAGCCGTGTAACAACCAATGTTTAATATTGTAGTGGATTATAAACATTTTGTCACATAAAATATCTGACCATCTGCTTTTTCCATAGGTGAAGAATTATTAAGGGAAGCCAAGAAACCTCGTAAATCAGGTGGCCTTGCAGGCAGTAGCTCAGATGATATGGGCAGCGAGTCAGACACTTCTGAAAAGGACGCAGGGAGTGAAAGTGAAAGCTTTAAATCTGTCAGCTCTGGTGATGATGATGATTTTAATCCATTTAGAGATGAGTCAAGTGAGGATGAAGAAGATGGTGAGTTGTGTTTTTCTTGTGGGTTGTGTCCATGCAATTTATCTTTGCTACAGATTTCTGAGCCTTTAAGGGTACAGTAATACTAAAATCTTAATACAGAATCCATCTGTTAATTGATTTAATAAGCCCCCTTTATTTTTCAGTTGCTTAACCAAGCAATACTTAACAAAATGTGTTTCCTAGCTCTGCTACAGTTATAAACAGGCTGATTGGGCGTGCATACCTCCTGTGTGCTGCACATGCTCTGAACCAAACGTTGGCACTCTAGACATCTTTAAAGTGGTGGGGCGTCAGTAGTATCTGTAGTGTAAATTTATGTTTGCATTCTGTCAAAGCTTCGGGAGCTAGAGGATTGGCAAGAGCATTGTTCCCCACCAGAGATTGTGAGCAACACGTTGCCCCACAACCCCTTGGATGTTGCTCCCAGTGTCCCTAAAGCAGGTGTTTATTTTTGAATTCCTGGCTTGGAGGCTTGTGCTGCCAAACAGGGCCTCCTTTAGGCTGCCAGTCCATATAGGGGCTACCAAATTACCAGTCACAGCCCTTATTTGGCACCCACAGGAACTTAATGCTTGTGTTGCTCCCCAACATTTTACATTTAAATGTGGCTCACACGTCAACAGAAACATACATTTTCAATGCATGCACTTCTTAGATATTCTGTGAGTATAGTTCTGGCAAAAGAGTTTAAAAAGTTGAGCTTATGATTAGGTGGATTATGATCTAATTTTTTCTGATGTAACTGGCCCTTTAATGCATTGACTCTGTATTTTGCGTAATATAAATGAGTATCTTACTTACTAACTTACTAACAATTTTAATAACTAATTTAAATCTAGGAGTGTCTCAGACTCTGTTTGTAAGCCACTGACAAAAAGCTATTTTGGTCACCATGATCTTGTAGAAAACGATACGATATCAGAACGCCTTTATCCTTTTGGTGCACCTTAGTGCCATAGAGCAAGTACCTCTTTAAAACGGCTTCCTTAAATGCTTCCATTGGCAGTGTAGAAGTGGGTGTCCTCCCTGCTATGCTGCATGTGGAATAAATGTCTCAAGAACTCTTATATTATAATTTAATTTTATTTGTTAAAAAGGGATTTATTCCAGAGCAGATTTGTTTATGTAGGGACTATGGCTCAGCTCTAAAGCTCAAAAAAATTATTTTTAAAAGTTGGTCATTTTAGGTTTTTGCTTTGTTGTTTTATTTGATCAGATCCATGGCTAATTAGAAAGGATCATAAGAAAAACAAACACAAAAAGAAGAAAAAGAAAAGCATTGATCCAGATTCCATTCAAAGTGCCTTATTAGCCTCTGGGCTTGGATCTAAACGTCCAAGCTTCTCGTCTGTTGTTAAAGCTGCAGCTACCAGTACTACTACCACTACAAGCGTTCCAGGTGAGACACATAAATTGGCAAAACTTTAGTTTTGTGCTGCTCAAGTTGGCTATTTGCCTAAATATAACATTCTACGTTTTTTTTTTTTTTGTTTTTTTTTTAATCTCTCAGCACCTTTAAATAATACTAATGTAAGTAATAGCTGTGTGACCAGTCAGGATGCTGTGGAGAGGGCACAGCAAATGAAGAAGGAACTGCTGGACAAACTAGAAAACTTGGCTGAAGCTCTTCCTCCAAACACACTAGATGAGCTCATTGATGAACTGGGAGGTCCTGATAATGTAGCAGAGGTAGGTAACCATACGGGCACATATGTGCCTGCAGGCACAGTGGGCAGTTTTCACTTTTCCTGCAGTCAGTTGTGCATAAAATCCACTTTCAATAAAGGCACTTGCATCAAAATGCGCTGTTATGCACAGTTTTGGCAAATCAGATGCAGTTGCAGTAGGCACAGTGCAGTTTCCTTTAAAAGAATTGGCCTTTTGCATCTGTAATAATAATGGAATTCTGTGGTGGGGGATGGTTCCCTATCGGGGGGGGGAAATGGCAATTGCAGTCGAAATTGCACTTTGCTCACTGAACTTGCGGACATAAACGAGCCCTCATGTTTTTATGGTCTTCTCAATGGTTCATCAGTATGTGTTTATGTATGTCTCGTTAATTTACATAGTTTATCTTATTGGGTGTGAGTGATGAAGACTCATTCCTTAATGTAATTATGGGATTTAGGTTGTATACTAAAAAACTTAATCTCACCTTGTATAATTTCATCCTGACTGTGCAATTTTGAGCTTTTGTCATACAACTGCCAATGTCTGATACGTGTTATATTGATTGCTGTAATTTGCTCTTTCTATAAAGATGACTGGACGGAAGGGTAGAGTCGTAAGCAACGATGATGGAAGCATATCTTATGAGTCGCGGTCAGAACTTGATGTGCCAGTAGAAATATTAAATATCACAGAAAAGCAGAGATTTATGGATGGTGAGAAGGTATGTGTTCTAAATTATATTCTGTAAACCTCATTTAATGTACAGTTGTCTGTTATTAACAGTACAGTGTGTTGTAGAATATAGCAATCATCTCTGAAGCAGCAAGTTCAGGAATTTCGTTGCAAGCTGACCGTCGAGCTAAAAATCAGAGGCGCAGGGTTCACATGACATTGGAATTACCTTGGAGTGCAGATAGAGCCATTCAGCAGTTTGGTGAGCTAATAATTTAATTTTGATAGTGTATGAAATGCTTCAGTTTTGTATTTTCTTAGTATAAATGTATGTAATACTCTTTCTACTTTTTGTAAATCCTTCAAACAGTCTGCTGCATTTTTCATTATAAAGCTTGCCATGTTCACCAAGATCCACTCCTTTGGCACCCTCGCCTTTGTCCAGTTTGGCCACCCATGTGACCAAGTAAACTGAAATATAGTGGCCAAAGCACTGTATAGTGCAAGGCTTGTAGTTTGGATATATGAAGACAGTTTTATATTATAACGCATATTATTTACTGACACTTACCGTATATAGTCGAGTATAAGCAGAGTTTTTCAGCACTAAAAATGTGCTGAAAAAGTAAACCTCGGCTTATACTCGCATATATACGGTACCGTTGCGAGCGCGCACGTTGTGGACGTCCGAACGTGCGTGCTGTCACGTTGAGCGCCGGTAGCATTCAAACAAACAGCAAAGATGATTGAGCACCGGCAGCATTGGCTTCACATTACAGGGAAAGAGTACAGACAGGGCACCGATGCGACGCGATGTGACCATCGGCGGCGGTATCATACGCGGCAGGGAATAAATGACAATGCTGTCATTGTGTGTGGGGGTTCCTGTATTGTGACTGCCATCCTCCAGTGTCAATGAAAAGGGCTGTCCATTGCCTATACGGGCCTGTATGGCCTATATTTCCTTCCTAGGATGTCAGTCACAGCACTGCTATATTTCCCAGGGCTGTATCTTTTTGCCTTTCTTGTCTCTCTCTCTGTCAGTACACCCAGTGGATTAGCAGACTATAGAGGATTCTCTTTTAAAAGAAGCTCTTTTAAATAGGGTCAGATAAAGAGAGAGGGAGCAAGAGGGAAAGTGAGTGTCAAAATGAGCCTTAGACAAAGATTTTTTATAAACGATTTAAAGGGCTTAATGTATGTATCCCCAATGAGGCCTTAGAGCTATGAGAGGAAAGAGATGGACTGTGAAAGGCGGCACAATAACCTATTGTTTCTCCTACTCCCATGTAACAGGGGGAGTCCCAAGCCGGACTTGGATTTCTTACTATTGCGTGCTATTCTGATATATACTGGGAGCTGCTATCTTGATGCTTTCACATTGTTCTGCTAATTGGCTGCTGGGATGGGGGTGATATCACTCCAACTTGCAGTAGCATCTGCATTTCCTTCGGCTTATACTCGAGTCAATAAGTTTTTCCAGTTTTCTTAGGTAAAATTAGGTACCTCGGCTTATACTCTGATCGGCTTATACTCGAGTATATACGGGATTCAATGTGCACTTGATTTGTATTACTCTCAAGGCCGGGTTTTGGGACCCATCCTGGCTTTTTCAAAGTGATAGTCTTATTCAGTATGGTTATATTAGATGCACTGAAAAGTATAATGGTGCTTCTGTTGTTCATCTTAACAGCAGTCCAGAACCACAGCAGTTGCGTGCCTAGCAAGCTTAGAATTTTCACCATGGCAAGTGTGGAACTGCTTATAGTATTTGCAAACATCCTTCTATGGCATCTAACTGTAATTATTTGTTCAGATTGTTATCTCTGTTCTTTGTAGGAAGAACTCACAGATCCAATCAGGTTACAGCTCCTGAATATGTCTTCCTAATTTCTGAACTAGCTGGAGAACAAAGATTTGCTTCAATTGTTGCAAAAAGATTAGAAAGCTTGGTAAGTATATCTTGCACGATACATTGTCTTAGGCACTTCCCATTCCAAAATTGCTCAAACCTTCAATAGTTTTAAGCTTTTATCACAGATGTTTGGCCAATCACTGCAGCAAGTTCGTTTTATAACTTTATTATATACCATAGTCTTTTCTTTGGCTTCAATAATAGGAATAAATTCCCATTGAAATTTAATGAGCTTGAGGTTTTTCATCTAGTATTCAAACTTACAAGGCCAAACTGTGCATGTGTTTTGTAATTGAAACAAATTTATATGTTTCTCCTGTTTAAAATGGTTTTAAATATGAGAAGCCATTGAAATGAAACCCTTTCTCTGTTGATCTAGGTCTTAAACCTAGTTACATGATAGACATTTGTTTTCTTAATAACGCCTTTGCTTCTTTTAGGGGGCATTAACACATGGAGACAGGAGAGCAACTGAATCAAGGGATTTAAGTAGATTTAATTTTGATAACAAGGTAATGTTTTAAATATTTTGGTTTTATTTATGCCTATAGAGAGGTTCTCTTGGCCACTTCCCTTTGTGGTTGCCTCTGTTTCAAGCAACATAGAACTTTGTGGCTTCCTCAGTATGTGCAATCCGTCCCATCTTCTCTGCTAAGCCATTTGCTTAACTTTATTTCCCCCCGCCACACACACACACAGTTCTTAACCGGATTGGGCCCGCCTTTTAGTTGTGCAGTGTGGTTAGCAGTTATCTTTGCCCTTGTCAAATCTGGTTGATAACTTGCTAGGCACATAAGCAGTAAAAGCTATTTCTGTGCATGCTGCTGCTTGGCAAAGAGTTAGGATCCAGATCTGACACTGCACAACTCTACAGTCACCAATGGTATATGAGGGGGATGATGGGACATGGGCAGGCAAAGATGGGGAAGGGTTATGGGGAGATGATGCAGGAGGGAGGTAGTGATCAGTTGAACACACGGTGGAAATTTAACTTTAAGAAGACTGTTATTCTTGTTTTATGATGTATTGTAAAACTGTATATACATTTCCCTAAAAATAAGCTACTTTTACAGTATATTCTGCAATCCATTAAAATTTCTACATTGGTCTGCTTGTCATCTTTGCAACTTTTTTAGATCACAAAAAAGCCTGAAAAACACAAAAATGCACCAAAAAAAACTCTATGCAAAGCCAGTCTTCACTAAAATTCTATTGCATAATTTCCACTGTAAAGCCTGGGTTAGCAGTAACCATTAGCCAAAGCTGACAAATTGAACAAATATACAAAAATGATTACATTAGTACAAGTTACATAAATGTAGGTTAAATGTAACACATTCATGTTCTTTCTTTTTGCTTTTTTGTCAGAATTGCATTATTTTAAATGTATGTTTATAAAAATGTGTACATGTTGGCTTTGTTTTTCCCCTACAGTATGGTAGAAATGCCCTGGAAATTGTTATGAAATCCATTGTAAGCCTGGATTCCCCACTGGTGTCTCCCCCACCTGAATTTCCTGGTGACTTCTTCAAAGGTATGCATATACATATTTGATTAGTAATTTGGGTCTCTTGCTCTGTAATTCATGCTATACTGGCACTATAGTATGACTATCATTTTAAAGGAAAACTATTCTTTCAGCATGAAAAAATATTTATATAATAAGTGACCTATAAAGAATCCTACCAAATTGTTTTTTTTAAATGCTTAATTTCATTGAACACACACCCTACATCACTTGTAGGGTTCTGTCCAGTCTGCTGCCCTCCAGTACAGCCTGCTGTAGGACTGATATGCTGACTGCTGTCCATTTTCTACCTGGTATGCACAATGCAAGCATTCATTTCAGAAAGGCATCATCAATAAGTGCTTCTGTGTGCATTCTGCTGATAGTGCTACATGATCCCCTTCTTAAATCTGCCCTCTCTTCCCAGATATCCCTATTTGTCAAGAAAAATTGAGTCGCTAGCAAATATATGCCAAAACAAAATTAACATTTTATCTCCTACCCTTTTAGATGTGCGACAGGGATTAATTGGCGTTGGCCTTATTAATGTTGAAGACAGATCAGGAATTCTGACTCTTGATAAAGGTAAGTTTCCTTTTCTTTCCCTTCAAGTGACCAACTCAATTTCGAATAAGAATCTATGTGTGGAGGCATGTCCAAGATGGCTCAGTAAATAGTTGTGCTTTTCGCTGCTCTGTGAACCCCGTATGAATCCTGCCCGCTGCAGCCTGCTCACCCTCCTAAAAGAGCTTGATATATAAGCTGCAAGCCAAGGACAACAGATCGTCTGTCTCCTGCGCTACTATCATGGGCAAGTACAGCCAAAAATAAGGCAGGAGGCCGCGGCCTGCCTCGAGTATTTCACACGGATCACAGCAACCGGCAGACCCGGTCTCTCCTCCGCACTCTCCACAACAGCAGCCAAACTTAGAAACGTTGCCAGAACCCTCATTTGCTGATATAATGGGAGCTGTTCTAGAGACTCGTGCCACTGCCACCTGCCAATTCGAAGGCCTCAAGATAGACATCTCGCTCATTCAGCAGGATATGCAGGCCATACGCGAAAGAAATGCTGAAGTGGAGAACAGTGTCAGTGCTGGAAGATCAAGTGGCTCCACACGTCCACACTATGCGGTCAGTACAGACTCATCTTAAGCAAGTGCTAGATAAAAATGAAGAGCTTGAAAATGGACATAGGCGCAACAATGTAAGGATAGTGGGCCTCCAGGAAAGGACAGAGGGGTATCAACCAGTGCAGTACAGCGTGCTCTACCTAGCTCGTCTGAGGATTCAAAATAATGATACCACACAGTTTTTCACTGCGTCATCAGTGCATAATGGGTACAACTAAAAGGGCCAGGCAATCTCCCTTCTCCAAAAAGTCGCCAGATGCCAGTAACAGTGATCTACAGAGTTCTTTTAAGTTAACCTCTCACCAGAAAGCTGCAGCCTACAATTGGATCTGAACAAGCCACCTAACTCCTAATTAATCCCGGCAATCCTGGGAATTCTGCGATGAACATTCTCCTCTACATCTCTTAGCAGTTCTTCTCCAGTGATGATCCTGAACCATCCTGCAAACAGGATATCATGGCAACTTTTCTAACCAGCAACTGATCAGAAACCCCCTGGAGTATTGATGGCCCCTTTCTGAAGACACATATACAGTATGACCTCCAGAGAAGATCCCCAGTCTAATCCACTTGACTGCACCTCCCAAGAGGAGACGCACTAAGAGTCCAGAAAATATTTCTCACTGCTCGGTAAGACTTAAGACGGGTCTGCATCAGAAGGCATAGTGTGGGATGCCTTAAAAGCAGCCATACCAAAAACACTTCAATCCAACTTATACAAGAACATAGTGGAAAGTCTTCCAGCACCCTTTGAACGTGCATGTCATCTCTGGATGCAAGCCGTTTCAGACCTTCAAGAGGAACAATGGGAGGAAGCAGTAGACACTGCCTGGGACTTTCTAATATCAATTAAAGACAGGCTCATACAATATAAACTTCTCCACCAAGTGTACATAACCCCTAAAAACCCCTCTAAAGCTGCTAAGAATTGGCAAAAGGCAAGATGATCTCTGCCCCAATGCAACACCCCAGGTGCCAACGTAATACACATGGTCTGGTCATGTCCCCCTATAAAGAGATTTTGGAAGGACATAATGGAGACCCAACTTTTTTTTATACTTGTGAGCCACACTCAGATGAAAAGAGTGTAGGTGAGCCACACAAGCCTAAAAGGTTTAGGCATGCTGTGATTGGCTATTAGGTAGCCCCATATCGCTTGCTGGAGGGTCTGCTTTGAGTAAAACGGTGTCTCAGTGTTTCCAGAACTTGCCTCCAAGTCAAAAATATAAAAATAAGCACCTACTTTCAGGCCACTATGAGCAACGTCAATAGGGGTGGTGAGCAACATGTTGCTCATGAGCCATTGGTTGGGGATCCCTGTTCTGTAGGATAAGTTAAGTGGAAGCTATGAGAATGGCATTCTAACGGGAATATTTATTTTTTACAGATTACAACAATATTGGAAAGTTCCTTAACCGTATCTTGGGCATGGAAGTGCATCAACAAAACGCCCTCTTCCAGTATTTCTCTGATACCCTCAGTGCTGTTATACAGAATGCCAAAAAGAATGGGCGATATGACATGGGCATTTTAGGTATAAACATTCAATATATGCAATATTTCTTGTCTTTTAAAAAAAAAAAAAAAAAATATATATGATTTTATTAACTAACTTGGAAATGTTGAAACTGCGTAATTTGCTTACTTGTGAGATTATAGGTTACTTTTTACAATGCTAACATTACATTCTAATCAGTTAAGTTGCTAAGAATGGCACTATCCCTTTTAAAGGGGTAGTTTACCTTTGAGTTAACTTTTTTATATCTTATAGAATATTCTATTCCTAGCAACTTTTCATTTGTTTTTAATTATTTCAAATGGGTGTCACTGACCCCAGCATGTACTTTTTATTCCTTATCTTTTTATTGAGACCCCATCCTATTCATATTCCATTCTCTCAGTCAAACTACTGTCTGGTTGCTAATATAAACAAGACCCTAGCAACGGGAGAGCCGCTGAAATTCAAAACCGGAGAGCTGCTAAAACCTGAAAAAACACAAATGATAAAAAATGAAAGCCAAATGCAAATTGTCTCAGAATATCATTGTCTACATGTTAAAGTTCATTTAAAGCAGCATTGTGCCTTTGAGTCCCTGCTTGTTTGTTCCAGATTGGATGCTGCTTATATGCACAGGACTTCAGTTAAACTAAGGGTCATAAATATAACTGAAGGCATGTTTGCAACATTGTGCCTTTTTTCAGATTTAATTGAAGAAAGTGTAGTTTCTCAGGATGACTTCCAGAAAAGAAGACAAAACATTGGCATGGAAACTTTTCCACGTAAAAGGAAATTACGTGCAGACTTTTATTTTTTTTGTATCTTTATTTAGTTCTTATTGCCCAGGTTAAAAAGACCAGTAAGTGAAACAGTTTAACGTTTAGATGGCCTTAATATGTTTCTCAAACCATTTTTTCCCCTTAGATCTTGGATCCGGAGATGAGAAAGTGAGGAAGTCTGATGCCAAAAAGTTTTTAACACCTGGTTATTCTACTTCTGGCCATGTGGAGTTGTATACAGTATGTATATGTTGCTTAATTACACTCTATGTAATAGGCAAAGTCATAAAGGATATCAAGACCCAAATATAAAATTTAAAGGAGATCTAATCCCAAAAAAATCAAATTTAAGTTGCTAATAGTAGGCATTCTGCTGAGCAGCTCTCTTTGAAGTGTCTGCGATCATATCTGTCCACTTTCTATGAATTTCCTAAGTTAACCCTAGGGTTGCTGAGCCAGAGTTGAGTATTTGCAGTGCAAATATCCCAAAGTGCTAATACAGGTATAGGATCCATTATCCAGAATGCTCTGGACCATAAGGGATAAGGGGTCTTTCCGTAATTCAAATCTCCTACCTTAAGTCTGCTAATAAAATTATTTAAACAGTAATTAAACCCAATAGAATTGTTTTGACTCCAATAAGGATTAATTATATCTTCGTTGGAATCAAGTACAAGCTACTGTTTTATTATTACATAGAAAAAGGAAATTATTTTTATTTTATTAAAAACTGAGTCTATGGGAGGTGGACTTTCCGTAATTTGATAATTTCTAGGTAATGGGTTTCTGGATAAGGGATCCGATACCTGTAATAGAAAATGCGGACTCTGACAGATGTTGAGCCAGAAGCCTGGTATTAGCAGTCTAAAAATGCTATCTCAGAAGCAACAGACCAATCACTCAGTAACTTCACATTCATTTTCTCTCTGTGGAAGCTTTTGTGATTAACATAAACTTACATTGTAAACTTACATTGTAAGCACATAATTAAAATGTAGACACTTCAGCTTTATTTTCTTTTATATATTATTTCAGATAAGTGTTGAAAGAGGAATGTCATGGGAAGATGCAACTAAAATCTGGGCTGAACAGACTGGACCAGATGATGGATTTTATTTATCTCTCCAGGTTGGAAAAATTCAGTTATTAGTGTGATCTGATTAAAACATGCTTACATACCTTTTATCACCTACAAATATTCTAATGCAATATCTGTTAAAGTAGTTTGTTGATTGACATCATACATCCATCGTTTATTCCTGCAGATAAGGAACAACAAAAAAACTGGCATATTGGTGAAGGAAATTAATCCGAAAAAGAAGCTTTTCCTGGTGTACAGACCAAACACAGGGAAACAACTGAAATTAGAAACTTTATTGGATTTAAAAAAGAAGTACAAAAAGGTAAAATTGCCTGATTTGTAAATGTAAATATACAAAATCCCTGCACATACATTTGATTATTAAAAGCATTAAAAACAAATTTCTTTTGTTAAGGTAACCTCTGAAGATGCCCAGTCTCACTGGAAAGAGCAGTACATATCCTCTGCAGATATCTGTACTCATGCTTATTGGTAAGTAAATAAAAGTTACTTGCATCTTTATTTTAACTGCGCCTTGTTTGTGAAGTATAAATGCTTTATCATTTGAGCTAAACTGATCAGAACCTTTTTTAGAATTGCAATTGCTATAATTTTGCTTTAGCAGTCCACTAATTGCAGTGGCATTACTTTAAATCAGTATTTAACATGAAATAAGGCTACAGCTGCTCCTGCCTTTCACTGGCCATTCACAACCAGATCTACTGTGTTAGTTAATGGTTAGCAGAATAGTTAGGGGAACAAAGCACCCAGGCTTATGCTTAGGCATAAGGGGAAGGATTTAGCAGCATTATTCAATGTAAAGTAACAGATCAATAAAGGACTTATTATTTGAAATTTAAGTCCAAATAACACTGTTTCATTATGCATAATTTAATATTTAAAGCTAACGTGTGTGCACTTTTCTCCAGGCGGGGTAACTGCAAAAAAGCAAGCTTGGGCCTGGTCTGCGAGATTGGACTGCGCTGCCGGACATACTATGTATTGTGTGGCTCTGTTTTAAGCGTGTGGACTAAAGTGGAAGGAGTTCTAGCTTCTGTCAGTGGTACAAATGTCAAAATGCAAATTGTCCGCTTAAGAACTGAAGATGGGCAGAGAATTGTTGGTGAGATTTTCTTTCTAGCGTTTTACAGACAATTTTGAGTTTCTGTTATTCAAAGGATCATCTAAGGGTTGTATTGTATTGCATTTTGGAATGTGGCCAGTGGTTCCCAAACAGTACAGTTGGCCCCCTGGGAGGGGGACGTGCAGACAGAACAATGGCTTGGTTCCCAGCTTGTAGATCAGTTTAGGTTTGGTTTAGGTTCGAGGCGAGCGCTTTGCCCTAAATATTGCTGAATATGTGATAGAGCATTGTTTTCATATATCTGCAACCATAATTTTTATAGCACTTACATAAAAAATACTTTACAAATACCATACATTTCACCTCAGACACTGGACCTTAAGAGTAGTGGTACATAAAGTAAATAGATCCTAATTTTTGGTTTATTTAAATAGTAGTAGAAAAAAATAACTAAAAGCTGACACTTAGTAAAAGTAACATACAAATTTGTTGCATCTAACAATTATGGTCCATTTAACATGTTACAGTGTAACAGTTTGCATCAGAGTCTGAAAGTCTTAATTTGAAGGGGATATAAACCCCCAAAAATTGATGCATTCAGTGTTTTTCAGTTAAGTGAATTTTGCCCTATTTCTTTTAAAAAAAAAAAAAAAAAAAAAAGAAAAAACCCTCTCTAACTGTTAAAGTAGATTTAGAGTTAGGACTTTAGCATGCCAAACGTACACAACTATTTATATATATCTATTTGCTTGGGAGCAAGACAACAGCGATTATTTCTACAAATCTGGATGAGCATTGCAGTTGCTTACACACAGTCTTTTTTTATGTTTAACAGGTTTGATCATTCCTGCAAATTGTGTCTCCTCACTAGTGACACTGCTGTCCACTTCTGACCAGTCTCAGCAAATTGCAGTCCAACAGCAACAGATGTGGCAACAACTCCACCCTCAGAGTATCAGCAACTTCAGCACCCTGTAACATGAGAGTAGGGCAGCGGTGACCTGGGTGTGGCTGGTAACTGTCAAAGCAAAGCTATACAAATCAGGGACAGATTCCAAAGAGTTCGTCTACTTGAGCATATATATATATATATGGAACACTCTGTTCTGTTAGAAGTCAGGACATAAGAGTTCCTTGGGGTTTTGGTGTCAATCCACAAGTCCCTTTTTATAGTGGCACATATTTTTCTTTTTTTCCTGTTTTACTTTAGGTGCTTCATATCATCTCCACTTAATTTCCCTGATCCCAAATCTTAATTTTATTTAAATGAAATTGTTGAAGCCAACTGCACATGTTGCTTTTACGGAGCAGAACTGCGACCTGTACTGTACTGCTTTCTTGTGTTCATGTTTCAATACAGTGCTCAGGGTTTCACTTGGTAATCAGTGAGAATTCACAGGAAGCGTTCCCTAAATGCATGTACATGGAAGGTATGATGCATATAATATATGTGTATATATAGGTTGTCTTTCCCTCTCTTGTAATGTTAAAGATGCATGCTTTCATTAATGCACTGTATTTAAAAAAGGGTATATTTGTGTTTCTTCCTCCGTTTGGTTAATGCAGCGCATGTCTCTGAAAGCATGTATAGAAAGCCTTCTGAAAGTCCTGTTGTAAGGAAAGAAACTTTTGTTTTCCTGCTTTTTGTTAAATTCCATCTTTTATCCCACTTTCAAAACATTTGGTCTTATAAAAAGTTTCTTGTGAACTTCTTTGCAAATTCTGTAACCATGGGGTTTTCTATTGTGCTACAGAAAGGGCTTGTGCCTTTTATCCAAACTGACAAACCCTTTTTCCCTGTTTTATTCCACAATGGGAACAATCCAATTCCACCTCCACGTTTCTTTTTCTTACGTAGCTTAACGTAATTTAATAGGAGGGGTTTTCACTGAAGTCTTGAGCTGTACCTCTTTGTATAACTCGAGGCTCCCTGCTGTTGTGTTTTGGCCTTCTCTGTAACTTGAATACCATTTAATATGTTGTAAGACATTGTAGAGTTTATCTTGAGCTGTTTAAAATTGTAATGTACAAATGTGAATAGTTATCTATAATATGGTAAGGTTTTTTTGCCTCCAATAGTTCATGTTTATAAGGACGTGAAAAGGACAATGTCTTTTTTTTGTTTTCTCTTTTTGCTTGCACAGGTTGCACTATTGAACGTTTTGAGACTGTAAAAACCTGTTTAAATCTCCTGCAAGGTACTGGCATCTTGTATGGAACAAATAAACGTTATTGTACTAACCAACAAATTGTGTTTAAATATTTCTTTTAATGAGGGATGTAAATGTGCTTAGTCCGTTATGCTCAAAATTCATTTAGCTCCTTAGAAACATTAACTGTATTTTGTTGTGCGCAGGATCATTAGATCCCCTCTATTCAACAAATCCATTGATTGGGTGGAGCAGTACTGGTCCAAGTCAAGCAGACACCAATTTCAAATAATACTCCTAACCCCCTGGGGGTGTGTGTTACAGGAAGATGAAAAATGCTGTCATGAAGATTTGCATTCATTCACTCAGGGATTATGTGTAGCAGACTGAAGTGGTATGTGCCTAGCATACCTTTGCTCCCTCAGCATGTGCCTCCTCTGCCTACCACTAGTTCTAGCCCTGAGGTGAAGCCGGAGGAAGATGGATTACCACTCTCTTTCTGTCCAATAGCAGCAAGTGCACAATGTGAAAACAAATTAGAAGTGATTCACTTAGTAATTAGAATTGATGGGTTGAAGTGTCATACCCACGCAGTAATGAAAGCCCATGGATCAAATATATACACATAAGGGAGAAATGATGTTCTATGAGAGCAGTTAATGAGACGATTAAAATGCCCTTAGAAAGATGGTTAGTCATGTGTCTGGTGTAGCGCAATTATCTCAGGTTAATATCTAGAACATGGGTTAAAGATGATGTGCATTCTGGATTAAAGTCATTCTTTTTAAGAAAAAAAACATTGAAATGACTGCTGTGGAAGGTGTTTAACTTTTAATGGACATTAATCGGTAAGAAAATATTAATCTTTGCATGGTGGGAGTGACAACTGACAAAGGTTTGCCTATAATAAAAGCTGATGCTACAGGGCTGATTATTAAATTGTGATGCTAATTGCACTGGTTTCCAAGCTGCCATGTAGTCATTATCTGTGTTAATTACTAATAAGCCTTATATATCTATGTACACAGTATATTGTGAGTTGGTCCCTAAGCTCAGTAAGTGACAGCAGCACAGAGCATGTGCTGGGAATCGGCAGAAAGGAAGATGGGGAGCTACTGGGGCATATTTGGAAGCACAGATCTTCCCTGTTAAAGGGCTGTGGTTGCCTTGGGCTGGTACAGAAATTCAAAACATAATGTACAATATTTCTAGCCTACTTCTTTATTTAAGCTTTAGTTATCCTTTACATCAATGCTGTCCAACCTCTACGGTGCTGAGGGCCGGAATTTCTCTATCATACATGGTGGAGGGCCGCTAATGGAAGCCAGTTTTGACCACTCCCCTTTTTGAAACCACACCCACTTCAAACCACACCTATTTTATCACAATGGTGGTAGCACAGCAAAATCCCAAATGCTTGGTCCTTACAGTGGGGATATCAACCATCATTCATATGTGAAAGAATTATGTCATATTAAGATATACCCTTAAATTCCATATGCCTCCTTCTCCCCTGTGGATAGCAGAGCAACCCCCAGTACATAATTACACACCTTAGGGACCATTTAATGGCTATTTCCAACTGCTAACAAACTCCCACAACAAACCCCTGCCAGGTTCACCTCCCACAAGCAGCATAGGGCAGGCAGAGTATGGCACACAGAGGCAGCATAGGGAAGGCAGAGTATGGCACACACAGGCAGAGTGTCATACTCTGCCTGCCCTACCCTGACTGTGTGTGCCATACTCTGCCTGCCCTACCCTTCCTGTGTGTGCCATACCCTCCCTGACCTATGCTGCCTGTGTGTGCCATACTCTACCTGCCCTATGCTGGCTGTATGTGCCATACTCTGCCTACATTACCTATGTCTGAGGTGTGAAGAAGTGAACAATAGGAGTGATTACAGTCTGAGCCTGAGGTGTGAACACTGCAGGGGGTGAACAATGCAGGTATTAAAAGGTGTGAACAACACAGGGGATTACATTTTTAAACAATACAGAGGGATTACAGCCTGAATCTGAGGTGAGAACCATGCAGGGGGCCAGTTAATCTCAGTACTGATACCATTTAATGCTTACTCAAAGGTAAGCCATCAAAGCAGCCAGACAGGTGGGGGGCCACACAGAAGGGGTCCGGCCCGCGGGCCGCCAGTTGGACAGCACTGCTTTATATAGTTACATAGGGTTGAAAAAAGACCAGAGTCCATCAAGTTCAACCCATCCAAGTAAACCCAGCACACACAACCCACACCTACCAATCTATACACTCACATACATAAACTATATATATATACAACCACTAATACTAACTGTAGATATTAGTATCACAATAGCCTTGGATATTCTGCTTGTTCAAGAACTCATCCAGGCCCCTCTTAAAGGCATTAACAGAATCTGCCATTACCACATCTCTAGGAAGGGCATTCCACAACCTCAAGATTGGCCCACTGCGCATGCGCGCACAAGGCGCCCCGCCCCCCCCGTACCCCTCTCCCCCTGTATTGCGCATGCGCACTGGGGGGGGGGGTGTGCGACCGGGGGCGGCCAGTTTAGAAATCCGGCCCTGTCCACCAATAGTGTGTTAAGGAATGGGGTTATGTACCTTTAAAGATCTGTGTGTGTGCCTAAATGTGTCCAGCGAGAACATCGCCTTCCCATATGTCCAGCTAAGGTGGGTGATACTGGGTTGTTTAAAGTGGGTATATGGGCTGTCGGCCCGAGGCTCACATCATGGCTAGTGGAGATATCATGACTTCATAATAGGGAAGGCGTTGGTTAAACTGTAACATCAAGTGTACATGTTTGAATTCTAAGTCTGGCTACAGGATACATTACAGCATTTTAATGGTCAGGGCAGACTGTTCTACTGCTAGTGTGCACGAGCTGTTGTAGCTAGGGATGCACCGACCCAGGGTTCAGTTCGGGATTCAGCCCTTTTCAGCAGGATTCGACCAAATCCATGGTCCAAAAAATAGTCGCGTGACTATTTTGTCTCGTAACATGGAAGTAGGAACTTTAACCCTTCCATGTCCTAATTTACATATTCAGATTCAGTTTGGTATTTGGCCAAATCTTTTACAAAGGATTTAGGGTTCAGCCGAATCCAAAAATAGTGGATACAGTGCATCCCTTTTTCAGTTGTCCTAATTGTATGCCTGGTTAGGAAATGCATTCTGACATAACAGTTACAGCACACATTAGCTATTGTATCATTAGACCCTTTAGATCATAAGGCCTTGCGAGTAGGGCTCTCTAATCCTGTTTTTACCCTGAAACTCCTGTTTGTTAAATTACTATAAGACCCTTGTCCATTATAAATTAATGTAAAGTGCTGCTTAACTTGATGGCACTATATAAATAATAATAATCATTTTACATAATTTATGTCTTTACATTATGCAAGCCTAGGTAATTTAATATAAACCCTAGCCCATAATATGCGCTCATTATGTGCTTTAAAAGATGGGGGCCATCAGAAGTTGTACTACTATGCCTGAATAGCTAAGATTATTATGACATCATAAATGGAAGAGAATCTAGTAGATATAGTACAAGACATGGCTAAAGGTTATATATTGATATAAGTTGCAGTAATGGAATGCCTGGCTAGGCAACGCATTGTAACTTCATAAAAGGTATAACATACATTTGATGTTGTAGAGCAGCGGTTCTCAAACTGGGGGTCAAACGACCCTTTCACAGGGGTCGGCTAAGAACAGCAGCCCTTAAAATACGGCCCGTAGGCCGGCCCCCCAGAGGAATTTACCCAGCTCCCCGCTGCGTCCTCACCCCTGGAAGTGGACAGAGAGGACTCAGTGGGGAGCGGCACAGGGGAGCGGAGATGGAGGACGGACAGCAGACCGGGGGGAACTGGTACAGGTAGGACTCAGCATTAATGAACATACTGCCGGGGGGAAGGGGTTGGGGGGTAATGCGAACAGTCTGGGCCACAGTTTAATGGCGGGTGGGATATGAAAGAGGATGTGGGCTAATTCCTTTTTAAAGGCAGAAAAGAAAAGCCGGAGGAAGAGAAAAAAAATTCAGCGTTGATCATGGCAGGTAAAGAGAAGGACCAATACTCTTTCACATTAGATTTAAGTGGAATGCCACAGTCTGCCCATCGGGGGGGAGGTGCTGGTGATGCCGGTCCGGCCCCCCAATAGTCTGAGGGGCCCTTGATACGGCCCCTTGGCAGGCCCGGATTTGTGGAGAGGCCTAGGGCGGCAGAAACTAAATTTTTGAATTTTGCTCCCATACGGAGCAACGGGGACCTCTCCCCACTGCTCCGTATGGGAGTTTAAATGTATGCTCTGCGCATGCGCGCTCTCTGCTGTGGGGGGGTATTCGCGCGTTCGCGCATGCGCACTCCCTGAGGGGGGGGCCACAAATCCGGCGCTGCCCCTTGAGTCAGAAGTTTGAGGACCCCTGCCTAAGACCATCGGAAAAAACACATTTCTGATGGTTTTAGGAATAATTTTATGGTTGGGGGTCACCACAACATGATGCACTGTATTAAAGGGTCGCGGCATTAGGAAAGTTGCAGAGCAAGATATGGCTAGAGGGTGTATTATGACATCATGTCAGAGTTGACATTTGTTGCTCTAATGCAGTGATCCCCAACCAGTGGCACAGGAGCAACATGCTCACCCACCCCATTGATGTTGCTCCCAGTGGCCTCAAAGTAGGTGCCCATTTTTTTAATTTCTGGGCTGGAGATAAGTTAAATCCTGTTTAGCCTCCTGCAGATTTGCAGTTCACATGAGGCTACCAAATAACCAATCACAACCCTCATTTGGCATCCCTAAAAAATTTTCTTTAAATTCTTTCATTCTTGTGTGGCTCACAAGTAAAAAAAGGTTGGGGATCCCTGCTGTAATGGTATGCCGGCTAGGTAAGCGCATTCTCGCATAACAGGAGGTAGAGCATGCATTACACTTTTTAAATCTAGACTTAGTTTGAGGTTACACTTTGGGGCACATTTACTAATCCACGAATCCGAATTATGAATGGGAAAAAATCGCATTGGAAACGAAAATTTCGGAAGATCGCAAATATCACGAAAATGCTTACGAAAAAATCGTATTAGTCGCGATAATATCGTATTGGCGATCCAAAAGTCATGAAATTTTCGTACCGAACAATTGTAAACATCGGTAAAACCTGTGCGGACGCCCGAAAAAAACGGCGAAAATACGCTCGGAGCGTTCACATATAAATGTCCCCTATGACATAATAGTCTTAGGAAACTTGAGTTATACAGGAAGAAGCATGAGGGGGCACCAGAGAGCCTAGTTAATAGCAGGCACATGCAAACCACATATACAGGAATAAATACAATTTAAGATATGTAAACACATATGCAGATTTTAACATTTTCGTTTTTAAAGTTTTTTTTTTACGTAAAAAGTGTTTTATTGGCCAGTTTGCCGAGCATGAGCGCTATCACACTGTGTAATTAGTTCTTTATTGTATTTTGGTGTGTTTATTGCATTTTTAGCAATTTATTGGCAATTTATTAGCAATTTATTAGCCTATTATTGCATTTTCAGCTCTTCCTATTGCTATTGATTGTTTTTGTCCCCATTAAACGTTAATTGCACAGCAGGACTGTTGGAATTGGAATTTTGATCACCAGTCTTGTGCAATTATGTTTTTTATTGCTTTGATTGCTTTTATTGGATTTTAGTCATTTTATTTCATTCTGCATTGTCCTTACTTTTTTTTTTTGCCTATATGCACTATATATATATATGGGTAATCCCATATCCCAAATCTGGGCATCAGACTTTTCAGAAGTTCCGCGGCATTCATAGTTAAGATGTTTCTATCTATGTTATACCTTTGTACATAAGAAATATATGTAATATATTCCAGATTGTTCCGAATTTTTATTTTCCAAAATACAACCCTGTTTCCAAAAAAGTTGAGATGCTCTGTAAAATGTAAATAAAAATAGAATGGAAAGGTTTTGGCAATTCAGCATAACCTACTAAAACTAAATATGATAGAAGAAACTTATATTTCAATTGCTCCAAAATGTCCAATTATTTCATGTTTTTTTTCTCCTGATTTATAGATTTTTTCCATATATTTTTTCGTTCTTGATCTTTCCTTATTTTTTAGTTTAACAGTATCTCTTTGCTTTGCTTTTTTTCACCATCACTTTTCTCTACTGCGCCATACCACCCCCAACATGACATTCTCTTACCCCACTGGAGGTACCATTTTGTCCCCTACTTGCTTCCAGAGGTGGTGTGTGGGAGGTTACTAGGGTTGGCAAAAAAAACCCACCTTTGTTAACTTTAAGAGCTGATGTTTTCTTTTAAAATGGAAATTAGGCTCTTCTAGTGCAGAGAGAGCAACTACATTCTCTGCTCTACCAATGCAACCCATCCCCCCATGACCTGCTCCATCTCAATATAGCCAAGCACAGGGTCGGACTGGGCCGTCGGGACACCGGGAAAAATCCCAGTGGGCCCCGGCGGGCCAGACCGGACCCTTGCAGGCGCTCCCCCTGCCCGACTGCTCTCCCCCGACGCGTTAAATTTACACGCTCGGGGTGGACGTTGGGTGGGGGGCCCTGCAAGGGGGGGTAGGGGACGCGGCCGGAGGGGGCACCTGCAGGGCCCCTATTATACAGGGGTTTGGAGGGATAAAGTAAAGGTAAAGGTAGTATGCTGGCTTTCTCCTCTGTGGTTAAGAACCCAAGATGTCTCATCTCTCTGGGTTCTTAAAGGAGAAGGAAAGGCTGTCACTTGGGGGTGCCCGGGGTACCTGCAGCGAGCGCTTCCTTCTTCAGCATTTCTTCTGGGCTGGCACATGTGCATTAGAGTGAAAAGCCAACTTTTTTTTGTTAAAGTTCAGCTTTTCACTCTAATGTGCATGCGCAAGCGCGGAAGAAGGAAGCACTCGCAGCTAGGGTACGCGGCGGGTTATGAGGTAAGCGATTAAAGTCACTTGGGGGTGCCTAACATTTTGGCACCCCCAAGTGACTTAGCCTTTCCTTCTCCTTTAATCCCTAATCTGTACATTTTATTTCTAAATTACACTGTTTACATAGCAAATAATTCTCCCATTTAAAATTTGATTCTTGAACCAACAAATGTATTTTTTTAGCTGTAATACTGGAGTGTAGGCAGCCATCTCAGTGCATTGTGCCTGAGTCTGAGCTTTCAGAAGGAGCCAGCGCTACACAATAGAACTGCTTTCAGGTAACCTATTGTTTCTCCTACTCCCATGTAACTGGAGGAGTCACAAGCTCGACTTGGATTTCTTACTATTGAGTGCTATTCTGCTCTCTTTCCATTGTTCTGCTGATGGGAGGGGGCTGATATCACTCCAACTTGCAGCTCAGCAGTAAAGTGTGACTGAAGTTTATCAGAGCACAAGTCACATGGCTGTGGCACCATGTGAAATTTCAAAATTAAATCTAAAAACTCTATTTGTGTTTTTGAAATGCATTCTGCTGGAGAAGCTCTATTAACTGATGTGTTTGGTAAAAAAAAACACGTTTTCCCATTCCCAAGTATTGTAATTCCTGACCTGGCTAGAATGTACATTATGATATGGTAATACATAATAGCTAGAGGATGTTTGGGGACATCATAATTGTCAGGGTTGACATTAATTTATGCAATATTATACCTCTTTAGGCAATGCATTTTATTATCCATAATCTGAGTCAAGTTTTACAAATTTCTTCTTCCCAACATGGAATCATTCGAGCTAATGCATATTTTTCTAACTAATGTGTAATACTCTAATTAAACTGCATTTAAAATCTCTAAACACTTTCAACATAGTGGGAGTTAAAAATACAGTGTCTGTTGTGCAATCATTAAGTTCCTCCATACTGGAAGGACACATATATCAAACACAAAAACAGTGTACATTTGTTGTATATGAAATACATTTTAGTCAGTAATGATGTAATTACTACTGTTTTTTACTCTGATTGTTGGGAGGGGCTTCAGATTTTAAAATGCTGGCAATGGGAGACAGTGCACTTTGACAGCCTTGAGAAACTGTGCTCCCTGTAGGCAACAGAGTACCAGAAAATATTTTTGAATTTTTCCTTATGTGAATCACTGCCGGTAAAACTGACTTCTTATGTAAATGTGCAAAAATGTGGAAGGGCGCATTCCCGTGCAATTATGCAAGATCAGTTTAGCTGCAGGGTATATTGACCCACAGCAAATTGCACTCCCAGGGGACAGCAAAGTGCCCTATATGCCATTTCTGTAAGGGCTACATCACATGGGGGTATGTGCAGTTTGACAACAGGTTACTTGAAGGCTAGAGAATCAAAATGAACTCAGAAGTTGTCTGCTTTGCTAATAAATGCACCCATATACTCTCATAGTGGTATATCTGAGAAAGGAGCAAAAGAGTGCCATAGATGCAGAGGATTAGTTATAGATAATGACCCACAAGCAACCCACACAGACACCATCCTTTCCTGAGATGGACTGAAGAGAGTAATGGGTTGTGGTAGTGGGTTGTTACCGAACCCTTATCTGTGGGTCCACCCATGGCTATGGGGTCTGCTCCCAATATAGTTACTCCACTGGAAAACACATAATACATGCTCTACCTTTAATGAAGTTAAAATACTTTGCTTAGACAGAGGTATTATTACAGCCAATGCATACTCTATCTATTATGATGCCATAATGTATACATCATTAGGATTGCAGCCCTACCTGTTATAATGAAAGTACTGCAATACTGGCACAACAGAGAAATGCAAGTGGGAAAGCAGTATTACAATGCTGTACTTAGGTTGCTGTATATGGGTGCCACTCCCTGAGCTTTATTTAGTAATGAGGCCAAAGTGTGCTGACAAAGTCTACCAAAATTATGTTAAGACCTGTTTGTTATAAACTATACTAAACATTGAGTAATGCATGCTTCACCGCTCATAATGTCATACTTCGTGTCAGCTATGACTATGATTATGTTTGGAATATCTAACTTGTCTTAACTATGATATGATATTATGAGGTCATTATGCATTTTATACAAATGCCTTGCAATGCTATAGCTGATGAATGCTCTAACTCTAATGACATCATGAGCCAGGTATCACAGTAAACCTGATGTATGGATCCTCTATCCAGACTTAGACACCAAATGCACACTCCATCTGAGCTCATGGGGGGCCCGGGGAACAGGGGAGCTTTCTCTACAGTTGTAAAGTTTTCCCTCCCCACTTCCAAGTAGTAGAATGGATGGGGAAGGCTCAGGCAGGTAGAAAACACCAACAGGGGGCAGGCGGGGAGTTGGTGGGAGGGGGCTGGACATGAGTTGCTGTGCATTGGGCCCCTCCGAAGATTTTTTTGTGCAGGGGAGCCTGGTGCACACTAGTTAGGCCCCTAACTGTACAACTAATATCTGCCCTGTCTATCATTATATCTTAATGTTTAAAATAACCATTACTTCGATTTCTGGCCCTCCCCCACCAGCCATGGCATCTGCCCCCATCTATATTTACAGCACTGTAAAACAACCAATTCATGCTCTAGTTCATAGTGGATTACCTAGCCTGACATTTTATTACACTCAATATGTGCCCTGTCTAACACAATATCATAATGTATCCACTCTCCATGATTTGGACTGCAGCCCTCAAGTGGATTATATCATGATTTTTATGGTGTAGTTTTTAATACTATTTTACACAGTGTACATTGCAAATAATGTCTTCTTTTATTTCAAATTTTATTATACTGGTGTGTAGGCAGTCATCTTAGTTCACTGTGCATGATTCTGTGCTTTCAGGATCAGCCAGCACTGGACAACTTAAGCCTGTCTATTTAATTTCTATCCCTCAGTTATATATACAGTGGTGTGAAAAACTATTTGCCCCCTTCCTGATTTCTTATTCTTTTGCATGTTTGTCACACTTAAATGTTTCTGCTCATCAAAAACCGTTAACTATTAGTCAAAGATAACATAATTGAACACAAAATGCAGTTTTTAAATGAAGGTTTACGTTATTAAGGGAGAAAAAAAACTCCAAATCTACATGGCCCTGTGTGAAAAAGTGATTGCCCCCCTTGTTAAAAAATAACTTAACTGTGGTTTATCACACCTGAGTTCAATTTCTGTAGTCACCCCAGGCCTGATTACTGCCACACCTGTTTCAATCAAGAAATCACTTAAATAGGAGCTACCTGACACAGAGAAGTAGACCAAAAGCACCTCAAAAGCTAGACATCATGCCAAGATCCAAAGAAATTCAGGAACAAATGAGAACAAAAGTAATTGAGATCTATCAGTCTGGTAAAGGTTATAAAGCCATTTCTAAAGCTTTGGGACTCCAGCGAACCACAGTGAGAGCCATTATCCACAAATGGCAAAAACATGGAACAGTGGTGAACCTTCCCAGGAGTGGCCGGCCGACCAAAATTACCCCAAGAGCGCAGAGACAACTCATCCGAGAGGCCACAAAAGACCCCAGGACAACATCTAAAGAACTGCAGGCCTCACTTGCCTCAATTAAGGTCAGTGTTAACGACTCCACCATAAGAAAGAGACTGGGCAAAAACGGCCTGCATGGCAGATTTCCAAGGCACAAACCACTTTTAAGCAAAAAGAACATTATGGCTCGTCTCAATTCTGCTAAAAAACATCTCAATGATTGCCAAGACTTTTGGGAAAATACCTTGTGGACTGACGGGACAAAAGTTGAACTTTTTGGAAGGTGCGTGTCCCGTTACATCTGGCATAAAAGTAACACAGCATTTCAGAAAAAGAACATCATACCAACAGTAAAATATGGTGGTGGTAGTGTGATGGTCTGGGGTTGTTTTGCTGCTTCAGGACCTGGAAGGCTTGCTGTGATAGATGGAACCATGAATTCTACTGTCTACCAAAAAATCCTGAAGGAGAATGTCCGGCCATCTGTTCGTCAACTCAAGCTGAAGCGATCTTGGGTGCTGCAGCAGGACAATGACCCAAAACACACCAGCAAATCCACCTCTGAATGGCTGAAGAAAAACAAAATGAAGACTTTGGAGTGGCCTAGTCAAAGTCCTGACCTGAATCCTATTGAGATGTTGTGGCATGACCTTAAAAAGGCGGTTCATGCTAGAAAACCCTCAAATAAAGCTGAATTACAACAATTCTGCAAAGATGAGTGGGCCAAAACTCCTCCAGAGCGCTGTAAAAGACTCGTTGCAAGTTATCGCAAATGCTTGATTGCAGTTATTGCTGCTAAGGGTGGCCCAACCAGTTATTAGGTTCAGGGGGCAATTACTTTTTCACACAGGGCCATGTAGGTTTGGATTTTTTTTCTCCCTAAATAATAAAAACCCTCATTTAAAAACTGCATTTTGTGTTTACTTGTGTTATCTTTGACTAATAGTTAAATGTGTTTGATGATCAGAAACATTTTGTGTGACAAACATGCAAAAGAATAAGAAATCAGGAAGGGGGCAAATAGTTTTTCACACCACTGTAACTCAGTGTAGGAAGACTTATCTGGGTGCCCCTTGATTTCCCCAGTGTGCCTCCAGTGTCTGAGCAATGCAATTATTGTGATGCAATACCCTGCCGGACCTGACCTTTGCCTGTATGACCTCCTGCTTGCATGATCCCCCAGGTCCAAACGATCGAATTAGCCTACATGTTCCCCGATACCTCACCAAGCGAGTGGACCTTCATGTGTATGGGCACCTTAAGTGTGATTTCTGCTCAGCTTGAATGTTTGTTAATCTTAAGGCATACGGCACAAAAAGTGTTCATTTGGTATATGATATTATTACAGCCAGCATAAGCAAAGAGTGGGGGTTGTGTATTGTTGTATACTGCATGCTAAGTAGGGGGAGTTTGAGCCCATTCAAATTATAATATGTCGTTTTTGTCTGTGCCTCCATTTCACCCAATGGGCATTTGACATCAGACTAGAGCCTATGGCATATGTAACAGTTATGCACCAGTGTATTTTAGCCGGCAGAGAAACACCCAATACCACACAGTGCCACCTCTAATTCACATGCATGCAAATCATGAAAGACAGTTTTAAGCCTAAGAAAGAAAACCATTTTGTCATACCTTTCTGTTCTACATGTCAGTCAGTGATTAATGGCCACATGTGCCATTTCCCTAAGTGATCTGAATTTAGTTAACATGTCGTTATACATATTGTTACTCTCTAGGTCTAAGGCATGGGATTCTGGAACTATCTGCATTGTGTCTCCATTTGATTAGACGCCAGGCAGACACAAAGCAACATTATCATTATCAATATTATCATTTCAATAAGCTTATACTTTCCCACTTAGTACAGTACATAGTATACAACAACTCTCAACCCCCACTCTTTTCTTGTATGAATGTATGTATAACTTTATTTATATTATATATTATATTTATAAAGCGCTTCAAGGATACGTAGTACCATACAATCTTACAATATACACAATTACACAGGGACAAGTGTTATTATAAATACAATAAATAAGGATAAATTCACAGAGATTAAGTGCCATGTGGTATGAAGCACAGTAGAAAGGAGGTCCCTGCCCCATAGAGCTTACAATCTTAAGCTGGCTGTATTGGTATCAGGTCATTTGAATCATTTTTAGTTTGAAGGAAAAGTAACACAAAAAAAATTCAAGTAAAAAATATATTCTACCCTGCCCCAATAATTGCTCTATCTTGCAAACCATTTATTATTTTGAATGCTGTAGTACAAAATACCTGTTAAATTTGGCTTCCGGTCATTTGAAGAAAGGCGATACGGTGATGCAGGTGAAGTATCAGGGGAAGCGTCCACTATGTGGCGATTGATTGATCAAGCCTAGCCTTCCTTCTGTATATTTATTCTATTTAGTTTAAATTGAATTTACAAACAAAAGCCATGATTTGGACAAAGAAAAGGTTTATTAGATGCCACAAATGGGCAGTATCTGGAATGATTACACACTGTAACATTGAAAAGATGCAGAGGAATGTTGTTTACCTTTTGGTAGGCAAACACACATGCAATATTATGAACTGAATAAAAAATTTACCCCATATGTAATAAAATTATTAGCATTTGCCCAGGTTCAGGAATTAATAATGATCAATAGGATGTTTGCTTTTAAACATGTGACCAGTGAATGGTACATAATTATTGGTTGCACCTTTTATTATATAACTTCTATTGTGTTTTAAATACTTTGGGCTAATGCCACACGAAGCATATGGCGCATATTTTCGGAAAGCCTAAGAACACTTGCCGAAAATACGCACCATACCTGTGCCTGCACCCAAATGAATTGAATACGCTCAGGTGCTGGCACATGTAGCCAATATCCACATAAAAACGCAAGAAAATGCAAAGTCTCACATTTTTATGCGGATAACGGCTACATGTACCTATTATTTTACAAAAGAAAAGAAAAAGCATGACCATAAAGATGCACCTCCCCTTCTTAGATGTCCAAGACAAAGTTCCTTGTTAAAATATAACTTTTATTCAATATAGATAAAATGCACACCATGAGTATGTGTAATGACAGAAAAATTGAAAAAATCAAACTCCCAAAGGGAGAAAAAAAAAGTCAGTAAACAATTGCACTACTGGGTTATAACACACGTGGAATGCTGGATTATATACTAGATTCCTGAAACACTATAACCAAGATATCACTATCTAAAAAAGTGGCTAAAAGATCCTGCCATCAATGTGTGAAATCACACCTAATCAAACCCTCACACATTACATACAGTGACCCAATACCACGCTCACCAGTAATGAGTCTCAGTGGCCAAAAATTGGTCAAACCTGCCCCTCATGAAAACAACTCCCCATCTAGTGCCTAGATCCCCATCAGGTAAATAACAAAAAAGAGAGACACCCTACCTGATTTGAAACTAAAAAGTGCCAACACACATTTTACCCATTACATTGGGGCTTTATCAAGGCCCCCTTTGCAGTAAATGATCCCCTTTGCAGTAAATTGTATTATCGGGTACATGTGCCTGCACACAAGCGTATTTAATTCATTCAGGTGCAGGCACAGGTAGGGGGAGTTTTAAGCATATGGCACGTATTCTCAGTAAGCATTTTCCGGCTTGGCGAAAATATGTGCCATACGCTTCGTGTGGCATGAGCCTTAGACAAACTCACAATAAAGATCCAAATTGTTTTTGTCTCCCATAAAACTAGTTACAGGGAAGGCAGTGATATTAAAGGAGAACCTGTGATGTAGCCAAAGGCACCTCATGGGATGCTGTTGCCTAAGGTAGATGCCACACCCATAAAAGGTAAAGCTAAAGGTAAGCTATTTCTGCTTTAAAAAAAGGCATAATGAACTGTAAATGTTGATGCTAGTAGCATTACTTTTGGTAAGGGGGTAGGGCAGGGGTACACAGGGAGATTAGTCGCGCCACGTCAAATCTCTGTTGTCGCGGGCGACTAATCTCCCCACAATGCCATCCCACCAGCTGTAATGTAAATCGCAGGTGGGATGGCATATGCGTCACTGTGATGTCCTGCAGTCGCCCAAAGTTTCCTCTCAAGGCAACTTCGGGCGACTGTGGGACATTGCAGCGGCATGTATGCCTTTCCACCAGTGATTTACATTCTAGCCGGTGGGATGGCATTGCGGGGAGATTTGTAGCTGCGTGATTAATAACCCCTGCCCTAAGGGCTGTTCCATTCCACCGGCGATTAAAATTCGCCGGTGTGATGGCATACGCGGCGGCATGATTTCCCGAAAGCGCTGAAGTTTCCTCTCAAGGCAACTTCCGCGATTTCGGGAAATCAGGGGTATAGTTTCCCTTAATATAACCTGACTCACTACAACAGCCTTCTCCATGTTATTGCTGAACCCTCAGTATGAAAGACTAATTCCTTTGAAGCCACTAATAAAGCAAAAGATCAACTCCTTTGGTAGGTATAACACACTCCTGCATTACAAATAAAGCATGCTAGGTCATGATAAACATGAAGTAATAAAGGGTTTGGCAGGAAACACAGACCAAAACAGCATTTTAATTGCAATACCCAAGGCGTGGTGAACTTGAGGGTGAAGAAAACGACGGCATAGTTCTCAGAAACCAGACTCATGGGCTGGTTGTAAATTTTATGGGGGAGAGGAGCGCCAGCCCAAGGTAGGAGGTAAGTGACTAAAATCACTGGGATGTGCAACAACTTGGCATCCCCAGTGATTTTATTGTTCCTTCTACTTTTACTGGATAGTTTACCTTTACATTTACTATTAGCATGATACAGAAAGTGATAATCTTAGGGCTCTGGCACACGGGGAGATTAGTCGCCCATGACAAATCTCCCTTGTCGCAGGAGACTAATCTCCCCGAAATGCCATCCCACCAGCGAAAATGTAAATCGCCGGTGGGATGGCATACGCGGCGGTGCGATTTCAGTGAATTTCCTCTCAAGGCAACTTCCGCAATTTCACTGAAATCACGCCGCTGCGTATGCCATCACACCGGCGATTTACATTTTCGCCGGTGGGATGGCATTTGGGGAGATTAGTCGCCTGCAAACAGGGAGATTTGTCACGGGCGACTAATCTCCCTGTGTGCCAGAGCCCTTAAAGGAACAGTAACACCAAAAAATTAAAGTGTATAAAAGTAATTACAATATAATGTACTGTTGACCTGCATTGCTACAACTGGTGTGTTTGCCTCAGAAAGACTACTTTCCGATGGTCTTAGGCGACCCCTGTGAAAGGGTTGTTGGACCCCCCAAAAGGGTCCCGACCCACAGGTTGAGAACCGCTGGTCTATAACATAAGTAAACTTATGGGTAAACTAAGATTTTAAAAACTGATTTTCATAAGTACAATAATTGCAAAAGTGGAGTGCTAGCCATCAGTCATTTGGGAAAAGGGAAGACAGTCTGAAAGGGGGCCACCTTGCTAACAAAAATATTTTTTGATAATTTCTAACTCCAAAATGTTTTATACTTTTAAAGGCAGCCGCCACCAGACAGTCCTGTGTAAATACAGTGGCGGAGGTGGGTAAGGGCTCAGAAGGCAATTTTAGGCGGATGTGACATCACGCTCACTAGACTGACGTCACACAAAGGCATGCGTGTGACATCACTTCCAAAGACTGAGGACGCATTTAGTTCCGGAGCCTAGGGTTGCACCAGACCTAAATACAGTGCTGTTTTTAAACAACTAGCATTAAGATTACACATTTAAAGGCTTTTGGTTCCAGAAATTCAGGTTGGTCACTTGGACCTCGGCTGTTGTCAGGTAGAAAACAGCAGTCAAGAGACTGCTATTTAAGAGGGGTCCAACCTGTCAATGTTACGCTCATTTCACATAAGGCAATGACATAGGGCGAGGGCACAGGGGGCATTTGACAAATTTGCCTTCTTATATGAAAAATTCCCAAGTGCAATAGTTCTTACAAGCTGCCTAAGTACTATAAGGGCTGCATATTAATACATCACACCCAAGTCAGGCTGTGCCAGAGCAAATCATAAAGCAATACTAAAAATAACAACATTGCCAATATTTTACCTTTTATAAGAAAATAAGTTTTCTGCCTCTGGGAAGCCCAGTAAAATATGCTTTTGTTATTCAGATGTTTAAACAATGTACAAAGTGCCATAGCTAGTTAAATGGATAATCCCTACATATACGCAGAGTGCATTCTCTAATGAGCTCTGCCCTGTTTGTTTTTGTAAAAGTCATCAGAGCAGCCAGACATGGTGCATACAAATGGAACAGCATACACGTTACATAAAGAGAAGATTATGCAGTGATTGCTCTGTGCTGACATCCATCTTATGCTCTTTTATTCTCTTGCAGTCACATTAGCTGCCTTGAGCCCATACGTCACAAAATGGCTGTTAACACTGACAAAAATCATTCATCCGAGACTTACACCTAAATCACCACAGGGCACAATCTACCTCCAGCGACGGCAGCATGGCTGAAACAGTTTTACTGAAAACCTTTTAAACTGCAAAGCATTTGAGTTCTGGGTATCTTAACCAGTGTATGTGAACTGCAATGCACTGAAAGCTTTGTTAGAAAAAATTCTAAAGGGAATAATAAGGGAATATAAGAGTCACCTCTTTGATGTAGAATCAGCAGTATTTTAGGAGTGCAAACAAAAGTACCAGGGATGGGAATTATGCTTACAATGGATTACTGAAATGGTCTTTCTACAGAGCAAGTACAGAAATAAGATAAATAATAATACACACATCTTTGTAGTAGCAAGCACACTAATCAAATAATCAACTGTATCTGCTATGACTACTGTTATCTGTTAAGGCAAAAGATTTGTAGTCTTCTTAACTAGACTCTGTAAGCCTCACACAGACCACCAACTGGGTTAGGACACATTAGTAGCAGGAAATAGTTGTCTTTGGAGTCTATGTATAAATAACAACTGCAACAATCAATGTTACTTAACCTTGGGTCCCCATGCTAGACTACAACTCCAAGCATCCTTCATCATATAATCAATGTTGCACAAGGCTAAAAAACAGAACTTTAAATAACTGTTGGCTGTGCATAAAGAAATTATCTTTGGTGACCAATATTTAAAAACAGGGTGTTGGGCCCAGGATTTGGATGGACCTGAGCCAATAGTTGTGTGCTTGTGTCATTAGTGCAAAATTGCTGTAGTGTTTCAGTAGCTGCCACAAGCATCTGTGGCAATTCTAATATGACAATACAGCCCTTATAATGTAGCGTTGATATTTTACACTTTGTAGGCTGCATTTTCACTGCATATTTGCTGCTATATGTCCACGTCTTGCTAGTAATAGAATTCTTTTAATAGCAAGACATGGACATATAGCAGCAAATATGCAGTGAAAAAGCAGCCTGCAAAGTGTAAAATATTAACGCTACATTATAAGGGCTGTATTGTCATTTTAGAAATGCCACAGATGCTTGTAAAAAAAGAAAAAAAAAGGTGTTAAGTTGGTATGTATTTTTCAGGAAGAGGTGGCCATGAACAGTGTAAGGCCAGTCAGAGTATCATGGATTTCATCTGCTAGTGTACATTTTACACCCAAAATCCACCCTATGTGCACAGAGACAGGTATATCACATTTGAGCAGGTTACTGTTGTACATGTTCCTTCATAAATCAATAGAAAGTGAAATAAAACTGTTCTTATTACCTAATATTCACATCTGTGTAAATGCTGTCGGTGCAAAAGGGGCCCTATTTGTTTTCATAGTTAATCTTACAGCAATGTCAGTCACTGTTACTCACATGCACAGGTGCCACAGTTTCTAAACTGCAGTTATTCCAGATTTCAGCAAAGGATTTGACCCAATTTAAAAAAAAAAAAAAAAAAATCTTAGCTCTCAAGCCTCCTGTTTCCAGTCAATCTGAAGCCTACCCCTTACTGATATATGCCAGTAGTGTGTTGTCCTTCTAGATAAAAAGACATCCGTAAAGAGAAAAGTTGTGGTTCTGATTCCCTTTGTCCGATTGTATCCATATTAAGGGTTGGTTAGCTTCAGCAGCCTTTGGGAGCACTTGGTATCTTTTTAATGCCTCCCTTTCACGTTCCTAATATCAACAAGCCCTACCAGTTGTCTGATGAAGCTAAATATTCTTATATTATTTTATTTGTGTTCCTAAAATATTCTCTTCATACAATCAAACCGTATTAATAACAAAATTCACCTCCAAGGTTTTTTATTATACAGGTGGATTTTATTTCTATAATATTATTTTTGGGAATAGAGTCTTAATTACTAAATAAAAATAACAGTTTTAAAATGCAGTAAGATGTAATTTATCCCTTTCATCCCTGATATAGGTTAACACCACATATATCATTGCTGAATGTTTAATAAAGTTAAAGTAATTTTACCCCTAAGGGTAAAGGTGGCCATACATGGTAAGATCTGCTCACCTGGCGAGGTCACCAAGTGAGCGGATCTTCTCCCGATATCCCCACTTACAGGTGGGCAATATTGGGCTAATTTGGTCATTTGGCCCTAGGGCCAAATGACTGAATTAAAACGGTGTGTATAGGCGCTGCCGGTTCGGGGCCCGCATCTGACAGAAAAATCGCACCTGTCCAATTGAGATCTGCCCAATTTTTGGCTCTGGCACACGGGGAGATTAGTCGCCCGCGGCAAAACCTCCCTGTTCGCGGGCGACTAATCTCCCCGAGTTGCCTTCCCCTGCCATCCCACCGGCGAACATGTAAGTCGCCGGCGGGATGGCAGATGCCAAAAAAGACTTGTGAGTTTTTTTCGGCGATTTCCCGAAATCGCCCCGCGGCGTCTGCCATCCCACCGGCAACTTACATTGTCGCCGATGGGATGGCAGGGGAAGGCAACTCGGGGAGATTAGTCGCCCGCGAACAGGGAGTTTTGCCGCAGGCGACTAATCTCCCCGTGTGCCAGAGCCCTTAAGGCCAGATGTTGGTCTGGGAGGCCCATCTTTGTGTCCATACACGGGCAGAGAAGCTGGCGAATTGGTCTAAAGGAATGATTTCAGCAGCTAGAATCGGCCCGTGTATGGCCACCTTAAACACTTATGAGCCTCAGTCACATTTTGCTGGTGGGGTAAAACAGTTGTAGTTCAACATACAGAGACCCTCAAATTGGCAGTGTTAATATACAGGAATGTACAGCTTGGGTCACTCTAGCGGTGAATGAAATGGCAAGAAGTGGTTCAAACAGTGCTGATGTCCTGTGAAAAACAAGAAAAGCCAAAATGCTGCTTTTATTGGGAAGTACCTTGGTTCATACCCACACAGCGACAACAGGCAGACCTCTTCATATAAATACTCACTTGAGAGTTTTGGGGGGTGTATGCCTGGAAGTCAGTGTGTAAACCGGGGTACTTTCCATTAAATAACATCACAAGTCACGACACGGCTGCGGCAGACAAAATGCCCCACGTGCCACTATAAACAGCTGGAAGGATGCAGGTAAAATGTCATCGGTACAGGTCCATATATTTATAAATTTATATCCGCCTTTACAAAATAGTTACAAAAAAAATAAAAATTCCCCTCAAGCACTTTTATTAAAATAAATAATACTATTTACTTTCTGGAATACAAAAATACACCCATATTTCACCCTATAATAAAAAATAAATGAATGGTTAAAATGTAATTAATTTTGCCAAAAAGTGTAAAAAAAAAAAATGTAAAAAGTTACTTTACTAAAAATGTGAAAAATCTTAAGGTTACTTTGATCAGGGAACAAAAATGTATTGTACCCATTGCACTGAGAACAAAATCAACTTCCCCTCTCAAAGTGAAAAAAAAAGACCTTCTGAAAGAAAATGTCCGTGTCGCGAAATTCACTGCTGAAAAACAGTTAAAATGGCATAAAAGTGCCCTAATGTTGGCGCGACGGCTGGCTTCCATGAGAGAAATAAGCCCCCCGGGGTGAGAGGTGAGCGGGGGGCTGCCCAGGGACAGGGCTGCTGGAGGCTTCATTGCATTGTGGGTGTCAGTACATGTGACGCCATATCTGCCGGTGCCGCCGCTGTAAACAACAAAAAGTGTCTGAGGGAGACAGACAAGAGCCGCTCCAGTGGATCTCAGGACATTTTATTTGTTGTTGTTGCCAGATTCCTCCCCTCTCGGCGGCGGTCATGTCTCTGGGAATGTCTTACAAGCCCAACCCGAACGCCCAGCACCCCGTCAGCAACCCCGGCTTGCAGGGTAAGTGAGGGGACCCGGGGTGGGGAGCTTGTTCAGGGGGCAGCGAGGGCTTGGGCCCAGTTGATTGGAGAGGAGGGGAGCAGGATGGAGACACCTGGGGAGAGCCGGAGTTCATGTGCCGGCCGCTACATTCATATGAGTTCCTGGCGGAGGCTGTTCGGCAGAGCGGGAGCCGATCGCAGTGTTCGGGCGGGCTGGCGGTGCTTGTGGGGACAGGGGGGACCCTGTGGCATGCGGGGAAGCGATGGATCCGCAGGAGCCCTTTGATCAAGTCCGTTTCGGCGCCTCCATGATCGGCTCCCCAGGGCTGCTGATTGATCTGGAACTGGTAGGCACTGTGCGGGCCTCTGCTGGCAGCAAGTGGAACTGCAGGGCGCTGCTGATTTAGGAACGTGTCTCTGTCGGGAGGGTCGTGTCCATTATTATCATATTACCATTATACACAGGAATACTTCTGGCGAATAAAGGAAAATCTTACATCTTATAATTGATTCATTCCCGTATTATTAATGTTTGGCAGATTTATAACTCATGTAACAAACTCTGCCTTAAATTAATAAGCATTGTTATGCATAGCACAAATTGGTCATTGTTGATAAAAGAGCATGAGGGTTGGTTGCTTTATGGCAGTACTGGGATCTCAAGCTATTGTGCTGATAAATGTCTGCGAAGCTGTATCCACACTTGAGAACTTGAGAATAATAGGATCATTATATGCTACCAGGTGTATACAGAGAGGCATGGTTTGTATTTGGAGAGAGAGAGCACAGGCAGGGAGCGTTCATGTATTTGAATCTCATTTTCCATTTTTATTGTTAAAAATGGTTGGTGATGTGTTAAAGCTGATTTTGCATTTTTACAAGCTGTGCAATTAAAATGCCATTGGGATTCATATCTCTGGGCATGGTGGAGTCTGTGGAACAAGGAATATTAAATATAAAGCGGGGTTATATTCTAACTGACATAATAGCCCTAATAGATAGCTGTACAACACTGGAAAGCTTGTTCCATAAATCAATAGAAATTGTATTTGCAATAGGAATATTTCCAGCCAGTTTCAGTGAGCTGCAGGCAGGGCCGTTTTACCTAGCAGGATGGTAGTGGGCCCCTTCCGCCCTGTTTCACAGTGTTTAAACCGTCGCCACTTTTGGCCACACACATATATACCACATCCATTTTACCAAAATGTAACCCAGACGTGCCACAATTAGAGAAAATGCCATAACTAGAGAAAATGGATAATGAGCATATGAACTCCAGACATGCCAACATAAATTCCAAAGTAAAATAAAGGGCATATTAACCCTAGATGTGCCAGTATAATTACGACAAAAAATAATTAGCATATGAACCCCAGCTGTGCCAGTATAATCACTATGGAAATGGGCAATTAGCACTCTATTAACCAGGCCTGAATTTGTGGCGAGGCAACAATGGCTCAGACCTAGGATGGCACAAATTTAGCGGCGGCCACACCTGAACTTTGCTCACATACAGAGCACTGGGGACAGGACGCACAGAAAACTTCAGTGCGTCCTGTCCCCAGTGCTCCGTATGTGAGCTAAATGGATGGGGGGGGGGGATTAGCAAATAAGATTGCTGGAAAATGTCCAGTAAGCATTCCATTAACTCCAGACATGTCCGTAAGATCAGTGGATAGATTGAAAGCATTACCTACACTTGCACATTCTAAATACTAGTAGCAAAGTTACATGGCCAGTATGCTATTATCAATGGCAGTTCCCCCCACCCAGTGTTATGCTTCCATTTATTATCCCATTACCTGTATGGGTGGAACACATGCAACCCCTATAAGGCATCTCACCAGCTATGTCCCCTTACTCTGCCCTGGTACTCGAAGGGATACGCTGGGTATTATTTTTTTTTATTGTCTTATTAATAAAATATAGTGTTGACAAATCCCAAATAATGGCGTAGAGACTCTAGCTTGGGTGACTGTGGGGACACAATAAAATGTAAAAAAAGACCAATAAAATAAACACCCATTTATAGACTGGAAGCATTTCCTACACTAAACTTGCACAAGCAGAACACGAGTAGTGCAATTTCCATCTTTTCTTTCATTCCTTAAGCTTTTGGTGCACTCACTTTCTGTCTGCCAGCTTGTGAAGAGTCCACCTGTTAAAAATCCAAGATGGCCGTGGGTTCCAAAGTGGAGTGAATAGCCATCTTGAATTTTCTTTACACAGAAGAGACTCATCTGAGACCATGTTGAGGAGGGCAGCGGTGGCATAGGGGTATGAGGAAGGGAGGAAAAAAATAACAAAAAATCAGATCCCCTTGAATCCCCTTTGCAAAGGACTTGGTTTCAAAACGTTGGAAAGTCCTTTATCAAGGGAATTCAAATTAAATAAGTGTGCATTAAACAACTGACCACTATACTGTTTGGGGCTCTGTGTACTTGTAATGCCATCTGATGTTTTCTACATATACAAGCTATACAAAAGGGTATTGTCTATGGAGAATATTTCAGCAGTGGGAAGTAACCTGTCAGTTCCAACTTTTATTCTTACATGCTAATAAACAACAAAAAACGTTCCTTGCATGCAGTAAGTAACATCTTCATTCTTCGCTAAAGAATACATTTATATGGATTTCATTCAACTTCATGTTATTAAAAACAAATCATTATAGAAGCAATTCTGGCATAACTTTCTTACTATAGTAAAAATCCTACGTGTTCTTTTCAACAGCTGGAAGTGCTCACTCCCCTTCGACAAGTATGGCATCGACTGCACAGTACAGGCAGCTAGTTAATGACTACGGACCTCCATCTTTAGGATATACACAGGTAAAGCAAATGTACTTACTTATTTACAACTTCGGAAAACAAAGCAATTTGAAGGGCTTTCCACCACTGATATTATGCCAGCTCTATGAGAGGTAGTTCTTTGCTTTCCACCGGCGACTGCTCTTGTTGCCAATGGAAAGCGGGTGACTGAACCGCCATGTCGGTTCTTACCCTAAACGTGTTTCCTAGCCCTGCTGTATTTATTTGAATTAGGGTGATCGGGCACCATTTCCCTTAATAGCTCTCAATGCTATCTCTTCTCTTAACCAGAAGTCAGCAATTGTTGACAGCATTATAGTGAGCTTTGTCAGTTGTGAATATAAATTTATGTCAGCTGGAATAGGAAGAGAAACATCAATTAACAATGCAGATGCTATTATGAATTGTGGTCCCAGAAGCTGCTTTTACTTCCGGTTTAAAGCAGAAACAAACCTACAAACATTTTTACTCTGCCTGGTTCCTGATTTCTAAAAATGATTTTGGGGAAAGCAAATAAAAAAACAAAGGGCAGTAGAGGGAACTTTACAGGCTGTAGAGTGAGTTTACAAAACAATACCTCTCCCTTTCATACTTCTTCTTGCCTTCCTGTATTATTTGCTTTTTAGCACAGGTTTTCAAGAGAGCAATATCTCCGGGAATATCATCTTAAACCAACAAATGTATTTTTATTTTACTTGTAATATTGGTGTGTAGGCAGCCATCTCAGTGCATTGTGTGAGTCTAAGCTTTCAGAAAGAGCCAGAGCTTCATATTAGAACTGCATTCAGGAAAACTATTGTTTCTCTTACTCCCATGTAACTGGAGGAGTCCCAAGCCAGATTTCTCAAGGTCCCCATACACGGGCCGATTCTAGCTGCCGATATCGGTCCCTTAGACGATTCGGCAGTTAATCGGCCCATGTATGGGCACTACCGACGGGCCTGCCCGACCAATATCAGGAGTCGGGTGCTATAGCCCCGAGTCTCACACTTAAATCAGATCTAAATCAGATGTGTAGACACGAAAAGGTTTGTAGGTGGGGGATATCGGGAGAAGATCCGTTCGCTTGGCAACATTGCCAAACGAGGGAGGGGTGTGATATCACTCCAGCTCAGCAGTAAAGTGTGACTGAAGCACAGGTCACATGGCTGTGGCACCCTGGAAAATAAAGAATATGGCTAGCCCCATGTGAAATTTCAAAATTAAATATAAAAAGACAGCCCTTAAAAACCAGGAACATGCATGGGTGGGGCTTTTTATCCAATATAAAAATAGGAGCATGGATATAACGCCTAATTCAAAGCTTTATTAATGTAACATGGGAGGAAGGTAAGAATAAAGTTTGGAGATGTGAGGAGATCCAAGGATTTCTTTCACTTCTGCTCAGATATGCTCTTTAGAGACATCAGGCTTGTGAACAAAGCAGTGCTATTTAGCCAACAGTGTGAATGACCAGTTGAATATCGGTTTATTTGCTTGTGCATAACACCCATTAATGACTAGTGGGTTGTTTTTTACTTGACCACATCTGGAATCTTTTATTGTAGGTTTCTAATAGTAACCAGGTACCTCAGAGCAAGTATGCAGAGCTTCTTGCCATAATTGAAGAGCTGGGTAAAGAAATTAGACCAACATATGCTGGCAGTAAAAGTGCTATGGAGAGACTTAAAAGAGGTAAGAATAATATATTTTCCATGTCATTTATATTTCGTTGTTTTCTTATTAAATAACAATGAAAGATTAGTTATCTGGGGGGTTGATTTGTTGGGTATGTCCAGAGAACCTTATTTGTAAGCTTGGAACCAGGGCTAGCATTTCTCTTTGCAAAGAGATGCACCAGCTCAGGGGACTTGTCAGTAGAACGCTGTGGTATCATCCTTGTCTATATTGCCAGTGCTGGACCAGAGCACATTTTACCAGGCCATTGCATCTTCTTCCAAAAAAAAAACAAAACGCTACGCTGTAAACAAAAACACTTGTTCAAAGTCCTCCTCACAGTAAAAAGTCATGCATCATATCATGATGTGCTTATTGTTTATGATGGGAATACTATTTTTATCATCTAAGACAGTGCTGTCCAACTTCTGTTGTACCGAGGGCCAGAATTTTTCCGACCTACGTAGTGGAGGGCCGATAATGGAAGCCAGTTTTGACCACTCCCCTTTTTGAAACTGCACCCACTTGAAACCACACCCATGTTATCACATGACCATACCCATATTAATGGTTGTAGTACAGCAAAAACCTGCCATACTCTGCCTGCCCTACCCTGCCTTTGTGTGTGCCATACTCTGCCTTCCCTACCCTGCCTGTGTGTGCCATATTCTGCCTTCCCTACCCTGCCTGTGTGTGCCATACTCTGCCCGCCCTACCCTGCCTGTGTGTGCCATTCTCTGCCTGCCCTACCCTGCCTGTGTGTGCCATACTCTGCCTTCCCTACCCTGCCTGTGTGTGCCATACTCTGCCTGCCCTACCCTGCCTGTGTTTGCCATACTCTGCCTGCCCTACCCTGCCTGTGTGTGCCATACTCTGCCTTCCCTACCCTGCCTGTGTGTGCCATACTCTGCCTGCCCTACCCTGCCTGCGTGTGCCATACTTTCACTGTGTGTGCCATTCTTGGCTGGTTTGTGCCAAACTTGGCCTGTGTGTGCCATACTCTGCCTTCCCTACCCTGCCTGTGTGTGCCATACTCTGCTTGCTCTATGCTGCCTGTGTGTATGGCACACACAGGCAGCCTACAGTGACACAATGCTGGCACTGCTCCTACAGTCTGCACAATAACTATATATTAAAAAACTTTTTAATTGCATTACCACCTCAGTATATGTTCTTTTTGTAGTATGCAGGGATTATTTGTGGGTTTCTACTGCTCCTGAGGTGTGAACAGGGGAACAATGGGGGTGATTACAGCCTGAGGTGTGAACACTGCAGGGGGTGAACAATGCAGAGATTAAAAGGTGTGAACAACACAGGGAATTACATATTTAAACAATACAGGGGGTTTACAGCCTGAATCTGAGGTGAGAACCATGCAGGGGGGGGCAGTTAATGACAGTACTGATACCATTTAAAGCTTACACAAGAGTAAGCCATCAAAGCAGCCAGACAGGTGGGGGGCCACACAGAGGGGGGTCGCGGGCCGCCAGTTGGACAGCACTGATCTAAGAAGTGTAAATATTATAATGGCCCTTTGTTTGGGTTTTATAAATTATTTTCCTTTACTGTTTGTATTTTTCCAAATGTAAAAAGCTATTTTGTAGGTATAGTACCTTTTTCCATATTGCAGTGCCACTTTCATGCAATTAAATCAGATTGCTACATGTAAAGTGTTTTACATGTGGTGATCTCCATTCTTTCAGATCAAAGGGTATTTCAGAGTGCTTTGGCATCTGCGGGAGAGGCAATTTCTCGCAGGCGACAAAGCGCCATCTGTCAATGCTCTAACAGAATATAAGAATACACATCTGTCTCTAAAAGGAGAATAAGATATTCTCTTCCTTGTGTCACCAGTTAGGTGAAAAGCTCTCATTTTGTGTACCATATTAAAAAATATATATTTTATTGTGGCAGTTTAATCCATGTTACATGTTTTGTCAGCCTTCATTAGTAGTTGCTAAACTAATATAAGACCAATTATATGTATTAGCTGTGTTTGTGTTCATCATCAAATTTATGACCAAATAATTTACTGTATAATATTATCGATTGCACCAGAACCAATGATCCCAGCATCTTGCATAGTTATATAAGTAACTCATTAGTTTTTATCTTTCAATATAATCTAAATATTTTCTCCCCAGGTATCATCCACGCTAGGGGCTTGGTGCGGGAATGTTTGGCAGAAACAGAGCGTAATGCCAGATCCTAGCTCTGCCATGTCCCACCGTTATGAAGCCAACAGCTATTTCTTTTTGGATTTGTGAAACCGCCAGAGTGGTCTTTCTGCAAACCAGATGGGTTCATCAGATGCATTTTGAAGAATTTTTGTTCAAAAGCTGCTGAAGACAAAATAAAATTTTTACATATAAACAGAGTTTTCACTGAAAAGAGTTATTACTGGCTCTTTTCTCTTTTTTCAGTGAGTGCATGGATTCTACTACATTGCTTATAAGTTACAATATATTTACATTTTATTCTTGTACATTAACACAAGCTGAGTCCTACCAATTTAAAACCATTCAATTTGTGTTCTAAGGACATTGCATGACTTCTTTTGCCTATAGATTTGTGTTTGATATCATCTTGTAATCTACTCCATTGACTGTAATCCTTCATAGTTTTCAACAGACTATCATGTCATAAGACATATTTGCAGCACCTGAAAGGTCTGAGAATGTTTGTTTTTTTTCCAGTCACTGATGTCACTTTTCTGGGACAAGATTCTCTGATATATGGAGTCTGCAAAATCTTTAAAAGTGCCCAAACAAACGGTAGACTAGTCATGTTTATTTTTGGTTAGAAATTTAGGGAAATATTAAAAAGGGAGTATATTACTGGCCTATGCACTTGCACGTCTGTAAACATATTTGCTAACCACTCAACATGCATGATTTATTTAAAGGAAAAATGAGAAATTTTACTTTTCTACAGGTGGATCTAGGTATCTGCCGTAACTGCAATTAATATACACATAAAGGCTGTGTTGGAAAAAATGAAAACTAACAATTTGCATCTTTGTATGTATTTATTACTTGATGTAATAAAGCTTATTTTCACTAAAAAAAATCATACTACTCTTTATTTTAGATAAGTCTATAGATTTTCATCTTAAAGTCCATTATTAGCCTAGATTTGCACTGGGTGTCACCTAAGAGCTTTTCCTATCTTAGTAGTGAGCATTTTCCAGAGACAAATGAGTGCATCAGGAGGTATACAGCATTGCAATGCTTATTAAAGGGAAAATATTTCCATCTACAAAAAATTGCCATTGCTTTAAAAGTAGCTATGCCATTTTTATTAGATAAAATACACTTTCTCCAGGACTAAATACCAAGAAAGAAGTAGAAAAGGATAGTACAATTTCCTTTTCTGTAATAACACCAGAAATTTACTTAGTAAACAGTTTTTCACTTGAAATAGTCCCTTTTCTTACTCTGTGGTAGGCACTCTCTTTTCCTAGTAATTATGTAACTTATATGTATGAAAGAGGTCCTGAAACCCACACATAATAAGCTGTATAACAAAAGTCCTTTCTAAATTAAAATGAAACCCAAATCATTTTTTTTTATAAAAATATCCCTGTTATAATATAATATACCTGTTATATTGGTACAGGTATGGGACCTGGGGTTTTCCAGACAAGGTATCTTTCTGTAATTTGGATCTCCATACCTTAAGTCTACTAAAAATCATTTTAATATTAAATAAACCCAATAGGGTTGTTTTGCCTCTATTACGGATTAATTATATCTTAGTTGGGATCAAGTACAATGTTCTGTTTTATTATTACAGAGAAAATGACAATTATTACAGAGGAAATGGAAAAAATTATAATTATTTGCTTATAATGGAGTCTATGGGAGACAGCCTTTCTGTAATTCGGAACTTTTTGGATAACCGGTTTCCGGATAATGGATCCCATACCTGTATTTAAAAATCTAAGCTGCCAATAGTATATTGCCTGTGCCACCTATGCCTCAACGACAGGGCAGTCAATCCCTTTCACTTTACATTCTACACTTGGTAGATGTCACTGCACTCCTCATATTCCCCCTTCTTCCTCACGGTCTATAACTGTGTATCATATGCATAGGCATTTGGTTCCCCACAAGATTTTGGGTTGATACAAAACTTGACTTAATAACAGCTTTCACAAATTGGCACCTACCTGCTTAACGTGGCTGTAAATTCCAAGACCGAAGGAAACAAAATTTAATTTTTTTTTACTGTGTAAGTAAAGTTTATTTTGTTAAACTAACATGTTGCAAAAGGATCTGGATTTTTTACTTAAGGTTACAGGTCCCCTGTAATGTTTTTATATTCAATGAGAATGAAACCCTCCCAGTAACACCCATTTCTGTCAAAAGTGTCCCTGTCTTTGAACAGACTACAGAAATTTAGAGTTGTGCAGTAGGGTTGGAAAGCACCATCTGGCGCCATTTCGGATCATCTTCTGTCAGATCATGAAAAAGGTCAAGTATAATTATACTAAAAGTTAACTCAAAGGTGAACAACTCCTTTAAAGCAAATCACACTGAATTATTCAACTTTTATTTTGAATTGTTTTTAAATTTTACCAATTTAATTGCATTTTTCCATATTCTTGTTGGTTTTTGGCCATAAAAGGTTTAAAGTAGAAGGAAAGCTACTGATGCAATTTCTTCCCAATAGGTTAGCCACAATAGTGCAAGCCTCAACACTATATTTATTCTGTAGAATGCTTTACCATACCTCAGTAAACAGCCCTAGAAGCTTTCTCTGTGTTTAAGAAGGCAGCTGCCATATTAGCTTTGTATGGCTTAACTTCCTTTTCTTGCACTCTTGTTTCTTTGGCAGGCATATAGCTCTGGGCTCAGATTACAGCAGGTAGGTGAGAGAGGGAGAGAAGAGCAAGCTGTGCAGGTTAATGCTCATGCCTGGGAGGTTTGAGCTGAGAGAAGAAAGTGTACACAATAGAAGCAAAGGAACACTGTGTTTCTTTCCACATGGGACTCGGGGCAGCATTACTGAGAGTGTTTACTGGTTTATTCACATAGACCTTTTTGATAAAGCTTACTTCATTTTAACCTTTCCTTCTCCTTTAATATACAGCAACACAAGTGGAATTGTAATTTTGGCCCTTTGACCTCACTGTGCAGTAATTTTATCCTTATTGCAAAGATGTATTTTTGATCTCAGTAATTAAAGTTCTCAATTACTTGTTTTTTTTTTATTATGGGACCTCTACATGCCACACAGGTTTGTGTAATACTATACAAACTGGCATCAAACCGTTCCTGGCATTTATATGCTATAAAAAGATAGTGGGTAAAAAGATACTGTCAAATGCAAGCTTTTGAGAAGAAAATTCCAAAAGAGCCCCCAGCTAGTGCAAAATAATTTACCCATTTTCAATGTCATAATGTGCACTTTCCAATATATGTTCTGGCCTCACTCTTATGCTGGCCATACACATACAGATAAAACAAACTTTCATTTGATTCTCAAATAGTGATCCAACCGTTACCCACAGACTAAATATTAGGCATCCCCCATTAATACGTCTGTTCATTATTTGGTTTCAGGATATTGCATCTCTTTTAACTGTTTCTTCTTTTCCAAAAGTTCTTTTGCTTTTTTCTTCTTTTCTTGCTTTTTTCTCTCTCCATCTTCTTTTTGTTTTAGAATATCACTATTTTCTCCTTTATAAAAAATGTCTATTTTTTCCTGAAGAATCTCTCGTGCTTTCTTCCTGTTTAACTCAGCAGATCTGGTTTGATGGCACTATGGATAAAATATACATAATATATTTGCTCATTCTCAATCAACAAAACATTTTTGATATATCAGGTCAAATAAGGAGGAAAGATGATAGGGCTTAATTACATAAGCAAGTGCAGTTTTGGTCTCCGCAATTTCCCCTCAGTCAGTTGAATGTTAAAAAAAACTGTCATTAAAAGAACTTGCATCAAAATATGCATTTTGCACATCTGTATATTTGTACTCAGAGACACTCATTCCTTCCTGCCTTTTGTCCCGAATTGGGCACTGCTGCACCTATTGATGCAGGGGAACCCTGGAGATACCATCACTCACTGACCAGGCAGTAGCTTCAGGGTTCCCTTCACACCCAGCATCAATAGGTGCAACCTAATTGCGCCTAAATTGCAGTAGGCACAGCACAGTTGAGTTAAAGGGGTTGTTCACCTTTTGGGACCAGGGGTTTTTCAGATAAGGGGTCTTTCTGTAATTTGGATCTCCATACATTAAGGGCTCTGACACACGGGGAGATTAGTCGCCCGCGACAAAACTCCCTGTTCGCGGGTGACTAATCTCCCCGAGTTGCCTTCCCCTGCCATCCCACCGGCGAACATGTAAGTCGCCGGTGGGATGGCACAAGCGGCGGCGCGATTTCGCGCAAATCGCAGAAAAAGCCTCGCGAGTCTTTTTCGCCGATTTCGGGAAACAGGGAGTTTTGTCGCGGGCGACTAATCTCCCCGTGTGCCAGAGCCATAAGGGGGAGATTTATTGTGCTAAAGAAACTTGAATTCGAATTATGGTTCAAAAACTTGAATGTCTGGTATTAATTTAGTGCAAATAAAACCTGAAAACTCAAATGTAAAAATTCACCATCTAAAAGCTTGCTAGTTTCTATACAAGTCAATAGGTGTTGTCCTAGGCAAAGTTAAGCCATATTATCAATCTGAGATATTCAAATTTTCGAGTTTTATTTGAGTTTATAAACTCGAAAATTTGAGGTATTTGAGTTTTTTTATTGCACAAGTTTACCACATTAATAAATATCTCGGATATGCAAGTTTATCACATTAAGTGAAACAAATTCGGATTCACAAACTCAAAAACTGAAAAATAAGCCCATAAGTCGACTAAAAAATCATTTAAATGTTAAATAACCCCAATAGGATTATTTTGCCTCCAATAAGGATTAATTATATCTTAGTTGGGATCAAGTACAAGGTACTGTTTTATTATTACAGAGAAAGAGGAAATTATTTTTAAAAATGTAAATTATTTGATTAAAATGCAGTCTATGGGAGATGGCATTCCTGTAATTCAGAACGTCTGTCCATCAATTTATCACTATACTGTAAGAATACTATAGTTTATACCCTGCTCTTAAAAGATAAAAAGAAAGTAAAACGCATTACCTTGACAACAATCCCAGAAGGAATGTGCTTTAGCACAACACAATTACTTGTTTTATTAGTTGCTTGACCTCCTGGACCATGTCCTCGAACAAACTGCTCTTCCAGATCTTTCTCATCGAGATCCAGTAGATCAAAATAATCTTTCTTTCCTACAGCTTGTATTACAATGCCACCATTCCATGGGTGAAGAAATTTTAGCTGATTCCCAGAAGCCCAGGTTTTCCAAGATGGGTATAATTTAGTCAAACACAACATGGCTGCAGTTCTCATGGTTTACAAAGCTATAGACAATACAGAAACAAAGGTTTAAATCTTTAATAACTGGTAAACACAGATAACACACTACTGTAAAAACGTCTATGGTATAAAACAAGGACAACTCATCATCAAACAGATCATATACTGTGTTCTTGGTTATTTAGGAAGTATATTTTAGATTGAAAGCTCTATGGGGCAGGGGCCTCCATCCTCTTGTCTCTTAGCTTTGTAGAATCTTTAATGCAATTGTAGTTTTTATTTGTATTCATTATTGTACTCTGTATTTATTTGTCTATTATTGTAATGATCCCGTTTGTTTATTAAAATATTGTTCTGTTGTACAGCGCTGCATACATTAGTAGTGCTATATAACTAAATATAAATACATACATAATAGTTAGCATTCTTTGAGATCAATCTACTTTTGCTAATATTTAGAGATTTGCATGTCAAAGAGGCAGTTTATTATCCTGTACCAGTCTACAGTAAACTAGTGCTCCATTCTGCTAAAATTCTAGCAAACTAACAGAGAAAACATATGATTGCTTTAACTTGTCTCTTCATCTTTACGGAGACTATGGGGCCGATTCACTAAAGTGCAATAAAATGTGCGCTATTTATAGCGTGCGGTAAAAATTTTATCGCGTCTAAATTTTCGCGACTTTTCACACGATTCACTATAAGCATACTTGCGCTATTTTACGCGCGATATTGCATGCGTTATTTAACTCGCGATGACTATTTTCAAGCAGTATTTGACGGTACATGCGCTAAATAACGCACACGAATAGTCGCCGGATATGAATAGTAGCTTAGAAATAGTGTATATAAATTGTCGCCGCATATAAATAGTAGATGCTTATAAATAGTAGCCACTAGTGATGAGCAAATGTGTTCTGGTTATCTTTGGTGAAAAATTAGCAAATGTTTAGAAAGATCCACGAAACGGCAAAAATGTTGTGCAGGCAAAAAAATTGTTGCCCGCGACTATTATTTTTTGACGCTTGTGTAAATTTTTGGACGTGCGGTGATTTTTTGCGTGGCAAATTTTTTCATGCGTTTTGCCATTGGCAGATTGTTTTGGGAAACGCATGAAAAAATTCGCTGCAAATCCATGCCAGGCGAAACATTTCATCACTTGTAGCCGCATATAAATAGTCGTGCGAATGAACGCACACCATGTTAGCCGTACACGCCAATACTTGCGGAAATTTACTGTATTAAAAATGACCATTTCCCTGCAAACTGGCGGCTGTGTCACTCTAGGGGAAACACATACTTGAATAAATAGCACTGCAAAGTCCATATTTTATTGCCAAAAGCTCATTTACTGTACTTTTCTATAATTATTATACCTAGTAATGTATTTTGTGCGACCAAATATTTACCGCTACAGTACTGTATATTATCGTGACTAAATATTTACCGCTACAGTACTGTATATTATCGCGACTAAATATTTAACGCTATAGTACTGTATATTTTGGCGACTAAATATTTAACGCTATAGTACTGTATATTTTGGCAACTAAATATTCACTGCTATAGTACTGTATATTTTGGCGACTAAATATTCACTGCTATAGTACTGTATATTTTGGCGACTAAATATTCACTGCTATAGTACTGTATATTTTGGCGACTAAATATTTACCGCTATAGTACTGTATATTTTGGCGACTAAATATTCACCGCTACAGTACTGTATATTTTGGCGACTAAATATTTACCGCTATAGTACTGTATATTTTGGCGACTAAATATTCACCGCTATAGTACTGTATATTTTGGCGACTAAATATTTACCGCTATAGTACTGTATATTTTGGCGACTAAATATTCACTGCTATAGTACAGGTATCGGACCCCTTATCCGGAAACCCGTTATCCAGAAAGCTCCGAATTACGGAATGCCCGTCTCCCATAGACACCATTTTAATCAAATAATTCAGAATTTTAAAACTGATTTCCTTTTTCTATGTAGTAATAAAACAGAACCTTGTAATTGATTCCAACTAAGATATAATTAATCCTTATTGGATGTAAAGCAGTCCTATTGGGTTTAATTAATGTTTTATTGATTTTTTAGTAGACTTAAGGTATTGAGATCCAAATTACGGAAAGACCCCTTATCCGGAATACCCTTGGTCCCGAGCATTCTGGATAATGGGTCCTATACCTGTACTGTATATTTTGGCAACTAAATATTCACTGCTATAGTACTGTATATTTTGGCGACTAAATATTCACTGCTATAGTACTGTATATTTTGGCGACTAAATATTCACTGCTATAGTACTGTATATTTTGGCGACTAAATATTCACTGCTATAGTACTGTATATTTTGGCGACTAAATATTCACTGCTATAGTACTGTATATTTTGGCGACTAAATATTCACTGCTATAGTACTGTATATTTTGGCGACCAAATATTTACCGCTACAGTACTGTATATTATCGTGACTAAATATTTACCGCTACAGTACTGTATATTATCGTGACTAAATATTTACCGCTACAGTACTGTATATTATCGCAACTAAATATTTACCGCTATAGTACTGTATATTTTGGCGACTAAATATTCACCGCTATAGTACTGTATATTTTGGCGACTAAATATTTACCGCTATAGTACTGTATATTTTGGCAACTAAATATTTACCGCTATAGTACTGTATATTTTGGCGACTAAATATTCACCGCTATAGTACTGTATATTAGTAGCGAAATTCCATACATGCCAAGACTTTAGTAAAATTTAGTAAAAAGACACATACTTGAATAAATAACACTGTAAGTCCATATTTTATTGCCAAAAACTCATTTACTGTACTTTTCTATAATTTATCGCCTGCCTGTAGTAGGTGTTAATTTTCGCATAGCCTAATGCGATATTTAGCGCGCCTAAGTGATTGTGAATCATGCGATCGTATTCTTTTCAGTGCGAAAAATAACGCAGGCGATAATACTATGGTGAATCGTGACTAATTTAATGCAAAAAAGCGTGCGATAAATTTTATCGCACTTTAGTGAATCAGCCCCTATGTTTAAACAGGTGAGTTCATGCTGTGTTTATTTGAGAGACCCCCGAAATAAACAGGAAAGGTATGCTAGTACCATGAAGAAGCAAATAAAATGTTATAATCTAAGTGGCTAACATGCTGAGGTGGTTCAGTCATGAAGCAAGAGCAGTACCTTGCCAGGGTTACACAGACATCAAAGGGGCTAGCTACAGCCTTCATGTTATCAAGATAGCATAGCCTGCAATGTTACCAGAGCACAGTGAAGTATTTTGGATTTTTCTAAATTTTCACACCTTCATGAAAAACGAATATTGCCCTGAAATGCTGTCTGCAGAACTCACTGGTGAATGTCTCAAGACATTGGCTGTTCTGGCTGCAGTAGCGTGGCTGCCATGGGGTCCTATCCCACTGCAATTCAGCTACATTTTAGTTGTGTTTACATTTAAAGGAGAAGGAAACGCATTTTGGCATTTCATTGCGAATAGGTTAGTCACAGTCAGGGGCGGGCCAAGCCGTCCTAGGCAACCCGGTCGGCCACCTCGCCCCCTCCGTTGGCGCGCATGCGCAGTTCGGGGGGGGGGGGGGGTGCGATGCCGTGGGTCATTGCCCCCGCCGCTTGTCATTAGCGGCGGGGGCAATGGCAAAGTAGGGGAACTAGTGGTAGGCAGCAGAGGCTCCTGCCTGGCGCCCCCTAATCATTGCGCCCTAGGCAGCTGCCTCTTCTGCCTACCCCTAGTTCCGGCCCTGGTCACAGTAGTGCAAGTTAGAACGCTATATTTATTCTGTAGAAAGCTGAGTAAACAGCCCTAGAAGCTCCATTTCTTTGTTTCTTATAGCAGCTGCCATTTTAGCTTGGGCTTAGTAGCTTCTGCTTGTAGCTTCTACAGCTAATAAAACATTCAGAAACTACTGGCATCCCTACACTCAGCATCATATCAAGAACGACATTCCTTCTCTTATCTTCTAACGTAAAGGATAAAATGCTGGGTACAATTGCAGATACAACTATTTAGTGATTCATATCTAAAACAAGTAAAACAATAAAGCAGCATACCCCTCAAACGAGCAACCAACACATGGCGCACGCGCACAACACTTTACGCAACTACCTGTTTTATAGGGTCACATGAGGCGGAATCAGAAGACACGGCAGACATTTTGTGTAAGGGTAACTTAAGAGTTCCAAACGTATACATGCATGTATAAGACATTACTACCGCCATGGAACATTTATTGAAACGTTGACAGTACTTTACAAACATGTACCTTCTACGAATAACCTTGTGCAGTTGCGAACAAAACACGATTCATAAAAATGAAGTGCTAGTATTTGAAATTCCTGGACAGCCAATCCGCTGCAGGTTTTACTGTGACGCTTCCAGTTGGCAGCCTCCTGTAGCCTTTTCCCTCGCCCAACTTTATTGACAGATGACAATTTTGACAATGCAGGAAAACGTTGTATTGAAAGTGTTTTGAAGGCTTTTACTGATGGCTGTGCGTGTGGGATCGCGACATGGCGTGGGACAATCAGGTGGGTGAGGAGAAGATAATAATAATAAGATGCCTGGCTGTGACGGTGAGGTCAGAGTGAGCTATTAAGGGGAAATATATTCTCTCTTCATTCACACTCTTAACCATTTTACTCTTATTAATGTATTTAGCTATAATAGGTTTTGGTGTATTGTCTAATAACGTGTTCCCTTTGGAATGTGGCACTAGTCTACGTATTCGTCTTTATGACCCCGATATTAGGTAAGAACCCGCTGTGCCCTTTCTCTTTAAAAGTACCAATCCAGGCGGTGCCAGTATGTAAGGGTGCCAATCATTGGACCATTCCCATACAGATGACTCCCAAGTAAATAATGCCCTGTAGCAATGAGCAGATTTAATTGAAACATCTGTGCCACCATTGGAGTATTTTGTTAAAATATTTATTTAAAATGTCACCAAAAACCTTTTCTTGTGAGACACACAATGTTAGCTCATAATAGACAATACTGTAATGGTAAAAGTCTTTTTGAGAACTGAAAAATGTATGCGTGTCTTTCAGTTAGAAAAAAAATAGAATTGTGGATTAGTAGATTATGCAAAAAACAACCACTCACAAAAGGACACTATGAAAAACACATTGAAATCTGTGTGTGTAGAGAGAGTTTCAAATGTTAGTAAACAGGCACTGACAGTTACATGGCTGATAAAACAAATCACACACCTATATGAATAAAAGTAAAATAGATTTGTTGCCTGACCAAAATGACCAAATCTTTCTCTTCTACAAGCAAGAGTTGTCACAGTTTCAAAATGTACAATCTACATCGGTATCAGAGTGAGACAGTGTCACATTCCAAAAGGGAACACGTTAGTAGACAAAATACCAAAACCTATTATAGCTAAATACATTAATAAGAGTAAAATATACCAACGCCTGAGGTATAGGATCCCTGTGTTAGAGTACAGTTCGTCACATTCTGTCATTTTGGCAGCCTCCAAAACAGCAGCATGGTACAGAAAACGGTACAAGAGTTCTACATATAAATATATTACTGATGTGGAACTCATTTACACTTTAACTACAACACTGATTTAAATGTACAGGTATAGGATCCCTGTGCAGAGACCCATTATCCAAAAAGCTCCGAATGACTGAATGGTCATCTGCCATAGACTCCATTATAATAAAGTAATTCATATATTTAAAAAGACTTTCTTTTTTTCTGTAATAATAAAATAGTAACTTGTACACAATCCTTACTAAGTTCATTAATAACTAATCCTTATTGCAGGCAAAACAATTCTAAAGTATATTGATACAAATTATGTAAATAACTTTATTTGAAAAACCCCATTGGTCGGTAACGTGTATTGGTTAGTAACACCTAACAGAGCAAGTCACTCAGTTGCTCAGAAACGTGGCAGTCATAGATTCTCATTGACCTGATAAGCAAGTATTTCTGATTGCCAAATATGTAAATAGTGGGCAAATTTGAGTGTTGTCCCCTTTTTGAGTTACTAATTGCTCAGGTGGCAAAACAGTTGGAATTGTCCCATGTGCCATTGCAGTAATTGGTTCATTTTACAGTCTCCACAGTCACAGAATATGGGTGAACAGAGTTGTGGGGTTAAAGGGGCAGTACACCCCCTTGTTTAACAAGAGTTGAACTAATAGGGTTTGGGATGAAAAATAGATTTTGCATTTGTAACACTATTTTGGAATGTACTGATGCTGTGCCACCCTTTGGTACAGAGGACACTGCCTATTCTTACCCAGCTTAGTTTTGGTGAGGCCCACAACTCTCTGTAGAGAACACTTTACATGGAATTTGTCTCATAGATGGGCCTTCACTGTAGGATGGCGGAAGGGTTAACCACCCTTACATCACACCCTTGAATAACTTGCCAGTGGTTCTTTAAAACAAAGATGAACTATTTATTTGCTGGATCAAAAAGTCTCTTTGATGATACTTCAAAAGGGCACAGAATACAGTCACTTCACAAACACATCAGATAGTTACTTTCCTCCATGACATTGGCCACAGGCAGGGCATTAGTTACAACCAGTGTTAGGACACACTAACAAGTGTCCAGTTTCCACTTCCATATGACAGATTACTAATTCCTCATTGGAGCCTCTGGCTGCTCTTGAAACTACCCTTAGCCTAACTCTCCCAGAATGATTTCTTACAGAATCTTTCCTGACACTAGCTACTTCTACTGATGCCTCCTATCTTAGGGACTCCGGCATCAGCAAGTAGAAACCAAAGAAACAGGACATATTGTGAACCCCCACCCTCTTAAAGACTAAAGGCACCAGGCTCCTCTTACCAATTACAGAACTGCTAGGGAAATACTGACACCAGGGCCAGCCCTTGGTTGTATTGAACCTTCTGGGGACTAATTAAAGATGGACAAAACCTTTGCCCTCCTACACATCATTAAAACTAAAGCTAAAAAGTATGTTTGGCACAAGTTCTATTGATTGAACTCATGTTATGCAAGAGGTATTTGCCCCTTTAAAAAAGTTGGGGCATGCAGCCACATAGGTGTTTAAAATTGTGGAGGCACTGAATCAGCAATGGATATTGCATATGTTTTACATAGGTAGAACTATTGTACAAATAATAGATCTAGTTATTTGGCATAGCTTAGTATGCATAGGAGCAGCTGCTAGGCATGCAGATTTCTGTTCCTTAGCAGTCTATAGAGGAAAGGAGGGGCACTTATTAAACATTTATGCATCTTATTGTTTTTAATATTTGATGGGCTTCTACTGTCTGTATGTTCCTTCTCACGTGTCACTCTAGAGAACAGACCTTCGCCATTTAATGGGAGACCCTTTATCTTCCGCTGAACATCTGTGCAGCACAAGGCACATTGCCTGTGTTCGTGGGGGCTCCTTATGCCTATCCCCATAGCATTTATTGTTGTATCCCGGGGCACTTACAGGCCTCTGAGCTGCTGACGCTGCATTCAGTAAATACAGACGCGCCCGTTATTTTATTTCTTTCATGATAACCCGCTCATGGTGGCCGCAGCACTCCCGCATTCTATCCTGGAACTCCCTACGGATAGTTTATTAGCAGGCGCGTAGTCACACACTCACAATTACAAAATGTAACTGCATGAAATAAAACACAAAATTCTCCTGACAGCGTTACAGAAGACCGACTCCTGGTTGTAGTTTATCACTTCACCCGTTATTCGCGCCGGTAACATAACTAGCGTGGTTGCATTTAGGCTCGCCCAGGAAACTGATAGACATTTGGGGTAACCAATTGTAATATAGGATTTGACGTCAACAACAGTAGGCAAAGCCCGGAGGTCGTCCTCAGTAGGCGGGGTTTCCTTAGCGCTGGCATACTGCATAACTTGGCGGCGGATGCTTGCGCTGGCAGTAGGTAAGGTGTGGAAGGAGATGGGTGACGTTTCCGCTGCAATTTTTACGGGTTTATTAAGTACATGTGACGGGGGCAAAGAATAAAGCACAATTTTAACAGACAATATGTTGCTTTAATTATCTCATCATGTGTTAGTGGAAATAAATAGGTTTTTATCTGTTTTACGGAACAGTAGTTGGAATTTTGTGAAATAAGAAAGCTGGCATGTAACCCAGCAGGACAGCACATGGAGAACATGGCAGGTGTATAAATAGTATCTGCAGATGCGACTTTGTAGTGGCACAGAGGCAACAGTCTCAGACATCTCTGCATATAGAGCTTTTATGTCAATGGGTTCTGTATTACATTTATACACTGTGACTTTTAATATCCTGTGGATTCTGTGTTGGAAATGTCTGTTCAAAGAGCATTATAGTTTCTTGTGTAGTCAGGGGACGTTGGATTGAAATTCCACATGATTTGTAAAATGTTACTGAAATCCCATTATTTATTAGAACATCCCAGAAGATCTTTTGCATCTAATGGGAAATAAAGTGATACATTTCAGTGATGTTCTGCTTGAACCTGGTGCTGCAGTTCTTTATAAACATGGTATAATAACTGCAACTATTTGTCCTTTGTGTCAGTGTATGAAACATTTGTGAAGTTTTTATATAAAAGCAAAGTTTGAAACATTTCCAAAAAGCTGTAAACTTCTAGCATTTTTCCATCTTTGATGTATTATAAAGGCACCCATTGGTCTTAATTGATCAAACAAGGTCTTAAGATCAGCATGTGGCAGCTGTGAGGCTCACATTCTTATTCCTAGGGTTGTGTTTGAGAAACTACATTAGTTAGAAATGTAATGGCAAATCATCTCATCTTTTTAATGCTATTACACTGTGAGGTTTATGGCACAAGGGATTTTAAAAAAATGTGCATATGCCAGCAGAGAAACAATACAGTCCATCCTGCATCTGTTGCTTATGTGAAGTGATGGGAAAAGATGGATTTCTGTAAGACAATAAACCCCTAAACCTACCCCCATGTGTGCAGTAACAGGTTGATCTAATTAGCATTTTTGTCACTTTGTATATGGGATGGGTGCAGGACAGATCTGTTCTTTTTCTGTCATATGTACCATAAACCTTAGGCAAATGTAGGGTGGGAGGCCCCTGAGGTTGCAACCCTATTGGGCCCCATACACCCCAGTCCAACACTGGTGAGCTGTATACATAAACGCATCATTTGGGGGGGGGGGGGGGCATGGGAGAGTCGGCGTCCCCCTTCACAATTATGCAGATTACACAACGCGTTGTTGTAGTTCATATTTGATGCCAGTTGACAAAGAGTCCATTATATAATAGTAAATTACAGAAAAATACCAACAATAACAATTTTTTATCTTACCAGTTAAAGAAATGACCAGTTAAAGAAAACATGTTTGAAAAAGCAGGTCCCTCTTATAACAAAGATATAGAAATTGATCTACACAACTAAAGGAAGGTGGTAACATTAGCTTTCACTGGCACAGGAACATAATTTTCTGTAAATATAGATAAACAGTTGGTATTAATAACAGGATAAACTAAGTTAAAACCTCTAGGCATTTTGTGTCGTGTTGATTTGTGTTGCAATAATGTAGCATTCTGATGAAACTATTTTTTTTTAAAAACTTGCCATCTTAATTGTAAGACTTGTTGCCCTTTTTAGAAAAAGTGTTTAGCCATTGTGATCTCACCTTTAGTAACTTTTCTATTGACCGTATCACTGTTCCCAGGACCTTCAAGCATTGTTGTTCCTGATTTATTCTTATTTCAGGGTATTCTACAGTACAACTTATTTGGCCCACATAGGCTAATCTGCTAGGGTATTTTATGTAATATACAACCTTTGCTTTCAGACATGATTTATTAATATTAATCAAATTGATCACACAGTTTTTTTTAACTGGACATTGTGTATGATCCTAGGCTCTAATTGAAGAAAACAAGCAATGTTTGACTATGGGTACTCCAGACGGCAATCAGTCTGCACAGGATTCTTTAGATCTTCCAGTGGAGCAAAGTAGTGAAGATCCTTCCAATGACTGGTATGTAAACATGTTTACTATGCAGAGTATCTCTGGGGTTTATAATGAGTTGCACCTTGGACCTCAGTAATTAGGTGCAAGAAGGTATTGAGCAATGTTGGTGTTGGTATAGTCAAGGAATGTCCGACATATAAATGGGCATTTACTTTGTGTGCAAAGTGCAGTTTTTGTATGCAAATCTTCATGTTTTTTTTCTTAGAATCTTAGAGTTATTTGAGCAACATGCTGATTTGTGTCTAGGTTTTTTTAAGTCGAACAGAAGGTGTAGCCTAAATTCTCCTTTTCTTATTACATTAAAGTGTAAGTCCCATGTCTGTCCAAATATAGTGGCAGGAGACCAGGAATATATTGCACATAAACAGAACTCTAAACTCTAATGTTCTAGCTGTATGCCAAGTGCATTTCTTTTATTTTGAATATAGGGGTGCCAAAAACAGTGTTGCAGTTATCTATTCATCTGATGAACAACATACATCCTTCGGCAGAGATTTGTGCAGCAGTGAACCAGAAGATCCAGAATCTAGGAAAAGCTGTGAGGTATGGCGATTAGCAAGTCAGGGCAACATTACTGAATTGGCAGAATTGTTCCGACAAACTGTGCACATTAGTCACTGAAGGACATTGCTCTGTGAACAGGAAATGTTGCATTTTCCTTTAGTTTGTCCTCTTTTGAGGGGAACATGTAGACACAGCTGGTCCATGGAATCATATTTGAGTAGAAACTTTTTTATGACCAGTTACCAATCACACCGTTGCTTTAATTTTTTAACTTGTAGTAACCTATCCATAGTTGATTGCTGTTTGGTTGCCATTGGCAACTACACCTGGTAATTTAATATTTATTTTAGTAAATTAACTTGGATCTTTTTTGCAGCATCAAGTTTAAATACTAGTTAAATTTGACAAGGTTTTCTATGTTAGGCTAATGCCACACCATGTGTCTGATGTATATTTTCGGCAACCCGAAAATACGGGCCATATGCTCCTACCTGTGTCTGCACCCAAATAAACGGAATATGCTTGGGTGCAGGCACATGTAGCCGTTATCCGCCTAAAAACGTGAGAGAATAGAAAGTCTTTTTATGCATATTTCGGCTACATGTGCCTGCACCCGAGCGTATTCCATTCATTAGGGTGCAGGCACAGGTAGGAGCATATGGCGTCTATTTTCGGCAAGTGTTTTTCGGCTTGCTGAAGATATACGCCATATGCATGGTGTGGCATTAGCCTTATCTTTAAATGATATCTGTATTTTGTTTGTACTGTTTTAGGCACGTTGGTGGCAGTTATTTCAGCTAGTGGAAAGGCAATGTCAAGATCAAATTGTTGCTCAACAAGAACAGTTTAATAACCAGATACAGGTAAGGATATGATGTTGAATGTATAAATTTGATTGGAGCTACTGTATTGCTTGTTTTGGCTTAGGCATTTTTAAAGAGCAACCTGATGTAACCAGTTTTTGTTTTGGCCTCCATTATTTGCTTTGTATGGCTTTTTGTATTATTAGCATTCCGATTCTGTTCTATTAATATTAAGGTATATGCAAATGTGTATATGTCTCATCAGACTGCATACCCTATGAAAATCATGTTACTTGAAAATGCTTGTAATTCTATTCTCTGTCTTTCTTTCTAGATCATTCGAGATGAATTTAAACACTTTATCCAGTCACAGAGGAATAAATCTCCTACCAATTCTTCCACAGAAAATGCACTTTTGGCAATGGAAGGTAATATAAAAACAAAACACTTACATGATCACATGGAGCATCTGGAAGAACACAAGATGCAAGCAGCCTCTACCAGTCCCATACAAATGACTGGTGATCTTGATATGCAGTACAAAACATTTATTACGCAAGAACAGTGTATGGAGAATACATCTGTTAGTAGTGGCTATGGAACACATTCAGTCTCAGAACCAAATACTCGCTCAACCAGTTATAGCCATAATACTCTATGGGATAGCAGGGAGCATGGTAAACATAACTCAAAAGAATGCAGAGCAGAACCCGTCATACATCAGCCTTGCGTACATGGCTCTAGTAATAGATGTGACTTACCAGTAGCAGAGATACCATCAAAAGAAGTGCTGTTTACAATGGATCATAATTTATCTAACAATACAGAGAGAAGAAAGAATAATGACAGATCAAACAAGTAAGTTCTGGAAAAACAACAATACTCCAGTCTTCAAAGAAATTGTGAAGTTTTGCTAATATGTTTAGTACTTGCATTTTACTGCTATCACTGAGAATTAGAACTTTTTAAGGGTCGTGGGACCCCTTCTCATTCCCTTACCATTGCCAGTGGGGATTTGGAATAGTGTACATTTGTTGGATTCCTGTGCATATCTGTTCTGGTGGGGGGTGGGGCAAAGGATAAAAAAAAAATGTAATAGTATAATGCCTTGGAATGCAGTTGTGTTGGGTACCAAACATTGACATGTGGGCAACTGTTATACCAGTAAATGAAAGTCCTCCTGCATCAAAACAATAGAATTAAAGTCTAATAGGGGATATATTATTATTTCTAACACAAATTTGCAGTCATAAATCTGACTCCCAAATATGATTTGGGTGGTCTGAAAATAGAAACACTGCTCTAAGCAATTAAAATAAAAAATACTGGAAAAAACAGTACTTTTAGTAAGTCATGTAGTGTCTCTTAAATAATATTTACAGTTGTTCCAGTGGAAAAAATATCCTTAAAAATATTTTTATTTTTCCAATAAATCTGGAAAGCCTCAGTAAAAAAAAATTAGAAAGCCCTTTAAGAAAATTACACTGGTTTTGGATACTTATACTGAGTCAGTTGTGCTCATTAGTGATGGGCGGGTTGATCTTCAACCCATGGGATCTACAGGTTTTGTCAGGCGGGTTAGGATTGAAATTTAGGCAGCCATTGCAGGTTCAGTTTGGTTGCGGGTCAGACTGGGGAAGTACACTTTTCCTGTGCTTCATAAGTTTTTCTGTCTTGGAACCTAATTACTAAAGATGCAGGTATGGGTTGGGTGCAGTTATTATTATGGCATCATTTTGCTGGTTAGGGTCAGGTGTGGGTTATGGTTTTGCAGGTTAGGGTCGGGTATGGGTTCAGTTCTTCCTGACCCACACATCATTAATGCTCATGAACTGCACTAACTGAACCCAGTGTCAAGTACCTGTACTACCTGTATTGTGGTGTCCTGCAGATTAGTTAGGATGTGGAAATAAATAATTGTTGGTTGGAAATAACCTGACTAAATGCTGAGATGGTAATGAAATTTGTATGCATTGTATTCTTGGTAGTATTTTAGGTTCAGAGTGAGTTTCAACCACTAACTTGAATGTTGTTGGGTTGTTATTCTCTGTGTCCCAAGGAAGAAAGTAATAATTATACAGGTATGGGACCTGGTTTATTATTACAGAGAAAAAGGGAATCATTTTTAAAAATTATAATTATTTGCTTACAAGTCTATGAAGTCTATGGGAGATGGCCTTTCCGTAATTCGGACCTTTATGGATAATGGGTTTCCGTATAAGGGATCGTATACTGTTACTGTTACTTTAGTCCATGAACTATTCCTACTGTGAGTCAGTTAAATTTATATCTCACGCTGTATAATCTAAGTCTCTTTTCTCTCTGGGCACACATTTTGCTGTACTCTCCTTTGCATCCTGTATAAAATAACTAGAGACACCATATGCTTATAAAAAGTTGTTTTTTGTATTTTTTTTTATATACATATTTTTCATGTGTCTGGACTTATGTTACAGTAAATCTTTAACAACCTGGGCTCAAAAGTTTAAGCAGAACTATCAAAAGAAGCTTCATCCAACTGATCAGGCGTCTGTCCACTCCGCTCAGGCAAGCTCTCAAAGTGACAGGGATGCAGTCACTCAGGTAAGTAGCAGATTTGTATTAGAGACTCTACATATAAAATCTGAAATAAAGCCTTGGACTTTATCCATTTATGGATGTGCTTTTTTTGTTTTGTTGAGTTTTTTTTTTTTTTACTAAGGTTGAAAGAGGGTTATAGCACATGATCCATTGTATTGGCAATAATTGTAGTGGCAATCTAAATGACACTGCCTGCTGTGGATCTCAGTGAGAGTTACCCTGCATAGCAGATTATGGCAAGGTGAAACATCAGTGGCATTTTGTGGGCATTTTAATTGGTGCAGCAAGCAAAATATGCCAAAATAGCTTATATATTTTTAAGGCACAGATACAAATTAATTTTTACAATGTCCCTTCAGATTTTCTCTCTACACTAGCTATATTTATTTTTTACAACAATCTGGTTGATCATACAATACTGGAGAGATCAGATTTATCAGCCGTTAAAGATCAGTAAATTCCAGTTAATAATGACTTTTGGAAGTCAGTATGGCAAATAAAGAATCTTATCTAATTAGTTTGATTCAAAACAATTTGTTCTAAATTGGTATTATTCTGGTTGATGAACTAGGAATGCATGTCTCCACTTCTGTCTAGTCAGTACCAACAATGATTGAATCAACAGTTTTCTAAGGGACTGACTTCTCAAAACTACTCAGTCTTCAGTGGTCTGATATAACAAATCCCTAAAGAGTCTCAGTGATACAAACCTCTTTTTTTTAAAACAAGGAAGATCAGTAGGCTAATTGTATTGGTTTTTTATTCCTTAACAGATGAAATTGAAGGGAATCCTACAGAAAATCTGTAATCTTAGTCACAACTAAAGATCTGGGGAGGCTCAATGCAGCTCCTTTTTGTCCGTAGCAATGGTTGTGACAACACATTAACACAATGGGGCACATTTACTAATCCACGAATCCGAATGGGAAAAATTTGGATTGGAAACGAACATTTTGCAACATTTTGAGATTTTTTTGTCGCCGTTACGACTTTTTCGTAAATTGTTGCAACTTTTTCATAGCCGTTACGATTTGCTCGTATATTGCCGCGACTTTTTCGTATTAAGCGCTCGTAAACGGCGGGCAAACCTTTCAGACTTTGCATGATTTTTGAAGCCTCCCATAGGACTCAATGGCAGTCTGCAGCTCCAACCTGGCCCAAGAAAAGTCACGATACTGAAGCTTGAATGAATCCGAAACTTTCGTACTCGGCGTGACGGCTACGAAAAAGTTGCGACAATTAGTGCAAGTTGTAACGGCTATGAAAAAGTCGTAACGGCTACAAAAAAGTCGCGACAATTTCTTAAAAAAATCGCAAAATACCGATCATTACGAAAAAAACGCATTCAGATGCTTTTCGGACGTTCGTGGATTAGTAAATGTGCCCCTATGTGTAGCAGTAACACACTGTGTACAAGCCTAATCTAATTTTTCTCTTCTTTGATCAGTGTTAATTATGAAAACGTGTCTTATTTTATCCCGTTTAGTCAGAAAACACTGATGGTTCATCATATGCATTTTACCTCAATAACCGCTCCGCCAGTGCCAACTCTTTGGTTTCTACTGGATCTGGTAAATGAGACTATATTGTATTTATACGCTGTTTGATTTCCCTTTTCTGGCAGGGCACTGAGAAAAAACCCGGTTCAGGCCACTGACACCAATAACTAAATTAATAGATTTTCGAGAGGGCCGTTCATTTTTATAGTTATATTGTCATTTATTTTTGGTTATCTATCTATAGAAGCCTTTTCCTATTCATCTTCCACTCTCTGTTGCATACTGCTGCCTGCTTGCTACAGTTTATGACATTCCTACCTGAAAAGGCATGGACCAAAAAATTAAATAATACAAAAAAATGAAGACCAGTTTTAAAGGAGAAGGAAGGTCATTTTGGCATTTTACTGCCAATAGATTAGCCACATTAATGCCACCTAGAACGCTATATTTATCCTGCAGAAAGCTTTACCATACCTGAGTAAACAGCTCCATCTGTTTGTTTTAGATAGCAGCTGCCATTTTAGCTTGATCTCAGTAGCTTCCATGCTGTAGCTCTAGCTGTTGGTAGCTCAGATCACACATTCTGATGGGAGGGGGAGTTAGTTTTATGAATTCTTATGAGAGGGGGGAGCAGGAGAAGGGAGAGAGGAGAGAGCTGCGCAGACTCTGGCCCCAGGAAAGAAGGATTATTCTGTGAGAGGAAGTCTGATACTTGAAGAACATGTTTATACAAAGGAAGACAACAAATCCTGTGTTTCTTTTTATAGGACTCAGTGCAGCTTTGTGAGTGAGTGAGCTTTGTGAACGAGTGTGTGCTTATGGCTGTATTCACATAGACCTTTCTGATAAAGCTTCCTTAGTTTTTACCTTTCCTTCTCCTTTAAATTGTCTTAGAAAACCATTGTCTACACTGTACTAAAAGTTGATTTTTAGGTGACTACATCAGCACAATGGTATTCTTGTACTGGTTCTGTAGAATCTTCAGTTGGGGACATATAAAGGTTGTGTTAATAAATAGGCTGGAAATAGGGTTATGTAATTGTTTAGGTAGTGTAGGTGTAATGCTTGTCAAATATTGCCAGTGCATTACATAATACCCAATGCACATCAGAGTCAAGAAAATAGACCAAGTGTTGTTATTTTTATAGTTAAAAGAGGAACTATTAAATATTTCTTTATTTTTCCTTTAGATCTAATTTAAATTTTTAGTGTTAAATGTACAGTTTATTAGTTTTACTTTAATTCTTCAAGCTTGGTATTTTTACCTCTTAGACTGGTTGGTTGTAACCTTTCTTATCTCTGCTGTCATTCTATTATTTCTGTTGGATATGATGCCCATTGGGGTGTAGCCACCTTACTAGGGATGTATATGAAACTTACCATGGAGTTTTGTCATAGCAAATACAGATATATACCGTAACTTTGCCAGCATAGGTATTACTCTGTAAGCAGCATATGTTAAAAAAGGAGCAGTACCCATAGATTAATATCCTGAATTAAGTTTGACATATATTTTCAAACTGAGAAATAATAATTCAGATATGTTTCAAATAGGATTTACCTACTGGACGCTGGATGAGAAGGAAATGTACCATCCATTGCCAGAAAACTTGGAAATTGGACTTTCAAAGTTTTTATCAACTAAAGAGGTATATAGTTTACAAATTTAAAGTAAGGAAAATGCACACATAAAAGAAAAAAAAGAGAACAATTCATCTAAAGAGTTTAGTCAAGATTTCTACAGTATATGTGTTAATGCAATTTACCTTAATCATACAAGAATTATTTCCTTCTACAACTAGTAATAAATATTGTTTCTACATAATACCATTGTATTATAAAGAAAACCAAGTTATGTTTATTAAAGAACTAATGTTAACTGTTATTAACATTGTCCCTCTTTTATACCATTGTTTTAATTATCTTGCTACCTGTTACTTAATGTATTCATCCTAAAGATGTTATAGGCAAGTCTAAGGGGCCAATTCACTAAGGTACGAATCCAAATCACAAAATCCGATCATTTCTGATGATTGCAAATGTCCCGAAAATTCTTTTCGTTTGAATACGAAAATTTTGTACTTAGAATCCGAAATTTTCGTATTGAAACGATCGATTGCGATAGTCACAAAATTTTCGTTTCCGAACGATCGTAAATGGCGGGAAAACCTTTCTGATTTTGAACCTTCTGTGCATGATTTTGGAAGCCTCCCATAGGACTCAATGGCACTCTCCAGCTCCAACCTGGCCCAAGGAAAGCCACGATACCGAAGCTTGAATGAATCCGAAATTTTCGTTCTTGGTGCATCAAATATGATTTTGTCGCACAAATTGTCGCATAGTATGAAAAAGTTGGGCAAATTAATGGAAAAATCGCAAAAAATAAACACAGTTCTAAAACTTAGAAAAAATTAAAAATTTTTGTATTCGGACCCAATCGTACTTTGATAAATGGGCCCCTAAGTGACCTTCATAATGCTGCTTGCTAATTCCCCACTCTCTTCTATCCATTAAGTCTGATGAGACAAGAATTCCATCATTAACAGATATGTACCAGCAAAAACAAAGAGAAGGTATCCACCATCCTGATTGGAAATCGTTATCACCTTCTGAATATATTCATCCTCCAGAGGTACTATTGTCAAGGAACTGAAATTTGTTTATGTCTGGCATCTAAATCTTTAAAGTCTGGCCTTCAAAAATGTATGAATGTTTCCAACATGCAAGGCCAAAGTAATAGTGATGCACGGGTTGGCCCAAAACCCATGGGAGGAACAAGTTTAGCCAACAAAACAGAGAAATTGCAGCAGGTAGCCTGGGCTTGATTAATTATGCAACCAACAACTGTTTCCTTTTGTGTTAACAATTGTATTACAATAAAAATTTATTTTGCACCTTGTAATATGACAGACTAAGGGTAGCTGGGTTATACTTATGTAAGGCAATGAATATCTTATCAATTAAGCCTTAATGTATAAAAGGGTGATATAGACAATATATTTGTATTGCCTATAACAAAAACCAGCCACCAGAAACCAGTCAAGGATACATATTATACATGGGTGTATTTAATTTGAAAACCCTGAAAGATATACTTTTGCTGTTGCTGATGCAATTAATACAGAATCTATTTTTTGCCCCATTTTTGCATTTCACATTTATATATAACATCTAGGGATGCACAGAATCCAGGATTTGGTTTGGGATTCAGGCTTTTTCAGCAGGATTCAAATTCGTCCGAATCTATGGTCCTGGCCAAACCAAATCCTTAAAATCGTGACTTTTTGTCACATAAATACGGAAGTCAAAACTTTGTTAGCGTCATGTTAGCTTAATTTGCATATGCAAATTAGGATTTTGTATTTGCCTTATCACAAAGGATTTGGGGTTTGGCCAAATCCCAAAATAGTTGATTCGTTGCATTCCTAATAATATCAAGCAACTATGTTGCAGCTATTATCAAGGGCAACAAATAAAATATCAACTGTTAATAACGTTATTTATAGAATAGGACTATTTGCCTGTTTATAAAAGCTTTACTAATTAAAGGCATACAAATTTGGAGAACCTAATTTTGCAACTGTGAAATATTCCATGAAGTTTAGTGCATCAAAAGTGCTAAATTAAAAACATTCCTTTCTGCACTTTCATTAGGTGCTAACACTAGATCCAACGCTACACAGGAGACCACTCCAAAGTTCTGTAGATTGTAGAATCCCTTTATCTCCAGACTCAATTTTGGAAAATTCATCCTTCAGCCATTACAAAGCTGCAACTGTGTCTGCGGCAACCTCTGCCTCGTCTTTGTTGGGTGACTCTCCAAATAGCAATGCCAACAGCCTAGTAGAAGCACCTGAAGAATGGAAATCTAATTTACAACAAAGCCGAGTGACTCTGGATTACAAGCTGCATCTTACAGATACCATGTCTGATGAGAGAGCAGTCTTTATCGATGATGAAATAAACAGTTTACCTCCCTTATCAATGGCTACATCACCAGCTGAGGAAAATAAATCTACTGAAAACCTCTCTATGGACCATCCTCTTGTGCTATCCAGGTAAGATTTACATAAAAATCGCCGCCTCCGTGTGCTTCAGTCACTGCTCAAGCTATTGCTGAGCACTTTAAAAATAAAATTGACACCATCCGAAGTGACATTGCACAACTAAATCCCCATAACCATTCCCCTCCCTCCCTACATGCTCCCCAGTCTCTTCTTGGCTCCTTCTCCCCTGTGACTGAAGAGGAAGTCTCAAAACTGCTGTCTTCCTCCCACCTTACTACCTGCCCGCTTGATCCCATTCCTACCAAACTTCTACGTAATGCCAACCCCTGTCTTATCAAAGCCTTAACTCATCTATTCAATCTCTCGCTCTCTACTGGAATCTTTCCCTCCCAACTGAAACATGCACTTGTAACCCCTATTCTGAAAAAACCCTCCCTTGATCCTTCCAATCCTACTAACCTCCGACCTATCTCTCTGCTCCCATTCATCTCCAAACTGCTTGAGCGCCTAGTATACAACCGACTGACGCTATTCCTCTCTGACAATAACCTCCTGGATCCCCTACAATCTGGTTTTAGACAACAACATTCCACCGAAACTGCTCTAACCCGACTAACAAATGACCTCCTTTCGGCTAAAGCCAAAAAACACTACTCGCTACTGATACTTCTCGATCTCTCTGCTGCTTTTGGCACTGTGGATCACCCTCTTCTCCTCCAGACTCTCCGCTCTCTTGGCCTTCGTGACACTGCCTTATCCTGGTTTTCATCTTATCTCTCAGATCGATCCTTCAGTGTCTCTTACAATGGGGAATCGTCTTCCCCCTTGCCTCTTTCTGTCCGGGTTCCTCAAGGCTCTGTCCTGGGCCCCTTACTATTTTCTCTCTATACCTCCTCACTTGGCAAATTAATCAGTTCTTTTGGCTTTCTGTACCACCTCTATGCTGACGATACTCAGATCTATCTTTCCTCTCCTGATCTCAACCCAGAGCTTCTAACTCGCGTCTCTTCCTGCCTGTCCGCTATCTCCACTTGGATGTCCCAACGTTACCTCAAATTAAACCTCTCTAAAACTGAACTGGTTCTCTTTCCCCCATCCAACGCCCACATTGTTCCCGAGGTATCTATAACGGTTAACAATTCTACCATCACCCCATCTTCCCAGGCCCGGTGCCTTGGGGTTATCCTTGATTCTGCCCTGTCCTTCACCCCTCATATCCAATCACTTATCAAATCATGTCACTTTCACCTAAGAAATATCTCCAAAATCCGATCATTTATCACCCAAGATGCTGCCAAAATTCTTATTCACTCTCTTATAATATCTTGCCTGGACTACTGTAACTCCCTATTAATTGGCCTTCCCCTCCAAAGACTGTCCCCTCTCCAGTCCATAATGAATACTGCTGCCAGGCTCATACACCTCTCCAACCGCTCCTCCTCTGCCATGCCACTCTGCCAATCCCTGCACTGGCTTCCCCTACCATCCAGGATAAAATTCAAGCTATTGACCCTCACATTTAAAGCAGTCCATAACTCTGCCCCACCCTACATCTCTGAACTCATCTCTAGGTACCATCCAACCCGCTTGTTACGCTCCTCTACTGACCTGCTCCTCAACTCCTCTCTCATTCCCTCCTCACACGCTCGCATTCAAGACTTTGCAAGGGCTGCCCCCCTTCTCTGGAATTCGCTCCCACAAACTGTCAGACTTTCTCCCAATCTCTCTGCCTCCAAATCTCTAAAAACACATTTATTTAGAGAGGCTTACCCTAATCTAGTTTAGCAATACCCTGTGCCCCACCTCTCACAACTCTGGTCATGCCCAGTCCCACACCTTGTGTCTCAACCCTTTCTCCTTGTAGATTGTAAGCTCTTTTGGGCAGGGCCCTCTTCACCTCTTGTATCGGTTATTGATTGCTTTATATGTTACTCTGTATGTCCAATGTATGTAACCCACTTATTGTACAGCGCTGCGGAATATGTTGGCGCTTTATAAATATATGTTAATGTAATGTAATAAAACAAAAATATTTTTAATAATGGAAAATGCTGTTCAGTTAGGGGCAATGACAAACGGTGCATTCTGTTGTGTGAAATCGCAGGCATAAAATCCACAAAAAAAAATCATTGCATCAAAAAAATGAAGAATGACACGCGTCAAAATTTGGTGGGCAATGGTGGATTACACCATTTCTACGTTTCCTTGCTTTAGGAGTCTCATGACACTAGTGTGATTTAAAGTGCAAGGAGAATGGCATTTCACACACAGAAAGTGGCCTGTTTATATGTCTAGCCTCTGATAGGGCAGACTAGGAAAGTGTTTTAAAGTAAAGGCTAATTTACAGGATGGTTACCAAAATATTAGGCAAAAATTGCACCTGTCCAAGGGTCTTTTTAAGAAAGCTCCATGCTGTCATCTTACGTCTGTTCCCAGTGTAGTAAATGTTTCCAGATTTTATATACTATGCATGCACAAAACCCAAGGTTACACAAGGGATCCCTAGGAAGTGGGTTTTTTCCAAAAGACAGCACCAGCCCAGGGAAAAACTGCAATTTGCCTAACATTTTGGCCAGTGAATTAGCATTTCACTTAGTTTTGTTTAGGCTAATTTAAAATTATGTAATTATTATTGCAGTGTTTTTAATTTCATTTTTATCTACACCTGCTGTAAATACATTGTTAATCATTTCTGTGTCCTTTTCTTGTTCTTAATTACTATTTTGGCACTTCTCTGTCAGCATCAGGCAGAGTTTAAGGGAAAAGCATGATCGACATTTGGCAGATTTGCATGACTATTATGAGTCTGAAATCAGCAGTCTAAAGCAGCAGCTTCTTGTCCGTAATATATCACCATCTTCTGAAGAACTTAATAAAATTAACAGTCTTTCAGAAAGGTGAGTGTGTAATCCCTACACATTTCTTGCTTGTGTCGAGGTAATTCAGAAAAGATTCTCTACTCCCTATACACAAATACAGTCCGAACACAGTTTTGTCCAGTAATATCTGTGAGAACTAATTTTATCATTATAGCAGCTGTATTTTGCCAGTCACATCAAGAATTCCAGGGTATTACACCCTCCGTAACTTTTTCTAGGGTAAAGTTCTCTGAAATTAGAGGGTCCCTTGAATATAGTGATAAATAGCACTAGTAACTGTTCGGTCAGGATTATATCAGAAACATGTCTGTCTACATTTTTCAGCTGTATTCTTGGGCCATGGTAGTCAGTATGAAGGAAACCATGGTAATTATATCATGAATTTCTTACAGGAAATACTCATTAATAGTCTGTGCTCCTCGTGGGGCAACTGTCTGTAAGGAAAAAGAAACCATCAGACAACCTTCTTGGTCATCCGTTCACTCATTTGAAAATATGTTGTGTTCTCCCATGGCTGCCAAGACATATTAGGGACCCCAAACCTTTTCATTAATATAAAAGTGCTGCTAAAAATCTTTATTCAGTGCTAATGATAAAAGATGATAAAAGCATGTGTATGGTTTCATTAATAGCTACTTAATTACATTTTTAACATATGTCAGAAGGTTGTTGGATTTTAGACTCAGTGGCACCATTAGGTGGGTACATAGTGTACTGTGGCAGAGGGGGCCCTTAAATGTGATTTCCGAAAGACAAATGGGGTGGGGCTTGTGGGACAGTTGGCATGGTATGGGTGGATCATCTTCAGTGTTTTGGCATAATGGGGCATGACTGGGGATCAAGATCATGGTTGTGTGCATGTTGTTCTACAATTACACGTGTGGAACTAAATGCAGCCCTTCCTTCTCTAGCATTACTGTCTATTCACAGCAATGCATAAGAACTAGACATGCCAAATAATTTATGTTAATTTTTGCATTTTAGGAGGAATATAACCATATGCTTTTTACAAGTGAGAATAATGTGTTCTAATAGCCCTGAAACTCTATGTACTTTATTTAGATGTTCTCAATTAGAAGCAGCTCTCACAGAAGCCAGCACTCGAATCCGCTTACTTGAAAATAAAAACCATGAACTTGAGATGCAAGTGGTAAGAATTCAGATATTCTTCTTCTGATATTGGTTGAATGCCATTACAAGTGAGTGAAAGGTAACAGAATCTGTAGGATTAAGTGACACAGAAATTCCAAAGTATATTGATTAAAGGAGAAGGAAAGGTACAATCACGGGGGGGGGGGGATGCCAAAATATTAGGCACCCCCAATGATTATAATCTCTAACCTTATACCCCAGGCTGGTAAACCTGTTAGGCTAATGTCCCACGAGGAGATTTAGTTACTGTGATTTTTAAAAAGCAAGTTCCAGTGACAAGCTGCTTGTCTTTTTCTTACAAGCGATTACTAGATATTTCAACAACGGAGCAATTCCATTTCCCACAAATCAAGGTGTCATATTCCCCGCCCCCATTAGATATTAAATTTGGTGCAATGGGGAAATCGCAGCGACTTCCCACTAAAAGTTAGTTTTACTTCCAGCAATTCCAGTAGTTTTGAATGACAATGCTTTATTTGTAAAATCGCGTGATTCAAAATGATAAGCGATTTGAAGTAGTATTGTCGGTTTAGGTACTGGCAAATTTATTTTCTTCTCTATGTAGAGACAAAATGAGTGACTTGTCACTGGAACACGCTTTTTAAAAATTGCAGCGACTAATCTCTCCGTGGGACATTAGCCTTAGGAGAAAACCGCACCAGCCCAGTGTAGCTGTGAGAGAGCAATCCTCTTTCTTCTTCTGTCTGTGAAAAGGCTAACTTTAACAAGAAAGTTGCCATTTTCATCCTACTGTGCATGCGCAGGCCCCAGGATTCGGAAGAATGAAGACAGAAGGAAGAGGGTTAATAAGATATCTGAAATAGCGAAATTCAAAGAGCTGTCCGCCCAACCAGAACAGTAAAAGACAATTTAGAAGTTCTGGAACATTTGGACTAGATAGTTTCTTTTTTTTTTGAAAGGTGTTTATTTTTATTTTGAAGACAGTACAACACATAAAACATTGGCTACAACAATGTAGCTGTTAACTTTGCAGTCAGGTTAGTAAGGTACAGTACACTTATTTATTATTGTTTTATTGTTTCAGATATTGTCAAATAGCTTTCTATTGGCCTGGACTCAATTATTTCTATTAGTTGGTAGTTGCATTTCAGATTTGCGGGTTCTGCTTTGGGCTTATTTACTGGGGGGGGTTCCTGGTATAGTTAGTGTAGGGTTGGCATCTAGCCAAGGGGTCCATATCTTATCGAATTTTTGTGGGGTGCCTCTTGCTAAGTACATTAGTTTTATAAGTGGCACTGTTTTGTTGATCATCGCCACCCATTCTGCTATTGTGGGTGCAATGGGACTCATCCATTTCATAATAATTAATTTTTTTGCATAGAATAGTGTTGCCCTCATTAAGTTTCTGGGCTGATTTTGCGGAACTAGCTCGTCTATTAGGCCTAAGAGGCATACCTCTGGGGTCTTAACCCTAGGTAGGATTAATTGTTCATTAAGATATTGCATGATTCCAGACCAATAGTTAGCTATGTGGATACAGTCCCATACCATATGGATAAAGCCTGCATTGACATTATGACATTTAGGACATTCTGCATTTGGTGATCTACCCATAGTTCTAAGTCTAGTTGGGGTGATATATACCTGGTGGTAAAATTTGAATTGTATAACTCTATCCCTAGTGGCTATGAGGAAGTCGTATATGTGGTCCGTTGCTTCTTCCCATTGTTCCTCGTTTAGTTGTGGGAGTATCTGGTTCCATTTAGTTTTTGCTTTATCAAATGGGGAGGGTGTTACTTCCAGTACAGTTGGGAGAGAAGTTTCTTCCCTCCCGGATCCCAGAGTCTAGTTTCCCATGGGGTTGAGCCCGTATCAATTTTTAGTGAACCAAATTGTGCTTTAAATACGTGCCTTAATTGAAGGTATCTAAAGAACTGCAAGTTTGGCTTTTCCAATTTCTCTTTAAGCGTATTAAATTGGGCAAAGTTACCATCAATTACCACATCCGAGAGCCATTTTACCCCGTTGGCTGGCCAGTATTGAAAATCAGGCAGTTCCTTAAAGTGTTGCAAGTTGGTGTTATTCCATAGTGGCATTTGTAGTGAGTGACCCTTAGGGGCTGATTTACTTACCCACGAACGGGTCGAATGGAGTCCGATTGCGTTTTTTTCGTAATGATCGGTATTTTGCGATTTTTTCGTATGTTTTGCGATTTTTTCGGATTCTGTACGAATTTTTCGTTACCAATACGATTTTTGCGTAAAAACGCGAGTTTTCCTATCCATTACGAAAGTTGCGTAAAAAGTTGCGCATTTTTCGTAGCGTTAAAACTTACGCGAAAAGTTGCGCATTTTTCGTGGCGTTAAGTTTTAACGCTACGAAAAATGCGCAACTTTTCGCGAGTTTTGAGGGCTTGTGTGAGTGAATTGTTGTAGTCTGCCAGAAAGAGAATTAGGTCATCTGTGTATAACACTATTTTTTCCTCAATCTGCCCCACCTGGAGGCCATTGATTATTGGGTTTCTACGGATTGCAATAGCCAGCGGCTCTATTACCAGTGCAAAGAGCAGGGGGGACATCGGGCATCCCTGCCTAGTTCCATTGTGCAGTTCTATTTTGTCTGATAACACAGTATTTACCCGGATTCGGGCGTTGGGCTTTTGGTATAGTAGCTGGATCCATGTAATATAGTTAGGACCAATCCCAAATTTTGCTAAGATTGCCCAAAGGAAGTCCCAGTTAACTGTGTCAAACGCTTTAGTTATGTCGAGGGATGCCAGAAGTCCCCCCCCCCTGCATTCGCTTTGCATTTTGCACATGTGTAAATACCCGTCTCAGATTTATGGACATTGTTTTGTTCGGCATGAAGCCACATTGATCAATATGTATTAGTGCCAGGATTTTTGCGTCGGTATTGATTAACGATATTGGGCGGTAGGAGTCACAGTTAGTTGGGTCTTTGCCCTGTTTGTGAATTAGGGTTATGATTGCATCATAGAATGTGTCTGGCAGAGAGTGGGTTATAAGTGCTTCGTTGAATACTTTTGTTAGTAAGGGTTTTCCTAACAGTTTATACCAAGCTGCTGGCAGTCCGTCTGGTCCAGGGGTTTTATTTGTTGGCAGTCCGTTAATGACTGCTTCAATTTCTTGTGGTGTAATAGGGGAGTCCATAGACAGTCTCTGCTGCCTAGTTAGCTTTGGGTTGGGAATGCTATCTAGGTATTCCTTCATATTAGTTTGTGGTGTCAAGTTTTTTTGAGTATATATTTCTTTAAAATATTCTGCAAATGTATTGGCTATGCCTTGTGGGTCTGTGACTAGGTTTCCTTGCCCCCCTTTGATAGCTGACACCACTGTCGTGGCTTCAGCTATTTTGGAGAAGTACGCTAACGTTTTCCCGTTCTTGTCCCCAGTTTCAAAGGATTTTTGGTTCTGATATAGGAGCTTTTTCCTGGTTAATGTTACATGTTGTAGGACTAGATAGTTTCTATTCAAAGAGACTGAGGAGTATAAAAAAGCCTCTGTTTAGAAACCATATGCCCTCTGCACTTCACTTTTTTGCAAGCACAATCTCTGCCCCAGTAGTAGTTATCCTAAAGGCTATATCGCCAGACCACTGAAGAGAACATTTATAATACTCCTAGCCTAATATATTTCTCCTTCTTAGGCTCCTAATGTACCATAATTGTTACACGGAAAAGCTGAGATGACTAGTCCACATCTTGACAGGTGTAAAACATGCTGTGATGTACCTACAATTTATTTTTTTATTTATTGTATTGTCAGGGCTACTCCTGCCACGAGGCAATGTGAAAACCTTCAATTTAATATATAATATTTTGTTTGCTCAGGTTGAGTGGAGAGACCGGCATGAAACAGCCAATAATACCTGTAAAACTTTACAAGAACACACAGAGGAACTGCGAGCTAGAAACAAAGAAAATGAAAACTCTATCAGCAGATTACAGTCTAGGCTGAAAGAAAAAGAAGAAGCCTTCGAGAAATCATTCAGACTATCAGAAGAAATGGACGCTAGAAACAAAAAAGAACAAAAAAAGTTTAAAAATGTTTGTTTACATTTTTAATTTTAATTCTAAATACTTGGATTTCAAATATTTTCTTTTTCCTTTGTCGATGCACCTACTTATCTGATCTTTCAATACATATGTTTTACAGCTTCTATCAGAATATGAATCTCTTGGAAAGGAACATGAACGCGTAAAAGTAAGTGAGCTTTTTGCAAAATCCACAGTATCATCATTATTGCTTTTTTTTTTTAATTCAGTCTGATTTCTTTTTAACCTCTATTAGGCTGATGTCCCACGGAGCGTGTTAGTCGCCCACTCTGAAATTGCTTTCCTCCGGCAACAATAGGAGTCACCGGTGGAAAGGCCTTCACATCAGTTTTCCAAAGTCGCACAAAGTTTCCTTCTGCAGGCAACTTCACGAGACTTCAGAAAACTGAAGCGATGAAAAGGCCTTTTCACCGGCAACTCCTATTGTTGCCTGTGGAAAGGCATTTTGGAGCAGTTATTCGCCCATGATAGCAGAGATCTATCGCAGATGACTAAGACGCTCCGTGGTGGGACTTCAGTCTTTTACTGCAAATGGAAAACCAAAGTACCTTGAAATCATTTCTTTGTGGTGTTGTGGAAGATATTTTTCTGGAATATATGTATCCCTTTCAGAACATGTTTAGACTGTTCCCACTTTCTCTATTGCTATTTAAACTCATCTCCAACTGTTCACTTTTGTTTCCAATTTTTCCCCTTTTTTTCCCAATTTTCCAAAGGACACACTACATTTCACAGAAAATAAATTATCTGTTGCACACGATGAAATTAATGAACTAAAAAGGTATGTTTATTATAACTATTATTGTTACTTCCTAACCCATGCCACCAGCCCAGTATGGCATTGCGGCAAGATTAGTCGCCCGCAACAACGAAGCTTTGTCGCTGGGCAACTTATCTCCCCATGTACCCCTGCCCTAAGACACAAGCCAGATCGTGAGAAGTTTTATTGTTTGCACCAGAACAGAATTGATTCAGATGTTTAGATGAGATGTGCATTATGTTTGGCATTTCAGCACAGTTCCTACATATTGTTGCTAGAGTCTATTAATATGCATAGTTTTTGCTTGACATAACTAAGCTAAGAAATGTTTAATAACTGATGTATTTTTAATACTTATAACAGATCAGTTGCGAAGCTGGAAGGTCAAATTAAACAAGTAGAGCATGAACACATGGTAAAACTTCGTCAATTAGCCGAAGGCCAGATATGGCAATCTAGTGCTAAGTAAGTTCTTTTGTGGTTCAGTAGATAAATGTGTTTATAATTAAATCCTTATTTACCTTTTGCTGGTGTTACCTAGTCAAGAATTCACTACAGGACACAGACTTGCTGGCATCAGTCTTCTTCTTACCCCGCACCAAAATCAACCAAATCAGCCCAGGTGTAGGTACACGCAGTGGATATCAACAAAGAAATGTAAACTCTTGCATTTTTTTGCCAATATCTACAGTGTGTACCTGCACTCAGGCCGACACTATTTCTGTTGGTGCAAACAAAGAAGAAGGATGTTACCAGGGTTTGATTCTTAGCCTGTTTTTTTTCTGCAGGCTGAGAATCTGCCCTGTGTGGTATCAGCCTATGTTTTGCATAATGAAATGTAAACTAAGCAATTTTCCAATACATGCATACATTTTTTAATGTGTTTTAAAGTTTTTTTTTTTCTTGTAAATGTAATTTCTATCGAAAGCAGTATCTGTATGTGTTCTCAGTTCTGTTGGTTCAGACTCTAGAATCAATGAAGCAGAAGCCAGGTGATTAATAGATCAACAGAAAGAGAACTGACTTCTGCTGCGCTGTTTTAAGAGTCAGCCAAATAACAACTATAAACAAATACTGCTTTCAGTTGCAAATATTTTTACAATTAACAAATAACCACCGGAAATTATTTAGGAATGTATATTGTAAGGTTGCTTAGAATTATATTTTCTTTAATTTCTAGTGCATATAGAAGAAAAAAGATAAAATAAAGAGGTTGTATGTATATCTAGGGAGATATATATTCCATTAGCATATTTAAATAGTAATGTATTGCAACTATTCACAGGTCTGATATAGTTGGTGTAGCTGGAAATGTGCATTCTTTGGATGTGACTAGGCGGAAGTGTGCACTACCTGGAGCAGCATGTTCAGTCTTTACTGGCCAGCCTCTTGATAACAAAGCAAGTGAGGGGGAGAGCATATCTGAAGCAGAGTATGTGCCAAAGAGGTGAGATTGAGAAAGGCCTTTTTTAAAGAAGAATGTTAATGTAGGAATGTACTGAATTACTAGAAATTGTATTCTGAGTAGTTTTTAATATAATATTTCACTTAAGTATTGAAAGGTGGACCTCTATCTGTCAGCACTTCATGTGTGTCAGGCATGGTGCTTAATTGTATATTATCAGAAGCTGTGACAGGTATAGAAGGGCATTTTGGCCACTGCTGGTTTCATGACAGCAGCAGCAGTCTAACCTACCACCACCCTTGTGTGCTGTAACCCTTTTGCTAAGCACATACAGGACGTTGTCTCCTGTGGGGAACTGCAGTCGCTGCAGGTGTCAAATCACCTTAAAATCCCTTTGCACCTTACCTGTGCTATTTGAATAATGTAATGGAGAAGGCATTTTGTCACAAATACATGGATCAAATTGTTTGAACGTATAATTTCAGTTAAGGTGCCATACAAAGGTATTCTCTGGCCTATTTATTCTAGCAGGGAACACGATTTTCTGTGGGCCACAAATGCCCTATGTGTGCTTATCCTTATAGTAAATGATAGGTAGAAGGCCAGTTTTGCTATTTCTCTGCTCAAATAGTAGGTAGTTTCTTCACCAGAATGCACTATTTGCCTGTAGTAGAGCAGTGTAAAGAAAATGGAGCTTCTATCAGTTCAGGCAATCCTTAAAGGGCACCGATTACCATAAATAGCTTCCCCCACCAGAGGTGCGGGCTAATAGAGCCTGCACTCCAGTTGAGGAAATAACATTTAAAAAAAAAATAGCCCCTTACAGTGCTAATCTCCTGGTGCAGGCAGCAATGTTGTGGCACTCGCATGCTCATTATGTGCATGTGTGTGTGATATAGGCAGGTGAGTCACATCCACTGCTCCTACATCACACGTATGCGCATAATAAGCAAGTGGAGAGTCTCATTATGTGCATGCGTGCTAAATAACATGGCCAGGCCGGGAGCTCCCTACCCCCGACAGGGGGCTGTTTTGGTTTTTTATTCTTTTTTTAAAAAGACTCAAAAAATATTGATTTCTCCTAGCGGAGTGCAGGCTTTATTAATCACACTATTATGGTGACATATAATGTCAACATTAGAATTTTTGCAGATATACAATAAGAACCACAATTCTAACTAGATTTTTTTCAAAAATTTAAGGTACAGTTCTCCCCCAGAAAAGGATGTTTCATATGACACTTTTCCATCTAAAGCCAAATGGAAAGACTATGAGAACCAGGAGAGTCCCATTCTAAAGGCTTTGAGAGATTTGGAAGAAGATAAAAAAATGAAAAGCTGGGGCACCCAAACGACAAAAGATAACATTTTTCCTAGTAAGTATGCTGGAACATGCAATATTACGAAGTGATATTTGCCTTTCCTTCATAAACATTTTATTGGAAGTTCATGAGTACAGCTTCAAAACTCTAATCATTTGTATACATTACTGCAAGTTTGAGTTTCTGATAGGCTGGCCATTACTTGTTCCTTTAAAGCAAGTATCCCCAACCTTTTATACCTGTGAAAAAGTTCCTGAGGGTGCAAATAAGAGCTATGATTGGTTATTTGGTAGCCCCTATGTGGACTGGTAGCTCTGGTAGCTCTGTTTGGCTTTACACTGGGTTTTATGCAACCAAAACTTGCCTCCAAGCCAGGAATTCAAATATGAGCACCTACTTTGAGGCCCCTGGGAGCAACATCCAAAGGGTGCAACATGTTGCTCATGAACCCCTGGGTGTTTTAGAAATGTAGTGACAGACGGGTCAAAACTAAGAATTGTTTATTTAATGTTTTTTAGTTGTATTACAGCTAAATATAGTACTCTGTAAGCTAAGGATTAGCATACCAAATCCATTTTAATATATTTTTTAATCAGTTCACAAAGAGTATTATTTTTTACTTTGAAAGGGGTGGGTGATTTAGTCCACATCACCCTCCTGGTGTATACACATATAATACTGCAGAGTATAGATGAGAAATTGGGAGGGAACAGGACCCTATGCAGAGTTTATTATCTCTGGTTTTACTGGTCGGTGTGGGGCTAAGTAATTCTTTCCCCTACCATGTTAATGCTATGCAGAGGACGCTAGTAACAAAATAGTTTATGCTCTGTAACCACTGTTTGAAAAAAGTTAATAGAAAGATAAAGACGATAAAATATATTTTAAATTAAAATTACATCAGGATTTTAAACTTGCCCCACTCTGCATTATTAAAAACATTTGTGTGTGGTATGCATAGATGCATTTAGCCTCTTAATGGATTTAACATTGTCAAATGTGTGTCATTTCTCAGTGCGTTTTTCAACATTGTGAAATGTGTCAATGTCCACGGCAAAAATCATTGTTTTTGTTATAAACAAAGAATTTTGTATTAAACCATAGGCTATTTAATTTCAGTTTGGAAAGAAGTGTTTAAATGAAAACTGTGCTGTACCATGCAAGTTATTAGATATGTCTAGGCCTGAGACATTTATTTAAAAGTCATGTTTGGTTTTCATTTGTTCTCTTTAATAGGAATATTACATTCAGTAAAGGGAAAATATAATGTTTTCAAGGCATACATGAAAGCTATGTATAAGAGCTGTGGTGATGGGGCGTAGAACTGAGGTTTCACAGGGAAATTTATGAGAAGTAGAGGACTTTATCCTCATGTTGTGATTAGGACAGATTGCAAGACCTAGTTAAAGTTTTATTTGTGGTAAATATTGATATAATTATAGATGCCATTAACTTTTTCAAAATATTCAGTAAAATGCTGGGCAGGGAGGACAGAAGCAGAAATTTGGCAAAAATCTGATTGTTGAAGACTGGAAACCTATAAGGGGGTTGTGGTTATAAGAAAAACAAAATTGGAACTTTTGACTAAAGTGATTGAGAGTTTTCTGGGCCAACATAATGAAATAGCCATCAAAATGGCCACACCAAAGGTTGTAGATTTTAAGGGTTGCTTGTTGGGGGTGGTAGATGATATAATACCCACTAATGCAGATAGAGTCCTTCTGCTCTCCCTCAAGTTTTATGCTAAGAAGGTGGTGATTGTGCTTAATAGGGTTACCCCTCCATCCTTGGTCATCTGGAGGCAGCTGGTAAAAGAACCCCTCTTTTAATTTAGCACACATGAGATCAGGGGAGCAAAGAAAATATTTGATAGAGTTTGGGGGCCCTGGTAGGACCCAGATACCCTAGATGTGTAATCTTACCTGTTCTCATCTCAGTCTGCTCATTGAAACAGACCTGTAAAGTCACATAATAAAAAACAAATATTTAAGACTTGGAGTTTTGGGTGGAGGGGAGTTAATTACTTTATTGTTGTTTTAGTGGTAGTAGTCATGCCATCAGTGCAGAGAATAGCAAGGGAGAGACGCATACTAATTTCAGTAGCAATTACATTTACAAGTAACTTACTTACAAATTTGTAATCAAAGTAAAATGGAAAGTTACTTAGAATTACAATGTATCTGTAATGTATCTTTTCAAGCCATTTAGTTATGAATAAAGTCCATCCCAATGCTACATTTGATACTTTTTAAAATCAGTGTTGTTTGGTTATTGCAGAATCTAGCAGGAGGCAGACTGTTGAATTTTCAGGCTGTTGGAGCCCTTGTGGATCTCCTGAAATACATAAATATCGTCATGAAAGACATAACTCTCCTTCAGGTCCGAGGTCGTCTTCCGTACCACCATCTCTCAGGAAGTCCACTGTTGTTACTCCAAGTAAGCAGCCTTTAGAACCAGTTATACGAGTTTCAGCACAGAAGAGGTTTACTGGTCTTTTATTTTTATTCCAAAACTAATTTCTTTGGAACCACAGTATGATAAGTACATAGTAGAAAGAAAAATACGGTGCAGTACGATGAACCAGAAGTCATTTTGATTAATACATTTTTCTTTTGTATTTGAGTTATATTTTCTATACTCCGCTTTTAGACAGACTCAACAGGTAATTGACAAATTTTAAATTGATGAGAGAACACATCAGTCAGTTGTTGGCGCCTCTGTTGGAAGTGTGGGAAACTACGCTTTCAAAAGAGTTATCATTTGTTGATATTTTGCTGATGATGGTGGAAAGCCTTGTATTATTGCTACTGCATAATATCTCTATGATTGGTGTAAGACATTTAAATTATCAAACAATTTACATGTCTTGTGTATTGAGGTAGTGTTACCCTAAAAGATTTCTCTATATAACGATAACAATTCTTCACTATAGAATAAACAAATTGTTTTTTATCTTTGCCTTTTATCTTAACCACTGAGGAGATAAATGCACTTAAACCAAAAAAAAAAAAATAAAAATAAAACAGTTATAAATCAAATGAATTGGTGACATTTTGTGGTAGTCATTTTTGCCATTTGACTTTAACTCATCTAACATGGGAGCAGGTTAAGAAGCCAGTCCACTTTCTGCTGTAGCTAGTGTGTCTGCAGCTAAGAGCCTGTGACATTTGCTAATTCTGCCCTGTGAGGGACGCAGGTCTAGTCTACCAAATTAAGTGCCATAGTAGCACAATCTTCAGAGATTGCTGGTGCTACCTCCCTGCATAGCATGTTAAATTATATGTGATAATTATAGTTTACAAGGGGATCAGATATTGTTTTATTCATATATAAGTTGTAAAATATTACTGATATTTAAACAGGTTATCATATTCTTAAAGAGCAAGGAAAGCCTGTACCCCAAGTCTGCAATATGTTATAGTTAGCCCCTTGCTGTACCTGGTCGCTGAATTATTTTTTCCAAAAAGTACACATTACTCCTGCTGTGCCCCCTGATAAGATCGCAAATTCAAGCTCTGTCGTGGCCGCCATTTTACTTTGAGTGACATCATCTACATAGTTGCTCCGAACTATCTGAGCCAAAATTAAAGTGTAGCGGAGCAGCTAAGGATGCACAATGGCAGTATACAGGAGCTGTGGATACACAGCGCTGGTAGATGGCAGCATCCCCCCCCCCCCGCTCTGCTCCCCCACAGCTGCTTGGAGTGTTCTGTGCTGGCTAAGGGAGACACGGTTCTGCAGTCGATCGCACCCCACCCCCCCACCTGCTCCCCCAGCTCCACCCCCCTGCACTCGATTGCCAGCCACCCCCCCTGCACTCGATCACCAGCCACCCCCCCTGCACTCGATCACCAGCCACCCCCCCCTGCACTCGATCGCCAGCCACCCCCCCAGCAAGTGACAAGTTGCTTCACCCAATTCCCGCCCCCCCCCCCAGACCTGCAGGCATCCTCTTCTTATGGCCTCAGCTCGCCTGCATCCACTTCTTATGAAGGTGTCACCATGGCAACCGGACGCTATGGGGAGCTTACTGCGCATGTGCTTGCTAAGGAACTGGTCCTAGTGTCAGTGCAGGAGTGAGGCATTATGGGAATCTTCTGTACCCAGCTCAGCGTTTTTTTTTCCTGTTTGGCTTCTGATCATCTGAACAATTGAAATATGGGGAGACTTAAAGGCACTATTGAGACAACTGAAGCTATGCCTGCAGCTTGAGATTAACTCTTTACTAGCCTTTCCTTCTCCTTTAAGCAAATTAAAAATGGGCCTATTGAGTCCAAGGCCTCAATTGGCAGGTTATGAGCATTGCTGATGAGTTTATAGGAATACAAACTGTACTCATACATACCTCCCAACATTTGAAAAGTGTAAAGGGGGGAAAAAAAGAAATGCATTTAACCACAACCATTTTTGCGGCCACACCCCCTAAATACCACTCCCATTTTTGCAAAATTTGGCAGGATATTTCAAATTTGAACGCATTTCTGTCAGTCTTGGGGTCTTGTTTTATGTGTTATTACAGTTTTGCTAAAAAAGGTGAAATTGCTGTTTAAGATACAAGTCTCAGTTCTCCAAAAGACCTGTTTAGCTTATTAGTTACAATTATATATAAGTGCTGGTATAGCTTGTTAAATTTTCTGGGCTCTCTGCCTAAAGCTACTTATATAATTAGGTTTGAAAAACATTTTTTTAGTGTTCAGTGCAGGAGATCAAAGGGAAATGGGCGACTGCGGGTTGAGCTGTTAAAATCGGGACTGTCCCTTTAAAATTGGGACATTTGGGGAGGTATGCTCAAACATTACATTGATCTGGTGCTTTCCTTGCACTAACTCTTGGGCCTTTTTCTATTCAGCAAAGCGGGAGCTGATGATTGCACCTATGTCAGTAAAGTACAGCCCAAAACGATCTCCAAGAGAAAACTTTTCTCCAGGTTTCAGCCAAGCACTAAGTAATGAAGAAAACAACATGACAAGGTGATTGTTAAATTACCCAGGATTCACATTTTTTGTGTACATGCTTCTATACCAAAAATGAATGCTGCATTGATATTCTTTAATAACCAATTCTTAATGTGATTAGAATGTAATGCAAGCATAACAATAGTTTATTTTTATCTGTCCTTGCTGTGTCCTCAAACTTCCTGTTTCCTGTGTTTTGCATGAACAAAATATACATTTGTATTTATTTGCACTAGCAGGCTTAATCGTTTGTTTATAGACTGTAATATTTCTTAAAAAAAGTCCTAGTTGGCATTAGTAAGTATCTACATGCAGAGTAGAATGGGTTGCATGCTTTGAATTACTGTTTAATTATGACTGCAGAGTGCAAATCACTATATTTGTTACCCACAATGCATCCATTTTCCCACAGATTCCAGCATTGCTGCAACCCATGCAAATAGCATATGTGATATATTAGTTCAAACAATAAGTAACATCTGCTTTAGTAAATAGTGCAGCACAAATTTATTTTAGTCAATATGTGGTCACTGCCTTTTAACCTCTTGGTCCCACCCAATCATCAGCAGGTTTGGGTTTAAAAAAAAAGTAGATATTAGAAGAGGACTTTTGCTGTCTATAAATATTTTATTTGTAGTGGTTGAACAGACATCTTAAATCTGTACATGTGCATAAACTAGTTTCTTGTTTTGTGTTACTGACCACTGAAACATGATACAATAATTGAAAATAGAAGCCCTAATGTACAGTTTGATTCACATTTGTAAAGGTTTGATGTCGTTTGGGACAATACTGTTAAAAACCCAAGTCCAAGGAAAAAACTTGAGTTCATGTCTCTGGAAGATCCGGAAGGTAAGCAATTTATGTGTTTTTAAAAATATGTTTAAATTCCATGAGTCCTAAAACATATTTATGCAAAAATGCCTTTCAAGTATAGACGTGATCACTGGATATTTAAAGGAGTGGTTCACCTTTAAGTTAAATTTTAGTATGTTATAGAATGGCTTGTTCCTAGCAACATTGCATATGGGCTTTATTGGAGGCCTGTTCTAACCTTCTGAGTTTGTGAGGTACCTAATGGTGGGGAGGATATGGCAGTGACAGGACCTGCAGTTCTTTCTCCTGATAAGCGGGATATAATTCAGTTGTTCTTGTGTCCCCAAGGATATGAGAGAAATATTATTTTTAAAGATACATGATTGGTAGTTCCAATTAACAGCATGTGGATATGTATAATGTTTTGTTAATATGCAGGTTTACAGGCTTATTTATCAACTTTCAAGTTTGTGAAAGAAACTAATTAGAATAAAAAAACTTGAATGACTTGAATTTGTGAGCTTTACAAACTAAAAAAACCTTGTAAATCTCTTATAAAAATGGATTGATTTTGCCTAGGACAACTCCCTTTGACTTCCACATAAACTCACAAGCTTTTAGATGCCAAAGTTTTCCCGTTTTCTGATTTTTTTTAACTTAATAAATATCGAACATTTAAGTTTTTGAACCGTAAATCGAATATTGGGAGTTGTAGTGCACAAAACCTTGAATTGTGGAAAAAGTCTGAATATAAACAATGATAAATCACCCCCTCCGTGTAGCTTTGCAATTTTTCAGTGACACAGCAGTCAGCATGAATGTTATTGCTTTATCCATTTCTCCATTCCAGCAATACAAATGAGTAGCAGTAACCCTGAGAGCGTGAGCAGCAGCCAGCCACAGCTTCCTATATTATTACCGCCATATGAGACTGAATTCACATACAAAGATAGGATGAAGTATGTTGCAGATACTGAGAGGTTGTTTGATGAGCTAACGCATGAAAAGCAGCAGGTAACTTACTTTTGTGGGTGTTTATGTATACTTGTGAATGAAGCCCATAGATTGACACTTGTGGGCTTCACTGGGCTGTCCCAGAATTCAACTCACACTCTATCAAGTCGTAAACAGTTTGTGATACACATTGATCACAAAATGTTATCAGTGTGTCCAAGAATTGTTACTGGTAGTAAAATCCATTTCAAAATCCGTCTACTACAAAAGTAGCCCATATCTATTGCAACACCAGTGTCCGAGTAAAGTTATGTAGCGAGACATGCCTCTTACAGGACCATTCTGATTACTAGGTTCGGTATTATCCAGTATCCTAATACTAAATGTGATATTAATGTGATATGTGAAATTTGATAATTATCTTTCCCAAAACAGAGGTGAATTTTGGTACTGAAAATGGAAAGATAGCTGCGTTTAGTATACCTGAACACTATATTAGCATGTCTATTTTGCCTTCTAATGCCTTGTAGGCCTTGTGCACACTTTTTAAAAGTGTTGAATTATGTGTGTGCATTAAGTTATCTGTGTCCCACAATTAGCTGGGTGCATTAGTGATTCCAGTTCTATGCTCACTGGCACTGAACTTACAAGGAACATTTGTGTCTTCTTTTCAGTTTATTATTGTAAATACCTAAATTTATATTAACATTTATTACATAATTGATTTGCTTGTGATGTGTTTTTTCCCCTACAGATAGAAGCTGTCCTAAGCCGGCTACCCTGTTCCGGAGGGAGGCTCAGTCTACAAATAAGAGTTAAGAAAGTAAGCAGTATTTTCTTGTCATTAAATATGAGAAACTGCATTTAAATCAGGAAAACAATTTGGAAATAGCCATTGTATGGTCCCTTAGGTGTGTAATTATATGCTGGGGGTTGCTGTGCTATCCTAAGGGGAGGAGGGGCAATATGGATTTAAGAGTATTGCTAAACTTTGTTGAACATATGAATGAAGGGTGATATCCCTACACCAACCATTTGGGTTTTTGCTGCGTTACCACCATTAATGTGGGCATGGTCTTAAAAGCTCTTGTGATAACATGGGTGTGGTTTGAAGTGGGTACAGTTTAAAAATAGGGGAGTGGACATAACTGGCTTCCATTAACGGCCCTCCACCATGTAGACCAGAAAAATTCCGGCCCTCGGTACCACAAAAGTTGGACAGCACTGGTTTAAACAGTCATAACCAGGTGTTAAGCAAATACTGTTTTTAATAGCAATTACATGTACATAACTTTAAAAGCACTAAAACATTTTAACAAATTCATATTGGAAAGTTGCTTAGAATTATGTTATCTTTTATTTGGCAAAAATTTATTTTTTGGGTTGACTTGTCCTTAACCTTGGTCTTTGATAGAGAAGGAGGGAAGGAAGTAGAGAAAGAAGTAAAGAAGGAAGTAGAGAAGGAAGTAGAGAAAGAGGGACAAAATTCAAATGCATAATAGTCAGGGAAGGATGGTAATTTGCACAATATTTATTCTCTCATACCAAAAAACAAGATTTATCCCTTCCTCTAAAGTCTTTTGTTAATTAGAGGGTTACGTTTAATTCTATAGCTTCTTGTAGGTTTCTAGAATTCTTTATTCTCACGTCGGTGGTGCTGCTATTAGAAGGGGGACATTGGCTTAATTAGCTTTTGTTTCAGGGTCTACACACTTTCAGGTTTTGGGGAGTTTGATATACTTCCCTTTGTGACTTAGGCACATTTAGTTGGGCTCAAGTAGAAATGGTGCATAAACGCTGAACTTCCAGATAAAAATAAAAATGTGTTTTCTTTCTCCTCAAACATTCTCGATTCCACAGATTGAAAGGAAACCATGTTAGTCTATCTCTGTACACAGTTCCCTGTCCCTCACACATAATGCAACCCCTACCTCACTATGCTCCATTGTGAAGTGATAGATTCTGGAAATTGAAGTCCCTCTGCTTTCCATAGTGGGTAGTGCACAGAATTTCTGGAAAGCAGAAAGAATTCAAATGTCAGAATCCATCATTTCATAGTGGAACCAGCTAAAGGTATTATTGCATTACATTGTGCATTGAGGGTTCTAAATCATGGTTTCCTTTCAGGTATGTTTATGTATACAAAAACACATTAATATTTATATCTGGAAGTTCAGATAGTGTTTATGTACCTTTTCTACATGAACCCAACTCAATGAGTGCATATCAAAAAGGGGGGTATTTTTTCCCTTTAAAATTGCTTATCAGGCCAATTCTATGTTGTTCCTTACCAGGTTGGGTATTAAGGCCAAGGGGTTTGTTATAAATAGTCTTGAAGTATGCTGAGAATTTGTGATGATATTTGATGTATTTAATCCCTTTGACATTTAGTTAGAGCTAACTGTGCATAGAAATAATCCTGGTGTCATATGAATAGCAGAGGTGATACAGGCACCTTGGTCTTGCAGCATTTCCAATATTGACTGGTTCTGAGAGGACCATCATTACTGATTCTGGTTTGGGAGTTTAAGTAATGTGCTGTAAAACAGCTAATTTTTTTTGACCCAATGCCAGATATCTACAAATAGTTTAAAAGGAAGCTTACAACTATCAAGTGTTTTTTTAACATCCTTTGGTGTAAGCTGCCCACCCCCGTCACTGGCATGGTACATAATGCTTGCATGTTATTTGGTTACTCCTAATTCTCAGAAAGATTAGAAACACCTTCCCTGCTATTTATGTATTAAGCAGGAACAGCAATTAAGGTTCCTGCCAACAAACTTTTTCCTAGTCCTAGCTATCAGGAGACTGCAGACGTTGGAAGGCTTCAGATTGTCATTCCCTGTCTTTAAAGGAAAGGGAAAAAAAATCACTGGGGGTGCCTGGGAGGAAAATTTGTATCTTGGGTTAGGCTCCTCTATAAAACCTGAGCGCACACGTTAGGGTCAATGGCTATATCTCTCCCTTCTTTCCACTGGCAAGGGGAACAAGACAAGGCTGCCCGCTCTTCCCAACTTTATTTGCCCTCTAGCTATTGAACCACTGGCTGCACTGAACAGAGAAAATGAACAAATCAAGGGGTTTACATACCATTCCACTGTAGAGAAAGTGTCACGCTTTGCTGATGACCTGCTAATATGCTTGGCAGATCCCAAAGAATCACTAACTAACCTACTTAAAACTGTGGACAACTCTGGTAAATTCTCAGGTCTACGAAATATTTGGGAAAAATTCCTGCTGTTTCCCACAGACCGCTTCCCCTTGCCAGAACTTCCCCCTGACATTCCTCTGAAATGTGTAACCTCCTTCAAATACCTGGGCATTCTAATCCATCAGGATGCTACCCAATATGCTTAACTGAACCTTCAACCAATGTTTACATCCATGGCCAACGACTTCACACACTGGTCCAAACTTCCGTATCAATGTATTCAAAATTATATACTTACCCAAATTTCTCTACACCCTTCATAACTCACCTATGGTACTTACCAAAAATTTCTTAAATTAATTAAACAGATTTTTACTACCCTTTTATGGAACAATAAATCACCAAGAATGGCCTGGGGAAAGTTGACTGCCCCATACAGCACTGAAGGCTTAGCCCTCCCAAATCTGTACTTGTGCTATCTTGCCTCGCAACTGTATTTACCTACATTGGTGCTACCTCCCAGATCCATACAATCCAAATTGGCTTTTACAATCACTAATTTTGGAATCCATAGCTGGGCTTCAAAACTTCCATATCGCCATACCAATGATATTGGCCTTCTGACCCCCACACTGCTCACTCCATACAAAGCATGGCAAGTGGCTATTTAGTTCCTGGGCAACCCTCTGCCACTGCTCTGCCATAAACTCCCCTTATGGGGTAATTCACATTTAGACCATTTCAGACAACTCCAAAACTTCATATTCTGGCCTTGGATAGAACTGAATATACCTTGGGGATCTCACCCTAGACACAGGTTTCTCCACTTACCAAGACATCTCCCAAAAATACACCCAACACCATATTCCACTCTACCAATATTTACAACTCAGATATGCATTCAAGGCCCAGTTCTCATCTCTCCAACCAACAATCTGTATCACCCCACTAGAAGAGATTTTTACATTAATCAGACAACTCCAAAATGATATTGATGATATATCAAGCCACTTAACCCTTTGCCCTTGCAATGGACAAATGGACTCCAGTAAAACCAGACATAACCCATGAGGACTGGGAGGAAGCAACAGAGAACTGTTAAAACTTTTTAATATTTATCAATATTTTATACCCTTTCTGTGTATTTCTGAATATTTATCAAAGGTAGACTCATCTAGTATAAAACACCAGATCTACATTACCCATATTAGACTTGTCAAAATGGGGAAAAAATGGATGATTCCTGTCCTAGGTGTGGACAAACAAATGCAAACTTTTTCCACGTGATATGGGTATGTCCAACAATAGCCAACTTCTGGCAAAACATTATTAACATCATGGAGAATGACATAAAATGTCATCTAAAATTTGCCTCCTGGGTGTCTTGGATGATATTATTCCAAACAATTATGCTCGCAACAGATACTGGTCATTGCTATACTATGGTAAGAAAGATATTGAGATACACTACTTTACATAGTGTCTCCTCATGGCAACAGCTAGTCAACAAGGTGATGCCACTTTTATAAAACTTACCTCAGAAGTTAGGGGTACCCAGAACAAATTTGAATGTATCTGGTCACCATGGTACTAACTATGCAATGGTATTCTTCTCTGTACCACTTTGTACTATAAAATGTGCTAAACAAACTATACTTTTTCCAGTGACTCTGATGTACATTGTATAGACCTGTAAACTCCTGTGCAGACACCACAGAGTGATCCCCTTTTTATTTCTTCTTCTGTTGCCATGGCCCAACAGGTTTCCTTCTCCTTTAAAGGTTACAAAATAAAAAAAAAGAAAATAATATTAGAACCTTTCAACCCACCCAGGGTAGAAGAATTAATTCTAAACATCTACTCAGATTTCTATTTGTGTGTGTTATACAGATTGTTATAATATGCCATCTCAGCTTTAATACTAATATTTTAATGTTGGAGTATTTGTTAAACTTTCTGCAAGGATTTTGGGGTACAGGACAAAAGCAAGGTTTCTCTAGGCAACATTTGCTGCTTTCTAATCCACTTACATTTTCCCAACATTTCATTTCTTTTCAGGAAAAGTTAGAGGACCGTCTTGAAAAGATTAACCGAGATCTAGGTTCAATCCGGATAACCCTGAAAAAATTTAATGTCTTGCCAACATCTGCAAATATGTAAAACTATGGTGGCACTCATGTGATTTAATGTACTGAAAAAAAAATTATGGCTTCCCAGAAAGGCTTTCCAAACCATGTTCTGCTTGGAACTGTTTTTTTTTTACTCTCTCAGAGCTGTAAATAGATTTTTGTTATAGAGGTTTGAAATGAAACTGTACATTGTATATTTTAGTATGTAAAGATAAGCTTTTTTTTTTTTTTCACTTGTTTCCAAAAAAATGCCATATATCCACTACATAAATGTATGTAGGATATATGTTTTTCTACCAAATAAATACTAGTGGGTCTCCCATTTTACACTGACATTCCTTTTTGTACAGAGATACCTCGTGTTTTGATGAACCAGTGGCATATTCCTTGGCACCCATATATAACTTTATTTTTACTCGTGTTTACATTTGAAAAGAACCTCAGCTCTCTGCTATCAGTGTATCCTGCACTTATCTTTGTGTTAGCATATTATGTATTTTTCATATACACAGAAAAAAAGCACACAATACAGCAATAAATATTTTGTATTATGCTCTGTGTTTGTTATTTGGCATAAAATTATATTTTATTTAGTATTTGGTTTCATTACCATGCCATTGTATTTATAGTACAGTGATGCTTGAAACTTTGTGAACCCTTTAAAAAATGTTTTAGATTTTTACATAAAGATGACCTAAAACTGATTTTCAAACAAGTCTTAAAAGTAGATGAAGAGAACCTAGTGAAACAAATGAAACAAAAAATTATTATATTTGGTCATGTGTTTATTGAAAAAAATAAGATTCAATAACTTATCTGCATGTGGTAAAAGTATGTAAATTGTGCTCTCAGTATTTAGTGTGACCCCCTTGTGCAGCAATAACTGCAACTAAATGTTTGTGGTAAGTGTGGATCAGTCCTGCCATTGAATTTTAGCCCATTCCTCCATACAGAACAGCTTCAGCTCTTGGATGTTGGTGGGTTTCCTCACATAAACCACTTGCTTTAGGTCTTTCCACAACATTTCAGGTGGATTAAAGGAACAGTAACACCAAAAAATGAAAGAGCTTTAAAGTAATAAAAATATAATGCACTGTTGCCCTGCACTGGTAAAACTGGTGTGTTTGCTACAGTAACACTACTATAGTTTATATAATAAGCTGCTGTGTAGCCACGGGGGCAGCCATTCAAGCTGTAAAAAAGGAGAAAAGGCACAGGTTACATAGCAGATAACAGATAAGTTCTGTAGAATACAATAGTGTTTTATCTGTTATCTGCTATGTGCCTGTGCCTTTTCTCCTTTGAATGGCTGCCTCCATGGCTACATAGCAGCTTATTTATATAAATTATAGTAGGGTTTCTGAAGTAAACACACAACTTTTACCAGTGCAGGGCAGCAGCACATTATATTTTAGTTACTTTTATACAGTTTCATTTTTTGGTGTTACTGTTCCTTTAAGGTCAGGACTATGACTTGGCTATTCCAGAACATTCATTTTATTCTTTTTCAACCATTCTTTGGTAGAACAACTTATGTGTTTAGGATAGTTGTCTTGCTGCATTACCCACTGTCTCTTGAGATTCAGTTCACAAACAGATGTCTTGGCATTTTCCTTTAGAATTCTTTGATACAGTTCAGAATTCATAGTTCCATCAATGATGGCAAGCCGTCCAGGCCCAGATGCAGCAAAACAGGCCCAAATCAGAACACTCCCACCACCATGTTTCACAGTTGGGATTAGGTTCTTATGCTGGAATGCATTTTATTTTCTCTAAATGTAACGCTTCTTATTTAAGCCAAAAAGTTCTATATTGGCTTCATCCGTCCACAAAACATTCTTCCAGCATCCTTCCTGTTTGTGCACATGATTTTTAGTAAAATGTAGAAAGTGAGAAATATTTTGGGGGATGAGCAGTGGCTTGCTTCTTGCTACTCTGATATACACGCCATTGCTGTTCAGTGTTTTCCAGATGGTGACTCATGAACATCAACATTCACCAATGTGAGACAGGCCTTCAGTTGCTGAGAGGTTATCCTGGGATCCTTTGTAACCTCTGAGCCTATTAGACACCTTTCAGTCCAAGTTACAATTCCTCAGTTTTTACACAATCTGTCTGACTGTTGATTGGTGGAGTTCAAACTCTTTAGAGATAGTCTTGTAACCTTTTTCAGTTTTATGGCTAATAACTCTTTTTCTGAGGTCCTCAGACAACTCCTTTGTTTGAGCCATACACATCCACAAATGAGTTGTGTGTGTGAGCAGGCTTTGTTGGATCCCCATTCTTTAAATAAAACAGGGTCTCTCACTCAAATCTGAATGTCAATCTATTGGCTGAAAACACCAGACTCTGATTTACTTACTTTTGCCACACACACAGATATGTTATTGGAACATTTTTTTTTCAATAAATACATGACCAAATAAAATAATTTTTGCTTTGTTTGCTTAACTAGGTTTTCTTTATCTACTTTTAGGACTTGTTTGAAAATCAGATGATGTTTTAGGGACCTGTTGTCCAGATTACTTGGGACCTGAAGGTTTCCAGATAAGGAGTCTTTCAGTAATTTGGATCACCTGACTGTAAAGGTGGCCATACACAGGCCAATTGGTCCTTCAGATCGATTCAGCAGCTTATCTGCCCATGTATGGGCACCAACCTCCCCGACTGACATCTGACCTGAAATCGGGCGGATCTCAATTGGGTAGGTTTGATTTTTCCATTGGAAATCGATCGAATTAGCCCGATATCGCCCACCCATAGGTGGGCATATCGGGAGAAGATCCGCTCGCTTGGCAACCTCACCAAAATAGGATTGTTTTGCCACCAATATGGATTCCTGCAGCTTAGTTACTATGAAGTACAAGGTACTGTTTTATTATTACAGAGAAAAAATGTAAAAAAGTTTGTTTTATTAAAGGAGAAGGAAAGGTAAAAACTAAGTACAGGTAAGCTTTATCAGAAAGGTCTATGTAAATACAGCCATAAGCACTCACAGAAATGCTGCACTCTCCTCTATCAAAAGAAACACATGATTTCTTGTCTCTTTTTTTGTAATCAAGATGTTCCAGTGTCTGACTTCTTCTCTCAGAAACATCCTAACTTCCCATGGCTAGAGTCTGCACAGTTCTCTCCTCTCTCCCCTCTTCTGCTCCCCCCTCCCACTAGAATGCTAAGAACTCCCTCCCCCCTCCCTTAGGAAAGTGTGATCTCAGCTATAAAGGCTAGAGCTGCAGGCAGGAAGCTGCTTCAAATGGCTGCTGGTTTCTTTAGCAAACAGAGAAAGCTTCTAAAGCTGTTTACTCTGGTATGGGAATGGTTTCTGCAGAATAAATATATTGTTCTAGCTGGCACAAACGTGGCAAATCAATTAGCATTAAAATGCAAAAATGACTTTCCTTCTCCTTTAAATAAGACATGCCGTTCCTATACTTTGAAACTTAATATAATAGGTTTTGGATAATATATCCCCATAAATAAATTCTACATCTAAAAGCTGGTGAGTTCTTTTAAAGGTCAATGGGAGTTGTATTTTCACATTTTAAGCTATTTTTTACTTTGAGATGAATTTGAAATTTGACTCATTGAAAATGAAAGGTAGAAAGTGATTTCAGTGCATTCCAGTTGTTCTTTAGTGATGAAGTTGTTAGGTTTTCTTATAAATAAGAGCACATTATAGATCTAGCCTATCTGCTATTGTACAGTTACCACTACCCAGATGCCCTCATGGCCAAGTATTGACCCATCTAATATTTGTAAAGGTACATTTTGTCAGGCATGCCCATCCTGCAATTCATTAGATGTTGCTGAATTTTTTGTCTATCTTTAAATGGCAAAAGTCAGGGGATGCTAAAAGTTACAGAACAGCTACAGCAGAGTTGTCCATACAGAGTTCATTAGGCTGGGTACAGTTACCCATGGGATTTTATTGCCTAAATCTGACCAGTTGTTTAGTATATTCTTTATATGAAATAATAATTATAATCTGGTCCTATATAATATATTTTATTTATATATATATATACTTGGCTCTTTGCATTGAAAACGCTGGACCACACTTTGTTTTGGGTAGCAAGCTAAAGGCCTAAGGATAGGCTAAGGCAGGGATCCACAACCTTTCTTACTCTTGAGCCACAATATAAAAAGACTTGGGGAGCAACACAAGCATCATAAAAGTTCATGGAAGTGCCAAATAAGGGCTAAGATTGGCTATTAGGCAGCCTCTATGCACACTATCAGCTTACAGGAGCCCATATTTTGTAGTAAATCTTGTTTTTATTCAACCTAAACTTGCCCCCAAGTCAGGAATTCAAAAATAACTACCTGGTTTGGTTAGGTGAGCAACTTGTTGCCCCCGAGCCACTGGTTAGGGATCACTGAGTTAAGGCATAAGGAAGAAAGCAGAAGCCAGAGGGCTGACCTAACCATAGAGAGAGAGATTTACTGATTCATCAAAATGACCCTTGAGTCTTTAACCTGATGGAATAATGGAATTCTTTAGTATCTTTTCATTTACAGTAGGAAACATGTCTATCTTATGATAATTATTAACTTTAGGCATTGTAACAGACAAAAAGTAATTGGTCATCTAAGAACTCTGAAGGTACATTTGGCCTGTGGATATCATGCCATTGATGGCAGAATGGATGGATTCCATACAAGGTGCCATACATATGCATGTTCAAATCTATCTGAACAGCAGAAAGTGAAGAGGAGCAGCATAGTTGTTGTTCCTTTTTAATTAAACTTTGGCTGACTGACAAAACTTTTTTGTCATGACCAATAATTGTTGGTTCTAACTAGTATAATTTTTTGGGTAATTCATCACTTTCATAAAGAGGGTTTCTAAAGACATTCTGGAGACATTGTTTTTCAAGACTGTGCTAGTTCCTTAGCTCTAATTACAAGAGAATTAGTTGCCTTGATGCATTCTTGCTCATAAAATCCAGTTAATTCTACAGAAACTTCACCTTGATAAATGTTTATTCCATAATTAATCTCTTACTAGTAACTGAAAAGCATGAAACATCCATAAAGGTTCCCCCAGCAGGAAACCCAGTGAAAGGTAGGTGGGTGTTTGCCAACAGGTCTCTCTGGCAGTACTTGGTGAGGCAAATTATCTGGGAACCGATCTGTAGTAGTGGATTCCACTGCCTCAGGAAGGATATTTGTACAGCTCTCAGTTTCCATTTGACCCATTAACATGGCCTTTAGTATAAGTTAAGGAGGCCTAGGAGACTCAAACTCTAGCTGGAACTGCCAATATCTAACCAGTCTCCTGGATGAAGGACAACTTTAATCAATGCCAAAAACTCCATCTTGAAGGCCTGGTGTCTCAGGAACTTAACATTCAAAACTGGCTTTGCCTGAAATTCTTTGAACAGTAGCAGTTACCCAAACCCCTTGAAAATGGAATAATCTTGCTCCTACAAAAGAGGAAGAGTAGAGCAGAGTGACCATCCAGGGCTGGTTGGCACCAGGATCATCTCATCTTTTTGAGAAAAATTCTGACAGCTTTTTGGAAAGGTCATAAAAACATCTGGTTTAAGGGAAAGTGCTTTTTCCTTTTGTTGATTTAGAGATTCTGTTGTGTTCCTTCTACGCAAGGAGTTTTTAGCAGCTGTGTAGTAAAGACCTTGCCCAAAGTCCTCTGCACACTGCAGCCCCTAAAGCTAAAGACCGGGTTGACCAGTGTTACTAGACAGTCTAGCAGCAGAGGCATCAGCTGAATGAGGGGTGCCCCAGATTTCCTCTCTATAGGAACAACCCTATGGGGTGTGTTTATTAACATTAGAGACAAACTTTACTGGTGATGTTGCCCATAGCAACCAGTCAGATCTTTGCTTGTAGGTGACCGTTCATATTTAATTGCTATAGACAACATTGCTGGTGGTTTGCCTCTAATGTTAATAAATCTGCCCCGTATGTATTAATTCTTTCATATCCACATGAATAGGAAAATGAGAGGCTTTCTTATTTGCCAGCTCATTGGTCTACCCTTCTGCTGGCCAGTCTGCCTGCGGTAGATGCTCCTGTTCATTTTGTATCTTGATCTGATCTCTGTTAAAAACTTTGGCCTGTTCCTGACCCTGCTTGATCACTGTCTGACCTGACTCCTTGCATGGCCTTGGAGCTACATTAACCATTGCTGTGCTGTGCCTTTGACTTTACCCTGCCTTATTTTGCCTCTACTTAGTACATGCCAGTACCTTAACTTTGCCTTCAAAAAAGTATTCCCTGTACCTGCCTTGCCTGTTTTCCAGTACAGGTTCCTCCTTTTTCTTCTATTCAAACCCTAAAAGGAACCAGGAAGCCATGGTTGTGCTTAGAAGGCTAATTGTGGTAGTACAGTACTGTTGATTCTTTGGCTTTTGATAAGCATGCCCAGGCAACACAGTTGCCATAATGAACTAGGCTGATGAGTGAAAAGAAGGGGCTGTACGAGTTAAAAAAAGAAAAAGAGATACGGGTAAACTCCACAAGCACTTTTGTTGGACAGTGTGGGTCAAAATAAATAAGGACTAATACAAAAAATGATGTTTAAACTACATGTAAACTTTTGCCTCACAACACACCTGTCAGAAGGGAATACTGCATGCTGCTCCTTCATTTGACGAGATTAAAACTGAAATAAATTGACTGTCGAATGTAGACACATGAACAAAAGAAAGCATCTGACTTTATCTGATCTGACATTACATTACAGCCTATGGAGATAAGACTTTGTAGGATCCTTCAAAATCTCATGCTATTGTGTGGTGTTGTATGGTGGATCAGATTAAATCTGAAAATGTGATCAAAAGCACACACAGAGTTTAGCCCTTAATGATACAAACTCTCGAACTGCCCTTTGCTGTGCCCAGGCTGGAACATAAGAAAGAGGCTGACAGGAACCAGAAAGGGAGGGTTTATAGCTTGGGAAAAGGAATCCTTCTGTCCAGGCTGCTGGAGCAGAGGGGAATACCCATCATTATTTTACTATCCATGTTAATGAAGGATGGCTACTGACCTGCTCCTCAACTCCTCTCCCATTCCCTCCTCACACACTCGCATTCACAAGGGCTGCCCCCCTTTTCTGGAATTCACTCCCACAAACTGTCAGACTTTCTCCTAATCTCTCTGCCTTCAAGAGATCTCTAAAAACACATTTATTTAGAGAAGCTTACCCTAATCTAGTTTAACATACCCTCAGTGTGCTGCTAAAAGCAATACCCTGTGCCACACCTCTCACAACTCTGGTCATGCCCATTCCCACATCTTGTGTCTCAACCCCTTCTCCTTGTAGATTGTAAGCTCTTTTGGGCAGGGCCCTCTTCACCTCTTGTATCTGTTATTGATTGCTTTATATGTTACTCTGTATGTCCAATGTATGAAACCCACTTATTGTACAGCCCTGCGGAATATGTTGGCGCTTTATAAATAAATGTTAATAATAATAATAATAATAATAATAGGAAACAGCAAGTGAGCAAATACAAGGGTACCAGTATTTCTTACAAGCTTTGACATTATAAGACTTTACTAATCCAGTAAATAATAGAAGAGCTGAATAAAATAGAAAATGACTGAATATTTTTGCAAATCACATATATAGGCAATCTAACCTTAGCTTGCTCTGGAACTATAACCATTTATTTGCACCTACTCACAGTCATAATATGTTATAGCATCCCTGTGAGTGTGCCAGTTTGGCATTAGCCTTAAATACCCTAGTGGCACTTGTGTCACATGTTGGATTGGAAATTTCAGCTACTTGCCCCATATTCACACATCTGTGTTTACTGAGGTTATATATAGAAAATTCATTTTTTCTGGGTGTTGCCTGCAAATACCCTAGCGCCTCTGCTGCTGCACCTTGCTCCCAAGCTGAATGCAAAGCTTTACTTGGAAGCCTAGCATCACCCATGTGGGGGACACAAACTTTTTGCCACCTCCAATGCTTTGCTGTAGCCCATGGAACAAATAGTCACTGTGCGTCTGAGCTCGTTTGAGGCATAGGCTTCCCACAATTGTATCTCCAAAACCCAGAAACGGCAGGTAAGTAGAGGATTTATAACGCACTTGCAGTGCCAGGGTACCATCAAAGGGTGGTGTTTAGAGCGACCAATTCTTCTGTGCAGTACCGGCGTTCCGCCAGCAGGTGTCAATGTGACATTGCGCTTATCGTCCGTGTCCTCTCAACCCCTCCCTGTTGTCAGTGAGGGAATGTGATGCGGGCTCAGTGTCAGCGCTGTGGGCCAGGCTTCTCTATTCATACCGAAGCTGTCAAACCAGTCTCTTTCTTGCACCGAGCAAATCCCACATTCCCTGCCGAATATCTACGGCAAAAAGGCGCCCGGTTGCGGGAGGTCGGGAGGAGGCGAAGACCAACGTGAAGAAGCAGCGACACGTCTAGTGCAATGCGAGACTTGCCCGGGATCTCCCGGCGTGCGATGTGCCAGGCCGGCTGTGCCTAGCTACGGGATGGGGTGCAGCGATCTCCCGGTGCTGTCCGAGCAGCCCTGCCAGCTGTGCCCGCTCTAGGCCTCTTTGTGCTGCTGCAGGAAGAAAGGGAGGGGGAGCAGCTTGCAGTGGCGAGCAGAGGTAGGTGGCACACTGCGCCCTATCAATATACATCTCATGCACCCACTGCTGCTTCACTTCCAGTGCATCGCACGTCTCCACCTGCTGCCGCTGCCAGCATCCTGCCATAGCCACTGAGGATGCTGGGAGTTGTAGTTTAGCAGTTGCTTGAGAACAGAAGCTATATGCTACCTGGTATCGTTTGGGCTTCGTTTTCAGATGTATGAGTGATGGGTCTGCCAGCCATCCTTTCTGTGTCCATGTAGACTCCATGCTTGGATTGCATACAGTTTATAGTAGGAGGACCTGTTGTTACATGCATGTTACTGGTATTCCTTTTGTGTTGCACATCTGTAGTCTGTCTGCAACATGATTTGTCTGGAGCAGCTGTGTGTATATAGAATATATAGAATAAATGCTGCCTTTATCAGGATTGTCCCTCATACAAATGCAACCTGTTGTGAATATAGATCACCTCTGGTATGGGGGTAGGGATGTAGGCACTTCATCCACTACTTATACAATCCACTATACTACTAGGGGCCTCGGGGCTAATGAGTAATGCGTATGAATGTGTGTGCCTAGGACTAAATTATACTGTTATATATATATATATATATATGTGAGCTTGCAGAAGCCTACTGCCTGTTAGCCTTTCCACCCACATTCCATTGCCTAGAGCTGAGTCCATACATTACATTATTACACAGAGCTGCATAACTCTCCTCCTTATGTTATGCACAACTCAAACCTATTTGCTACCTGCAATGTTACAGTCATTCAGAATTGAACAGCAAGCAGCAATGCATTTGAGTAGAAATCCTGAAAGAGTTAAATGGCCAGGGATGGCAGCAACAGGGAGAACAGCCCGAAGTGCATTGTGCAAACCCATAGTAATGCATTTTCCAAGCCTGTCTACATTGTATGCTGTTAAGTGCTACGGCCTCATTCATCAATGTATACAGGAAAAAAATTCTGTTAATGTGTGATTTGCTAAGATTTTTCCTCTTGACTGTTACAGAGGCTTTAAGAAAGGGGAGAACCATTTCTACATTGGGTTCTTGTTTGCAACCCATTTTACCCACCTGTAACTCAAACAAGATGGTTAAATTGTAGGCTCTGCAGGACAACGACTCACTAATTGGCAAATAAATCCTAGAGAAGAAAATGTAATATTTACTTAGATGGTGGTATTGCAATTAGTACTGTCCGTTTTCCATCCATTCATTCTGGTAATATTAAAGGAACAGTAACACCAAAAAATGAAAGAGCTTTAAAGTAATAAAAATATAATGCACTGTTGCCCTGCACTGGTAAAACTGGGGTGTTTGCTACAGTAACACTACTATAATTTATATAATAAGGTGCTGTGTAGCCACGGGGGCAGCCATTCAAACTGGAAAAAAGGCACAGGTTACATAGCAGATAACAGATAAGTTCTGTAGAATACAATAGTGTTTTACCTGTTATCTGCTATTTGCCTGTGCCTTTTCTCCTTTGAATGGCTGCCCCCATGGCTACATAGCAGCTTATTTATATAAATTATAGTAGACTTTCTGAAGTAAACACACAACTTTTACCAGTGCAGGGCAGCAGCACATTATATTTTAGTTACTTTTATACACTTTCATTTTTTGGTGTTACTGTTCCTTTAACTGAAATTTGGCTAAACATTAGAACTTCCAAGATTGCGGAAAATAAATGATTGTCCCAAACAGGAGCAGGGGGTATTCTAGTAATCTCACTGGAAAGGCTTACTTTTGTAAAAGGGTATAATGCTCAGATTTAGCAGAGCACTGGGATTTTCACTGCTCTATATATGAAATATGATTGTTAGGATGCAGTTTGTTCCACTTCTGCAGAAAGGGGGAAGAAAAAGTAGTCATTACCTTCCTGCTGAGTTGGCTATAATATATACATAGGTAGCCTGTGTCTCTCCTTTCAGAGGATGCTGAGGATTGAAAGGCTGCCGGTTGCCCAGTCTTGCCATAATATATTAATAAATAACAAGGATGTATACAGTCCAAAGGAAAACTGCTTGCCTGAGGCATCTGTATTTACAATTTAGGTTTTATGTACTATGTACTTTTTTGTATTATTATGTGTGTGCTTGTGCCTTGTTTCTCCCCTGCTCTCCTGCGCCAGTGATAGAATAAGTACAGGTATGGGCCCTGTAATCCAGAATGTCGGGACCTGGGGTAAAAAATTGGATCACTATACTTTAAGTCTACTACAAAAACATCTAAAGGGATTCTGGCATGATTTTTATGGTGTATTTTTTTTCTAAATTACACTATTTACATAGCAAATAATTTACATAGCAAATAATTTTCTTTACCACTTTTATTCTTGAACCAACAAGAATAAAAGTGGTAAAATTAATTCAGTTGTAAAATAGGTGTGTAGGCAGCCATCTCAGTGCATTGTGCCTGAGTCTGAGCTTTCAGAAGGAGCCAGTGCTACACATTAGAACTGCTTTCGGGTAACCTATTGTTTCTCCTACTCCCATGTAACTGGAGGAGTCCCAAGCCAGACTTTGATTTCTTACTACTGAGTGCTATTCTGATATCTACTGGGAGCTGCTATCTTGCTACCTTCCCACTCCAACTTGCAGCTCAGCAGTAAAGTGTGACTGATGTTTATCAGAGCACAAGTCACATGGCTGTGGCACCCTGGGAAATGAAGAATATGGCTAGCCCCATGTGAAATTTCAAAATTAAATATAAATAATCTGTTTGTGCTTTTAAAAACAAATTTAAATGCTGGATTCTGCTGGAGATGTGCTATTAACTGATGGATTAAAAAAAAAAAACATGACAGTATTCCTTTAAATATTAAATAAACCCAATGGGATTGCTTTAATATTACAGAGAAAAACATTTTTAAAAATATAAATTATTTGATTAAAATAGAGGCTATGGGACATGGCCTTTCTGTAATTCAGAGCTTTCTGGATAGTGGGTTTCCAGGTAATAGATCACATACCTGTACCTATGCCGTAAGGTTCTCCATTATTAATCCTGCATATTCTGGATCTTCCAATTCCCTGTTCCTTATTTATTTCTCTGGCTCTTGGAGATATAAACACCTTTCCATATAAAGGGTAGTTCAACTTAAGTTAACTTTTAGCATGTTATAGAATGGTCTATTTTTAGCAGTTTTTTTATTGGTTGTTCCTCTTTCCTGCTTCCAGTTTAAAAATGCAATATGGTTGTTAAGGGTCATTGACCCCTCTGGTCAAAAATCTATTACACTGTGAGGCTACAGTTTTAATGATTACTTTATATAATTTATCATTCTGTTCAGTTATCCTTCCATTTATATCTCTTGTTATTGCTTTTGCAAATGTAATGATATAGTTCCCTGGGGTATCAATTGGAGTTATACAAGAGCCTGTATATGTAGCTGTACTTTGATTATTGCAATTTACCACTAAGTACCGTATATACTCGAGTATAAGCCGATCCGAATATAAGCCGAGGTACCTAATTTTACCTAAGAAAACTGGAAAAACGTATTGACTCAAGTATAAGCCTAGGGTGGGAAATGCAGCAGCTACTGCTAAGTTTCATCAAAATAAATACCTATAAAATTACATTAAATGAGGCATCAGTGGGGTATATGTTTTTAAATATTTATTTCAAATAAAAACTGTAAACTAGCTTTTATCAACAATGATACCTTAAGAGTACTCAGCAACCAAGCTAAAACACAAAGAGTTAAAATCCTTCAAAACTATATATAGTTTATATAGAATATAAAGTGAAATGTCTAGTGCAGAATGGGACAGGTGAGGATGGTAGATGAAGATAAATTTGGGAGCGGGCCAGGGCACTGGAGGGTCTGGTTTCGGGTGGCCTAATTTGCACACAAAGGACAGAGGGTGCTAGTTTGGAGGGACCCATGGCACCCGACTCGAGTATAAGCCGAGGGTGACTTTTTCAGCACATTTTGGGTGCTGAAAAACTAGGCTTATACTTGAGTATATACAGTAATAAAAAACACTTAGTTTGGCCGGCTGCAGTACCCCATAACAACCAATCAGCAGGCAGTATGTATTGGTCACATGTTTAAAAGCAAACATCTTATTGGTTGCTATGGGTTACTGCCCCTGGGCAGACATAGTGCCTTTTAATACATATGGGTGTAAATTGGCAAACAAGATATGGAAATGTCTGGTAGTCAGTCCCTTACAGCTTTTTGTTTAATGGTACATAAAGCCAGCCATACATGGCAAGATGTTCTTAAAGGCAAAGTTGCCAAGCAAGCAAATCTTCATAAGGAAGCTGCATTCTCATGGCATTTACCACAAGAGGAAATGGCATCTATTGGCCAACAGTGCTTACATGTGGTTTGGTTTATACCACAGTAAATAAAATAATTATTTATAGATATTGTTTCCTAATTTATAGCTCTATTTCCTTATTGGGTATGTGACCTATATCATGCTAAACGCTATTATCATTTATAATAATTATTATTTATATTGTTTACCTCACTATCTGTGCCAGTTTGGTGCCCTTATAAGTAAGAAAACAAAGGGGCAGCCACTAGATCTGTTCAAATTTGTCAAACTGCTGTTTTGTTTATAGGGATATCATTCTATAAGTGTACGGAACATGCATAGTCACTTATCTTTCTATTTTATCCTCTGCTTCTTCCTCCTCTCTAGAAATTTCTGCCCCTGGAATGATATTTTATTAAGCTTATGGGAAATGCAAAAAATGCAAAAGCGTATTTAATACACTCATCTAGTCATCTAGAATAGAGCAACTTCAGATCTTTTTTCTTGTAATTTGATAATGGCATTGCAGCCGTGCATGTACATTCGGCAAAATAAGCGGCTTTCTAGCCATCTGAGTGCTGAAGCAAATGCTATTGCTGCACTACATTGCCGATCGAGCCCGTTCGCAGTGGAATGACTCATTCGTTGTAATGTAAAAGTGACCAAGGCTTCGCAGAGTGGTTATTTTTAGCCTGGAAAAAAAAGACCACCGTTTAGAAGAGCCTGCCTTGATTTCAATTATATTCCCTTCTACCCATAAACTGCATTAATGGATGCATGTGCAGATGTGAAGCGATTGGGGCCACAGCACCTCTTTGCTCGCTGTCATATGCTATCATTCAAACTGTCAGCTCACACAAACGCAACAATAGCATTTTGCCATCCCTGTGTATGGCCAGTCCTAAAATAGTCGTGGATTCGGCCCATGGGCCTGTTGTTCTGATGCCTTGGATGGTCAGCCAGTGTCTGCCTATCATAAATTGTGTATATCACAAAACTGCCTTTTATGTGGCTCAGTACCTTATATACCATTCTGCAAACATATGGAACCTTTCCCATAAATAATCCTCATCACTGCTTGTAAAGCAAATGATGTAGTCGGCTTATGTTGATGAGTCCAGCATGTCTAATGCACATAAGGTTTCAAGTAATCCATCCCAGTGTACGTCATACAAAAAATTAAATAAGCCACTATAGCCATTATCAGCTGTTTCTAAGAGAAAATATTACAAATTTTCCATGGCGCTCCTATGATGTGACCAGAGCCTGAGATGATTCATAATGGAGATCTAACGAGATAGGGAAGCTCAATTTACAGTATTTACCTTTTATATTTTCATAGGATATGTCTTGTGCTGTGGTTTGTGTTACTGTGCTTAGGCAAAGTGGCTTTGGATGGGATCTGAAGTAACCCTCAGGTTTTTTTTCAACAGTATGTGCATGTCACAAACATGCACATACTCACATCTCACATCTTGCAACAAACAGCCCCTGCCCATGTGGCATGGCCTTCAGAGCAGGGGTAGTAAATGTACGCCATGGCAGTTAAAGGACTTTTCCCAGCTTCCCCCACCATTTAAAAATGGAGCTGTAGCTCTATGACAGCTGGATTTGCACAGTTTCATACACAGAACACTGCGCATGGTTTGTTGTATGCTTTTTTTTTTATCCTATGGGGGTGCTTTGCATTTCCCGCAGTCATGCAATACATCTCAGTCCCCTTAAATTCTGGTAAACCTCTACTGCCACCACTAATATGTATAGAAGTTGGCACAATTACTTTACTCAGGGTAAGAGGGTAAAAAAATCAAACTAATCAGCCTATATCTATGCAGTACAATACTTAGTGGTGCTGGTATACCAAGCTCCATCTTTCTTTTTCCCTAAGAGCAGCTTCACTGATGATCTATCCTTTCACTGGCTCATCCTCGCTCATGGGGTCCTACTCAATTTTTCTGGACACATACCCACCCTTCTTTATTAGGGGGTTGCAAGTAAGAGATGTATACTTCTCCCTTGCCTCAGGGGATGGGGGTTTACACATTCCTGAAATATTTACTAGTACAGGAATGTCAAACTATAATTACAGCAAGGACTGAATTAAGTGGGGAAAATTAGACCCACATTCATTAAAATGCAATTTTAATTTTGGAGTCAACTAATATCATTAATGACTTATATGTTTAAAAATTTAGATTTGTATATTTTGCTGCAGTTTAACCTGAGTTTCAAAGAAAATTCCCAAAGGAAGTCATAACAGTTGCACAATAATGTACAACCAATACAAGAAAACAAGAAATCAAGAATGCATAAAAAAAACCACGTTCAGCATACAGTTACCAAATTGACCAAGGGCTGCAAAGTAGGCAAGAGAATACAACATTCAGCCTCAGAACCGCTTTTCTGTACTTAGGGCTGCCACAATTTGTGGAAAAAACCGGGCTTGACAATATTTATAATATTATCCTTTGTTTCTCTTCTATTAATAACATTGGCATCAGACATTACCTATATCTAACCCATACTGCAGCCTATGACAGTCCATTTCTATTAGCTTAATATTGCATTGTATGTATTTTTTCTGAGGAAGGGTTGAGGATAAATACAACATGTCACTTTTCAAGAGCTTTTTCGATCTCCCAGAAATATTGAATGGTTTTCCTAATAAACCCTGGAAAATGTCCAATCCAAGGATTTTTCAATTATTCTGGATAGTGTTCACTCAGCCCAGACAGCTCTGGCAAAGATTTCTTATTGCAAAATTAGCAAATATATCAAGGCAGTCTGGCTGCTCTGTGCATGCATCTATTACAGTGTATGTCGTAAAACAAGAATCTCTACATGGGGGACACACTGGAAACAAATTATTTTATGAATTCAAATTATGCAGCTTCAAGCAAAAATAAGGAAAAGGAAAATAAAAATAGAAATAAAACTGGTATATGTAGAGGTATGGGAACTGTTATTCAGAATGCATGGGACCTGGGTTTTTCCGGATAAGGGTTCTTTCTATAGTTTGGATCACCATACAAGTCTAATTAAAAATAATTTAAACATTATAAAAACTCAGTAGGATTGTTTTGCCTCCATTGAGGATTAATTATATATTAGGATCAAGTACAAAGCACTGTTTTATTATTACAAAGAAAAATTAAATACATTTAATTATTTAATTCATAGAGCCTATAAGAGATGGCCTTTCCATAGTTTGCAGCTTTTTGCATAATGGGTTCTTTGTTCAAGATTCACTGTTTAAAGGAGAAATAACTGATTTCAAAGAAAAATCTTTATATCTATGGCAATTAATCAAATTTGACCAGATCAAGTGCGGCCATGCTGAAGGTTTTTATTGTCCTGTAGGTAATAAGCATTTAATACATTGACCTCCTATTCTGATCCTAAAGCAAGGGTATTGATAGAGTTCTGCCTTTGGTACTATAATAGTCTGTACTTTTCTGGGAGGCACTTTTCTAGAGTTTGGAACATTGTTGTCAGCCACAGGAACATTCGTGAGGTTGGGTATTGATGTTGGGAGAAAGGTGTTTGGTTGGCTTAAGTTCAGGCCCCCTTCCCCAAACTGTTGCATCAAGATAGGAATTATGGAATTGTCAATAATGTCACTGTAGACTGCAGCCGTATAGTTTTTCAGTGGAACCATGGACATGTAAATCAACTCAGACCATTATTCCTCCTCCACCAAACTTTACTGTCAGCATTATGCATTCAGGCAAGTAATACTCTATTGGCATCAGCCAAACCTGACTTTTCTGTCAGACTGCCAGATGGTGAAATGCCATTTATCACTACAGAGACCATGTTTCCATTGCTCCAGAGTGCAGTGACCTTTACAGCACTCCAGCCAACACCTGGCATTGCACATGATGATGCTAGGTTTGTTTGCCTCTAAACACCCATAAACACCACATTCCCTATGTGCCGATATTGCTTCTGGAGAGTTTGGAACTCAGCAGTAACTGTTCTGAGGAGATCATTTAAGATGGATTATATTAAAATATAAATTACTTGGCATTCATAGTTTTAGTAATGTAAGAGTTTTTGTGGTTTAAGAAATCAGAATGTTAATATGTTTATAAATGTGCCTTTGAGTGTCAGTATGTGGCTAAAAATGTCTGGATACATTCTGTTAAATACTGTAGCTACACTTTATGCATTCTGATATAATTTTCTGGTTATTACATATTATGAAAGCAATGTTTCTCTACTCTATGAAGGTGTTCATAATATGAGTTCTTCTTTATACAGGCCGTGAGTAGCATTTATGGCTTATTTAATAGCGGTTCTTACTTTTCCCCTTAAGCAGCTCATTAAAGTAGGGTGACCAGATCCCTCGAAAATTCAGGGAATTGTCTAAAGAATCCAGCTGTCAGGCCTGATTGCAGGTTAATGTAATACAATCAGTGCTGCCCAGCAACATTTATTTATTAGATGTGTCCCTGAAGTTTCAAGTGATCTGGCAACCTTACATTAAAGGGGACCTGTCACCCTAAGAAATAATTCCAAAACCTTTTCTATCATGTTAGCTGAGCAAGATAAACTTTACTTACACTATATAAATTATTTAAATTTTTGTTTTCTTCAGTCTTCACAATCGCAGCTAGCAGACAGGTGCCATTTTGTGGACACACTGTTATTAAGGCAAGCTTTTTATCACCCCAAAATCTTGTGACTACACAAATATAGACTGTGAGAAGGGAGGTGGAAGTGATGTATGGAAAGTGAAAGTTATTGCCTGCCGCACCTTTATGTCTGACAGTTCAGATTAAATAAATTAAAAACAGGTATGTATTTTTTAAATTAAAAAAAAAAAAATTTTGTTGTTATTATATTTAATTTATAAAGGACTTTTATTATAAAGCTTTTTATGTGTGGCGAGAGGTTCCCTTTATTAGGCCAGTACTTTGAAGAAGTCTGGTATGTCTTTCACGGAACATAAAAGTAAAGGGGTAATTTTGAGTGAATCATCTGCTTTACATATGGGACAATGACAGATGTAGCTGTCACCTCTCCTGTGGATGACAATGCATTAGAAAATACCTTGTAATTCTAAAGGTTTTAAAAAACACTTCACGTTCAGTGATCCATCTAAATTGCTGGAAAATGGCTTCTTCCACATTTTCCCACAGTCTCCTGCAGATGTTTTTATTTTCTATGGGCGACAAATCTCTACATTTGTTGTAGCTCTAAAGATTTGTTTCTAAATTGTATAAGCACAGAAGGATGTAGTGATTATTTTTTCCCTAAGGAAAGGAACATTGTTATAGCATTTGCTTTCAGTTCACCTATAGAAGCAATAAGACGTATTCATGAAACCATGATTCCCCGGGACCAAAATAAAAACACTGTAAAACTATAATGTATATTATTCTACTAATTATTTCTTTAACTAAAAAGAAAATACACATGTGTTGTTTAAAGGACCACCATGTAGAGCAGCACTGTTTACTAAACTGAAGGAAAAGCCCAGGCCTTGGACACACCTTGAGATGTTATGAAACTGTTGAGAATCTGCTCACTGACAACATGAAGGAAGTGCTGTGTTTTTAAAAGTGTCAAGAACAGGTGATCTGCGTGATATACGTGACATTTAGGGTATGAGAAGCGCACAGCTATGCATTCCATATTCTGTTACTATGCAGATGTATGAAAAATGTATCCAATGGTTTACTTTTATCAACAGACGTATTTGGAGAGTTCAGTATTTCTTACTAAGGGTTTGCAGGTTGTGGCAGTCCTTGATTCCAGTTGATCAATAGTCTGTCAAAGTGGTGACTCCTGAGGGTTCTGTATGCCGGAGGAATTTCCCCTTTTAATAGAAGAGTTACAGCTTAAATATATATTTCCATTGCACCAAATGACACAAATTGCAGTAAAATTGTTATGACCTGTGGTGCATTGATGGATGCTCTTTCACTTTGCAAATGAGGCTAAAACATCCTCCTGCTCCAGATGCTGCCTGTGTGTTTGCTGCTTCTGTACAGCACGCTTTGGACTATTGACTCTTGTCTTTTATGACATTACTGACTCTTATCAGTCATTTAATTCACTGGTTTGTTCCATAAAGTTTTATGCTTGAATGGATGTGTTAATGCTGGCTACTATCTTATCTGTTTTAATTGCTCCCTACTACCGTACAAATGGCCTGAAGTAAGTACATGTCTTGCCAAGTATGTCATTTCTAGTTGAACTTCATTAATTAAATTTACATGTATATATATTTTAAAAAAATCAGATGGCTAAATATTAAACAGATTTAGCTGGAATATTATGTGGTTAATTATGTGGTTAATTTTTCTAATATAAATATGAGTGCATTTGGAACAGTTCTGAACTACCTCCATTTGTCTGGCTCTGGCTACATCAATTACCCCTGCTCCAATTGATTTTTGCAAGGGAATGGTGGTTATTTACTAACATTCCAATCAATTAGAAATGTATATTTACATTTTATTTTCCAGAAGGAGGAGCAGCTCCAAAGATCTACTCCGTATTGATTATGGGTTCAATTCTTTACATCAGCCCAGGATGCTGGGTCTCAAGCCTTTGAGCTGGAGCACTATCCATCTGTAGTATAAAGTAGCAAGGCTTTCTTTTATTCTGTAACCCAGGGGTTCTGTAAAGAGCTGGGGGTGCCAAAATGTTAGGCAGCCCAGTGAAATAAATAGCTCAGAATTTTCCTCAGGCTGCCCGTGGAATCTGAGCGCTGCATCACCATTTTACTGAATGATTTATTTTACTGGGGGGGGGGGGCTTACTCTTTTATTCTGTAACCCAGTCACGTTCTAAGTAACACTGGGGCTGTGAGAACCTAGCAAGTGCAATGTGGCTACATTTGTGTTATATTCACTTATTCTTGTGTTTGTGCTCTAGTCTGCAAATGCATGTGTATGCTCCGAATGCTAACAGTATTTAAGTGTCTTTGCTTGACTAAGTTGTCTTGGGAAGTGCAGACAGTGTGCACCCTCATGTGATTTAGCAGCAATCAAACATTTGGCACAATTTTAAGGGGAAGTTTAACTTTATATATGTTGGCTTCTTTAGAATAAAACCAACATTTTAAACATATGTCCAATATAAATTTATTGGCAGAAATATAAGGTATTTGTGTCCTGGGGCATTTCTGGGGCTGCTGCTGCCCTTTCTTATCTGGTCTGAGTTTGCCTCTTCAGTGTCAGAGTGGGTCATGGGGGGCTGCATCACTAGCGCAGGGAGTGCTGTTGCACCCTCTGCATTATAAGGCTCTCAAAGTGAGAGGTGGTTATCTGTTATACTAATTATCTTACTGAAACAAAATCATCCATACCAGCTAGGCATAGGTACTGAGACACCAAACATAATGTTTGTAGTGCAGAGTTCATTCATGGTGGCACTCATATTGCTTCCCATTACCCCACTGATCACTGCCAGCAGCAGCAGCATGAAGAATCTGCCTGTGTTCTTGCTAGTTGCAAGCATATCAGGCCTCCGTCCAGGCAGTGCTATTTAAAGACTGCTCATTAGAGCTGTGCCTTCCTACTCCGGAAAGGTTATTCTATACCATATTTCCTGCAAAGCCAGATGCTGCTCACCCTCTCTTTCAATTATAGCTATTTTGCTTTTGCCTAAGAAAAAAACTAAGCATTCCGAACCAGGGTAAAAATGTATCATCTTTTAACTACTTCTCTAAGGTAATATTTAACTGCTTCAAATCTGCTTGTGAATATTTTAGAATATTTATAGCAGTGAACCTGCCTATAATTAAAACAAACTCTACAAAGCATAAATGCCACTATGTTTTGTGGCACCTTGATGTAGGAGTTTCTTGAATTTGAATTGCCTTTGACACAAGTTACACTTGCATATCTTGTTTAATATTTTATTTCTGATGTCATTAAATGTATTAAAAAAAAACCCTTTTCATTATGGATAGAGTGATGAGCTCCAAACAGGGGCAACTGCTATGAGCCTTGCACACAGTGATGCCCTGCAGAACAGCAATTTGGACTGAAAATAGGAGATTCTGGGGCACGGGGTGGAGGAGCAGTTAGTGTTGGGGACAGTCACCCCTTGGAAGGGACTGTGGCTGTGGGATAGCAGGTATAGTAGGGAGAGATGGTGCCTATAGTAGCAGTGGGGATAATAGCCTCTGGGAAGGGATTGAGGCTGTTGGATAACAGGTATAGTAGGGAGATATGGTGCTTATAGTAGCAGTGAAATGTCAGAGACACTGCACATGCTCAATATACTCTTGGCAAAAAAATAGTTTGCCTGTCATAGAAGCTGATGCTGTTGGGCTGATTACTAAATTCTCATGCATATTGCACTGGTTACTAAGCTGATGTGTAATAATCTAAATGACTAAACAGCTATGTATTGTATATGCATTCTATATATACAGTATATTGTGAGTGGGTCCCTAAGCTCAATAACTGATAGCAGCACAGAGCATGTGCAGTGAATCGACAGACAAGATGGGAATCCATAGGGGGTATCTAAGGGGGCACAGTTTTTCATTGCTAAAGTGCTGTGATTGCCTTGGGCTGGTACAGAACCCCAAAACACTACTCAATTCTTGTTTGTTAAACTTTAGTTCCCTTTTAACTTTTCTTAGTAACAGTGTTGTGGCTTAAAACATGGAAGTATGAAACATGGTAAAACCCACTTATTTCTGCCCCCTGCGAAATAGTTCTTCATGGTCTGCACAGAGTTAAACCCTATCACACGTAGCAGACACTTTATTTTTAACTGGTAATATCAGTAGGTCAGATACTTTAATAGCTGACTTTCTATTCCCACGTGTGAGAAACAGACTCAAAACGCATGTAGAAAATATTGGTGTCTGGTTATTTATAGACTCAATTTGTATTGCTGGAGAGGGAGTTACAGAGGAGAAAAAAACATCCATCTTGTTTGCACTGAGGTCATCAGTAGTGTTGGGGCGGCAAAGCTGCGCAGAATTATCCAGGGGCCTCTTCCAGAATAAATGTTCTATTCCCTTACTCTCCGTATAGCGTACTTGTCAAGGAGATGTGTGTCTTATTATTAGCAAGCTGTCTTCGTATTTTCCCTATATAAATATATTGGTTCAAAACATACACATACAAAAACAAAGAAAAGATTGAGAAAAAAATAAATCATATTTTCTTCCTTCTGAGAAGCAGCCAGATGGCTGCAAGCATTGGCGTTAGCACAGAGCTAAAAGGGATGAGAAGCCAGCTCAGTGAAATGACTTTGTGGGTTGCTGCAACAGATGTTCATTCAAATAAGGGTCAAGAAAGGCAAGTATATCTGTCAGCAGGCAGAAAACTGGCTTGGCTTAACTAAGGTAAAAGTTGGGGTTTTGTTGTGGTCTGTCTATTAGAATTGCAACCAAAATAACATTTATTTTGTTAGTAATATATGTAACTGTGCTTTGTATGTGTTGCAGGCTTTAATAAGGATTCTAGTCTTTGGGCATTGGTATTTATCATTGGCCCCTTATTTTTCAGCCAGATATTTGTAAGGTAGGCCCATCGAAGGGCCCTTTAAATTGGCAGATAAGCTGCCAAAATGATCTGAGGGATCCAAATCAGCAGCTTAAATCTGTCCTTGTATGGCCACCTTAAAGGAAGGGGACCAAATGCATCACACATCAGCAGGCACCGCCATGTATAAAAGTAACATTTATTGAGTTATGTCTTGATTTTCAGTGACTACAAACCTCTGTGTAAAAATCCTGGCATAAGTAAGCAGCTGCTTGAAAATGCTATGGGGAAAATATGACCTTCATGCTTTGCGTTTTTAAATAATTTTTTTTCCAGAGTGACATCCACTCGTACTTACTTGAAGCTTGAATTTTCCCATTGCCTTTAATGGATTACACGAGGGTTGAAGTGGTGTAAAATAATTGCATCAAATGCGTCTTTCTGGCAATGTAAAATAAACACACCTTGATAGATTCGCCATTTATTTTACACAGCTGTTTACACCATTTTTTTCGGTGTCAGTTGTTTTAACAGCATGATAAATAGGCCCCTAAGTGTTAAATTGTTCTGTTTGCAAGTCATTAAATAGGAATTAATTTAAAGGGATGGGTTTCTTGGCATCTGCAGCATCTCAGGCTTCTCGAGCATTTCATTTGGAAATAAAGGGATACAGTTTTTTCTAGCTGATGGACCCAAACCCCATCCATTTTGTAGGTAGCTTTGCCCTTACATAGAAGTTCAGGCCTCTGAGGTTTGACTGTGCAAAATGTTTTTGTATGAGAAGTAGTAAGCTTTTTTTTTATTTTTTACTTAAAGGAAAGTTTTTCAGCAGCAGCTGAATGTCCAATTCTCTTATCTAAATGTAGTTTATCACACACATTCTCAGCTGCACAAACATCCAACATAAACACAACACAAGTGTAATGAAAGAGCAGAAAAGCACTACAGACTTGATTCAGTTAGTGACAAAGCCCTGCAACATGTGTTGAGTACATACAATTGAGCAGTCTGCTCTAAAAATAGTTTAACCGTTATGGTCAGCGAGAATTATTTATTAAAGTTCTATTTGTGTACTTTACACTGTTTCTGCTGACTCCTTTTGTCTTCTAGCCACGGGAAAACTGCTTTCCTTCGCATTTCCTTACTCCCTTTTCACCCTTACTTACATAATAGTTGTAATATACGGTAGTTGTATAATTGTATAGTAATAGCTGTCCCATGGAGTACCTGGAACGTATATAGTATATAGTGTCAACATATTTTGCATTAAAGAGATTATTTCTGCATAGGTAGAACTTAAAATCTGCGGTCCCTGCCACATTTATGCATGCTATGGTCAGTTTTGTCAGGAGCCAGTAAAGCTCCCTGAATGTTTTTGGAATGTAGGAAGAAACCAGAGTGCCTAGAGGAAGCCCACGCAGACATTAAAGAACAAACAAAATCCTTGGCCTGGCTGATAATCAAAACCTCAAGACCCCGATGCTACAAGGTAGCAATGCTTTCCAGTCTGTCCGTGAAATCATGTAATATCATCATGGAATGGAATCATCATGGAATATTTTGTAACCATACTATATAAACTAGTGCAACATGTTTCCAAATTTTATTTTGAAAAGTTCATTTTGAAACACAATATGCACAACAATTAATCTAGGGTTTGTTTATTACAATTAGTGGAGCCATTTTTGCCCTTTTTTCCAGCAAGACAGAGCCAGAATAGGAGACCGAATAAGGTGGAAGTGTTTGTGAGCATTTTGTGTATATAGAGTTTCCAAAGGAATTCATGCATCTTCTCACCTCTGTTCTCTTCTCTGGGTCACTTAGAAAAGGGGCAGTGTAGTGTTTTATGTAGAGGCAAACCTGCATAAAAAAGTAAAAAGATTTTGCAAAAGAGATTGTGTGCTGGCAGAGCATATGGAGTGCCCTCTCCAAAAAAACTAAATCCGTTATCCGTTATTTGGAAACCAGTTATCCAGAAAGTTCTGAATTATGGAAAGGCCATCTTCCATTTTAATACAATAATTCACATATTTAAAAATTATTTTCTTTTTCTCTGTAACAATGAAACAGTACCTTGAGATATAATTAATCCTTATTGGTAGCAAAACAATCCTGTTGGGTGTAAATGATGTTTAAATGATGTTTAATTAGATTTAAGGTATGGATATCCAGTTATGCAGACAGCCCTTATCCAGAAAACCCAAGGTCCTGAGCATTCTGGATAACAGGTCACATACCTATAGTAGATCAATCCATGGTGTGGTAGAGATTGGGGACATTGTTGGAATAGTAGGGCAGGGGTCAGCACATGTTATATTAGGGCATCCTTCTGACTTGTTGTTTCCTGTGGTCTCATGACCTTCCTACCCCCAGGCATCTTGCTCAGGAAGAACAACTGAGTGTTACTAATGGAAGATACTGTTAAAAAAACAGAATGTGACTGAAGAGAATAAACAACAAGCCCTGTGTAAAACATATCAGTTCTGTATAAATAAAGGATAATTGGTGTAAATAAAGGCGTTTTTATTCATGCTTAATATGCTATAATTGAGGTAGCATTCATTTACATACTCATACACACATTTCCCTTACCCACAGGAAGGAGGATACTGATATACGGATGAGGATACTGGTTAAGTTTGTGTTTAAATGTCATTTTGGTTTATTTATTAAAGAAACTACAAGCATTTTTAAATAATTTAAAGTTTAAACAGAAGACAAAAAAATGAAAACAATGTTATAATAGCTCAGTTATTGCACTAGTAAAAACAACTATACCCTGGCAGAATCTGATCTGCTAGGAATGACTTTTGTTGCATTCTGGATAAGGAAGTATAGAGAAAAGAACTTTGAGCCCCTGCAGCCTTCTAGACAGTTCTTATATGGTATCAAATTTAAGAACATATTGTTTTAGCTTGGAAGAAAAAAATAGGGAGGAATCTGGTTATAAGAAATATTTTCATTTTTAGCCATCCAAACAATCCTTTACTACATTTTTCATTAACGCTTTTCTCTTCTTTACTGTGTAAAGATTGGCATGAAGTTTGGCTTGTGACATGATAAGCAGATGCTTTATGGCGCATCTTTGGTTACACCAATGTGTGGAAATGTTCCTATATATAGCAGAGGAATGTTACAAATTCCCCTCTATGTAGTAGTGAGCTGTATTTTTAGTGCTAATCTTTTTGAAAGGGAAACTGTCACCATTATAAATATATTTCACTAATCTCTAGTGGATGTTTCATGAATCTGTTTTACAAATAGTGTTTGTTTTTATTTTCCATTACAGTTGTCTATGGATTTTATATATATATATATATATATATATATATATATATATATAATCAGGAAGCTTATTAATAAATAATTTATAGTTTAAAACCTATAAGAAAAAATGTAAAAACTAATTGTAAAAGAATTATGAAATATTGCCTGCAGTTTAAAATGTGTGTTTATACCAGTGAGAGTTTCCCTTTAAATTGGAAACACATAACCCTCCAAGGGGATCTCATTATCATTACTATCATTAAGGGAGCCATTTACTAAGGGTTTTTTTTTTTCCGATTCAGATTTTTAGCGCTAAAAGTTGCAATAAAAAAATGGCTAAAAATCTGAATCCGACAATTTTTCAGCTATAACTTGCTAAGATCATGTAGAAGTCTATGGCAGATGTCCCTTCCTTGGAGGATAGTTCTTTTACTTTGAAACCTTAGAGGATTTTTGATGCTGTTTTTTTTGTGCAACAATTCACAATGTCATAGTTTTAATGTGACAATTCATAATTATTATGACTTTTCTGCAACTTTTCCTGCGTGGACTTTTTCATTTCAGATTCTTTAGTAAATGCCAGACATTCGTGGAAACAAGTTTATTCGAATTTTAAAATAAAACAATGAGAAATGTTAGAGCTTTAGCAAAAAGCTTTTTTGTGCTAAAGCTAGTAGTTGACCTTTAAGTCAAGTATATTATATAATATCAAATTCTTGGCAAGTTTTCAATTGGTCTTCATTTTTTTTTTCATTTTGTATAGTTTTTGAATTTGCCGCCTTCTTCTTTCCAGCTTTCAGGGGAGGGACACTCACCCCTGCAGCTAAAAAACTATTGTTACTTTTTTATTACCTGTCTTTATATTCAGGCCCTCTCCTATTCATATTCCAGTCTCCCATTTAAACCACTGCCTGGTTGCTAGGATTTAAATCCTATCAACCAGATAGGTGCTGAAATTCCAAGCTAGAGAGTTGAGCAAGAAGCTGAATATTTCAAAAACCACAAATAAAAAATGAAGACCAATAGCAAATAGTCTCAGAAGAAGGTGAACAACCCATTTAACAACATTTTGCACATCTTGTGCCATTTTTATTATTGAACAAGGTTAATGTAATACATTCTCATATATTTTGCAATGGCTAGTGCTGTATCTGCTCTTCAGGAAATAATTATTGGCCATTATATTTTTATGTATGTTGATAGGTGTGAACACCACCTGATCCCTATTTATCACCGCTTTAACTGATGCAGGCTCATTTTATCAGTAATAAGAATCATGCTAGTACTTCTAGCTAACCCTCACCATCATATTTCTTTAAAAAATTCTTAGCCCACCCACTAGCCCAGTGCTATATACAGGTCTGGCACTCAAACATGCTGATCTTAATCTGTAGGGACAGCGGAATTCATCATGTTGGAGTATTGGGTCTGTAAGTAATCATTGGTAATCATTGGTACGAAACGCGCAAGGCTTCTTTTGTTCTTTTATAAATGTATTAAATAAATTTTATATATTTTTTACTTATAATATGGCTGCTTTTTGATATATACTTTTGGGAAATCAGAGTGCCTGCCAACATTTTTTGCTATGTGATTTTCTCTGTAAGTATTGATTGGAGGGTGGGATTCAAAATAATTACCTGCATTGTGAAGGATCATTTGTAGGAACATATAATTTAAAACTAAAGCTAATGTATTAGAGCATAGATTTTCTTTTCAAGAAACTTCTTCCTCTTCTACTTTTTCAGTTCAAGTCTTGGAGAGCCAACTTTTCTTATGTGTCTCTTTGACTTACAAGTGTTACAGATCTCTGAAAACATAGGCGTTTAGCCATTTAGCCATAGTTCAAATATATTTTTACCACAAATCTGACCTGGTCTTTGTGATGTATCTAGGAAAACAAATAGACTTACTCCCTCTGATCTTTCCCTTATTGGCCCCTCTTTCTAGTCCCACAGAATTACTGGAATAATTATTTCCTAAATTACAGTTCCTGAAGCAAAATGTTAGCATGTGCTGGCTAACAATGCCTTGATTTAACATGTATATGAAGTCCTGTACATTTTTGGTGTTACTAGCTTTTAAAGCATGGCATAGGATGCAACATGGCTGCTCCTTTTTATATTATAAAATGACAAATGCAGAAATCTTACTCTGCAGAGTAACCTATGCTCATATATTTAAGTGAATATATAGAGAGTCCTGCTTATAACCAGGGCATGTATATCCTATAAATTCAGCCAAAATTATTTTACCAGGCAACAACAGCACTCTAATGTATTTCAATTACTTTTCCTCAGGATGAAGCATGACGGTAATGTGAGTCAGCGCTCATGTTTGTGATTCCTTCATGTATTCTCAGCATTGAAAGAACAAGAATCGATCAGGTAAATGCTCATTAAGTCACTGGTGCCATTAATTGTTTTTTTAAAGCGGTTAGTGTTCTATTCTGAAGATTGGGAGCGATCTGAGAGTAGTAGATGGTTTCCTGTTTCCTTTGTACCCTATACTCTATCATCCTTTTGCAGCTGGACATATTCCTTAAGCAGATTATATCTATTTTGTGTGCTATTTCTAGATATCCCCATGCTGCGGCCGGCAGAGACTGTTATTGGCCATTTACTTGCAGAGTATTTTTAGTGAATTTCGCAATAAATAACTTTAATCCAATTTTGCTGTGTTGTAACCTGTTTGGACTATAAGGAAAGTTACATTAGTAATAATTCTCATTTTGTTAATGGCTTCGTCTTATGAGTTATGAGGGTTATGGCTTTGTGGTGAAACCAGATCTATTTTTATTATTGATATTATGCTTGTTCATATTGCAGTTGCTGAACTCCAGCGAACAAATCCTGTAGAGCAAAGGTTGAGGCTGCCCCTAGGGGTGAGGCTCAAAGTAGTTCAAGGGGCATCCAACCGAAAGGTCATTTTTTAACTAAAACTTAAAGGTCAGTGCTTTTATTCAGCTATAAAATACATCTGAAAACCCAGCCCGAAGATCACTACCATGTGTACCTTAAAAAAAACAAAAAAACATTTTGATAACTATATATACTTTTTTCTAAACATTTTCTTTTTTTAAGTACACATTCAGAACAAGAAGAAATGTGAGACAGAATATGTCATGGAAGATGGAATATTGGTACTAAAGGGTTAAACGACAGGGATTAAAGATATCTGAGAGGTGTCGTTATTTTCCTTCATTAATTACCAAAGTGTGAGTCACACCTCAGTGCTAAAACCCTCACTTAACAGACTTTTCGTTCTAAAAATAGTGACTCTCGTGTTCAAGCCTCGAGGCTTTTTCTCTTTGTAAAAGTGTTACTGGTGGGTGCAAGAGTTTTAATAGCACCCTTTTAGCACTAGCACCATAAATCACAATGGGCCTTACTTAGCAAGTACTAACTGCAGGGCATATTTAAAGAGCTACCATTATCATTTCTTACTTTTTAACCTTATCTTTTAGTTAAAAAAAACTAGTGAAACAAGTGTGTTTATTTTGTTAGGGAACTCCTCTGCAATTAGTATAGATATTGTTATACATAGTTTATATATGTAAGTGTATAGATAGGTCATTATGAGTGTGTGTATATATGTGAACTGGGGTTTGTTAGGAGGGGTTGGACTTGGTGGACTTTGCTATTTTTTTAACCTAGCTTAACTAGGTAACTATGCATGTGCTTTATCATCAGTTTTGTTGTTTCTGTGGGACACACTACACTAGCTACTTGTAGCCTTTGTAGCCTATGTTCTTAGCCCATTAAGAAACCATAAAACATATTAATATGTCACTATTTAGCCAGTTATTGCTTCATCTGCAGAGTAGCTGTTACAACAAATGTGAATGATTGACTGTACAGGGGCAGTTTGCATGATGGTGGGAAGCAGCAGGCCAAGCTTTAGGATCAATGGATGGTTTAATAAAAGTGAAATAAGCTTGAATGTCAGGTTTAGACACTGCTGATGGATATATAGGCAACTGTCCAGCCTAGATGCTTCTTGTTATCCTAGCATAAGTCAAGGGATATTATACATGTGTCTGCCAAGCAGTTTGGACCTACCACTTTCAATTTAGTCTATTAGGTCTGAGTTGCAAAGTCTTCACTGAGTAGTTATCTATTTTTTTTATTTTTTTTCTTAGCATAGTAAAGCAACTGCAGATAGCACAATCTAGAATGAGAGCGTATATTTGGGAAGGCAAGATTCTCATTAAGAAACTGTGACACTTCCCCCCAGAATCTCTGTATCACATGAAACAGAGTGCCTACATCACTTCTGCACTTGGGACATTGATTGGACACATTTTCATAAATTTTGGCCAGGTGATAGGGGGCTAAGTACACTCTATTTCTGTAACCAGTTTTAGGTCATTAGACCACATCTCAAGCACAGAAATATCACTCTACCATTTAATCTTGGTTTTCTCTTGAGGAGAGGGTCATTATATATTTTTAGTGAACTTTTTGTATTGGGGTCTAACCCTCATAACAAGTGTTACACTTCCATAAAAAAATGTTCCATATAAAACAGTGTACTATTTACATTTACAACAACAAAATTCTAAATAGTGGGTTGTTTGTTTGCTGTGCTATAATGTCTGCTGCCCAATCTGCTCAAAATACCTTTTGGACACCATTGAATTAGGTTTATTCTACTGTCAGACACCTTTATCCCTTTTTACAAAACTGCTTTCCTGTAAGAAAGTAATTATTTTCAGAAATGAAAATGTGTTGGCTACTCTAAAGCATATATACACTTCTTACTTCTTGATATGATTCTACAGGTTTTCTTAGATTTGGATGGCTGTATCATGACATTTAGGGCATGATTTATGAACCCTGGAGCATATGTGTTCATGTAGTCACTTGCAGAATCTGTGAGTGAGTTCCTGAATTTACAAGTTGTAAGGATACTTGTCTGTTTTTCATCCATTTCAGCAGCAAGCCAAAGCAACTGATTGCAGAAACTCACAGTTTTTGCAAGCGATTGCACAAGGGTTCATATATCGGGCCCTTAGTTCAGTGTGCAGCTTTCTTACCACAGGAATGATATCTTCATTACTTCCAAGGAACAGAAACTTGTTTTAACAAGCTTTTAGGGTAAATATAAGAAAATATCAATTTGTAGCATTTTGTATAGAATCAAACATGACAAGCCTAAGTTGTTTTTGGGTGGAGTTCCCCTTTAATTTGTGTCCTCTGAGAAAAAGGTTAAGAAACACAGAGAATAGTGGTGTCACCAGGTGTTGGTGAAATGGGAGCCTGGGGTGGCAACTACGTCGACCACGGTCCACCAGTCGATCCCCCGTGGATTTCTGTTGGACAGTCGATCGCGACCGCAAAAAGTGTGGCCACCCCTGGAGTAAACCAATTGCTTACTACTCATGGAAGAAATGATTCTTTACTGTTGGTTGTTATTTCAGTAAGGTGCAGCTTGTTCGATTCTGTGTCCATTTCTGGACATACACTCCTACAACTTAAGTTATAAATTTAACAATAGCTGATCCTTTTGTGTTTTTTTTATCCGACGTGCGTTGTTCTCATTTTCTTTGCAAAGACATTTTCTATGCTGCTGTGTTCTTTTCGGTAGGTGCAGCCATCTAATAGATGTTATTTTAGGCATGGGATACAAATTATTTTATGCAAATTATTCTATATTTGTAAGATGGTTTATATTACTTTATCCTGTTTTGCCTTTGCAAGTTGACTTGACTCATGATAAGTAAACATACTCAGCTGAGGTGAAAAGTATTGTATTGTGCTTGCAGTATTTTGTCTACCTTTTTTTTTTAGGAAAATGTAAAGCTGTTTATTGCAGGGGCTTCCTGTACATCTGTTTTTATATGAATAAGTTCTGGCTGCCACCTGCTTGGTTTTGACCCAAACAGTTCGGTTTTTCTAAAGGCTGTTCAGTTCTTAGCTCTCTATATGGGGTTCAGCCTTGTAAAACCCAAACAATAATCTGGCCAGTAACCACCTCTTTTGTCATAGCCTTGCCTCCAAAACACACAAACCTGCCATCAACAGCTTTATCTGCCCCATTTATAGCTAGGTATCCATGAGAATTATTGGAAGGCTGATTGCCAAATTCTATGCCCTCTCCTGAGACAGAATGCTGTTGGTTGTGCAGAGAAAATTAGATTTATTGGACCTGGATTTAGGGCTGTGCCCTGAAACACCTGTATGCAGAATACTACTTTCTGTGTACATAGGAAGCCAAAGAGGCATACAAGGCATCATTTACATGACTAATCCCACAGTTGTTCAAGAAAACATTATCTTTTCCTTTCTTGTGTCATAACAGGTTTATATGTACCGTATAGCAAGTTGCGAGTTAAAGGGGTGGTTCACCTTTAAACCAACTTTTAGTATGTTATAGAATGGCTAATTCTAAGCAACTTTTCCATTTTCATTCAAACATGAAATAAATCCAATAGTTTTTCCACCAATATGGATTCGCATGACTTAGTTACCATCAAGTACAAGGTACTGTTTTATTATTACAGATAAAAAGGAAATCATTTTTAGAAATTAGAATTATTTGCTTAAAATGTTCTCTATGGGAGATGTCCTTCCTGGGTTTTCTAGATAACAGCATCTTTGTAAAAATATATTAGACATCAATAATACAGGCATGGGATCTAAGTTATTACCTAAATATATTGCGCGCATTATTATTTATTTGTAGATCTTGTATAATATGTGTTATATTTAGTGCTGGGATTATAGCAGTAGTCCATTTCTCAGGACTATAATGTACTGCATTGTGGACAGCAATACAAGGTACTTTAAAGGGGAAGTAAAGGTAAAATCACTGGGGGTGCCAAAATGTTAGACACCCCCCAGTGATTGTAATTGCTTAGCTTATACCTCGGGTTGGTGCCCCTGTTAGGAGAAAACAGCACGAGGGCGGGTTAGTTGCAGTCCAAAGATCTGAGGCAAATAGTGAGAAGGCTTGTTGACAAGAGGTGTATTTCTATTAGAGGGGTGCAAGTGATGGGCTTGGCTGTTGCCTTTCTTAAGATTATAAGGCTCTAAAGATCAAAATAGTTTAAAGGATAGGAGAAAAAGAGTGATGTGGGAGGTCATTAGAAAGATTTCTCAAAAACAGACAAAAGGGAATATGTTTGTGTGCAGAAAAAGAGACTCCTGCTACTGCATTAAAAAAGAACTAAGCTTAAATAAAGGCATAGGGCAGAAATGTTGCACATTATGTTTTGGGTTTCTGTACCAGCCCAAGTCAACCATGGCCCTTTAGTAGGGAAGATCTGTGCCTCTGAAGATGCCCCCAGTAGCTCTGTGCTGTTGTCAGTTACTGAGTTTAAGGACCAACTCTGTATAATGTTACAATATAAGGCTGATTAGTAAATAATACAGAATATTAGTACATGGCAGCTCAGATACCAGAGAAATGAACATGATAATGTAATAATCAGCTCTGTAGTATCAGTTTATATGAAGGGCCATTTTTATTTTCTGCTTGATAATTTGTGACAACCCCTAAGCTTAGCTTCTCAACTGCTGCCCAAAGCGCACTGAGCATGTGAGTGTCATTGACACCTCTAACAAGATGGGGGGCTCCCGTGACAACTGTGAAAGCCTGGATCTTTAGCCTGGTGCATTACATTAAATACATTATATAAAATGTAATTTCTAGCCATATTCATTTTTAGGGGTTCTTCTTAAAGGACAGATGGAAGGGATGACAGGCCAATGTGCAGTAGCCTGCAGGGCATAATTCTACAGCAGTCAGTTTGGGAGTAAATTAGTTGCTATGTTAGCAGTAGCAGAGCAGAGACAATATCTTAGCTATGTTTTTGAAGAAGCAGTATGTTTTATTTTGTGTTTTAGTGAGACTAGATTTAAAAAAAAAACTAAAGGCTAAAATTAATCAAATTAAACTGGCAATTTTTCTATTAGTGGTTAGTGATGTCACTAGTGATGTAATTTATGTAAAAATGGAAACTTTGTTTCTTTGCTGGAATGTAGCAGGCTTCTAGAACAGAAGTTCCAGCGTGTATTGTGGTTAGGGCTGGCATGAAACCAGAATTTAACACAAATTAGAGGATATCAAGTTAATTTTCCACTTGTAGGCAAATTAGAGTTCTGATTTTGTTTAGTCTGTGGCCAAAGTTTTTGGACACGTGTATGTTGTTCAGCTGTGAGAATAGGTTTTTCTAGAAATTCAGTATATAAACTAAAAATAGTTTGACCCTGGTGCCAGAGCCAGGTAAAGTAGTATTGGTGCCCAAAAGTCTTTTTACATAGGTGTTTTTGTTGACTAAATTTGCTCCATTGCCTTTAGTGTTTAACAAGAGGCAGTTTAAATTAATTGTGTGACTTTCATTAATCTTTCAGCATGTTCAGCTACATACTTATATGTGTGTGTGTGTGTATATATTTATTAGATTTTTTTTTTATTTGTAATGATTAAACATTTTTTCTGGCTGTGACTTTCTCCATACATTCAGGCTCCAATAACCTTTACCTTGCTGTAGAAATCCTTGGAAAATATATAGTATGTGTGTATAGAATTATTAGATAGTTACCTTTGTGTTTAGATATGTGTTGATAAATGTATTCATCTTATGAATCCCACTCCTGATTTGAACACATCATAATGTTTGTGTAGATTCCAAACAGTGATAAGCACAAAGTGCTGTTTACTTAAGTAAAGGAGCAAGAAATTATTTTTAAGACGCTTAAGCCTCTTAATTGTGCCTCAGAAATGAGCCTGTGAAAGGGAGGGTTGTTGATGTGTTTGTCCTAATTGCCTGCTGAATAATTCACACGTACCTTTGTATCCCTGCTGTAAATTATCCATAAAGCCATAGCTTTCTCCTGGCCTCTGCGCACATCGTATTGTTGTGTAGGAGCAAGGAGAGCAGGCTGGTATTGACACAGGTGCCCTTATTAGATGAAAGAGGGAAATTCGCCAACACGCCAGGCTTTTTTATGCTCCTGATTGAAGCTGGAACATGTTCATCAAACAAAAAACATGCTGTAAGTATGTAACGGTTCCTTTTCTCACACTGAGTGTCGTTAAAACTGTGCTCCCCGTGGATTCCTGGTGTGCTCACTGTGGATTCCTGGTTATGAAATAACCAGCATTTATTTTTAAGGTTTGAGAAGAGGGCTGCCTGGCAATGTAATAAGGTTAGGGTTAGGGTCCACATTTGAGGGTGGAGGGGATAATATTACTTGTAAATGTCCAGTTTTGTGTACTATTGTCTGCTGGGGTCTAGCCTACTTTCTAAGCCTTTGGGAGGTTCACAGCATAGGCAAAAAGTACTTTGTTCCTGTTAAAAGAATAGTAACTCCAACAATGTTTAATATCAAGCAACCATTGTTTAAAGTAATGCCTATAATGTACTGTTGGCCTAGCCTGGTAAAAATTTTGTTCAGAAACGCTACTATGGTTCATATAAATACGCTGCTGGGTAGCCATTCAATCTAATGAAGAAACTATGTTTAGGTTACATAAAAAGTTCTGTAGAATACAACAGGAATACAAGCCGGACTTGGATTTCTTATTATTGAGTGCTATTCTTCATATAGATTGTAAGCTCTACGGGGCAGGGACCTCCATCCTCTTGTGTCTGACTCTTAACTTATTGCAATTGTATCTTTTATTTATTTGTGCTTATTGTAATACTTTGTATTTATCTATTTTAATACCCCTGTTTATATTAATGTATTCTACTGTACAGCGATGCGTACATAAGTAGCGCTTTATAAATAAAGTTATACATACATACATACATACATACTGCAGTCATTGGAGGTTATTGAATACAACTGCCAGAATCCCCCTGACATCCTTTGGGTAATTTGCCAGATACAGTCCAACATCAAATGGAGCCCTGCCCCAGAAGTACTGATTTCTTTTATACAGGTCATGAACCTCAGAGTTTACTTTTTAAATTTTAGATTTTAAAGAAGGCGGTACATTGTGTCTTATAATTAACACTTTCAATGACCCAAGTGTCATCACTAAACACTATTTAGAACTGAATGACATCCACCATAACAATATAATACACAAGAGCCAATGAATATCTTGCAAATTATATCCTTATATATGGCGTTTAGTGATATCATCGTGCTTAATGAAACTTGTGTATTATAAAAAATTGTATACCCCCTGTATTAAGATTTTAGAAATCATCTTGGAGTCCCATTAACTGTTTAACATTTATATGGTCAAGGAAATGCTCTGTGACTTATACAAATGATAACTGCTCCACAATTTATGTCTTTATATTTTTTAATGTAAATTCCTACTCCTCCAAGGTATCCCTCTGATGTTGGGGGCCCAGGGCAAGAATCCTCTTTGCCCTACCCTAAAACTGTCCAGTTGGTCCTGTTTATATTATATCGTCAGAGGCTTTTTTTTCTGTGTTTTGAGCTTGGCCTAGAAAATTAGCTTTGTTGCCCAAAGCATGGATGGTGACTGCTTGTGTTTACATAGCTCCCTGCAGTACATAAAATATTACGTGTATGAGAAAGCCAGACACAATGTTTTTTTTTCCACTTGCTTCAGACCTTCAGGGATCTCTCTGTTGTTTGCAGGCCTTCGCATTGCTACTGTGTTTGGGGTACAAACAATGTGCTTCAAATGAAGCAGGACAAATCTGGCATGGGAATCGATAATGCCAAACATAACAGCTTTGAAGCCCTACATGAAGCTACATGCAGTTGTTCAAAACAGATCACTTCCAATGTAGTAGCTAGCCAGTCATTTCCATATATGAAAATATTTAAGAGCCAGAAATGTGCAGTCTCAGTGTATTGCTGGAAGATACATATATATATATATATATATATATATATATATATATATATATATATATATATATATATATAAACCTCTGTCAAGAAGAATAAATTAGAATTTGTTTTGCTGTGGTTGTATATAAAAAAAAATTTCATATTAGATTTGTGCCTGGTAGGAATTACTGTGAACTGGCAGCAAGTGGTTTTCTTAAAGTGACACTGACACTAAAAACTACTCTTCAAAATATTAATGTACGCTAAGGGGTATATTTATCATGCTGTGTAAAAAGTGGAGTGAAGCATTATCGGTGATGTTGACCTGGGCAACCAATCAGCAATTAGATTTCAACAGTTAGAAAACCAAAGCAAATTGGCTGCTATGAGCAACATCACCGGCAATGTTTCACTCCACTTTTTACACAGCATGTTAAATATAACCATTAGAATTACCTAATTTTTGGCTGATAGGGATGCTTTTTAAAGTAATTGTTACTTGAAGTTCCTAAACCTGACTGTTTTGCCAACTTGACTATCACTTCCCAGCCTGTCTGTTACAGCTTCTAATGCTAACAGACTACTGCTGTACAAATATGGCAGCCCCCTCGTAGAGGAACATGAGAGATCTGATAGGTAATGTAAAAGCAATGGGCAAATACTTTTATAGCAAAATTATAAATTGCATGCATAGACAATGTTATGATATATAGACAATGTTATGATATATAGGATATATGGTTCTGGTTTCAGTATCTCTTTAAAGGGATGTTATCAACTTTGTTAACACAAGTGATGTTGTATGGATTTTCTTGGTGAATACTTAAGGGGCCATCTCAAAATGTATTGTTTGGCAATTAAATTAAATATATTTCCTTTATTTTCCTATATTTATATGAATAAACTTTTAAGATTTTTTTTTTCATTTAAAAGTGATTTTACAATTTTATGACTTGAGGCTTACAATTTAGAGGGAAAAATACAGAGGTAAAGACATGTCAGCAAGCTTTCTTTATTTTAAAACAGTTCCAATAACTTGGCTACTACTTTACCCACCATGACTATTGTACATCGAACAGCCTTAGGTACACGGGGTAGCTTTTGATAAGCAATGTATATGGGCTATCCTTAGCATGAGAGACCACCTGATCCTGCATGAGCTCTCTCCCATAGTTCCTTCCTGTTTTCAGTCAGTCTCATGTAGGAATTTAAGGGGGGTACATACTTGACTGAGATGTCAGTTTTCACATCTTATTTTTCTAATTATGCAGTTTATTGAAAGCAGCCAATATGCTGAAGGATCACAGTCACTATGTGGCCTTGGGTTTGAACCTTGTGTGGCTGAGAGACTCAGGATGGAGGAGTTTGATTTAAGAGCAAAATCGAGTCCAGTAAATTAGTCCATTGATTGGAGTCCGCACTTCGTGCTGCAGCTCCTTGATCTAATAAGTTTCCTGCAAAGCTTTCCAATGATTACATCAGAGCTGCTCCTCAGCCAACAACAATTAACATACAAAATGGCATTCAATCAATTAATGCTCTCATTTTGGGAAACATTAGCGTTCCAGTAAGTAATGCACGCCACGGCATCTAAATATACAGGCATTGTTTTAAGGCTCTTGGGTTTACACAAGGCTCCATAGCAGGGTGGGGCAAAGTGTATTTGAAGTACAATTTCCAGCATCCTACAACAGAATTTGGTTGTATTACAAGAGTATTCACCAAATGTGTAGTCTTTTTAAAAGGAAATTGTTTTATAGAGTGCTTGCATAATGAAATATCAGCATTTAATAAAGTGCTGCATCTAGTTCCTATGAAAACCTACATAAAAATAGGATATTTACCCACCCAGTGAATATGCAGGGGTGGTGTTACTTTCCATGGATAGTTTGTACTTTGTCATTTGTCTTGCTATATCTGTATACAGTATTTTAGTATTAGAAATGTATTATTTCCTAGACACAGAGCGAGTCCGGTCACAAGTGGCATTATTTATATATACTTATAACATCACTAAATACCATTCTACCACTAAGCTATCCTCTTCAAAGCAAGCCTTTCCCTTTTCAGCCCCAGAGCCATTCCTTTTTGTCACCACACCATCCCCATACATCAGGGATCCCCAACCTTTTTTTTACTCGTGAGCCACACAAGCTTAAAAAAGTTATTTGGGGATGCCACATAAAGACTGTGATTGGCTATTTTGTAGCCCCATGTGAACCACTAGACTGCAGGAGGCTCTAGGAGTAAAACTGTGTATGTTTGCTTATAAAAGTTGCCTCCAAGCCAGAAATGTAAAAATGGGCACCTACTTTGAGGTCACTGGGAGCAACATCAAAAGGAGGTGGTGAGCAACATGCTGCTCTTATGTCATGACCACTGTTTTTTTTTTAATTCAAAAGATTGCTCTGTGAGGCTACAATTTTATTGTTACTTTTTATTACTTGTTTTGCCCTAACCTGTTTATCCTTCAGTCTCTCATTTAAACCACTGCCTAGTTGCAAGGCTAAGTTGGATCCTAGCTACCAGATACCTGCTTTTTGTTTAGAAGCTCTCCCAAGCTGGAGAGCTTCTAAACAAAAAAAGTAAATAAATAAACAAGCTGGTTTAATTAACAAGAATGGGCTTTTCTGAACCAAATGATTCACAGCTTTGTGCTTATGCTGATTTTTTTTATCTATTTAAACAAAAATAACATTTGAGCTGGATATTTTTCTGCCTTGTCAGTTCACCTTCATTGGAACACATCAGACTGATAAGTTTTTCTATTTATGCTGTTTTTTCAACGTATTTGTATGGTATGAACACACAGCTGGCAGACACAGTCCTTGGTGTAAACTGTCCTTCACTAGAAAGGCGTTAGTCACATCTGTTGGCAGAATCAATGTGCGCTTTGTATCGGCTTGAATAAATAATGTTTGCATCAATAATTCAGCTAGTTATTAGGACAAACACAAATATTAAGCAACTACTTTCTCATTTTTTATTCATGCTTTGGTAAATGAACATTTTGGGTACGTCAAGGTCTTTGAGTTGACAGCAGAAACTCTAAGATACGTACGTCACAACTGGGACCAAAATATAATTCCAGAACATTTTGGGCAACCAACCTTCTTTATTCAGTCTTTATGCAGAAGTCAGGGACAGCTTTTAAATTACAGGTAGGCCCAATACATCTTCTAGGCCTAGGTGCAAAGGATGTATTAAACCAACTATCACTTTAAATCTAACTCCACCTCCTGCGTGAAGAGAGAAGGAAGAGCAGCGGATGCTAAGAGGGTATAGTGAAGAGTAAATAACGTTTGGTAGTACATATGCTCACAGGAAAGGATCTCACCCGTAGTATAAGTGGGCCCAGGTGCTCATGCCCCAGACCTTCAGCCAAAGGGAGCCATCATGGATACATCTCAAATATAGAGTTAAGGCAGGCACTCCGGTTATGGTCAAAAAAATGAAAAGCGATTGTTCATGAAAAGTAAAAGTAAAATCAAAAACCTTTTATTTAACACATGATACAGAGAGCCTACAGTGAAGAGTAACTTCATTATTTCATAAGCGGTACAGAATTTTGAATTGATGAAATTTAAAAAGTTTATTATTTCAGTATGATGAAGCTTGTATTACATTGTACCTCTTCATTTTTTCAGTATCAGCAGTCAGATTTCTTGTACTAATACACACATTTTCTTTGTAGTTTGTAGTACAGGTATAGGGCCCTTAATCCAGAATGCTCGGGACCAAGGGTATTCCGGATAAGGGGTCATTCCGTAATTTGGATCTCCATACCTTAAGTCTACTAAAAAATCAATAAAACATTAATTACACCCAATAGGATTGTTTTGCATCCAATAAGGATTATTTATATCTTAGTTGGGATCAATTACAAGGTACTGTTTTATTTCTACAGAGAAAAGGAAAATCATTTTTAAAATTCTGAATTATTTGATTAAAATGGAGTCTATGGGAGACAGGCTTTCCGTTATTCGGAGCTTTGTGGATAATGGGTTTCCGGATAAGGGATCCTATACCTGTACCCATAAGTTTGTTGTACCCATCATTTTTAACGTGTTATATTATTATAAACCTATGGACAGTACTGCAACAAAGCCCCCCCCCCCCCCATCCCTATTTTCCTAGATACCAGTGAGTAGGAGTAAACTGAATCTGTCGATTCTGCCAAATACCAAACTATATCTGAAAATTAAAAGATTGCATCAGATTCAGTTGTCCAGAGCTTTAATGCCTCATGACTTTGGGGGCAAATTCAAATCCTGCCAACTACTGTATTTTAGCATAACAAAGGATTAAATCCAGAATTGTATGGCGCATATGTAAAATCTTTGTTAAACTACAGCAGTTACCAGAATGCAGTGGTAATTGTAGTGATCTATTGGCATGGTGCTGAATTTGTTTGCCCATTTAAGTTGTTAGGATAAGTGATGTTAATAAAATTAGCAATTATTACACTAGTATATATTGCCATAGTGAAAAAAAAGGCAGTAGCAGGTACTTTCATATGTACAGCTCCCTACACCTACATCCCTGTGCTTATGAAAATTAGAGTCAACTGCTGAAAAAATCTATGCAAGTGATCCTGGTATCCTCATTTTGGTCAAGTTTTCCATCTAATGAAATTTTTTTTCACTATGTAAACTAGTACAGACCTGCATTATTGTAGTAGATTTGAGGCATCTGAAAAACTCCTTGTCACCAGCATCCAGATAATAGATCCCATACCTGTACAAATAAAGCATGTAAAGCTCATGAACAGTTTAAAATCCCCATTAAAATCACATCTAGGGTGGCACCCACTTGGTGTCCAGGATCTCAAGTTGGACAGTGCTGTTTCACCCCATAAAATGATACAATATGCACGCATGACATGCAGTAATCAAAATGTACCTTGTGACTGTATTAAAATGATGGAAGGAAAAACTCTCTTTGCCAGCCAAAATTTACTTTATCTGTCTGGTGGCCCCTGTCCAGTCCATTTTCAGAGTGTGTAATCTAGATTAGATACTATAGGTATAAGAAACAGATTTTAACAATAGAGACTGCTGTTATTACATTTGTTTATATCATATGTTCACTTTTTCCTGTAGCTTTTTCAGTTTCTTGAGACATAAACAAGTGAATTTCAGTTAAATTACTTAACGGAAGGAAGTGGTAAGGGAGATTCTTGTTCAAAGTAAGAACTCACCCATGTATGTGATGATGAGAGTGATGTAACATCAACAAGATAATACATTGTGATTTGCTACAGTCACTACATGTCTGTCTATTTCAGAAATGCAACCACCATCATTCCTGTAGCCTATGTAATTTCAGAATGATGAAGTTTGGGGTTCAGAAACAATTGGAGAACCATTGTTTTAGGTTATTGTCTCTGATATGCAGGCCCCGGACCGGCAATCTGTGGATTCTGTCAAATGCCAGAGGGGCTGCAGTAAGATGTGCTTGCAATGCTAGACCTATTTTGAATCCCAGTCCAAACCTGCTGATATGATAGCTAGCCTCTGGTTCTGCAACAATTTCATCAAATATCATTTTTTGTTTTAGTAAACATAACCATATGTGAAAGGAAAAGCCACTACTCTCAGAAACATTGTCTATAGCCTTATATATATTTCTATATAACATATCTGTACATTGGGTGCCTGAAATTAAACTTCTAGAGGGCTTGGACATTGATAAATATAATTTTTAATCACTTTGGTAGAATTGTCTTGATTGACCAACTAGATAGAATTGTTTAGAAAAATTGCTTACTGGCAGTTTTCCTGTGGCATTTGCAGTTTAATCTTTGATACGTCTGTCTCATCATTTCATGGTTATATCTGCTGGTGTTTGTGGTGTAAGGTTACCAGATTTTCGAAGTGAAATTCATGGATAGGAAGGAAACTGTGGTGCACAGTCACCGACTGCCATATACCAATATCACAGCCACACATTCTAATCTAATATACAGTATTTCCCTAGAAATGCTCCAAAATAATTTTATACATAATGCCAAACCTAAAACAATAGTGCAAGCAATATTTGAAGAAACTAGGTGAAAGAGCCAATGATCTCAGCTGTTTTAGACAGTGTTTATAATGCAGATCACATACCTGTTAGATGTAGTTGAGTAGGGCAACAAAGTGCAATGGAGGGGGCGCTTCATTCAGCAAGAGAAGTGCTTGCATGGGAAGTTTGGAGGAGGGAAGTGACAGAAGATCACTACTCACAGGGACAGCTGGGACAGTTTTCAGAGGCAGGGGTGCTTGCTGGGGTCAGTTTCCACGGGGACAGGGAATCTGATGTGGGGTCAGTCCCCATGAAACAGGGACTGATGGTAACCTCATTGTGGTGAGCAAACTGCCAGAAACTAATAGTGATCAGTAAATGTAAAGACTGTGGTCCACATGTATGGCATGCTTATTAATATGTGTGCGGCTGGAGTAACTGCATACACTGAGAAAAACACAGGAAATTATTATTATTGCTTATTTGGAAAGAACAATTGCACTCCTGCATTATATGTTTAGCTATTGCTTGGTAAACCCCTGCAAGCATTTTGCCATTTATAAATGATGGAAGAAACAGCGTGAGCTGTAGCATAATTGTTCAAGATAATAAAGAAAGCTTAAAAATGCCCTGCAGAGTTTTGACCCTGTACTCATAGACAGATAAAACATAGTATAAATACTGTATTAATAGCTGTATGTAATGTCCCCTTTGCAGATATCATGGATGTTACTCTGTAAGTGGCAAGGTCTTTATTTGTGCATTCTTATGTATCTGTCTCTTAATGAGTTCCGGGCTTTTAATGTTGAAATTAATATTTTAATACCCCCTTTCTGGGGATCTGAGGTAAGGCAGATTAGAGCTGTGTTCCCATGACACTCCCAACACCAATCAATAAAATCTTTCCATCTCAACTGAAATGAAAGTAGAGAGGAGTCATAATTACTGGAACACAAATCTCAATGCAGCAATTATCTTCATTAATATCCACAGGACCTCTGCTTTGCAAATAACATTAGAAATGCTTTGCCAGCACTGGCTGGGATGAACTCATCGCAAAGTTTCCCATGTTTTGATGGACTGCTAGAGCCTGGGTTTCCCTACCCCATGGTCCCTGTGAGCCCAATAGCTGGAAATTCAATCTGGGATCTTAATTGCTGTGTAAGTAATTTATGTATTCCACATTATTTTTTTTTCCAGTTTGGCATCTTTTAACTAGGAGTATAGTGTCTATATGCAGAACCATATAAGGACAAATTGGGCCAAGCAGGTGAATTAGTAGGACCAACACAATACTTATAGCACTTCTATTGTTAACATAGGTGAACAGTGTACTTCTGCCTTTGCACCTATAAATTGTGAGCATGGGTGCAAAATTTCTCAGCAGGCGCAACAAAGTCTGGGGAAAAACAGTTTTAAGTTGAATTTTCTGTTGTAAGTCCTGATCACAGACAATGGATAGGTCCCATTATCCCTCATAAACTCTTGGATTGTGTAATTTATAGTTCTACAAGTGCGTATAAAATAATTTTGAATACACTCTGCAGTTTAAAGCTGCAATAATACAAATGTGTGAATGAGATTGGAATAGGGATGTCATAACAATATGTCTTCCCGGATAGCACAACTTAATCGCTTGTGATTGAGAAAAATTAAGTCACAGTGACTTCGCAGCAGCATACTACAAGCATTTTTGCTTGTAGTATGCTGCTGTTTATAGGAATATAAAGTTATTAGAAAACTTACTTATAACAGTGTGTACTGGTCTTTTAATGGCTGCAACAAAAACGTTGGTTTGGTTGTCAGTACAGTGGCTGGTGCATATTTGACACTGCATGTGCCATTGTCCTGTATGTGTGGTTGTTAAAAGTTGTGGCTATGTCCATAGAAAGGAGCAAGTGCTATAAAAAATGCATTGATTTTGTTGTGTGTGTCTGTAGGTGTCTGTATTAGATGTGTGTCTTTTTCAGATATCATTTTTATGGTCTAGTCACCCATAGAAACCATTCATCAGGATGCATTTACTGGTTACCTGTTAAAAAATATCTTATTAGTCACCATGGGCTACTGTACCTCTTCAAACTTTGTGCCTTTTTATTGCATTGAGGGGTAATCTACTCCTCTGTTTGGGCATTTGCAAAGGATGGTGGATGGTCTTTTTGCAAAGGATGGTGCTAATATGGAGAGCTTCAGTAGATTAGTATAAAATACATACATATTTATCAACTCTGGTATATTGGAGAATTAATTTCTTACTTTGTATTATATTGGACACTTCTTGTGTGGAAAGACATTATTCACACTTATATCTGCTGCTTGAATGGTCTCAAGATTTAAAAGGTCCAGGCCAGTCAACAAATCATGGACCACCCCTGCTTCAACCAGTTATTTGTGTGTTATGTGGGAAAGGGATCTTCAAACTTTGGTACTCCATCTGTTATATGTGGTACCTAAGTATTATGAACTGGAAGAAATTCACAAAAAGTGGCGTTTGGACACATTTTGAGTTAAATTGCAGTAAAAATGTTAATTTACATCAGAAAATTGTTAAACAACAAATCTAACAATTGTCAGAACGCCATTTTTGTTTTTATTCCACTCTACTTCATAAATGTTTTTTTAACATCAAACATTTCAACCATTAACTCCATCTTTCTGAATCTAAGTTATCATCTCTAGCTAAACTGAGCAATTAGCTCTAAAAAATAATCAACTTCAGATTGGTGTTAAGTTGTACTCTGGAAACTTTATGAAGAAATTAGGTGATCCAGAATCCAGATTCGCTGAAGTGGTGTTCTGGAAAGATGATTGGACTCCAAATTGTGTAAAACAGCAGTGTTCACAAAATGGAGCAAGGCTTTTGTGAATTTCACTTTATTTTTACTGCAATTTAACTTGTGTTTTCATATGCTTTACTGCAGTTTACATTTACTCTAGTTTTGGGCATTGCACATCTAGCTGTATGGCTGGTGAAAGACAGTGTTATTAGTCAAAATGTATAATCCTCTATGGCTGCCCTTACTGAAGCAGCAACAAAACATGAAATGGTGTAGATATTTAATAATAATTACCAGTTGTGTATGACTTTACTTCCAGCCACCTCCAGGCCAAAACTTACCCCAGGTCGGTAAAAAAAAAAAATCGATATTTGTTGTATTGCACATCACACAAATGCAATGTTTCACGTTTCTCTGCTTCATATTTGTATAATTAGCTGCAGTCTGCAGAAATGGTGTGACCCTGCAAATGAGGTGTTTGCTGCTAATTATATTGTTAGTTAGGTTTATACATGTTTTTAAATAAAGTGTTTGGGGATATGGTGCTGGTATATCATGTATATCATATAGTGCTTGTGTGTAGTATTTGTTTGTATAGTAACCAGGGTGTGAATACAATAAGTGCCAAATGGGTTCCTCTCCCAAAAAATTTATAGTCTGTTTGTTTGGGTTTTATGCGCCCAAAATAGCAATGGAGGCTAGATGAAAGCAGAACTGCAGGTTGGTAAATGTAGCCACTAAATAAAGAGAGAGTGACAGAAAAAAACATTAAGTGGTATTTGACTATTAAAGGGAAAATATACACATGAACCTATTTAGTTGGGGTTATGTGAAAAAGGTACATAAACACAATATGAACATCCAAAAATAAGGTTAGCAGATCACTTGAAAAATCAAGGACACATATAATAAATGATGCTGTAGGGCTGCACTGATTGCATTTAAATTGAACTGCACAATCATTATAGCCCTTTTAACTACATTTTCTATATCAGGAATCACTTTGAGATAAAAAGTGTTGGTAAATCACACAAGCATTAAAAAAGTTCTTTGGGGATGGCAAGTAAGGGCTGTGATTGCCTATTGGGTAGCCCCATGTGGACTGCTAGTCTGCAGGAGGCTCTGCTTGGAGTAAAACAGAGACTCTGTGCTGCCAAAACTTGTCTCCAAGCCAGAAATGTAAAAATGGGCACCTACTATTTTTTTTAATTTATTTTTTAAACAGACGTACCTAATTCCACAGATTGAAAGGAAACCATAATAGTCTGTGTCTACTAATAAAGACCAGTTCCTCCCCCTTCCTTAGCCTCACAGTGTTAATGTAACCCCTCTCTCACACTTGCTTTTTTCTATTGTAAAGAGATAGATGATTTCCTTAGTGGGTGGTGCACAGATTATCTAGAAAGCAGAGGGGTTTTAAAGGAAAACTATCCCCCCAGAATGTATACTTTACCAACAGATAGTTTATATTATGGTGAGTGACCTATTAAAGAATCTCGCCAAACTGGAATATATCTATATATATCAGTAAATATTGCCCTTTTACATCTTTTCCTTTGATCCATCGTTTAGTGATGGGCTGAGTGCTCCCTCATAAATCACATGACTTTAACTGTAACAGAAAGAAGCATGGAAGCAAAAGACAGAACTCTGGCTGATGGGGCCTAACATGTATGTGTGCCTTGGCTTGTTTGTGTGCACTGTGAATCCAATGATCCCAGGGGGCAGCCCTTAATTCTTAAAATGGCAATTTTTATAGAGATCTGCATTGTTTGGGGGTATAGTTTTCCTTTAGGTCCCAGAGTTAATCACGTCACAGTGGAACATAGTGAGGGAGGGGTTGAATCACTCTGTAAGCCTCATAGGGGCAGGAGAACTGGTCCCTGTATTCACTATCTATCATGGTTTCCTTTCAATCTGTAGAATAATGTATGTCTGAGTAGGAAAAAAGACCACCTTGTACACTTTACGGTAATTAAGCCAGATCGCTGCATGTAAAGTGTTTTCTCCTTTGTTCTGGATTAACTCTTTTACTGCCAAGCACGTATGGCATACGTGCTGGCAGTAAAAGGGCTTAAACGCCAACGACGTGTCTCATACGTCGTTGGCGTTTAAGCGCTGCCCTCTGCAGCGGCGGCATGTGCCGCCGCTGCAGAGGGCTTCTAACAATGACAGCCCCCCTGGGCAATGTGCCAGGGGGGCTGTCATCAGGGTCCTGCGAGCCGATCGCTCGCAGGACCCTCCAGGAAGCAGCAGATGCGATCGCATCGCATCTGCTGCTTCCTGCTTCCTCCCTCTCCCCCAGTGCCGGCCCAAATGAGCAAGGAGCGATCGGGTCTTCAGGAACAGGTAAGGACTTTTTTTTTTATTGCATTTACACACTTTTACACACTTATACACACATTTACATACATTTATACACACTTACATACATTTACACACACTTACAGCACACATTTTAGCATTTTTTTATTTTTTTATTTTTTTATTTTTTTTTTTCATTTTTCACACTTTTATACACTTATTTACACTCATATACACACTTACACACTATCACACAACTTTTACACATGTACACACATGTATACACAAACACTTTGGCTTTTTTTTGTTTTGCTTTTTTTTTTTTTTTTTTTTTTCATATTACCACTTTGTTTTTATTTTCTTTTACCTAAAAACTGTTTATTTTGACAGCGTAACTATTGGATCAGATATTCTGGCCACTAATTACACTGTCATGTAACTTATTTTGTTGTTTCACTGATTTGCACAATTTTTGTGGTTTTATCACATTTTATCCCTATATAAGTGTTCCTGATCTGTTTTTAGCGTAGCTTTGCCAGGTGTAACTTTGGTGTACAAAAATAACTTTGCCTATTTTGAATTCATCAGAATGTGTACTTTCCAAAAATATATGGTTTTCTGGGGGTCACTGTATAGTTAGGGGGGGTTACTGCACATAATACACTGACAGGGGGCTCTGTGTGCAAAAGCTGAGCTGGCAGGCGAGAAATCCTTATGCGCTATTTTCATTTTGGGTTCAGTACATACCGCAGACTTTGGTATATCTATGCATATTGGGCATCAAACTGTTCAGTAGGCCTCTGGTGTTCCTATTTGGGGTGACTTGCCTTTGTACGCAAGAAATTGTGTGAGATAAATGCGGCAAATTGCAACATTTTTAGGCGATTTTCTGAAATGTCATAAAAACCGATAACTTTAGGAAAGCTTTGCGGCTTGGTACTTTGGTGTAGAAAGGACTCTTTACCCTTGTTGGATTTGTCAGAATGTGTACTTTCCAAAAATATATGGTTTTGTGGGGGTCTCTGTATAGTTAGGGGAAGTTTTGGCACATAATACACTGACAGGGGGCTCTGTGTGCAAAAGCTGAGCTGGCAGGCGAGAAATCCTTATGCGCTATTTTCATTTAGGGTTCAGTACATACTGCAGACTTTGGTATATCTATGCATATTGGGCATCAAACTGTTCAGTAGGCCTCTGGTGTTCCTATTTGGGGTGACTTGCCTTTGTACGCAAGAAATCGTGTGAGATAAATGCGACAAATTGCAACATTTTTAGGCGATTTTCTGAAATGTCATAAAAACCAATAACTTTAGGAAAGCTCTGCAGATTGGTACTTTGGTGTAGAAAGGACTCTTTACCCTTGTTGGATTTGTCAGAATGTGTACTTTCCAAAAATATATGGTTTTGTGGGGGATCTGTATAGTTAGGGGAAGTTTTGGCACATAATACACTGACAGGGGGCTCTGTGTGCAAAAGCTGAGCTGGCAGGCGAGAAATCCTTATGCGCTATTTTCATTTAGGGTTCAGTACATACCGCAGACTTTGGTATATCTATGCATATTGGGCATCAAACTGTTCAGTAGGCCTCTGGTGTTCCTATTTGGGGTGACTTGCCTTTGTACGCAAGAAATTGTGTGAGATAAATGCGGCAAATTGCAACATTTTTATGCGATTTTCGAAAATGTCATATAAATCTGCAAACTTAGGAAAGCTTTACAGCTTGGTACTTTGTAGCAATAAGAAATATTTACCCATTATAGATTCGGGGGGATGTGTATTTTCCAAAAATATATGGCTTTCTGGGGTGAATGTACTTTTTTTGTAGCATTATCCCACATAAAGGATGTAAATGTGTTGATTTTGCAGGAGCTGAAATGATAGATCATATGGGGGTATGTTCCCATTGGGGCCCCTACATGCCACATACTTAGGTAAACCTATACATATTGGGCATCAAACTGTTCAGTGGACCCCTGGCGTTCAAATTTAGGGTGTTTTATCTTGGTACCTAACACTATGTGGGAGATAAGATGCTGCAAAGTGGAAGCTTTGAGGGGATTTTTGGAAATGTCATCAAAATTGCTAACTTTAGAAAAGCTGTGCGGCTTGGTACTTTGGAGTAGAAAGACATGGGTACCCATTTTAGATTCGGGGGAATGTGTACTTTCCAAAAATATATGACTTTCTGGGGTGAGCGTACTTTTTTGTAGCTTTATCCCACATATAATGATGTAAATGTGTTGATTTTGCATGAGCTGAAATGACAGAAATGACAGTATATATGGGGGTATGTTCACATTGGGGCCCCTACATGCCACATACTTAGGTAAACCTATACATATTGGGCATCAAACTGTTCAGTGGACCCCTGGCGTTCAAATTCAGGGTGTTTTATCTTGGTACCTAATGCTATGTGGGAGATAAGATGCTTCAAAATGGAAGCTTTGAGGGGATTTTTGGAAATGTCATCAAAATTGCTAACTTTAGAAAAGCTGTGCGGCTTGGTACTTTGGAGTAGAAAGACATGGGTACCCATTTTAGATTCGGGGGAATGTGTACTTTCCAAAAATATATGGCTTTCTGGGGTGAGCATACTTTTTTGTAGCTTTATCTCACATATAATGATGTAAATGTGTTGATTTTGCAGGAGCTGAAATGACAGAAAGGACAGTATATATGGGGGTATGTTCACATTCGGGCCCCTACATGCCACATACTTGGGTAAACCTATACATATTGGGCATCAAACTGTTCAGTGGACCCCTGGTGTTCAAATTCAGGGTGTTTTATCTTGGTACCTAATGCTATGTGGGAGATAAGATGCTGCAAAGTGGAAGCTTTGAGGGGATTTTTGGAAATGTCATCAAAATTGCTAACTTTAGAAAAGCTGTGCGGCTTGGTACTTTGGAGTAGAAAGACATGGGTACCCATTTTAGATTCGGGGGAATGTGTACTTTCCAAAAATATATGACTTTCTGGGGTGAGCGTACTTTTTTGTAGCTTTATCCCACATATAATGATGTAAATGTGTTGATTTTGCAGGAGCTGAAATGACAGAAATGACAGTATATATGGGGGTATGTTCACATTGGGGCTACCTACATGCCACATACTTAGGTAAACCTATACATATTGGGCATCAAACTGTTCAGTGGACCCCTGGCGTTCAAATTCAGGGTGTTTTATCTTGGTACCTAATGCTATGTGGGAGATAAGATGCTTCAAAATGGAAGCTTTGAGGGGATTTTTGGAAATGTCATCAAAATTGCTAACTTTAGAAAAGCTGTGCGGCTTGGTACTTTGGAGTAGAAAGACATGGGTACCCATTTTAGATTCGGGGGAATGTGTACTTTCCAAAAATATATGGCTTTCTGGGGTGAGCGTACTTTTTTGTAGCTTTATCTCACATATAATGATGTAAATGTGTTGATTTTGCAGGAGCTGAAATGACAGAAATGACAGTATATATGGGGGTATGTTCACATTCGGGCCCCTACATGCCACATACTTGGGTAAACCTATACATATTGGGCATCAAACTGTTCAGTGGACCCCTGGTGTTCAAATTCAGGGTGTTTTATCTTGGTACCTAATGCTATGTGGGAGATAAGATGCTTCAAAGTGGAAGCTTTGAGGGGATTTTTGGAAATGTCATCAAAATTGCTAACTTTAGAAAAGCTGTGCGGCTTGGTACTTTGGAGTAGAAAGACACGGGTACCCATTTTAGATTCGGGGGAATGTGTACTTTCCAAAAATATATGACTTTCTGGGGTGAGCGTACTTTTTTGTAGCTTTATCCCACATATAATAATGTAAATGTGTTGATTTTGCAGGAGCTGAAATGACAGAAATGACAGTTCATATGGGGGTATGTTCACATTGGGGCCCCTATATGCCACATACTTAGGTAAACCTATACATATTGGGCATCAAACTGTTCAGTGGACCCCTGGCGTTCAAATTCAGGGTGTTTTATCTTGGTACCTAATGCTATGTGGGAGATAAGATGCTTCAAAGTGGAAGCTTTGAGGGGATTTTTGGAAATGTCATCAAAATTGCTAACTTTAGAAAAGCTGTGCGGCTTGGTACTTTGGAGTAGAAAGACATGGGTACCCATTTTAGATTCGGGGGAATGTGTACTTTCCAAAAATATATGACTTTCTGGGGTGAGCGTACTTTTTACTAGCTTCATCCCACATATAATGATGTAAATGTGTTGATTTTGCAGAAGCTGAAATGACAGAAATGACAGTTCATATGGGGTATGTTCACATTGGGGCCCCTACATGCCACATACTTAGGTGGGAGATAAGATGCTGCAAAGTGGAAGCTTTGAGGGGATTTTTGGAAATGTCATCAAAATTGCTAACTTTAGAAAAGCTGTGCGGCTTGGTACTTTGGAGTAGAAAGACATGGGTACCCATTTTAGATTCGGGGGAATGTGTACTTTCCAAAAATATATGACTTTCTGGGGTGAGCGTACTTTTTTGTAGCTTTATCCCACATATAATGATGTAAATGTGTTGATTTTGCAGGAGCTGAAATGACAGAAATGACAGTATATATGGGGGTATGTTCACATTGGGGCTACCTACATGCCACATACTTAGGTAAACCTATACATATTGGGCATCAAACTGTTCAGTGGACCCCTGGCGTTCAAATTCAGGGTGTTTTATCTTGGTACCTAATGCTATGTGGGAGATAAGATGCTTCAAAATGGAAGCTTTGAGGGGATTTTTGGAAATGTCATCAAAATTGCTAACTTTAGAAAAGCTGTGCGGCTTGGTACTTTGGAGTAGAAAGACATGGGTACCCATTTTAGATTCGGGGGAATGTGTACTTTCCAAAAATATATGGCTTTCTGGGGTGAGCGTACTTTTTTGTAGCTTTATCTCACATATAATGATGTAAATGTGTTGATTTTGCAGGAGCTGAAATGACAGAAATGACAGTATATATGGGGGTATGTTCACATTCGGGCCCCTACATGCCACATACTTGGGTAAACCTATACATATTGGGCATCAAACTGTTCAGTGGACCCCTGGTGTTCAAATTCAGGGTGTTTTATCTTGGTACCTAATGCTATGTGGGAGATAAGATGCTTCAAAGTGGAAGCTTTGAGGGGATTTTTGGAAATGTCATCAAAATTGCTAACTTTAGAAAAGCTGTGCGGCTTGGTACTTTGGAGTAGAAAGACACGGGTACCCATTTTAGATTCGGGGGAATGTGTACTTTCCAAAAATATATGACTTTCTGGGGTGAGCGTACTTTTTTGTAGCTTTATCCCACATATAATAATGTAAATGTGTTGATTTTGCAGGAGCTGAAATGACAGAAATGACAGTTCATATGGGGGTATGTTCACATTGGGGCCCCTATATGCCACATACTTAGGTAAACCTATACATATTGGGCATCAAACTGTTCAGTGGACCCCTGGCGTTCAAATTCAGGGTGTTTTATCTTGGTACCTAATGCTATGTGGGAGATAAGATGCTTCAAAGTGGAAGCTTTGAGGGGATTTTTGGAAATGTCATCAAAATTGCTAACTTTAGAAAAGCTGTGCGGCTTGGTACTTTGGAGTAGAAAGACATGGGTACCCATTTTAGATTCGGGGGAATGTGTACTTTCCAAAAATATATGACTTTCTGGGGTGAGCGTACTTTTTACTAGCTTCATCCCACATATAATGATGTAAATGTGTTGATTTTGCAGAAGCTGAAATGACAGAAATGACAGTTCATATGGGGTATGTTCACATTGGGGCCCCTACATGCCACATACTTAGGTAAACCTATACATATTGGGCATCAAACTGTTCAGTGGACCCCAGGCATTCATATTTAGGGTGTTTTATTTGGTTACTTTATGACCTGTAGGAGATAAGATACTATAGACTAGAAGCTTTGAAGCGATTTTTAAAAAAAATCACAAATTTTGATAAAAACCAATAACTTTAGGAAAGCATTGCGACTTGATAGTTTGGAGTAGACAGACAGTTGTGCCTATTCTGTATTCCCCAGAATCTGTTCTTTCCAAAAATGTACAATTTTCTGGGATAAACCTTCTGTTAGTGGAATTTTGGCCTTGAAATCCAAAGTATGCAGTTTTTTTGGAGCAGTGCTTTGGGAATTTGGTAGTGTACTGCTGGGAGTTTTTGACCTATACAAGTGAGAAATCTCCATAAAACTATATAAATTTGGTATTGGCACGTTCAGGAGACATGGGACTTTCCAAATCAGTTGTATATTCGTGCATAAAATAATTTTTGTTTCTAGTATGTGTGATTATATTATGGAAAATTTGATTTTTTTTGCATTTTTAGACATTTAGAAGCCTATATCTTGTTACAGAATTGGAATTACACAAAAATTCTACCATATTTTGAAAGCTTAGGTTGTTCTGAAAAAAACGATATATTGTTTTCCTTGGTAAACTAAAAGTCCCCCCGAGGAAAGGCCCCTAAAGTGAAACAGTGCAAAATGTTCAAAAACTGTCTGGCAATACAAGTTCCGCTTTGACCAAAATGGCTGGCAGTAAAAGGGTTAAAAGGTATTTTTAGATGCTGTGTTGCACATGAGCAACAAAGTCCTATGCGTAGCATTGCCCTAATGGTGAACTACCCCTTTAGGGCTTTGGCACACTTGTCGCGGGTGACTAATCTCCCCAAAATGCCATCCCACCGCCAATTTACATTCTCGCCAGTGGGATGGAATTTCGGGGAGATTAATCTTCCCGTGTGCCACAGCCCTTAAAGGAACAGTAACACCAAAAAATGAAAGTGTATAAAAGTAATTAAAATACAATGTATTGTTGCTCTGGTAAAAGTTGTGTGTTGACTTCAGAAAGTCTACTATAATTTATATAAATAAGCTGCTATGTAGCCATGGAGGCAGCCATTCAAAGGAGAAAAAGCAAAGGCACATAGCAGATAACAGATAAAACACTATTGTATTCTACAGAACTTATCTGTTATCTGCTATGTAACCTGTGCCTTTTCTCCTTTTTTTCCAGCTTCAATGGCTGCCCCCGTGGCTACACAGCAGCTTATTATATAAATTACAGTAGTGTTACTGTAGCAAACACACCAGTTTTACCAGTGCAGGGCAACAGTGCATTATATTTTTATTACTTTAAAGCTCTTTCATTTTTTGGTGTTACTGTTCCTTTAAATAGCAGTAACTGATTACATAGTAAAGAAACCTCAAAGGACAAGGAAAGGAAGCAATAAGGATTCGTTTTGTCAGTGTACATTTGTCATTTGGTCTGCAGTAACAGCTCTTTAACACGGAGGGTTTGCTCCGTAAACATAATTGATACATCTCTATTTTCCTTTGTTTGTTTGTTACTCCTCCTCTCTACCCCTGACTAACCAGACTAATGCAATATGCCCATCCACAGATGTATTGCCCTTAACCTTTTATTTTGTTTTTTTTTATGCCACTAGAGAATACACTCGTGTATGATCTGCTTTTGTTGTTAGCTGCAGGGGTCAGACAATTCATTAATTTCTGCTAACGATCCTTTTTTGGATGTACAATTTTACATATATGCAGCAGGTACAAAGTAACAGGGTACTGCCACCTCTGGGAAACTACTAGATATTTACAAGAAAAAAATCGTTAAAGTCATATGCACACAATCCCTGATAATATCTGTGCACCTGTGTTCTCATTCTGTAGTTTCATTGCTGTCTGCTGCTTTAATTGGGGACATCTGGAATGCAAAGCAGTGTTAGTATTGGATGCTAGACAAGAAAATCAAGCCTTGGTTTTATCTGAGAGTTCATTAAAGCCTGCGTGCACATCAAAGGTTTAAATAAACACGTGCAGGCATCTGCATTGTCTCTGATGGTACAAAGCTTGTTTCTTTAAAATTAGATAGGGATGGCATTAGGGTAGGGCAAAGAGGGTGTTAGCCCTGAGCTAAAAGATCTAAAGCAGCCCCATGAGGAAAACTTGTTACAAAAAATATTTTAGGAGAGTTTATAGATACATTCAGTACATACATCTGGGATATTGGTCATTCTGTCCTATGGTGTTGAATTGCAACTCCCAGGATCCCACCAATATCTTATGGCTGTTGGTGGACACAGGGGGTTGTAGTTGGAGGTTGCACATCCCCGATTGCTCAGATTAGAGCCTCATTCTTGTATTTTCCAAGGTCTCTCTTATCAAACCCTGGCCATGCAATTAGGGCAGTGGTTTCCAAGTGGTTTCATTACCCCATTAGGTGGCCCAAATTGTAGAATGTGAGCTTTGTCAGAAAGGGTTAAATTTAGGCAGTAATTGCTTATGTGCTGTTTAAAATGGAACTATAGGAGAGTGAATGTTGTGACCACGTTTTATATATTTTTGACACTGTTATCTGGTAATAGAGTTGCAGCCAAAAGCCAAGTTGTAGGGCTGCAGGCTGGATTTCCTTTTTTATTGCCATATTCTTAACCAGGGGCTTTTCTGGAGTTTGGGTCCCAGGACAGATAGTGCTCACCATCATCACTTAAATATTTTGGCTGCCATTTCTGTATTTATGGGCAGCAGGTTTGAGCGCTCTACCTTAATTGTGCTCCTTTTCAACCTCACACCAGTAATGTACAAGTTTAGAGCCCATCAGATATTATTGAACTAAAACTCCTGTCCCTAGGCAGCCACAGACTGTAGTGCCTTTAGTTGCTCATGCCTGCCTTTCACTGAGCTGGAAAGGTGTTTCCCTTATCCGTGCAGTGGTGCGATGGCCTCTTCTGTTCAGCAGAGTGACTAAAAGGCAGCATTCCATATCCATCCCCAGATTAGTCACTGTATCTGCAAGCCCTGTCATTGCATCACAGTACAGAAGATAACTAATGGCCGCTCTGCAAGGCTGGTATGTTTCTGCATCTTCTTCAGCTTCATCTCTTTTCTCTATGGCAACTTAGCTCAGTAGTTTTTAGAAGAGGGGAGCAGAGAATAATCCCCCCCATATAGCTTTTCTCTCGTCATCAGCAAGGATGGTAAGCAGTGACTGCACCAAATGGTTGGGCAGACTACATGCAGCACGCTCGTCTGCACAGTGCAACTTAATGCCTGTTACTTCTGCTTGAGGCATTCAGTCCTTTCCATAATGTCAGAGAGTGGTGCAAGGCTTTGTGGAGCAATTCAGATCAAGTTCTCTTTAGCTATGAACTGTAACAACTATGTGGCCTGCTTACAAGTCTTGGGACATGCAGCCTTAATTTGGAATGATTATTGGATTATGTGCTTACTACAGAACAGGTAGTTTAAAAGCACACTCTTGTGGTGGAAAGGGTGCAGCTGTGGATGCCAGTATTTTCAGGGCTCAAAATATTTTATTGTTTTGTATAGCGCTAGGTGTCACACTTATACAGGGACACAGTGTTTCTGATGGCAGCTCTGCTTACCATAGTAAACCTATTTCAGGTGTCTAGAACAGTGATCCCCAACCAGTGGCTCGGGAGCAACATGCTGCTTACCAACCCCTTGGATATTGCTCCCAGTGGCCTCAAAACAGGTGCTTATTTTTGGATTCCTAGCTTATGCTGGTTGCATAAAAACAGATGTACTGCCAAGCAGAGACTTCTGTAGGCTGCCATTTCATATAGGGGCTACAAAACACAGCTCATATTTGGAACCCCCAGGAACTTTTTTTTCAAGAGGTTAAGGTTGAGCCTGCTTACTTTCCAGGGACAGAGTTGCTTATATGCAGGAACTATATGCCCATAAATAAGGTGTCCTCTTTGCCTTATTTCAAAAGAGTTGTTTGATGTAAAGATAATAATGATTATCCTTTTCTGGCTCCTCTAGTTCTCAGGGCACATACCACAGTTCTTATGCTATATCTGTTTCTGCTTAGAAATCTTTTTTCATTGCTACGAGAGCTGCATGCTTACCTAATTAATTCATTTTTCTTTTTATTATGTATATTTTAATAGGCATCTGTCCTTATGAAAATGCTGATGTTTGGGGTCAAATGGCAGAAGCATTTTCCTTTGTTTTCATTTGTCCTCTTGCACTTGAACACTATACCATAGCAAAAATGGCAACAGTGGTATGAAAAATGTGTATGTAAAATTCCTCTTGCTTATCGTTTAAAAATTGGTATTGGAAAGTGCTAAATTCTGCTGCTGCTTTGGGCAGTGTCGCTTTGCAAGAGTGATCTGTGGGTGAATTTTGAGGGTATTGTACCATTAAACAAAATAGTATCTTACAACAATCACATAGTTCCATATATGTTAAAATGTCCATGACTTTGAGGAACACGAAAATTGTTGCACTTGAGACTAAATCTGAGCCCTTCCTGTGCCCTGAAGTGTCTTCCTCTGTTATCCTTGATACAAGCATTATGCAATGGGTGACAACCCACAATGTCTATCAATATAACCACAGCTCTTTAAGCACTTGACATGTTTTATAACCCAAAGGAAGTTTTACACCATCGTGCACCTGTCCAGCCTGTCAAGAACCTATGTTTCCTCTTAGTAGAGAGTCAAAACAAATGTTTAACCTTTATCTAATAACTGTGGGTAGTGGTATAATCCAGTGCTATAGCTATGGTTTAGCTTGCTGTTATCCAACCAGTTGCTGTTATTGCACACCAGTGCAATTATCATACTACTGTTGCTAGACTGTGCTGTTCGTATAATGTCTATAAAAAATGAATGCTTTAACCAAGATAACAACATGGCAACTACCACTCAGGTATTCGTGGAATAATTCACAGAATTAATAAGGGAATGTGTTATATTCCAAATAAAAATGCTTTCTGGGCAATAGTTAAGAATAAACATGTAATGTCACATAAGGAATAATAAGACACTGCAAAGAAGTCTGCAAGCTGTTGTGGCTGAGACAGGCCTGTGTTTTAGGTCTTTAGCTATTGTATAACTTAACCCAAGTCCTCTGTGTACAGGCCCCTGTGGGCTAGAATTTGGCTGTCTCTGCATTCATTTTATTAGCAACATGATTCAGACTATAATACTCACAATATTAATACAGATGAGTTGTGCAGTTTGCGTGTTTACTGAATTGTGACAAGAGTTATGGTTTTTGTATATTTTTCTTTTGGTCACTATTTGTTTTCTTTCTGGTTTATGCAAACAAGTCAGATATTGTGACTCCGAGAAGTGTGCAAATGTTTTCAGTTATCCTGAAGATTCTCCCTAGGGTCTGAATGTGTCTGTTGTTGCCAATAAGTTTATTAATGCCACGTGTCTAAATTTGAGAACTCTGGATCCTCTGTTTGTTTGGCTGACGCATCTTCCTTTTTTATCTTCAGAATCAAAGTTTTTATGCCATTTTATGCAGGCATATTGATGCCATTGGGATAAAGTAATTCATCCCACAAAGAGTAGACATAACAAGTTATAGCTCCTGCATATCCTATGGTGCTTACCTGTTGTATACTGTTATACCTCTGCATTAAGTACCTACACTTTATTTTTTTTTAAAGCAAAGAGGAGGATATGGTTTGGAGGAACACAGAATGTATGTGGCAAGCAAAAAAGTATTATGTTACACAATAAACTGTCTTCTCTAAGTTTTAAGCAGTCATCTATCATTGTCAATTTTTCAATTGTTGGCATTTATATTTTTGACCAGAATGGTACAGCATGTTATCAAGGCAGATTCACATGAGTCTCTTCTGTGACTAGTATTAATAGCTCTCTCTTCTTTAGAGTTGTGATACTAATGGCATAAATATGGTTAGTGCTTGCAAAAAAGCTGTCACTTCTGCTTCCTCTCATTTATCATAGTGAAGAGATTTTCATAATTAGAAGACGTCTAGTTACATTTATTGACTACTGCCTCGGGCATTGTTGTATGACTGGAATTTTTTCTTGCTTAATAAGCATAAATAAACATTGAGCATCTTTTACATTGTGCCATAGTGAAATACATAGGTTTAATGTTTAATGTCCATCACTGCTTGTGTTGTCCTCCATTTAGACATGCTATGTTTGCCATAATGGCAATGGCACAAGGGAAGATTAGTTGTTCATGACTACTGTGAGCGACTAATCTCCCAAAATGTCTTGCCACTGGAATTAAAATGAATCACTGGTGGGAAGGCATACACAGTGTTTCATTTTCTGAAGTTGTCTAAAGTTTCCTGCACAGGAAAACAAAGCACTGTGTATGCCTTCCCACCAGCAATTCACTTCATTGCTGGTGGGAAGGCATTTTGGAGAGATTTCTCACCAGCAGTAGCCGAGATATAACCATGGACAACTAATCTCCCTGTGTGCCATTGCCTTAAAACATTCAGTGGTTCAAACCGCTTGTTTGTATCAGAGACTTAAATGTGGTTTATAGAAATAAGCTACGATGCAGTGTAGCCATGGTACAGCCATTCAACTTGAAAGAGGGCAATAGGGCACAGGTTAACATATCAAATAACAGATAAGATCTATAGAATGCAATGGTTTTAGTCCTTAAGGGCCTTGGGGACTTGTCACCTTAATAAATAATTCCAAGTTTATTTCTATCATATTAGCTGAGCAAAATAAATTTCAAAAATGGATTCGGTGCATCCCTAATTCTTAGACAGGTAATAGCCGTCATAAGGCACAATAGCTTTATTTGAAGGTTAGAGTGTCTGTTCCTCTGTCTGTCTATATACATTCTATGCACTTCCTGTATTCAATTAACTGGTTGCTTTCAGTTTGGCCTGCTGTTAGAAGGCTAAAACTGCAAATATCACAGAAACTGTGAATGTATTGTATTTAGAGAAACATTCGGAGTTACCGTATGTACTCAAGTATAAGCTGAGTTTTTCAGCAGCCAAAATGTGCTGAAACAGTCACCCTCGGCTTATACTTGAGTCCCTCCAGAGCACCCTCTGTTACCCGATTCCCGCCCCCGCCAACCCCTGACCCCTCAGGTACCTGCGGCTGTTTTGCGCTCTTCTGCATGCCGCAGGAGCTCCTTCCTCATGTCTTTCTCCACCCCAGAAGTGACGTCACTTGCCCCTGCATATCAACCCCGACCTCCAACACAGAGCTACGGTAGGTCCTAATTATAATTACCGGTAATCATTATTGATTGAAGTTAAACTAAAAACATATCATGTGTGTTTAAATTCAATCAATCAGTAATTACCTATAATTAGTACCTAAGTACAGTATTTACCAGTATTAGCAGTACTGATCAGGTATATCCATATCATGTGATCAGCGTTGCTAATATAGGTGAATACTGTTAATTATCATTTAATTAATTTTAAATAATTAAATTGAAGTTGAACACATACAGTACAGTGAATAATATACAGTATACAATCAGGCTCAGTTAATGTACCGGTAATGTTATTGGTATTTATTGAAACTTAGCAGTAGCTGCTGCATTTCCCACCCTAGGCTTATACTCGAGTCAATAAGTTTTTCCAGTTTTCTTAGGTAAAATTAGGTACCTCGGCTTATATTCGGATCGGCTTATACTCGAGTATATATGGTAGTTTACATCAATTATTTTTTGGTGTTTGAATCCCATTTAATAGGTTTCTAAAGTACAGTAGGTAGGAGATTATAAAATATGCATATATAAATAATCAAGTTATTTAGTAGTTCCCTCTCAGCAATCTGCCTTTCTTCAGTCAGGAGGTGGTGTCAGGTTTTGATTGACAGTAAGGTAAAATACATTGATGTGTGCTCCCTTTTCCTAGAAATTGTATTAGAACTAACTGTTTCAATATAACTGACTCTGACACAAAGCTGTATGTACAGAGACAGATTGCTGAGAGGGATATAGTAAAAAATAACTTTCTTCTCAGAAACTGTTCACCATTTTTTAGTTGATTATATTTACAAAATCTCTTGTTTTCATGAGATGAAGCACATATAATTTTTTAACTTTTATGACATTAAGTAACATTCTCATCAACCCATTTACCACCGTCTCAAGGGATTGTGGCAGCATGAACTCTGCCAAAGCTGGCAGGGCCCAGGTTGGATATGCAAACACTCCACAGTGTTCACCAAATATATTGCGTTCAATAGCAACAAACCATTCCTGTTATAGGCGTGCCACATTAGTACTGAAGGCAGAAAGCATGCCAAGGGATTGGAAATCCACATTCATCAGCAAAACTACAAACACTTTATGAGACTAATTAATTAGGCTGTTACTTTAATTAATTTGCGGCAGGCGTTAAAAAAAGGCTCTTTACCATAATGCAAAGAAAACAGTGAAAACAGAGAATGTAAACACGCAGATGTGAAGCTGAAGGGTTGCCGGGATAAGGTGAAAAAGTCTTTAAAGGAGAATGCAAGTCAAAATTTAAAAAGCATACTGCCCAATAGTCCTCCTATTGTTTAGTAAAAACGCCACACTTGTGGCTCACCTAATCAAATATTTACTCACTCACACTTACTTCACATTTTCTAGAACAGGCAGCCATCTCTAAAAAGGTATTCTCCCTTCCTTTCCCTCCTTGCTTCATACTGCACATGTGTTTCATTCCCTCCCCCCCTCCCCTCTGCCAGATCCGCTTCTGATTGGCTGGTGGGCATGTGTAGCTCAGAACAGGAGACAGGATCAAGTTACACACATGCTCAGAGAATAGGAAGGCTGCCGCTGGCACCTACAGGAAGGGGAGAGAGATTTCAGTGATGTCACTAGTCTTCACACTGCTGTAGGCTGCCAGCACCATATCTCAGAGAAGCAAGCAGGGATCTGGGAATTTAGATATGCAGTAAGTACTTAAAAAGAATGCCTTTAGACTTACTTTTTATTTATATTAACCTTTCATTGTCCTTTAAGGAAGAATCCATGGATTACTATATCAGCCATCCAACAAAACAAGGAAAATTTCCTCTCTTGTGAACTAATGTTTCCAGTGGGGATGCTCCATAGCAAGTGCGTATTTGTTTGGTATCCTTTGAGTAAAGGGCATTAGTACATTCTACAGCAGCAACAGAACAGTTTTACGAATAGGTTAAAGCAGTGTGTTTTAAATAACATTGTGTATTTTGCCCTAGAAACACTAGCAACACACTCTAAAAAGGGCTAATACATTTTTTTAACAGCAAATCTGCTTTGTATTGTACAGGTATAGGACCTGTTATCCAGAATGCTTGGGACCAAGGGTATTCCGGATAAGGGGTCTTTCCGTAATTTGGATCTTCATACCTTAAGTCTCCTAAAAAAAACAATAAAACATTAATTAAACCCAACAGGATTATTTTGCATCCAATAAGGATTAATTATATCTTGGTTGGGATCAATTACAAAGTACTGTTTTATTATTACAGAGAAAAAGGCAATCAGTTTTAATATTTTGATTAAAATGGATTCTATGGGAGATAGGCTTTCCGTAATTCGGGGTTTTCTGGATAACGGGTTTCCGGATAAGAGATTCCATACCTGAATATATTTTCTGAACATATCTGCAGCCCTGAAGTCAGAATGCTTTGTTGAACTGGCTGAGTGCACCTGCAGGGCCCCTGGGACGGGAGCCCCGGTGGGCCCTTCACACCCCAGTCCGACCATGCAGATGGTCTTTAAGATGCCATGTTTAAGTGGTGATCCAAGGCATGCAGTGCCAAGGAAATTCATGATTCCAGAAGTCACAGTACCAGCTGGTTTCTCAAGTTCTTTTTCTGGACCACTGTATATATTGTCCCAATTGTCTTGCCCAGGATGCCATTATTATGATAAAAGTGAGAAACATATTACTTTTTTTCTGGCACATTTAGACTTAGCATATATGGGGATAGTTTTAAGCTAGAGAGATGTAGGATACATATACAATACTTCAGCAAGAAATTGAGTTATACAGGCTATCTGTGATGTTGCTGCCTTGCTCCAACAGAAACCACTAAAAATGATAATTGCTTACTCTTTTCATATTCCAGAAATGCACATACATGCACACATTTTATATTGAGTAAGTAAAGTACACAAACACATTAAAGTTGGTACTTAGGGACATCACCTGTATCACAATTCATAGAAACACATGTACTGAACATAATATTGTACCCATTATTTTACATATGTAGAAGCAAAGTTGGAGTTCCATGACAGGACCTAAGGCAACACTTGTTCACCACCTGCCCCCTCCTCTTGCTGTTTGGCATATATGTAGAACAATCTGAGGAATTGCAGAAGGGAGGTACACCCCTATCAGCTTTACTGCTGGACTTGGTTAAACTGTCTGGTACAACATAATGTATTTTCCCTATTTGTGTGCATGTATGAATGTCTGCATGTATGTGTTTGTGCTATATGTCTCTGCCCTCATGTTCTTATGCTGTACTGCATGATTGGAATGAGTATATGAACTTACATACTATACAGAAAGCAAATAAGTTCGATGAGTCCTAATAATGGGGAGAGACCCTTCAGGTATGCTATATGTGACTGTTTAGAAAGAGCATGGGAGCAGTCAGTAGTAACCTCGGCTGTGAAATGCAAGGTAGCAGGCTGGCGACAGCTTTATGGTTGATTCTCAGCCTGCGTTTTTCCATAGACTGAGAATCAGCCCTGTGTGCACTAGCCTTATAGCATGTGTCTATTCCAGTGAATTTAATCTTGTTTGTATAACTTTTATCTCTCTACCTACTGATAAGTAGGGTTATCTTCTATTTATTTGGTACAGTATATATTTGCATTTATACAAGACTGGGATTTGTTAGATTTCTAGTCCCTGATTCTGTACGCTCAATAGGTTTCAGTGGAACAATAGAATCCACTTATGGCCATTAATATACTGGTTCAATGAAGCATATGGAGATTGCTTGTAACAAGTGAAGCAGAATGGCAGCTCCCACTCAACAGTGTATGTAAATAAAAATACACAATATGAACATTTCAGTGCACATAAACGACACAGTACAGTTAATTTAAGAGAAAAGTTGCTAAAAACTACATTTGAATTGAATATTTACATTACATTACAATATACTACAATTTGGCCTCACTGCACAAATCTACTTCTACCTACTGTATCTCCACTGTGTATGTATTTATGCTTAAGCAGAATCACTGGCTCATTAGAAGCAAGTAACATGCCATTTTAAGTAAACACAAGATTAAATCCCTGTCAGAAATAGGCTGGATATTTTTGCCAGGGAATTCATATGATGTTTTGTATTATGTTCATGATGTCTATTCCTGTACGTCCTTCCATCAATTAGATGGAAAATGATTCATGCTCTGAAACTCTCTCCGCGGCGAGCAGTGCTACACCCACAAACTATACCCTAGCTGATTAAAGTGAAACCGCTTTGCCTCATGCTTCTTCTTTTAGTTTAGAGTTTTGCAAATGTTTCCATGGGATGGGCTGATTCCACATGTCCAACATGCCCCACCTTGTACATAGTTCTTTATGGAAACAAAGAGGCCATTGGACAGAAATAGTGGGAAATGGTTGCGCTAATAATCTATAAACCTGTGCTTATCTGCAGTAACTTTTGGACAATAAGTTTTGTTGTACTTGCAGCATAGGCATAATAAAAAAGTTTCCCTACAGTAAATAAAAATAGTGCCGTAATCTAAGATTTACTGTTTACCAAAAACATATTGAAATTGCACATAAGTTACAGAGACATATGTTGGCATCTTGGACACCTCTCCCAATCGTGCTCACATCTATACCCAGTAGTGGTGGATTTGCTTGCTTCCTGGCCAGGGGGGCAAAATGTATTCTGAGCCCCCTGTGCACCCAAGTACCCACCATCCCCACTCGCCACCCACTAATACCACCTCTGGGTCCATAGGGAGGTAGCCCTGGGTGCTGTCACACCTCCCCCCCTTCCCTCTGGTAGTTACACAAATGCTGCTCAACACTGCTAGTATTTCAGGGGTTAAAATTAATTTTGGCGCAGAATATAGAGAGCAGGGTGTTACTGCAGGTGACTGGGCCATAAAAGGGCAATTCATGAAAAATCTGAGTTAAAGTGTACGTGGTCACCACATTTCAGGGTTGCTCATAAGCCACAGGGTCTGCTGCTATTACTCTTACAGTTATAGACAGACTCTGCCTTTTTAATTACCTGACAGTGCATCACATATCCATCTGAGACAAAATATATTTCATTTTCTAAAAGAGGCCATGGCAATTAAATTAATGGCTGCTCTTTAGCCAGTAAATAAGTAAGAAACATTGCTATGTGACTCATCCCTGTAACCTTGCAAGTATTTCCTCCCATTGGAACATGTGCTTTTCATGTCTCTTGCATTGTGTCTTGTTGGAAGACGTTAAAGAGCTAAACATAGCACAGTGCATCTACTCCTCTTTGTCACTTTGTTTATTACTGGAGAGCAGGGTCCTTAGAAAGCTTTGTGTGAATGCTCTGAAGTTTAAAATAGTTTATAGAATGCCAATTTGGTGCCTTTCACGAAGGTCACTGGCTCTTAACCATCGCTCTTGTAATTATGAAGCCTTCGTGCTGTAAGGAGTTTTTACTCCAGGCTGCAAACTGTAGGATTACAGCCTATTGTCTAGTGAAGGCACATCCGTTCCATGCAGTATTAATCTGAGCAGCTCAGCAGGAATGCTCTGGAGATTAAGATGCTACTAAATAGGGAGAAGTGTTATTTGTGAAACATATTTAGTCAGTCCAAAAATAAATATATATGAGCACCTCACTGATTTCACCTTTTTAAACTGTGGCTAAATACTTATTCCTCCTCCACCCAGCATCCAATTTGTGTAATGTTTAAATTAGATTGTCAATATCTGTTTTTCATGCGGTTGGGAACTGTAGGTCCCATCATCCTCAGTCAATCAGCTGCTAAGTGAAGGCTATGAGAATGGCACATACATGGTTTTGACTAAAATGCTAATTACCTTTAGACTTTATTATGCTTTTTATATAGCAAATCTAAATGTAATATAGAAATAGCTTTGTAGTTATAGAAAAGTGTTAATGTGCATAAGGCCTTAAAGGACATGTCAACCCCAAAAATACATTTTTGCCTAATAAAAGAAAACTTAATTCTAAGCAACTTGCAATATACATTCATTACAAATCTGTAATGGTTTTTAAATTATTTTTATATATGGCTGCTATTAAAGGCAGTGTTTGTCCTTTTTCTATTCTCTGCCCTGGTGGCTCAGGCGATTGAAACAATGTAACACAAGGCAGCAGATGGACAGCCCTGACTTGCTGGAGGAGCCTGGCACTTGCAACATTGTTTAAAAGGAAACAACCAGGAGTTCAGCAAATGCTGCTCTCTATAGCAATTACATTTACAAAAAACTTTTAAAGCACAATCATTTTTAGTAAATTGAATTATGTCTTTTATTAGGCAAACAATTATGTTGTAGACCTGTAACTTCCAGCATCCTATTCCCAACATCCTGCCTGTGGGTCTACATTATTATTAAAGGGACTGTATACACTCCTTTTCAACATGAGCTCAGTGAATGGGGCTTGTGTTGAACATACTTTTTGCCTGTTTTAATTTAAATTTATCCATGGCACTAAACAAGAATATGAAGCCAGTTTTACACTTCCTGTCACTTCTGGTCCCACAGAACTTCAAAGAAGCTAATTTAACTAATGACCAGTCCACTAAGAAGCCCCTGATAATGAGGTGCTGAAAGGCTGCTACTTAGAGAAGGGAGAGGTTTACAGAGCTATAAACTCTTCTGTATAATAATCCTTGGAAACTTTTGCAAACTATTGTAACACGCAAGTAACATCACTGGGATTGCCAACATTGCCCACGGTCAGAAACATGTCTGAGATCCACTGCTCATGCGCACATTGATCCTCTGTGCTACACTTGATTTTTGTGGGGAAGCTAGAAAATTGAGTGAAAGGTAGAGTGACAGGAGACTGGGGAGGGAGTCAAGAATTAGGTGACTCCTGGGAAAATAGGGGAAGTTTACAGGTCTGGGTTTATTTGTTTAAAGGTAGAGGGTGAGATCTGAACAAATCCCCCTGTTTATAAAGGAAGGAAGAAAATATGGATTCTTTTCAATTGAAACAATAGGCAGAATGTAATTTCAGCAAAAGCCCAAATAAATGTGCTAATTTTTAACAGATGTGTTTTTAGGTGTATACTTTACTTTTAAAATGTTTTAAGCACCAAAATATTCTGCAGCACTGTTCAGTATGTTGTTGTATACACAGAATATACAGATTTACTTACAAAGCAACCGAATACCAATAAAAAGGTGAAGAGGGCCCTGCCCAAAACAGCTTACAATCTTAACATCTATTAGGGCTGCAGGCTACCTATTATAGCTTTACTTATTTCTCTCCCTAGCTCATTATCATTATTATGATCATTATAATTAGTACATATTTATAAAGCACCAACATATTCTGCAAAGTTGTACAAAGGTCATAAATCACAGGTATATAAATCAGTAATACAGGTTACATGCACATATTGACTGATGCAGGAGGTAAAAGAGAGCCCTGCTCAATAGGGTATACAATCCCATTTTTTTTGTCTGCTGCACTGCCCTGTGTGCATTGTACAGCTCTGTGAGAAATGATACCATTTTCTAAATAAGTGATAGCATTAATAAATCCTTTTTTTAAAACGTAGAAGAGTTAATGGCTACCATTCCAGCTAGCTTAGGGATTTGCAGGCTTCTTGACATCTCAGCAATATTAATCATAACATAAGGTCAGTGATTAGATGTATTCTGTATAAAAAAGGTCACCATAATTGGTTTATCCACTGTCAGATATATAGGTCTCTGTTGTTTTAAAAGGGACAGGATCAATCCAAAAGCCTTCAGGGGTGTCGATCCATCTCTATGCATAGTATGTTTTTGTTCCTTCTAAATGTCACATCCTTTTTTAGTTGTCCCAATGATTGGTTCTGTTGTCAGCCCCTGCTGGGACTTACCACCTGACTGTCTCATCATTTATATTTATTTTGTATTTTTTTTCTTTTTCGTTTTGCGGTACCTCTTTCAGTGAGTCAGAAGCCACATTGGGAAAACTGTATGGTGATTAATCACCAGCTCTTTTTAAGGTAAGACTATCGGTTATACAGGTTTCTACAGGATTTTCATTTAACCACTCTGCTATAAACCTAAAGATCTGCCTAGGTAATTCCAGAAAGAGACAGGAAAATGCAGACAACGTTTTAGCAGACCAGAACTGTATTACACAAGACAGATAGTGTGTTGAGCACTCACAATTAGAGTAACTGTATTTTATGGCTCTATCCATTATCATAATTAATAGTCCTTTTAGGCTAATCCTTTTGGTGGCATTATGATTGAGAAAATGTTTATTTAACACAGAGCCTTGTTGTGCTTTGGAGTTCTGCACTGCAGGATAAAAAGGAAACTGTTTTATAATTAGTTCGGTGTCTTTTTAGATTGGTGTCCTTTGTGCACAGAGCCACATGTGAAGTTAAGTAATATTACTTAACTACTAATTACTTAATATGCTGTTATTTTTGTTTGTCAAAATCAGGGTTGTATGAGATGCACAAATCTGTTCTTTGGGAGCAAAAAAGAAACCAGCATTCAGGGTAGGTAGTTATCATCATGTTGGCAGAAGGCAGATATTAGCGCAAATTCATTTTAGATATTCTGCTGACCTGCGCTCTAAATGCAGAAAGAAAGAACTGGATTATTTATATTTTACAAAAGGTTTCATGCAGAATTTATCATCCAGCCACTGTTGGGGCTTCTGAAAGCTGTAGTTAACACGAGTTTGAAATTATATGGGTGGTTAGGTTTTGGCTAATGATTTTGTCACTGGCTTCATAAATGGTGCTGCATGTTGCCTTAAGCTAATTCCTTGTGCAAAAATGAGTGGCCCACGATAGATTTCTGTTGTAACGGCGACTAATCTCTCCAAAATGTTTTTCCACCGGCAACAAAGGGAATCACTGGTAGAAAGGCCTATGCATCGCATTGGTTTTCCAAATTTACGCAAAGTTGCCTGCAGGAGGAAATTTTGCACGAGTTCAGGAAACCGAAGCAATGTGTAGTCCTTTCCGCTAGTGATCCCCTTGTTGCAGGTGGAAAGGCATTTCTGAGAGATTATTCGCCCGCGGTAGCAGAGATCTATCATGGGCAACTAATCTCTGCGTGGGACAGTAGCCTTAATTATGACCATCTCCAACATGATTAATGGACTTCGTATTGCCATTGCAGTCCTTAAATCATTATAATTAGGATAAAGAATCCCTATTTTATTCTGGCACACTGTAAATCTGTAGGGATGGGGTGGTAGTGGCCAGAATTGTCTTTACTGGGATGTAAGCACTGATGAACTTCCTTGGCTGCACTTTTTATGGGACAAAGGTTCTAATCATAGGCATAATCTTATCCTTAGGAACTAAAAGCCTTATTTGAGGAATAATAATTCCAATAAATACAAAGTACAGTTTGATAAAGAGCTAAGTGTATTAGTGAAAAGAGGACGGAGCTCTCTGCCTGCAATGGCCAGGGCGTTGGCTCCGCTGCTCTCAGCCTATGGATTTTTTTCACGCTAAGAGAAGCGGATTCGCTTCCTTATCCAGCTATTTTGATCTGCAATAAAAAGTACAGCTTCTGCCTACACGCAGCGAACATAAGCCCAAAAATGTGAAAGCCACTGCGCATGCCTGCACACAAGCTGAACCTGTACTTTTAAGTGCAGAACACTGGAAGTGAAAACCAGTTTTTGAGAAAAGGTCACTACACAACGGCTCTTTAGACATCCATATGATTTTGAAAGCATTTTTGATTTAAAATAACACAAATAACTAAAGAATTCTGAAAATGCTGTCACAGACAAGGAGCAAAGTGTTTCAGAAACATCTTGCACGTTGGTTTTTGTTTTGTTCTGTATTGTATTTAGAAGTCAGTTATGCTGCCAGTTATTTCTAATTAATGTGGAAGATTTCATGCAAAATACCAAAAGTAGACAAAGATTATTACCATACAATAGTTTCCTGAATTTCAGCAGGTTTTTTTTGGGAGTGGAATTGTGGTTGCTGAAATGAAATGTTATAGTTTAGAGACCTTTGAGATCTAAATCACATTGTAGGTGGTTAATCTAAATAGACAAGGCTTCAGATTGTGCCCAACAAGTAAAGTAAAAATGTGCATTTTTTTTATATATTTCTTACTGCTATACCCATAAAGTATACCTGTGATGAAAGATCTGATACCTGCAGATCTAGTCATTTAAAAAGCCAGACTGGCCAGTAAAATGTATCAGTCTGGTCATCAGGTAGCTAAGTAAGCTTTGGGATAAGTGCTCTTTGCAGCTTGTTTGGCTGAAGACTAGATAAAAGTTCTTTTGAACTGTCTCACAGCTGTGCAATAAGTGACTTTTTTGAAAACTTTATTTCTATTGCTTCTACTTACTAATTTTTGCTCTTTTTATAGTGATATAGGGGCAGATTCACTAAAGGTCGATAAAACGAGCGCTATTTATAGCATGCGTTAAAAATGTTATCACTTCTTATTTTTTGCAACTTAACGCTCGATTCACTAAAAGGACATGTGTCATAATTAAGAAGTGATGTTCTTTGCGTTATTTAACTCACAACGAGCGATTTTCTTACGTTATTTTCCAGCGTGTGTGTTATTTCCCGCGTGCGATATTAAGGGCACGTAACCATTACTTTCAGAAAACTACTGTTCAGAAAATTCCCATTTCCCTAAAAAAGGAGGATGCATCACTCTAGGGCAAACACATACTTGAAAAAAATGCGACTGCAAACTCCATGTTGTGTCTCACGAACCAAAATTTTCTTTAAGTACTGCGTACGCCAAGTAGGTGTTAATATTTGCTCAGATTAATGCAATATTTTGTGCGTTTAGCGCTTCATATGCTTTTGTGAAACATGCATTAGTACTATTTCTATTCGCTAATTAACACAATGCGTTAAAGATAATGCTTTGCAATGATGCATTTTTTTGCGCATGCGATATGTGGATTAACGAATGCAAAATGACTTTGATGAATCGGTACTTATTTATCGCATGCTTTTTAACGCAAAAAAACATGCGATAAGCGTCATCGATCTTTAGTGAATCGGCCCCATCGTGATTTATGGGGTAGGGTGACCAGATCACTTGAAAATTCAGGGACACGTTTAGAAAATCCTGCTAGCAGTGCTGCACTGATTGCACTTTAATTTAAATGCCCTGCAACATGTATTTATTAGATCTATCCCTGAATTTTTTAGGCAGTAAATGGAAAGCATTCCATCCTTTATTACAATAGTATGGTGGTCAGCCAAATTAAAAAAAATATGTATAAAACACACCCTTAATGTTTTACACATATAGGGGAACAGCCATATTATAAGTAAAGCTACTTATAATATGGCTGTTCCCCTATATGTGGAATAAAATTCATGCTTTCCTGTCTAAGAAAAACAGATGAAAGATCAGCCAACATTGTTTTTGCTTTGTAAATCAGCTTGATGTACTGTATATGGATTGCCTGCATTTGTATTGCAGCCTCATATAAGTTTAAGAAATACCACAAATTGTTGCAAGCCACTAAATGTCTTTTAAATACTTTACTTGTGGTTTACAATATTAAAATATTCTGCATTTTTGCCTTTAACTTTCTTTTTGAGCCCTGTACATTACATGATGGGGAACAGAACAGAGAACTATGTTTGGATTTTTTCTGGATATAAAACCATAGGAGGAGGAAATACAGGTCGGAACCAAGGGTATTCCGGATAAGGGGTCTTTCCGTAATTTGGATCTCTACCTTAAGTCTACTAAAAAATTAATAAAACATTAATCAAACCTAATAGGATTGTTTTGCATCCAATAAGGATTATTTACTGTATATCTTACTTGGGATCAATTACAAGGTTTTGTTTTAATACTACAGAGAAAAAGGAAATCAGTTTTAAAATTATTTGATTAAAATGGAGTCAATGGGAGACAGGCTTTCCGTAATCTGGGGCTTTCTGAATAACGGGTTTCCGGATAAGGGATCCCATACCTGTAGTATGAAAGAAATAGGTATAGCAGGAAATTACTTACCAACAAAACCATGCACATTTAAGAATTCTTGGTGTTGGGTACAATGACTTATGCCTGCACATGCCAACCAGGGAGGAAAAACAGAGATAGAACATTCTGTTTTGCACTGAAGCTCTGTTCCTGGTTTTTCTTTTTACTAAATATAAAAAAGCATGTAACAGCAGACAACAGATGCCCAGTCCGATTGTTGCTTCCAAGTTTTATAATTGTGCAAGCTTCATGTTGAGATAATCCCTATGAGTCCATTCAAGGGGAAGCATGCGTCCAATTTAGAGAGAGGGTAGACTGGCATGATGCTTTGCCCCATGCCAGTGCTCATCTGTCTGGCAATAATGGAATCCCAATGGTGTTCCAAGCAATTACATGTGTTTCATCTAGTACATATTATCCCAAGGAGGCCCAATTTAGCATATTGTAATTAATCATCTGCTCTTTACTTATTGTGCTTTTATTAATAGAAAGAAGGGAAAGTAGCATTTAACACCTTTATTTTTAATGTAAAGCTTATAAAATGATGTAGTGCTCAAAGGAACATCAGCTCACCAAAGATCAATGCAGGGGAGCAGTACCTTCTGCAGCCTGCATGAAAAGCATATCTAATTTAGCTAGGTCTCATTCAGCCAGGAGGAAAGCAGATGTATGAAGAGTGCTCACGTGGCCTCTGGGTCATATTCGACTCCCAGCTCTACAAACATACTACTTTATAGATCATGCTAACATCTCCTAAATAGTATTTTTCCTTTGTTCTAGTTTCTCTGTTGTAGCAGTGTTAAAAAGTATACTGTAAAAATGTTTGCAGCCAACTATAGACTTAATTTTAATTTCTGAGGGGATTTTTCTAAATTACCCTGGTTGACTTTGAGAGGCCTTAATGAAAAAAAGAGCACTATGGTAAATTTTATACATATTTATTTGTATGGATATAGCATTATATTGTAATAACTTGTACTCATATCTCTACTTAACATTTATTTCAAAATAAAGTGTTAGTGCAGTGTAAATAGAGTTGTGTTCTAAATGTTTAAAGGCTTAACCTGCTTTTCTTGATCCACCATGCAAATATGTGTATTTCATTCTTTATAAGTTAGTACCTATTAAAATATCACATTTCTTTTTTGGTTGGAGAGGGGTGGCATACAGTATATTGGCTGCTGACTTCTGACACTGCAATTCTGATATTCCATACATCACTTGACATAGTTTTCTAAGCTATAACACTGTAAGAACTCTCACTGGGAATGTTGTTGGCTTTAAAATGGGAGTCCCCTTCCTGTGTCTGGATGACAGCCTGTCGGTCTCAGTGAATCACTTTATAATCACAAGTTAGAAGTAAATATAGTTCAGTATAATGATGTCCTGCAAAGGTTGTCTGGGAGGTTGGGTCAATTCCACTGCTTGAGGGTTGTAGGTTGGACATTGCTGCTTTACCATATAATGCAGTTCTAATTTTTGTAGCTGTACAACATGGTAATGTACAAGTATTGGAGAAGAAGCTAAGATTGGAGCTAAGGTGTATGTTATAATATAACATATAATATAATAGCTGCTACTAGTTGCTAGCTAATATAGGCTTTATTGGTTCCCAGAAAGTAAATAATCTGTTATGCTTCATAGCACAGGGGCATAAAATGGCCGCCCCCTAGGCAAACCCATGCCGGCCTGTTTCCCACTCCTAATTTGCTCTTACTGACAGGGCGAGAGAGAGAAATTGAGACAACGTTAAAAATTTCCTGCACAGTCAGTTCTCACCGTGTCAGTAGAAACTAGGGGGCAGGGGTGACTGGGCGGAATGCTGTTGCTAAAATCATGCCACCATTGGCTTAGGCCTATATGAAAAGACCACATTTTTGCTAAATGGGATAGAGATTGTTGACTTGCATTTAAAATGTCCTATTTTGGGTATTTGGGAGGAGTTTTTTGTGCTTGTTGTTATAGCCCACAGCCTTTTGATGCAGACTGTAGACTCATAACCTCATCATAGATATAGGTTTTAAGAATGTACCATAAAAAGCAATTGTACCTAAGGAGTTAAAGCACAGCTAAAGGCCTTTTACAACTTACACTTAGTTAACTGAATTTGTACCTTTGAATCACTTAGTATTACTGTTTCAGAAATACCCTAGGCTTAAACAGCTTTCTCAGTGTAGTATGCTTAGAATATGCACTTGAATGACTGGGATACTGAGAGCTTTGCCTTTGCATAGGGAGGCAGATTCACAAGGAAGGCTTTGTCCATTACTCATAGCTGAAAGGAAAATTGACTTGTAATGAAGTGTTCAAGTCCCTGGCTCTCTTCCCAGATTATTTGTGCCAGATGACGAAAAAGAAAAATATTTTAGTCTTTTCCAGTTTTTGGGGACACTTGGTTACATGTAGAAGCAATAATTCATAATGCTTTAGAGAACTGATAGTACAATAAGTGCGGTAATAAATCCTCAAGCAAAACTTTCTCTGGGAAAGATTTGTAGCCTAATTTTAGATTGTCTTGTTTATGCCTTCCATACCTGGGAAGTTTCTGACTAAGCCAACACAGAAGTCTTATGGATGATGTTGCAGAATGATGTCTGTAACTCTTGTAACGGCAAGGTCAGAAAATCACTCAGAATTAGTAGCACCCAAAAATATTGGATAGCAAGACACTTCCACATACTTGCCTGTTCTGTCTGCCATAGTGTGTATGAATGTAATAGGGACCTTAGATTGTAAGCCCCACTGCAACAGGGAGAGATATGAATAATGTTCTGTAAAGTGCCATATAAATAAATAAAAATAATATAAATAATAAAAATAATGTGCTATCTGGCATGGGCAATGTGCAGATATTGCTGAATTACAACTTCCAATATCTTACCAGAAGGTTGCCTCTAATCACTATAGGATCGCTATAGGACCTTGGGGGTCATATGGACTTAAATAATTGGCTGCTGGGTGTTTCATGGGCCAGTACAAAGCTCCAACCAAAAGACAGTAGTGGCTAGAGGGGGTGTATTTAAGAAACTGATGGTAAATGAGAGTCTCGGGATTTAGATGCCAAGAAAGGATAGCAAAGCAGTGACCAGTTTCTATGCCATTGCCCTGCATTGTAACATCACTATCTGTGTTTAGCTCCTTGGAAAGGAGGCAGATTCTGGGGTTACCTGAAGGTGGATATGAATTTTGTCTACATAATGCTCGGGCCAGGAACCATACCTTAATATTAAAGTGAGGATAGCTAACTTCTATTTTTTTTATATAAGATCCAACATACTGAATAAAACTATAGAAGCATACCTTCCACCTTAGTGTTCCATTTTCCATTTGTAGGGCAGTCCTGATATGGTGCCCATAGTCCCAGGCTAGCAGTTTAAAGTCCTGTTCCTTGCCAGGCTTATCACAGTTTCACGAGATGAAGTGACATAACTCCTCTTGTTAAATAAATCTTAGCACCGGAATTTTCCTAAATTTTTAGTTGCAAATAAATCACAGCACAGATTCAGATAAGGGGTTCAGAGTCTGCCATGCAGACAATGTCGTATGTCTATTTCAGGTCATGGCCAGAAAATTTCAAAACTGATATTTAATAGCATACTTTGCATTGATATGTTGTTATACTTGCTGTGAAATACACTGTAGTTAAACAAAAATAGAACAAGATGCTGTATTTACTGCATGATATATACACTTAAAACTAAAGAAAGGACAATTGGTTTGATCCAAACTGCCATTTAATCCAGGCTCCAGGCCAAATTGTTTGTAGATTGCCCCAGTGTGGTACAATTATATATATATATATATATATATATATATATTCCAGTGCATCAACTCTTTCATACCACTGAATCTATATTTGCTATTAGAAATGCTGCAAATAAGATCTTGCCTTTTCTACAGCAAAAACAAAATCAATAACTTTCCAGTGTAAATGCCTTTATAGTTAGCCCATCATCATGCATTACTGTCTCTCTACTATAGCAAATTGGTTCTAAAGCAAGGTAGACTGCTGACAGTCTGCTGACTGCTTGTAGACATGCTTCCATTTTAGAATTTTTTCACTATATTATGGGATTTGGTAGAGGCCTCAATCCTTTTACTTATCATTTCGTACATTGGCTGAAGCAGCATTTACCTAGAAGACATTAAGGAGCAGCATGGACCTGTGTGAAAGATCCAGAGGAACATATGGACTCTTCCCCAAGAGAGATACTATTTTCAGCTACTAGAAATAATAGTAACTCAGGGGCCAACAGGTCACAGCTCAAACCAGGCATACTTAACCCCCTCCTAGCCAGTTGGCAGCTAGAGTAAATAATATCTATTTATGCTGAATTTATTGTCCAATTCATACTTCTTCAAAACAGTTGTATTAGTTTTATATTATGACTATGGATGCATTGAAATATTTACATTTGTTCCTTTTCTTTAACTTCCTTTGCTAAAGAGTAGATAAGAATGAAACCTAGCACTGTCTGTGTTATTGGAGGTATTCCTGTCTTTGGTAGTGAGATGTACCTGTTTAATGGCCCCAATATTATCCAGATTTGTAATTTTGTGCTCCCTCCTGCTATTTTAAATGGCATGAAATGCAGTATTATGTTACTGTGAAAGGTCATATTCTCAAATACAGTGCCCTTATTTGGTTCTGGTGTCAGCAAACAATAAGATGAAGGTTGAGTGTTAGCTGGCCTTACAAATTCCTGTCCTTTGGTTTCCAGGATATGTGTATGTTACCAGTGTTAGCGGTACAGAGCTGCTTATGCACAGCAGGATAATGCCTTAGGTTCGGACACATGTGTCTTTAATGTAAAAAATGTTGCTTGGTGGCTTCCAGCATCTGCCTTATGGTGAAACCAGTTTTAGTTCATAGCCAGAGGCCTGGCACGAGATAAGCCGTATCTTCTCTTCAGGTACAATGACTGAGAATGATGAATTGTAACAACGCAACAACTGCTCAGGATTCCTTTTGCAAATTATCCATCTTCGCACACACAACAGCTCCTCATGGGCTGTGAGTAGAATTCTTTTTTGTCATGTGCAACTGAGGTGGTGGTGATGTCTGTATTACCACGTCACGTTTTACAGTTATTATATTGAGTAACACCCTGCCCATATCAGGCATTGCATTTGCCTTAGGATATTGTTAAATCTGGCGTATAAAACTAAAAGTTGCTTAGAATAGTTGCTTAACTGAAAAGGTGCTTAGAATAGGGCAACTATAAAATGTTAAAGGTTATTCAAAGGTAAACTTTCCCTTTAATCTGATTCTACCTTTAGACAATGAATTAAATCTTTTAAGGATAAGTATTTATTATTTGTTAAAAGTTAATTAAGGTACATGTTGGTTTTTAATTGTGAGTGTGTTTATCAGTATAAATGTTTACAGTACATTGGGTTTCCTCTCAAGGCAACTTCCGCGATTTCGGGGAAATCGTGGCGCCGCATATGCCATCCCACCGGCGATTTACATTTTTGCCGGTGGGATGGTATTTCGGGGAGATTTGTCGCAGGCGACTAATCTCCCCGTGTGCCAGAGCCCTTACTGTTTGCGTTGGTTGTTTACCAGTATGAAGTGATTTCCCCCATGAAAATGTGATTTCCATGGAATTATAGACAAAGTACTTTGGTAGTTTATATGTGGCTGAGAATGCAGATGATAATCTGCATTGTGTTTGCCTTGATTTATCCATTAAATGGGGTTTTTTACTTAAAAAAACAAACTGTTCTAATGGAAAATGGAAATAGAAAAACTGGCCACTAGCCAATCAGGCTAACAGTGGTCCTGTTATTCTTTAATTCACTGTTGTACCTCTGTTTAAAATGCTGTAACTTCAAATCTCCCAGAATTGGCTCATATTAAGTAAATGGAAAATTCCTACAGTATATCTTTTTGAACATATTCTCATAGGAGATGATATAGAGGCACAAGTAATGATACAAAGTGATATATTGTCTGTGACTTCAAAGAGGAAATATATTAATATAAAGTTGCAATCAGCTCCTGAAAGGTTTTGAATAAATCAAGGCAAAATTTGAAATGTTTAATTTAACAGGTTAAAAAAAAAAACCCAATGTTTTCAAATTGAAAACCTATTAATCAGTGGCAGTCACTCTACAGCTCTGAAGCACAGACCATTGATTGCATATTAGAGAGTGGGTGCAGTCAGTAATGCAAAGTCAAGTGTTGTATGCTGTGCTTCAAACCATTGCCTAAAAAATGGACAGATCTTATTAAAAAGTGTTTTGGCATTACTACTAACACGTCTCCTATGCTGTACATCAGTGGTTCTCAACCTTCCTAATGCCACAACCCTTTAATACAGTTCCTCATGTTGTGGTGACCCCCAACCATAAAATTATTCCTAAGACCATCAGAAATATGTGTTTTCTGATGGTCTAAGGCAACCCCTGTGAAAGGGTCGTTCGACCCCCAAAGGGGTCCCGACCCACAGGTTGAGAACCGCTGCTGTACAGGCAGGTAAAGTAGAATAAATGAATCACACAACTAAGGGTCACATGACCTTACTTGTGCAAGCCCAGGAGTGGATCTCCAGTATAGATCCTAGTGTAGTTTACAATCTATGGTCCCTGTCCCTGGAGCCAATTATCCTGCCTGTATGTTTTTGGAATATGGAGGAAACCTGACTCACAAACACAAATCTATATATACATGTGTATGTGTACATACATATAAATATATACTGTATATATATAGGTTCAGAGAGTAGCACAAACCTAAAAAGAAGACCACCAAGACTTCATGTGAAAAAAAAAAAGTGCATTTGAAACAGCATGAATAGCCAGCGTAATGTTTCAGTCCATGTTTTGTTTATTTCACATGAAATCTCGGTGGTGCTGGTTTTTTTTTTTGTAGTATTGGAACCTTTTACTGGGCACCCGAGATAGGATATGTACGTGTGTGTGTGTATATTTTTGGAATATGGAAGAACTTGTGCTGGTTCACAAACATGTCTGACATGGTCTGACAAATCTCCTTTGTTGTGGGCAACTAATCTCCCCGATATGCCATCCCACCGGCGATTTACATTAAAGCTGGTGGGATGGCATATTGGGGAGATTAGTCGCCCGCAAAAAGGGAGATTTGTCACAGACGACTAATCTCCTTGTCTACCACTGCCCTAAAATGTGACTGGTCAGGTTTCCTGCCCTAAGGAAGAGGATTTCTATTCATTACTGCCTGATATTCCTGTCTATCATGTCAGGTACCCCTAAACATTATTTACACTGTAAATATACTATATGACACTGGCTTTGCTGTCTCTTTTTTGCTGGCACCACTATTAATCCTCCAAAAATAAACTCTATATAACTGTACTTGTCCATTGGGACTTTCACAATTATCTGTACAACATTCCACTGACTTGGCATGGATTGAAGTCTCTGCTTGCAAGGGCATCGGTCACTGGTTATTTGCCTGTCTGTGTGTTGCTGATGAGTTTGCAACAAAAAGGTTAAAAAAGTCTGCTGTACAGTATATTAATTCTTACTCAAAAGATCATGAGGCATTGAAGAAGACACAAGGAGATACGTTTCATCCACACAGCAGACAGAAAAATAACTGTCATGTTTTTGTCTTGTTTCAGGTTTCCCCCCAAATGACTTTCCAGGCACTCATTTAAAAACCCTTAAGCAGTTCTCTCTGTGCAACTGATTCTATCAGTTTTGGAGAAGCCGAGACGTGGTCTTCAAGATGCTAATTAAAGAATATCGCATCCCGCTTCCCATGACTGTGGAGGAATACCGGATCGCACAGCTCTACATGATCCAGGTCTGAAACTCTTGTTTTGTATTTTTGTGGAACACCTGTCTTACAGTGCAGCTTCTGGTCGCTTCTTAGTTTACCTCCCAAATTAGATTACAGGGCCCTGGAACAATAGTTTTTGTTAGCTTCTTAAAATTAATGTGTATTTTGTTGTTTAATATCATTTTTTTCATTTCATAATTTAAAAAAAAAATTTGTTTCATTTTCATACCAAGTGAAAAAAGTTCAGGAGCATTCCCAGCTAACTATTTCTGCAGAGGTTTAAAACAAAAATTGGATTTTCATGTGTAATTTTCTGCTATGGCACAATCCACTAACCACTAACACAGCATTTAATTTTTGGTTTGTCCCCCCCATCCTGTACCTTTCAGAAAAGTCCAGCTTTGTACTACTGCCTCTGATCCCAGTTAACAACCAATTATGTATCTTGGCACCTTTATCTATCCAGTGGCTGAGTTGTAAATCATAGTAGCCAGAGATTCTTTGATTTCATCTTGCATTTTTGCATTCTGTAGAGAAAAAGGGAATAAAACTTCTAAACTTTGGTGCTCTTGTTATGAAAGCTTGTGGAATACATAAAAAAGGGAGAGGTGAGATTATTGCACTTCTAAGTCTTGACAGTCTGAAGTGAGCTGTAGTGGTGTGTTTGGAGAGTCAACACTGTGTTCTGGAGCCTATTATGCTGTACTTTCAAACCTCTTGATGTTGTTGCCCTTTGAGCTTTTAATTCTTTCTGATACCATATGAAAAGGTAGAAGGCCACAGGCAAGCTCTTGCTGTCTACTGTTCAGTCAGACAAAAGATGCTAGATCACAGAATATACTGCCCTGCTTGTACACAGGTGAGGGTTCTATTATCTGAAAAACCTTTATGCAGTGTAAACAATCTTCATTTTTACCAGATACACTGTTTCTCTGTAATATAAACATAATGGACATCTTTTAATAATGCCCCTGCCCCAAATACAGGAGCACCGAGTGGCTCAAAATTGTACACCTTAGTGCTCATTCGCATTTGACTTGCTAGAGGGACATTGCTGCTCTCTGCTCCACACACTGGAATAAAAATCCATCAGCAGACACAAGGCCGTACTTTCCATCTATCCTTAACCCTGCACTAGCCACCTTTCTCTAACTTGTGCATTTAAATGATGTGAAAGTTAATAAGGTACTTCTCTGTCTTCCCCTTCCTTACCCGTATGAACACATCACTTGTGGCTCTTCTTGAAAGTGTAGGGCAAAGCGTAAAGGTAAAGCACTTTCCACTCTGCCCAGCACTTTGTTAACAAAGTCTAATGTTGTTAACTAAACTGGTATATATGCATAATAGCAAAATTATTGTATTGGGTTTAGTTACTATTTTGATGTGTTTGAGATGATGTAAGACTGATCTTAGAAAAGCACCTTATCTGGAAAAATTCCAGATACTGGATGCTTTGAAATTTCAGATAATGGATGCTTTGATAATCTCAGCATGCAAATTAAGCAATACTAAGCAAAATATTTAGTAACGGGCAGCAATTTTTTTGGAAGGTGTATAAAAAGTTTACATAGAGAGCACACCCTCTGTATATATAAATACACATATCATATTCAGGCACACAGACTGCACCATTTTTAGCACAATTCTGACTCCCTAGGTTGATTCTTTTAAGCGCTGCCTTTAACTCTTTAATGCCATATCATTCTGGAGGGTATATTTATTGGGTGGCTACCCAAGGGATTGGGGTGTCCTTGTCCTTTAAAAGGAACCTTTTATGGATCTTTACTAAATGCCCCCTAACTTATGAATATTTTATCAGCACCAACGCCTTTAAGGCAAAGCAGAAAAGTTTAATGGGTAGCAACAGTAACCGAATGCATAATCATAATATGGCAGCCCCAATAAAAAAAAGGTCTTTTGCAGTTTTTTGATAAGAGAAGTACTACTGAGCTAAGCCCACGTATGTTGCTTACTGAGATACTGTACATCCTCTTAGGGAACTAATTAGATTAACATCATCTTGTGCATGAAGGATGCACATTACAGTGGAAAGGGCAGGAACAGCCTCAGCTGTAGGTCTCCATAGTTACGGTGATGTCATTTTGTGCGGTGTAGGCAGTGGTGTGCAGGACACGTGGTTGTATGCATTGTCCTAAGCTAAACCCAATGGAGAGCTGGAGAAGTCACATTACCATGGAAACAGATGCTGGAAGCTGCTGCTGCTGCTGTGCTAAAAACAGGATTGCCAGCCTATGCTGTAGGGAGATTTTAATAGTGGTTGTATTGGGATTGCTTCAGAATTGTTTGCTTAGACCAAGGAAAAAGAGTTGGGATGTGTTCCAGAAATAGATGAGCTTACTGCTGCTTGGGTTATTAGATCAGGAGCAAACTTTGTGCCTGTTACTCCATTGCCTGCTGTAAATTGCAGCATGGCACCGCCTGCTCTATTAATTGCAGGTCAGCAAAAATTAGAGTACAGACTTGACCCAGCATTATGAACCTTTATTCTTAAACATTGCTGGTGTGCTATCAAAGAATAATAAAAATGTGTGTCTAAGCAGCCCATGTTACATTCTGCATGAAGTGAAGCAGCAGTGGCTCTAGACAAGGTATTCTTTACCATTTTTACTTGTAAGCTACACTCAGATATAGAAAGTGTTGTTGAGCCACATATGCATGAGGAAAGTTTTTTGGGGATGCCAAATAAGGACTGTGATTTACTATTTGGTAGCCTCATATGGACTGCTAGTCTGCAGGAGGCTCTGCTTGGAGTAAAACTGTGTCTCTGTGCTTCCAAAACTTGTCTCTAAGCCAGAGATTTAAAAATGGCACTTATTTTGAGGCCACTGGGAGCAACATCAACGAGGGATCACTTATTGCTTGGAGTCATAGATTGCAGCTTCTGTGGGGGTGCAGAGTTGCCAGCACCCACAGTCTAGAGTCTCGACTTTGCAGCCCTACAGAAGCTATAAACTACAAGCAATACCTAGAGAAGCATGATCTGAACTGTAATGTAGAACCATAGAGCCTTGAGGCTGACCCCTGATTTACACTGGATCTTTAGCGGAGTGTGTGCTAAAGCTCCACATTTTAAGAAATCATCTATACATAAGCATTTAATAAGGCCTTGATTCATGTTTGAATTACAGTAGTAGCCCAACAGACCATTGATAAGTTATGCTTTATTAATTTGAGCGCATAACTGTTGAGCACCTGTTTGCAGTCAGTGCAAAATGGAACAGGCCCTTTAATTAAAAAAGTCTCTTCCTGACCTTCTTAAATGATCCCTGAGAAGCAGATTTCATTCTTCCTTTGCTGGCTACAAGGGTCAATACCATTAACAGGTTTAGTAGCTCAATAAATGGAAGGTGCAATATCTGCATGTTTCGACTGCCAAATCCTTTCACTTGACCTATTTCATATTCTTTTCTGACACATTGCTGCTTGTAAGTATTGTAACTGCTGGAATGTGGTACCTTCTACTGAGCTATATTTGTACTCACCAGAGGGGGCAGAAAGTAGAGTGACTGCTTGGAATTTGACGTCAGTTGCAGTGAGCACAAAGGAGTTATTAACAGAACCCAAGCTGAATCTGGCAGCAGAGGGAGTGGGCTGCTGCAAGCATGGCTTTTATACCCCTATTATTATTTTTATTCTTCATATTGACAGTCACACAAGTAGGAGTAAAGGGGGAGTATGTATTTATCTGGATTTGCTTTCAGCTTTTCCTTTTTATTTTGTTAAAGCATTAAAAATAATATGGGTTTTAGTGTATGAGAGTATGTGCACTGGCTGGCCTATGTAGCGAGATCTATCTATGGCTGTTGTGGAACTGCAGCTTCCATCTTCTTTAAACAGATGCAGCTATGGCTACATTATATAGGTGCCCAGGCTTGGATTAAAGGTTCTCAAGATGACTTAGCCTCCATATCCCTGCCTTCCTCTGCTTAAACATTCTCGAGCTGTCTTTATTTTCAAGGCTTCTCTTCCAAAAGATAACAAGAAAATTGTAGCCTCACAGAGCAATTGTTTAGGCTTCTGGGGTCAGTGACCCCCATTTGAATGTTGGAAAGGGTTAGAAGAAGGCACATAACTCAAAAACTATGAAAATAAACAATGAAGACCAATTGAGAAGTTATTTATAATTGGCCATTCTATAACATACTAGACGTTAACGTAAAGGTGAACCACCCCTTTAATAGAAGAATACTTTGTTTAATGCTATTACCTGTTTGTGTAAGTTACCAACCCACTTAAACTGCAAGCCTTCTAGAGCAGAGCTCTCCTTCCTCTTGTTTCTCTCAGGCCATGACACACAAGTAGGTTAGTCACTATGTGATTAATCAACTCCACAAACATAAGTGTCACTTTAGCTTTCCAAAGTCACCCCAAGTTGCCTCACAAGGAAACTTTGGGCGACTTCCGAAAGCTGTAGGAAAGTAAATTGCCGGTAGGAAAACATAAGTGGCGCTACGAGAGAGAGATAAGTCTCCACAACTAAAGAAGATTTCTTGATGGAGCAACTAATCTCCTCATTTGTCACAGCCCTTAGAGCTTGCTCTGCAATTCGTCCTTAACATGTAGCATTTAATCTTGTAACCACCTTCTATACTCGTATGGGTCCATGTTCCCATATGTCTGCAAATGAACAGTGACAAAAATAATAAAAAACAGAGGCTTGAAGTGGACTGAATGAAGCGTCTCCAGAAATCGCAGGCCCATTTTTTTTAACCAGCAAAAATATCTTTGTAACATTGTAATTTTATGAAAATATTTATATTATTATATTTAACTTTCTTTTTCATGATCTTAGTCTATAATATTTCATCTGGTAAGGATACGTGAATGTATTTTCCTTGAAATGTTTATGAGTATGATCAACTTGCATGACCTTCATGGGCAATAATAGCACAACACAAAGCATAATCAGTCCCTGGAGGCTTCCTGTATAAACCTTTTAGGGATTAACCCTTAGTAACCCAAATCTTTTTTTTTTTGTGACAAAACCTCAAGCCTAAAAGGCAAAAGAATTTAAAGTGTGGCTTACTTGTGACCCTTTTAATGCAAATCTTGACACCCACAAGCTGATACAGTATCACACATAATGGCTTATACATGATTGCTGCCAGTGTGCTATTGACGCAGGCTGCTCTGAGAAACCCTGGAGCTACTTCCACCTTCCAGCAAATAAAATTTCTTTGCTTAATTTTTACAATGTTTTTTTTACTGCTGGAATTTACTGTTTCTTCCATTAACTTGAATATGTTACACCACTACTTAAAATAACCATGAAATATAGCGTGGGTGACGTAAAATCGAATGCACTGTTTATGAATTCAACATTTGTTTTATAATCATTTACACTATTATAGCGTAACAATTGTAAACAGCATGATAAATAGAGTCATAGATTCATTATGTTATTAATCATATTCACTGGAGGTAAGACTAAAATTAAAGTGAAAATATATCCCTTTTCAGTGGGTCCAAGGACTTCATGTCCCAGAATCCATTATTTAACAATAAAACAAGGTAGAGGATGCATAAAACTGGGGGGGGGGGGGGGGTGTCAGGCATTGCACATAACTTTAATTTTAGTGTTCTATTTGAAATAAAGTATTGTTGTATTAAACAGGAATCAAAGAAACTTTCCCTACATAATAAGGGCACTCATAGGAGTTTTGAGGTAGATATTAAAGCAGATTTAGCTGCTGGCTGTTCTTGAATGCCAAAAGGAAAACAAAGTTGATTGCATTAACTATTAATATGCTATATGTTATATCACTATACTATATATATATATATATATATATATTTGGCATAGCCTATCTGGATTGGGCGGATCTCTAGTGTGTGAATAACAGCTTGTGTTGCTTTTATCAAGATACTTTACACTTATCCAAATGCTTGTTTTGAGAATAACAGTGAAATACATATATCATTTGTATTAAATGTTTTTTCTTTTTTCTTATTGCCTGAGTGATATATTAGGGTAATGTGTTTTGTTGCATAAACTCTTAAGGCTGCAGAATTCTGCTCATCAGATAACAAATCTACATTACAAGTAATACTGCTTTTGTACTTGTACCAAAAATCTGTCTAGCAATGTATCCTGCTGGGGAAGGGTTCCAGGCTTCAAAGGTTTCTGGCCCACATCATGACTTGTTAAAGAGGATTTTATTTAAATGACTACTGATTGATCTTTGTTGGTATACGTTTCAAATGGGTCATAACACAGGCAGAATATATGAGGTTTATAATGCAGTGTTGCGCACAATGCCCTAATAACGTTAAAAGTACTAGAAAGTTTTTACATTTTAGTTTGTCCATTTTTTAGCCTTAATTTTAGGGATGCACCGAATCCACTATTTTGAGATTCCATTGTGAAAGATTCGCCCAAATACCACATATGTAAATGAAGATGCAAAAGTACTGCAAAAAGAACTGCGCATATAGAGGGTGCCAAAAAGTTGTCAACTTCCATGTTTATGTGACGAAAAGTCATATGATTTTAAGGATTCGGATTAAGTTCGGCCAGGACCATGGATTTGCCTGAATCCAAATCCTGCTGAAAAATCGTGGCCAAATCCTGGACCGAATCCTGGATTTGGTGCATCCCTACCTAATTCATCATATTTCATTCTCATACAACCAGTGAATTGCTTCACCTGATCAGAATCAAACCAAGCAAAACTACATTGAATAATTGGTTGTAAACCATTTATTTGGGTCCCAAAAGCTTATTCTACTGCTTATGGTGGGTCCTTAAAAAAAGCGTCTAGAAACAGATCCACTGATCTCGTTCTTACAGGTGCAGTTTTTTCTTTTTGCTCTATACAAACAATAATTAACCCAAAGTACCTGACATTGTTATGGTGGTTTAAAGAGGACCTCTGTTTTGTTTCTATGGTTGTCTTATACAATTTTAGTTTTCTTTGGAACATTAGATGTGCAGCTTTATCTCTAGCTATACTAAAGGTGCCCATACACCTTAAGATCTGCTCGCATGGCAATGTCGCCAAGCAAGTGGATCTTCTCCCAATATCTCCCACCTACGGGTGGGCGATATTGGGAGAATCCAGGCTAATTCGAACGTTTGGCCCCAGGGGGTACAGCGGGTATAGGCAAAGTCGGTCTGGGGACCGCATCAACGAGCCGATGCGGTCCCCGTTCCGACTAGATTTTTTAACCTGTCAGGCAGGCCCATCGGTAGTGCCCAGACACAGGCCGATTAGCTGCCGAATCGGTCTAAGGGACCCATATTGGCAGCTAGAATCGACCCATGTATGGGGACCTTTACACACATGCATTTTTCACTGTACAATAAGCATATATCACCAAACATCAACTGCCTACTGGAAAATAATGAAAGGACATGTCAACCCTCCAACCAAAAATTTTAGCAGTGAAAAGCCTCACAGCATTCTTTAAATACCTGCCACTCCGGAGTCTCAAAAGCAAACAGTGAAGCTGCAGCGATCCCTTGATGTTTCTCTCACTGCAGAGCTCAGTAACTCCCTCTCCCCCCTCCCTTCAGAATCTCCTTGTCTGCCTGGCGTGGTGCACATGCGCACTTCCAATCCATTTTAATGAGCCTGCATGTTCTGCAGGGCAACCGATCTGTTGGTTTTTAATAAAGCTTGTTCAAAAAAAAAATCCAGGCAGGTCAGGCAGGAGGGGCTATGCGCGCATGCGTGTTTGGAATATATACCGAGCTCTCGATGACGTCACCCGGCAAAATGGCCGCCAGGTGACAGGCGAAAAAAAGAATGCGGCAGTACAGGCTGTAGGAAGAGGTTGAGGTAGCAAAAGTTATGTGTTTGAGGTGGGGGTAAGGTGCCCTTGGCATTAGACCTAACATTAAAGTTATCGTTGACATCTTCTTTAAAGTGATACTGACACGAAAAAACTAATTTTCAAAATATGAATATACATAAAAAGTTACCTATAGGTCGTGTTCACGGTTTTTCGCTGACAGGTTTGGTTTTGTAAGTAATTGTTACTTGAAGTTCCTAAACCTGACTGTTTTGCCAACCTGACTGTCCCTTCCCAACCTGTCAGTTATAGCTTCTAATGCTAACAGACAGATATGGCCGCCCCCTCATAGAGGAACACAGGGGATCAGACAGGTAATGTAAACGCATCAGGCAAATATTTTTATGGCAAAAAAGTTCTTGCAAAGACAATGTTATGATGTAAAAAAAGAGATTTGCTTTCTGGTGTCAGTATATCTTTAAGGGGAAAACCTTTTCATAAATAGCAGGGCTGTGGAGTCGGTAGATAAATTCTCCGACTCCTCAGTTTCTGATACTTCCGACTCCACGACATCCTCTGTTTTTTTTTTTTTTATAGTATCATTTTTTATTGTTTTGTAACATAGGAGAAGGGGGGAGGGATAAGGAAGGGGAAGGGAGGAGGGAGCAACGACATCCTCTGTTTTTAATATGCTAATGTATTTTATACATTCATACAGTCAATGAAAAGCATTCTTCATGGGCACTCAACGTGTTTGTTTATGCACTGCGTGCATTGGGCTTTATTCTTATAGCAGAGAAGTAATTAATTATGACTGTTTGTGAACTGGGACATTTAAAACTTGCTTTATTTTTTTTTTCCCATTTAAATTTAGTAGGAGTCCGAGTCAGTTCATTTTTTGCCGACTCCGACTCCAGGTACCCAAAATTGACTCCGACTCCACAGCCCTGATAAATAGCACCCTTTTTACCCTTCTATCGCTTATTGAATAAGTCCCACAGAATTCAAAACAATTAAATTTGGTAAGGAAAAAGGTTGAGGGAAAATGGAAGAAAGAGATTAATAATACAAGGGTGAGTGATAATGAGAGGACTTATCAATAGTGAGGTGGGAAGTGGGAGGATAAGAAAAGGCTAAATATACTGTAGGGCCAGGAAATGAAAGATTTTTAAATAGGATATGGGGGAGGGAGGAAAGGAAAAGGTTAACTACAGAGTAAGGGAAACAGAATCATTATTTTTTAAAGGATATTTCCATCATAAAAGTTCAGTCTCTATAATTACTTTTATTTTTTGTGAGGTTAAACACAATCTGAGTATGAACAGTAAGAATTATTATTTCTTACCAACACCAGTCTCATTTTCTTCATACATTAATGAAATTGAGGGAGTGGATAAACCTGCAACTAAACTGGTAAAGAGGTGGAAGAATTAAAATTTGAGCAAAGACTGTCATGGCTGAGGTTGTTTTCTCTGGGGAAAGGCGTATGTGAGGGGACATGGTTATTGTTTAAAAGTACATCACAGGATAGATAACAGGGGATCTTTTTCATTCAGGAAGGATCAAGGAGGAGGTCAACCCTTAAGATTTGAGGAACTGAAATTTCACTTTAAACAGAACAGCTGTTTCTCCATGGCATAGGCAGTGAGGTAGTGGAATACTCACCCAGGTATTGTCTTTAAAAGTGACTTGGATGATTTTTTAGACAAGCATAATATACAAGTCTGTTGAGATCTATAGGGAGTCTTCTGTTTCTGATCATAAGCCTTGAGATGAGTGAACTGTGGGAGATGTGGTCGTTATCTTAACAGCATGCAAAAAATCTCTGCTTTAACAGTGTGCGTCAAAATGTATTTCCACTGGGCTTTGAACAGCATATAAAGCAGATGTGGTAAAAAGAATACACCAGAAATAGATACTTTCTCGTTAGAGAGGGCTCAGTCCAGTATGTCCACCCATTACCAAGAACAACTCTTTTGTCATTTCAATAACTCTGTGCGCACACACAAAAAAATGGAAAATGTTAGGAACAACGTGAGCTATATAAATATAATCAAGTTAAAATTTATTTTATATTTTACTAGTCCTTGAGGTATAAGCCAATGTGGTTATTGTGGTTCAGTGATTTTCTCTCTAGAGATTAAGCATTATGAGTTGCAGACAGAACTGTGTCATACGCCTGGCACTGCTCCCAAAAAGTCCTCACACTTTCACATTACAGTTGCAGATTAGAGTTTCTTGTACCCTGCTGCAGGGAACTTTAATTTGCAACTGTAAAACTGGCTATATACCTGAAGATTGGGGAAAGATCCACTTGAGATGGACGATATCAGGCGCTCACGCCCACCGGGCATCAACCTGCCAACCCTCCCCCCAACAGGATTTAAACCTGCTTGATAGATATCTGCCTGATTCTCAGACAGATATCTATAGCATAGGGCCTTCACAGCACTTTGTGTCATATTCTGGGACACTAAGGGGCCGATTTACTAATCCACGAACCGATCGAAAGCGTCCGAATGTGTTTTTTTTCGTAATGATCGATATTTTGTGATTTTTTTCGTCGCCGTCGCAACTTTTTCGTAAATTGTCGCGACTTTTTCGTAGCTGTTACCACTTGCGCGAATTGTCCCACCATTTACTAGCGCTCAATACGAAAAAGTCGGACAATTCGCGCAAGTCGTAACGGCTATGAAAAAGTCGTGACAATTCACTATAAAGTTTCGACGGCGACGAAAAAAATTGCAAAGAATACGAAAAAGTCACAAAATGTTCGTTTCCAATCCGATTTTTTCCCCTTCGGGATTCGGATTAGTGGATTAGTAAATCAGCCCCTAAGAGTTGTACTGCTTACATATCCTGGGGAGGCAAGGTGGAAGTTTAATAAAAAGTTGTTCCTTTCTTCGCAAATTGCCCCTAAATGAGGCGAACACTGGGCTAACATTTAAACAAACATAAACTACAGATATTTACAATTTACAAGATGTATATCTTTTGCTTCTTGAATACTAGTTCACAGAAAAAATTGTCTGAGCACCGCTCCAGCATTGACTTACATTAATTTCTTATAGCTTGGAGTAAATCTCAATTGGTATACTTTACTTCACATGCGCAAACAGGAATTGGTGCAGGGGATTCCTCGGACGCCGGCAGAAAGGCAAGTAAAAAGGCACAGGCTGTGCGGTTCTCTCCTAACAGGAGCACCAGCCTGGGAAAAAACTTAGCAATCTATTTCACTCACGGGTATCTAACATATTGGCACCCCCAGTGAAATAGACTTTACATTTCCTTTAAAGGTACTTTTGTCAAACTGTGCTCCTGCCTCCTTTTCAGAGTCAAATCAAATGCTGCTGCGCCTGTTGACACAAAGGAACCTTGTAAATACCACCACCTCCGGCCCAGCCGGTACCTTCAGGGTTCCCTCTGCACCCTGTGTCAATAGATGCAGCACAGTTGTGTCTAATGAATTGAGGGCACGCATCACTCTCATGCAAAATACCTAAAATGGAAATCTTTGCAATTGAAGTTCTAGTGCAGTAACATGAATTTTTCCGCGCCAGCTGCAGATTGTGTCAGGCAGAACCCCCCTGGCAAGCATAATGATGATCGAATTCGGAAACAAAACTGGTGATTGTTCTTGAAATTGCACTTTGGTCACTGACCCCTAGACGATTTTTTTTTATGCCTGTAACATATTCTAGATAAGAATATGGGAAACAAAGATAAAAATATAGCAATTTAATTTTGTCATTTTAACACAGCCCCAGTTTATTGGGTATATTGGGTGACTTTAAAATTAACTTTTAGTATAATGTATATAGTGGTATTCTAAAAGAATTAGCAATTGGTCTTAACCTTTAAAAAAAAGTTATATGAAAATATTTGTTGTCTAAATATATTGATTCAAAGTTTTAAAAAAGTCAACATCCCCTTTAATACAGATGCCCAGCATGAGGGGTACTTATAGTGAAATAAGTCTCACTAGCTAAAGTTGAAAGAAATTGTCTTTAGTCAGAAACCCCTGGGGAATGTATTCCCAGCTTGTAACTCTCACAGTTACAGTGTAGCTTTTACTATAAAAGGCCATATTTATTTCAGTTGTTACTTACCCGATTATTTTCCAGCTGCTTATAACAAGCATTTATATGCAGGCCAGTACCGGATCAGCGTTTCCTAGCCCACTGAACCTTTTGTAAATGCAGAAGAACTATATTTCATGCATCTCCCACACACTCAAAGACAACATTGTGTCTTTTTATAGACACTGTCAGCTTAGAAGTATATGTTTTCCCCCTTGTTATGATAACTTGTCAGATTTCTGCACGCTGCAAATGAATCCAGAATCTGCAGCAATACAAGTTTTGACAGGTTATAAGAGCTACTTATTATCAGAGAAGTGCATAGTGTATCGTCATGCCTGGATTTAACCAAAACATACCACGGGGAAAAAAACCTTACCAAAACATTACGTACTAACCAATAACAGGCTAAAACCCCTTGCCTAAAGCCATCTACTAACTTGAGGGTTATGTGCTAGTAAGATTGTCAACTGCAGGGGCTCTCTCTCTGGAGATGACACAATAAGTACAGTACAATATTTCTGTATGTGTAGATAGCTAGATAGATAGATCTTTTTCAATTAATAATTTTATATTTGATACTTAACCTGTACCCAGGCAAGCGTTTTTGCTGTACTGAGATCTATAACATGAGAAAAGGTTGTGAATGGGCTTTCCCTTTAATGTCTAAATATTTTACGATTGTGTGTTGCTTGGGGATGATTTACAGTACCTATAACCATGTATCACCACAATTCAGGAATCTGCAACCTGTGACTCTACAGTTTTTGTTTCAATATATTTCCCAGCATCTCCAGGTGACCACTGCTACAACTGACTACAGGTCTGTGTCAAATGTATATTAATAAAGGAAACTTCTGAAATGCTTGGTGCCTTTTCTGTCCTGAGGTTCTGCCTAAGATTATTTGCTCAGTTAACCAGTGATTGAACTAGAGCCTAACTTGTGTTTTATATTCTCCCACGACGAGGAGCTCTATAAGTGTGTTTATGGAGTAAATGTACAGAGGACTGAAGGTTTGCACGTTCTCCACCACAAAGGCAATGATCAAGACAACAAAGCTGAGCTGATAGAAGCTGGAATAAATTGTAACTCTGTAAGAATTGTGTTACTCAACAATTGTGGAAAATTTAAAAAACATTTCCAGAATAGCTATCTATGGCTGATATATCTATGTCTGGTATAGTGTATCTATGGCTGGTATAGTGTTCACCAATCACCAGCTCTATCAAGCAGAGTTCTAGTTTTCCCATTTCTTTAAGATATAGTAATTAAAACTGAATATTTGAGTTGACACCAGCTTTTCAATACACACAAACATGTTTCTTTGACATGAAAGTCTTCTTGATATATGTATAATTTTTTGGCCTTGTGGTTGCTTATTTCTTCTGATTCCTGGACATGTATGAAGAATAAGAAAAATAAAGATGCTTCTGGGCTTTTGGGCATTACACAAAAGTCTGTCAGACTGAATGAAATAAATTATACCATTATTGCGCCTTCCATTTGCAAAATGACATTCTGTGTGCAGAGTGATCTCTTTGCTTAAAATATCAATAATTATTTGTGTTAATTATTAAGCTGACATTATGAAAGAGCCATAAATGCTACTGTGTGGTTGAGTGCTTTCTCCTTATCAGGTTGCTAAGTGGAACCCAGTATTGTAGTTTTCCTTTTATGAGTATATGAAGTCTCATAATGGTTGCAAATCCACACCAGCATAGAGGGGCATAGTGAAAAAACTAAACTAAAAACAAAAATAATTTTGAAGGAGTTTTAGAAAATAATTTCAGAAATAATTGCTTAGTAATACATATAAAAAAAAAAAAGTTAAACTGTACTCTATCTATTTTAATAAACTTGAGAAACAAAATGGCTGCTGCATAAATCCCAGGGTGCTTGTTGGTTAATTTGGCATGGTCCTAATGTGCAGTGAATATGGCTCTTCCATGAATAGGTTTGTGTGCCCCCAGCCTAACATGCACCTGCACTAGAAGAATGTTGGAGGCTGGAAAATAAACGTATCACTGGTAAGGTGGAAGAGAGCGTGGGTTTCTTACAAAAAGAAAAGATCCAGTGTCCTATTGTGATTAATACTGATGGGATTGTTATCATGGCCTATGTTAGGCTTTTCAAATTGTGACTTGGATGCCACTGACCTCAGCCCCCCAAAAGTGTTGTATCGTGGATAATTGATTTGGTGAACAGGATGCTTGCTACAAAAAAATAATGTATTAAAAATCCACTGAATCTTTAATATAACATTTTGTTGCATCAATTGCTTGGGTTGACAACAACAATGAAAACAATGATCTAGGCTTGTGTTAATTTTTAAAAATCATAGCAAAGTGACAGAACGTGTTCCTGTTGTTTTAAACAGCACCACATCAGTTGTGTAGAGATGTGTGTCTCTCATTGTTACAACAGTCCTGTTGCCTTTTCATATTGCCGTAATACAAACTATTGACCCAGCTCTAAGGAACTGTGATAATCCTCAAATGTTTCAATGTGGCTTATTGGAGTTGGTTTAGCCTGCTCATAAATCCATTTATAAAGCAAATGAAATAATGCCCCCTCATGTTCAATAACATTGTCAAAGGGCACAAGCAATATAGTTATAACTAGGCCAAAAATAGAATATCTGTTTCAGGTCTACCGCAGATTAAAGTTTATTCCTAGTGACTCACAAAATCAGCCAAAGAAGTTTACTAGCTTCAACTTTTCAACTGTAAGCTAGTTTTTAATAATGGTCTCTGTTAGAATTTAGTTAATCCTTTTTGAAATCCATTTCTTTTCATGATCCTACAGTATGGATATAGCAACATATCTTTAGTACATGCCCAGTTTATTAAGAAACGATAAGGAAACAATTGCCTTTAGTTTTCTTTAAAATGTTATAGGGAAAATTCCCTATTTATAAGCTACTGTGCCAAAATATACATTTGGCTTAATGTAATTTTATATTTACTTAAGTCTCTTCAAAGATTTCCAGTTTGATTTGTGACAGGGTTTTGATCAGATAAATCAAAGATTTTAATTTGCTTTACTCCAAAGCATTGGTTAGATTCTAATGTTTAGCTACCTTTCAGATCTTGGGCTGGCTTGAAACTCCTAGAGAAGGCTTTACCAGGGCCTGTATGTCTTTTGTATATGGCGAAAGCTATCGCATAATACAGAAAAAATGTAGAATGCAGTATTGGCATATGTCACATGACCGCAAGGATTTTGGTTAGGTAAAGCAAGATTCAATATTAATAAATCATATCTGTGGTAATTATTAATATATGAATTAATGCATGTGTTTTTTTTTAAAGAAGCTATTAAAAATAAAAATAAGACATGCATGGGGATGGTAGTTTCTAATAGAGCAATAATGGTGGGTCATTCAGCAGTACCCTTGTTCAAAATAAATAGTGTGTTCAATCGGTTTTAAGATTGATAATTGTTTGTTTGTTTGTTAGCTCATGTCTAGTATCCTCAGTCTATATGAAGCATGTGAAATTGTTTATATTTAAATATGGAAAATATGGATGTTTTTGTATCCAAACTTGTAAAATAGATTTCCTGTCTGCTGCTAAAATAATACACAGCTCTCTGCAGTACGGGGATTCAAAAAAAATGCCCATTCCATAGGGGCCCATTTACTTACTCACGAACGGGCCGAATGCGTCCGATTGTGTTTTTTTCGTAATGATCGGTATTTTGCGATTTTTTCGGAAAATTTTCGCGACTTTTTCGTTACCAATACGATTTTTGCGGAAAAACGCGAGTTTTTCGTAGCCATTCCGAAAGTTGCGATTTTTTCGTAGCGTTAAAACTTGCGCAAAAAGTTGCGATTTTTTCGTAGTGTTAAAACTTGCGCAAAACATCTCGCCTTTTAAGTTTTAACGCTACGAAAAAAGCACAACTTTTCGCGCAAGTTTTAACGCTACGAAAAAATCGCAACTTTCGGAATGGCTACGAAAAACTCGCGTTTTTTCGCGCAAATCGTATTGGTAACGAAAAAGTCGCGATAATTTCCGAAAAGTCGTAAAGGCGCCGAAAAAATCGCAAGTCGCAAAAATGTTCGTTTTCCAATCGGAATTTTTCCAATTCGGTCGGAATTCGTGTCTTAGTAAATCAGCCCCATAGTGTAAGAAACATTATTAAACAGGTTTTCAATTGTTGTCAAGATAAAGGAGTTTAAAGGAGAAGGAAAGGTAAAAACTAAATAAATCAGAACGGTCTATGTAAATACAGCCATAAGCACTCACAGAAAAGCTGCGCTGGGAAGTTTATCAATCGAAACACAGGATTTCTTTTCTTATTTTGTGTACACATGTTCTTCTGTGTCAGGGTATGAGGTTGTAGGGGTTGATCAATTGAACTTTTGTATTTAACCTACTGTTGCGATTATCGATATGTTTATCAAGGTTATTATCTAAGAAAGCAGAAAGAAGATGCATTTCTTGGATAATGTGTAGTATTGTTGCAAACTGAGTGACTAAAATAGTGGGTGAAGTTAAGTTTAAAGCTATAGCCCAACAGGCTGCAGCTAAAATTCTTGTTAATAACACTTTATGGTGTTGTGGGTTGTGGGGTAAGGCAAATATAAGATAGCCTGTTCAAGTTTTTGGTTTATTTAAGACAGACGTTTCTACCAGTTTTTTTTCCAGAAACCAGTCATTTTCTGGAACAGCATTATAATAGTTGAGACAGTTGTTGAGATTTTGTGAAGTAACTTCCATACCTTTTCCTTTCGTTCAGTAGATACAAATCCTTCTTCCATGCTTTCATATAGTGACTTGGAATATCTAGGTTTACGTCAGTCAAACTGTTCATATATTTTAGAAATATTTCCCTTAGAGATCGATGGGGAGACAGCAACGATTTCTAAATAGAGAAAAATAAAATGTTGCTAAACAATTGGGAATATTTAAGGTGTGAAAAGGATTTTACATTTTGATGGATAAGAAGATCATAAAAATGAGGTTATGGGATGACCACCACTGGAAAGTAGTTTAGGTTTGGGGGAATGTCTTGATTTCCTGTGATTCTTTGTATATAGCTATACTTATTACATTGTTTCAAAGGTCAGAGAATAGCAAGACATCAAGAACTTAATTTATAAATTACTTTAAATCCATTGAAAATGTTTTCACTGCATTGTGAATGACATAAAAAAAAGACAAGAAAACCAATTTAGTGTAGCAGATAAATACTATTCATACATTCAAATGAAGTCAGTGTAGAACTACTCCTGATCAAACCACTCAGTATAGTAAGCTATATTAGTTACTGTCAGTGTAGACAGAACTAATACAAATTATTATTATTAAATATATATTCAAAAATGTAGTTTATTTTGAGTAAAAAAAATGCAACTACTTTTTTATGTGTACGATGTGCTTTGTGTTTGCTAGAAGCGTGACTTGTAGAGTGATCTCACATTCTGCCAGCATCCATAGTGACAGAATAACAGAATAAACAGGAAAATGTGACACTTCCTGCACTTTCAGCTTCTGACAAGATATAGAAAATAGATCTGGACAGGATCAGACACTTCCAATAGAATGACTTCTAGCAACCAATCATATTTTGCACATAAAAAGATACAAATAGAGAAAACATATTAATCTTTTAGTTCTTCTGTACTGTTCTTTCCTTTCATTTTATCCATCATTCTTCCTCTCCTGAATAGCATAAACTCTGTCACGCAAATTACAAGTAGAGACAGAGAAAGAGACATCACAAAACTGTACAAAATATGGATTCCCATGTTAAGGTTAGAATATACATCATATAAGGGCACCAGGGTCATCCACTCCTGGAGGCATATCCCATAGTAACCAATCAGCGGGAAGCATTTACCTGTTTGCTATAGGTTCTGCTCCTGGGCAAACCTAGTGCCTTTTATTACGCATGGGGGTAAATGAGCTAATGGATTTTTCTGGGAAAAAGCAGCAGCATGGTTAGGACATCTGCTCCTGAAGTCTTATATATTTATAAATTATCATGGAGAGGGATCATGGTGTTCTATTAATAAGGCGATCTTTGGTCGTTTCAAAGATTATAAAGGACGCCAGGATATTTTCTTAAAACTTAGTCTTTATTCATCCATTTAAAAACATGCCACGCCTAACGCGTTTCGTGCACAGATGCACTTAATCATAGGCAGCAATTGGTCATTTCCTCAGGTCTGAGATCTGTTGTAAAACACATTTAGCACATTTAAGGCCCATGTTGATCAAGAGGATATATATATTAAGGAAAAAATATTTTCCCCTCAGGTTTTAATTTTTATGCAATTTGCACTAACAAGAAACTGTGTATAGCAGGATTAGGTGAAAATAGAATAAGCAGTGCTTCAAACTGTCTGCATTCTGAGAGAAATCTATCTTTCTTTAACTTGGATCAGAAAGATCAGTTCTCACCAGTGTGGGAAAACTAAACCACTGATCAAGGTAAGGAGGGGCAAGAGACCCAGCTCTATTCTGTGAGGATGCAATTGGAATACCCCCACGTGTTCTGAGTCTTCCCCGAGCCTGTGGTCAAATTTTGGTAACACAACTGTTCTTGAATATATGCATATCAAAACTTTGTCATAATGTACACTCCATCACACCAATGATCCAATGCACACACCTACCTATTCTGTTTCTTGTTGCATACCCCCATCTGATGACAGTTACAAGTCTTGCATTCATTGTAACGCTCAGACTCGTATTATTTAAGCGTAATTGGATTGCAGCTCATAGAAGAACTGACAAGACAATAAATCATTGTAAAAGGATATTGGATTTTTAATTAACTATAATTAAAAGCTATATTTAAACACTGGGGAATGAACTGCTCTGTTGGAACATGATGCATTGCTTTGTAGACTGTTGATACCTTTTTAGAAAGTTTTTTGACATATAGTATGGTATTCAGGGTTTTAGTGTGTGTGCGTTTCATCCTAGGCATATTCTTAATCTATGGCTGTTCCTCCACAGCTTTTCTATACCAGGTCTGTTTGGTACATACCAGCAATATGTGTATGCTGTTTAGTTTGCAGGGGGTCTGATATGTGGCCTCTGCCTACAAATGAGTCCCGCACATTGTATTTTATGTTGGTGATAAAGCAGTACTTACAAAGTAACAAGTTGTTAAATTGACTCCCAATTTCAATGTCTCCGGCAGGTTAAATGCATGTCTCTTCTCCTTGCCTCAGATGTTTAATACATTCTCATACAGCTTTCTAGAAATACACTGTAATATGTGCATTATAGATGCTTTGTCATAGAAATAATGAATAAAGCTCCATAATTATTTGAAAATAATCTGTTGCCATTGTGTTGGCTTTTAATTGCTTGTGGCAAAGTGAATTATTTATGATCTGTGTGTGCATATAAAAACATTGTTCTCTCCATAACATATTACAGATATGCAGTGGCTGCATTTTAGACTGAGCCAAACCGTGATAGATTGCTTGCTGGGTATCAATGATAGAAGTGCTATCTAGTACAATCTATGTAATGGACTACTAATTTGATTGTTAATCCTAATGTTTGTGTGGGCCTGATGCCTTTAAATGTTTTCACACTAGAAATTCTTTAGTGGGACAGTAAGGTAAAAGGAATATAAGTTGGTAGTTAAAACCAAGCTCCCTCAAGACCAGTGATATCTCCAATAATTATAATAATAGTCCATTGGCACAGCTGTATTCTAAACAATGTGTTATTTGTAGAAAGATTTCTACTAATATTTAGTAAATTCATGTTCTCTAATATGATACGTTATAATTACTATTATTATAATGTAATAGCTCTAACTTATTCTGAAGCCCTTTACAATAGAGAGGTATATACATCAAACATTTACATTATATACAAAAAGTGATGCATGAGGTAAAGAGAGCCTTAAAGTGATACTGACACCAGAAATTAAACCTTTTTACATCTATCATAACATTGTCTTTGCATGAGCTTTCTAATTTTGCCATAAATGTATTTCCTGAGGCTTTTACATTTCCTATCTGATCCCCCATCTTTCTCTATGAGGCGGTGGCCATATTTGTGCAGCAGGAGTCTGTTAGCATTAGAAGCTGTAACTGACAGGCTGAGAAGGGACAGTCAGGTTGGCAAAATAGTCAGGTTTAGGAACTTCAAGTAACAATTACTCACAAAAGCAGCCCTATCAGTGAAAAATGATCAACATTACTATAGGTAACTTTTTATGTAGATTCATTTTAAAAAGTAGTTTTTTCGTGTCAGTATCACTTTAATGCTTTGCTATTGACTCACATGCATAGTAATACTGCATGTATTATATGAATTGTTTATATATAGCCTTATGCTTAAAGTGCAGAAGTACTATCCTGTTTTAGGACATATTAATTTCTTTTTGTAGAAGAAGAGCCGAGAAGAGACCTGCGGGGAGGGCAGTGGTGTGGAAATCCTTGAGAATAGACCCTACACGGATGGTCCTGGGGGCACCGGCCAATACACTCATAAGGTGTACCACATCGGCATGCATATACCCAGCTGGTTCCGTTCTATCCTGCCTAAAGCTGCTTTGCGGGTTGAAGAAGAGTCCTGGAATGCATATCCTTACACCAGAACCAGGTACTGTTACAGCTATTATTACTTGTCTATATAGAAACCCTTTTGGCACTGTCGCCTGGGAAACAGAAAACTAGGGTTCTTCTGTACATATACACTGCTCAAAAAAATAAAGGGAACACAAAAATAAGACATCTTAGATCTGAATGAATTAAATATTCTTATTAAATACTTTGTTCGTTACATAGTTGAATGTGCCGACAATTACACAAAATCACACAAAAATTATCAATGGAAATCAAATTTATCAACCCATGGAGGTCTGGATTTGGAGTCACACTCAAAATTAAAGTGGAAAAAAACCACTACAGGCTGATCCAACTTTGATGTAACATCGTTAAAACAAGTCAAAATGAGGCTCAGTAGTGAGTGTGGCCACGTGCCTGTGTGACTTCCCTACAACACCTGCAACACATTCACCCACACAAATGGCTCAGGTAGTGCAGCTCATCCAGGATGGCACATCAATGCGAGCTGTGGCTAGAAGGTCCAGAGCATGGAGGCACTACCAGGAGATAGGCCAGTACATCAGTAGACGTGGAGGAGGCCGTAGGAGTGCAACAACCCAGCAGCAGGACCGCTACCTCTGCCTTTGTGCAAGGAGGAACAGGAGAAGCACTGCCAGAGCCCCACAAAATGACCTAAAGCGGGCCACAAATGTCTGCTCAAATGGTCAGAAACAGACTCCATGAGGGTGGTATGAGGGCCCGACAGCCACAGGTGGGGGTTGTGCTTACAGCCCAACACCGTGCAGAACGTTTGGCATTTGCCAGAGAACACCAAGATTGGAAAATTCGCCACTGGCACCCTGTGCTCTTCACAGATGAAAGCAGGTTCACACTGAGCACATGTGACAGATGTCTGGAGACACCATGGAGAACGTTCTGCTGCCTGCAACATCCTCCAGCATGACCAGTTTGGCAGTGGGTCAGTAATGGTTTGGAGTGGCATTTCTTTGGGGGGTCGCACAGCCCCCCATTCCCCAGACCTGAATCCAGTTGAGCACATCTGGGACATCATGTCTCGCTCCATCCACCAATGCCACGTTGCACCACAGACTGTCCAGGAATTGGTGGATGCTTTATTCCAGGTCTCGGAGGAGATCCCTCAGGAGACCATCCGCCACCTCATAAGGGGCATGCCCAGGCATTGTAGGGAGGTCACACAGGCACGTGGAGGTCACACAAACTACTGAGCCTCATTTTGATTTGTTTTAAGGCCATTACATCAAAGTTGGATCAGCCTGTAGTGTTTTTTTCCACTTTAATTTTGAGTGTGACTCCAAATCCAGACCTCCATGGGTTGATAAATTTGATTTCCATTGATTTCCAATTATTTTTGTGTTCTCTTTATTTTTGTGAACAGTGTGTGTATATATATATATATATATATTTAGTCCCGAGTGGGGAGCACACCATAAGTATGTAGTGATACCTAGGTGCCAGAGCTTGTAGTAAAATATTCAAAAAAATTGTCAGCACTCATACTCCTGTACTAGGACTTTCATCAGGGAGTGACAAAAGTCCTAGTTCAGGACTGAAACGTTGGAATCAATAAATCTCACCATTTGAACTTTGAAAAAAAAATAATTTTTTTTTTCACTTTATTTGCCTGCCTGTGAAAGCCCTATGAGTGCTGACAATTTTTTGGTATATATATACATGACATATATATATATATATGTTCTGTCTCAGCATCAGTTGTACCTGCCACAAGCCCTGTGTAGACCCAGTCTGTGAGGATGAGTGCAGCAGGTTGAATGATCACCTTAACAGATAGCTTACTCAATGAATAAAGACTCCAGATGTGTTTTCCAATGCTTCTTTATGCTTCAAGGTAGCAAGGGTATAAACATAGAGACTTTTCCATAGGTAAATTTCTAATGAAGATACACAGCTTACATACACTGCAGTCTCTTCATAACACATTCAACAAACAGGGCAGTTACAACAACAAAATGGAGGGCGGGAGCAACTATCTTGCAAGAAACAGCAGGGGTGAATGGATGATACCAAATAACATTATAACAATAACATATAATAACAACTGCTAGGCAGTAAAAGCTGCGTGGCAGCACAATATATATATATACATGACAGATATATATATACCTATAAACATATACATGACAGCTATAAAAATGACCTTACAGATTGAAAAAAAGACATATCCACCAACCAGTAGATCATCGCAGTAACAAAAATCAGCTTGGGGGAAATATATATATATATCATGAGAGTGCCAGTAAACAATATAAACATGAATATTGCTGATATTGCTAACAAAAACGCCACTCAAGTTCACTTATTGATATAGATTGTTTTAAAGTATTAACCCTTTTAATAAATATGTTCTGATATGTTTATAGTCATTATCTTATATAAAATGTGCATGTATAATATTTTGCAGATATACTTGCCCCTTTGTGGAGAAGTTTTCTATAGACATAGAAACATATTATAAATCAGACTATGGAGATCTTGCCAATGTGTTCAACCTTTCTCCAGCTGAAAAACGGCAGACAACACTTGGTAAGGAAATTCAAGTATCATCCATGTTGTTTGGCTCCAAATTAGAAAATACATGTGTGATGTGTTTTTCGCTCTATTCCCAGCTAATTCTTCCTTTACCTAATAGCTGAGTGTACTTTATGCATGTAAATTAAAGGTTCCAGCCATGAACGTGGGGGCGTACTAGACATGACTCCAGATGTGCTTAAAATAAGTCTGTCCAAGAGACTCAATGATATGAGATTTAATGCAAAGTGTACAGTCTAGTCTAGATATGGGTTCATTTATTAAACTGCCATAAAGTGCAAGAACAGGTGCAAATTGTTGTTTTTACCCCAAATTAACCATTCTTGCCATACATTCTACGATAATTGCTCTATTTGTAGTCTTTTTTGGATTGGGAGGAGGGACACAGTGGTAGATTGCAAATTGCACCATAAAAAAACCATAATTGCAGCCCATTTCCAGGGACACTTTATTGCTTAAAAGGCATCAGGATATTTTCATTAGAACATTTCTTTAATTTTTAGCACCCTTTTATCATTAGAGAAGCATCAGCCTGGGCACCCCACCAGTGATTATAATCACTTATGTAACGTTTTACACCTTTCCTTCTTATTCAAGCAGGGCATAAAAATGATATGGCTGGCAACTTTTTGTGATTAAATCACTTATTGGATCAGAATTATTTGTTGAAAATTGGTACTTCTATTGGTGTTGGCTGATCATCAGCAGGACATAGCAGCGGCCCTGCTTTTTATTTGGCTCTTCTTGTGCAGTGCTTGGTAATTTAGCACCTGAACTGAACATTTATAACACACACAATATACTGACATGTATATCCAGCCTCACTTATACCCTTATAAGAAAATATGCATAAAGAAATAGATGTTGTCCACATACCGGCTGCCACTTCTCAGTGAATAAATATATGTTATAAGCTTTCATAGCACAGCTGCACTTCTCCATCTTTAACTGCATCATGTCTCCGAGGCCTAACTAATGGCCATTTATCGACCTCTGGGAAATGAGCCATTTTTATTGGCTAGATGTCTTTATCCCTGAAAACGCCATTCAGATAGACACTAATTAGCACCCAGGCAGGCAAGAGAAACATTATTCCTTGTCCCTAAAGCTGGTTGCCATGGAGAGAGAGAGATGCACACTGACATAAAAGAGGAATGTGACGCAGCTGCCTGAACCTAGTAGCACAGTTTGCTAGAAACATTCTGAATTATTCCCTCCTTAAATGACATTAGAAAAGGAAGCTGGATTGCAGACATCTAATTTTAGCCTACTCTAGGAGGTGGGCAGGTGAAGAACAAGCTAGATAAAAGGATAATTGATCTTAGACACGAAGAAGAGGGGAAAAAAAATCATGTTAAAATGAAAACTATCCAAATTGCTTCACACGGCTTAGTCAAGCTACTGAGTTTCCAGCCAGGGTCATTTTTGATACAGCAAGTATGGGCAGTGACTAGCTGACACAGGATGCTGGGAGTACAGCAACAAGAAACTGCAGCTGTCCACTGTACTACAAGATTTGTGCATATTATTCAGCTATAGTAACCATTACCAAATGTTACTTATTGAAATTGCTCAAGCCAAAAAAGCAAAAGATTTAGCAACAGTTGCTAAATAAGTAAATAAAGTCACATTTACCCTGGAACCACAGATTTATATCCTTGTGTAAATGCAGCATTAGCTTATCATAGTCTAATATATTGTTTTTCTATTGTAACTAAAAGGTTTAAAGGGTGCCCTAGGTCTTGTTACAAATACCAATCAATCTCCTGCTGGCATTCTCTTCTCAGTTTAGAAAGTAACATTTGATTGGTTAAAGTTGGTTATTAGACCTGGGCAGGTTTGGGCTGATAAATTGGACTTTTAGTGGGTTGTGGGCAACTGGTAGGCCTGCCCTTGTCACAGCCCCTGTGTCCCCCCCCCCCCAATCCCCTCATGCTGTTTATATATATATATATATATATATATATCTCCCTGATGAAAGTTCCACGCTTTAATATTTGCTTTAAAACCTTTATTTTCTTGTTTGTTTTGCTAAAAGCCCTGTGAGTGCTGGCCTTTTTTGCAATTTTTGTATTTACTATTTGCATTAGCACCCAGGCATTCAACCTTATGTAAGTGGTGTGCTACCTTTTGTCTGGACTGTATATATATATATATATATATATATATATATATGCACCCATGGAGGAAAGGCATGAGTTTACTAATCATGGTGGCACAGTAGGCTCAGTACTCCTCCATTTATATCTCACAGCCTGTAAAGATGCAACACTGACCATTATGGCCATTCTGTAAAGTCAAATGTAAATGAAAGAGAGACATCAGAAATGCCCTAAGCAGTTGAAATTATGTGTAATACTAAGGTGCATAACTAGTGTATATAAATCTCTTCTTAGGAGCAAATGGACAGATAAATATGACAGGTATATTCAAATACTGTCTAAACAACTGGTGATCAAGACTTCTCTGTAATAGTGCGAAGTCAAACACTGATCTAGAAAAGGTATCTTGAGGTCATGCATATCTGTGTTTTCTTATAGTTTTTGTTAGATATTTATATACAGTAGGTGGGTAAACTCCAATAAGACATAAAAGCCCTGGGCTGTCCTGTTAGTAGTTTGATACTTTTCCCTATACAAGTGCTTAGCAACCACCACTGGTAAAGTGAGTAGAAAACTGGGTCCTGGGATTGACTGCATGTAGGCATACTGCACATTTAATTACTAAGAGAGTAGATGCTGGGCCCTTAGTCCCATGGGAGTTGCTATTTCTGAAATGGACCTACTCAGGTCATAATGTAGGATTACTATGTATTTGTAGGTTCTGTAACATTTCTTTTCCTGGGTTTGAATTTTTGCCAACTCTTTTAGCTCAAATATATATTGTTAAATCTCCTTGTCTGTACTTTTTGAGATCAACATGTATTTTAAGACAGATTTTGCTCTTGAGACTATAAAGGTCAAATCCTCTATCTTTCTGTTTTGGATTATATTGCTTTCTGAATGGTTTTGAACTATGCTCTGCATCATTATATTGCTGAAATATCCAACCTCTTTTCTGCTCCAGTGCATTGACTGTAGGAAGCTGGGTTTCAGAATATGCTAATATTTAGTTGTTAGTTGTTTCCTTCCTTCATCCACAGAATATGTCCTCTGCTACTGGTTTCTGTAGAACCCCAAAGCATAATTGCACGAGATTTCCAGTTTGGTTAATGCCCCTGCATTAACTTAAATGATAATTGCATAGACCCTATCTGTGCCCTTATGAATTATACATTTCTTAGACAAATCAGCTAATTATTTTGTCTTTTTTCTATTCCTTTTTCTCAGATCCAATTGACATTGTGAAAGATCCAATACCCCCACATGAATACAAGCCAGAGGAGGATCCCAAACTATATAAATCCATCAAGACCAAGAGGGGCCCCTTGTCAGATGATTGGATAGAAGATCACAGGAATAACATTGGAAAATATCCTATTATGTGTGCATACAAACTCTGCAAGGTGGAATTTCGCTATTGGGGAATGCAGTCCAAAATCGAGAGGTTCATACATGATGTTGGTAAGTCTTTTTAACTGAAGCTGTAAAAAGAAAAAAGATTATAACCCTGAACACTTATAAAGCATTTGGGGCCCTCTGTAAAGGTTTTTTTTAATCTCTTCCACTGTATGACAACATGAGTAAAGTTTTACCAAGCCCAGTAAATCATAGCAACCAATTAATTGTTTTCTTTCATTATTTTCTGTAGATTAAACAGTTAATGCTAACTGCTGATTAGTAAGGGTTACAGTTTTGGTTAGTGTTACTATAGAATCCTGTTAATACATGTACTAATTCTTACATAAAAAATGACATGAGGATTTTAATGTGCTAGCCAGGAAGCCTTTAGGACATTTGTGTTGTTTAAATATCAGTAGTCGTTATGGGTGATTCTTCTATAACTGCGTTCCTGAGGAGGCCTACCTGATGTTGCCCCCCTTACCCCCCAAGCTTACCTTTTTGTGCCCCTTCGAGAAGGAGGAGAGGCTGCAGCAGTAGGAATCCTCGAATCCTCCTTTTGGCTCTTGAAGTTTTTTGCAGCCCCTGCTAACCTGGGGGCCAGCTGGCTGAGGCAAGTGTCTTAACTTGCCTCATGGCAATAGCACCCCTGGAAGTACAGCTTAAAGCATTATTCCTTCAAGCTTTATCTATCTTAGCTCTTAATAATGTAAGAAAGTTAATCTCTTGTCTAAGTGATCTGCTAATTTGTTACTTTGTTGTAAATAAATGAAAAACAAAACAAAATGTAAAACATTTGTTACTACAGATTATTCATTCTATAATGGAGTAAAAATAAATTGACGAATGTCAGAATGTCAGGATTCTACCTTATTCTACCATAGCTCCTCCTATTTTCAATATGGAGAACTGCTCTGTGCCTAAGGTGCACTAGTGGGATATGAAACCTCTTTAAGATATAGTATGCTCGTCAGTGAGAAACCTACAGGGCACTTTATGCATGCAGCAGTAACTGGGCCTTGGTACCCACATTCCTATAACCAGCTGGTGCAAGCTATCTTGCTCCATTGTGTAAATGATCATCCTAAATCCATTGCTTCACTGGCATATTTCAGATATAGTATTAAACACCTTTTGCATTGTACAAGCTAGGAGCAGAAAAATATTTAATAACATCAGAAAACATGAAACCTGAAAAAAAACATGTTGCTTATATACAAGAAATCAAAGAGAGGAGGTTCCTGAGATAGAAGGGAGATTAGTGAGAGAAGATTAATGAGGAGACAGACACTGATATACTTATGCTGGGCAGATGACTATAGCCCTGGGTCACAGCTCCTGCAGCTACAGAATGCCTTTAGCTGGCATGTCACTGTCGTCCTGCTCCCTTCAGCTAATTCTGCTTACTTCCCTCTGAATCACAACAAGGAGCACATACTTCTGCCAGACAGAACCAGCTGAAACATAGGCTTTGCCTCCCCAGGGTTCCACACAGATACAAATTTAAATTATCTAGATTTCCCAAGCTCTCTCTGAGAATGAAGAGGCTGTACTATGGGATTTGGTCAAGCTCTGACATGCTAACTAAGGTGCCAGTATGTGTACCTTTGTCAGCAAGCTGGAGCTTGAAGGGAATCCCTGGTTGCATGATACTGCATTACACTACATATTCCATGAAGTACAAAGCTGAAAATGTATAGGGTTCTGTGCTGATGGAGTGAGTGTTGTTAAAGGCAAAATATGCACTGTTTCAGTGTAGTCAATAATTTACTTTAATTTTTAAGGATTGTTCAGTTGGCAAACACATTGGCAAAGCATATCTTGCAGTGAAAGCACTTTTTATATGTGCAACACTGCTTAAAAAAAATGTTAACAAAATGCAGATTCTGCAATGAAACATTAGCCTCTCTGTTCACATTATTTTGGGAAATGGTTTTGTAACTTGAGCTAAACATTTTTCCATTAGCCTTTTTGTGTCTGCAAGAAAAATCTGACCTTTTGTTTAGAGACTGTAATGCTGCCAGTTATAGTACCCCTTTAACAAAGGAAAAACAATGTCTAGTTTGGATTCCAGAAACACCATGTTGTCACTCTGGCCTCACATTCATCATGAAGCATCTTCTGCAAGGAGCCACTGTTTGCCAGCAGGCGGGTGCCTTTGTAAGAAAGTACACTATGTAATGCTGACCTTTCATAAGAGCAGACAGAGATACGTCAGGGAAATCTTAGCTTCTCATCTATGCTCTGTCTTCCTTATACAGAGGTCATCACAGTGCACTGCTTGTAACCTAGCATTTCTATGAATAATGAGACGACCTCTCACGTGTGTGTGTGTGTGTATTTACTCACTCCTGTACTCATTTGGATGAGATGACACACAGCTCTGTCAGCTCTTGTTAAGACAGAGATTGCTATGCTAGCAAGTTCACGCGCACCCTGACAAGCATGCAAAGATCTTAGTGCCAAATCCAACAGAAACTCTGCAGGATTCACACTACAGATGTATTTATTCTAAGCATCCGTTAGTATCAAGGATGCCAAAGATCACAGTTCTTTTGCAGCAGTGAACTGCTACTCTAAGCATGAACTGGCAGGAAGAGGTTCCATTGAGTTTTGGATTACAGTATGAAAGCTGGAGAGTTGGGTTACTTTTTTTTTTAAAATAAAATGTAGTGTAATGAGCAATTAGGCAACAAAGCTGGAGTAATTTTATTACATGACTGCTGTATTTTTTATATAGCACTAAACAGGTTATAAACACTAGTGCAATGTAAAAGGTAGGAGCTTAAAGGAATACTGTCATTGGTAAACATGTTTTTTTCAAAAATGCATCAGTTAATAGAGCTTCTCCGGCAGAATCCTGCATTGAAATATGTTTTTCAAAAATGCAAACTGATTTTTTTATATTTAATTTTGAAATGTCACATGGGGCTAGCCATAATCTTTATTTCCCAGGGTACCATAGCCATGTGACGTCCAGCAGCCGATCAGCAGGACAATGGGAAGGGCGCAAGATAGCAGCTCCCAGTAGATATCAGAATAGCACTCAGTAGATATTAGGGTGAAATAATGGCTGATACAGTAATGTTTTCATATACATTATAACTCTGTTTTTGGTGGACCCTGGAAATTATTAGCCCTCAAAGCTGATTTTTGACCCAAAAAAGTCTGAAGTCCATAAGTTAAAAGGGGGATCTGCATTTATTTATATTTGTCTGTATAATGTACCTTTCATTTTTTATCTACATTAGGGGAAATTACACTTTTGTGGAAAATGTGGTTCTGCATCAACAGCACAGCCACATGTCAGATATGTTTTCCTAAAAGTCTCATTTTATTTGAGATTAACAATGTCTAAGATGACCAAATTATGCCCTCAAGCTATTATTGACTGTGATGCCCAACTGAGCACTGTCAGGGGATTCCTGGAATTGTAGTCCAACACCCACTGCAGGCTTTAGATTTCAGGGAATGAATAGAAAGTTCAGGGCTGAAGCTGAGGGGACAATAAAATGCTTAGGCAAGAGTGATTCACTACAGCACTGAACTAGGACAAAGTGCTTTTCCCCTGTACTGGAGTTGGAGAGGCATATTGCAATGCTGGAACTATAAGTAGTATAGTATTTTGCAATCCTGAAGCCCAGGAGACAATTGCAGTATTAGGGCAGGTGTAAGGAATTAATTTCAGTGCTGGAGATGAGTAGAGAGTAGTTCAGTGTTGACTGGGGGACACTGTGAAGCAGGTTGTTTAGTTATAGTGCACTGTGGACACTGTATGAGCAGTGAGATAGACATTTCTGTTTTGAGCATCATTGCTTTAAACTGGCAGAGCTGATTCTGGTACATGAGAGTGTTCCAGGCAGAGATGGTGGAGCTTGGGAGGGATCTTGGTAGAACTGGTACTGGGGCATGAGCAGTTTTGGCTTAGATAGTGCTGGGAAGTAAGGGGTTAATGGTTGTTTTTTTTTTTTTTGGAAAGTAAGGAAAATGACAACACTAGTGCAATTGTGTACAGGTACATAGCTGAGCTGGTTCCGGGAAGTTAAGGTTCATAAAAGATCAGGTGTTAGAGACTTAAAGGGGGTGTTCACCTTCAATGTCCAAATTTTATTAAACCACTAACAATGCACTCCGCATGTTAGAAAATCCTTTTTTCCCATAAAAAAAATTACAACAGCTGCTTTTTATACATGTTAAATCAGTCCTTCCATCTCTCTGATCAGTTTTCTGAAGGGATGGGAGTGGCCTATTTTGAACCTGACAAACTGAGAACTTCCTATATGCTTACATCATTACTTCCAGGCTTTGCCCTTACTTTTTTCCTATTGTACCAGTTCATTGGTTGCTTGTGCACTATAACCACTTGCATAAATTGAAAGGTCACTGGTTAATTTCTCCCTTGCAATGACATAGGCAAACAGAATCAGCAAATCACAAATTTAACGTAATGTTATGTGAGATTTGCAGCACTCTCTCACAGGCACAGGAAGCAGTGTCAGACTGACAGGAGACACAGCCAATAGGAGTTAAGTCTGATGCCAGTACTATGTGTGTAATCATATAAGGAAAAAGCAACTGTAGTGTTTATAGGGGTCTTTATAGGGGTCAATGGACCCCCCCCCTTCCCACATACACGGGCAGATAAGCTGCTGAATCAATCTGAAGGACAAGAAACCTAACCATGTATGGTCACCTTAAGGGTTCAAGGCTGCATTAGGAAGAGGGGAAAGATGATCTATGGCATTGGTAACATAATATTGTAAAGTGCAGATTGAGAGTGCCTTAAATGCCAAATAAAAAAGGCATTTTTGCTTTTGTACATAGCTACGGAGAGAAAACAGAACATCACAGAGCTGTCAACACATACTTTTTGTTTTGTTTTCATTTTCAATTCATACTTTGTGTTTCAGCCATTCATAAAAGCAATAAATATTTGCAGAACTGTGCACGCAGATATTTTTGTTGTGCTTTTATGTTGCCAGCCAGATCTTTGTCATGCTGCCGACGTCCTTATCAGCTAAAGGTTTAGTGGCACAAAGAACAAGCATGGCAGCATTTCCCTCTGTAAGGTTATTTTATTGTGTTCAAATCATGCGGGAGCAAATCCCTCAGAATGCTTGCTGATTATAACGAGATGAAATCAGCATTAGCAGACAGGACCTCCTGAGTGAGGTGGGAGCTTGAGAGTAGAATCTTCAGATGAGCTCCTTGACTACTTGCTGTTTTTTGGATATGTAACACTGAGTATTAATAAAGAATGTTATGAACCAAATGAACCATGTCTATGTCCAGACATTAGTAACTAGAAAATACACCTGTCTAGTGTGAATTAATGTGAATGCATTTACTTAGGGAGAGAATGCAGACAGAGAGCCTTCTCTTGGTATATTAGAATCAGAACTACTGTATATATTGTGGCTGTTTATGGGTCAGTCGGCTTTTGGATGTGTAATAGATATATTCTCTATCCATGGTTCTGAATATAACAAATGCAAGCTGATAGATTTCATTTTGTTATTGGGATAGCGCCCTAGTCCGTCCATGGACTTACATAGTTACATAGGGTTGAAAAAAGACCAGTGTCCATCAAGTTCAACCCATCCAAGTAAACCCAGCACACTTAACCCACACCTACCAATCTATACACTCACATACATACACTATATATACAACCACTAGTACTAACTGTAGATATTAGTATCACAATAGCCTTGGATATTCTGATTGATCAAGAACTCATCCAGGCCCCTCTTAAAGGCATTAACAGAATCTGCCATTACCACATCACTAGGAAGGGCATTCCATAACCTCACTGCCCTCACCGTGAAAAACCACCTACGCTGCTTCAAATGGAAGCTCCTTTCCTCTAATCTAAAGGGGTGACCTCTGGTGCGCTGATTGTTTTTATGGGAAAAAAGAACATCCCCCAACTGCCTATAATCCCCTCTAATGTACTTGTACAGAGTAATCATGTCCCCTCGCAAGCGCCTCTTTTCCAGAGAGAACAACCCCAACCTCGACAGTCTCACCTCATAGTTTAAATCTTCCATCCCCTTAACCAGTTTAGTTGCACGTCTCTGCACTTTCTCCAGCTCATTAATATCCTTCTTAAGGACTGGAGCCCAAAACTGCACTGCATACTCAAGGTGAGGCCTTACCAGGGACCTATAAAGGGGCAAAATTATGTTCTCATCCCTTGAGTCAATGCCCTTTTTTATACAAGACAGCACTTTATTTGCTTTAGTAGCCACAGAATGACACTGCCTGGCATTAGACAACTTGTTATCAACAAAAACCCCTAGATCCTTCTGCATTAAGGAAACCCCCAACACACTACCATTCAGTAGATAGTTTGCGTTTATATTATTTCTACCAAAGTGCATAACTTTGCACTTATCAACATTGAACCTCATTTTCCAGTTTGCTGCCCAGTTATCTAATTTTGTCAAATCGCTCTGCAAAGCGGCAGCATCCTGCATGGAACTTATAGTTTTGCACAATTTAGTGTCATCAGCAAAAATAGAAACAGTACTGTCTATGCCCACCTCCAGGTCATTAATAAACAAGTTAAAAAGCAAAGGCCCAAGGACTGACCCCTGCGGTACTCCACTAACCACACTGGCCCAATTAGAAAATGTTCCATTTACAACCACTCTTTGTACTCTATCCTTCAGCCAGTTCTCTATCCAATTACAAATATTATGTTCTAGGCCAATATTCCTTAATTTGATAATTAACCTTCTGTGAGGTACTGTATCAAACGCTTTAGCAAAGTCCAAGTAGATGACATCAACTGCCATTCCAGCATCAAGGTTCCTGCTAAATTAGGCGACTAAATTAGTCTGGCAAGATCTGTTACGCATAAAACCATGCTGGCATAAACTTAGTTTATTAAGTTTCATGGACTAAGTTTTATTTACCCCTCCAGGCACGTTGCATCAGTGGGGAAGGTGGTATTTATGATTATCATTATCGCAAACAATGTCATTTATTGAATAATTTATTCAGATTTACCATTTTGCCAAGTATCTTTTTTTTGCAATTTCACTGATGTCACAATTTAGAAGCAAGTTAGAAAATAATGTGCATATTATTTTAGACTTTTTTTTCAGTTTGCCTATAAACAGAACATTTGCAGAAGTTTTAGCAACTCCTGTACATAGGTTAAATGGCTTGCAAATGAAATATATATATTAGCAGATGATACAGTTATTAAACAAATGCTATTAAAAAAGAACTGCAAATTTATAATTAATGTAGTAAATGCCCCAAGGAGCCTAGAAAGGACAGAAAACAGTTTGTCATTTGCACCTCAGCAGCACAGGGGGTTTGTGTGCAAAGTCAATTACAAAGTGCCACAAAGAGTATAGTGTTTTATACAGAAGGCTACAGATACAGTACATTTCTTAAAAAGCTGAGAGTGCTAAAAATTGATGACAAACTGGAAACAGATCCTCAGAAGAGCTGTGTGTCTTAAAGGAATATTGACATCCCTAAATAAATGGAAACATTGGATTCCTCATCCCTTCTTTGGGTAGTTAAAAACTACATTTGCATCTATTTTTGTTCACATTGGCGATGATGGCCTGCAGCTTTCTCTTTATTAACCAGGCTGTCTGTCAGAAGGGTAAGGCTTTTTCTCATGTGCATTGCCTGTGAAAGAATTGTTTCAGTCAGAGCTGTGCATTGTCTGCAGGCAGTACACAAGGTGAAGCCCTGTCCTTGACATAAAAACCCCTCCACAGAATGAGAAACAGAGCCATGGGATACAGCTATTGGGGTGAGCATTGCTGACTTTCACATTGCCAAATGATGTGTGATAAACAGCAACATGGGGGACCACAGGCAGCATATTTCCCATTCTATAGTCAGGAATTGACTAGTCATAGAGATTAGAACTCATCAGTTTCCATGGCCTGATTTTAATAAATCAGTGAGTGAGTTGTTGCTAATAAAACTTTGTACTAGTAACAAGTAGTAGTCATGATTTCAGCAGCTTAGCCCACAGTCCCAGATTCTTATTGAAAAGTCCGTAATTTCCTTTGATCTCCTGCACTGAACACCAAAAAAGATACAAAGTTTCTAAAACTTAATGAGATAAGTAGGCTTTTGGCAGAGAGCCTACAATACTGAACACCTGCACTTAGATACACCTGTAACTAATAAGATAAACAGGTCTCTTAGGGGATCTGAGACTTCCAATTTCACCTTCATTAGCAAAACTGTAATATCACACAAAACAAGACCCCAAAAAAAGACAAAAACTCCAGAAATGTGTTCAAACTTTACATAACCTGCCATATTTTGTAAAAAAAAAAATGGGGTCAGAAACATTTTTGCCCCTCTTCACATAACATTTATTTTTGTCCTTCTTTGCATTTTTCAAATGCTGAGAGGTATGGTAAAATGTAATTTTCAGATGCAAATCATCAAGTTTAAAATACACAATGCAGTGTTCCAGCATAATTCCAGCATAATTGTGGATACATGTTTGTTTGCACCCACTGCACCTTGCAATGCATTAATATGAACATACATTTTGTTAAACTGATGCAATGGGTACATTTCCCCCATTTTTTGTGTTAGACACTGGCTTCTTAAACTCCAAACCAAAGATTTGCACCTATGCATATGGGTGGGTGAATATGAGATACAGCTGGAATTTAAACAATGCTTTTAAAAACATAATAATACATTTTGATATTTTTTCTGTAGCACAAAATTTGTTGTTGCACAAACTGTCATTTATTATTAAAAGTACTTTTGTGTTCCACATAATTTCACTGAGCACTTGTTTGTTTAAAATATATTTTGCAACTGTGCCTATTAACAAAGGGGAACCCGTGAAGGTGGCCTTGGCTCAGGGTTCCAGCATCCACTTGCCTTTATTGCTGCAGTGAACTTCTGCCTAAAGAATGGGCACAGAGGTCATTTTGACACCAAATGCTGTGACACCAATCTGCAGAATTTGTCCTACTAAATTGAAAGTGCACGCTCTAGTCTGTTCAATTGTGCATCACCCCTTTGAGCCCGCAATTAACCTGGAGTAATGGGGAAAATGCTATTGGTGAGTAAAAACATGCTGATGGCATCTGAAACTGCACACTTTGCGGAAAGTAAATTATTTCAGAATTTATGTTGGCATAAAGTAGCTTAGTTACTGCTCTCCATCCTTTATCACCTGATGATACTGTAGCAGTGCTGTTGCAATCTGTAGGTAAATCTACCTTCATATGCAAGGTTCCTATTTTTATGCTCCTTTAAACTTTGGTCCAAAAGCCTATTTCACAGTTGCTATGGTAACCTGAAAAATCAGAGGACTGTGTGGATTCTTATTTCAGAAACAGCATAACATGGATTAGGGTCCTGGAAAATCTTATTTTTGTATCCTGAAGGGACCATTACCTGCTGCAGCTTAACAATGTTTTTTTTCTTTTTTTTTTTCCTGTTGTAGCAAATAACAGCACAGGGCACAACTTAAAATATTGGGGTCCCAGTGAGCTTTTATTTATATAAATCCTTGTTGGGACATCTTAATCTCGGCCACTAAATTATGCACAGTCATTAAGCTGCTAAAGCCTCGTTTGCTTTACTATGGCCACTGCCTTTGGGTCCATACATTAAAACTGCTTTTCTTAGATAATGACTGCTGGGAGCTTTGTTTACTGATTGTGCCTTTACCTGCAGTCAGTACAACCAGTCATTACTGTAATGATTGTATGCTTGAGAAACCAAATCACTATCACACTCATTAAATGCTTTTAATCCTAATGAGTTTCCTTCTTTCATGCAATACAGTAATATATACAGTACATCTTGCTATACTGACATGTTGCTTGTTACAATAGTGTCTGCGCCTTATAGTCATTAACATTGTATTTATTTACTTTAATATTTACTTGGTTTTGCCAGGTCTGAGGAAAGTAATGGTTAGGGCTCACAGGCAAGCATGGTGTTGGCAAGATGAATGGTATGGCCTTACCATAGAGGATATCCGACAACTGGAAAAGGAAACACAGCTGATGCTTGCCCAGAAAATGGCCCAATTTAGCCTCAATGAGAACGAGGCAGAGCAGCACGGAGCCAAAGAATCTCCTTGTGAGAAAGACACAGAATCCAAGGCCATCATCTCTATTGAAACCACTGAAGAATCAGCAGGCATGACAGAATCACTGTCAGGAAGGGGCCTTACTAAGCAGTGGTCTACTTCTTCCAGGTCATCCAGATCTTCAAAAAGAGGAGGTAGGAGCAAAAGAACAATTACTATGAGCTCCTGATTCTATTCTTCAGGCAATCTTGAGTGAAGCATTTATGATTTAAGGTAAAAATTAACAAATACAGTTGTGTACATTCTTTCCGCTTCTAGGAAGAACACATGTATACCTGAATATTTCCCTTATTCACAGGAAAGGAATGCTTTTAACTCTGGTATATAGAGGAGTTTGTGTATGGTATAAGAATAATTTTACAGGGCAGGATGTTCATTTTAAAGTCCGTTTCTATCTTTGTGCAGCACAGAGAATTACAAAAGTGTAGACATCTAATGTCAGGCAGTGGCATGTCTATAAACTGCTATACACAGTCATAAAATCAACCGTAAAAAATATCAAATAAATCCTCTCACTTACATCTATGTAGATAAGCCGCTAAACAGACACAATTATAGACCCTTGGAATAACTCTTGCACACATTCCAGTTGCAGCACACAGATTTGGGTTACATAAAAAGGTGCCTTTCTGTTTAGCCATTAAAAGCAAATGCCTTTACCACACGTGCTTGAACAGTCAAGGACTTTAAAGGAATACTGTCATGGAAAAATGCATCAGTTAATAGAGCTTCTCCAGCAGAATCCTGCATTTAAAAGCACAAACAGATTTGTATATTTCATTTTGAAATTTCACATGAGGCTAGCAAGATAGCAGCTTCCTGACACCTGTTTTGTTAAAAGTGGTAGATTTCAAAATAGTACTCAAAAGTAAAAAATCCAAGTCTAACTCATGACTCCTCCAGTTACATGGGAGTAGGAGAAACAATAGCTTATCATATTATAGCTTATATTATAGCTTATCTATATTATATATATATATTATAATTAGTTCTAATGTGTAGCACTGGCAATGTCTGAAAGCTCAGAAGGCTGCAGCAGAGATAGGGAAACATCATATTTCAACATACAGGTAAGTCTAAAAACATTATATGCACTGCAGAATGTCAGCAAACATGTGACCACTCTGCAGGCCACTACAGTACAAGTTGAGCCAGAGGTTTTATTTGTCAACTTCATAATGAGTGATGCATTATGAACCAAAGCATAAGTTTCACTACATGCGGGCAGCTTGCATCTAATTTAAGCAGTTGTTTTTTGTGTTGTTGTTAAATATATACACGACAGTGATGTATTTTCTTTTGCTTTACTTCAAGGAAACTGATCCCAATTCTATAATAATAGGTTTTTCATACATATGTATTATACACACCAGCTGGGCTTCACTTTGATTTAAAGGAACCCCAAAGACTGGTTTCCATTCTACACTAAGGAGCTGTAGCATATTGGCCAACCATATAGGTTTAGTGTAGATTGTACTTGTAGCAAGCTAAAATCTAACTTCATATGACACACTGTATTTACCTCCTAGATCAGTGCTATCTATTTTATTACATGTAGTGGGCCAATTATATTTCAAACAGTATATTGGAGGGCCATAAAGAGCTTTTGGAGGGCCACGGGCCCCTGGGCCTCCAGTTGGGCAGCCCTGTCCTAGATTATCCGTAAACAATTAAATGCAACACAAAAGATCTTAGTAGAACTAATTCCTTTGTGTATGTTGCTTTGCATACCCTCATTTCACAATTCAATACAGCAAACCATGCCCTGAACTGTACAGCCTGTATTTCAAAGGTGGATTATGATTCAGACTTGATATGCGTGAGTGGAAAAGTAGAGCACTTGATCCCTGCTGCCTATTTCCACAGAATAAACACAGAGGGTTGAATGCAATTAAAGTTGTTAATGGAAAAATATGCCCAGTGCAAAAAAAAACCAAATTCCTTTGTGTCAACAATTTTTCTCGGCAAAATTTAAGATTTCATTGCGAACCTAGAATGTATTTATTGACCCCATCTTAGATGGCAAATTGGATAGTTTTTTACTGAAAACATATTTATTCTTCAAAAAATGCTGCACCTTTGTGTAAAGCAGAACCCTAAAAATGAATATGGCTTGAAATGCCGTAGTTTATACAGTGGTGCTTCTGGGACTGCTGCCCCTGATGCAGAAGCCCCACTGATACCCCCAGGTTACTGGCAGCAGAATAGAGCATATGCAGTGAATCAGCAGAAAACAGGTCAGGGAGGCTACTGGGGGAAACTTTGAAGGCGCAGATCTTCCATGCTAAAGGGCTGTGGTTAAGTACAACATTTCTGCCCTAATCTTTAGTTAAGCTTGCAATGAAATTTCATAATGTAATATCTAATTAAGCTTATTACATTGTAAAAATTAAATTATTATTTATGAATATTCATTTTACTTTTACATTTATTACATTTCCCCCTGTGGCCGATTGGCAGTGAAGGAACCAGACAGCAGTTTTACTGAGGAGCTCCTCTCACAGGCAGCCTATTCAGTGGAGGCAGACCCTTTTACAACACAGCAGCTAGGTTAACTGGACACCAATGCATCTGCTTGCCTGACAGCAAAATCCCTCACTCTGCCACACCCAACAGAACGTGGAAATTTAGTGTATATATTGTATGTAGATAGCATTGACTTCATATTAGCAACCTCTTTGCTTTTAGACAGCTAGCAGTTTGCACCTATTCATTTCTTCAGAAGAATGAGCAAATACATGTGATGAAACATGTTGCTATGGAAAAGGGAGGACACACGTAGCTCTAGGGTTGACATATTATATTTTTAAGCTTTAGTTTTCATTGATACATTTTAAGTCAGTGCTAGCCAAATGCAATTGGCCAAAAAAGCCAAAAACATGACATGGGCAAGTAAGTAAGTAAAGTCAGAAGCCACTGTAATGCCCGTCCATGGTTAAATCCCTTTTAATGGAACATGAAAGTTCAGTTGTTGAAATGAAATGTGACAGCTACTGAATACAAGGAATATAATATAACTGCTTAACATCCAATATGTATTTGTATGATTATATGTGTTAGAACTGAGAGCAGTATTTTATTTCCATTACATAAAGAAGAAGAATACAATTATGTACAGTGTGAGAGTTTTGTGTACACTGTGTATGCATTTGGAATTTTACAAGCAATTTAGAAATGTTATAGACCTTGTATTAATTCCTTTGTCTCTGCTTTTAAAAGTATTTCTTTAACCGTGTTGAACTGGGTCTAAATCCCGTCAGAGAACCTGACACCCTGGACCCTGGATTGTTCCAAACAGTATACTGCGTGTTTTTAGGCCCATTGTGAAAAATTATTTTACCTAGTCATCACCAAATGCAAGTTAATTATTACAAAAATAAAGCAAATCTGTAAAATAAATTAAAAATTCCTTCTTCAAATAGAAACCTATTAGAAATGGCAATTCATTATTTCTGATATTTCATGTATTATTTTTGTCTTGCCCCTCCTCCCCCATATATTTTTTTTGTCTTACACAAAAACACACCCCCGTGATTCCAAGCGCATCATGGGTCACCTGCATGTTTTTTGCTGGTCTCGGCTTCCTGTCTACCTATGGGTTTGTTGTCATTATTGCACCTCTGGAAATGTTTATATATAGCTATGTTTTCTGATATTGATAATTTGGGCCATTTTATGCGCATTAAATATCACAATGCATTGTATCACATGGACCCCTGTGCATTTGTTACATGAGCTGTGTCTGTGGTATTATATTTATTAGAGCTACTTTGTGTATCTGGAGATACATATGTGAATATATGTGTAGTCACAGTCATAATGTTAAGCATCACAGCAGGTAATTTTCCACTGGGAAGAATAGGAAGTGTTATGCAGTGAGAGCATGTGCAAAGAATTCACACGATGTACTTAGTGTCCAAATACAAAAAATAACCAACTCACTGCATATATTTGCAAGATAATGTTTTCCTATCAAAACCCATCCTGTTGACAATCCTCTCTCATTTCTGTTACTTGCAGCTAGCCCATCTCGCCACAGCATATCAGAGTGGAGGATGCAGAGCATCGCCAGAGACTCGGATGAAAGTTCAGATGATGAATTTTTTGATGCTTATGGTAAGTGTGGCAGATTTTCTGACAGTTGGTACAGTAATGACATCCTATCTATGGGGGAAATCACACAACATAGCACACCTGATGTTTTTCTGTCTGTCTGCTAACTTCACACTCTGTTCAGTTTTTGATGTGAGACATAAATGTGATCTTTGATCTATAGACAGCAGTCTGCTACAATCATTTTTTTGTTCCCTTGCTGTTTTGCTGCCACCACTGCTGTATACCAGGTGTCTAAAAAGGTTTTTCTTTCTGTAAGTAATACTTTCAACTATGTTCCACATTGGTTATATGAAATGACTTCAGACACACCCTGTCACGGCTAACTGGTGCTGTAGTACTGGGAGAGAATGGCACCCTCAATAATGTCAATGTACAAACAGAACCAGTGCTTCCGTGTGCTGGTGCTATTTGTGCATGAACTATGTTCCACATGCCATCTGAGGTTTCATGTACTATGTTTGAATGCAAATAATTAAGTTACAAGTGAACTGTATACTTGCTAGTCTTTAATAAGCAGTGGGTTAAGGGTGACAGATTCACCTGACGTGGCCCTAGCTTGCTTGGGTGAGATGCAGGCAACAATTTAGCTCAGTTATTGTAGCATTCAGGCAGCTGGGAGCCATTAGACCAGGGATCCCCAACCTTTTATACCAGTGAGCCCCATTTAAATGGAAAAAGTGTTGTGGAGTAACAAAAGCATGAAAAAGGTTCCTGGGGGTACCAATAAGAGCTATAATTGGCTACTTAATAGCCCCTTTGTTGACTGGCAGCCTACAGAAGGCTCTGTTTGTCGGTACACCTGGTTTTTATGCAACCAAAACTTGACTCTTTAGCAGAAATTCAAAAATAAGCACCTGCATTGAGGCCACTGGGAGCAACATCCAATGGGTTGGTGAGCAACAATGTTATTCATGTGCCACTGGTTGGGGATCACTGCATAAGGCAGTATCTGCAGGTAAGGACCCATGATGTGATAACTGACTGGTTTTGCCAAAGGAAACAAGCTACTTCTGAACTATTCAGAAGAAAACTTGTGTTATGCCTATATTATCTAAAACCTTGGATTGTTTCCAGCAATAGAGATGATTGCCTTAGGTTTTACTATGCACTTGCAAGTGTCACATTTAACACTAGATGGCCTGGCTGCAGCACTTTTGTACCCACTCCCCACCATAACAGAAGAACTCTTTATCATTAAATCACGACAACTACTTTTATTGTCTTTAGAAGATTTGTCAGACAATGAGGAAGTGTTGCCCAAAGAAATCACAAAATGGAGCTCTAATGACCTGATGGACAAGATAGAAACAGCTGAGAATGACGAACTACAAGGTAATCACACTTTCTTCTGTTTATCTCCATGTTTCATTATCTGTCCATCATCTGGGGGATTGTGCTACTGTTTGCCTAAAGAACAGAGAGGATTATTCACATATGTAGGATAAAACAGGAGATCAGGACAGAGTTCACATAAAAGGCACCTTACTTCTATATTGCATACAAAAAAAAATGTCATGATTCATAATATGTCCAGTGGTGTTGTTCTAACTCTTTTTACCCAAACATAGGCACAAACTTTTGGGGTAAAACGGAAAACAGTGAAATGGTTTAAACCCCTTGGGACAAAATATTTATTAAGGGTTAAAAAGTCTACTTACTATTCTTGCCCATAGCTAGAAATTATAACTAGTAATTTTTGTATAAATGTTAGTATACTTTCCACAAGACCACTTATGCTAATGAGCCCTTTTTGTCACACTCATTGAATTCTTTGCTTAAGCATTACTGTCACGATCACGCCACTCTCAGACGCACATGACACCGGGACGGGGAAACATGGGGCTACACTCAGGTTAGACTAATGTCAGACACCCTCAAACACACCACCGCCCCAAATATCTATTCGCTGCTACCATCTATCCTTAACAGGTGATGGAAACCTAATCTGAACCTATAACAGGTTTTATTTCCTAATACACAAATGTATCACACACTCTCTCTCACTGCAATTAGGGTTAGCGTCTACTAATTCAACAAGCACTCTAGCAGCCAAAGGGTTAAATTACAGTCAAACACACTCTCCTGCTAGCAGTCAACTAGTTAATTATCATATACACAGACAACTTTCCCGCTACACACAGACAAGAAGTTAACACATTTAGGCCCAAGCATTTATACAAGCTACGTGAGTTTGTTGTTAGAGCCAAAGGACAAAACTTATTAAATTTTATATTTAATATTACAAGAGAAACAGTGCATATAGAAAGATACTACAAAAAGAGACATACACATTACATTGCAAACAGTAAATAAAATAAAAGGGAATAAAACACAGAGAAATCCTATGTACGTTACCAAGTTAGGAATTTCCTTTGTGTCCTCCTGAGGCAAGAGTTGGAAATCTAGGCACACACCTCCAATAGAATTGGCACCTCAGGTATGAGCTCTTAGTCATTGGGCCTTTTGCCCTTTTATCCCCTGCTGAGAACCTTCCTAATTACCGTATGCATGAGGGGGGAGTGCCTAAGAACTTATCACTTATGACTCCCTGTAGAGGGCTGCAATTCTCAGGCCAGTTTCTTGTCATATAATTTGGCACTTGCCAGTATCCAATATTATTATTAAAATATGGGCTAGCTTTAATCCATATGTGGGCGATCAGAATGATACCAAACATGAGGGTGTCTCATGTTTCAGTCCCCCCGAAACTATCCCTCCAAACTGGTGGGTATAGGCTGTCCCTGTTTGGTATCATTGGGAAGCATGTGACCTCCTCATAACCAATATGTGATTTATGAGGATATGAACCCTAAAGCAAAGGAGATATGGATCCCTTTTTATAATCCATATTTTCTCATAGCTGTCCCCCCTGCAGTTCTTAGGTCCACAATTCCCTTTCTTGAGCAACAGATCAAAGAGACCAATTGCCCCAGCTTCCCTGCCCAAATGATCTGGCTCCGAATTGTCTTCTAACCCAGATAAGTGTATCACTTTCCCACAGTCCCTTGGTGCATGTTTAATTAAGGGTCTCTCTATGGACCCAAGGCCAAATGTTGCCAGGTTTAACCCTGGACATGCCAGAGAAATACTGCTCTGTCATGACAACTACATTTTTATAAACTAAGTTGGCCATAAAAGGGCTAGTAATCTCAAGCAAGTCAGTAACTTGCTGAAATAAAAGATCATCAACGTGTGTGCTTACCAGTATTTGTGCTGATCAAACTATTGTGCCATTGCACTAATTTTGTTTTCCTAAAAAAAACAACTCACCTCAATGATGAGGTGGTGTCACCTTAGCCAGGATACAATGTTTCATTTGTGGCCAAATTGTTCAGTATCTCAGTGTTTAGACTGTCTCAGTGTTTAGACTGTCAGTCATGCCAAAGTCATAATCTGTGGCCAGTTTTAAACCATTCTATATATACCTTTGCCTTAATGTTAGCTCTGTGCTGCATGCTGCAGTGTGACTAATGTAACTTCAGGGATATCAGAATTAAAGGTGTAATGTTTTGTCAACTTTTCCTTCTTGGATATTGCTTTCAGTGCTTTGACTATTTATAAACAAATTACCTATTGATTTCCGGTGTTGACTTTTCCTCATTTTAGACGATTCATACCACGAACCTGCAGAATACACAGTCAGTTCGAGTGTGGAGGGATTAAGTATAATGGAGGTAGGTGTGTCACAAGATTGTCCAAGCAGCTGAAAGTTGTTGACCAAAAAATATTAAGGGGTACGTAAATCAATAAAAATATATTTTGCCTAAGCAACATTTCAGTATACAGTACATTAACTACATCTGTCTGTACCTTAGTGTTGTGTGCCCTGCTAGTTCCAACTTTTGGAAGAAGCCAAATGATTAGCAGAGCAGGTGCAAACTATGTGGATCATTCTCTTCCTCAGCCTGCATTTTGTATGTAGGCAGAGGATAGCAGATCTACTCTTTTGTGTACCCCATGAAAGGATTTTGGCATGAAAATGCAAATTTGTGTAGCTCCACACAAGCTGAAACCATGCCTGTTAATGGGGCTAGATGAAAGAGCAGATGGCAGCAGATCCGTTTCCTCTACCTGCGTAGAAACAAAAGATGAGAAAAGCAGATGATCCACTCAGTGTGCCCCTGCCCTTAATCTAGGGAATGTTTGTAATTAATGTATTTTGGAAAGTTGCTTTGAACACCATTTTCTTTATTTTGGGGAAAAAATACTCCAATATGAAACAGTCATTTTTTATTAAAAAATATATATGCCGCTTTTTTCTTATTAAAAAGGTTAGCTATTTTAAATTGCAGAATGTACATCTTTCTGCAGTTTTTAGTAAGGGTAAAGGTTAAAGTGCGGTTGGCAATCACAGATGCTGGGAGTAGGTCAAGAGCAGCTGCAGGGCCACATACATGTTGGACATTACTTAAATAATAAAGAAAACATAACATTAATGATAAGTGATTTGTACATTTTTGTCCAAGGGGCATCCTGTGACAGAGCTGGACACATAAGCAAAACAGTACCGTGTGTGTGTGTGTGAGTCTTCTACATCACTATTCTAGAGACTTTACAAGCACAGTAAGCTCTTGGAAAGTGAGGGCTGCAAAAGAAAACTGCTTCCTCTGGTTGTTACATAACAGTAAATACAGTTTCAAAGTTCTGAAATAAATACTGTGATTATACAATTTACTAGTAGAGTTACAGCAACTTTGATAATTTGGAAATGATTTCCTTCTATCATGTTCTATATTATATTTGGAAAGTCTGTGCTAATTAGTCCTGTGAATGCTGGGGGTTGAACCGCACCTGCCAGACAGTGGAAGAGTCTGTTACATCCAGATATGGCCAGTTCACATGCATTCAGATAGCTCAAAAAAAAATGTGGACTGTGCTCATTCACCACACCGGATATCTTCTTTAAAATCTCACTTTATTTAGGATAAAACATAGGATCATGTCACAAAAGCAGTGCAAAAATGTCTGATGTATTGCAGGTAACTTGTTTATTTACCACACTGGATATCTTATATAAAATCTCACTTTATTTAGAATAAAACATCGGATCATGTCACAAAAGCAGTGCAAAAATGTATGTATTTCAAGGTAACTTGCCAATTCCTCACAAGAGCAAGATGCCATGAAACATCTCAGACTACTGATGCCGGGGCAGAAGCATGTGCATCAGTGTTTTCTTCCCCAGTGTACATACAGTACTCCAGTCTCCAGCTGGCAAAACACCTTGTATGACATGGCCATTAGTGATATCATCCCACACTTTATTCTGAATAAAATTAGTTTTTAAGGAAGATATCCAGTGTGGTGAATGGGTGCTGCCCATCTCTACATTCTCATATTCAAAGTTAGAGTCAGTTAAACCAAGGAGTGTTAAGCAATTTAAATGCCATTAGGGAGATACCAACAAGATACAGCAGTCCAGTGTATTCCAAGCACTTATGTTTTTTGTAAATATAGGATCTATGGTTCTATTGAAACCTGAATGGCAGCCTCCAGGGCTGTATAGCAGCTCATTTTTATTAACTATGTTAGAGCTTTACACCATTTGTACTAATGTAATGTTGCAGTACATTATATTCAAATACATACATGCTTTTTTTATTTTTGGTGTTACTGGTCCTTTAAGCTCAAATTCTTTGTACAAGTGATTCCTGTTGTGGCAGCCCTGCAATGGCAAAATTCTCAGCTGTTTGTTCTGCCTACTGTATTTTAGACTCTACTTCGAGATTTGATCATTTTAATTGTTGACTGCCTGAAATGGTAAATATAGTAATATTTATTGTATTTTTTGCTGTTACACAGAATCATGGAATCTTTTATCCAGAATGCACAAGACCAGGGCTTCCAGATAATGAGTTTTTGCGTAATCTGGATCTCCATACTTGCATGGGAGATGGCCATCCTGCAATTCAGAGCTTTCTGGATAATGGGTTTCTAGATAACGGATCCTATATCTGTAACAGCATTATGCAATGTGCATAGTAATTTCTTAAATGCAGGTCTCGGGATTCAGAACAATACATTGTTGTTGTGAGTTGTAGCTAAAGAAGTACACGCTGTGCACATTCCAGCTAGGTGCTATCACACTCTGTAAGTGCACATTGTGCTGCTGGCATCCATCTGCAGAACTTCTTCCAGAAAACAAAATACACTGAGTGGGTGGCAGAATTTCAGCTGCTGACCAATAAGTCAACTAGAAAACCTCAAATACAAATAAATCATTTTATTACAGCAGCAGAGTGCAATTTGACATTTGCACAATGGAGAGACAATTGTAATGCATCTTAGGAACAGCAGAAACATTGCATTTATAAAAAACAAACTTATGAACAATGTCCAGACCCTGAAATGTCAGATTTATTACAAATGATATCTTTGCCTCCACATTTTAATCTAGTAACTCCTTCCCTGTCTTAAAAAAGATATTTGCTTCAAAATAGCTTTTGGCTGCCTGCTCTAAACACATTTTACAATTCTTGTCTTAAATATGATGCATGATAGAGTTTAATGGAAACTAAATAATGATTGCAATAAGTATTCACCTTTGTTTTATTTATCTGGCTAAAATTCACTAGGTTTAGCCATTTAACCATTTAATGGCTGCTGTGTAAGACTATATAAGTACAGCAGCCCTTTGCCAACAGGAATATCCAGTTCTACTGATGCCCTCAGGGCCGATCTTATAAACTGCAGGACCATTTTGGCAGGCCTCCCGTACACAAGGTGTTGCCAGCTGGCATAGGATTCCAGGGCTGTGTGGGTAAATAGTCCCTGTGTCTAGCTCTGTGACTGATGGTGTAACCCTGCCTTTTCACCTCTCTATCTCTTGTTCAATTGGCCCTAACATTTCATGGCACAATGTAGCCCCCATGCACTGGGCACTGACATACCAAGCATACTATATACAGTGTGAGAGAGTGATTATTGGCCCCTCAAACACACTATACACAGTGAAAGACAGCATGTACCCTAGGGTAGCATTATATATAATATCATAGAACACATTGCAGTATTATTGGGTACACATTATTGGGGGCGGGCTTTATCTGCTTATTCCCCCCTGGTGCGGGCCCAATATGTCCACCTGGCCTATTGGGCCCCGCTGCCCAGGCTGGCTGCCGTGTACCTCAGATTTTTTTGAAGTTAGGTCTCCTGCCAATACTAGGTGTGTCAGTGGTTCTTCTAAAGCTGCATTGAACTGGCTATACTGCTGGGCCACCTTGCAGCAACAGGGTCTATAATTTCCTTATGGTTATTTCGGAAAAGCAAAACGTGACAGATTCGCTCATCACTAGTTTTGAGCAGAAGTGAAGTATGTTCTTAGAAGGGAGGCAATGGAGCAATAGCTTTCAGTTCATCAGATGCGTTGCTTTTTATATAAGGTGAGAGAATTCATTTCTTTCTCTAATTTAGTGCAGAACTGTCTATTTGAATGCCAAGCTCAGTTCTGCAAGATGCTTGCTGTGACATATGGAGTTCAGTTCCAGGTTATATGGGAAATACAGAATTTTACTGAAGAAATCAGTTGTTGAAAATATACTTTTAGTACACTGTAAAGTGTCCATGTGGGACTCCTGCTAACAAAACAGTCACAACAAAGGGGAAAGGGGAGGGGAATTGTATTCTGGGAATATAATTGTCTTCCTCGATAAGGCTAATAACAACATGTTTTTGTGATTAACTGCCTGCATAGGATAACCAAGTGGTTTCCATTAAAGTTCATAGGCAGTGGCAAGGGCAGATTCTCCACCACCTGACATCACCCCCCCCCCCCTTTTTCCATAGTTCTGAAGTGTATCTAAAGCAATAAGCCCTTGCAGCAATCCCATTTGCTAAAAATGTTAGCAGAGCTGCATGCCCACTCATGACAGGGATGTTGGGTATAAAGGAAAATTAAACTTGGATTTGTTTTTGATATTTAATTCACCCATCAGTCTTAGAGTTTTATGACCACACAGGGGCACCATCTAGCTGCAGTCCTACAGAGTTTAGCTGAGTTATTTAAGGAGGTTTTTACTGTGGGTCTTTCCACCTTATGTAAACTATTTCAAGGGACTCTTGGCTGGCAGTAAGTAGCACAGAGTACTTCACTAGAGCTTGAGTCCAAGATTTAGTAGCACGATGCGTATTAAAGAATGTACTCTGTACCATATTGTGTGCCCTTGTACCTACATCCCTAGTGTATAGTTCTCTTTGTTTCCAAATAGAATGGAGATCGAGTACTGTTTGTGCTTTTCTGTGCAGACACACACTACAGTAATCCACGCACAAGTCATTCCCAGAATACCTGCTGTTACCCTCACAAATGTCATTACAAGTCCCACAGATCTGGCAGCAGTAAGTATAGCAGGACATGAACACTATAGATCTCCTTGGAATGCTTTGAATTTGCAGAACGTAAAACATGTACTATTGTGGCACAAGCCAGAAGGAATGTGCATGCATCAGAAACATATAGCTGGACACTTTAACCTCTGCCATTTGTACATTGCATGCTTTGGTGTGCCTGCGCTCTACTGAGTGGAACATGTTACATACTAATGTTGCTAAAAAGGTATCCTTCTTTTCATAGAATGTTTGCCTCAAAAATACAGTGCCTTTCTTAGTTTCATACAGGAGCTAAATTTCTATTCCCAAATACAGTATGTGATATATAGGTTTGATAAACTGCATATGCAGTAGGTGTTTTAATTAAAAATGTAAACAAAATTTCTGGGTTTGGCAAGCTTGGGTTTTTGCAAGCTTTCTGAAGTTTGGATCACCTTACTGTACCTTAAAGGGGTGGTTCACCTTTTAAGTTAAATTTTAGTATGTTGTAGAATGGTCAATTCTTAGCAACTTTTCAATTGGTCTTCATTATTTACATTGTATGGTTTTTTAATTACTTGCCTTCTTTTTCTGACCCTTTGCAGTCTTCAAATGGAGCTCACTGGCCCCAGCAGCCAAAAAACTATTACTCTGTGAGGGTTTTATGGTGACTTATTTTTCTATTCAGGTCCTTTCCTATTCATATACCAGTCTCTCATTCAAACCACTCCCTGGTTACTAAGATTATTTGGATCCTAGTAACCAGATAACTGAAATTCTAAACTGGAGAGCTGCTGAACACAAAGTGAAATAACAAAAAAAAAAAAACTACAAATAATAAGAAATCAGTACCAATTGAAAATTGTCTAAAAATATTACTCTCTTCATCATACTAAAAGTTAATTTAAAGGTGAACAGCCCCTTTAAGTATACTTCAAATCAATTAGTTAATAAATAAACCCAGTAGCTTTGTTTTGCCACCTTATTAGGATCAAATACAATGTACTGTTTTATTATTACAGAGAAAAGGGAAATCACTTTTAAGAATTTGAATTCTTTGCTTAAAATGGACTCTCTGGGAGCTGGCCTTCCTGCAGTTTGGCGGTTCGGACAAGAGATCACATTCCTGTATCAGCAAATGAAGAAAGATAAAACTTTCTTAAATAAGAAGAAAAAGTTATTTCACTGGGGTAGGGGGATGCCAACTGTTATTTAGCTGATACCCTGGGGTAGTTCTAAGCTAGCACCACAGAGCAATCTTCTTGCTTCTCTTTTCTCCTTGGCCAAGACAACCACTCTGTGGCGCTCGCTCAAAAGAACCCCGGACAGGTACAGTTTTTGGCAGGAGCACCGGCCCAATGTATCAGGTATCAGACACAGGGTATCAGGTTCCTAACATTTTGCACATCCCAGTGATTTCACTTTCCTTCCTTCTCCTTTCAAATGATGTAGATCCTCGATTTTAATTCAGCATAGATTGATCTTATATTCCAAATATTTGAATACCAAAACAAAATTGTCTGTCTCTATTTGCAGTTTTTATTTCTTTTCATTTATCTTTGTATTGGTCATTTTGTTTGAAGTCACACATTAGTAAAAATATCTGTATGTGAAATCAATAAAACTCAAATGATCAGATTTGTACGGTAACTATGAAACTGCACTGAAATTTCTGATCCATTTTCATAGTCAGTAGATATGTGTTTTTTTCTATTTTTAAAACAAACATTGAAGTGGCTTTGGTATGATTTAGGTTTTTGTGGAAGGATTAGTTCCTGGTGAATGTGATGATTATTTCCAAAAATTATGATTCCTTAGAAATACCAATAGGAAATGGACAAAGACTAAAATTAGGTACATGGGAAGATAAAGTTGACTGCAATGGCAATTCTTTGTGGTGTGTGTGTGTGGGAATAAGTTTGGCCTGTTGATCACTGAGTGCATATAATTTTCTGCCTCCCATCCATAATCTGGTTCTTTGAATATCCATCCGTATTCTAGCTCTAGGCCTGGGCTGGGAAATTGTTGACACACTAACATATGCATAGTAAAACTGTCACGAGACAGTTTGTGCCAAACAGGCAGATAAGTGCATGTGCCCCAGGCTTGATAGACACATTTCACTGTGAATAACTTTCCATAACACAATGGTGTATGATCTGTTTAGATTAAGTGTTAACTAACTTGACTTGTGATCCTTTAGGCTTTACATTCTGTTGTGAGGATAATGCACCCAACCCAGTCATGGGCTATGGGTGGTGGTGCTCCAGTGGTAGAGCACAGAGCCCTCACAGCATGCGTCACAGACACAAATAAGTGCCCCGGTTTCACTCTTCCATCTGCTAGATTGGTGTGTCTGTGCATGCCCGGGTATAAATAAAGGTTGTTAACATTCTCACAGAAAAAAACATTGTCAATCAGTAGCTTGTTATGTTGCTGGTGATAATATTGCTTACCACCAAAAGGGCCCGTAATATCCACACTGCTCTTTAAAAGTATGTTATGCATGTGGTCGGTTTAAATCATTCTGTATACTTCAGCAGTCTAAACATTACATTGAACCATCCTGACGGATGGTGTTGAGTTGGGGCTTGAAGGTTTGCAAAAGTGAGTTGTCCCGTGAATGACTGCTTGTGATTCAAAAGCTTAAAAAGCATTCTCCTTTAACTTATTGCGGTGACAGTAGCATGATGTAATGTTCAGTGTCTGAGCACTGGTTGTTTTGCCACAACACACATTCCGCATGAGCATAAAAGCCAAATACATTTAAGGGGATAATATTGCTCAGTTTACAACTCTGAATTGTGCAAAGTGTTATAGTGAGTCTGTCAGAATTCGGCCCATTATTGTTAATAACTGCTGCAAATATAAGACTATCCACCAAACGATAATAGGCCGCATGCCTAATCAGGATTCCAGCATGTGGAAGAAAATTGGCTAGCAAGAAATCCAAGACCATAGTGACAGACATTAAGATGTGTAAATGCTCAAACCCCTGCAAGTGGCATATGTCTCCCTATTAAAAGGTTTTAATTGGCATATATGTTATTGTCTGAAACTTGTTTACATTCCAGGCACAGGATATCTGAACTCAACATGGCCATAAATGGTCATAGATCTTACTAACTATTCATTATGGGTCTATAAAGTATGGACCCTCTGCATCAAGGTCTGGCCCTTTAAGTCATGTCACTTTAAAGCACTTGGAAACTGACAGGAACAACTTTTTGTTAACAGTTGATACATTTTAAAAAAAAAGATTTGCAAATTTGAATGTGCAAATTTGGGTTTAAATTCAGATATGGTATGTAGCCAAATCTTTTGTGTAGGATTCAGTGCATCCCTACAATAAAGTGGGCAATTTAATTAAAAGTGCACATACCGCAGGTAACCAACCACTGGTATCCCACAGCAACCAAGAATCAGGTAACCTTTGATATTCAGCTCTTTAAACTAAACCTCAGATTTGATGCTGCTGGTTCTTAGACCCAAATAAACTTTTTTTTTTAATTATGTTACCGCATTGGTCCAATAGTAACCCACTGGAAAAAAGTTCTATACAATACAGAAACCATAGCACAGTCATGTAAGGCTATGGTAACACCAGGCCTAAATACCCTGATTGCTCCCCTCCCAAGTGATAACTTGTTATACCATATCTGCAGTTAAATTGCCCTCTGAGTGCTTTACAGCTTTATGTATATCTATCTTAATACAAATGAGCAAGGTATGCTTGTGGTCCTGCATGACTCCTGCAAAGAGCAAGGGGGTGATTTTGATACATCTAGACTTTTCACCCCGGATACAAATCTGTAACTGCTCCATTTTCTTGTTATTCTGTTCCCGCAGGATGAATCAGCACAGGTCTCTGCGCAGCCATGTAAAATCCATGTACTCATTTTGGTGCTTCATGGAGGCAATATTCTAGACACAGGCTGTGGAGATCAGAATTCAAAGCAGGGTGATGTCAACACCATCAATTCAGTGTTTGATACAGTAATGAGGGTCCATTACCCAGCTGCATTAGGGCATATTGCAGTCAAGCTTGTTCCTTGCCCAGCTATCTGTGCTGAAGCCTTTTCACTAGTATCCAGGTGAGTATCATTTGCTGGCTCCTTTATTTCTGCTCCTCTCCAAATTCTCTCATAAAGTGTTTTTCTTATTCATAGCCATTCCACATTTTTTTTTTTCAATTCGACCCCATTGAGTTTTTCTCCTTTTCTTTTGCTTTACTTGCAGTACTTTGTAGGGCGTAACACCAGACAAAAGATGAATATCAGAATTATCTGAATCTACAATGGAGTGTAATATTCTATGACTCCTTAGGCATTATTGTTTTCTATTACTGGAGAGATGTTCTCAATAAAGGAACTCTGTGGGGATAAAACAAAAAATTGAATTGGTCCAGAGTTTAGAGCAAGCTGTCATATTTTCCATTGCATAGGCGTTTAACTCCAGTGGGGCTCATTTACACTGAGCAAACTTGCTTTGGGTCAGTTAACCATAGCATCCAAACAGTGATTAGCTGTTTCAGCCAGCTACAGGTAATATATAGAAAACAAACATTTACAAGCTAGGGATTGTTTGATATGAAAACTGTTATGTGGTTGCTAGGATCACAATAACTTTAGCAACTAGACAGTATTTTGGCTATCAGACTAAAAAAATGAATGGGATAGGGTCTAAACAGAAAGTTATGTAACAAAAATCCAGCCTCAGAATGGATCTGATATCTATATCTGGTTGCTGGGCAACAGATACAGATCTGTTCCAGAATGGAAGCGAATATAATTTCAGAAACACAAAATAGGAAAGTACAAGACCGACCGTCTCTCGCTAGCAATGTCTATATCCTAGTAAAAGGTAATTTCATTGTCAACTTCCCCTTGGACCTTCAGTCGCCAAATGTCGCTAGGCTACATTTTCCAGCACCATTTAACCCTGGCGAATATGCTTTTGGGTGCTGTAAGTTTAGTCCAGCAACAACTGGAGGGAAAAATGTAAGAAACACTGATTTAGTTTATACAGTGACGTGTCCTTATTGAAGTGTTAATCTAAGATGTATGAAATGAAGCACCTGCAAGCTTCGATTTAGGAAATCCGTTAAACAGGCCATATATGCCAATATACGGTGAGATTATCTAGTTTTGGAGTGCAGTTTTGACACCTATCCTACCACCATACTGAATCAAAAAGAGGGAAACTTTAGATGAAAATGTAGCCCTTTACTGTTTCAAATATATGGTACATGGTACATCTCAGCAGCCTTTTTTTTTATTTTGCCAGTGATTATGGTTTATGGAGTAGTCTGAGGCTCTATGTTCTGGGGCTTTTGATCAGATGTATTTACATACATAAAGCACTGGCTTTTTAAGACAGTTTAGAACAGTTTTATTTTTATTTTTTTTTGCAGATGATTGCTCTTATTTAGATGTTGACACTTGTTTACATGATAGCACAAAACATCCTTCCATTATAAGCTAAATCCAAATGTTATGTGTTTACTTCCTTTCTAGGCGCCAGTACAAAATGACAATTAACTTGCTATTAATCATAATCCTTCAGACAAGTGAGACTGAATGGGATGTTTTTTTTTTTGTTTGTAGCTTGAGCCCCTACAGTTATGATGAAGGCTGCTTGTCCAATAGCCAGGATCACATACCACTGGCTGCCCTTCCACTTTTGGCCACCTCATCCCCACAATACCTTGAAGCAGTGGCCACTGTGATTCATCGAGCCAACCAGGTCTACGCTGAGTTCACCAAGTCACAGGAGGGAATGTCCTTCACTGGACAGGTAAAATATTTATATGTATATGTCCCCAGTATATTTAAGGGGGCATCAACTCTCCAAAAATTACATTTGCACACATTTCTCTCTGGGTATAGTTTTTGTATTGTGCACTATTTTAAATGATTTTTACGGTACTGCCCTTTGTTGGCAGAATGCTGTCAATTTATGTGACGTAATTGATTTGTAGACCTTTAAAGGAAAACTATACCCCTAGAATGAATACTTAGCCAACGGATAGTTTATATTATGTTAAGTTACCTATAAAATAGGGATGCGCCAAACCCATTTTTTTCGGGTTCAGCCGAACCTCTGAATCCATGTTAAGGGATTAGGCTGAATACTGAACTGATTTGGAAGGGTTAAATGTTCCTTGTTTATGCGGCGACATTAACCTTTACAAATCCAAATAATTAGCATATGCAAATTAGGATTTGGTTCTGCTGAAAAAGGCCGAATCCTGGAATCAGTGCATCACTACTATTAAAGAATCTCGCCAAACTGTAATAGCAAAAGACAAAATTCTGTCCCTTCATTGGCTGATGGGGCCTAGCATGTATGTGTGCCCTGGCTTGTTTGTGTGCACTGTGAATCCTGTGATCCCAGGAGGAGACCCTTAAGTCTTAAAATGGCAATTTTCTACTTAGGATTACCCAATAGCACATACTACTAAAAAAGTATATTTTTATAAAAATGGTTTATTTAGATGAAGCAGGGTTTTACATTTGAATTTGTGTATACAGTGTATTTTTATAGAGACCTAAATTGTTTGGGGGTATAGTTTCCCTTTAACACTAAACACATACACTAAATATAAATAATGTACAATAAATGATTCATCTCAATCATAGTATAACAATATTTTTAGTTCTTTTCACCTGAAAGGTGATCTGATCAGCAGTCAATTTAGGTGTCTTTTGTCAAATACATGATCCACCTGAAACTGCATATTCCAGATGTCTGTCCAAAGGGCTGATGAGGGATCCCAGCTGCAAATGTGTTCATGCTAAAATGTTTGAAATTGTTGCTAAAATGGTCAAAATCATTGCGTGTATTCACACTGTTTGTTAAAGGTACTTGTGTTTAAACAAGCGTGTACTTCCGTGTATTTGTGCCAAGTGCCACTGTGCTTGTCCAAATTGCACGATGAAATGTGCAAAAGTGCACCTATTGACACAGAGGAACCTTGAAACTGCCACTACCCTGAACATGGCAGACTTGGGCCTAAAGAATCACATGCAAACATCATATAAATGACACATCCCAACAATGGCAGTGTTAACTACAGTTTCTGTCCAAAACTCTCAATGCATTTTTAAAGGACAAGGAAAGTCAAAATCTATTAAGCACACTATTAAATAGTATTACTATTGCTGTGTAAAAACGCTATATTCCTGGCTTGCCTAATGAAAGATTTACAGAGATACACATACTAGAACCTACATACTTGTTTCAGTGAACGGCGCCGCCATCTTGTCCAGCATGTCTGTATGGGCTGAAAAGCACAAGCCAGCTCCCCGCTCCTGTCACAAAGATTTTGCATCTCCCCGCTCCTGCCACAAACCCCCCCCAAGCTCCACAAACCGCCCCCCCGCCACAAACCCTCCACCGATCGCAGCACCTGCCCCCCCCCCCGCTTCCCCCACCTGCATGTCACAGAGTTCGGCGACGCTGCGTCACCATGGCAACTGGACGCTCTGCTGTGTGCGCATGCACCGCCTGCATTTACAAGTTGCCAAGTCTTGAAGGAGCGATGCATTATGGGAATCTTCTCTACCCAGCTCAGCGGTTTTTTTTCTGTTTGGCTTCTGATCTTCTGAACGGGTGAAGTATGGGGAGACTTAAGGGCACTATTGAGAGAACTGAAGGTATGCCTGCAGCTTGAGATTAACTCTTTACTAGCCTTTCCTTCTCCTTTAATACTTCAAGTAGCAGTAGCAAATCTGCAAATTTCCACAATAAGACTGGAATTATGCAAGAAATACTACATTGATAAAAAAAAACATTGTCAACTGACAGCGAAATTGCATTTTGCACTTGTAGGTCATTAATGACCCCTCATGTGTTCATAAACATCCTTCTGCTTCAGTCAGTCACATGATATATCTGAATCACTTAGAGTGAAATATACCTCTGTATGAGAAATTCCTTATAAAAACTGCTTGTTGTGTCTGTACTCAAAGCAACGGCTAGTGGTCACAATACAAGTATTAGTTTGTTACTGCTCTGTAAATCCCCATGAAATTAATTTCATGTAAATTAACTGGGAAGTATGTCACTTCCGGCAACATTTGCCAGCAGGTGAAAGCTCCTTTTGTGTTATAAATATAATAACAAACATCCCCACTGCACACTGGGCTATTGTTTGAACTGCGTAGCACGACTTCTTTGCACAAATAGAACAAGGCGAATCAGATACCCCAGTTTATCTGAATGTTCTTTCTGCTCCAGTTATAAACTTATATTGCCACTGTTTATGAAATTACTCACACTATATATTCACTGTACCTGGGAGTCTTTATACTATGATGCTTTTTATCATTTATTACAGTAAAACAAAATACCATGTATATAAACAGCACTTCCTGGCAGCAGTGAGCCTGTTAAACAAAGTGCAAGTATTTATATACACAGAGCCAATGTGCACATAACATCATTTCTGCTCTGTATTTCAGGTGTGCTTAGTTGGTGATTGTGTTGGAGGAATCCTAGGATTTGATGCCTTATGTTACAGCAATCAGACTGTGTCAGAGAGCCAGAATAGCAGCCGAAGAGGAAGTGTTGTGAGTGTGCAGGTAATATACACGTCTCTGTACAACTCAAAAAATCCCCTGTACTTATACCACATCATAGTGGGTGATAAGACTGCATAGATACACACTGCCTTGTCTGTGTAATGTACCCAAGCAGGTTATGCAGGGTATCTACATTAATTTAAGATGTAGAATTATGTACTATAAAATGTAGAACAAATAACAATGTTTGTGTATCTTGTTTCTACACAGTGGAATACATATATATCAAACCAACTGATTGCAATGCATACAACTCAAGTTCATAAATGAGGGAAAATATCCCTTGCTAGGTAGAAGCAAGAGGACTCACCTATTATCAATATAAATAAGGCAATAAGCCACCAAGAGATGCCCTCCCCTTTAAGCAAAATGTATTAAGAATTCTACTGCTTCATTATATATTTTGCAAAGGGACCTGCAGCTTGCTAGGTCTCTTGTTTGTTTGAAACAGCTCATATGCACAAATCATTGGATTTTTCAGTATATATATGAGATATATATGACCCTATTGTTGCTTGCTTTTTCTACTGAAAGCAGAGGCAAGTACTGAGGCAGTTGTTATCCCTTTGTTTAAAACTTTATCTCCGTCCTGATACTTTGTCATGAGTTAAAGGGGAAATAAAAGTAATATAATTGTTATTTATATATTATTTTTCCCTTATCTGGAAAGGTCCAAATTATAGGAAGGCCATCTCCCATAGAGTCTATTTTAAGCAATAATAAAACAGTACCTTGTACTTGATGGCAACTAAGCTGCATGAATCTGTATTGGTGGCAAAGCAGTCCTATTGGGTTTATTTAATTTTTAATTGACTTTTAGCAGACATAAGGTATGATGATCCAAATTAGGGAAAGATCCTTATCCAGAAAACCCAAGACCAAGCATTCCAGATAATAGATCCTTTACTTGTAATGTAAAATGACAATTCAAATTTCTTTTAATGATTTTCCTTTTTCTCTGTAATTAATAGTCTGTATATGGAGCATTGTCCTACTGATAAACAAGTTATTTTGCACCTTAAAAGTACAAAAACGTTGCTTTTGTTGTATATAACAACCGACTCTGCTGTAATGACTGCTGTTGTATTATGCATGTATTCCAGGACACAGACCTTCTATCTCCAGGTATTAGCGTTAACAACAGCTACTGTTCCACAAGTTCAAATCTGGAAACTAGTCGCCACCTTAGTCGGAGCAATATTGACATACCTCGGAGTAATGGTGAAGACCCAAAGAGACAGCTACCACGAAAGCGGAGTGATTCCTCAACATATGAACTGGACACTATCAAGCAGCACCAAGCATTTCTTTCTAGGTAAGCGTTTGTGATGCCATTTCTCTGCAAAAGTAAATTGACTTGTAGAAATGGATATAAGAATCTCAAAGCAAAGGACAACATAAATGCATTCTGATTAGTGCAACAAAAAGACATGTTAAAAAAAGTGCAAGCAATGCTGGGTGAGCTTAGATATAATAATATATAAAGGCAATATATTCTTGTCCCTTAGTACTATTTTATGTGTAGGTTTTCCCTGTCAACCTGCGTGTACAAGCTGGCATGTAGGCAGCAGCAATCTATGGCTTATCATTTTAACCCACCTCTTTTTAATATTAACTTCTAAGTTTTATTATTTTTTACAGTTGCCCTAATATCATATTAGATTTGCTTTTAGAATTGTCATAAAACAATACAAAATATATCACAATAATCAAATATTTGCAATAGATGGAAATCAGGCTATTATATCTGCATCAATACTACAGCTGTACATGGCCTCCTTTTTGTATACGGTATCTTGGCCTGTCACACTTTATATTCATCTGTGTGCTTTGGCCTGAATAGAAAATGCTTTGGGTAAGGCTGACTAGCATAGCAGTAGAAAAAAGACAAGGAGAGCAACCATGCTCAAAAAACAATATATACAGTATAAAAAGCAAGCCTGGGCTATTCTTTCATTAATTGTAGTGAAATTAATATTATGTAACAATATAAACACATTTACCATACTCTTTTTTCCTGTGGAGTGGTAGTGATCAGTGCTGCTCAGCTTTAGAGCACTATAACTTTTCTGAATTCTTGCCTTGTATCACATGCAGGAACAAAGGATTAAGACTTGAAATCTTTTGTCTGCTGGAATCTAGTATTGTACAGAAAAGAAATTGTTAAATCTTAAATGACTTTTTTCCCCACAGTGGTAAGCAGATAAAAATATTAGCCATTGATAAACCAGCCCCGTAGATTCACATAAATTATTATACAGACCAGAGGGTTTATGCTAAATATTTTATATGGCTTAATATTTAGGGCATTATAGAAAACTAGCTGTGGATAATAGCTGTCATGTGCTCTGTTTACTCTCAGCTTCTAAAAAGATCTCTTTTGTGCATTCAGTAACAGAGTAACAGATTATGTACTGTATGTACACAGAGGTTAAGGTTGCTGGCTGCAGATCATGTATTAAGTGGCTTTGTGTGTTTTTTAGTTTACACTCTAGTGTCCTAAGGAATGACCCAGGATCGCGAAGGTCAAGTAGCTCCACAATGCTGGATGGTGGCAGTATTGGGAAGTTTGACTTTGAGATCACTGACTTCTTTCTGTTTGGGTCCCCACTCGGCCTGGTTCTGGCTCTCAGAAAAACGGTGATTCCACTATTGGATGGTAAGCACTAGAGAGACCCCTCTCTGTTTCAGTCACCTTATTAGAAAACCAGTAACATCCAAAAATTGCTTGTTTGCAGATTTTTTTTTGGATCAAAATTTTATGTCAAACCTGAGAAGTCTCCATGACGGCATAGGAAGAGACTAAATAAAGCTGGTACAGAGTTGTGGGGGTATCTAATGAGGTTCAGGGCATTGACCACGCATTCTGTCATGAAAATAAAATGCGCCAAGAAAAAGTGAAACCATGCATTTTATGTTAAAGAAATGAGTAAGGAACATAATTAACTGGCACAAACTACCCATTTACTAACACAGGCAATAGGAGAATAATAATCCCCTCAAATTCTGTTTAATACACAGCTTGGCTTATATGCCACTATACTAGTATACGGAAAAGTAGCATGCCTGAAATATTGAGTCCTTGGAATACCATGGCGCAATGATCTCAAAAGTGTCAGTATGGTATCCCTAAAGCTATACAAATTTTGAAGCTATTTGGAGCATAATTGCCATATTTTTACAGAGTTTATACATTTTTCACCTCAGTCCCTGCCCCGGTTGATCTTATTTTGCTATCAAGGGCACTTCTGCCATGAGGCAAGTTGAGAAACTAGCCTTAGACAGCAGCGCCCCATTAGTTACCATGGGCAGCAAAAAAAAACTCATGGTAACTTTAAGAAACAAATTTATTAAACTGGAAATTAAGCTCTTCTAGTGCAGAGTGCACAAATGCACTCTTTGCACTAGTGATTAGTGATGCACCCCACCCCAACCCCCTCTGGTGCAGCACAGTTACACAATGTGGTTCGTTTCACCAGCAGCCAATTACATTCCTGTATGTTTTAGGAGCACAGAAGGAAACCAAAGTACCTAGAGGAAACCACTGTGCCACCATGCTGCCCATGTAAAACATTACCATACATTATTAAAATATATTTACTCTTATATTGGAAATACTGTATTTTATGCAGTGGGTAAAATTGCTTCTTTTCAGCAGTACTCCTAGTACTGATTCAAGCCACAAACTGTGTGGGTAAAGGTACAAGTTTCTATCTACAGCCCAAAACCATTTAAGGGGGGTTCATTGGCTACTAGTTAATTTAAGCATTAGGTGTGATAGATTGTAGCCCACTGGGACAGGAACTGATGTGAATGATTTAAAATGCCTGTAAAGTGCTGCTTTGGAATGCCAGAACTATATAAACAAAGCATAATAATAACTATAGAATAGACAGACCTTACCACTGGTGATTTTAAAGCCTTTTTCTTATCTTGGATGAGAAATATTCCATGATTCTGTGCTGCTGCCCCCTAGTGTTAGAGAAGCCTTTTTGCCTTCTACAAAGAACAGAATGACCTGTTTAGGATCTGCTTTTCTTTCCCTTCCAAAACACTACTACGTCTAAATGGCAAGAATTCCACCAATTTTTATATCATGCATTATTAATATTTGTCAGTTTTTTATGTATCCACATCTTAAATTTGTTAAAGATTAGAAACAGTTGCAGACCTTGGTCAAAACTTAATTGCTTCACTTGTTTGCATTTAGCTTGTGAACTGTTCTCTACAGCCCTCCTGTGATACTGTGTCTAATCCCCCTGGGCACCTGGCAGTGCTTTTTGCTGTTATAAAATTATTAACAAACCGATGGAAGGCCTTTGGGAGTTAAGGAGGCAACAGGGAAAAGAAAAACAATGGCTGACACAAGACCATGTAGAACCTACAGAGTCAGTTAGTGGAGCCCTGGACCCCAGCAGAAATATAATTATAATTTATTTTTATGTTTCCATTATCTGAATGCTGTGACAGTAAAATGGAATGTTTAGTGGCCCATAAAATTAAGAGCTGGGTAGCAACTGCAGCTTAATCACTCAAACTCTTTGCTCTTTAACCCTTGCCAAAGGGTATAGTGAATATTCCAAAACAGCTTGCAATGTACTTCATTACATTTAGCCATAAAAATATAATTTTTATACCACCTTCTAGAACAAGATTATTCTTGCATTCTTTGTTCAGAGTGAGAGAGAAAATTAGCCAATATAAAACAAAATTGCTCTCATACAGACAAAATAAAGTTCCAGCTGAGGAAGCTGATTGTTATTTGAATCTGTGGGAGCCTGTGCTGGCAAAGAAAAACAAATCGGGGATTCTTAAAATAAATCTCATATTCACTGTTCTCATATTCGCTGGTACTAAATGTTCAGGTTATTTCAGCCTAAGTCACATTTGACCTATGGTAAAGCAACCTCATTTCATGTACAGTGCTCAGCAGGTTAGTACTAAGACTGTTGGTAGGCAGACTTTGCAGTAGAAAGAGAATACAGCAGGCTGGTGTGCAAGCCTATATGAATAATAATCAGAGGATTTAGAAAGCATCTTAGCAGAGCAGGGAGAAGAATAAGAGTGAAAAAAAGTGAATAGAAGAATAGCTAAAATAGCACTTAAAATGCCACGTTCTGTTAAATGTCAACTATGTTGGGTTCATCAAACTGTCCAGACTGCAGAATAATAATGATATCAAGAAAGGAGTACAGTACAACATATCTAATCTTGTATTATCCAACCCTCAGGTTAGGTATCAAACAATCAGAAAACTACTATTGATGATATGACTTTTTTTAGACCAGGTATTGTACATCACCTCTTCCTCCCCAGTTCAGCCATATTTATTCACTTCGCACCCTTCCGTCCTGTCTATTTGAATTGCCACTAGTCTCTGTGCTCCATCTCGGCAGCACATTATTCATAAGGCACAGGATGCTTCCCCCGCCCGTCCCCTAATTGACAGGTGCAGATGTTAGGGAGCAGCAACAGATGCAAGCAGCCCCATAATCTTGCAATCCTTAGTGCCCTTCCACTTCTACCTAGGCTCATACTAAATGATCACTTAGTTGTCTTGCAAGCTGCCTGATACTGCTAAATCCTAAAGTCACATGTCTAAGTTTTGGACAAATTGAACCAAATGAAAATTTGGTGAATCCATAGTGTACTGTAATAAGTTCAGATGTTTATGGTGCCGTTTAAATAGTGTAGATGGATATTCTTCAACAGCTATACTCTATATAGTATATAAATAGAATTTTATGTGACAAAATAGTTAATAAAACAATGCATTATGGGTTATCAGATCAATTCAGTGTTACTTTATTTTTGATGAATCAACACCTGCAATCATGGTGTCTTCTGTATATTTAATTACGGAACTGAATGGGGATTCCATACATCTATATCTTGATGTGCCTGTGCTGCACAATTCATTTATTTGCATGTGTATTTGAATGTCTAGCTTTCCATTTAGATATTGTGCAGAGTAAACTTCTCTTCTGAACAGATGGTCACATGGCACTAGATTTACCCTTTTCTTTTGCAAATTACAGTTGATTTATTCTCCATTTTTCATAAGCCAGACTCCCAGACATCAGGAATTCAGTTAACTATAGCACATACTGGCTCCCAGGTTTAGTGATACATAAAACAACACTGTGCTTCTTTCTCTCCCTGCATGCTGATGAGTACTGCAGAACCAGTGCTGCAGTGCCAGAAGCTTGGGAAGCAAGTTTAGGGATATGGCACATGGGTTATTTTGGCCCCAGAGCAAAGATAAAAACAGCTTTAAGTAATGCACTGAATCCTCCACAGAAGATACAGCTCAAATCCAATATTGGCTTGTATATGAGGGCCACACAGACGGTTCTGCTTCGTTGATATCTGGCAGATTTGATATTTGGTCAGACAAGGACCACACCAATACTGTATGTTTATATGGTCCTCATCTTAATTATCTGTAGGCCCCTCCATATGATCCAATGCTTGGCCACACTGATGATGGCAGAAGTACTACACTACACGCACAATTGCATCTGATTAGCACAGAAATCCTTGTGCAGTTGCATTAATTTTGCCAAATAGGGTGCAATCATAGTAGGTGCAGCACAATTGCATCAAGTCCAGGGCCTCCTTGCAACCGTAATATCGCTGCATTGCGAAGAAAAAACATACTGATTGTGCTGACTGGGGTTCAAAATAAGCCCTGGCATTTCAAGTACACAGAGGCCCAACAGCCCAGTAAATAGTGACTGTCTGTGGCATCTTATAGAAGCCTCTCTGGCATTTGCCAGACTGCAAGTCCGAGCCTGGATTGTACTTTGCTCACTGCACTGGTGGATGTAAATGAGCACTGGAATCACAGTGCTGTGTAAATGTGTTCGTGCTGTGTATATGTGTTTGTGCTGTGTAAATGTGTTCGTGCTGTGTAAATTATAGATACTAATTTCAGAATCACTGATTATTAATATTTTATTCTTAAAATGTCTGGCATTATTTATAAAGCAGAGTTGTTTGGAAAGTAAAGCTGGGCATAGGAGTTGGATATTGGCATATTGTCTGGGCCTAGAAAATGCTTACATCAGTGATCCCCAGCCAGTGGTTCGTTGCTCACCAGGCCCTTGGATGTTGCTCCCAGTGTCCCCAAACTTCCTGATATGGTGGCAAGTTTTGGTTGAATAAAAACAAGATTTACTACCAAATAAAGCCTCCTGTAAGCTGACAGTGTGCATAGAGGCTCCCTAATAGCCAATCTTAGCCCTTATTTGGCACCTTCATGAACCTTTATGATGGTTGTGTTGCTCCCCCTGTCTTTTTACATTTGACTGTGGCTCACGAGTAACAAAGATTGGGGACCCCTGGCCTAGATCATAATAGCAGCTGATGCAGGGCTTCATAATGGCCTAACCCTCATCTTTGGGGATTTTCAAATCTTGGCAATAGATATCTGACCAATTCCCTGCTTATATATTAGTCAGGTATGATGCTGTTTTGTGCCAGACACATGTTATTACCGTAGGATGATAAGTCACCTTATGCAATGCTCATTTCTCTATTTTGCCTCCTTTGTGTTTTTCTAGTTTTCCAGCTCAGGCCTGGCTGCCAGCAAGTTTACAACCTCTTCCACCCAGCCGACCCATCCGCCTCTCGAGTGGAACCCCTTCTGGAGAAGAAATTTCATTTGCTGCCCCCTTTCAATGTCCCTAGGTATCAAAGGTTCCCATTGGGTGATGGAAACTCTGCCCTGTTGGGTGAGTGTTTCTTGGACTGTGACCTGTCACTTTAAATTCAAATTCAGAAATGTACTTAAACTTCCTTAAGTAAGTGCCTTCCAGAGATTCAGATTCCCTGATTAGTTTCTCTTGAAAGTCATAAAGAGTACATTGGACTTACCCACCCCCCGTCAGGATTTAAACTCATTTAATCCTATAAAACCTTTACCTCAGGACATTTTTGGAAATGTTTTCTCTAGAGAAAGGCACTTTTAATCAGCTAAGCTTTGGATTTAGAATCTCATTGTAACATTTCAGTATTTCTCCGCTGTATTCTGATCTTAGAGTTTAATTCATTTCTAATCACATTCAGCCAGGCTTATGCTGAGTAATGCAAATGTCTGGGCATTTTGCACAAATGCCTTTTTGATGTTTTAAATATTGTTCATGCAGCCTTTATAGTAGTGTACAATTAATTTCACCATATATTTTGTATTGGCATTATTTAGTTGACTCCATATTTACTAAGAACAGGACCAAGATAAAATGCTAAGTCAGGGGACCGCCATCTGTGTATAATTATAGGCTTCCCATCCTCATTGGGTTCTTCCTTGGAAAGAGTTTCCTTCCAGCAGAATTGGTCTGAAAGCTTGTAATTATAACTATATGATGGTCCACTGAGAATGATTATTTTGTATACAAAATTCATCTGATCTGATTATGTTTCAAAAAAAGGCTCATTTTGGGTTTACTTTACCAATGGGTAATTCAGACTGGACCCCAATATATGAAATAGTACTTACCCTGGGAATTCTGATATCAGTAGTTCATTATATAATGGTCAGTAAGAACACAGAACCTAGCGATTAAAAATAACTTTCTGGCCATCTCAGACTGATTCAGACCATATTTCTCCCCTGACATTCAGTCAGTCCTGATAACTCTGTGCCTACTCCAGTTGTTTTCATTAGTAGTGAATCAATTATTGTCATTAAATAACACCACACGAGTTCCTCACATTACAGAGAACACTAATTATGGCACATTAGTCATTAAATCCCTTAGGTATTTGGTAGATACAAGTGTAAGAGCAATTTAGATGAAAATGTGATGGACATAAACTAATGGTATACCTTCTCTAGTTTTTCTCACCAGTAACACTTTAGATCTCACATGTCATCACATGTCATATATTTTATACTGAAGGTGATAATGAGGATAGCAGCGAATAAGGTCTAGAACTCTGAGCATATTTGTTCCCATTATATTTTTCATCATGTTCATGGTTTGAGGATAAAGAGTCCTGACTGAATGTTTGTTCTCTGTTGCATTAGTCTTGCTACATGTCTGTAGTGTTTTGTCCTTTTGTTTCCCTCTCATCCACATCCAGTCGAGGCTATACAGAACAATCCCATCCTTCTCATGGAAGGCAGCCCGGCAGTTGCTCTCCAGCGTCAAGATGGCGTCATGGAAACCAGTATCCCTGTTCCTGTCCTAAGCTGCCAAGACACTTCCAGTAAACATGCCACTTGTGTTGACTGTGTGTATATATTTCCTTTAGTCTTTTTTTCTGTGCGCCGAGATATGGTGTATTATCCCTCTTGCTGAACAGAAAGTTTTTCTATGGAGAATAAACAAACAAACAGAACTGCATTAAAGACCTGACTCCAGATAGCCAAATTAACCTCTGGAGCTCTGGGACTCTACATTCATTTACTGAATAGAAGATAACTAGCTCTTCATCATTTTTTAGAGTTCTCATACATAGTTACTAGGCCCTAAGCCATAGCAGTCAAGGATGAGGCCTGGTAATGATTGAAACTCTGCAAATAAAATGTATATTTTTTAAAAATTTATATATTTACAGTTACATTTGCAGTGAAAATCCAAGAAAAGCTTTTGAGTACAACAAGTTCATGTGAAATTAGAAATTTCCTTTGATATATTTTATTCAACTGTGCTGTGTTGTTGTTCCTGCATGGCTTTTCTGCATCTCACCACTCATCTAAAATGTGAAGGCTTTAAGAAAGAATGGTATCCACTGGTGATCTGTTTACTCTAGGGTCCCAGAGTTTCTGAAAGCAGATTGGTTAGGATAGACATTTCATATATAGGAATATACTATAGCAAGCTTAAAAGGTGCCAACTCTGATAGAAGAAAATGATTTATAACCAAAATATATCCTCCCTAAATAAGTAGAGACATGTTTTACAGTGTCAACTTTGCTGCTCATAACAGTATATCTATAAATTTATGTATTAGGCAGAACTTTCATGATAAAGGAGACATGTCCCCCTATTAGTCACAAACCTTTTAATGAAATTAATGTTATATTAATGTTTTATGTGCTCAAATCAAAGAGTGTATTGACCAGTAGTTCTAGAGCTGATGACGGAAATAGGTATCTCTCAGTGTAGTTTTTTTTAGTGCTTTTTTTTATTATTATTATTATAAGAACAGTGTTCTTATAAGGGGATATGCAGAAAGGGTCATATTTGTCCCTTTGTGCACCTTGGATTGCTCTGTAGCCTGTGTATAACTAGTGCTCCCAAACCCCTTGAGGTGTACCAGTAGACATCTTCCTGTGGATTTACAGCAGAACACATAAAGCTCTGCTGCTTTAAATCTAAGGGGAAATATCCTGCACTACAGATTTCTCTGCAAAGGGGGAAATGTACAGTGCAGCAGATCTGTTGAACAAAGAAACCACTTTGCACCTATTGCTTTGCATCCTTCTTCATGGTATTGATGGGATTATGTGAATCTTATATTTGTAAAGACTGTGAACTATTTCTCTGCACCAAGGTGAGATCACAATGTTATGCCAGGACTAGCACCCTACCTTACCTTTTAAGCACCACTTTGGATTACAGAACATGTCCCACCATAATCTGAATCAATTTGCAAGGTGGCCACATATAATTGTATTTTTAAGTGAACCTAGGAGGGCATACTATGGGAAATTAAAAGAAAGAAAGTGATCTCAGCATATTGCTTCTAGTAGAGGAGATGCATCATGGGGTGGCTAAAGAATTCTGCTTCAGGTTCTTAGCTTGTTGAAGGAGGGTAGCCAATCACAGCCCTGCATTCATACAAGCAAAGACAGGCTTCAGTCCCCTATAAGATCAGCCTAATTGTTGGTTCCTGTCCTACAATACAGGGTGTTGTGCACCACCAGCTCCCCTGCACAGCCTGGGAAAGGAAGTTATAATTATGTAAGCCAATCACACCAGCCTGTGGACCCCCAGTTGGACAGCCATAATTTAAGCAATGACTTCTGGAATTGTATTGTCAGCTCCTCTAACCTGTGTCTCTTGAGGAAATATAGATTCCATTGGAGTATAGTGTAAAGATGCATTACTCTAAGGGCCAATAGATTTTATTGAAACAGTTTAGCCATTTTTGCATTTTCCTAAGGCAGTTCATTTTCATTTTTAAGCATTTTTAAGCTTCAGTGCTGCCTACCATTCTTCTCCCAACTCCCCCACTTACGTTTTTTGCATAGGAGCAGGTTGGAGGGGGTCGTATCACTAATACAGAGCTAGCAGTTGCATTAAAATGCTGATTTCACTGGTGTTTGAGGGCCAGCCCTGTTCCTGGCACAAAAATAGCATTCTTTTCTTTTTGTCTGTTTTTCTAGAGCCAGAGGCAGCTCTATAACCTTACAAGATAGCAAGAATAGTTGTATTCTGCAATTGCAACACTGCAGGCTGGAGAGTCTTAAAAAGCCAGTATGCACCTATCTTAACAGAAAATGTGCTGAAAATCTATATATATTATATATAATTATATTATAACAGATCATTTTGTTTTGTTTTACAACTACTATATCCACCTCCCTTGTACAGTAATAAGATAAGTTAATGAGCTTTTGATAAAAAGGAACTCTTCCCACCTTGTTGTGCCCCTTTCTGCCCCCTTTGTTGTATCTGTTTTGGCTTACAGAAGAGCAGAGGTCCATTATGCAGGTTGTTTATTTGTGTGTTGGTAGTTCAGTTGACTACCTCCTCCTTCTCCGACAATTGCTTCCAAAAAGTATATAGTTGGAAACCGAAACAAGTTTTAATATCCCTATTTGGTTGCTGTTATTTTTTTGAGCTAAACAGAGCAAAAATTTTACTTAAAATTAAATAGACAATAGAAAAAAAGTATGTTCAGCACTAGTCCATTTTATTAAACTCATGTTGAACTAGATTGTTTACTTCCCCTGAAAATAAAGTTGAGTAATAAGAGTATAAAATGATATATAATAAATTCCTCTCCTTGCAGGTCTTCACGTATTCAAAAATGTGTCATTTGCATGTCTGAATTTGTTAAGGGGTGGGAGAAGCCTGCATGCCTCCGAAAAGGAATGCAGAGGCCCCTGGCTATTCACATACCCCACACAGTGTTAAAAGTGTCTAGTGGGAAAGCAGGTTGTGTACATTTATAAGTGGGCAATTATGTGGGTTAACATAGTGGGTATAGTTTAGGCCATAAGTCTGATGTACATCAAGCTTCCTACTCTGTGTGGTGCACTGCACTGCACTAATCTTAGGCTTTTTTTATTACTCCAGGCCCTGTCACACTTGCACAGGAACACAAATCCTTTAGTGCTTACCATCAGAACTAGTGCAATAGAATATTACACATGATGGGTGGGACAAATGAAAGAAATAAGATATCTTCTTACCTGCACCTATGCATTGCTCCTGCTCATTGCTTTTCCTGCAATGCAAAAAGTAATATGATAAGCTTTATTCTGTAATAAACAAATACAGTTACAGCCAGTCAGTCCCTTCTGTGGCGTTTGTTGCACCAAACTAATAAAACAATATGATTGCTTAGTAGAGGGTGCCAGAGAAACCAGGCCTACTATATTGTGCAGCATCACTCCACTTGCCTGTGCTCATACAGTGTAGTCTATTTAGCATTGAATGTAAGGCAAATCAATATCATATGAAACCATTTTCATTTTCTGTACATTTTAACTGATTCATACAATGACATATTCTGCTGTTCTATATATATATATATATATAATACAGTCATTATATATATTCTACCACTCCTTGTATGGGGCTAACAGTAGCAGCCACTGTTCTCATTACTATTCCTGTTTGTGTTTTTCTTGAGCTCCAGAATGAAATACACAGCCGAGAGTTGGTATTTCATTTGCACGTGTTTGTAGTGGGTATGAGATGACAATGAAGTACGAGTACTGTTTTCCTGAAACAATACATCTGAGCTGTCTCTCTTACATCTTCATCCTTCCTAATGCCTTGATGTTTTCTTGTTTGTTTTGGTCAAAAATTTTAATTTTTGTTTTCCCCCTGTTCTGTTTTGTTTTTGTTTTGTTTTTTTATTTCGGTTTCATAGCGGATGTTGTTCAATTTCATGGTGCAGTCTTCGTGGAAAATGCCTCCCCTTCTTCCCCTATAACAGCCCCCCACTTCAGGGGATACCGAAGAGCAAGTGAAATCAGCATTGCAAGTCAGGTCTCTGGAATGGCAGACAGTTACACGGCCTCAAACATAGCCAACAGTAAGTGCTTTATGATCAAGGATTCCAGGAAGGTGGCTGTTATGCAAGGCACAGATGATGCATTTACCTACAGCCATGGCAATTACTTGGGCAGTGTGTACTTTGCCATTCATCTGAGTTACTGTGTCGCATGAGTGAAATGGCTGCTCCAGTACCTGCACATTAGTATGATTCCACAACTCCCTTATGTTTTCTGTGCAGACATGTCCACATGTAAGGACAAAACCAAGGCGGCTGACTTGCAAACAGAATCATATCGTCATATCGTCATATGTGTATGCATGTAAATGGACATAGTTCCAGAGCTTACAGCAAACTAATGTGTTATTAATCAGTTTGACTGACAAATTTTTACCACATTCACAAACAGGCCAGTAACATCCTATGTATGTTCCTTAAGCTGGCCATACATGTAAAGATCCACTTGTTTGGCTCACGTGCCAACATTCGGATCATAATTTCAGCATAATTTCATGAGCAGGCCTGTCTGCTGACACCATAATCTGGCCAATAAGCTGCTGACTTGGTCCGTAAGGATAAGGTTGGCAGCTTTTATCGCCCAGTGTATGGCCACCATTACTCTGTATCGTAGATAGTAAAGTGCACATCAGTGCAGATATCGACATATACATAAAAGAGAATAATTACAGACTGCCTTGAGCATGATAATGAAATAATGCTGATTCCTTTAAAGGAGACATCATTTCATTGTTTTAATGTTCTTTGTTGCATTATTCTGATCCAACACAATTTTTTGGCAAAGTATACCTCATTTATTCCATTCATGTTCTTTGTTACACCATGTTAGAATGACTACCTGGGCTTTATAGCATCTCCTGACATTTTTCTGCTTCATTCTATGGCTTAGTGTGATCAGAGAGATAGAACTGAGCAGAGCAGTGTCAAAAGATGCTTCCTGCATTAGTAAATGAAGATTTTGCCTAGATATTGCCTAGATATTTAGCGGCCCTGATATTATCTGTTTTGTTTTGTCAGCCTCCAAACCTTTCTGTTGTTGGCACCAGTTTACTGCTCACTGTGGGCTGCTGCCAGAAGGCAGGTTGCAGATTCAAACAAAATGAAATGATGTAATCTCCTATAAACCTGTACCCAATGAGCAGCTGTTCCCTTACATGCTTTCATTTGCATATTGTTTTTACAGATTTTCACTTTCTTTGCCTTTTTGTATAGCAGCTGTTGCTGCTTCCCACAGATCTATATGAATATGTAAAATCTATGCCAGATGGTATGCTAGAGCAGGGCACTAGACAGCAAATAACTATTTTAAAGGGGTAGGTAAACTTTAAGTTACTGTTTAGTACGTTTAAAAAATGTCATATTTCCAATGGTCCTATTCTTAGCAACTTTTTAATTGGTTGTCAGTTTTTTTTATTTTTTAAACTATTTGCCTCTGCATGCTTTCAGATAGGGTTACTGAACATTTTGAGACTTCAATTTTATTGTTACTTTTATTACTTATGTTTCTGTTCAGGCCCTCATCTCTTCATCTTTTAGTCTCTCGGGCTGCTAGGGTAGATTGAACCCTAGCAAGCAGATAATTGCTGAAATTTCGAACCAAAGAGCTGCTGAACAAAAAAGTTAAATAATTCAGCCACCCTCTCCCCCCCAAAAAAGACCAATTACAAATAGTTTCAGAATATCAATGTTTACATACCATAACTTGTAAGCTGTGGTGAGCAGGGCCCTCTGGTCATAGTTTTATTCTGTAACCTGTTTGTTAAACTATTGTAAGACCCCTATTTGTTAAGTAAATTTAAAGCTTTGTATAACTTGCTGGGCTACATAAATAAACAATGTTGCTACTAAAATTTTACTTTAACTTTTAATTTAAAGGTGAACTATCCCTTTAACTTTGGTTGACATGAGCATGACAGAGCAGAATAAAGGAGAATTAATAAGTACCTAATGGTTGCCCTAATAAAATGCCTAAAATTTCCTGAACTGCTGCTTTCTAGCTAAAGGAACAGTCACAAGTTCCAATGGTGTCAGGTTCAGAGCCAGATTTGCTCTGTGGTCTCTGACTCTAAGGTGGTCCCTTTTGCAGAAAGCTTTCCTAGCAAAGCATCCTTTTCATTGTATAATAACTTATAGATGCTGTACCCTTGGCCAAATGCACTTACAGTTTTAGATACATCATTCCTACTGCACCTCACACACACACATAGACATTCTACCTTGCATGTATGGAGTGTTGGGCTAGTAAGGGGTGTGCAAATGGAAGCCCATGTCCATTGTCCTTTCTAAGTGCCTCTCCTTACATAACAAGTGCATTGTATTTTCCTCACAGTGCAATATTTGCTCCAGGTAGTATTGGAATAATGCTGGAAAGATATGCCCCGAATATTTCATATACTAAATGAGAGCACAAATAAATATCCTTTCTCTATTATTAGAATTTCTGAAAGATAAAATATATGATCTTATTTTGCATGGTTTGTGCTATTAACTGGTGTGTTTGCTTTGTTCCTATAGAAACAAAAAATGATCTTAAAAATTCCAGAAAGTTAAGTCTCCTATCCCAGCTTGCACTCCCCTACCAATCCCAAACAATACCGAGTACCCCACCAAACCATAGACAGTACCATTCTGAGCAGAGTAAAATAGGAAGAACAATAGAGGTGGGGGATCGGAGGCACAAGATGAACCCAGGCATCCAACCCTCGGACATCTCCAGAGGTATTCCAGATAGTCTCTTCTGCCAGATAATGTCCTACCAGGAATCCCTTCTCCTACTCTAAACTTTGCTTCTACCTGATAATACTTCCTTTTCTGGGTTCTGTAGGCAGCAACTGGACTAAACTAACTACTTAGCCAACTAACACAAGCACTTGTGTGAATAACTATTTTATGTGCATAACACTCTGCATTCTGTTTTCTTAAAGTGATTCTTGATGAAGAGTTTAAGCTGCATTGTAACATTTTCACAAGATATATAAATACCAGGCTTAAAGTAATAGCAATTTCTCTTTCTTATTGTGGATCTCTTTATTGTACTTGGAGGCTACATGTTTTGCCCCTTCCATACAAAGTTTTTGTCCTGTTTTGTTTTTTTTCATAAACAGTGTCCCTGAATCTACACAGTCCTATACATCTCAAATTTGGATAGTGATTCAGCTCTGTGGCTACCAGCTATATGGTGGCAAAAGTACATTAAAGGGACAGTATATCTTCATTTTTTATTGGATATTTTGATTTTATATTTTATGTGTATTTCTAACGGGAATATTAAAAGATGAATATATATATTTATTTATTTTAAAGGAACAATAACACCAAAAAGTGCACTGGTAAAACTGGTGTGTTTGCTTCAGGAACACTACTATAGTTTATATAAATATGCTGCTGAGTAGCCAGGGGGCAGCCATTCAAGCTGGAAAAAAGAGAAAAGGCACAGGTGAAGGTGAACATACATGGGCCGTTTCTAGCTGCCTATATTATATATATATATATATAATATTGGAGAACTCTGTTTTTACTCTACATTGAAGTATTAGGGCAATAATGAATGGATGTTTGCTTAACTGACTGCAGACTCCATGGGGACTGTACCTTTGGGAGTACATGCCTATGGGACTGCTCATGTCCAGTTGCATCTGCACAGTTCTTAATGTTGTTATTATGTTTATATCAAGAGAAGGAATGTTCTACGAATTGAATTAGCTATGCCCTAACAATTTTGTTGTATTTAGTAGAATAAAGTGTGGCCCATACATATAGACTCTTCTTCAGGACAATTAACTAATACATTTCTTGCTTTTGCCTTTCAAATAATCGGTACCATGAAAATTAGTTCTTGTCCTGTAACCTGCATGTAACCATAACAAATATGGCTTTACCTTAAAAACTGGAATGCAATAAATCCTTCCTTTTATGAAATGAAGTGAAAGAGGTAGTCCCTCTAGCAAGCAAAGTTACCCAGAAATGTTCAGTCTATACAGGTACCTTGTCTTTTTATTCTGTGTGCTGTAAAAACATGACTGTGAGATATGCTAAATAAAGTATAGGATGACCTTACATGTCACTGCATTTGGGTTTCTAGGAGAGGACTACCTCTTCAGAGAAGCATGTCTGCTAATCCTTTCTGTAACACTGAGCCATAATGCTGCTGAGGCTTTGCTCCTATTGTCATCATGAGTATTGCATTAATAACTTAAAATGACTGACAAAACCTTTCCAAAGCTTAGGGCTGGTAATACATAGCTTTGGAGGGGTGCACTGCGCCAGTAAAACTTCTTATTAAACCTTATTTTTCGGCTGCTGATGGCTGCAGCACAGAAAATCCTTATGTGCATGCAGTTGGGGGGGAGTTCTAAATTTTCATTTCTTTTATTTCTGTAATCTACAGATAGAATTAATGTGATACATTTCTAAAAGATACATACAAAATATATATATATATATATATATATATATATATATATATACACACCTACTACTGTTTTTACTGTTTAAACTTGTTGACAAAAATCTTCTTTGTTAGTTGCAGCAAAGTGGTGGGGCACAAAGCGAATTGACTATGCTCTTTACTGTCCGGATGCCCTCACAGCATTCCCCACAGTTGCCCTCCCTCATCTTTTCCATGCCAGTTACTGGGAGTCCACAGATGTTGTCTCTTTCCTCTTAAGGCAGGTAAGTGAAAAAGTCATTAGCCATTAAGTCCACATGTCCACATGTCCATGTTTTTTTTGTCATGCTGCTGTTATGTTTTATTTGAAAGTATTAGGTATGGATCACACTTGTTCAACTATAAAGCAAACTGTTAGCTAATATCATATTTGTACTATATGTTTTCAGGTCATGAGACATGAAAATTCAAGCATTCTAGATTTAGTTGGAAAAGAGGTTTCTGAGTTCAGTCCTTCAAAGCCGAGGGAGAAATGGCTGCGGAAAAGAACGCATGTAAAACTAAGGGTAATCCATTTTTCATGATATTGCTATGAGTCATTTTCCTCTGCATCTGTGCGGGGTCTGCTGGTGCTGCATTTACTGTCAGGAAGGCGCTAGCTAGGATAGGCTTACCCCATTGTGCATTCAGTGTATTTACACTGTACAATTGCATTATTCTTTAAATTGTACTGGATGCATTTTAATAGGAGATTTTCGGCACATGGCTGGTGCAGTACCTAATGTAAAGCTCATCATTTGTTATATGCTATTTGCTGTTGATCCCTATTGGAGCAGCCCAGCTAGTATGTATTGCAGTGGTAAAGACGCATCTATATTTGATCCTGCAGAATGTTGCTGCAAACCACAGAATTAATGATGCTGTTGCCAATGAAGATGGGCCTCAGACAATGACAGGAAGATTCATGTACGGCCCTCTTGACATGGTCACACTGACTGGGGAAAAGGTTTGTTTTCTTTTTTTCTGAAATGTATTTGAAGTTTTCATTTAGGCATCTATACACCCTGGGGATGCAGTCATCTACCAAACATTTTCTTTATATGCCAGTATCTTAAAGGGCAATGCTACTGCTGAAGTAAAAGCACCAACAAAAAAATACAACTGTGGTACTGCCCCCTAAGGCAGCCATGGGCACCTCCCACACTGTCAATGTGCAAAACTCAAACCGAACAAATTGCTCGCTTGAGCAATGTTTGAGCAGAGGTGGCAGAGTATTTCCTAAAAGTGATTTGACCACCTCAGTTTTGAGCTTGATTACCTCAGCAGTCAAATGTCCCCTTTGCCATAACCTTAATTTGGTGCCATCAGTCACTCGAAAAACCCCCAGTGTTTTACCCCCAGGCCCCTCCACCACTAAGTGAAAACAATACGGAACAATGCTGCTCTTTTTCTTTTTTTAACAAATAAAATGTCTTTATTGCACGCTTTATTGCATTACAGCAACGTTTTAGGCCTTACAGCTTGATAAAGGGCTGTATTGTTTCAGACTGTTTTCAGTTTCATCTACCAATGAGAAGTGGCCATTGGAGAACCTGCACTGTCCTAAAGTTTATGTGAGTTGCCTTGCTGACTACGCCTCACAAAATTGCCCTCCACAAAAATGATATCTAATAAAATATATGAAATGTTCCCCTTAGATTTTTATAATATGACCTTCATTTGTTATTGCTACGCCATTAGTATAAGCCTATAGGGGGGAATGTATTCCTGCTTTTCTGCGTACAGAAAATGAATTCTTTGTTATAGTACCCAAGAGCAGCTTTCCTTATTTACAAGGGATTAAAACTCTGGTTAAAAAAAAGTACTGAGAAGAAAATGGAAATGGCTGCATTTTTAAATCCTTGCCAGAGGCTTTTAATGCAAAATACACCCTATTTATAAGTAGGTTTTATCTTAATTTATTTTTCCTTTAAAAGCCTGTCACGCCTGACACAGCCTATTGTGTGAAAAGAGCATTCCTCCTCTGCAGAACTACCCTAATATATTAAGTGAAGAATTAAATAAAATGTGTCCTGTATATTCATGAGTGTATATAGGTGCGGGGTGTGGTGGGTGAAGCCATGCAGCTACTGAATCATGCACCATACAATATTTACAGGAAACACTGACTGCTGCTATGTATATATTGTACAAATTAACATTTTGTTGCATGATATGCTTGCCTATCAGATTCTTTGCATGCTCAGTGTTTATTCTGTTACTGCCAGTGTTGGCTTATGTGTTTGCACAAAGTCTAGAGGGAACATTGGCTGCCATTACTGCAAGCCTTAGGTGAGGCATACTATCTACACAAGAAAAGTATATGAGCTTTGAGTATGGGCATGTTTCTTTAACTGTAAAGAAAAAAGAGCTCTGTATAATCAAGGAATTAGTAAGGCTGCTTTGCTGGTATACAGAAAAAGAGAGGATGGCACTGTGGCATTGCGGTTAGCACTGCTACCATCTATAGGCGCAGTCGTTTCAGGGACTGCATCAACGAGCTGATGCAGTCCCCAATCCGACTAAATTTTTTAACCTGCCCGGCCAGATATCAGTCGGGCAGGCCCGTCTTTGTGCCCCTACATGGGCCGATAAGCTGCCGAATCGATCTAAGGGTGTATGGCCACCTTTAGGGATCAGTGAGATGCAGACGTTGGAAGGGAGGGTGGGAGTTCCAGTGCCTGTTCTTTCTTTCCCCTACACAGGAAAAGTATATCACCTTTGAGGAAAGATGCTGGGATTCCAAGCAAAAAAATTATTTTCCCCACCAGAGGTGTAGACTAATAGAGCCCACATTCTGGTAGTGGCAAATAATAGGTTTTTTTTCCACTAAATATGCCCCAAATATAGTTTAAATGAAAGACTGGCAGCTGAACAAAAGAAAGATAAGTACTGAAAAAGAATAGGAATAAAATCAGGCCCTGCTGACACTGGAAACAAGATAGATTTTAAATTGAAGGTTAAAGAGTGAATGTTAAAAAAAGCATAAAAAGCAGCACTGGCTGCAAATTGTCTCACTTATTATCCACTTATACTGCATTAAATAAATTATTATGATTATCTAAGGTGTTCATAATCTAGACCAGAGACTGGTAATCTTAGTCCTTCCAAATGTTGTTGGACTACAAATCCCAGCATCCCTCTGATAGCTGGGGATCCTAGCAGTTGCCCTTCAACAACATATGGAGGGCTACAAGTTGCCTGCTGCTGTTTTCTCTATTTAATCCAGCAATATAGTGAGATACAGTGCACAGAGCATGGTGTTCCATCCTGGATTTATAGAAGCTGCCCACAGAGAACCTTTCCCAGTAAATCTCAGATATTTATCATGCTTTCTCTTATTCTAGGTTGACATTCACATTATGACCCAGCCTCCCGCTGGAGAGTGGGTTTACTTTGACACTGAAATAAGTAATAGCAGTGGCAGAATTTCCTACGTCATTCCTGAAAACAAAAGGCTTGGGATTGGCGTTTACCCTGTGAAGATGGTTGTCAGGTAAAGTGCCTGTATATTCCATTTACGCTATACCTCATTCTTGTGTCAGTGAAAACAAACATACGTGCAGTCATGCCAGTTCCTCTTAGAATCTCGCTGTTATCATATTAACACTTGCCATTGACGTTATATATCTTATCTGATGTTAGGCCATTAACCATACCAGTTTTTCTTGCATTATTTTTCTTGTTACAATTTCAGTCGCACTGTAGATTGCACATCCTGGCTGGGCAAATAACCCAAGGCTCAGTATGGATGTGTACACATAGTAGCAGCACGCATAATGCAGCAGCTCATTGTTCTGTTTTCTGAACCTGTGATGCACAATGCACTAATTTGCTTTCTTTTCCCCAGGGGGGACCACACATATGCTGATAGCTATCTCACAGTTCTGCCGAAAGGGGCGGAATTTGTAGTGTTCAGCATTGATGGATCATTTGCGGCAAGTGTTTCTATTATGGGCAGTGATCCCAAAGTCCGAGCAGGAGCAGTCGATGTAGTGAGGTTTGTTGCTGCTAAGCATATTATACAAGTCGCTTCTGAAAGGCCAGACTTGCACTTTAACCCTTTCTATGTTTTTATCCGCAGGCACTGGCAGGACCTTGGCTACCTCATTATCTATGTCACAGGTAGACCTGACATGCAGAAGCAGAGGGTAGTGGCATGGCTTGCACAGCACAACTTTCCACATGGCATTGTGTCTTTTTGTGATGGACTGGTCCATGATCCTCTGCGACATAAAGCAAACTTTTTGAAAAGCCTAATCCACGATGTGAGTTATTCTCTTCTGTGGCTCAGTTATGACTAATGAGCCAGCCAGCACCAATCATCAGAGTTAAAAACTTTGCCTTTAAGAATGCTCTTACCCCAAGCCATGCAGATTAGTGGTTATTAGCTCAGTGCTTGATTTTGGGTTATAATGCAGGCGTTTGTCTTTTGTAAACATGCTGCCTATTAACTATGGGTTGTTGTGAATGGGTTGTTAGTAAAGGTTAAGTTTCACTGTCATGGGACAGTCCAAATTTTAACAGCTCAGCCCACAGTCCCGGATTCTTACTGAAAAGTCCCTCATTTCTCTTTGATCTCCTGCACTGAACGCTAAAAAATATACAAGGTTTCTCAAGCTTAATTAAATAAGTAGCTTTTTGCAGAGATTCCAGAAAAGTAAACTAGCTACACATGCACTTAGATATAATTGTAACTAATAAGCTAAACAGGTCTCTTGGAGGAACTGAGACTCACAGCTTAAAGGGCAATTTCACCTTTTTTAGCAAAACTGTAATAACACATTTCTTTTTCTCCCTCTTTCCACTTTTCAAATGTTGGAATGTATAAAAAGGGCCTGGACGTGTACAGAATCCCACACAGATGCTCATTGGTGTTAGAACATTATCATATTTTTGTCTTTACTAATGTGCTTTTATATATCCATGGCCCAACAAGCATAGATCCAGTTAAATGACTCTCTTGGTGTTCTAGTGCCACAGGACTGAACCCACTATATGGTGTTAGAGAAGTATTTGAAAAGGCTTTAGAATGATTTTACAAACCCAGTTCCAGCAATGGATCCTGAAGCATAAGTAACAAGGTGGAACAAGTCAATATATTTACCAGTAACTCCTACAATACTGCCCCATTTTCAGTATCTGGTAATAAAAACATAATAGCACAGCAAGGGCCCAGCTGCCATCTTATGACACTTGATATCCTTTTCCCAGTATTTGCTGACTAGGAGCATGTCTGATTTAGGAGGGAAGCCTCTAAAAGTGGCTTCCATTTTCCTTTAATAGTCACCAATGGAGAATACAGTTATTGCAGTTAGCACACCTAATTTTCCCCCAGGAAAGTCCTCACCGTCCTTTATTGAACAATTATAACCATTTTCTTTAAAATGCAATATGGTAGTAGATCTGCAGCAACAAAATTAGAGGAAAACAAGAAATATTGTGCTGCCATCTTGGTTATTTTGCTTGTCACTTCCAATCCCACTGCTCATTCTGTGCATGTAGCCGGAGACACCAGAGGGAAGGGGCATGCATAAGAACTGGGCTCATAGAATTGCACTTGCTTAGCTTTCATTTTTATCCCTATAAATTGGCTTTCCTTAACGTTGAAAGGGGAATGAAACTGCAAAGATGTTCACATAGCTGTACACAAATGTTATCCATTGAGTGTCTCAGTATTCACTGCAACTAATATATCTGTAATTCATTTTTTTCTTCCTGTAACCTGCAGTATTACATTCTTTGCCTTAAGCTCTGCATTAAACCAGTGTTATATTTTACTATATTTCTTTCATTTTGATGCCTTAGGTACACATGAAGGTGCACGCAGCATATGGTTCCACTAAGGATATCACAGTATACAGCTCTCTTGGTTTGTCACCAATGCAGATTTATATAGTTGGTCGGCCCACCAAGAAGTTACAGCATCAGTGTCAGGTAAGAGGAATCCGCTTCATGTCATAAATAGTTAATTTTTGTGTAGTAATGGAAAGTCAGAAGAAATGACTTTTTTTGTACTGCTTGGTGAAATATTTTAAATTTGAGCTAGAAACTGGGGTTTGCTAAGCACAGCTGGCCATTCAAATGATACCCAGATATATGTGGATGTTATTGCTTGCTAAAGAAAGTTCATTTAACAGTAATTTAACTGTGTGGTTTGACTCAAAAAAACACATAATGGCACCTTTCTTCTGGATGAGAAAACCTGCCATGTGTGCCATGAAGGGAAATCGGCTTTTATTCTTAGTAGCAGTGAATATTTTGAGTTACAAATATGATACATTGCAGAAAGAGTAATCCCTAAGGGGTTCATTTATTAACGCTCAAATTCAAACTTTTGCTGTGATTTGAATTTTTGTGCCCTAAAACTCCCAAATTCAAATTATGGCTTCAAAATTTTGAATGATCGATATTTGATAAGCACAAAAAATCCAAAACAATTAAACATAAAACTTCAGCATCTAAAAGCTTGCAAGTTCATGTAGAAAAGAGTAGTCCTAGGCAAAATGTATGTGGTTTATGATGGGTAGAATACAAATCCAATGCGTTTTTTTTTTTTTTTATGGTTTATTTCAATCAACTGTTTTATATTAAAAAAAAAAAAATATTCTGAGTTTATTCAAATTGAAAATTGATAAATAAGCCTGTAAACTGTAATAGCCAGGCTTTATGTTTCAGAGAGCAAGTTCTTCTACTGTGGGGGGAGCACAATGGGGGCCATAAAAGTGGTGTGGTTCTGAAAGAGATGTTGTGTGAAGGTGGCTTATCGCTTCCTGTACATAAACCATCTGTATGTATATAGCTTTCACATTAGGATATTCTTTCTGTTATTGCAGTTTATCACAGAGGGCTATGCTGCTCACCTTGCTCAACTGGAATATAATCACCGTTCTCGACCTGCTAAGAATACCAGCAGGATGGCGCTAAGAAAAGGGAGCTTCTGTCTTCCCGGCCAATCAGATTTCCTTCGAAAGAGGAACCACTTGCTTCGTACTATCTCCTCACAACCAACGGGGAGCAGCAACCACAAACCAGAGCGGACACAGAGCCAGTCAGAGAGTGAGAGGGACCGGGAGAAGGAACGTAGCCAAAGAAGCATGAGCATTGCTGCAGGGTGTTGGGGAAGGAGTGCAGCCACCACTAAGCAGGAATCTGGCGTTTTAAGTCAGAAGTAGACTCCTGCACTCTGGACATTTTCTTGTACTTGGCTCTGGCCACTAAATGGGGGCGGGGGGAAAGTTCAACAAGAAAGGAACAGAGGCAAAACTTTGCAGGAAAGTTTGGTGTCAACAACATGGTGCTACAATATGACATTAGAAGTTGTGCAGGTGATGTGATACATTGAACTGCAGGCCTTAAATATGGTAGCAATGCTACCCAACAGCACCTGAGGGGGACACATGGAGGTAAAATGTAGCCCAACATTCTTTTTTCCTTATCCAGGTTCAGAAACTTAGCAATGTAAATAGGTGCCTCCTTAACCTTCTTAGCCATCTCCAAAATGCACAACAAATAGCTGGATCAACATGAAAAAGGGATCTGTGACTTTTACTCCAGGCTAAGAGACACTGAATACTGTTATGAACAAGGGAAACATCAGGAGCATAAGCTGAAACTGCAGGACCAATAGTCTTCTTCAGTGTTCACAGGCTTTTTCCATCACTCGCAAACCAACTTTTTATTTCAATATTTCTTTTAATGCAGTGGCAGCTTTTCTACAAAATCCACTCAGAGCGCATTTCACTGCAGTAAGTCATTCAGAATCCTGATATCATTTTGTGCTCAGAGGATGCCAAAAAGGATCGCTAGCTCCCGAGGTTCTCAAAATTCTCTCCGCCCAATTGGCTCTTCTTGCATGCAGTTGCTCAACTGTTAAACCTCATTGTTTTTCTTTGCACTGATTATTAGATTGGAGATCTGTTACCATCTCACCTAGCCTCTCATTGTCTGTTGCACGTTAATGCTGTACTGCTACAGTAGGGTATAAATATTGTGTGTGGATGTTTTTTTTCTGCACTGAGCAGAAATAAAGCAGGTGTGCCAAAAATAAGTTATTTGGTACTGGGTTCTGTCGTCTTTGATTTTCCAGTTATTGCTATCAACTACAACTCCCAGCAGAGCCCAAAGTCTCTTTAAAGGGAGTTATGAAAGAATGGAAGCTGGAAAGCCAAAGGCTGCATATCCCTAGTGCAGAATTTTGTTCAAAGGCCATATCTTAATTTTTGCAGCTGCCAGACAGATTGGTGTTGCATAGAAATTTAGCTTGCTTGTTTTCTATACAGCAACCATGATGGTAGTTAACTAGGTATAAATTCAGCTCTAGAGGCAGAATGCTTTGCCCATGATAAAAGAACCACTTTGAAGCTCATTGCTAAACAAGGAGGGTCACATTAATGAACCTGATCCAGCACTGTGAAATATCCCTGTACTTTGCTTATGGGTTTGAACTAAGCGCAAAAAAATCTATCATTTAGTTTTCCTTTAAATTAGGCTTTTTGCACACTGTGATGAGACAAGTCTTGACAATAGAAATATATCTGACCAATATCTATGAATAAAACAGCTAAGGGATGTGCATGCTGTACTGGAGGTCACTAGTAAAATAGGCTTCTCATAGATTTTGCTTGGAGACATTTCAGTTGTTAGTTTCTTTTAGGAAAGTGACAGTGGCCTATCACAATGGGAGGCAATACCTTAGGCTTCAGATACACTGGCAATTATGGTGTTAGCTGGTCCAGCTACTCAAATCATATGTCTGTTACAATCAGATGGCTACACTTGATTTATGTGCCTGCATCCAGTCTGATGTGCAATACAGATACATGTGGATTTAGAGCACAACTCATTTCTTCCAATTGTTACATGCTAGTTTACTTCTTTATGGAAGCAGCTAGAACCCCATAATAAACTGGATTATTTTAAAAAATTAAGATCCAAAAGAGTTACCTGGAAATCCAGGTACATTTTACTTTCAAGGGGATCAGACAAATGCAGCAGGTGTGTGATAGAGGCCCTTTTTGGCAAAGATGGCAGCAACATTACATCCTGCAATAGAGTATAACATTCTTGATAGGAATCAGAAACCTGTCAGCTTCTAGAGACCCATAAACTGTGCAACTGAGTTGGATAAGTTACTGTATAAACCAAACATCTAGTTTGCCAAGGATCTATTTATTAGATGGGGACCTTGGCTGACATATACATTAATGACAGTACCTACTTCCCCCAAGAATGATTGATTGGTTCAGTGCAGGTTAATTGTTGCAAAACAATTAATTAGTATACAGGGCCAATTAAAGCTACTGATGCAATCCTCTATCAGAGCATCTATTTTATATGTGACCCTGCCTCAAAATGTATTTGATATAATATGACAAATCTACAAATCACCTTGACCTGGGTTGGGCTGACTTAGTCTAAGGGGCTGATTTACGAATCCGAATGGGAAAAATTCGGATTGGAAATGAACATTTTGCGACTTTTTCGTATTATTTGCGATTTTTTTCGTCGCCGTTACGACTTTTTCGTAAATTGTCGCGACTTTTTCTTAGCTGTTGCGACTCGTATTGAGCGCTCGTAAACAGCGGGCAAACCTTTCAGACTTTGCATGATTTTGGAAGCCTCCCATAGGACTCAATGGCACTCTGCAGCTCCAACCTGGCCCAAGGAAAGTCACGATACTGAAGCTTGAATGAATCCGAAACTTTCGTACGTGGCGCGATGGCTACGAAAAAGTCGTGACAATTCGCGCAAGTCGTAACGCTACGCAAAAGTCGTGACAATTTGTGAAAGAGTCGTAATGGCTACGAAAAAGTCGCGACAATTTATGAAAAAATCGCAAAATACAGATCATTACGAAAAAAACGCATTCGGACGCTTTTCGGACGTCCGTGGATTAGTAAATGTGCCCCTAAGTCTGTGCACTGTGAGTGGCAGTACATATAGAGGTAACAATGATTGGGTTTCTAAACATTAGACTGCCTCCCACAGTAGTATCCAATTCTGCACCATTTCATGCCTGTGTAGCAAGATTGCTTGTCAGAGAGAGGTGCTAATAAGCTAGTGTACTCCCCAGTGGATAGGCGCTAGGCTACTGCTTGGTAGAGCCAGTAGTTGCTGCGCCATTTTTCCCTTAAGTAAACAGCCCTGAGCAGCAGGTAACGAAGCTTGCAATGTATGTCAATTGAAAAGTGCAGTGCATCATTTATCTTCAGTATTTAGTATAGTTGCATGGAAGGTGAGTTTGGCCAAGCAGTTTGATGAAGTCAGGAAACTTGGTCAGCTCTTGCGAGACATTAAACTCTCCAGGAGCGTGAATCTACACCAAAAATGTTGTGCTCTATTAAAAGAAGGCAATATGTGAAATATGTGAAACAAAAAGTTAACAGTAGGAGCTGTCTATTTTTTTTCTAGGAAGCCACTGCCAAATAAAGGTAATAGTGGGTACACTTCATATGCCCTTGGCACTGCCTCAACACATAGCCCCTTAGTTCCAGGGTTTTGTTTGTTTTTTACAAATTACTTTTTTTAAACTGTTTTTTTTTTAAATAGCAAAATGTAATGTGTAACTCTCTTATAGAGGGATGAGCAACCTGTGCCCCAAATGTTTCTGAAGTAAAGTGCTCAGTGACAACATCTGGAAGGCTCCAAGTTGCCCATGTCTGGTTTAATGAGACTATTTGTTGTTATGTTTGTGTCTGAGACTTAGCTGCTATAGTAAAATATCTGTACAACGCTGCAGTACAAAGCACACACCACACTTTATATTCACGGTTAACTAGAATATTAGAGCAGGTTGGGAAAGGTATATCCAAGAGAGCCCAGCAGCAAATGTAGTAACTCCATGTGAAAGGAAAAATGTGATCGCAGTTGTCATAAGAGCAGCATATATATATGTGTGTATATATATATATATATATATATATATATATATAGCCTCTAGTGCACAAGTTCATCGCTCTTGTAGTATTGCAACAACAGAAGGCCCCAACACTGCCAGTTCCTAGAAAAAATCCACCCAAAGCATTGCACCAGTGTGAAGAATTAGATATGGCCTTTACTAGACTAACACTGAGTTCAAAATGCACAAGTGGGGAAAAAATGTATGTAAATTTATTGTAATGTGCAAGGAATGATAACCTATTGTGTGTAGATATTGTAAAACATACCAATGTAAATGTTCAAAAAGTGGTTATATAAAAAGTGAGTTATTTATTTATGTAGAAAATGTTTTGGGTGAGGAAGACATCCACGTTTTTATGAATATTTGAAAAAAAAAAAAAAATTAAAAATAGCTTTTTTTTGTTTGTTTCAGGCATTATGTACAAAGACATTAATTTAAAGGACCAAGTATAATGTATTTGTTATTGCAAAAGTGCAATATGATATATTCACCTCTTTAGCTCCATACTTTCAAAGTAGAATTGACAATCATACTCTGTCTCTCTCTCCATACATGATGTCTCTGTTACATGTTGCTGAGAGCACCCTGCCTTTCCTGCACTAGGATTTTTGGGTCTTTGCCACGTGGATAATAATCCTGGGACTGCAATAATATCAGATTATGCAGAATGGAGGACTGTGCTGGTCGAACAGACACAATGCATTAGACTGGGATGTCCAACCAGCTACCTTACAGCACTTGTTGATCACTAATGCCCAGAGCTGTAGTGTGACAAGAGCTAAAGGGCCGAGGACATCAGACTCAATGGGAAAAAACATTTCCCTGTGCCTGTTTACATGTAAACCATCACCTGGAGCCCTCCATTACCTGTCCTATGACCCGATAATACCATGTCAGTCTGTGTTCATTCTCCAATAGCAATAGCGCAAGTCAGTTTCAAAAGGAGTTGGAGCAACTCACTCTAAGATAGCAGTGTGTGTATTTAAGTGAAAATGCCATTTATTTATCATTTTGAAAATGCCATTTCTTTTTGTCTAGCTTGCTTCTGCAGGAATAACACCCCCTATCTTTATCCTTTTGATTTTATAACTTTAGTCTCAAAAATAACCAAAAAATAAAGTTTACAATGTTAGAAAATACAATAAGTGAAAACCAGAGGCTTGTGGTCGGTTGCTGGTTCAACAGTTCCCTGTCAGTGAGTTAAACGATGTGCTGCTCAGCGCTGCGGAGGCCACAGGCCCTTTGGCAATGAAAATGTTTAACCAGACTGCCTTCCACCATGTACAGGAACCTGCACTTTCAGAAGCCCAGACAGAAAGGTGCATCACCTTTGCTGCGTTCACTGAGTGTTCCAACAGCCTTACATTTCTCCTTTGTCCTGCTCTGTATTATTGCAACAAGTACAGTACAATAATCCCAGTGGCCTGTTTTATATCAAACAGTGTTAATATTTCATTTCTAAATAGCTCTGTGAGAGGCAACATCCTTTAAAATGGACAACATGGAGGCATGCTGGTAGAGCACAATTAGCAATGGTGGTGGCTTAAATGGAGACGAGAAAGAACTACACAAGGCGAGTGACTCTTCCAAACATCTGTCTGCAGCTTCCTGGTTTTCATTTCTTGTATTACCTTGGTGTAAGTGTGTACAGATGCTACTTGCTTGTATGTGACCGACCATACCGACCACTTGCTGTTAGTGCGTTGTTTTACTCCTTAGTGTGCTTTCTGTGCAGTACCCATTGTACGTTACACAGATTAAAGATTTGGGAAGGCAATTGGCTGGCGTGTGTTTTGTGAGAATTATGGGTATTATGGGATCTACTGGCTTACAGCTTGGAGGAGATTAATTCTCTAAATATTTAAACACACAGTGATTTCCTGCACCAAACACTGGTCTATATATCTATATACACACACATCTTGAGAAAGGTCCTAAATTGTGAAGTTTGTTGTTTTTGCATCAAGACCTGTGAGTGCTGAGTCCTCTGTTTCCTGTATTTCCAACATATTACCTGGCACCCAGGCATTTTACCTTTGTGGTGTGTGTCCTACTTCTATTACATAATATATGCAATAACATAGCTGCACTCACTCAATGAATGTCTGGGTGCACACTGCAAAAAAGTAATATAGAATATCATATACAGCACGGCATTCACAGGGCTTAAAAGTATTGTGGGAAAAAAGTTTGTTTTTTCAACATTTTGGTCCTTTTAGGCTAATAATAGATGCATTTCTTCTATAATTTTACTGGGACCACCAGCAGCAAACATACAGTATATGTTTTCTTTTTCTCCATATATATGGATAGAAATATTACAGGGTAATAAAATGAACACTATTAGGATAGAAAAACAGAAAAACAAAACAGATGAGGTGTCTGCCAGTGGTACAGTGCCAATAAAATGTAGAAAAAAATGCATCTGCTATGGGCCTAAAAGGATTCATATTCAGCTTGAAACACAACAGGACTTAATCATCTCCCTCTGCTTACACAAATGTTTGTTTTACTCCAGTCCCTATGCCTTGCAGGAAGAGGTCACACACAACTATGTGCTGACAGATTGGGCTCCAGTCTGCCAAGTCATTTATTTAGATTATTTGAGTTAAAAGGCCGCCAGTAGAAGCGAGGGGCTGATTGTTTATTTACAGCATACACACACTGCAGTCAAAGGAAGTCTTTAAGCAAACATTTATATCGCCAGAAATACCAAAATTTCACACTCTTTACAGCAGATGAGTTTTTGTATTTTTTGCTTTCTAATTAAAGCAAACTACACTTTTATTACAGTCTCTTTATAACGGCAAAAAGCAAAAGGCTGCAGTTGAGCTGTGGCTCAAAATAAAGTATGGACTGGCACTCACAGGAACAACACCTGCTTAAGTGTGATGCTAATCCGGTTCTAAATATGCACAGTATAATGATGTGCACTCACTGGCAGAGTTTAATGGCACTGACCTGCATGGACATTTATACCCATGATGTCCTTATGAGTGATACAGAGAAGCACATGTTGGGGCTGATTTATCACATTTATTTTCACAGTGGCTTTGTGACCAAACTGAAAGTTTGCAGTGTATAAACATTTACCTTACACACAGTGCTATCTGCAATGCACTTAACAAAAAAAAATGAAAAACATTTTCAAACTTTTATTTCAGATACTTATGGAAATTTTCTGGTGAAAAATATTCAATATCAGAGGACCACTGAATATTTAATTGTAACAGTAGTAGGGGAACAAGGGAAGAAATAAATCATGACAAGGTTACAAGGCAGGGTCAATATCCTAATAAGTAACTGTGTGTGTGAGAAAAAAAAACATTCATCATGGATACAGCACGCACCTGTCTTCAACCTGAAATCAATTTAAAGCAGTGTCCTACTGGGCCAGGGATCAGAACATGCCAGAGTGCATCTGGAACGCAAGGCCATCTTTCTGTGTAGATTGCTGTAGAGAGAAATACACATACATGGGGGCTTAATCATCATATCTAAAAAATAATAACTCTTACTATATTAGAATATAAAAGGGAAAAGACAAGGTTTCAAGCAATCCTGGTTTCTTTTTGTTCCCAAACTGTTCTCATTTGTATTGATGTTTAAAGAACTAACAGATGCATGTCCTTAAAAATCACTAAAATAATGCATTAGGGATTAAAGCTGATCTGAATTTCAGCAAGGCTGAAGCAATTATAAAAAAAAATAAAAAAAAAAATCTGCAAAACTAGGGCAGCAATCAGGAGGCAAAATGCACAAAGTACACATCACTTCTCTGAATATACACCAGGAAATACCAAGTAAATACTAATGCCACACGGGTGTATTCTCAGCAAGCCGAAAAACGCTTGCCGAGAATAGGCCCCGCTACGCTAGATCTACCATACCTTGTGCCTGCACCCAAATGAATGGAATACGCTTGGGTGCAGGCACACGTAGCCGATATCCGCCAAAAAGCAAGAGACTTCGGATCTTCGGCGGATATCAGCTACATGTGCCTGCACCCGAGCGTATTCCATTCATTTAGGTACAGGCACAGGTAGGAGCGTTTTTTCCGCTTGTCGAAGATATACGCCATACGCTGTGTGTGGCATCAGCCTAAACAAAGCAGTCTCTTTGCAGGTCCAGGGAGTTGTAGATCAGCAACAGCTGAAGGGGCAGGGTTTGCCTACCCCTGTAATTTTCACCCTATTTGCTGTCAGCCATATTTGCCTACCCCTGTAATATTCACCCTATTTGCTATCAGCCATATTTGCCTACCCCTGTAATATTCACCCTATTTGCTATCAGCCATATTTGCCTACCCCTGTAATATTCACCCTATTTGCTGTCAGCCATATTTGCCTACCCCTGCAATATTCGCCCTATTTGCTATCAGCCATATTTGCCTATCCCTAAAATATTCAAGTGGGTTTTCAGAGATGTGTACTAGAACAGATACCTCCTATAGGTGATTTCCAGACAATTTAAAGGAAGGAGGAGAATATACTGTGGCTATACTGCAAGATCATTATAAAATACCAAGATAACCATTTAAAAAATACTGTAATATAGACCGAGAAATAATAAAGAAATAAAGCAGGCCACTGTACCTTATTAATCTCTTTGTGTCTCTCTTTGCTTACAATCTCTTCAAGAACTTCACCATCTCCCTTGATAAGTCTGAAAATTAAAAAAATGTGTTATTTGGAAAACAATTTTTTTCAATTTGCAACAATAAATTTAAACATACCATTAGTATGTTTATTGACCAATAACAGACCGGTTGTCTTTCATACCAGTATAAAGACACAAGTACCCTTCCTCAAAGGATGGAGGACCACTAACCTCGCACCTCTCTATTTGATGAGCCACTGACAAGATACCGGCAAGTGATGCCACTTTTTAGTGAATGGGCATGGGTTGTTACCAATGGGGTTGCAGTTAGCAGAAAGTGAAGAAGTAGCAGGAAAACAATACGATAAACACACCAACACCAATGGAATTTTCTGCACTGCACAGTGAGGAATCCAGCTAATTAAACTATCTGTGCAAGAATCATATAGAAGGGCTGACATATGCAAGTCACAGCCAGCAGTGCATTTTCACTTGCCATCACATAACTTTAAAACCGCTGAATATGGTTCATGTAGATTAGAAAGTTGCTTAGAATATAACATTTTATTTTGGATTCAAATCCTCTTAGGTTACAGCACACAACATTGGAGATGGGTACTTAAAAAATCTATGTTTTATACTGGGCATGCACTAAATGCCTGGGAAAAAAAGAAACATATTCCTTGAGTGTATACAAAATACAGAACAGCTGCACATAGGCCCACCTCGGGAAGACATGGGATGCCTGGGAATAGCATGGGAGATGGTGGCTGTTCCCCAAGCAGTGCATTTTTTGAAGAGGAGGAGCTCCAGCCCAGGGTAGCAGGTTAGCATACTAGAATCACTCAGAATGCATACATATTGGCATTTTAATATCTCCATTAAACAAATCCACAGGGAATTTTTTTAAAAAAACAGACATTTGTTTCTGCTCCAAGGTGGCCATACACGTACCAATAACGATCTTTCCAGCAACCATTGGTTCATTCGTTCCCTCCATTAATGTTCAGGGCTGAATCATCAGATATGGAGGTAGAAACAATAGGGATTCTACCTCCACCTGGCAATTCAGCCCTAAACATAGATTTTGCCCGGGTGCCTTCAACGGCGCAAGACCAAAATCTTTTGTCCCGTCCAATCAAAAAGATGGGCGATATCTGACCGTTATCCGACACTCTTATGATATCAGTTGTCTGGTTGATCCGCCATACACTCACTGAATATATATATAATACTGTGCCACCTTTACACTGTGGACACAAGCACAGAGTTAGCTAGCATCTCTAGATTTACTTTTCCTCCCCTTCTATACAGCACTGCAGAACACAAAGTATCAAGATAACAACCACCTGTCTATTGTTTGCAACAAAGCATGTTAAGCAGTTACATTTTGTATACACCTCAAACTGCAAACACGGTAAAGACTTTCAGCGCAGACAGATGTATAAAAGTGGGAAACAAGACAAGTAATAGAGGCCAACACAGTGTTTTTTTAGTAAGCCTACATTGAGCCTCAGGAGCATAATGCCACACAATGGGTATAGCGTATATTTTCGAAAAGCAGAAAAACACTTGCCGAAAATACATGCCATGTGCTCCTACCTGTGCAAAGAATGCAAAGTCTTGTGATTTTATCTGAATTTTGACTACATGAGCCTCCACCCGACCATATTCCATTCATTCGGGTGCAGGCACAGGTAGGAGTGTATGGCGTGTATTCTTGGCAAGCATTTTTCAGCTTGCCGAAAATATACGCCATATGCATCATGTGGCATTAGCCTAAAGTATGCCACAGCTTATTGGTTTAGGTTTATACATCCTCCTTTCAGCCTTAGCAACATTATTGGAAGCTCTTCCAACTTAAAAATTATAAAGTGATCACTGGGGGCAAACACAGGAACTGGCCTGTAATTTCCAGAACAATCATGGAACAGCCCACTGATGGCAGTAGTGATGCAGCCGCTCCCTGGACAAATTTCGATGCTAAAGTTGTAAGCACTGAGCACGGGGGGGCTGCAGCCCCAGAATCGGCACAGACTGCAGAATCTAAATGGGACCTTAATAAGACTTCAAAAAGACTACTTTCATGAATTTTACCCCTTGCTTGCTAGCCACAATCTTACTAGCCATTGCTGGTGCTCCTTACTGGCAATAGTGTGAACAATGAGAGCTAGATAGATAACGCTACCCACACCGCAATCAGACTATATAGGTAGGAGCATCCCTACACACTGTCATCCAGTAACCTAGAGATTAATTCAGTGCCTGTGACACATGTAGATTTGGTTTCCACAGTTAAATTCACAGACACAATCTATATTTTTTAATTAATCAAGTAATAAAAGTTACGTTTTAAGATTTATTGCCAAAGGAAACTTGTCTAGTGTGTCTGAGGGATGGTGTGATGGAATGGAGTTCTTTTTGAGCCTCTGCTCTCTATAAATTTTTATCTCAGTATTGATTCAGCTCAGGTGCACATCCATTTTTTTACACAATACAAGAAGTGACTGCTGCAGGGACAGAAATGAAAAAATAGGCATCTGACTAAAAGCACCTTCATGCAGAATTGTTTTTTAAATTAAAAGCTGAACTGAAGTTGCTATGTTTATACATATTATTTTGTTACTATTGTTAAACTTGCTAGTAGTCAGCGCCAAACCAGGCTCCTTTTTACTGGGTACATGTTCCACTGTGTTCACCACCCTAAGCTTCACAATGAAATGCAACTGTACCTACCATGCTCTATACTCACATAAAAACATGCAGAAATGCAAAAATAAATAAACCGATAGAAAGTACCTCATTCTTCCTGTTTCTGGATCCACAACTTTCCTGATAACACTTTGCCGTGCATCCCACTCTTCCTTAGTCATTGGTTTCATTGCTTGAATACGAGACTTCTGTTCATCAGTCAAAGCTTGCAGAAAAAGAGATGATTATTTCTTATATAATCTTGACTGTTTTCATATAGTACACAATAATAATACAACCTAGTTACAAAATATCTCAATTTACTGAACCTTGGTAGAGCAGGAGAAATATAAATCTCATACAGATGCAAAATGAAATGAGAGTCAAAATATCAGCAAAATATGCCTAATCATGAATAGGGAAAAAGAGGGAAAAATAATGCAATAAATAATAGCAGCTTACCTGGGCCAGTGTCTTCTGGAGACTCCTTCTGGCAGGGGTTTATTGAGGGGCCAGGTAGCACTTCCTTTGCTGTGCCTTTGGCATCCTGGCATTCCAGTTTAAAAGATGTTTTTTTCTTTAGCTTTTTGCTCTTCTTTTTCGCCTTCTTTTTTTTCATTTGCTTTTTAGTCTTCTTCTTTCTATGGCTGCTTTTTTTACTCTTGCATGAACTATCAACTGAGTCATCTGAAGAGGAGCAAGAGGATGATGAAGATGAAGAGCTCTCAGAAGAAGAAGATGATGATGAAGTTGTGCTCACCGTTCTTCTTCTCTTTTTCTTTCTTCTTTCTATCATAAACAAAAATGTGGAATAAGGAGACATTTCAGACAAGAGCTCCAGCAAAACACAAAATCTGACAATTTCAAGACAAAAACACGCTTCTAATGAGAATTAATATGTTTCCATGTGGCTAGGAACACAGGCAGGAGGCAGCTGAGCAGAAGATTTATGAAACAGCCAGATGTAACTTCTTTTGAGAGGAACCTTTGCTAATGTGAAAAAGAACCTTCTTGTACTGCTGCCCATGGTACCACAGAGAACCTGTGTCACATGAAATTGTCTTTGTGTGTCTCAGTCTGCAGAAGGCAATCTTTGTGACCATAAGGATTCAGTGTGTTCAGGCTTAGCTTTTTTTTTATGAAAGCAAGTTGTAGTTGTATGCATTTGCTGGATGGCAAAAAATGAGTGAACTCATGTTAAAGATAAAATTTTATTTTGTTTGCTCTGGTCTCATATGAGAAGGTGCATAATTCTCAGGTAATTTTACATGATTTCATACTGTGCCTGTTTGCAGCCATAATTTAGCATAACAGTATTGGCTGCTTTTCTCCTTTTGGTATAGATTAATGATGTGCGGGTTGAGGTGTGTAGGTCAGGCAGATTTGGGTTGAAATTTGCGAGACCATTGCAGCTTTGGGTTGGGTGCGAGTCAGACTAGTACACTTTTCTTTTGCTTCCAAAGTTTCCCTGTCTTGCAACCTAAGGTGTGTGCAGAAGCAGCATACAGAGTAGAAAACCACAGGTAGGGGTCCTACGATGGCAACATTTGTGGGTTAAATTCCAGTGCAGGTAGATTTTTTTTCTTACCTGCACATCACTAGTATAAATGTTTATTCCCTCAGGGGACTGCATGCATACAAACCTTTTTTACGTCTGTCTGGTACCTCTGCTCGATATTTTGCGAGAGTTGAATGTTTTCTTACAGGGGAGTCACTGCTACTTCTGCATCGTGAACTTAATTTTTTCTTCTTCTTTGAAGATTTGCTTTGCGACACCTTAGGGCTCCTACTCCGGGATCTCTTTTTTAAATGTCTCTCATCCATCTATTTTATTAAGAAGCAATTAAATAAAAATTGCATTTATTTTGATAGATAAGCGAGAGAGCCTTACAAGATTAATACAAAATATATATATTCAATGTTATTATTGGCATTCATCCCTTCAAGAATAATAGGGGCATTATCTTCCCAGTATTTCATTTATTTACATCTAAAAAATGTCTGTTTAATTACTGGCAAAAATTGATTTACATTTATCACCACTTAAATGTATTTCATTAATGCTCTGCCATGAGACTGTACAGTGGCTGCTTGTATAGCATTTAATTAGGCTTGCAGAAGGCTCCTTATCTAAATTACCAATTGCTTTATGGGGAAAGTAAAGATGTATTTCAATTTTAAAATTGTTAGTATAGCAGTAGTCAAGCTGGCATTTAGTTACACAGCAGTGCAATAGCTTATACCACTAAGTTTCACCTTATTTCGATTCTGCTCATTGTTAAACTACAGCGTTTCCTTGGATACAAATGTATGGTGACCAGTTCTTACCATGAATAAGATAAGTCAGAGGTTGATTACTTCGGTCTCAGCTCATAATTGTAGCATTCGGGACTAAATACTCGACATGTGACTTAGACGCCTGTATGTCGGTATGTCTGTGTCTGTCCAACACAAACATTCCCTGCGTTTATTGGTTCAGAGGATTTCAGGCATAAACATTATGCGCATGCGCACAAGACAACTCTCGCACTTCCGCTCTAATACAGAGTGCTACAGCCGGAAGTGTACGGCTAGAAACAACTGATTGTTCTAGGTGCTTCTTTATATGTGGGGCGCGTAATAATCGTGGAAGTTGCAATTGTGATGGCTGCAGTTATAATCGGGGTATTTTTTAGTGAATGCAAGTAGTGTTTACGTTACACTTTTACTGGTCAGTTACTGGAGACTGAAGTCCTTTAGGCGTATGGCTCATCCACAAAGGACTTTGAGGGCAGAAGGGTGAAAGTGCCCCAAATGCCTCATTAGGTGCAGCACCACTGACTGTGTTTCTTTCAGAGGGAGGCACAACTTTTTAGGCTCTTAAAGGGGTTGGCGTTTATCAGTTGCCTTTTAGTATGAGAGTGTTCTGGGATAATTTGCAATTGGTCTTCATTTTTTATTTGTAGTAACTTTTTTGTGCAGGGGAGCCTTTCACAGGGGTCGCCTAAGACCATTGGAAAACATATTTCTGATGGTCTTAGGAATCATTTAATGGTTGGGGGTCACCACAACATGAGGAACTGTATTAAAGGGTCGTGGCATTAGGACTGAACTGAGCAATGAACTAAAGCCTGTGTTTGTATGACTGCAAGGCTGTGATTGGCTATCCCCCTCCTGCTGTGCTTCTGGTAGAGACCATTAGGACACGGCCACCCTTCATTTGAAACACTGAGACCTGAGAGGATCTATAGGGAGCTCCAATAAGGGGGCCATTTTTGCAGACAGTATTCAATTTTAGCCAAAAGCAAAACAATCACCATATATTATTCATAATTGCAGACAAAATTAAAGTTTTTTCTTTGTGTCCAATATGTCTCCTTTAAGGTTTATCATGTAAAGGTAAATTATGTCATACCTTGTCTTTTAGCCCAAATTCTCATTAACATTGTTTATTAAAAAATATATATAAAAAAAAAAAAAGAAGCATTCTGAGTTTAACTGAAATCATACCCCTTACAGTAAAATCACATGATGTGTTTATCTTAAGGTTAGTACCAAATGGCATCCCACGTGGCTGAGGAAGCAGCAAAACTATTTGCAATGTTGACTAACCGGGGGCACCACCAGACAAAGAAATGCTGCAAGGGACATATCCTGAGTGGGGACACTGCCTGCACAACTTACATGTAGGGCAAATGTCTTAAAAAGTTCTAAAGGAACATTGTGCTTATCCTGCCAAGACTGTTGCAACCTACTACTTAATAGGCTCCCAGCCTCACACCCCTTACTTTTTGTGCAACTCCACCCAAAAACATTTTTTTTGACTAATTAATTTTAATTCTAACAAGCTTTCTATTATACACTGAATAAGCTGTTATTCTAGGTTTAAAATGCCAAGGTTTAAAATTGACCTGGGATTTAAGGTCTATTTAAAAGGCCTGTTTTCTTTAAAAAATATCACTGTATATAACTGTATCACAATATGTACAGATTTAAAGTCCAGCACTCTTGGTCTTGGTAAAAAAAAAAAAAAAAGACGAAGTATTGATCAATATTATAAAAAAAAATATATATATATATTTTCATACTATTGCTGCATTGTAAAAATGTACAGTGCTGCATATATAAGTAGTGGTAAATAAATGATGATGATGATATACATAATAATGAAGGCCTTTGCTTTTTTTTTTTTTTTTCTCAATCTTGGGACTTGGGTGTATGACCTTGATGTCAAAATTACACAGGAACATAGCACATGAACTGTAGTTCACAGTAGCTGGAGCACTGCTAGCAAATGAAAAAAAGAAAACCCTGGGAAGGATATTATATACAGGTATAGGACCTGTTATCCAGAATGCTCGGGACCAAGGGTATTCCGGATAAGGGGTCTTTCCGTAATTTGGATCTTCATATCTTAAGTCTACTAAAAAATCAATAAAACATTAATTAAACCCAATAGGATTATTTTACATCCAGTGAGGATTAATCATATCTTAGTTGGGATCAAATACAAACCACTGATTAATTTTTACAGAGAAAAAGGATAACGGATCCCATACCTGTATAATAATTATATATTTTAATAGAACTTCCTAAGGTGGTAAAAGAATCTTCTGAACAGACATATTGTTTAAAGGAGAAGGAAAGGCTAATAAAGAGTTCATCTCAAGCTGCAGGCATACCTGCAGCTTGAGTGAGTTCTTAGCATGCTAAGTGAGTTCTTAGCATTCTTGAGGGAGGGGGGAGCAGGAGAGGGGAGAGAGCAGAGAGCTGCATGTCTCTGGCACAGGAATTACATACACAACAAATCTTTGGACAGAGAACTCTGCAGCGTTTCTGTGAGTGCTCATGGCTGTATTTACATAGACCTTTCTGATAAAGCTTACTTAGTTTTTACCTTTCTTTCTCCTTTAAGGAAAGCTCAAAGTTAAGAGCAATTATTGCCTTACAATACTGACCTCTGCATTTCCAAGCACTAACTATTCTGAAATAACGGTGCCACTTGTTATAATTGTCCCCCAAAAAATGTTGCTATAAAAATATATAAGCACCATATGATGCAAGAGAAAATAACACAACATCAGTAACAGACATTTATTCCAGACAAATTAAAAGTGATTAAAGTGCCCCCCATCGCTCTTAGGTCAGAACTGCTGCAGAAAGTCTGACAGGGCTCTTCCTTCTACCCCCAGTATGTGGGTGTTGGAACCATAGCCCTACAGCATGTATTCTTTATGTTTATTCCTCCCACTCAGCCACAACATAAGATAACTAGGCTCATAGATTTTCTTTCTTTGTTATATGTTTTCAATCAAAATCAAATTGCGTCTTAGTCATTAAAAAGTTTCCAATAACAGATTTGTTTCTAGGTTAAAGTGCAAATATCCACAGTCTGTTCCCTGTCTTCTCTAACTGAAGTGAATCCGTCTCCATCACCAAGGGTCTTCACGAGCACAGGCTCATTGTCACACATAGGGCAGCATTTATTGCGAACATCTGAAGCTCTCATCCATAGGATCAGATTCCACCTTTCTCCTGAGGAAATGGGAAGAGCTCCATGAACATGCTGTCCTCGGTGCAATATGCCCTGGCCTGTAATGTGTTCAACCTCTGCATATGTCCTCTCATTGACTGGGACCTTAACCAATAGGAAAAATACAGTATACGTTTATTCAAAAAAGTTCCAAGACAATATTTGACTATTCAGATGATATAGAGCAAAAGAAAATTCTGATGTGCTACATTACAATTTACATGGCTAGGACTGCAGTCCAGAGGAGCCTGAGCTACGGATAATCCAACAAAATATTTGTCCAACTTTTCAGGGCTGGCAAACTTGGTAGGCAATTGCCCTGAGAAGATCTACATCTTCAACCTAAATCTCTGATATTCTTGCTTGCTTTCTAAAGAACACAACTACAATGATCTAATATGTATTAGTCACTAGTCAGTATATGGTATTATATAGTAGTCCATGTCATTAGAACTGCCTATGGCTCAATGATATTGTAATATGCCCCTGAATGTATTGTGGTGCTCCACAGTTTCCCAAAGTGTTAGTAATTCCCTGAGTCTGTGCCATCTGGCTATGCAGTACATCCACAGGGTTTAATTTATTTCTTGTGGTTGTTAATTTGTTCCCCCAAAGTGTGAATACAGCAGTCATGTAGGCTGCACAAAACCCCAAGCTTACTCAAGGGTCTGCTTCTGTTTGAATTGAAAAATCAAAAGGGAATGGCAACTATGTTATGAGAAGCAAAGCACTGAAAACTTGCACCCATATAAAATAAAAGACACTAAGGTTGCCCAAATGCAGTTGCCAATAGCAAACCAAATGTTTTATGCAGGGGACCAGTAATTGCTTTCTGCTGATCGGTGACTATTGATGATTAGACCAGCAGTAGACTTTGGACCTTTTTCCCCCTATTATGTTTTTACCTTACCAATAAATAAACATGTGAAAACATAATTTACCTCTTTCATGTCTGAAAAATACAGATTTCCATCTGTAAACTCTTTTCCCAGAGAAACATTTAAAGTGACCTCTGCATTGTCATAGTGGCAACTTAAATCCAGGTCTTCCTGTAAAGCATATTTTACTACAAATGCCCTGTGGCTGTCCAGGCAGCCTCCACCCCAGTCTGGAAACAGCAAAGAGGTAAGAGGCTCAATATACTTCTCACACAGAGGGGCAGTCAATGCATCTACAAAACCAAGCTCATTCAGGAGGATCTGTAAAGAGAAACAAAAGGGAATAAAAGACAAGACTGACTTATTCCAGAGCTGAGTTTTATTGCATTGTAAAATATCTAACCTCAACCAGAGGTCAATTTACAATATAACAGGACTGCATTTAAAGCATAAAACCTAATTTGGGCACTGACAGATTAACATTGTTAACTAATTCACTTTCTGAGATTTTTTTTTTCCTTTTAGGGTAAGGCCAAGTCTTGTGTTAGGTGGAAATTGTTGGCTGCGTGTGCCTGCACCCGTGTGAATTCAATACAAAAAGTGCAGGCACAATTAGAAGATTTTTTAAGTGAAGTGTAGACGATCCGCCTATTGGGACCTTCTCCTTACAGTCTACTATAGACCTATAGTCTATAGATACGTCTGTCCTAAACTATATAACATCGGGTATGGTTTTCCTCTGCAAACAAATCACACCAAAATCACCCATGTTCCTAAATAAACAATTTCAGAATCTGTAGTGCAATCTCAATATATCTTGGTAGAATAGGTCAATTTACCAAATTTTATTTGCTGAGGGGCCCATATATTTACACCACTGATTAGCACTTCTAGATTAGATTAGAGCAGTGGGGAATTAAAATGCTCAAAATAGCAACTGTGATTTTGGTTACTTTCATTTTCTATTTAGGATTAGACTTTAAAGTTGGTTACATGATTCCTTTTATTGGCCTAACACAAACTAATACCCAAAACTTCAATCCATAGATGATATATGTGATTAAAATAGACATTCAAAAAGCTTCTAATTTTGATTTTTATACAAGATATGTGGAGGTTGTTTACTTAACCCAGGGGTGCACGTGCTAGAGCACTAAGGGACCAAAGAGCGTGTCCAGTCTGGATATAGACTGCAATAGCAGCCTTTTTCATTTTTGTTATGTTTTGCTCTAAACAGGGCACAATTTAAAAATGAAACTAAAGTTACATTCTACTTCCTAATGTAAAGAAACAAGGTCAAACAAACCAACAGTCTACTAAGAAGCCTCTGTATAAATAAAGAGAAGCTCATTATATACTGTATATATACTCCTTTGGATCAGGAAGCAGAATAAGGGCGCAGTTTTTAAATTGTGCCCTGTTTTGAGAAAAAAAAACAAAGATATTTTCTAAGTAAAACAAAACATATGTTCAGCACAAGCCCTATTCATTACACCAATGTTAAAAAAGGGGGTATACTGTCCCTTTAATTCTTATTAAATCAAGTATATTCAATAGGCTGCTCAGATGTCATTTTAACTACATTTTAGATCCTGAGATGATAAATGTACACTACCCCATAGTTGTTCATTGTGTTTGGACGCCCCTTTGGCAAGTCAGATCTTTCAAAGTTCTCAAGCTCTTCTACAAGCTTTGCACAAAATTCTGGAATAAATACTGGAAGCCGATAGATCCTTTTATCTAAAAAAATATTAAGGACTTATCTTAGGAAACAAGTTTTATGTGTGTGTAATTACACTACAGTGGAGTAGAAAGGGAATATATTTGTGAACTTCATCCTTATGGCCATTGCCCATGGGAAAATTAGTCACCCACATTTAAATTTCTGCTACTACGGGCCCCTGAAATGCCCTCCCACCGGTATTAAAGTGAATCCTAGGTGGGAAGTCAAACGCGTTGCTTCATGTTTCCAAAGTCCCCCGAAGTTTGCTGCAGGAGAAAACTTTGCACGATTTTGAAGCAATGTGTTTTCCTTCCCACAAGCGATTCACTTTCATACCGGTGAGAAGGCATTTTGGGGAGATTTACCTCAGGCAACTCATCTCCCTATTTGCCATGGCACAGTAAGGAAATAAAAAGCAGAACTAAAGCACTATGCAGTTTAGGCTAGGATAATTTCATTTCACAGTGGTAAATAAATACTGGTGTTTTTTTATTTGTTCAGCAAGTCTCCAGTTTGGAATTTTAGCTGTTATCTGGTTGCTAGGGTCCAAATTACCTTAGCAACCAGGGACTTGCTATGGTATAGCTGCAATTAGAGACTGGAATATGATTATGAGAGGGTCTGAACTGAAAGATAAGTAATAAAAAGTAACAATAACAATAAAATTGTAGCCTCACAGAACAATAGTTTTTGGTTGCTGGGGTCAGCGACCCCCATTTGAAAGCTGGAAAAAGTCTGAAGGAGGCAAATAATTCAAAAAACTATATAAAATAAATAATGAAGACCAATTAAAAAGTTGCTTAGAATTGGCCATTATACAACCTACTAAATGTTAACTTAAAGGTGAACCCTTTCATTACATTATTTTCTTTGTTCTTCAAAAGGTTATTTTTCTTAATGTATTTACTCTCCAATGTATACACTATAAACAAGGGGGATTCAGTTATATTTTATGATTATGCCATGCTATGCCACACATTTTGAGTAACACTATTAAAAAATACAATAAAACATTAAGTGAAAGGGAATAGCCTGGTCATAAAAAGACAAACAAATTCAATTCACTCCCTGGACAGACAGCACACATGCAGTTCTGACATAAATGCTTGTATTTACGGGCCAATAAATGCATACAGATGCAAATATCCTTGAAAGACTTAAATTTAGGTCACTTTCCAGTTAAACCAATTAAAATATGTACAATATGATATACTAAGATTTTGCACAACAAAACAGCAAGTTGGTAAAACAAGAATTTAAAAGTTTTAACTAGAAGGTCTATGGCATTACCTGTTATAGAGTGAAGATGGTGTAAGAGCCCCTCTACATTAGCCTGGGGAGACTTGCTGTATTTGACTGCTGTTAAAAACTCTGCTGCTAAAAAGGACTCCTGTTTAGGGCACAAAAGAAAAGTACATCTTGTACATTGAGAATCCAGCAAACACTGGACTTGGCATAGCTAAAAAAAATAAAACTTTTGTTGGAATAAGCAGGCATTGCACTATGATGTCACAAAATTAGATGCAAAACAAACTGCATGTGACCAGCTGGATTGAAGATATTAGAAAAAATATTAGAAAAGACATTATTAGATAATAATAGATATTAGATAAGACATTAGAAAACTTACTGGGAGGAAGGGGGTGCCCAATGTTAGATACCCCCTCCCCCATGATTGTAGTCCCTTACCTGGTACCCTGGGCTGGTGCTCCTGTTAGCAGAAAACTGCAGTGGCCTAGGGGACTTTTCAGTCAGCACCAAGGAGTTATCTTTTTCCTGTTTCTTCACATGGGTGTGCATGTCCACTAAAGTAAAAAAAAAAAGCCAGCCTTTTCACTCTACTGCATATGCGTCGGCCCAGGGGGCAGAAGAAGAGGATCACTGAAAAGTACCCCAGGCTGATGCAGATTTCTCAGGTAACAGGTAAGTGATTACAGTCACTGGAGGTGGTGCCTAACATTTGGCACCCACCATTGATTTACCATTTCCTTCTCACTTAAAACTAAGAAATATTGGACGGGAGTAAGCTGACCAATTCATCCAGAAGATAAGTGTTAACCACTCCCCCACTCTGCTCTATGGGGCATCAGAGCTCAGAGTCAGTTATCTGGGTTACCTGCAGCACATAAACTTCAGGGTACAATGGCTTGTAGTGGAGTGAAATTTCTCTTCTCCTGTGCAATGACTCCTCTCCCAACTTCCTCCTTCTTTCCACTTCCTTTTTAATCTAAAATTGCCAAACAATATTATACAATACACACAATCCATTTTTTTACAAATATATTTATATCAAATCTAAACAATATGTTTTAATTGCTAAGTAAGAACTGTGTTAAGAAGAGGACCATATTTTCTATGTCCAGCTTGCCCAGAACTCATTTGTTGTTCCCTTGCATAGAAAAAAGTATTGCTCATTTACACTTTTTTTCAGACAGAAAAACAGAGTATTGTCAATTTAAAATGGGTAATAAAAACATTATTATATTATTTACATTATTTTGCTAGTGTTAACTTGAGGCCAATTTATGACACAAGTACAATTTTCAGATACAAATCTCCATTGGGTTTTTTTTACCCACAATTCAGATTTTTCCCCAGACTTTCAGAGTAACTGTAGGCATGCCCTACATTGCATCCACCACAACTTGCATGCAATGCACCAATACAGACACAAAGTCCATCTAGGCAAATCACATGCAGGTTTTAGAGCATGATATTTCACCTGTATTCGTTGGAATGACATCACTTCCTGTGTGCAGCATTAATGAGGTCTTTAGCATTTAATTCACTTGGTGCAAGTCTATTGAGGGAACCCTTTAAAGGAGAAGGAAAGGCAAAGTCACGTGACTTAAATCCCCTACCTTTTACCCCGGGCTGGTACCCCTGTTGGTGCAGTAGAGTGAAAAAGCCGAATTTTAACAGAGAAGTCGGCTTTTCACTCTAATGCGCATGCGCCGGTCCCGGGAATTTGCTGGCAAAACGAAGCAGGAAGGAGGAAGCGCTACAGGTACCCCGGGCTGGTGCTGTTTTCTCCTAACAGGGGCACCAGCCCGGGGTACAAGGTGTGTATGTATATCTTTATTTATAAAGCGCTACTTATGTACGCATCGCTGTACAGTAGAATACATTAATACAAACAGGGTGTTAATAAGATAATAATAGATAAATACAAAGTACAACAATAAATACAGATAGATACAAAATAAATACAGCTGCAATAAGTTAAGAGTCGACGACACAAGAGGAAGGAGGTCCCTGCCCCGTAGAGCTTACAATCTATAAGCGATTAAAGTCACTTGGGGTTGCCTAACATTTTGGCACCCCCAAGTGACTTAGCCTTTCCTTCTCCTTTAAAGGGTTCCCTTAATAGACTTGCAATAATAATAATAATCCTGTATTTACCATGTCCAGGGCTCCCTAGCATTCACATGTACATCTGTACACTATTCATGAGAACAGGCAAGACTGCTGCACTGGGGCTCCTTTTTAAATAGCTGGGATTTGCTAGGAACATGTATGGGCACAAATACTTTTGGGAATATGGTCAAAAAGGCCTCAATTTTGCATCTAGCAAGCATTTCGTACTAGGGTTAAAGTTCACTATTACCTAATATTTTATGATAATACATACAATGTTTCATACTGACTATTAGCGAATAGACCCTTAAAGGGTTATGTGACACATGGTGCACAGTTTGCCACATGTCTAATAATCTATAGCAATCAATCAGCTGGTAGCATTTACTGGTGACCTGCTCAAAAGCAAACAAGTTATTGGTTGCTACAGGTTACTGAACCTGGGCAACTGGTGTTTTTATTAAAAGGCTAATTAACTATACAGGAAACCAGGGTGCAAAGTGCAAAAAAAAAAAAAGGCAACATTTCTGCCATTTTCTTGGCACTTTGCCCCCAGCCTTCCAGCTTAAATGAATTGCTGCAAGCCCCTGCTCTTTATTTCAGAACATATTAAGCTACCCAATGCATAATACATATAACCATATATAATACACATTAGCAGATTCTATATTGAGATGACACATGTGCCATTGCAGATAAGAAAAGCCATAGTTACTGCGTATGTACACCTTTTTATTAGAATTAGGGTTTATTCTATATACTTTTGGAACAAGTTAAATGAAGGCAAAATCTTACCCCATTAGTGTGTTTTCAGTTTGCAGTGGCTGGAATAATGTAATATCAAATTTACACAACAAAGATGTGTGACAATTCTGCTCATAGTGAGGCTGGAACTAATTCCAAAATCGTTTCTTTCATAATACTTTTAGCATCATTGCTAAACACAGAAAAGTATTTTGCTTATAATGGTCCTGCTTTAGCTTTACTGAGTTCTTAATAAGTGTAATATTTTATATTAGTAAATTAAAATATCAAAAGGACAATACATATGCATTATTATTTATTATTAACACATATCTATGCGGTACAGTAAATGGTTGTATACATGAATATACAGATTTACATACAAAGCAACCAACTGATAAAAGAGGTAAAGAGGGCCCTGCCCCAAAAAGCTTACAATCTCAAAAGAAAAGGTGTATGAGATACAAGGTGTGGAGATGGGAGAGATAGTCAGTCAGCAAGGTGAATGATGCTGCATTAAGCATTGCATTTAGCACAATATAATGTACACTGAAGCTATGTCATTGCTAGATTTGGGTAAAAAACAAAAGGTCCTCTGCACTCACCCATTATCAATATATATAGGACATTATGACATTCTGTACATTAAGCTACCAAGGAATGCCCTCCCCTTTAAGCAAAACAGGGATTGTTTGTCCATATATTGCAATATATTTCAAGCTGCCAAACTACGTCAAAGCTATCCCCAGCCCAGCCAGTACCACAGCCACTCCCATCTGATTCACCAAGAAATCCACTGCTTCATAACACATTCCACAAAGGGACAAAGAGTTTTACTGCAACTCCCTTGCTTCCTTCTAAAGTTAAAACCCCCAAATGGTTGCCCTTTATTGGCCCATTGGGATCACCTGACTGTAACTGGTAAGGATGGGAGCTATATAATGGAGCTGGCCACTGCTTCTGTATCAACTATAGCAAAAAAGGGAAAGTTGTGTTTACCACTTAATTATAAACCATTAGGTGGGAGTGCAATGAGGCTGTGATCACAAAATACATACAGACACACCAAGAGGTCCTCTGCACTCACCCATTATCAATATATATATAGATAAGACAAGGTAAGATGGTAGATGCATTTATCTCTTAAAAGCTTCCAATGAACAAGCACAAAGGGCTTGTTCCAATTAAGTCCCCATTTAGTGATATAAGGCAGTGCTGTCCAACTTCTGCGGTGCAGAGGGACGGAATTTCTCTAGCATACATGGTGGAGGGCCGCTAATGGAAGCCAGTTTTGGCCACTCCCCCTTTTTGAACCACACCCACTTCAAACCACACCCATTTTATCACAATGGTGGTAGTGCAGCAAAAACCCAAATGCTTGGTCCTCACTGCGGGGATATCAACAGTTATTCATATATGAAAGAGTTATACATAACTACACACCTTAGGGACCTTAGGGACCATTTAATGGCTGTTTCCAACTACTAACAAACTCCCGGAAAAACACACCCCTGCCAGGTTCACCTCTCACAGGCAGCATAGGGCAGGCAGAGTATGGCACACACAGGCAGCACTCTGCTTCCCTTATGCTGCCTATGTGTGCCATACTCTACCTGCCCTTTGCTGCCTGTGTGTGCCATACTCTGCCTACCCTATGCTGACTGTGTGTTCCATACCTTCCCTGCCCTATACTGCCTATGTGCCATACTTTGCCTCCCCTATGCTGCCTGTGTGTGCCATACTCTACCTGCCCTATGCTGCCTGTGTGTGCCATACTCTGCCTACCCTATGCTGACTGTGTGTTCCATACCTTCCCTACCCTATACTGTGTATGTGCCATACTTTGCCTCCCCTATGCTGCCTGTGTGTGCCATACTCTACCTGCCCTATGCTGCCTGTGTGTGCCATACTCTGCCTACCCTATGCTGACTGTGTGTTCCATACCTTCCCTGCCCTATACTGCCTATGTGCCATACTTTGCCTCCCCTATGCTGTCTGTGTGTGCCATATACACAGGCAGCATAGTCCAGGCACTACATACAATGTCTGAGGTGTGAACAGTTGAACAATGTGGGTGATTACAGCCTGAGCCTGAGGTGTGAACACTGCAGGGGGTGAAGAATGCGTAAACTAAAAGGTGTGAAAAACACAGGGGATTACATATTTAAACAATACAGGGGGATTACAGCCTGAATCTGAGGTGAGAACCATGCAGGGGGCCCGCGGGCCGCCAGGTGGACAGCACTGATATAAGGTACAAATGTGCACTTACTGTTTCCAGGACATTTCTGAACTGCTCTGAAGTCCTGCACCCCTGACTGGACAGCACCTAAACAGTAGAGGAAAATGAATATGATATTTTTTACCACCCCTTATTTCCCATACCAACAATTCTATCCTTTAATGTAAATTTAGAGTTTAGCACATAAAAACTGACCCATGTTCTATTCGATTTTGTCGTACAAATTGTCACACTAATTGTCGCAAAGCACAAAACACGATTTTGTCCCACAAGTTGTCGCTCGAATTGTCGCAAAGCACGAAAAAGTAGCAAAAATTTACGAAAAAGTTGCAAAAAATACACACAGTAGGAAAACTTTTTTTAGGAAAAAATTCTGAAACAATCGTACTTTGATAAATGTGCCCCTTAGTCTCTTTGCCCCTATCCAATTTTGGGTAGTTATCATAAAATGAGAGAAAATATCTGACTGGTTACTGCACTGTGGCTACATGACACCTATTTTTTTGTATGTACGATGTGTACACCCTCCTATTATACTGCACTTTGCAATATGCTGAAACTTTATAAATACATAATAAAAATATGTAAAGATATTCCAAAACACCATCATGTCCCTTGCTCCAGTTCTGTCCATACACTTTTCTGGTTATATCAATGCCCAGCCCAACAATATGCACACCTCCACCCAAGGGTGACTAAATAATTTGTAAATTAAGGAAAACTTCCAAAAAATGTGATTTGCAAAAGCAATTGCAAATGTTTTGCAAACAACTTACATATAAAAACACACAAAGAGCCCTTGTTATTTTGTCCCTACATAAAGCCCTGTGTTGTTAGCCTTTAGGTAAACACAAACATCAAGGCACAACTCACTAACTGATCTGTTTTTTTAAAGAAAAAAGCAAAATAGAAAACGATACCCTCTCATAGTCCCTTCTGAACTGCTGCTCGCCTGTGTATCTTACGTGTACGTGGAATTCTTGTATAAATATATTATCAGTATAAAAGCAGGCACAGCTGTAGGAAGGTTTAGGGGCTGTCATCATGAGCTGTACGGCGCACTCCGATTACATCACAGTCCCATAACACGTTGCTGTTAAACTAAACAGGAAGTTTTCCATAGCATAGTAAGGGACCGTGTACAAGTTACACTGTAACTCACGTCGCACGAAAGCAGTCATTCCCTTTAGAAGAACAAAGTTGAGAGGTTGGACATTGTGCCTCAATCCCTTATCCTACCAGCGTTACAGCCAATGAAATACCGATCCCACAGAAACACGCCCCGCGAAGAGTATTCACATGATTGGTCTGGGAACAAGCAACACTATGGGGCCTGTATTAGGACATTGTAGTGTGCTTTCTAATGGATTTCTCGTTCACTAAAGCTGCATCTGTCGCAGACCCCATGGTCTTTAGCAGAAGACAGTGAGCTTCACCCAGGGGGCAAAAGAGCTGGCCTATAGTTAATGTTATGCGAGGTGCTGCAAAGTGTCAGCAGTGGTCGGCAATGGAATAGTGGAGCGATATAGCTCCATTTTCCACCACAGCTTTAATGGTAACCATGGATCTTCTGCAGGTGGCAGAGGAGGTGGTGGAATCCAGTCCCAATAAACTGGAGGATATTTACAGGCTCTTAGCGGAGGGATCGTTTCCATCATCTTTCTGCTCCATCAAGAAAAAAAACCTTAAACGATACGCCAGAAAGTTTACCTTGGAAGGTATATACCAAATGTACTAGAGTATCTGAATGCTGTGCTGAATAAGAGGGGAATTTATAGGATGTTATCGCAGGTATCTTATTAAAGTCATTTTTGCCACTACTGCCAATTGTGTCCTTTAGAGCTGCAAGCTTTCTCTAGTATTAAAATTGTATGACACTTGGGAAATATGCAAGCTGATCTGCAATGAGATTAAACTGTTTATACTGTATAGTAAGACATTTAATCAAATCAAAATAACACATAACATAATCTTGCTTAGTTCAAATTATAGCCTTAAATAATCAAACTACAGTTTTCGTCTTTCATAGATATATAAAACTACATACTACGCTTGCACTCCAGACAACTCTGTATGCATTAATCCATTGTTTAACATTGGTTTAATTTTGCCATTATTACATTTTACTATTATTGTGTGTTATTTACCAGTAAATTAAGTTAAATACCAGCCAGATGTCAGCCCTGATTAGTAAAGGGGTTGTTTGCCTGACAGTTTGAAACTTTTATTTTTTATTATTTGTTGTTTTTTAATTATTTATCTTGTTGTTCAGCAACTCTCTAGTTTGGCATTTTAGCAGCTATATGCTTGGTAGGGTCCAAATTACCCTAGCAACCAGGCAGGGTTTGAATATAAATATATATTTATATTCCAGGCCTGGAATATAAATAGGAGAAGGCCTAAAAAGAAAGATAAGCAATACAGAATTAGCAATAACAGTTGTAGCAATTTTGAAAAACTATAAAAAATGAAGACCAATTGAAGCATTACTTAGAGCTGTGCATTCCTGAAATTATTAAAAGTTAATTTGAAGGTGAATTACCCCTTGTTGTGTATAGTGTAGATGTAGTATATTATTACAAATATACTGGATATTCCAATATTTACCACAACCAGGTAAAAGGAAACAACCACGGTTCTTTTCCAGAGATGAAGCTAATTTATTTCGATTATACAGCCCAGAGACAGCAAATGATACAGAGTTCCTTTAAATATGCCCACAGGATCTGTTCTATAGGGATCAGCCTTCAGGACTTCTCCCTAACCTAACTTCATAGAAATCAGCAATCCAGCTCCCTGGTTATACTGTTTCTATCCCATTGACCAAAATGGGGAATGGTTCTGATTGGCTCACAACAAGTTTAAACGTGTATCTTAATCTCATTGTTTTAGTTGAACCAACTAATTTCTTTAGATGTTTCTTTACCAATAACAACTGTATAAACAATTCCACTTTGAAATACAAAAGACCCCTCCTACAGATTGTTTCTCGGGGTCTCCTGCTGTTAGATCACCTTGAACATTAGCATATAAGTTAGGAATAATAGATACCAAGATAAGCATCCTGTATAGACCTAACTTATTTTGCATTTGATTAGAAGTGATTCTTTGAAGTAGGTAAAACTAGTATCTGGGTCATAAAATTAGAGATAAACATCTACTACTTGACTTGGAGTCTCTGATAATACTTTGAAGTAGTCAGGAACTACCATGAATGTGTAAATTAATTATACAGCCCTTGTATTCAAATCCTGGATGCAATATGTCTACCCCTAACACCTTTGTTTATCCCCATACATATTGCTACACCCCTTTAACAACAGATTCCACTCAAGCATTCTACTTTAATGTGTTACATGGTATAATTCAGTTATGTGCTAATCTAGGCCCTCTAGTTGCTGAACTACAATTTATGACAATTTTAGTTGTTTAGCCAGTAGTGTAATTTTATTACATTGATAGCTTGCTGTTAAAATGATACAGTTCTTGTAGCCTTACAATTATTCTTTCTTTCCATTTTGCTTTCCCTGTTGGTTGTTTGAACCACTATAGGCGGCTGCTTATATTATGTGGGATCGAAAAATGAAGAGAAACGGGAAGTGGTGGTGGATCCAGAAAGAAGGCACCAAATTTTCCTTGAAAGCCATATAACAGAATCTGGCCATCACCTAGGGCAGAAGAAAACGGCTAACAGGATTCAAAGCAGATATTACTGGCTGGGAGTTGTAAAGGATGTTATTGACTGGGTGAGTGAGTGTAGTTTAGGAGATCAATCATTTCTTTTATACCCATGATTCAACAGTAATGATTGGGTTTGTCCTTACAATTTCCACTCTGGCTTTTGACAGTGTCCTTTGGGGAGGCAGGCTCTGCAAGTTAAAATGCCTAAAGCAGCAGTGGCGATCATCCCAGTAGTGGCCAGCCCGGCAAAATTACTCCAAATATACTGCAGGCCACTCTATCCCTAGCTAAGGTCAGTGTTTATGACTTCACAATACAAAAGAGACTGGGCAACAACTGTTATTTATTGGAGAGCAGTAAGGTTGAAACCGCTGATGCTGTGAATTCACACCCATGCTCAGGCTCCCATCTCCCTTGGCACAAAACCTTGCCTTTGTTCAGTAGGTACAAATAGGTCGCACATACATTTTCTGATAATAGGTTATGCAATGTAATCATTAATGGTGACCCTAAATGGTAATAGTAGCTTTTCCTTTGGGACTAGTTTCTGTACTTATGATTATCTTGTATACTTAGTGAATGCTTTGAGTAGGTAGGTGAATCTGCACTTACATACTTAGACTTTAGATATAGCGACACAGTGCTTCCTCAGTAAAGGTATTTTTTTCTGGCCTAATATTGTGGGGACAGGTAACTTAGGATACAATCTAGCTAGGAAGTTCATAGTGACTCCTTCTCCTGATGCTTCTTTGATTCCCAAAATTTAGTTGTTTATGGCAGGAATGCATGTACTCAAAACTGCTTCCTTGCTTTCCATAACCATGGAATCAGTAATCAATACCTTAAGGCTAATGTCCCACAGAGCGAGTTAGTTGCCCGCAATAGATATCTGTTACTGTGGGTAAATAACCGCTCCGAAATTGCTTTGGCTTTTGGAAGTCATGCAAAGTTGCCTGCAGGAGAAAACTTCAGAGCGCCTAGTCACCCATGATAGCAGAGATCTATTGCGGGCAACTTACTCGCTCCTTGGGACATTATCCTTAGTATTAACATGTGTAAGGCCTCGGGCAACAAAATATCTCCACACCATCACAATACCAAGACCATGTTTGATTGTTGGTATGTTGTTGGTTTTGTATAATGTTATATTTTCTTTAGGCTATGTTTATTGGGATGTGTTCTTCTAAAAGTTATCCACTTTTGGCTCAGTTGATCAGTATCAGTAGTGTCAACCTTGCTGCTCTCCAATAAATCCCAGCTCTTGCCCAGTCTCTTTTGTATTGTGAAGTCATGAACACTGACCTTGGCTAAGGCCTGCAGTATTTTTGGAATAATTTTGTCTGGCTGGCCACTCCTGGAATGATTCACCACTGTCAAGTCTTCTCCATTTAGGGATTATGAGCAAGAGCCTTAGAAAAATAGCTTTGTAATCCTTTGCAGGTATTACCAATTACAGTTGCTCCACTGGTTGAGTAACTAAGGCTGATGCCACATGTATGGCGTATATTTTTGGCAAGCGGTTTAAATATTGCCATACGCTCCTACCTGTTCCTGCACACGAATGAATGGGATACGCTCAGGTGCAGGCACATGTAGCCAATATCCACCAGAAAACACGAGACTTCATATGTTCGGCGGATATCGGCTACATGTGCCTGCACCCGAGCGTATTCCATTCATTCGGGTGCAGGCACAGGTAGGAGGTGTATGGCGCTATTTTCGGCTTGTCGAAAATATACGCCAAACGCCACATCTGGCATTAGCCTTATGGGCAGATACTTTCTTAAATGCATGCACCAAGTCCAGTATTTTGGGATTCAGTTGAACTCCAGATCCTTTGTAAAAGATTTGGCCAAATACTGAACCAAATCTGAATCATACTAGGCTATGGAAGGGTGAAAGAGAACCATTCATGTGTTTAAAGTCTTCAACTTACTTTTTATATGACGAGAAGTCTCGTGATTTTAAGGATTCGGTTTGGCAAGGCATGTGGATTCCTGCTTTATGTGTTTGGTCAGGTTCCCTTTGTCTAACACAGTTTGTTTTAAGATCATAAACCATTCAGTGTGACATATAATAGGGGAAATCACCAGTGTATAGTAGTGTTGGGCCAGGTCTGTTGTTCGTGTTATTTTTACACTTGTTCTTGGGTTAGTAGTTTTCATATTAAAAGTCTAATTTTGATATGATCTGGATACTAAAACTGTGGTTTTATCTAAACTAGATCAAAATATGTGAGACATGTCAAAATGCAGAGCACCACAAGAACACACCCAGAAAATGCAAGCCTGTGAAAGTGGACCGCCCTTGGGAGGTGCTGAGCATTGTTTTTCATGGTAAGAAGCTGGAGTTATTTAGCCTCAGAATGTTCACCATGGGCCTTGGCATGATATTTTGTGTTGGATATATGTTCTGCTTGCTGTTGTAACAAGGAAAAATAGACACATAGAAAAAGGAACTGTGAAGCTGACCAGTTACATCAGTCATCTCCAGTCTGACCAGTCCTACACAAAGTTTTATCTGATTCAGTAAGATTTCTACTATGCTACTGCTTTAATGCATTATTACATTTTTCATGGGACTAACTTTTACCTACAACTTACTAGTTTTCAAAGAGTAATAATCCCAAATGGTTGCCCTTTTTATTGGCCACCACTGGGATCACAAGACTGTAGCTGGGAAGGGTGGGAGCTACAACAAGGACCTGTAGTTGGCCAGCTTGAATATACTGCAATATATGGACAAACAATCCCTGTTGTTTAAAGGGGAGGGCGTTTCTTAGTAGCTTTGCAGCATTGTATATTGCATCTTTCCAATTTTAGTTAGTCCCACCTTAGCTCTTCAGAGGAAACTGATCTAAAGAGACAATCTTTAAATTAGTAAAAGTGATTAGTTTGTAGCTGCATTTACAGCAGTCAGGTGCTTAACCCCATGGGTCACAAAACTGTCCCCTAGAAGAAGTCAAACTGGAGTCGGTGAATAATAAGGTTGCTGTTGCGTGTCAACTCACTTTTCCTCACTGTCTTGCCATATTTTCTGTGTATTTGATTTGCTCTTTTTGAACATAATTATGCATTGTCCCAAACATATATATGCATACTGTACTGATTTATTTTTAGTCCAAATCATAAACCCAATAGGATTGCTGTTTCTCCATTAAGGATTAAGAATATCTTAGCTACTATCAAGTACAAGGTACTGTTTTTTTATCAGAGAGGAAAAGGAAATAATTTTTAAAAACTAAAATTATTTGCTTAAATGGAGTGTATGGGAGAAGGTGTTCCTGTAATTACGTGCTTTCTGAATAACTGGTTTCCAGATAAGAAATCCCAAGCCTGTATAATGAACAGGAGATTAATGTTTTCAAACTCTAAAAAAACTTTTTTTGGTAACATAATATGGGATTTTGGAAGGTTTTTATTAAAGGTCATATGGGGCACCGCCGGGCACACTGTACACTGTTTGCCACACTACAGAAAATATTTTACAAAAAAAAAAAAAAACTAACATCATAATTGCAGAATTAAATAGTTGCTTAGGTTCTTTCTGACAAATTTCTTCTTTTTGGGTCAAGTGATAAAATAACGTTTAATTTACCCTTTGCATTTCAGTCTTTCTATGGGGTGTTTGTAGTTGCACTGCAGTAAGTGTTTGTTCCTTTGCCGATGAAACAGTTATAAGTTTTACTTAATTAACTACATTTGTTTGCATAAAAATGTTTACATGTGACTGTAAATTCAGAATAATCTGTTTTTCTTTCTGCTAGGGCCTTTCCCTCCAAGTTCTCAGAAGAACACCTATGTATTAACTGTAACAGATTTTTTTACAAAATGGACGGAAGCTGTTGCTTTGCCGAATAATGATGCTGCACAGGCTGCCAAGGTTCTGGCTAATATGTATTACAGGTAGACTCCTTTTTATATTGTAATGTAATCTTTTAGTAAGAAAAATCTCACAAGGAGAAAAAACACTTGAACACCCAGTACACATAGGTGTAATTTTAATATAAAGGTCTTGCTTTAAAACAGCATCTTCTCTTTTTTTATTATATTGGATTAATCAAGTAACATATGACATATTTTTTGCCCTCCTTGGAAATCTGCAGACTACCTGTAAGAGACAGAGGTATGGATTTGGGGTCAAGGACCTATATTGGGCTTTTACAATGGCTTCCTCCTTCTATTCCATACTTTAGTAGTAATAGCTCACTATCCAGAGGAAATAAAAAAACGTGGTTAATAGGGAATATGCCATAAACTGATTGTGTGTACATTTTAAATGTAGTTCAATTATATTCTTATAAATAAAATATAACATCTCTGTGCATTTATTTTATAAATGTGTATTATGCAAAATTAAATAACTATATATAAATGTTTATTTTCAATTCATATTTATTATTGTAGATACGGAGCTGCAAGAAATATTTATTGCAATCAAGGCTGGGACTTCTGTAAAGAGGTATGAAAGTAATGATTGGTGTGGCTGCTTTTTATATCTACATCATGTAGTGCTACATTTTCTGTGGTACTGAGTACTGAGGACACAATATTTGTGGCACACCTATAGCCTAGTAAAGCAACCCTTCCTCCATTATGCCCTGTTAGCTCACCAAGTTAAGTCAATAGTGTAGTCCAGGTTACTGGATCTCCCTCTTCTCTCCAGCTCAGAATACTCGTTTTCCTTTGAGAAAATGCCCCCATAATTTTAAAACATATGATCCAGCACTGAAAAAGCTCAGGGAGAAAGCAAGCAAAATAAATTGGTAATATATCTTTTTAAAAAGTAACAATGAAAATAAAGCTGTAGCCTTACCGATCAGTAGTTTATAGGCTGCTGGGATTAGTGACCCCTATTTGAAAGCTGGAAAGAGGCAGATGAAAAAGGACCCTAGATATAAACTATAAGAAATAAATAATGCATTCCAACCAAACCGACTACCGCCTATACCCGCCATTCTAATTCAGTCGTTTGGCCCTAGGGAATTAGCCCAATATCGACCACCCGTAGGTGGGGATATCGGGAGAATATCCGCTTGCTTGGCGACCTCGCAACCTCGCATACCGTGTATGGCCACCTTTAGTGTGTTCAACTCCTTATAACAGTATAAGGTATTTTACTTACATGCACAATTCAACTGCTGTGGTTTATCTTGTAGGGGGAAAAAGGTGGGTACTCAAAGATGTTTAAACAGTATCTTGCTTTAATTAAAACCAAATTGTTGCTGTTACTGTCAAAGAACATATAAAATGCAATATAGAGTAAAACCTTTAAACAAATATCCATTTCCAGTTGTTCCTGCCACTTAAGGAGCTGTATAGATACAGGTGATTTTCCTCTGCAGCATGTACACTCAAGGGCACACAAAGATGATATTGATCACCTCCGCCTGACACATTTCATTGCTTTCTGACTTCATCAGAGGCTCTGTACACACTGCAGAGAAAAAAACATCATCTATACAGCTCCTTAAAGAGTTACTGACAAGATAATTTTGTCTTTGCACAGGCTTTATAATTTTGCCAAAAAAGTTCTTCTTGATACTTTTAATATACAATCATACTTTAAACAGTAGTTTTGTTATTTCCGTATAACTTTAAGTGGTGGGAACTCGCCAATACTCATACATGAACCACAGAAGTGAAATGGTGTATGCAAGAAAAATACCCTATGGCAGTGCTGTCCAACTTAATAGAAGTAGTGTCCAACTATTTTTCATGTAGCATGTTTAAGGGCCAGATTTATTTAAAATGATGATGCCATATAGTGAAGTCTACGGAGCCTCAAAAGCAGGGGTGGCCAAGATGTCGATCACGGTCCATCAGTTGATCCCTCATGGATTTCTAGTGGACTGCGTCTAAGCCGGGGGACGCACAACGCATTTATTGGGAATGTGTACATACACTGTGTCTTGGGGGGGGGAGTCAAAGGTAGATTGCCTGGGGACAAAGTTTGGGAACCCTTGCTCTAAAGACCCATGGACCTCCAGTTGGATTGGTAGATTTTCAACTATTGTGCAGCCAACCAAGGCATTAGACAATAGACATTAACAAAGCCAGGTGCACAGGGAGCAACATAATTGTGTGTAAAATGCCTCTTATGGAACAAACTTCCAATCCATTCCTCTCTGTAGGTGAGCAGGAACTTGTATGAGAGGTGGAACATATCACAGACAATAACGTTGGCTGAAACAAGTGACCATGCTGGTCTGGATAAGATGACCTTTGAAGGACTGAAATCCTCCATAAGGATGGCAGTGAGTGACAATCCAAGTGAATGGGATGAATTCCTGGAACCAATTCTATTCACTTTCCGGACATCCATCAATCCTGTAACAAAGTACACACCTTATTTCCTGATGTTCAGTAGGGAAATACAGTTATCAGGGGTAAGCTGGAGAAGACATTATTATTGTATATATAGTGTATAACAGTACAGCTGTTACAAACTTCCAGGTTTCTGTCAGAAATCGTTATTTTTTTTTTTCCTTACTGTTGTTAATGTCTTCTGTATTTAAAATGCAATGCCGTGAAGCCGTGGCCCACTTCCCACTTATTACCAGCAATGGCAGAATGCTTGCTTGGTTTTACCAATAATTAAAGGGCAAGGAAAGCCTTAGAAACCTCCTGGCGAATAAGGTGCTTCATGTAGGAAAAGATGCACCAGCATTAGGAAAAGAGTAGTTCAGCACTGCGATCTTACCTTTCCCAGGGTTCCTTAGCAGTCTTACAGTAAAACTCAAAACTCTTAGGGCTCGCGAGGCATTTTCGGCGATTTGCCAAAATCGCCTGCGCAGTGTGTGCCATCCCACCGGCGACTTACATTTTCGCCGGTGGGATGGTAGTTCGGGGAGATTAGTCGACCGTGACAAGGAAGATTTGTTGCGGGCTACTAATCTCCCCGTGTGCCAGAGCCCTTACTCTACTCTAAAGAGCTGATTTAGGAACCATTAAGTGTTAGGTTTGCCATGCCAGTCATAAAACACAAGTGAGTTCTCTTGAGGGAATCCTGGGGAAGGCAAGATAGATAGCAGTGCAGTGTTACTTGCTGAGGAATGCTTGAAACTCATGTATGAAATTGTAACAGTTTAGAGAGTCAGCTACCAAGCTTTGTGAACTGCTTCTGCATGGAGAGCAGAATAAAACAACTAAAAATGGTAATGAGAAAAGAAAGAAAAAAATATAAGCTGCTGGAATTTATGACAGACAAACCTAATTTTCTGCTTGATAATTTGTGACAACCCCTAAGTTTAGCTTCACTCACTGAGCATGTGAGTGTCAGAGACAAACAACAAAATCCAAGATGAGGAGCTCCTGTGACAAATTCGAAGGCCTGGGTCATTTCTAGCTGTATTCATTTTTAGGTTTTACTTCCCGTTGTACTACAGCTACGGTTTGCTGGATAAGGGCTTTTTCCGTAATTTGATCTTTGTTTTGCCACCAATATGGATTTATGCAACTTAGTTACCATTTATTATTACAAAGAAAATGGAAAATATTTTAGAAAAATAATTATTTGCTTAAAAAGGACTCTATGGGAGATTGCCTTTCCATAATTTGAAGCTTTCTGGATAATGGGTTTCCGAATAAGTGATCCCAAACCTGTAAATTTTTTTTCCTCCGCTCTCAAATATGCGTGTGATGCCATATTTTGGTAGCTTATGGTGTAAGCGAAACGAACCCATTAGGTTGTTTATTAGAGGACTAAGTAAACCTTTTATTTTAAAATCTCTAAAAAGACTCTTAACAGCCCCCAAAATGACATACCTCTCTCCCTTTAATTAGAAAACCCTTTTAACAGTAGCTTTACCTGTTTGATTCAACTCAAAATACCAGTCCGTTCATTAATTGATGAATAAAGTAAATAAAATAAATCAAGAGAAACTGTATAGCACATGCACCTTGTTGAATTGAAGTGTTTTTTTTTAGAAAAAGGCTTTTTTAAGTGACCGTATTGAAAAAGCTAGCACCTTCTAATAATTGCACTTTTCTTATTTATTTAGCACTTTATTCACTTTATTGAATCAATTGATGAACTCCTGATTGGTATTTTGAGTTGAATCAAACAGTGGGAAGCTATTGTTAAAAGTGTTTTCTAATTCTTTTTCTTCTTTATTTTATATTTTGTATTTTATACCCCCAAGAAAACACTAATTTTGGAGAAGAGAACATCTTCTTTCCCTATTCCCCTTTTCCTGTAATAAGATACCGCTCTCCCTTCTGATGTCTTATCTAGCACATAAACTGAAAACTAATGCTCAGATTTTCCTAATATAATGTGGAGCTGCACCCTCTTTAGTATACTGAGATTACCTTCTCGTTTCAATAAGAAGCTTGTCAAAGTGTATGTTTGAGTGATTTCCATTGGAGCAGGAGGCAGCGAGCATGTACAATAGACAGCTCTTTGACTTGCTTCCTACTCATACAAGGAAAGGGGGCGGAGCTGACCTATACATGAATCATTTATTTTCTTTTGCAAATAATTCATGTTTACCAGTTTTCTTTGGTCTTTCTAATACAGACTGAAGCAAATGAAGTTCCCAGTAGCCAAGGGCCATCAACCCACAGTAACGAAAGTCTCCTCCAATACACATGTGGAGTGCAGGAGCAAAGAGCAGCAGTACGAGAAATAGTAGGCACTGACATATATTACTTGCTTTTTTTTTTTTTGCATTTACTGTATTGTTTTTCTAAACTTTTAAAATGTGTGTTTATATCTACCAATCTCCATTCTTTTCCTATGATCAGTCCTGCTTAACTGTCCCATAAACTGAAAAGATAATTCAGTTTTTATAACATTCATGTTTTTAGTTTAAGATTCCTGAAGGTATATTATTGAAGTCAGAGTGAATCACCAAGGTTTTACACTGACTCCAATGAAAAGTTATATTCAGATGTGCTGGATATTTAGCACTGGCAACAAATGTTACCATGTTCAGAGAGGCGCCCCTTTATAATAAGCATGTCATCTGAGGTTATATGCTTCTAATTAAGCATGCACTGGATCCCTCAAAAATCCCTCAAAAAATCATTGTAATTTACAGGATTTGGATTCAGTCAAATTCCAAGTGCCTGTCCGAATCTGAACCCTAAATATTTAATGACATGAAACCAACTAAAGGTGATGGTTATTTATCTATTTAATTAATTTGGGTACGCTGGTATTTTGAGGGGGCAAATTTGCTTATTTGTATAAGGATATTCAAATTCGTATTTGGTTCGGGATTCAGCTGAATCTTTTGTGTTGGATTTGGTATTTGGACAGATCCTAAAATTGTGGATGCGTTCCTTCCAACTTATTGGTGAGTATACACAGGTATTGAAGCAGAAGTGGAAGTGAACTGAATAAGATGTTACCACCTCTATAACATTTCATTACACCAACCTAAACTGTTACTAACTAGGAAAGTGCAAGAGTATCTATATTCTTGGTGGCCAGATATGGATAAAATCTATGTTTAGGGCCAGAGGGGAAGTAATGTCATAGCATTTGCAAAGTTAACAGCAGGTATAGTAACCCTTAACAAAAGTTATTTTTTTTTTTTTTCAAATTGTCGACCAGCAAATACTTCTGGTTGCTATGGGTTACTAGCCCTGGTGCTGACTTTTGTTTGGTCACCCTCAAGTATAGCATAGTTTACGTTAAAGGATTCATATAAATCTTTCTCCTTTAACTCACCATTTTTATTGTTAATAATAAATATATTTATATAAAAAGAACTTAATTTTAACCCACCCCAGTAACCATGCCATTCTATTATATTTTTTACAGGTACTAGCCAATTTATTAGCAACTGACAAACAGGAAAGGAAAAGTACACCAAGGCCCAATAGATGCTCGTCTGCAGCTTTTCAAGGGCATGATGGGATTTTTGGCAGCAGTGCTGTTCAGCCCCTGAAAAAGTTCAAACAGACCGCTGTCATGTCTTTTAAATTTGAAAATGTGTTGTTCCCTGAAGGAACTGTAGCAGTTGAAGAAGTGACAAGCTGATACTGGGAATGTTTATCACATACTAAAAAGGTGATGACCAAAATCATTTTGATGGCTGCACTGAATACTTGCATTCTAAATGTAAGATATCCGAAATGGAAATGCAATATTGGCGAGTCAGACAACATGGCTTAGCTTGAGGTTTTTTCTTGTTTTTAGAGAAAGATATTTGTCTGCCTTTTGTAAGCTACTGTCCTCGAGCGTATAGTTATGGATATTAAAGGGTAAATAAACCCTACTTATAATAGGGTTTAAGTTCCAGTAAATTTCATATTGCAGATGAAACACAGACAGGGGCATTTGTGCCATGAGAACCTTGCCTCAGAAGGCAGTGCCCCTAAGGGTACCAGGTGTGGGAAAAATACGCACCTGGTAACTTTTAGAATAGAATCTCTAATTATTAAACCAGAAATTTGGCTCTTCTAGTGGAGATAGCGAAATTGCACTAGTGATGCAACCCCCTCTAGAGCTGGAAAAAAATGGCGGCATCACAAAAGCTGCCTCAGGGCCACATGGGGTGCAGAATCACCCCTGCACACAGAAATGATAAAGTACACCAAAGCCCAACAGATGCTTTTTTTTTGTAATATTTAAAAAGCATTGGTTTTAATTTTGTTTAACTTAAAAATCTTATCTTGTATTTAGTAAAAGAAATTTGTCTTGTACGTTCTATAAACTACTGTCTTCAAACGATCATTTAAAAAGGTAAAGAAACCCTATTTATAATAGGGTTCTACTTCCAATAAATTTCACAGTATATGAACTAGAAAGGGTTAATACCCTTGCTTACATTCACTTACATTGTCATTAATAAATGGGCTATGAGCCCTTGCACAGAATTTGTATGTGCGCTGTTCCTACTTTTTATTTATAGTTTTTTGCTTGGTGTATTGGCTAAGAGCAAAGGTAAGAGCTTTTCCTTTGCTGAACATAATCCCATTTTTGGCTGTTTTTCCTATTGGGAACTTTTAAAAATGTCAGAAGCTGGTTTGCCTAGAAGTGGAGGAGCTGTGCAATCTTACAGCACTACTGTGCATGCCCTGTCCATGCCTTGCTCCTTTGTATAGCAGTATCGTGTTCCTTCCAGCCTGCTTCTGGATGGTAGTCCTTGAACCATTATTGGGGTCAGACTGGGCCACGAGGGCTCTGTGAGAAATCCTGCTTTGCACCACTGCACATGGCCTGGGGGGGGGGGGGGGTTGCTGTTGAGGGGAATAATGGGCACAGAAACCCCATTCTGACACTGCCCACTGATACTACTGGCGGGCCTGCCCTACCGATATCTGGCCTGGAATCGGCCAGACATCGATCGGGCATGTTAAAAAATCTAGTGGGATCAGGGACCGCATCGGCTCGTTGACTTTGCCTATACCCGTCGTTATAATTAGCCTGGATTCTCCCGATATCGCCCACCCGTAGGTGGGGGATATCGGGAGAAGATCCACTCGTTTGGCGACAACGCCAAGCGAGCGGATCTGAAGGTGTATGGACACCTTAACTTAGCTTTTCTTTTGGAACAGAGTCTGGCATCAGTTAGTATAATGACACTCACCAGCACTTCCTGGCCTTTCCAACAATCATACGCCTGGTGCACAGTGTTCACTGAGGGATCAGCACCCTCCAACATGAACTGAAATGTACACAAACACTGGCACAGTAAGGCTATTACAAGCGGGGCAATTACAAGCGGGGTAACCCTGCATGTTTATTAGGTGCAAACCATGTAAAGTTTCAGGGCAAGCCCCTTCATCTGACAAATGTCTGGCGTTTGTGTACATTTTTGGCATCAGTTACACAAGCTTGCCCATTATGGGGGCTAGCTTCCCTAGTTTTTCAGATACAAGCTCTCAACTAATAAATGGTACTGAAACATCATATTGTAATATCTGTCATTGACAAAAAGAGATTCATCTGTGAATGGGGACTTTTCTCAAAGAAAGAGAACAATCCCCAGGTAGGGGATTGTAATATGAAGAAATTGAAAGTCACTGATAAAAGAAGAGTGCCGAGTGCCATTTGTACGTTTCAGTCCCTGGTTTCATAAATACCTGCCCTGATCCTTTTTGTTTAGATATGTGTGCATTTTTGTGGACTGCATTCAGGCACAGAAAATCTGGAGACTCTGCCTTGAGGGTTGCTGTACACTCCCATAGACAGGTTCTTTATATCGGGCTTCTTTAGGACTTTGTGTGCAGTACTTTAAATATCACTGCCTATTTTGAATCTCAGTCTAGACATTACTGCCCTTTAATAAACCGCTAGTATGTCTGTAGCCTGTATCCTAATTATACGCTGAAGGTTGCTGCTCCATCTACATATTAACTGTTCTCTCTAAAATAAACTTTTTTCTATCCCAAGCCCATCTGGTCTATTATCCTAGAGGAGGCTTATCTGTTAAAATATTCTGCACAGAACATTCCCTTTTAGATTATTTCATGTATCTGTCATCTGTATTGACTAAAGCCTTGCCCTTGTAAATATTTTTTTTTGTTTGTACTTGTGTAAATATTTCTATAACATCATCTGATGATATAATAAAACCATAATGTGAGTTTTGTCTGTCAATTGCATTTCTAATGCAGACTCATGGAACAAAACTGAAGCTATAGCAACCACTAATTTTTAAACCATTAGGCAAGGGTGCAATGAGGTTGAGTGGTTGAAAACAACTTCCCCATTATTTTCTATAGTTTATACAGGAGCAGTGGCCAGTTCCAGGTTGTAGCTTAACAGATACAGTCAGGTGATCCCAGTGAAGCCAATAAAAGGGCAAATATTTGGGGGTTTTAACCTTGAAATTAAGTAAGTTGCAGGTAAAACTAAGTCCCTTTGTTGAATGTACAGTATATTGAAGCAGTAGAATTGTTAATGAATCAGTTAAAACTGAAGTTAATTAAGGTCTGGCATTCACAAGGCACATCAATTTTTTTTAAGGTTTTATTTATAACTGATGTGCAGCGGCCTGAGTATCACCAGGGTCGCAGTAACAGGGTACAATATCAGGACCTCCTCAAGTTGGGTAGTTGAAAGTGGCACTATAAGCAACAATGTGGCAAGCACAAGGTACAAGAAAAGGCTGGTTAGACTTTAAGCAATAGCTACATAGTTCCTACAGACAGAAATCCAGAACATGCACTTCAGTAAGATACAACCTTGTTTATATAAATGTAAGTTTACAATGACTTAAAGGAGAAGGAAAGGCTAGTAAAGAGTTAATCTCTAGCTGCAGGCTTACCTTCAGTTGTCTCAATAGTGCCCTTAAGTCTCCCCATATTTCAATCGTTCAGATGATCAGAAGCCAAACAGGAAGAAAAAACGCTGAGCTGGGTAGAGAAGATTCCCATAATGCAACGCTCCTGCACAGACCCTACGACCTTAGCAAGCACATGCGCAGTAGCAGGAGCGCTCCCCACAGCGTCCGGTTGCCATGGTGACGCCTTCATAAGAAGTGGATGCAGGCGAGCTGAGGCCATAAGAAGAGGACGCCTGCAGGTGCTGGGGGGAGTGATCGGGTGCAGCACCTTGTCTTTTACATAGCAATAGTAGAACTATTTAATAGTGTGCTTAATAGATTTTGACTTTCCTTGTCCTTTAAGGAAAACAGAAAATACAGACATTGTTTTGTAATGATTTACATGTGCTCAAGCACAACAGGACAAAAGAAAATAAAGTATTAAAGTAATCAAACAAGTAGAAGTCATTGTGCATTGTTGTCTCATCTAGCTCTCCTGTGCATGGACTAAACAGTGCCAGTCCCTGCTTAAGGTGGCTATACAAGGGAGGGCAGATTTCAGCTACCGATATGGGCCTTATGACCGACTCAACAGCTTATCTGCATATATGGGGCCCTCAGACAGACCTTCGTGAAAAATAGGCCAAATGTCGAATGGACAGGCTTGATTTTTCATTGGATCAGGGACCACATCAACGCGGTTCTCACTACAACTTTTGCTAAAACGCTATGGCCAAACAATTGCATTACCGTGATATCATCCACCCAAGGTGAGTATATCGGGGGGGGGGAAAGATTTGCTCTTTTGGCGACCTCACCAAATGAGCAAATGGCCACCTTTAGTCACCAGATCTCAGATTAGATCTCATGCATAATTGCAGAGCTTTAGTACACACCCAAATGGCCCACACTTCCTCATATTTAAGCATTATATTAGTATATAATGCTGATAGCTATTCCATTCTATTCGACTCCATATGATTATATAATTCAGCCAAGGTTGGGGATGTCCTTTGTTTCCTCAGTTGGGCTTATGAAAAAAGGGGCATAAACACTGCTTTCCAGAGGATCTGTGCACCATCCACTATGCAAAGAAGAAGGACTTCAAGAAACTTTACAATAGAAGAAGGTTGCATTATGTGTGAAGGTTAAGCGGGATGGGGAACTGGTGCCTGTGTACAGAAATAGATTAACATTGTTTTTTTCAGTCTGTGGACTCAAGTATGTTTGTGCAAAAGAAAATGTTTATATTTCTTTCTAGAAGATCAGGTGTTTATACACCTTTCCAACATGAGCCTAATTGAATGAGCTCATGTCAAAAAGGGGTGTCTGACTGCAGAAAATATGTGAGTAAGCAATCTTTGAGCAAGTTTAGTAAATAAGAGCATGGGTTTACCCAAGAGATGTAGCCACAGATCTAGTGGAAGGTGGTATAGGAGCATTTCATACAATACATGCTCAGCTTGCTTCCAAAAAAACTTTTTATGACTTTCCCAAAAAATATGTGAGAGTGCCTTTTCACCTCAACCTCTCATCGATCAGAGACATTCAGATACGTGAATTATTTTTTTTTATAATACCAATTGATCAGTATTTGATAAATATTTTATTTGTGTCTCACACAGACTGGCTTTTTTTAACATTTTCCAATAATTGCTTTGGATCTGCGATTATCTGGATATGGGATCTTTCATATTACTGATCATACTATCTGATAATGGCAAGCTATGGTCCAGTCCATTCTGTCATAACGGAGAAGGAAAGGTAGAATCTAAGTAAACTTTATCAAAAAAGTAAAAAATTTAAATACAGCCAAGCTGCACTCTTTCAGAGAAGAAATCAAAGAATCACAGGATTTATTGTCTTCTTTTTTTTTAACTTTGTTTTTATTGTTTGTTTTTCATTATTGTCTTTTTTGTAAACATGTTCTTCTGTGTCAGACTTCCAGCTTTCAGAAAAATCCTTCAGGGCATGGCAGGAGTCTTTTTAGTTTTCTCCTCTCTCCCCCTCCCATAAGAATTTGTTCTCCCCTCCCAACTCTGTGTAATCTGAGCTACCGGCAGCTAGAGCTGCAGCACAGAAGGTACTGAGACCAAGGTAAAATTGCAGCTGCTATCTTAAACAGAGGGAGATTCAATGGCTGTTTTCTCTGGTATGGTAAAGCTTTCCAAAGAATAAATATAGTGTTCTAGCTTGCACTATTGTATTTAATCTATTGGCCAAAAAATGCCAAAATGCCTTTCCTTGTCCTTTAAAGGGGCTGTTCACCTTAGATTTGTGAACGTTTTACAAACAGTTCACATTAATAGAACAATCTTTGCCATATATATAGTTAACAAAAAAATGTACAGCTGAAGAGAAATTCACCTCAGAATAATCAGTCTGCTGATCCTTTACTTTTGCACAGACCCTGTGCAGAACAGTATGTAAAATTTGTGATATGCCGAGTCTGGTTGCCTATGTCATTACAAGGGAGAAATTAACCAATGACCTTTCAATATATGCAAGTGGTTAGAGTGCACAAGCAACCAATGAATTGGCCCACTAGGAAAAAAGGAAGGGCAAAGCCTGGACGTGATGTAGGCAGGCCCGGGGGCTGCATGCCGCCCCAGCCACACTAAAATGTTGCTTGCATACAAAGCAATGGGGACCTGTGATTAAAAAAGGACACTCGAATGCGTATGTGCGAGCGGGTGGGGGGCGTAGATAACAAATCCGGCGCTGGATGTAGGCATATAGGGATTTCTTAGTGTGCCAGGCTAAAACTGCCCCCCAGTTCCAATGCTTATGAAAGGGGAGGACATTTCTTTGTAGCTTAATGCACAGAATGTCTTAATGTCCAATATACTGATAATGTGTGAGTGCAGAGGATTTCTTGTGGTCACAGCATCATTGCACCAATGGTTTAAAATTTAGTGCACAACTTTCCCTTCTTTGCTAATATTACAAAATTTCCTATCCACAACTTTTTATTGGTCTGCATTTGCATTCCATGGGAAATTTATTTGGCTAACCCCACCAGCCAAAACAATATTGGTACAGTTTATCATCTTTCCTTATAGGCCCTCTCCCATTCATTCTCTCATTCAAACTGGGTGCTGGTTGCTAGGGTAAATAGGCTTCTAGCAACCATATAGCTGCTGAAGTCCCAAACTGGAAAATATCACTGTCTTCATCAAACTTAAGGTAAAACGAAAGGTAAACACCTCCTTTAAACCTTCCCCAAAGACATGCGTGACACGATCAGCTTTAGAGACATGCAGAATACTGAAAACAGCTTCTTACAAGCGCATTTATAGGAAAACTTTTGTGGCGCTACAATTTCACCTGCCCTTAAGCCCGAGTTCCCGGATTTGCAGGAGCGCCGGTTATCGGAGATACTGAGTGGGCGGGGCACACGTGACGTAGGCACTAGCGTTTCTCGCCTCACCGCAGTGGGACTGAATTAAAGGGGAAGAGATGCGCAGCCAGGTAAGGACCATACCCCCGCCGCTTGGGGAACTGATGCTGGGATGCGCCGACTCCGAGTGAATGCAGCGCAGCTCAGAGCAGAATTTCCATTCGGCAGCGCGTACAGCGCTATTTATTGAGAAAGGCGTTGCAAGGACAGCTCTTCATTGCGTTCCAGTGTCCGCTCAGGTACTTCTGTATCGCAGGGAAACCTTTGCTGTTTGCGTACTTTAAACTTATAATGTTTCTTCAGATACGCTTGTCAAACAAAAGCCACAATAACAATGCGGGAAGGTTTTCCTTTGGTAACATGAGCTTGCGCTGAATTGCCCTAGCTCACATTATATCGCCACACACCAATAGTCATGCCTGCTTCACTACAAACTTACCCCATTTACAGTTATGGTCCCGATGGCCTTGGAATTCCCAGACTGCAACAGGAGTTCTGATATTTTTTGCTGAAGCCTCATTTGAGTATTTGGTAAGTGCTATCCCAGCCATTCAGTAATAGCTCCAGTAATATCTGGTACAGTAAGTTAGTGTCCACTAACCTCACCTAAATGGCCCTGGGGCTGGGCTTTCAGGACTGTGCTAAACAGGTTTTACCCTAATTACCCATATGGTCCCCCCACCCTTTCCACAACCACTCACTCAGGACCCCCATATATAGGGAAGGCCTACATTTTTGGAACCACCAATTACATTGTTGCATAGACTAACTATTAATCTATTTAAAATATTATTGACTGTAAAACTAAGAGAAACTATTGAGTCATCCTGAGCTCTGCATGTATTTTGCATCTACAACTCCTAGGGGGAGATTTATTAAGACACGAATGCTCAGAGCGTATTTCCGCCGATCTTTTTGCGCCCGCACGACTTTTTCATACGCTTGTGCAAAAAATTCGGTAAGGTTCTGCCACTGTTTACAACTGTTCGGTACGAAAATTTTGTGACTTTCAGATCGCCAATACGATATTATCGTGACTAATACGATTTTTTCATAAGCATTTTCGTGATATTTGCGATCTTCAGAAATTATTGCATCCAATCCGAATTTTTCCCATTCGGGATTCAAACTCGTAGCATCTACCAACAAGTTGAGTGCGCAGTCAGGTATCCTGACCTGTCTCCATTGCTGTCTCTATAGTGTATTACTATAGCCACAGTCCCACAATTACACTATTTTCCTTCAACTTATCTTGACTTACTAAACACACTATTACATTGTTACAATTCTGTAACTGCTTTACTGTACCCATCCCACAGTTACTAACTCTTTTCCCAGCACCACCTTGTTTTAAAGGAGACACATAAAATAAACTAAGAAACCTCTAATCTTGTAGGCAATTGTGAATAATATATGGTGCTGGTTTCACTTTGGTCTAAATATTAAAACTATCTGTAAAACTGGACCCTGACAGAAGGGCATTTGGAGGGGAGTAGCCAATCACAGCCCTGCAGTCAGGATTCAGTTGGCTATCAGGTCAGCCTAGCTCCTATCCCCAAAACACTACTTTTTCATTCTATATTTAGATGAGTACAGTTCATTGGCTCAATATTGTTTTTCACACAATAGTTCCCCTTTAAAGGAACAGTAACACCAAAAAATGTATATATTTTAAAGAAATTAAACTATACTGTACTGCTGCCCTGCACTGGTAAAAGTTTTGTGTTTGCTTCAGATACACTACTAGAGTTTATATAAACCCTGGTGTGTGGCCATGGGGGCAGGCATTCAAAAGAAGAAAAGGCACAGGTTATATAGCAGCTAACAGATAAACCCTGTAGAATACAATGGTGTCTTATCTGTTATCTGCTATGTAACCTGAGCCTTTTCTCCTTTTTTCCAGCTTCAATGGCTGCCCCCGGGGCTACACAGCAGCTTATTTATATAAACTATAGTAGTGTTCCTGAAGCAAACACCCCAGTTTTACCAGTGCAGGGCCACAGTACGTTATATTTGAATTACTTTAAAACACTTTCATTTTTTGGTGTTACTGTTCCTTTAACTGTATCCTTTATCCCACACTTACATCCCTGCACAAAAATATCAATACTGGCCAACAGAAAGTGGACTGCATGTGCAGGACACAATGGCAACGGCAACATTCTCCTTTACATTCTGCAGTCTTCACTCCAGTCTGTCCAGCATTCAGAACCTATAACTAACTTTTCCATTTATCAATTTCAGTCCTGAGTTTAACATAATTAGAAGTTGTCAGTGGAAAGCCCTTTGCATCGCTTCGGGTTTCCCAAAGTTGCGCAGGGTTGCCTGCAGGAGGTATTCATCCCAGTGCAGTTACTAAACAAAACTTAGCTATGTGATTGCCATATTTTGAGGTCTGGCATGGTGCCGAGAGATTGGTGAATTGCTTATATGCAGCCACTATTAAAAAGGGATCCCATTCCCAGCCTAAAAATGATAGGAACATTAGTTTGACATCTTTGGCAGGAAAGCTTTTGGAAGGAGTAAGCAAGCCCGGATTTGTGGCGAGGCCCGGGCCTAGGGCGGCACTGGAATTATTACGGAGCAATGGGAACCTCTCCCCACTGCTCCATATGTAAGTTTAACATACTTTTTTGCAGCTTAAACACAGAAGTTGAGCGTTTTTCGCCGTGCACAAAGCACACGGTTGTCTTTACTGCTTTTTTATCCTAATTTGTGTATGCAAAATTAGGACTTGGATTCGGTTAGATTCAGCCCAATCTTTTGCAATGGATTTGGGGTTCGTCTGAATCCTTAAATAGTGGATTTGGTGCATCCCTAATATGGTGCTTAAAGATAATAGCAATGCCTTACTGTATATTACCACCAGCACAACCAAAAACAAAATGGATAATCCTTTTACTCCTAATTTGTGACAGAAATATTTGTGGGTCAGATGGTATCATCTCCTATCCAATTGCAGGCTACAGTCAGACAAGGATGAGGACAGACAGGGGCTGCCCATTAAATTTGTATGTTGCTGGAGGTAATCTGATCATGGAAGAAAAGGATATTGCAAAGGATAATTAGTCGAGTGTAAACTACTGGCAAGGAAAACAGCTGTAATGTGACTGGTTTGCTGCCAGCATTAAGTGTAAGCAGTGTAAATGACACATTGGCCAATAATGGCAATAGAATATATGCATTACAGTTAACCCATTGAGTGCCACTGGTATATCCCATTGCAGATAATCTTTGTGCGCTAAAAGCCTGGTGCATGCTGTACTTAGTGCCCCATTCCCTCCCTCAAGTGTGGTGAGATTACAGGTGCTTCTTATTAATTATTGATATGTATTACCTAAGGTCTAGATATGTTGGTGGGACACAGAGGCTTCTCTTTATATTTTCCTTTGGAGAAGATATTACTAATTTCTTGTGTCCCTGTGACAAGACAAAAATATTTGTAAATGTAGGACAGAGGCCTAGATTTAATAGAGAAAATATCCATGGAATTTGTATCTTTCTTCAAAAAGCTGCTCACATAAACAGGTTTGCACAACACTTTATTAGGGGAATATTTATTATAGTGTGTTGCCTAGGGCACCCGGTCGGCTTGGCCCAGCACTGATTATAGGTCATGTAAAAACAAAGGCGCCTTTGTTATAGCATTTATTTGAATGGATGAATAGCATCTGTATTTTGTTATAGCATTTACTATAATAGCATCAGTACTATAACTGCATCTATGATATACTGACACAAAAAAACTACACTTCCAAATATTCATCTACATAAAAAGTTACCCATATATCATGTTGATGCCAACCTGACTGCCCCTTCTCAACTTGTTAGTTATAGCTTCCAATGCTAAAGGACTCCTGCTGCACAAATATGGCAGCCCCCTTATAGAGGAGCATGGTGGGATAAAAAAAAAAATACTTAAAATACTTTTAATACTTAAAAAATACTTTTAAGTAGTTTTACCATCGCAAAAGAGAACAGGGGTAATTTACAAATGCCCCAGACATACAGTAAGTGCTTTAGCCGCCCCCACCCCTCCCTTCATGAATGAAGCACTGACAAATGCAGGCAGCTCTGTATTCAGGGAATGTGCAGGTCTTTCGTTATAGAGCACCTGTGGCTGTTCACGGTGGGGAAGGGGGTAAAATACAAAAAGCATGGCACCTTGCACCTCCCCTGTAATTCATAAATGACCACTAACAGGTGGAAAAAGTCATCTGGATATAATCTAAGCAAACTCTTTTCAAAGGTGTTAGTATGCTTAATTATATTGCTTTTGTTTAGATGATGACATTTACTAACTAGTGCATTATTATCATTACAGATTATTTCCATTGGATGTGCTTGCTGTAGACATCAATGTCCTTTTAAGCAGCGCTAAAGATGACAATGTATAAAGTAACTCTCTGCACTCTTGCATTCACTGCATGTGACCTTATTTTGTCCTCCATTTTGTACATATGCAGTTGTAAAAAGCCCAGCATTATACAAGATGTACTGGGTTTTAATATGTTTTATTCAATGCTGGATGTTTGGGGGACTTCAATACTCAGGGTTTGCATATGTGTTGGTGCTGTGATTGGTGTCTTAAGAAACAGAAAACAAGGCCCCCAAAGACTTAAAGCTTCTATAATAGCAATAACCTTGTTATGCTACCTCATTGCTGCCTACACTATGATAAAGCTGCTGCTATATTCTGAGTATGAAAAGCCAGTACAGGATCACTGGTTTTGGAGTCTTCTTGCATGGACTTGGATATCATCAGCCGGTACACTTTGCTTGTGGATTCAGATGAGTAAGATTGTCCCATACTGGGAAAACTGCAGGCTGCATTCTCACAGTAATGGTAACCAGGATCAGGAGCACAGCAACAACCAAACACAGAAGACAAAAACGAAACTTTCTGGAACAAATATAGGAAAATTGTTGTCCTATTCCAAACAAGATGCTGTATACCTTATCTTAGCTTTTTTCTTTCTTCTTCTATGCACTTTAGGTAAGTAGAAGGCAATAGTGTTTTTATAGCTATAAGCAGCAACTTATGTTTGGCTGCTATGTCAGGAGCTGATTCTGTACCATGGCGTCAAGATGGTCTGTCACCTACAGGTTGGTTTCAAGGGGTTGTTTAATTAACTTTTAGTGTAATGTAGACCTTAATATTCTAAAATCATTTGCATTTGGTCTTCATTTTGTATTTGATATGGTTTTTCAGTTATTTTGCTTTTTGTTCAGCAGCTTTCCAGTTTGGTATTTCAGCAGCAATCTGGTTTTTAGAGTCTTAATTACCCCAGCAACCAGGCAGTAGTTTAAATGAGAGATGGGAATATGAATAGGAGAGGGTCTAAACAGAAAGATAAGTAAACATAAGTATCAATAGCATATAAATTGTAGTCTCACAGAGCAATAGTTATTTTTTGCTGCAAGGGTCAGTGACCCCCATTTGAAAGCTGGAAACAGTCAGAGGAGGAAGGCAAATAATTCAGAAATATAAAACATAAATAATAAAAACCAACTGCAAAGTTGCTATGAATAGGCCATTTTATAACATACTAAAAGTTAACTTATAGGTGAACCACCCCTTTAATAGCAGTAATGTGTCATTAACTAAAACAAAGGTTAAATAATGTTCATATTCCTCTAAATATTGTTGAGGCAAGTTATTTTAAAATGGATACCTTATGAGCTGCCTGCCATTGACCTATTAGGACATTTTGCAACACGTTTGATGGATGATTTCCAACATCACACAAACATGCACCTTTATATACATATGTGTATGTGTTACTACTTTATTTCCCTAGGATACATCTTTAAAAATCTGTTATGTAATATGATTAATGCCACACTACTTATTTTACTATGATTTCTTTTTGGGTTGTTATTTCTAAAAAGATATTTTAGATACTTTCTTTAGAAATGACAGAGAAAAGAGCAGTAATTGACAGAGCTTCTTTTGCTGTCACCTACTTGGTCTAAATTTCCATATGCTGCAGAAAGGGAGCATAATCCCGGTGTTCAGCCAATAAAGCTGGTATCCAGACTTCTATGTATGTGTACCTTTATGTGTGCTATGTCGCATGCCTGCCATTTGTAATTATACATGGCTACAAATATGGTTTCTGTTTACAACAGGAGAAATATTTAGTCCATATTACACAGGGCTGGTCATAGATGGGATTGTTGTCCAAAGAAGTTTGGAGCAGTTTTCCAGTGCAATTGTTCTTCTGACACTCCTGGCTGTTGCAAGGTACCTTTATAATACAGTGTAAATGAATAATACATGTAAGAATTCCTATTAATTGTCTAGATGAGTATCGAAGCTCCAGCTCTATCACACCACCACGTTTGCTGGTGTTTCTAACTCTGCTTGCTGAAGTTAGTTCCCTTCTTCTTATAATCTTCTCTCCCTTAATAGCTCAGCAACTATTAGGGCCCCACACAAGTGACTTATGTGAAAATGCCTCACAAGGCAACTTTGGGCGACTTTTCGGAAAGCCAAAGTTTTCCCACCAGCAGCGGTGTACTAAAGATATGTGGGTCCCCTAGGCTATGCTTTGTACAGGTCCCCCCTTCTAGGCTGTATCTGTGGAGAAAATACATCTGTGGAGTCCATGTAAATGGGCCCCCATGATCACTGGGCAACCAGTGTAGACAGGCAATGGAATTTTGACCAACCAAGTTCTCCCCGAGAGAACAACAAAGTTCAAAATTCTGCATGTTCTATGAGCTTTAATCATGCTTGATAAAAATATAAGGAAAGGTAAGCACCTTAAAGGATTTATTTATGTATTAAGGCTTAGTGATTTTATGATAAAAAAAAGTTTGAATGAAAGCTGTTTTTGAAGACATAAACATTCAGAGAGAATTAATTGTAGGGAAAGCATTGGCCAATAAATGTGTATTGAACAGTTGCCTATTTGTGTATAGATATATGGCAGCTTAAGTCTTAAGTAGGAGGAAAGTTAGCTGTAATGTGACATAACTGGGTTGTTAACTGAGGAAATAAGCACAGTCCTCAAATCCTACAACTATGTATTGCATATACATTCAAATGTTCTATTCACAAAAACAGTTCTGTGATGTGTTTTTATGTACAGTATGACTATGCATAGATCACTGTTACATTCTGTTTACCCATATCTTTTCTTTTCATTGGTTTTATCTTTATTTCAGTGCATTCTCCTCTGGAGTACGAGGGGGTCTATTTACCTTTACTTTTGCCAGACTGAACATCCGTATACGTAACCTGCTCTTTCGCTCACTGCTGTCTCAAGAAATTGGTTTCTTTGATGAGAACCACACTGGTACTGAACTTATGTGAATTGATGATGATCTTGATATTTGTAGCACAACAGAAAGGATAACAGAAGGTTGACAACATAGTTTGAAGAAAGTACATCCTCAGGGTGTTTGCTTTTGGAGTAGGGACATACAACACACACACACACACACACACCTCTAACCTGATTGCAAATGATTATTTGCTATTCAAATTGTGTCATACTTAGTACTCCCTTACATCTAAAATGGAACTTTCTACCAGCTTGTCAATAGTGGGCCTGCATGGCGTGGCTGCATTAGTAAATTATTAGGGAATACCTTTTCTCTGCTCAGGTAGGTATATTAAATATACCTATAAATAGTGAATTTTACTTCCTCAAGGTTCCTGCTATAGGAATAAAAGGAGAGGCAAAGGTGAAATCAATAGGGTGCCAAATGTTAGCCAATAACACCAGCTGAACTATAAGCAAAATGCTGTCTTTTCAACTTAATCTGTAACATGCTGTTTAGCAGCAACCTGTAAAATAATCTGGATAGCAGCAGTAAGGCGCATAATGTTAACCACCAGGCAGATACAGCTTTTCATTGCAATTACAATTACAAATAACTTTTAACCCACTGAAAAATTTAATGAGTGTATATTTGAAAGTTGCTTTAAATTACATTTTCTTTCAGTGTGCAATATTAGTTTTTGGGTGAAATTACTTAAAATTGAGCAGAATTTTAAGTGTCTTGAAATACACCATTTTACCACTAGATGGTAACACTGATCTAAGCCACAAAATTTTTATAACAGTATTTATAACAACCTTTCGTCTAGTTATGAGATGGACCCTGTAAACCAGTGTTTTTTTCTATTATTTTTAATTTTAATTATTTATTCCACCATGAGCATTTGATATATGAAAACATGTCACAACATCACTGTTTTATAGTCCCAGGATATAACCATTTGCACCCACACTTCATATTAATTAGTCTTCAGACTGCCAGCCATGCCCTGTATTACAGTGCCACAGGTTTGGCACAGTTTTGGCTAAGGCTTAAACTTATTTTTGTTTGTTTAACGTGATATTGATATGTTGGAAATTGTGTTGCAAAAAAAATCAACTTCTAACCATCTCATAATACAATATTAAGGAGGGTCTGACCCTTGTACACTGTGCAGACCACACTGTGCTGGGTTAGAGGTTGCACAAACCGGTATGCTGAAGTACTCTTTGCAATTACATATACATTGCTTCACATTAGATTACAAGAATATCTATCTGTCCCCAGCCAGACCTTACACGTTGTGCCTCTTGCCTTCTCTTCACTGGCTTGTCCGTATGTACACATGGAGTAGATGGATGGGGTGTAAAAGCAATGTGCATCCAGTCAGACTATCTTACAGGGAGTACAATTGTATTGCATGTATTTCTAAATGCAACATATAATATTTTCAGATAAGTAAATTGTAAAAATTATTGTTTCCCATTCTTATCAACACTAGGAGACATCATCTCTCGTTTAACCTCTGATACAACCATTGTCAGTGATGTGGTTTCTGAGAATGTAAACATCTTCCTGCGTAGCCTGGTTAAAGCAGTAGGAGTGATTGCCTTCATGTTCAGCCTGTCATGGCAGCTCTCCCTACTGACTTTTATGGGTTTCCCCCTCATCATCATGGTTTCTAGGGTGTATGGCAAATATTACAAGGTGAGGAGACAACACTTGCTTTATTTTCTGTAAGAAATCCGCACTTCCCTTCTCTCAGTAGGCATTTCCAATCTGCATCTGAAAGAATGGCTTTTGTTTATTTTTACTAAACAGAATGCAGTTGTGTAGTTAATAATGTCTCCTTGAGAAAATATACAAATACAATGTGCTTGAAAAAAAATTTACGCGCAAATTGTATCAGACTTTTTCTTTCTACTCTATTTTACCTCATAATTTGACAATGAGTTTTTTACTTGGTGCTGACATATTTTTAGTTGATAATTGCTCTTACCGTTATATACCATTGTATGATACTAGACACTTTTATTAGTGCTTAAAAATGTTTGGAGAATTAAAATTGCCTGGTATTAGTGTACTGGACAGGTGATCTCAGAAAGGCCAATGCATTGTGGATGCAAGTATAAAGTACAAAGTGATCTGTATTTAAGTTTTCTTGTGCTATATACTTTAAATGCATAGTACATTTCCCCGATTTTACATTTTGATATGACAAACACCAGAGGGTGCTATAACAGTGGCCTTGAATATACGGCCCCATTCTCAACTTGTTTGACTAATAGCCACCTGCAAGTCTCTCCACCTTTTTCCTGTTATTCGTCAGTGCCTAAAAATAACCTCGGTGCTGCTTGATGTAATGTGAGAGCACTGAGCAGGCTGGCCACACCTAATTGTACCATCTCATTACTGACTCACATAGGTCCTGGTTTCAGAAGGATGTGTTTCTTTTCATTGGTTTTTCCAGCCTTGCCAATAATTAGTAAGTTCCAGATCATCAGATCAAATTCTGATTGTCTACATTTTGGGGCATTTTACTGGAAAAGTGGGTGTTTCATGCCAGCAGAGAATATTCCATTGATTTCTATACAAAAAAAAAATCTATTTTCTGATGGGATATAGGAAGTTTGGCCAATACTTCTTTCAATAGCCAAGGAGAAAAACATACCACTTTAGACTACTATAGATTTACAGCCTGAACTGAGGCCAATCAGGCTGTTGTTTAACTACAATTCTCAGCACCCCTGACAAGACAGATTTTAGGTTCTTTAGAGGTTGCGAGAGCTCCAGTTACAGCAGATTGACATTCATTCTATGAATATTAAAAATGTCTTTTTATACCTCACAGATTCACCATAATCTGGACTTGGGATCCCTATAACTTCAGGGCCCTAAATTAAGCCCCTTTCAACATTGTAATGTTGAAGCGGAGAGTTGACCAAGTCTCTTAATACTACATTTATTATTATTATTAACATATATGTATAAAGCGCTATAAAGTGCTGTACAATGAGTGGATTTCATACATTGAACATACAGAATTACATGAAAAGCAACCAATAACTGATACAAGAGGTGAAGAGGGCCCTGCCCCAAAGAGCTTACAATCTAATTGCTTCCCTAGTATGTTTCATACTGGAAACAAAACAGCTACCCATCTCTTCCTCTCTCTGTCTTTGTTTCTCCTTTATTCAACTCCATATTCTGAGTCCATGCTTCATTTTTCCACTGTTTCTTCATCACCACCGATGCTTCATCAAATCACTCTTTATTCCTGTACATTCTCCATTGTACACATCTCTAAGCATACATCCCCACAGACTCCTTAATACCCAGGAAGTCCAAATGGCATATAAGAATATCCCCATATAATTAGTTATGGGGAATAATTATAGTTGTACATACATGCATGCATACATAAGTTATGCTGACTTTGCTACAACAAGCTAGTAGGCATGCCTATATTTGTGTCATATTCCTACAGCTGTGGGTAAGAAACTTAAACTCCTGTGTTTTATCTTTTAGAAACTTGCTAAAGAAGTCCAGACAGCTCTTGCACAAGCCAACAGCATCGCAGAGGAGACAATTTCTTCCATGAAAACTGTTCGTAGTTTTGCAAATGAAGATACTGAAGCCTGTGTGTACAAAGAGAGACTGCAGCAAGTCTATGCCCTGCACAAAAAAGAGGCCATTGCATATACATATTATGTATGGTCTACTGGGGTAAGTAGTTGCAAGCTTCTAATAAATTAGCCCTTCTATTACCACAAGCTACACCGTATTTTGTCCCGGATGAGACTGTATCCTACAGGGGTGAGCCCTTGCTTAATATGGAGGCCAGGCATATATGTGTTGTATTTCTCAATAAATGGGCGCCAGTGGTTCTTAACCTTGAAACCATGAACTGTTTATTTACACAGCCACTTAGGAGTAATTACAGCATAGAATAGGTAGGTAGTAGCATCTCACAATAACTCTTTAGTTGCAGGGCACAATGGGTTAACTCCCAGTTTTCAGGTATATGCTTCCAGTGGAACCTGGGTGATCACTATCTAACCCTAGGTCTGTACACTGTTAACCTGACACTGGGCAGTATTATACCCAGGATTATAATCGCTCCCTCCAATTCCTGGTTGGAGCCAAAATGCTGCTCACTAAATAGCCCTGCCTGTCTATCACACCTAGTGTGACCTATAACAAGAGCTGACTATTCTTTCTGAACCTACCAGTATCTTTCTGCCTGCTTGCTCAGGCAGAGAGCTTCACAAAATGGCCTCCAGCCTCATGGCTGCTCAGCCTTTTATATCACAGTGCCACAGTGCCTAATGGCCAAACTGTGGAACTGCACAAGGGGTCATGCTATGACCCAGAAAGAAGGGATTTACTTCCCATTACATTAAGGACCCTTCATAGCTGTCCAAATACTAGGGGACCACAGAGTTAGAAAAGGTACAATTTACCGGTTCCCTACATAGTTATGTTATAATGCAGGATAGAACATGTTATTTTGCATTTTTGTTTGGCCTTATCCAAATCCTCCTCTATTGGGTTTGGGGATGAAGGGCCCAGATTTCATAACTATTTGTAGTCTGGGTAAAGAGTGGGTCCTTATATAATCTGAAAGAAAAAAATGTGTAGTTTTCTTTTCTGGTCTGGTCTGTGTGATGCAACTTCCTGGTTATGTGGCACATCTTGGACAGCATATTGGACTACATAGACACCCCATGTCGAATGTGTATGTAGTATATCGGTTCAAAAACGTGGGTCTGAGTCTGCCTAAGAAATACATAAAGACACATGCCCCCTAATATGGAGTATCAGATCATATTGACATCTTAACAGCTTAAGATCCTTAGAGGTTACTATTGTAAAGATTTTAATGTACATGATTATGAAGCAGTAATTATACCCCCCTTTTTTCACAATGAGTCGGCTTTACTTCATTATTCTAAAGCAAATTATTAAGCCAAAATAAGGAACAGCAACAAAACAAAAGACAAACAAAAACATGCAGCCTGGCACCCCTCTAACCCCCATGGTTCTCTTAGTTTCCTCTAAATCTTCAAGGGAGATTGAACAGCAAGAAGATGAGGGAGGGAGAGATAAAGAACAAGGTGAAATGGGGAGGAGAAACAATATCCCTGACCTAAAGTTCATTTAAATTCCAGCGCTCTTGGAAGGGGGCAAATTGGTTGTAGGCAAGTCAGCATTTTATTACCTCACAAAATATCAATATCATACCATAATGTTGTTTGTTTTGGACACCCAAGTTAAGATTTCTCATAGTCTGGAAAGGTTTTGAATATAACTGTACCCTTTTTTCTATTTGAATTGTTGCTTCCAACCAATCAGTTCTTATAAGGAATTATGGGAAGGCAATCTCCCATAGACTTAATTATAAGCAAATAATTCTAATTTTTGAAAACAATTTTTTTTGTATTAATAAAACACATGTAGTAACTCTGCCCCTGGACTTCCATATGTTGTACAATTGTACAAATGTCATTCTCCTTCCTTCCCATTGTATGTCTATGATCTATATGCTGTCTTGGAACTGGCTTGTGGTGTTTAATATTTTTATTTTGTTTTATTTTTTTGGTGGGAGGACAACTTACTGCCTTTCCATAGCAAATAAATCAATTTTGGAAGGTGGAATATGTAAAAGTTAACCAAAGTATTTCCTATGGTTGGTCTGTTTTATAGGGTGTGAATATACTCTTTTGCTGGATCCAATACCCTGCTATTCTTAACAAGTGCATTATTTACTTTAATGTTAGGAAGATTTAGTCCCCCAAAATCACCCTTTATTTATTTTAATGAATTTATTCTGTTTAGTAGTTTTTACTGGGCATATGTTAAATGGAACAGCACAAGATTTGATAGTTCTGAGCAGTGCACCTTTCTTAATTTCTTATATAAAGATCAAGTTACTTAATTTAACATTTCATATTTTTTTCCCTGCAACACATTATTTTTGGGCTGGTGCATCATATTAAACTCACAGAGTAAGCTACACCAACCCTTCAAGCCAATTTTCTATCCTTTTTGGATACCTGGTATGTGTAGCTCAGGTCACAGAAGTAATTAGTTTTGTTTGGTTTCTGTTTTAAAAATCTAGAACAGCGGTTCTCAACCTGGGGGTCGAATGACCCTTTCACAGGGGTCGCGACAGTCCCGGTTTTTACAGCGCGTCCCGCTGTCCCGGATTGTTCAATGAATGTCCCGCATTACGGAAATGCAGAACATTCATTAAACAAGCCAGGCCAGCGGGACGCGCTGGCTGCAGCGGAGCGCTTGTCTCTTCTTGCGGCTCCTTCTTCTTATTCAGCTCCTCGTACGGCGGCGACAGTTCCTTTTATAAGGTTGCGCCCGTGCATACGTGTGACGTCACACGTACGCACGGGCGCAACCTTATAAAAGGTCCTGTGGCCGCCGTACGAGGAGCCGAATAAGGAGCGGGGAATTTGGAGGTACTCTCTATGGGGGCAATTGGGGGGCTCTGTGTATGGGGGGCTCTGTGTATGGGGGGCACTGTATGGGGGGACACTGTAAGGGGGGCTCTGTTTATGGGGGGGTACTGTGTATGGGGGGGCACTGTGTAAGGAGGGCTACTGTGTATGGGGGGCACTGTGTATGGGGGGCTCTGTGTATGGGGGGCTCTGTGTATGGGGGGGCACTGTGTAAGGAGGGCTACTGTGTATGGGGGCATTGTGTATGGAGGGTACTTTCTATGGGGGCTACTGTCTGTGGGGCAATTGAGGGCATGGTCTATGGGGTCAATTGGGGGCACTGTCTATGGGGGCAAATGAGGCACTGTGTATGGGGGGCACTGTATGGGGGTGCTGTCTATTGGGCCATCGTGGGTACTATTTTAACTATTTTAAAAATGGGGTGTGGCAATTGGGGCGTGGCCACAAAGGGGGCGTGGTCAAAAATTTTGCCGCGCTGCGCACGCCAGGTCTTTTTGTGGGGGGTCACCACAACATGAGGAAATGTATTAAAGGGTCGCGGCATTAGGAAGGTTGAGAACCACTGATCTAGAACAAATATAATGTTTGTCTTCTAATGAATTAGAGCATCGTAAACATTATTTACTGTCTGCATTCACCTACTGTCTACTTAACCTAAAAAATATGTTATTTACATATTATGGCTTCAATTTGGTCAGTATTTGAAATGACAAATATGGATTTTATTTTGGTTTCATTGTCTTTTAGGTGTATAAGCATTTCAGCATGAATGTTGTTATGCTGGTGCAGTGTAACATGTAATGGCACTAGGGGCTTGTTGGGCAGCCAGTAGGATTAGGAACCAACTCATTTAAACTTTTGACAGTGTGAAGTAAAAGGTGTAAAGATTTTGTTCATAGGAGTGTCTGTATTCTATGGTAGAGCAGGATAACATAATTGGTAAGTTAAATATTATTGTGTGAGGTTTACCAGGCTTTACAGGAACCAAAATGCTGGACACTACTGTTCTAACAGAGAAGTACTGGGAATAAAGTAGTAGAAGGAGAGCCAAACTTTTACAGGATACAGGAAAGGTCAGGCAGGAATAAGTGCATCATGCTCTCTGGCATTGAAACTACGAAGCAATAGCAGAAATGGCAGGCACAGGCTGGCAGAGATTGGGGCAGGCAGCAAGCAGCAGGAACAGAAAATAACCAGAATAATCAATCAAACTAGATGAGGCGAGATGCCAAATAAGCCAAAGTCAATATTCAGCAATGCAGCAAGCAGGAACTCTATAATGCAAGGGACGTTATCCGAGCAAGGAATGAGAAGGCCAGTTTCTCTAAATAGCTACTGCACTGATGCAGGTGTGTATCAATAAGTGTGTGGAATTCTGTCCATGCATGCACATAATTGTTTCAATCTGGGTGTGTAATTGCATCAGTTTGTGTGCTTGATCTTGTACCATTATGTGATCAACACAAGTTCCTGGCTGGCATCAATAAGTAAGCATCGATGCATCAGGTAGACCATAGGCAACTGACCGATCAGACTGTAGCATAACCCACTACAAGTGTGTGCCCCCACCCCAACCTTGTGCATGCATCTGAACCATACAAGCCTGCCTCATCGTATGTTATGACACATATAGGTTTTAAGAAAACTGAAGCCCTACAGGAAGAGAAAATCTATCTTCGACTGACTGTGGGTAAAAGGCACTTATAAGTTTTACAGTGTAAAGGCATACGAGAAACTGCAATGGAGACAGGTGTTTTTAGGGAATTCTATTTTGAAGGAGGTTGCAATAGACAAATGATCTGGTATTAAATCAGGTTTGATGTAACCTTAAATGAGAATTTATACCGTTTTACAGTTGTAAAATTGTTGGTAAATATTTATGAAGGTATTTTTATAAGGTAATCTTTAATCTTTTCAAAAATAAAAGGAAAGACAAAATCGAATTCAAAATGGAACACAGGTTTTTACAAGATTATCTGAAGGTTGAAAACTGGACGAGAGTGTAATGGAAGATTCATGTGAAATTTAAAGGTACCCTTGAAAAATCCTGAAGGTGTGCATACAAATCGGTGAATAGGAGTCTGGTTAGAACATAACAAGCAGATAAGGGACAGTGCTGCCAAAAAATGAAATATATTTAATTGACCTGTCCAACATTCTTCTTTTCCAGAACATATAGAAGTCTTTGTATTGCGGAACTTGCTTGTCTGCTTTTATGGTGCATGTTTAAATGAACAACTCATTCACTCAGGAGCTTTATGTATAGTACATATTAACGACTGGATACAAAGAGCCTTGTTTATTGAAAACAAGTGTTTTTTAAAGGAGAAGGAAAGGTAAAACCTAAGTAAGCTTTATCAGAAAGGTCTATGTAAATACAGCCATAAGCACTCAAAAGAAACAGGATTTGTTGTCTCTTTGTTTTCCTGTGCCAGAGACACGCAGCTCTCTCCCCTCTCCTGCTCCCCACTCCCTCAAGAATGCTAAGAACTCCCTCCCCCCCTTAGGAATGTGAGATCTGAGCCAATCAGCAGGAAGCTTCCTCATAGTCTTACACACTGTGCATGTACACCGGTCTGGGTCTTGGTGCAGGAGTGAAGCATTATGGGAACTTTCTTTACAGAGCTCTGCGTTTTTTTTCCCATGAGGCTTCTGATTATCTGAACTGGAGAAATATGGGGAGACTTAAGGGCACTATTAAGAGAACTGAAGGTATGCCTGCAGCTAGAGATTAACTCTTTATTAGCCTTTCCTTCTCCTTTAAATAAAAATAATATTTCTTTCTAGAAATGATGCTAAATATATGTGCCAAGTGAACTTGTGTGGAAAATGCATATGGGGCACTTTTATTTTGGTGTAATTTTCTCTCTAAAAGCGGGTCTATAGTAAAAAAAGGGTTGGTCCAAAAAGTCTCCAACCAGTAGAAACTCAACTGCTGAAGCACACAGGATGTTAACTGGTTTACTGGGGTCTGTCGGATAATGAGTTTCCCCATCTCTTTTTTTTTTAGTTCACTCAACTGGTGTTGCAGATTAGCATTTTGTACTATGGAGGTCACTTGGTTATTTCAGAACAAATGACCAGCGGTAACCTTATTTCCTTTGTTATTTATGAATTTCTCCTGGGCGGATGCATGGAGGTGAGTGCAAATTGCTAGATACTGCATGTATATTATTGTTATATTCCATTCAGTATATAAATTGGGGGTTGGTGGGATGTCATAGGGAAGGCTTGCAGATCACTGTAGCTGGTAAGGCTGCCTGGCTGCCTCAGTCACTCTCTGCTCAGCTAATACCTACATGTACATATATTTATTTTGGAATAATAACATTTAAAGTGTATAATACAGAGACAGTTTTAACACAGAGAAATACTATAATAAAGCCTAGAGGTCTCATTTATCAGAAATAATTTCTGCTGCCAAGAGCCCTGGTTTTTCTAGCCTTTCTTTTATACCTTATCCTGGTGTAGAGGGTTCTTCTCCTTGCCTGCCTGATGGTATTGGATCTATGCTAGAATATACCTTGGTAAGAACTGCCACTCTCTGTGTGTATCATCTGCTTTACTGCTGGGGTTTGTTTTGGTGGTTGCAGACCTGTCATCTCTATGTGTACCCCCTGATATAAGTAAAGCAGAGCATCTAAGCAGTACAACTGACATTATAGAACTTGGCTAACATTTCCTTCGGGATCTCAAGCAGTACCTCACAATGCCTAAATAAATTACTGGTCCTGCAGTTTCCCTATTGCCCAAAGCAGTGACCCTAGGTGCACTATGTTGCATTTTAATACAGGTTGGCATTGTGCACTCAGCGGGCTTATTTATAAAGGTGGGCGAATCATGCAAAGCCTTTAATATGGCAGCAGCTTTGTGTGTAATTTGCCAAAATCTTAGTACAGTCAGGCAGAGCTTGGGCACTTGCCTGCAAAGCTCTTTGCGCTCCTTAGATATGTGAGGTCATGTGTTCTCTGTAATTCATTCCACTGAGCAGAAGGCAGCACATTACCCATGCATCTCAGGTGTGAAAGAGGAGATGAGTTCAAGTCAAGGGAACAGATCACTTACATTGTCTCATCGAGGGGGTTTTAAATGTTGCTTGCTTCATCTCTTTAAGGTTTAATGGGATGTTACACTGACCAGCTAAGGAGTTAGAAAGAAGATCTAAATCCTAAAAGTCAAGCAGTCTAGCATTTACTGTGCTAATTTTGGCAAGTGGGGGACACAAAATAATGGAGGTCTGTGGATGATATTCCATTTAGCTTTAAATCTGTATTAAACAAACTCTGTAATCTGAAAAATGACATCTGAAAACAATTTATAATGTTAAAGCGGACCTGTCACCTTAAGAAATAATTTCAAATTGTTTTCTATTGTGTTTGGCAAGCAAAATAAACTTTACTTACACTATATAAATTATTTTAATCTTATTTTCTTCAGCCTTGGAATTCACAATTGCAGCAAGCAGGCAGGGGACATTTTGTGGACACTGTTATCAAAGCAGGCATTGCATCCTGCCAAAATCTTGTTTCTGTGCCAGTATGGAGGGGCCTAATACCCACGTCCATGCACTGGTTACACAATTACATGGTGCGGAGGGAGGGGGGATGTGAGGAGAGCAGCAACATCTAAGAAGTTCTGAATTGAAAGTGAAAGTAACTGTCTGCCCCACCTCTATGCCTAAGGCAGGCATTATATGATTGACAGCTGGGATTTTAAAATGCTTTTATAATGGGTATGGATGTGGTAATAAAAAAATTATTTTGGGTTTCATGTTTAATTTGAAAAGGGCTTTTATTATACAGCTTTTTATGTCTGGGTGACAGGTCCACTTTAAGGTAGTATAATAAGCTTGGAAAGATTGCAGAAATATTGATACTATATGTTGTAAGGGTTCCTGACCGCAGACTGTAAGGGCTGATTTACTAATCCACGAACGGTCCGAATGCGTTTTTTCGTACTGATTGGTATTTTGCGATTTTTTCGTAAAGTGTCGTGACTTTTTCGTAGCCATTACGACTGGTTTGCAAAATGTCGCGACTTTTTCGTAGCCTTCGCGCCGAGTACGAAAGTTTCGGATTCATTCAAGCTTCAGTATCGTGACTTTTCTTGGGCCATTGAGTCCTATGGGAGGCTTCCAAAATCATGCTAAGTCTGAAAGTTTTGCCCGCAGTTTACGAGCGCTCAATACGAAAAAGTCGCGACAAGATACGAGCAAATCGTAACGGCTACGAAAAAGTCGCAACAATTTGCGCAAGTCGTAATGGTTACGAAAAAGTCGCAACAATTTACGAAAAGTCATAACGGCGACGAAAAAATCGCAAAAAAATACGAAAAAGTCGCAAAATGTTCGTTTTCCAATCGGAATTTTTCCCATTCGGATTCGTGGGTTAGTAAATCAGCCCCTAAGTGTAGGGAACTTGCGGGAGCTCTCCTGCCAGGACAAAAGCGTAATTACGGGAACAAGAAGGACACTACCACAATGGAAGTTCATAATAAGATACATAATATGTATTTCGCTATGTGCAAGCCATGCAAGGACACTATTGTGCAGTTACAAAATGGAGATGTATTTCTAAAATAGAGTATGATATGCTAAGCTCCAAAGTATATCAAAGTATATGAATATATGCATATGTGATTACATTAATATGAGGATATAAAATATTATGTCAAACCTCACATATGTATTTTATTCTAGTCTGTTGGCTCTGTCTATGGCGGGTTGATGCAGGGCGTTGGAGCTGCAGAAAAAGTGTTTGAGTTCATTGATCGAAAACCAAAAATGGAAAATAATGGGACCTTGGCTCCTGAACATTTGGAGGGTAAAGTGGAGTTTAGAAATGTCACTTTCTCATACCCCACAAGGCCCACCTCTTTGGTGTTGCAGGTAAGTAATGTGGTGTATTTCTAAAAACAGTGCTTTGTTGTACATAATGGTCAAGTTACCATGCCAAGTTGATCATGCTGTGCATGTTTTTGCAGGTTATTCTAGAGCAGGAGTCCCCAAACATTTATACTCATTTGCCACACTTAGATGTAAAAATGTGTTGATGAGCCACACAGGCATGAAAAAAAAAAGTTTCTTAAAGGGATACCGTATTGATTTTTATGGTGTACTTTTATTTCTAAATTACACTGTTTACATAGCAAATAATTCACTCTACCATTTAAAATGTTATTCTTAAACCAACAAATGTATTTTTTAATAGTTGTAATATTGTTGTGTTGGCAGCCATCTTAGTGCATTGTGTCTGAGTCTGAGCTTTCTTAAAGAGCCAGCGCTAAACATTAGAACTGCTTTCAGGTAACCTATTGTTTCTCCTACTCCCATGTAACTAGAGGAGTCCCAAGCCAGACTTGGCTTTCTTACTACTGAATTCTATTCTATCTTGCTCCCTTCTCATTGTTCTGCTGATAAGCTGCTGAGAGGGGGGGATATCACTCCAACTTGCAGCTCAGCAGTAAAACATGACTGACGTTTATCAGAGCACAAGTCACATGGCTGTGGCACCCTTGGAAATTAAGACTATGGCTAGCCCCATGTGAAATTTCAAAATTAAATATAAAAAAGTCTCTTTGTGCTTTTAAAAAATGGATTTCAATGCAGGATTCTGCTGGAGAAGCTCGATTAACTGATGGATTCTGGAAAAAAACATGTTTTCCAATGACAGGAATCCTTTTAAGGATGCAAGCGATTGGCTATTTGGTAGCCCATGTGGATTGCTAGCCTGCAGGAGGCTTTGAGTAAAACTGTGTTTCCAAACCAGAGATTTAAAAATGGGCACCTGCTTTGAGGCACCACTGGGAGCAACATCCATAGGGTTGGTGAGAATGTTGCTCCTGTGCCACTGGTTAGGGATAATAAACGTGCCAAACCACCCTTATATGTCATTTGCACTGTGTTCAATTTTTTGTGCCATTTTATTAAAGAGCAAAGTTGTTTGTAATGTTAACTTTAAATTCTTGCAGAAAAGGTATTAAAGACAATTATGAGCTCTTATAACCTGTCTGTGCCTGGCGGAAGCCTTTTTTGGGGAGATTCTCAGTAGATGAACCGTTAGTGTCCAGCAGTTTCATCTGAGATGTGATAGTCATTTCTTTCATTTCAATTCCCATCAAAATACGTCTTTGTTGTACCGAGCATCAATGCCTTTTCTGTCTCGTAGCGAATGCATTGCCAGAACAGAAGGTTTCTGTTTCAGCTTCGTACACAGTTTATAAAAGAAAGTCATTTCATGCAAATAAAACTACTGTAGCTCAAAGGACTGGCCTTACCTCCTTCCTCCTGGCTCATGTTTCCCCATAAGCGTCTGGAAAAAAATAATATAAAATTGCTGCATGTTAAAAGTCCCTTGCCCAGTTTCCAATGAACTGGAATTTAGAAAAATCATGTTCCAGCATTTTCAATGAGAGTTAGCATCATCTTGTTGTTAATAAACAGATACATGTAGCATAAAGTTTTTCTTTTTCTCTGTAGAACTTGTCCTTTAATCTGTATCCTGGCAAAATTACTGCCCTGGTGGGTCCCTCTGGAAGTGGAAAAAGCTCTTGTGTGAATATCTTAGAGAATTTCTATTCTGTGCAAGATGGAGAAGTTTTACTAGACGGTCAGCCTATTAAAATGTATGACCACAAGTATCTTCATGCAAAGGTATGTACTCTCCTTTCCTTCCCTAGTCACTCGAGGGAAAAAGGAAATACGATTCATGTAGTTCTGGAGTAAGTTCAGCCCAAAGCAGGAGCGCGTTCTGAACCACATGCAAACATAGTTAAGTATATTCTATTAGAAGAATGGGTATAGCCAGAAATTGCAAGTGAAGTCTATCAACCTTCACCCCTTCCTAATCAATAATGTAACTTCATATCTCTTCATACTCATAAGGAAGTCATTAGTCCCCTTAAAAAAAATTACTACAGAAGGCAGAATGTTTGTATTAAATACAGTTGTACCAAGGGCAATAATAACTCTGCTACAGAACCAAATAAATACTTGTTGGTCTTGTTAAATGCCATCAAGATAAGTAAATATTTGTCACAGGAAAAAAGCTTTAATACTTTCCAGGATCAGCAAATTTCTGTTTTAATTAATGACCGAAAGTTGGATTTCCTGATCCTGTAAATCTAATTTGGAGGTATTTTCACTACTAGAAAGCTCCCACAAATATACTCACTGAAGGGATTTCAACTTTAGCTATTATGTAAAGTTAGTCTAACTGTTGTTGCAGCAATTGGTCACGTATAGCACACACTTATTATTCTTACAGATATCCATGGTTAGTCAAGAGCCGGTGCTCTTTGCACGTTCCATTGAGAATAATATTTCCTATGGACTGAATTCTGTGCCATTGGAATCAGTTGTAAGTGCTGCAAAAAGAGCCAATGCACACTCTTTCATCATGGAGCTTCAAGAAGGATATAACACAGGTATCATTTGTATTACTATACATCCTGTTATTTATTGAATGTCATTTTTTTTAGGCTTTTGGGATTTTCCTACATCTGATTTACGCAAAAGATAAAACTACATATATATTTCTGTGTCTATAAAGTCAAAAATATCAGTTGCTTTCTTCTACTCAGCATTCTCTAAGCTTGGGGAATAAAGGAGAATTCCAGGCAGAGCATGAAATTTAATTGTGAGATTCCCTCTAGGCACTCCCAGTTCCAAAACCACTGCTACCTCTACCAGCATTCTGCCAGAGCTGATGCTGATCTGACTCTCTATTTTGTTTTTACTCCCAGACTTTAACAGACAACCTTTTTTTTAAAAAAAAAAAAAATTAGTCAATGGAGCTTCTCTAGCAGAATCCTGCATTGAAATCTGTTTTTCAAGAATGGAAATAGATTTTCTAATATTTAATTTTGAAATTTTACATGGTGCTAGCCATATTTTGCATTTCCCAAGGTGCCACAGCCATGTGACCTGTGCTCTGATAAACTTCCGTCACACTTTACTGCTGAGCTGCAAGTTGGAGTGATATCAGCCCCCTCCCTTTACTCCCAAAATAGCAGCTCCTAGTAGATATCAGAATAGCACTCAGTAGTAAGAAATCCAAGTCTGGCTTGGGACTCCTCCAATTACATAGTAGTAGGAGAAATAATAGGTTACCGGAAAGCAATTCTCATGTGTGGTGCTGACTCAGATGCACTGACAATGCACTGAGATGGCGCCTACAAACCAATATGACAGCTAAAAAATACATTTGTTAGTTCAAGAATAAAATTTTAAATGGAAGAGTTAATTATTTGCTACTTAACGGTGTCATTTAGAAATTGAAATACACCATAAAAATCATGACAGAATCCCTTTAACACAGGAGCTTCTTTTAGTTTGCACCCCTCCACAAAATACTGCCCTGTTTCCATCCTCAGGTGCTGAGTCTCCTGTGGAAGGGTTAGAAGAAGCTGTTCCTTAACCTTCACTCCTGTCCAGGTGCAGATAGTGAATTGATTCCTAATCTGGATTTCAATATATATCAGACAAGGTTTTTTTTCCCATGCAGTTTACTAGTGGTTCTAGGAAGGAGGTTGTAATCAGGGTAAACAGAGCATTTTGCAAAAACTGCAGGGCACAGAAGAGCTCATATTCACAAGCATTTCCTGTTCTCCCTTGTGGCATTCTCCTGCATCCAACCACAGGGGAGCGCAGGAAGAATTGCGTGAGAGTATGAGGTCAAAGGGTTTTGTATAGAAATAAAAAAGTCTTTATTGAATAACTAGTAAAGTTTTGGAGCAACTTTGTGCCACTTTCTCAAAGCAAACATCCACTAAGGGTGAAGACACATGGAGCTACTAGTAGCAGTTACTTGTTCTGGCTACAAAAATACTGATCATTTACCGATAATTGTCTCTATGAGTGGTTTAGCAGAGGCAGTTTTCATTATTGTCTATGGCAGGATATTTTCTGGTGTTTAGTAGCTGTGAAAAAGTAGCTGCTACTAGAAGCTACTAGTAAAAGGTCAACCTTCATTCTCTTCATTCACTTGCTTTATTCTATCACTTCTACTTACATATTAACATCTATTATTACCTCCATTTCTTTTCTTTGTTCTTTTATGGGAAATGGAGAATATTTCTTCTTGCCAGAACTCCAATTCCTACAAAACCTGGCACACTCCAGTTATTGTTCTTTTGCATTTCTGTTAATTATAGGACATGAAAGGCATTGTGGGATTTGGAATCTTGGCTAGAGGGGAGCCAACTACCAATACAATGTTGCAGTGGTATGAGAGGCAACTGTAAAAGACTGCTTCCAGATGCACTTCCATTTACAAATAATTAAAACACTGTTGAAAATCTATTTCAAGGTTATTTCTTCTTTAAGAGAAAATGAAATCCAGGCCATGCCAACAATAAGATGACAATTGATGGTATATATTTCAACTCTTTAGTGTGCCAGGATATTTAACCTTGTTCAAATCTTGTGTTTACCTCCATGCAAAACCACTTTGTGTCTGTGTTGCTGACTGCTGTCGCTTTTCAAATTCAGAAGCCGGAGAGAAGGGTGCCCAGTTATCTGGGGGCCAGAAACAGAGAGTGGCAGTAGCACGTTCTTTAATCCGAAATCCTCAAGTGCTGATACTGGATGAAGCAACAAGTGCACTTGATGCTGAAAGCGAGCATGCTGTAAGTGACAGATAAAAGTACACATCTTGTCCAATGGGTTGGGGGCACATATGGGAAACACATTGTACATTCACATTTTGGCTGCCTTGACTGCCCACCTATTTCCTGCTAAATCTGCCACGGCAGCAACAGATGTCTGTGATAGAAAAGCAAACAATATCCACCATGATTCACTTAAAGGAAAACTATACCCCAAAACAATGTAGGTCTCTAGAGATGAGCGAATCTGTGTCGTTTCGCTTCGCCATAACATTTGCGAAATGGCAAGAAAATTCGCGAAACGCATTTGTCACACGATTTTTTTGTCACCCACGTCTTTTTTGGTCACTCGCATCCTTTTTTTTGGTCGTACTTGTTTTTTTTTTTACATGACCGCACCCTTTTTTGACACGCCCATTATTGACGCGACTCCAATTTGGCGTGCAACAAAAAATGTTGACGCACAAAGTGCGAAATAACGTGCGCTATTTTTAGACTTTTAGACTTTTCGCACGATTCACTATTAGTACACTTGCGCTATTTTACGCGCAGTATTTCATGCGATATTCTTGTCGCGATAAATAGCGTGCGCGGTATTTTCCGCATGCACGCTATTTATTGCATGCGCTAATTGTCGCGACATTACGCACGCGACAATCGGCAGCTTGAAAATGGCGACATTTTGCCCTGGGAGAGCACAGAGTGCTAGAGAGGTGCTGTATAAAAGTTTATTTGCAAAAAAAACCTGGGTGCCTGTGGCAAAACAAAATCTAAATCTTTTACTGAACGTATACTGTAAAAGCATAATAAAGTACAATAATTACCTTCCGCAATTTCAGCGACCAGTTCTGGGCTCCTGCGCTTCAGGTCGGACCACAGACGCCAGAGCTGGCGGGGGTCCACATCAAGGGCAAACCAGGCGAGCAAACCCTCTCTTAGCTCAGCCAGGATTGCCCTCTTCCTCTCGTGGACCCCTAAGTCCCCCAGCGGTGGGTGGTCATATCCTGCACGCAGGAGCACGCTGATAATGTAGCGCCTCTCCCCTGGTAGCAAGTCAGAAACCCCAGGCATCTCCTCTCAGTTTGGCTGAATGACACAAAATGGCCCCAAGTCGCACATGTCACGAGATTACAAAATCGCCACAAAATGGGCGCAAGTCGCAAGATTACAAAATCGCGATTAAAAAAATCGCCAAAATATACATAGTAATGTATTTTGCGCGAAAAAATATTCGCCGCTACAGTACAGTATATTATCGCGACAAAATATTCACCGCTATAGTACTGTATATTTTGGCGACAACATATTCACCGCTATAGTACTGTATATTAGTAGCGAAATTCCATACATGCCAAGACTTTAGTAAAATTGAGTAAAAACACACATACTTGAATAAATAACACTGTAAGTCTATATTTTATTGCAAAAAAATCATTTACTGTACTTTTCTATAATTTTTCGCCTGCCTGTAGTAGGAGTTAATTTTCGCATAGCCGAATGCGATATTTAGCGTGCAAAAGTTATAGTGAATCATTCTTTTCAGCGCGGAAATTAAACGCATGCGGTAAAACTAGCGCGACAAATACCGCATGCGAAAATGGCGACTTATCACATGCGGTAATGCTGTAGTGAATCGCGCGCTAATTATCGCATCTTTTTTACCGCAAAAAAGTGTGCGATAATTTTTACCGCACTTTAGTGAATCAGGCCCAATGTCTTTTTACACTGCAAATTTACATGGAAGTTTTGTGATTTGTGGGTTAAGGTTTTGCAGGTCATGCCCAGGTTGAGTTTTTCCTGACCCACACAACACTAACCTTTCGCTCTCATTAAATCTAGTGCATATATGTCAAACTCAAGGCCTGGGGGCCAAATCCGGCCCACTTGGCTGTTTTATGTGGCCCTTGGTGAGTGTGTCTGACCATCCAGCCTGATCAATTTCCATTTTCCTCACATAGTAACTAAGACTAAGGGGTATATTTATCATGCTGTGTAAAAAGTGGAGTGAAGCATTACCAGTAATGTTGCCCAAGGCATCCAATCAGTAATCAGATTTCAACAGTAGCAAAGCATTTATTGGCTGCTATGAGTAACATCACCGGTAATGTCTTACTCCACTTTTTACACATTGTGATAAATATACCCCTTAGTATCTTACTAAGTTTATTAATAAAACATTTGGCCCGCGACTTAGCCTGTGTTTTAGATTTCGGCCCCCTTATGTGATTGAGTTTGACACCCCTGATCTAGTGCATACAGTACCTTTCACCAATTAGTACATAACCTCAGTAATATTGTTACTGGGTAAAAAAAAATGACTCATATCCATGAATTTCAGCCTCTTTCTCTTAGCAATGACATTCCATTTAACTATGCCACAGAAAGGCAAACCAATCAAATGCAGAATCATTGAAATGTTATTGTAAGCACACTGCTGGCAAAGTCTTTGTGTAATTGAAGTATGACTGTGCCAGTGCCAAGTTTACGTAAATTATTACACTTGTTTTAAACAAAAATCACCTTTAAATCAATCAGGACTTCATTGTAGATTCCTATGCTGGGGAGTCAAATAATATGTATAAATGGTGCTGAGCATTTGAGTACTTGCATGATTCTGTCTCTTAGTAAAATTATGGGACAGAGCAGAAAGCATGCCTGCATACTGTCGCCAATTGTATGAGTTTATAGCATGACCATGTGTAATAAGGAAGGCTTTACACATGCACAATACATGAATAATCACCAGTCATTCATTTCAGATCCAGCAAGCAATGAACAGTGACCTACAGAACCGCACAGTGCTAATAGTAGCTCACAGGCTGAGCACTATAGAAAAAGCACACAACATAATTGTTCTAGACAAGGGCCAGATGGTACAGCAGGGTAGCCACAGTGAGCTGATGGAACAAGGAGGACTTTATTCACATCTTGTTCAGCGGCAAGTCTCAGGGATTGAACCTGCTTCAGAAGAAAAAGGATCATACCAGGGCACCCATCAGTGCAGAGCCCACTGCAGTATCATGGAGCTACCCCACAGTCCGTCTGCTGTAGATATACGACTATAGCACACTGCAAACATTGTTCAGTGACATAATAATGACTTCAAGGGTGTGTCAGCTTTCTAATGTACACAATGCTTTAATACTGTATCAGGATGCCCAAACGGTGGCCCTACAGCCTTAGTCCAGCAGTAAAAGTAATACTTTCCGCTAATAAGTATTGTTTTTTTCACTTACTATTTTTATTTCACAGGAGACAAGTCATTATGGGTGTGTCAGTATGGGTTTTGTCTGTATCTGTATAAAAATTATTCTGCACATTGCATTTAGTTTCTGCAGTGGTGGGCCCCGTGGCAAAATGTTAAGTGCCCCCTGGTGATTATTATCATTTACTTGAAACTGGTGCTTCTGTTAGCTAAAAACTGCACTGGCTTGGGGTACTACTATAGGATCCCCATGCTGCCATCTTCTCTCTTAATTTTCTCTAAGGTCTGGTCTGGGTGCACAAGTGCAGTAAAGCCGAACATAGACAGTGCAAAAAGACAGCGCTTTATTCTACTGCGCATGTGCACCCAGCCCGGGCCCGCTGCAAAGATTCAAGAAGTGGAAGAAGATTTTGACATGGTGTTGGCCCAGGGTCTCGGGTAAGAGATTAAAATAATTGTGGATGCCTTCTTTAGCAATTCTCAGTAATTACAATTTAAAATAAAAACCATAGCAAGGTACAACTAGAACCCTGGATTAACAAGCTTGAAATAGCAGGTAACTTCAAGGCTTCCTTTGACATTCTCTCAACTCTGTATGCAAAGTTTTACGGAGAAACTGCAGCAGAATTACTTGTATTCTCCATCATCTCCATGGAGGTATTGCTCTGAGCATGGGGAATTGTACACTTACGTTTCTTAAGGTAAGAAAAAAGTAATCATTATTTGGGTGCTATTTAAATATGTAACGCAAAAAAAAGATTCAAACAAGCACAGGCCAATGTAATATATAGAACATGTGGCCCTGAGAATTAATTTATGCATTTCATTAATACCCCTTTATTTCAAGGATGATTATAACACACACAACGGTAGTTGTAAGCTGTATCTGGTTATAGCATATAACATGCAGCAAATCAATCCTCTGCAAGTCTGAGTTTTTGTTTAAAGGAACTACTGACTATGCAGCTTATCAGCAGTGTTCTGAGCAGAGGCACTACGTGATTTAGCGATATTTACAGACTATTCCCTTTTCTTTCTGCCAGTGCAGCCATCTCATATTTCAGTTCCTCACACACTTATTAGCATGGCCTGCCAAATGAGTGGTCATTAAGAGGAGGATTTAGTAACATTCAGATTTTTGTTGTTTTCTATTTTTTTAAAACCACAACTAAACTCATTTACACAAATTTAGGTCATTTATTGAAAGATCTGAATTGAAAAAGCTTGAATGAAAAAGTTACTGAAAAAACATGAAACACACAACGTTTTCGACTTATCACACATCAACCCCAACTTTTTCTTTTAGGCGCACAAAAGCCAACGTCAGAAACCCAGAAACCTCTAAAAGCACAAAACAAAAATCTTCCAATTGTAAAAGGGAATCTGCCACTGATTTCTAGATGATCTAGACAGGTTGTAGCCAGCATACATCTGCATTTGGAATTGTTGTCATTTTGTTGCATTATAAATAAGTTTTCAGTGGTAAAAACCCAAACCGAAAAAAACAAGCCTTAGTAAATGCCCCCCTAAGTGTATCACAATCTTAGGACCTGGTCCGTGCTAATCACTGTTGCAGAGTTGTCATTTTACAAGCACTGTCAAGGGTAAGTATCTAACTATGATTTCCACTTTTGGGTTTATTGGTAAATGGTATTGGTAAAAATGTTAACTTATACTGTGGGTTTACGTAGACATTGCAAAATGTGGGCAAGACTATGGGGGGGAATTCACAAAAGTGGAGAAAGCCCTTTATTGAGTAAAAGTGGTTGTAAAACAGGTGTAGTACACTTTCTCCATATTCTCAAAAAGAAATCTGCCAAAATTCTGACTCAACCGCCACTTTTCAGTTTTTGGTGAAAGAAAGACACTTTACAGACACTTTTGTGAATTTGTCTTTAAAATGACATTTAAACGATATTGACACCATTTTCCCAGGCATTTTCAAAATGGAGTAAAGCTCGGTGTAACTCTGTCTGAACAATTCTAAGCATTTCTGTTTTGCTTTGTTTCACCCAGTCTTCATTTCACACCTCTGGTACATGCCACATTTGGGGATCATTAACATAATAATGGAGATTAGCAATCTAAAAGCCTCATTAAAAACAAAAAAGTGTAATTTATACAGTCTTGTGTATAAAAAGTTTTTACCTCCCAGGCAGATTCTTAGAGCAGAGTCCCCTCTTTTAATCACCTTACTGACACTTGCCCCCACTTATCTGTGCCCCAAGCAGAACTATGACAGCTTGACAGCATTGCCCCCCACCTTTAGCTGTGCCCCTCTGTTGCCAACATCTATCTTGCTGATCAGCATACAGCACAAGCACACGGGCACCCCAACTGGGATATTGAGGTTTGACTGGCCCAACAGGGCAATGGGGAAAAACCTGGTAGGCCCTGGTCTTGTCAGGCCCCTTTTCATTGGGCATGTTGGTGGGTGAGCCAGATTGTTGTTGACATGTTCAATACCTATTTTCCCCTCTGTATATATATATATATATAATAAAATTATAAACAACAAGTACTTTTCCTTATGCAAGGGTTAAACAAATACTGTTTTCCATGGTAAATATATTCACAAAATGAATGTAGACCAGAAGGTTGCCAAGAATGATATCATGCAAAAATAAAATCCCCTTTAAATAATAAGGTAATTGTCAATAAAACAAATGTTTTTTTCTCTATAATTGAGTTTTCTCCTTTAGTCCATTTAGCTTTCAGTTGCTCTTTTCCTATAATTTTTGTAAACATAAAAATAGTCTTTCAAGGTTTCACTCTTACATTACACCTCCGCACCACAATAACAAATACTGTTCGATTATAAATATGTGTGGATCCTTTTTTTGTTTAATGTGATACTGACACTAAAAAACTACTCTTCCAAATATGAAAGTACTTTAAACGTTGCCTATAGGTCGTGTTGCTAGTTTTTTGCTGATAGGGCTGCTTTTGTAAGTAATTGTTACTTGAACTTCCTAAATCTGACCGATTTGTCAATGTGACTGTGACTGTCCCTTCTCAGCCTGTCAGTCATAGCTTCTAATGCTAACAGACTCCTGCTGCACAAATATGGCAGCCCCCTCATAGAGGAACATGGGGGAATAGATAGGTAATGTAAAAACAGTGAGCAAATTCTTTTAAGGCGAAATTGTACATAACATGCAAAGACAATGTTTAGATAGATGGAAAAAAGGTTTAATTACTGGAAGTTGAAAATGATGATACCCATATCTGTGCAATTAATACAGACTAGCCTAACCGGTTTGTTGTATCTTTCATGAGTGCACAGCCACAATTTCCTGTAAATGAAACAAATGTTCGATCCTTTGCCAAGAACATTTCTTCTAAAAAGAGGGTTTTGATTTTCCATGAATTTAAACAGCATTTGTTACCCTTGAAATTAAGACTTTCCTGCCTTGGGGGCTTCAGTGTTGAGCACAAATAGCATTGTTATTAGCCTATAGGGATGTCATGAATCATTATAATTATTGGGGCACTTTATGAAGTGCAATGAACATGGGACTTCCATTTCACTTTAATGGCGGCTAAGGTCACAATACAGCGATCCTCATTTATATTCTGACTTCCCTAAAGTCCCTGCATCCAGCTTCTGTATGTTACGCTGAATTAAATAAATACCTATGCTTTCCTCTACTCCACTTAGCAACACTGCTTCTGAAGAGCACATCAGAGAGCTACGTATGTTTTAGCCACTGACTCTATGTATGGGGTAAATGAATCACTCCAAAAGTACAATTTATGCATGGCAGTCAGCACAGGGACCAATAGATGTCACCTGAGGGGCTAGGACTAGGAATAGCTGCAGAGATGGCGACAAGGAAAGAAAGTGGACGAAGTAGGTTTGTTTGTAGTGGTTATATGTTGTGCAAAGAAAATAAACAATGGTTAATGAAAATGTCCTTCACAAAAGGGCAATTAAACCTACAACATTTTTATTATTATAAGGTTCCCAGTCAATGGTTATTTTGCACCACCTACAGTTACTTATGCAAGACAACATAAATGACTGCACAGGAACAATTTTGTTCCTACTAGTACATCACACATTATTTGATTTGCTCGTAGTAAAAGAGGCCTATCTTTGTCTAACTCCATTTAAAGACCAATAATACTTTAAAGTGATTTTTTTTACATTTAAAGCTATGTTCCTGACCAGGCATTAATCCCCAACAAGCGGCTCACCAGCCCTTTCGGTGTTCTTCCCAACAGTCTTATAGCACATGCAGGTTTTTATAGCACCATAATACACACAACCTTACAGCCAACTGGGGGTTCTACAGGCTGGTATCCATATGGCACTAACTAAAGATAGCACTTATTTGAGGATTTCTTCATATTCAAGTGTTTACTTTCTGTATTTCAATAGGACTTACAGTGAGGGCTGTGGCACATGGGGGAGATTAGCCGCCTGCGACTAATCTCCCTTGTTGCGGGCGACTAATCTCCCCAAAATGCTATCCCACCGGAGAAAATGTAAATCGCTGGTGGGATGGCATATGCGGCGCCACGATTTCCTGAAATTGCGGAAGTTGCCTTGAGAGGAAACTTCTGCGATTTTGGGAAATCATGGCGCCGTGTATGCCATCCCACCGGCGAAAATGTAAATCAGGGAGATTAGTCACCCACGACAAGGGAGATGTCGCGGGCGACTAATCTCCCTTGTGTCACAGCCCTGAGAGATGGTTTTGAAGTTTCACTGTAGGTGTGTACTCTGAATCCATATACATATTAAACTAAAACTTATTCTGAAAGGAACTTTGGATGTTTAATATTCCTTTTCTCACTTGGAATTTCTAGCAACCCCGTGTAAAGCCGGCCATAAAAGACTGATATTATTTGCCATCTCTGACCTTAATGGTTTGTTTACAGGTCAAAACTAACAGTCTTCCCAAGCAATATTTCTGTCTAGGGAGACCTATTGTCACTGGCAGGGGTTCACTTACCAAACCAGATTGCACTTTGATAGATGTGGTGCTCCAGTTCTATGTTATGGGACTGTACTATCACATTATGTACATGACTCATCTGTTAAGAGAAATAGATAGAATAAGCTTGGAGCCTAATTTTATAGTAGGTCTGGAAGTGGAAGCCCTATATATATATACTGCTTAGACACCCAGTTCCCAAAAGACCACCGATTGATTTTCTCATCCATTTGCTACAATTTTGCCTCACGATGAACTACTTCAAATTTGAAAGATCCTATTCCCTGCAAATAAGCGGGACCAGTATGGGCTCCAATGTAGCACCTTCTTTTGCAAACCTATACATGTCGGATTACGAAAATACACATATTTTCCCGAGTTATGGCACCAATATCTACAAACTTTATCGCTATATCGACGATCTGTTCATTATATGGACAGGTACTCCGGAGCAATTTTTATCCATGATACACGAACTGAACACTCTACCTTCACCTATACGTTTTATGGCATCGATTGATGCACATCAAATCTCTTTTCTAGATCTCACCATCACATTAACCCAGGCTGGGATACATACGACTACCTACAGGAAACCCACTGAAACACCCTTCTACATCATTCTTCCTGTCACCCACCTCATTTGCTGAAAAGTATCCCATTTTCACAGATGCTACGGATGGTTAGAAACAATTCTCATCCAACACAGATGGAGGAACAACTGGATGACTTGGTTGATAGATTTCTAGCCAGAGGCTATAACCTTCAAGATCTGATGATGTGTAAAGAAAAGGCACTCTCTCACCGTCAGGATGCCCATCTTGTACTACCTGTGGCAACCTTATTGCAGGTACAGTGTTTCACCATCCACATACTGGCAAGCCATCTAAATACATTATATATTTCATCAGATGTCCCTGTGGTCTCTATTACATTGGAAAAACCATCACCGCATTTCGGGATCATATGGCCAATCATAGATCAGCAATCCGTACTGATTTGGACACTGGCAAAGCTGATACTCCGGTAGCCCAGCACTTTCTGACACACCACCACTCACTGTCAAGTATGCGGTCCATGACCATTGACCACATCCCACCCCCAATCCGGGGCGGTGATCGTGATAAGTTACTACTACGAGCAGAACTTCGCTGGATTCATAGGCTAAACACTTTAAGTCCGTGTGGATTAAATGAACTTGTTTCATATGCTCCATTCTATATGCCATAGACCTAAGAATCTTGATGCAGATGGTCCTACTAGAACGAGCACCAATGACTTTGACTTTGCTCCCCAAGGCCATACACTGCCCAATTTTGAAGATACTAACACAGGTTTATTTACACCATAGATCTCTCATATTGGCTTTGTAATGTATTATATATTAAGCAAGTCCTCAACTTATTATGAGTGTTATCCTGCTGCTTAGTCTCATAGATCATCATGGTAACCTTGTGTGTCTTCTTGTTTTTTTGCTTTTTCCTTTATTTGTCTTATATGTTGCGGTCTTTCTGGGAAGATTTACCCCTCTCTGCCTTTGTCTGTAACTCCCTATCCTTTCTGTTGGTATGATTCTCTCACACTCTGTTGGTATGATTTTCTCACACTCTGTGCGAGGTTGCAATGTTTTTTATCCGCATTAACTTGATTCTAGTACCTCTGGTATTTCCCTTGCGCTATTGGGAAGACAGTCCAATTGGAGGATTGGCTCCGCAAGCAGCCCGTATATTGTTACTCCACCATGATCTGCTTTATTGTCCTGGATATGGCCACCCCTTTATGACCTACTCTATTGCCCTAGATACAGTGGTATGGTGGTAACAGACACAGACACATCAGTGTCATCTTCATTACATAACAGGATGATCACAGTCTTCTGACAAAATCAGTTCATATATTATTAATTTAACTTTAACTGTTACTTTTTATAATAGGGAGGTACAAAGAAATGTTTTTGGATGCCATCTTGGAAGTCAGTGAGAAGTGAGCAATAGTTTATTGCACACACCAGTCAAGTACTGTGTACGGCATAGTGACATTCTAAGTCAATGTCAAGGCATCAGCTGTTGTACAAAGGGAAGAGATTCTGGGCAATACTTACCGCAGGGGTCGGGAACCTTATTGGCTGAGAGAGCCATAAGCACCACATACGGTATTTTAAAATGTAATTCCGTGAGAGCCATACAATGGCCAACGGGAGCTAGGCCGAAGGCCGCGGATGCTGCGGGGCAAGGTAGGGTGGGTGTCATCTTTAGCTGTTCAATATGGCTTGTTAGTGGTATAACTAGAGGGCTACCTAGCACAGTGCACAGTTGGCTTCTTTTTGTAGCCCCAACAGAGACATATTGGCCACATTTTATTTTCAATTCAAGCGTGACAGGTTTCTGCTCCAATGTCCCTCTCAGTTCCCTGGGCCCTGGTTCAAGTGCAACCTGGTAAGGATGCCGGACGCGGAGGAGGGCGTGGCCTGCGCTTGGCGGATAGAAGATGTGTTCTAAGGCATAGAACACATCTTCTATCCGCTAAGCGCAGGCCACGCCCCACGCTATTTTTTTTTATTAAAGATTTGGCAGGGAGCCAGATGCAGCCATCAAAAGAGCCACATCTGGCTCCCGAGCCGTAGGTTCCCTACCCCTGACTTACCGTAACTCACAAAGTGATTATTTAATTTGGTACACCACCGGCACATTTTATGTACCATAGTATGTACCAACAATAAAATATGTTCATCCGTAGTTATTGGGAACATACAAATGTGGAGCTGTGAACAGTGTCAGTTTGTGTAGGTGTATTAACTTTTTTAGAGTGTATTTAACATCAAGCACTTAATAAATTGCTGTATGAGCCATGTTAATGTGGGCAAAATATGTTGGCAAAAATTAGTAATAAAAGAAGGAGTTATGAATTTCAGACTGAAAACATTATTTTATAGCACTGCAAAATATATTCATCTTGCATATGGGAGTGACAGGGATCAGGAGACCCACCAGATTCTTGGGGAACCTAAAGGGGTGACGAACTTGACAAAGGCTTAAACTGAGTGGATTTTAGGTGAATATTTAGGAACCAAATGAAATTCTTAACCCGTTTATGAAATGGGGTATCAATGTAAAATATAGGTATAAAAACTTTGCTATTTTGGGTATTTATCTCAATTAGATATTTTGAATGTGTGCTTTTATATTTCATCTTACAGATCCAGGATGGTTGTGTAAACAGGCACTGTGAACTTGATTAAAAAACTGACAATGTAATGCTGTCTGCAACACAGGGAATCAGTCCCGAGGCTGAAATACTGAAGTCCATGACATAATGTATGCCAAGATAACAGTGGTTACCATGGAGAGATGACACCAACACAAAGGTTTTTAGATTATAAATTAGTCTGAAGTAAGTGCAAAGAGAACCTATCAGCTTACCCCAGGAATATGAATACTCACTGACAGCTCTTTAAATATGCAGTAATGCAGGTGTCTGTAAGCCAAGGGAAACGGTTGTTAAAGTATTGTGAGGAGAACCCTTATTTCCACATTAACATCCATTTGCTAAATCTGCCCAAGAGACATGGGGACTAACAGTGCACTGATATGGATATTAAGAGATTTTGGTATATTAGGTTTATTTCCTACCCCATATAAACAGTGCACTGGCATAAAGGCAAAACTTGCTCCACATACCACTGTACATGAGGGAATGTGGCAGGAGAAAAAATATGAAAGTTAGCAAACAGGCCCCACAGTTTTCATTATTGCTGACATTTCATTATCTACCTGGTATCATAGCATGCTTATCTCTTTCTCTATTCTCTACAAGCTGCGTACTGGAAAAAAACTATCTTGCCATTCCTGTTTGGCCTGGAGCCCAGAGTCCACATAAAGTGAATTCAGTGAACAAACCAGACCAACTAAATGTGTAAAAAAAAAAATCATACAGCGCTACTTAACTTTATATAACATTAACCATGATTAACAGTATAACCTCTAGCTACTAACAGTTAAGGGTAAATGTTTGATAATAATGTGGATGTGGAGTGACAAGCAGCATTTGGGAAGGACTAATGATTTTGGTATTCTAGCAGAACAGAGTTTGAAATACATTTATATATTAATATTTATATGTATGTTCAGTATTATATTTCATATGTATAATTCTATGTTAGATATAGTTGTTAATGTCATGTTATATGAAACATAGGATAGGGTCTTTTAAGTTTAATGCATTTGCCTGTTGTAGGAATTTTCCTTCAGTAACAGAAATAGACAAGGGGTATCAGCATCCATGTAGGCTTTTGTTTGACTTTGCTATGTGATACTAAAAGTCTATATATGCATAACATGCATGTGTGCATTAATACCCACTACATATAAGGCTGTGCTGATATACAGCAATATCCATAATAGAAAATGGATGGGTTTGAGTGGAATCTGACCTTTTTTTAAACAAAGCCTAATGTATAAACAAAACTTAAGGAGAAGGGGAGGGGGAGCCCCGCCAGCCCAGGTCCTCTCCCTGCATTGAACTTACACCGCTAATAAAATAAAATAAAAAAACGCCCTTGGGGTGGCAGCTCCAGTGGGCCCCGGATACCACAGTCCATGTTTTTTTTTTTTTTTTAAAGATATTTATTTTCTTTTTGCAACAATGACATTTGCAAACAGACATAAAACTACATTAAAGTACAAACAAAACTGTTTGCAGTCTGAGTACATGGTACAATACAAAAGCCTTGTTATATCTTTATATTGTTCTAATAAATGCATATCAATAATCAATTATCATAGTTCATTAGTGGTTTGGACTCATCCTTGTTAAATTTATATTTTGTGCTGCTTTGGACTAATATGTGTTACCCCTAACCTATATAGGTTAGTTTTATAAGTGGTATTATTTTGTTAACCAATGCTATCCACTCCGCTACTGTGGGTGGAGTAGGGCTCATCCATTTTATAATGATTAGTTTTTTAGCGTAGAACAATGTTGCTCTCATTAGGTTCTTGGAGTGATTCTGCGTAACCAGCTCATCTACTAGGCCTAAGAGGCATACTTCTGGCATTTTGACCCTAGGTACAGCCAGTTGTTCATCGAAATATTGCATGATTCCGGACCAATAGGTGGCTATATGTACACAGTCCCATACCATATGGGCAAATCCTGCACTCACATTCTGACAATTAGGGCTTCTGCGTTTGGTGATCTGCCTTTGATTTTAAGTCTAGTTGGTGTAATATATACTTGGGGTAAAAATTTAAATTGTATAAATCTGTCCCTTGTGGCTATAAAGAAGTCATATATATGGTCAGTTCCTCCTTCCCACTGGTCATCGTTTAATTGTGGGAATATGTTATTCTATTTGGTTTTTGCCTTGTCAAATGGGGAGGGTGCTACTTTTAGTATAGTGACCCTGCTCATGTTTACTTGTGGATTTTAAGGGGTTTACAGAGAGTACCCCCCTCTTCACCTGGAAATCTTCTGGAAAATATAAAATATGAATGAATTAATAATAATTTTACAAAACATGTATCCCCACCTATTTAAGGATGCCACACAGATGCATTATAAATAGACAATACTAATGCATTATTTTTCTATATCACATGCCCTTGTTGTGCTTCAGCAATATGTAATTTGGTCCACTGCAGTACATTCTAGTTAGCTCAATGAGAACTTTATGACTTTATCAGTGCCCTTCCCTTTAGCACATGACCAGTTGCTCTGTTTTCATTATACACAACGGATTTTGTAGCTAACAGGAAAAGAAACTTTTTGTGGCTAAATACTTACAGCCTGATGATGCATGAAGGAAGTGGTGTTCATTGGACAAGGATTGTCGATTTTATCCTCAGAACAGCTTATGACTGGCCATTTTGGAATAAAACACTGATTTGACTGATGTGGTAGTTGCTGCCTTTTTGGGGGGCTAAAGCTGCACATGCTGATTTCCAAGTACTGAGCAAATGTGATCAACTGTCTTTTTCCCCTTAAAAGGGTAATTCAGTCATTCAAACCCTGGTGCTTTCACACTGCTGGTCTCCTGCTGTGGGAAGATTAGCTTTTATAATGGTAGGCAAATGGGTTTCTTATGCAGAGAATGAGACTGTGACCAAAAACACAGGAAAACAATGCTTTGCCTTTAATTATTCACTCAAAAGCATTAACAATGTGCTTATTTTCATATGGCATCAAAATATAACATAACATATATATAGTCTCTCACATACGAGATTGTAGCCTTCCTGACTACTCCGGGCCTCTCCCAGACCACCACAGGTTAGCACCCTGTTACTCACAATTCAGAGGTAACTTCTCTCTAAAAGTCAGGCTCCACACAGCCTACTTCCAAGTCAGCTTCAGGCTCAGGTTCCTTGGTCCTCTCTCAGGTTTCCTTTCACACACCAGGAACAACTAGGACCATGTCTCTCCTTCAAACACACAGGACAGACCCATCTCCTCCAGACATCCAAGGAAGAGCCCATAGGTGTGGGAGCACACCAATCTTACCTCCACAGGCAGCTACTCTTTCAGCTGCCATTTGATTACCTGACTGAGAGGGAATAAGAGCCCAATCTGCACTAGGAATCCCCCTGCAGTCCATATCATGCACCTCAAATGCACACTTTCCAGTACATTTTCAGGCAAAACAGCTGTGTTTTCTAAACACAGTCATACTAACAAAAGAAAACTACACCAAATGATGTCTCTACTGTAGGCACATATATGGGGTCATTGGCTTAGGCAAAATGCTTGAACCTGCATGTCCATAACTATATGAGCATTTTGCAGTTGTATAGATTGATTACTATGTAGCCATATATCTTCCTTATGCAACTAAAAGGCTGTGTGCGCACCTTAGTTCTCTTGTTTGTTTTTGAAATGGGCAGCCTGGTTTTTCAAGATGTCCTGTCCAGGTTTTAGCTTTGTGAGACATGGTCACAAATCGTTTCAATCACACCCCTATAGTCATAGCCCTGCCCCCAACAGCATGAACCTGCCCATGTTGTCACAACCCAGCCCCACAGAATATCATTAGCCCGCGTTACTTACGAAAAAAACGCATTCGGACGCTTTCGATCCGTTCGTGGATTAGTAAATCGGCCCCATAATGTGTGAAAAGCAAGAAAATGTCAGTGCATTTAAATATAGAAGGAATGTGCTTTAAGAAGTAGTTTTTCGTACTGATTTATTGACTAATTTTCCCAAAACCTTACTTGTTCCACCCATCCGTTCCACAGAAATTTAAGCCTGTCTGCTTGCGTGACTGTAGGGCTGTGATTGGCTACCCCCCTCCTCATGTGCTTTTAGCAAGGACCGTTATGGCACACCCATCCCTCATTTGAAACACGGACAAGGACAGAAAGGTTTTATAGGGAGTGCCAATAAAGGGCCCATTAAAGATAATCATCATATAGTATTCATTATTGCCAATAGGATTAGGGGGTTTTAACACATGTTATATGTCTCCTTTAAGAAAAAACTGCATTATTATATAGAATGGTGTGTGGCATTTTAAAGGCTCCAGATATTGCTGTTTACAATTTGCATTGCAATAGAATTTATTGGATGGCATTTTCCATATTGATATAGCATTGATGGTGCTAGAATCATACTGGAAGCTCCCTTTAATCTTGTGCATAATGCAGGACCTTTTTCAGTGTGTCCAGTACTGTTTGCTTGTGTAGATCTGTCAAGTGAATGATCCTTCTGCAATAAGCATCTGAGCATATGAGGACAGGAAGCTGTGCAGCGCTTTACTACTGCACATATCTTAAATTCTATTTGTGAGTTTGGCACAGGTATTTTATAGACATTTTAGAGATGTAATAGCTATATCATCATTATAGCATGGCAGGATAATGTAGGGCAGCTTAAATCTTAGCTTATTAATTCCTGGGCCCATTATGTAGTTCCTTCTGTGAGACTATCTGTGGAGCTATCAAGGAGGCCATCACCTCTCTTCATAACAGCTAATGTTAAAGGGAAACGTTGTAACGTCACTGTTGAGGTGGCCATCACAGGCAGCTGTTGTGGTCCAGATATATTGACCTTAACATCACTTCAGGCATATCTAACACTCATCATATCATAGTGAGGTTGTGGGGTCACTAAAGCCCATGAGAACCTGATACAATTATAAAATATTCCTCTTGTTATATTTATGCACAATAACCCTTTCACTGTGTTAAGATAACTATTATTTAGGGTAGGCTTTTCCAGCTAGAGGCCTGCAGTACCCAGTATGGCTAAAATCTCAATAATCTTCTTTTTATGACGCCGTTATTCTAGAATAATATAGTCCCTGGATATGTATAAGGGCGTGGAAAATTTGGATAGCACCAATATAGAAAATAGTTGGCATTCTTGGCTAATGCTGTTGTGAATCTTATCTACTCTCTGTAAGCTTGAGTTTTATTTCCAAATTCCTTACACACAGTGCAGGGGCGTATTATAAGCTTTTAGATTGTAAGCCTTTTTGGGCAGGCCCTCTTTACCTCTTGTATTGGTTGTTTTGTTTGTATGCTGTATGTTTTATTTATAAATATGTGTTAAAAACAATAATAAGTGTATTATATGGGGCCCTTATATCTGTAAAATGTTGTTTTAAAAATAATAATTACTTTTTATTTTCACATTATGTGCTGACATAACACTGTCACTGCATACTAATAATATAGTGTGGACTGTGTCGGACTGGCCTGCCGGGTCCGGGAATCTTACTTGAGTGGGCCCTTAGCCATTTCTGGAGCACACAGCATTAACTCATTTCTAGCTTTTCCTGGCTCTGCTTGTGTTTTATTTACTCCCAGCAGCCAGAGTTAGTTTAGGAGTCTGTGATTGGGTCAGGGAAATGGCTGGGGCCAAATTTATTTCCACAGATAAGCAGGAGAATCCTGGGGGGAATCCTGAGCTGCCCACACAGACTTAGTAACGGTTGCCCAGTTTCTGGGCCCTTGGTGACACAGTGGCAGCGTTCTTGGTTGCTGGAACTAACCAGCAATTAGACATCTTGTCTTGGTAGAAATAAAAGCCGCAAATCAAGGACGCTGTAAAGAATCCGGCCACAATGCCAATTCAGGAAAGGCTGAGGTTAATTTCTGACACACAGCAAACAAAT